>NC_135887.1:32439658-33675633 GCF_964194155.1 Cetorhinus maximus | reverse complement strand
GTATTATGACCCATTGAAAGAGCTGGTGTTAACATGAGATGTTTCTCCTTATGGTGTAGGAGCTGTTTTATCATGTAAAATGGGAAATGGATCAGAAAGGCCCATTGGCTATGTCTCTTGCGAACCCTTTCCCAAGCCAAGAAGAGCTATTCTCAGTTAGAAAAAGAAGGATTATCAGTAGTATTCAGTATAAAAAAAGTTTCACCAGTACCTACATGGACGACATTTTACCATTGTGTCAGACCATAAACCATTAACGGGATTATCAGTGAGGACAAGGTCAGCCCTCCAATATCATCAGCAAAATGCTGGGCTCTGACATTATCTGCATATGAGTATTATTCTATGTACCACACTGGCGTACACATTGCAAATGCAGATGCACTCAGTCATCTTCCTCTACCAAATAGTATTGTAAATACTCCCCTTTCACAAGAATTAGTGTGTTTATTCAATTTCTTAGATTCTTTGCCTGTGTGTACAAAACACTTTAGAAATTGTACAGACAGAGATCCAAAAGCCAGACTTTGTTTTGTAAGCATGGCCAAACTCGCCTGTATCTGAAGAATTGAGACCATCTCATGTCAGAACCACAGAATCAGGCTGTCAAGACGGAACTGTGGCCAGAATTTTTTCCTCGTCAAGCCGGCTCGGCGGGATAGAGCGGGGGTGGTCGGGAAGCCGAGCATGCCTGCACGCTGAACGTAAAATTCTGCCCTGTGTTTTGTGGCTCAAGAGTCTTCGTACCATCATATGGCAGAGAAGCACACTTGACAGAGCTCCACAGTGTGCATCTAGGCATATCAAAGATCAAAATGCTTGCACGAATCAATGTCTGGTGGCGAGCATTGACAGTGACATTAAAAGCATGGTCAACCATGGTGTTCATCGTCAGCAACAACAGAAGTTGCCTGTTTCAGCTCCCCTGCATCTGTGGGAGAGGCCTGGTCAGCCCTGTGTACATACCAATTATGTAGGACCATTCTTAGGCACCATGTTCTTGTTAATTGTAGATGCACATTCAAAATGAATAGATGTATACAACGTCAAATTGCCAACATCGAATGCAACTATCGCGAAATAACATCACTGTTTCAGCATACGTGGCCTACCTGAAATTGCCGTTTCTGATAATGGTACAGCCTTTACCAGCATCAAGTTTCAGAAATTTATGGATCTGAATGGAATCCACCAGATAAAGACAGCTCCTTGGCACCCCTCATTGAATGGTCTAGCCGAGAAAGCTATATAAACTTTTAAAAACAAAAAACTACTGCGGATGCTGGAAATCCAAAACAAAAACAGAATTACCTGGAAAAACTCAGCAGGTCTGGCAGCATCGGCGGAGAAGAAAAGAGTTGACGTTTCGAGTGTGTTTTGTAAAGACTAATTGTAAAAAAAAAAACTAAAGGGGAGGAAAATGTGGTAACTGTATGTATTATTCCTCCCTCCTGTACATCGCAGGTCACGTGATATACTGCAGGGGCTTCAACCAGTGAGCTCTTAGCATGGGCAGTCCAGCAACTAAAAAGGATTTTTGTCCCTCAACCTATATTCAAGAAACAAGTCAAGCAATGGATAATTACAGCAAAAAGGACTACGCCTATCTGAAATTCTTGAAGGTGTGGTATGAAACTCTTGTCAGTCATAGAATTAACAACTCCCCCTGACCCCCAAGTGTGTCAGGTTACAAAGAAAAGAAGGTTCCAGAAGTAGGAGTATATTTTAAAATTCGCAAAGTTCACACCGTAATGCTAAATATGCTCATACTAGATTCTTCTCTGCACTATTTTTAGATTAATATTATTGAAAATAATATTGAAGATTGATGCTTGACTAGCAATAGTGCACAGGGGGATCCAGTATACATGCATGATGTATTCAGATGTGAACTTTACTGACGGAAAAGTAAATCCCAGATGGACTCTGTAAACTGGTCTCCTGTAACACTTAAAATGAAATGTAGTGCTATTCTGTTTTTAAATAAATCAGTTTAAAATCAAGACAGGCATTGGATTAATTTGATTACAGGGAGGCCATCTCATGCTCGAAGACTGCAGTGCTTCTGAGTGTAAGCTCTTCATTGAACTGCTTGTAAAATGGCTGCTTACAGAGAGATTCCCTTATGGCATAGGTCACATGACTACAACAAACCAGGTAGGACATGTAGTGATGTTGCATTTCAAAGCCCAAACAGAGGTGAGAAGTTGTTTCTTGGAGGTTGAAATTTTGTGAAATTCTACTGGTCTCCCACTGCAACTCCTCTGGTTAGCAACCCCAAAGTCCCTGCCCAGATTGGGCACAAGTTAGTTTCTTTGGGTTACCACATGCATGTCTGTGCAAAAATTTTAAAGGGGCCATGCACTTACATAAATCACCATGCTTTCCAAAAAAAGGAGCGGGTAGTTTGGTTACAATTCTTTCCTGGGGTTTCCATGA
The DNA here is from genome assembly GCF_964194155.1 of Cetorhinus maximus. Lineage (NCBI taxonomy): Eukaryota > Metazoa > Chordata > Chondrichthyes > Lamniformes > Cetorhinidae > Cetorhinus > Cetorhinus maximus. The sequence continues at coordinate 33,673,194 of NC_135887.1, read as the reverse complement.
AATGTGGGGTGGGTGGTGTTTGGGTGTGTTGAGGTAGGAATTGGGATGTGCTGGGGAACAAGGAACAGGGTCTCCTAAAGTTGGAAGTGTAGGCAATGTAATAATTTGTGGCTGGTACACTGAGTGAGTGGAGGTATACTGACCTCCACAGAGCAACTATGGGCCCCATATGGGGTCAAGGCCAGGCTAGTGGCTTGAGCGCCTGAAGGGTTTAAAATTGACTTTTAATAGGCCTTCGATTCCAACGACTCTTTTAACTATTTTGACCAAATTGTCTCCTTGCTCAGCAGGCTGCTAGGACTGTGGTTGGGGTCAAGAGGATTTTGAGAATTATCCCTCACTTCCCCCACCTTGGGTTGGCAGGTACCAAAATTTTTGGGAGCTGCGGAGAGGTATCTGCCAGCCTGCCCCTTTCTAATGAGACACCCTCCCAAGGTCCCTGGGAAGACTGTGGAGTGAGTCCTTGAGGACACTAACTGGTGCAATCCTATGCAACACCCCACCCCCAACCCCTCCCCCCCTCAAAGTGATCTCAACCCAAGAAATTTTGGGATCTTGGTGACTTAACAACAGGTTGCAGCCAGAGGCAATAATAACCAGGAGATTTGCTTCATAAGTTTGATTGCTGAGGAGCAAACAGTAAAAACTAGAGAATTTGTACATTCTTGACATGAAGCAGATATGAAATAATACATGGCCTTCCCATGGCTGAATTCACTCTTTAATAATCTGTGTCCATGATGGTAATTTTTATATAGAACAAACGGCATTCCAAATGACTGGAGAAAGATCTGCAGGCAGGACAAGAGGGCCTGGATTTTCCCAACACCAGAGGGTCGGATTTCTGCTGACAAGTGATTACATGTTCCCTTGATGTGAGACCTATTTACTATCCTGGCAGGGTTTTAGTGAGGATCTCATTCCAGACTGGGTTTTCTCCTTGGGGGGCAGGGAAATAGAGGCCAGCACTGAAACTCTGAAAGATTGCTGGTGCTGAAATGGCCGATAGCACAGCAGATGTAAGTCAGATTTAGCCGCTGGCATATCCCTGCCTCCAATTGTCTTACTATGACTAGAGGTGTCCCCAGGGCACAGTGATTTATCTTTCAACGTTAACTGTTAGAGGAGGCTCTTTCTTGCTGATGGTGGTGGGAAGATGGGGTGTGGCTGGTGTGGGAGGTGGTAAATTGCCATAGAAATGTCCCAAAGTGAAAACTACTGGACTCTGTGCCCAATGAACATCCTTGACATTTTCGGTCCTTAAACGAGAGTTCCCTGCAGTGTTGCACCTGCAGGAATCACAGATATTCAAACCAATCAGTTTTGTAATTTTTATAACTTCAGATTTCCTGTCCTGTCGCAGGTCTGTAGCTGCCTGCACTATCAAAGGATTCTGGCACAAAAATACTTTTTAAACACAGTGAGACCTGCGTCAGCAAATGTTCAGGGGTTTAATTAAGGAGATATTATTGTATCGCTGTATTTATAGAATCTTGGAAGCTTACAGCACAGAAGAAGGCCACTTTGGATATTCTAGACACTAAAAGGAATGTCTCCCACATTGTGTTGGAGCAGTGAGGACAAATACCAAATCTGGATGATAAAAGTCCCCGCCCCGGAATCCTTCTGCATTAGTGCTACCTGCAGGAGGAGGAGGTGGTTGAACAGGGAGTTGTTTTAGGCTCAGGATAGTAAGATAAAGCCAGAGGAGGAGAGCACTGACTCTTAGGGACCCTGAGTGGGTATTTCGACCCATGCATACATTTATTGCAGCAATGCCAAAGGGAGATTATCAGAGTTTTGTTCTCTGAGGAGAGGACCTGAAACCACAGTCCTGAGGTTTCACTGTGCTTCCTGTACAGAGAAGGTCACCACGACACTTACTTTCCAAACCAATGGAGCTTTCAAGCAGGCATGGTGTAAGGAAATGGGCACATAAGAGTGTTTTGAGGGGAAGGCATTGCAAGGGTTAAATGACCCTCAGCTTTTCTTGTAAGCAAGGAAAGGAAAAATACACTGCTTTGCTCTGTCTGCAAGTGCAGTATCGCAGATGGTCTTGTTATTGCAAAAACTAATTACAGTGTTATTGAGGGAAGAGAGGGAAAAAGAACAGAGTGTAACTTAAAGTCATCTACAGCCTTTGTCTTACCTTTTCCTACGTCTGTAGGAATACAAGAATTTTTGTAAATTGTTGCAATATGATTATATTTAAATGTAATTTCCTTTTACTATTTTTCAGTATTAAGCTTTGCTCAATTGCAGTTTAATCTATCAAGGTTGCTGGTCAAGAGTTTTATTACTTTGGGTAGAATTTTACATCACGCGGGCGGGTGCGCACCCAACCCGATTGTGTGTAAAATAGCGCGCGGTGACTTCGGGTAAGCGTCCCGACATCATCGCGCACTTGCGCGATATTTCGGCCGGCAGGCATATGCGAGAGTCGACAGCACACTCGGTGACAATTAAGAGGCCTATTAAGGCCATTAAAGTTTCAGTTAGGGGGGATTTTTCGCTGCCCGTCCAACATTACAGTTGGCAGGCAGGCAAATCGGCCAGGCAGCCTTTGCATTTTTGAGGAAACCTCACCCAAGGGCTGGATGAGGCTTCCAAAATTAATTAAAAAACAGATAAAAATGTGTGGGCATAATTTTCAACATCCGTATGTTGAGGTGACTCATGTGACGTGTGGACATTGTTTCCAGATTTTACATTCGGTTTTTATTCATTGTAAATTCGTCAGCTCCCTGAGGCAGCTCCCTGCCCTCAGGAAGCTTTCCTTCCATGCTCCCCTGTGCCTGTGCTGACTTCGGCACTTGCCCTCCTCCCATTAATTGGCCAGCCAGCGTGAAATCGTGGTCGGGGGCTGATCACAGGCGGTGGCTCATTTCCCGACCACTCCCGACTAGCTGACCGCACCCACATGCTGAGGTCAAAATCAGTCCTTTCAGCTTCTTTCTCGTCTGTTAGAATTAGGAAAAGGTATGTTTTCCACACCCGCCCACCACCGTGATCTTCTGGTCCCGCCGCAAGTCAATGGACTTCTGACTGGGGCACCACCTCACCCGCGGCAGGTCCCGCCCGTGACAGGGCCGGAAAATCCCGGCCAAAGTCTTATTTCCAGTTGGAACATTCGCATGTCCTCAAGGTACTGAGTTATCAACCATGAAAACAGAAAACAAGCACAGAGAAAGCTTGTGCTAAGGCTGAACAGAAGATAAGGGAGGTCCAAAACCATGCTTCAACACAGAACTTGCTATGCCTCTCAGTGGATTGGTTTCTCTGCAGTTCCAGTTTTAGGGGTTTATTCGAGTGGGTTTGGGTCATTCTCAGGGTAAAAAGGCAATGGAGGAGACCAAAAATGTGTGGACACATAAGTGAGTGGATGTTCTGAGGAATGGACAACATCTTCTATTCCTTATTTCACCCCTTTCCTATTTTTACTTAGTTCTGTTGAAGGGTCATGAGGACTGGAAACATCAACTGCACTCTTCTCCGCCGATGCTGCCAGACCTGCTGAGTTTTTCCAGGTATTTCTGTTTCTGTTTTTGTTTTGTTCTTCTATTCAAGGATTCAACAGAATAATGTCATTCTCAATTATTCCTTGGAAACATAAGAAATAGGAGCAGGAGTAGGCTATCCATTCTATTGAGCCTGCTCCGACATTCAATAAGACCATCTGGTTGAGCCCTTAACTCCAATTTCCTGCCTGTTCCCACAACCCTTGACTCCCTTGTCGATCAAAAATCTGTCTAACTCTGCCTTAAATATGTTCATTGATCCAGCCTCCGCAGCTCTCCGTGGAAGATAATTCCAAAGACTAGCAACCCTCAGAGAAGAAATTCCTCCTAATCTCCATTTTAAATGGGAGACCTTTTTTTTAAAATCTGTGTCACCTCATTCTAGATTTCCCCATGAGATGAAACATCCTTTCAGCTTCTATTCTGTCAAGCCCCCTTGGAATCTTATGTTTCAATAAGATCACTTCTCATTCTTCTAAACTCCAATGAGTATAGGCCCAACCAGTTCAAAATGTCCTCATAAGGCAGCCCCTTCATCCCAAGAATCAGTCTAGTGAACCTTTTCTGAACTGTTTCCAATAGCAAGTATATCCCTCCTTAAGTAAGGAGATCAAAACTGTGCATCGTACTCCAGGTGCGGTCTCAACAATACCCTGTACAATTGTAGCAAGACTTCCCTACTTTTATACTCCATCCCCCTTGCAATAATTGTCAACAGTCCATTTGCCTTTGCAATTAATTGAAATAACTCCTTAAATGTCTGCCATTGCTTCTCAACCATTTTACCTTTTAACCTATTTTCCCAGTCACTTTATCCAACTCTGTCTTCATACCCTTGTAATTGCCTTTATTTAAGCTTAAGACACTAGTTTCAGACCCAAATTCCTCACCATCAAACAGAATGTGAATTTCTATCACGCTATGATCACTCTTGCTTAGATGACCGTTTACTATGAGGTTATCAACCACTCCTGCCTCATTACACAGTCTAAATTAGCATGTTTCCAGTTGGTTCCAGAAACTATTATTCTAAGAAACTGTCCTGAATACAGTCATCCTCTAGGCTACCTTTGCCAATTTGATTCGTCCAATCCATATGAAGATTAAAATCTTCCTTGATTAATGCAATACCTTTCTTACAAGCCAGCATTATTTTGTGAGTTATACTCTATCCTACAGTAATGTCAGGGGGACTATAAACCACTCCCACCAGTGACTTTTCTCCTTTGCTATTTCTTATCTCCACCCAAACTGATTTTACATTTTGATCCTCTGAACCAAGATCATTTCTCACGGCTGTACTGGTCTCATTTATTATGAACAGAGCTGTCCAACTTCCCTTTTGTTTCTTGCTGTCCTTCTGAAATGTCAAAGATCCTTGAATATTCAAGTCCCAGCCATTGTCACCTTGCAATCTGTTTCCATAACGGGTTTTATATTATACTCATTTTTTCTATTTGTGCTATCAATTCATCTGTTTTGTTACAAATGCTGTATGAATTCAGTTAAACAGCCTTTGGTTCTGTCTTTGTGCCACTTTTCTCCAATATGACTTTATTTCCTGGTGCACTCTTATGTTTACACACTCTGTCCCTTTCTGTCACTCTCTGGTTACCCAGCATTATTGCCTTGTCTTTTTTCTTGAACTTGCCAAATCTCCCCTCATGTGAACCATACCCCTGCTCCCACCCATCATTTAGTTTAAAGCCCTTTTGCAGCTCTAGTTACATGACTCGCCAGTACACTGGCCCCAGCACAGTTCGAGTGAAGGCAGTCCCAGTGGTACAGCTCCCTCTTTCCCCAGAATTGGTGTCAGTGTCCCATGAAATGAAGCCCATTTCTTTCACATCAATTTTTGAGCCACAGATTCAGCTTTCTGATCTTATTTACCCTGTGCCAATTTGCTCCTGGTTCATGTCATAAAGCTAACTACCTTTATGGTTTTGTTTTTAAATTTTGCCCCTAGCTGCTCATAATTCCAATGCAGAATCTCTTTCTTAATCCTACCTTTGTCAATGGTACTCATGTGAAACACAATAACTGGATTCTCCCCTCCCACTTCATGTTTCTTTCCCATGCGGAGGAGATGTCATTCTTGGTGCTTAAGTACTGTAATGTATGAATCCTCATGCATGCTTAAATAAAATCAAAATTGTTGCCAATATGGTGTCAGCTTCAAATAGTCTAAACGGATTTCAAATGTATTACATATGGTCACAAGGCACACACCTTACATAAGTTATAGCATGGATAGCAGGGTCAAAATGAATGTGCCCTTGTTTTCTACCAGCTTGCTGTTTTTCCCAGCATGCAGGCTGTGAGTGATGGTATTCATGAAGGCCTTAATTGAAAGAAGCGCTATTTCCAATCATGTCCAAATAGTGTGTGATCACAATGATGGAGGTGGGCACACAGGCCTGGATTTCCATCATGGCTAAAATCCCGGAAATGGGTGAAATGTCAAAGTCCCACCCTATACCTGACATTTCCCATCCTCGCAGGGGTGGGACTGGAGTTAGGCTGGGGTTTGCGCATGCACAATCCGCGGAGACAGCTGGCCATTTAGATCACAGCTGCCTTTCCTGAAGTGGGATTTTAGGAGAACTGGAGGGTGGAATACAGGGGGCAGAATTTTACCCTCGTCAGGCGGGCACAGGAGCAGCCACGAAACTGACTGCCGCCCGCGATCGGGTCCCGACCATGATTTCACACTGGGTGGGCCAAATAAGGCCCGCCCAGTGTGAAAAGCGGCACTGCACTGGTCAGGAAGTGCCAAGCGGTGTAGGGGGGTGGGGGTGGGGGGGGGGGGCGGTGGTGCCTGTTAGCCACCGGGTCCAATTGTGACCCAGCGACCGGTATAAAGAAAGCCCAGGCAGCCCCAGAAAGGCCACCAGGGTAGGGCCTCTGGATGCCGGTCAGAAGGACGATTCAGTCGAACGTGTCAGCAAACATCAGGCAGGAGGGCAGGCCAGGTGGGCACTCGGCCCCCCCCTCCCCCAGTTTCCCGATGAGTGTCTCACCATTCTCCTGGAGGAGGTGGCTGCCAGGCGGGACAGCCTTGTCCCAGGGATGGGAGGAGGAAGCCACTGCGCCTCACCAAGAGGTTTTGGGAGGAGGTGGCAGCCCAGGTGAGTAGCCATGATGTTGCGCAGTGCTCCTGGGTGCCGTGCCGGGAGCACTTCAATGACCTGCTGCGCTCAGGAAGGGTGAGTACTGTGTTAGCATGGGTTAGTGTGCAGAAAGGTTAAGGTGAGGCCATCGCCCCATGGACATCAGGGGTGCTAGAATCTGAGTGCCAACTGTCAGTCATACTGCAGCTGGACAAGAGGGTGAACCCTGGCTGCTTGAACTGAGTGCCCTGCAGCTCGAGGGCCACAAATCGGATGTGCCCTGCGAGTTGTTCCTCAGCTGGGGTTGGCCAGACTGCAATGGTGCTGCAGGTAGAGAGTGGACTAATCAATAATCCTCTATCCTTTCTGGAGAAGACAAGCCATAACCAGGGAAAGAGGGCACGAACAGGTGGAGGACCACTCAACCTGCTGCTCACCAGATTCGAGCAAAATGCTCCGGAACTCGAGAGCCGGCATAGTCCCAATGCAACCGGGGCATGGAGAGGCGGGGGTGCCAGACGAAGGTAAGAGCGCAATGCACAGAGGTGAGACATTCAGATTGTGCAATGATTCTAGTGTAGTCTTCACACTGATGGGAGCCTTGAACCTGGGGTCTCCATTGATTATTTGAAGATGATGGCACCATGATGCAGATCTCCATTGTCTCACCAGGGTGCCTGGCGTGTACAGTGACAGTGAGATGACTGTAACTAATGACATGTCCTTCTCTCTTTTACTTCATGAATGTGCAGATAGTGTGTGACCACAGGATGCTGCTTCAGTTCTTTTATGATATTAATATTGGGACCATACAGTAGGACTTTTATAGTCATTGGATTCACTCCAGTGTCTCTCAAGGTAAAGGTATAGCTACTGTTGTGTAGCAATGATAGTTCTCCCCTTAATTAGGGTGGAGGCATCTTGCTAGACTCGGTAGCTTTCTATTTGGAGATTTAAGGTAAATACTACTTTAAATATTGATGGATATATTAAATTTCTCTCTGTAACATTATGAAGACCTGGATTCTCTAATAGAAACAAGATTATATTTTGCTTTCCTAGAACTATCACTGTTGCAATTACCATCATAATTGAATTGTATGTTCGGTTCTTTAATTAACATTTATATAATTCAGAAAATGTATTGTCTCTTTAGTCTTCTGTATCCAAACTCAAAAACCCATCTCTGCACACTCTTCAGTGGAGAGGTACATTGTTGGGGAAAGATGTCGAGACCCTTATAATATCTGGGTTGTTGTAATCCAGCTAAAACGTGTTAAAAAGGCTATCTGGAGGATGGTAATATGCTCTGGTGGTTCCTTTCCTTCAGGAAGGATTAGATCAGTTCTTCAGACCCATTTAAGTGTCTGTGAGGCCTGTCTTTCTCAACCTTAAGTGAGAGTGATCATCTGAGGAGTGCGCCTGATCCAGAATCGCCCCAAAAAAGGGGTGGGATTATAATCCACTTCAATGCGGAGTGGGTAGAGGGGCACTAAGTTGGCAAAGGGCATCTGGGGGACATGGGGGGGGTGGGTGGGGGGCGTGGATTGCCACGGAAGGGGAATAGGGGGTGTGGGGGGAGTGTTGAGGGGGTTGGAGGGTGAGGGCTGGAGGGATGTTTTTTGTTTTATTATTATCTTTTATCTATTTAAACAAAGTGCTGGAGCACAGAGGCAGGCCTTGCATCCAGCAGCCTCCACATTTGTTTGGGGATTGCCCTCCCCAGCTCCTATTTCAGCTCACTGTACCCCCCCGATTGAAAATCCAACCTGCGAGCAGAAGCTTTTAAAGGTCAGATTCGCTGAGCTGGGAAATCATCTGACTCGACAAACCCGATCCGGGGATGAAAATCTGGGCCAACACGTCTCCAACCTCAGTCAATCCACCCTCTGACCCTCATTTCAAGGGCAAGGATTAAAGAACAGTCTGATAGGAAACCATCTGGCAGTTATTAAATCTCATCCTGGACACCCTCCTTTGACAATATCGTTCAGTAAAACTGTTAGACTCAATGCCAACCTCTTGACCTTCTTTGTCAAGAAAAACATGGCTGAAAAACCCACTCTGAATGCATCCACATCAGCTCTCACCATTATTTAGTCTTCTCCAAAAGCCTTAACTCCAGTAACATCAAAAGGGCTTTTCACAAAGCATAACCTACACTCATCAAATTTATCGCACACATTTCTCATAGTGACTGCCAACCTAATTCTTTCCAGCACGCTGCTTCCCCTTTTTAACAGTGCACGGTTCACTGGTCTGGTGCTTCATCTAAGTGATTCCCCTAAGGCAGGAACAGGAGGATGGCAGCTGTATGTCACTGTCAAAAGCCCAAAACTTTATTTATTTCAGCAGCATCCTTGCTAGCCTCTAGTCAAATGCCTGATATCACTCTCTTCTGACTCCTAGTTCTCCTGCCTTCCCAACCCCTGGACTCATGCAGACCTAACTGTGTCAGGCATGGCTCAGTGCAAGCACACTCACGAATGAATCAGAGGGTTGCGGGTTCAAGTCCCACCCCAGAGACTTCGACACAAAATCTAGGTTGACATTCTGGTGCAATGCTGAGGGAGTGCTGCTGATGATGAGACATTGAAATGTGCCCTCACGGTCCCTCTTGGTAGATGTAAAAGTTCCCATGGCATGGGGCTGGGTTTTATGGCTGCAAACTGGTAGGCCACGCCCCATGCTTACGTAAAATATGGCGTGATGGCGATAGGTAGGCAAACCGACATCATCCCACCAGTGTCCAATAATGTGGAAGGCAAGCGGGTACTGAAATCGGAAGCCTGCCCACCCTTTTGAAGAAAACAATTAGTGGGCCATCGAGCTTGTTACACAGCCAATTGACTGCAATTTTTCACTGTCCATTTTTCATTGGATACAGTCCAGATCTTGCTGCATGCGGGTATGGGCTGTTTCATTACCTAAAGAATTGCGAATGGAGTTGAAAACTGTGATGTTGATGATGGAGGAAACTTGGCGATAGAACTTCTATTGCACATTAAAAGAGTGGTGGTTTGGCTTGCTCTAGGTTGAGATGGTCATTGCCTGACACCTGTGCTCATAAAATAGAATTACTGCCTATTGCAGTATGGCTTTGTATAGTATGGTCATGTGTGATTTTGATGTGCATTGCGCTCCGGGAAAGCTACTGCATCCATAAAACTGAATATGGCTCTCGTGTTGCAGCTGACGGTTCTTCCTGAGCTGTATAAAAGTGTTGTGGTGTTGACAGAGGGCATTTATGACCTTGCTGATTCCATAGTAAATGGCATATTGACTCGCACCTGCTGCATCCACTGTAGCTGTCTCAGAGGAACCAAAGGCATAAAAGAGTTCAGTGCCTTTGTCACATTCATTAGCCCAGTTAAAGTAGTCCTGGGGGTTTGATTGCATCTCCAGCAGAGGTGACATCATTTAATGGCTGCCCTGCTGTTCATTTGGAATGTTCCACAACATAATGTAGAGGTACAGTCTGGTCTCTTCTCTCATGAAACACCCCCTCCTCGTTTATCTCAGCCTGAAACAGCGTCAAATAAAAGTGTGCAGTGTCTCCCCACTGCCCCCCAGCAGCAGCCCCCACCGCCCCCCTCCCATATCATAGGATGTGCAGAATGAATTTCCCATAGCAACCTAGTGGCTGCTCTGCTCTATGCTTGAATGCTTCGCCAACACATAAAGAAGAAATAAAATGAGACCAATCCAAAGGCCTGTGAAATATGGAGCAGGAGGTTAAATAGGCTTTTCACAGCCGCTTAACAAACCTGAGCAATCGTTTAACCTGAAACACCTATTACTTCATGGAACTGCACTGCAGAACAATGGAATTTCTGGAAAGGTGTTAAATATGTCAGAAACAATTCTTTCTGAATCCCCCCCCCCAAATTGGGCAGTGATAGTAACAATAAAACAATCAATTGAGAAAGAAAAATACACATTTTGACGCAGCACCTTTAAGGTGTCACAAAGAACTTCATAATCCATGGATTACTTTCGAAGTTTAGTTTCTGCTAATTCTTAGCCAAATGTGGTAGCCAATATGTGCACAGTAAGATCCCACAACTGCAAATTAATAATAATCCATGTTTAGTGATGTTAGTGAGTGAGAAATGTTGGCTCACATGCTGGGACAATTGCCTGCTTTTCCTCAAACATCCTCCCAGGTAAACATACAGGGCCTCAGTTTAACATCTCAAGCAAGGTGCAATAGCCAAGTGTGAACATGGATTATGTGTTCAGGTGCTGGAATGGGACTTGAAGCCGTGAGCTAGCTGGCTCAGAGGTAAGCGTGCTGCCAGCTGAACTAAGATGGCACTGTAATCAATAGTCACTTAGACAAGTGCAGGATAACAAAGGACAGCCAGCATGGATTCACTAAGGGAAAATCATCTTTAAGTAACTCCCTGGAGTTTTTTGAGGAGGTAACAGAGAAGGTTGATAAGAAAAATGCTGTTGATGTGGCATATATGGATTTTCAAAAGGCATTTGATACAGTGCCACACAACAGACTCGTGAGCAAAATTCTACATCATGGACTAAAATGGAAGCACTTGGATAAGAAATTGGCTGAGTGATAGGAAACAGAGGGTAGTGATAAATGGTTGTTTTTCAGGTTGGAGAAAGATTTGTAATGGAGTTCCCCAGGGGCCAGTGTTGGGTCCCTTGCTTCCCTCTGGTGTGCAGGGCATGATTTCGAAATTTACAGATGATACGAAATTGGAAATGTTGTCAACTGTGATGGGGATAGTCTTGAACTTCAAAAGGGCATTGGCATGTTGGTGGATTGGGCAGATGAAGTTCAATACAGAGAAGTGTGAGGTGATTTGTTTTGGCAAGAAAGATATGGTGACACAGTATAAAGTAAAGGGAGAGCCTCTAAAGGAGGTGCAGGTACAAAGGGACCTCGGTGTATACGTACATACATCATTGAAGGTGGCAGGGCATGTTGAAAGAGCAGTTAATAAAGCATATAGCATCTGAGGCTTTATTAATATGGGCATTGAGTACAAGAATAAGGAAGTCATATCGAACTTGTATAAGACACTATTTAGGCCTCATCTGAAGTACTGCGACCAGTTCTGGGCACCATACTTGAGGAAGGATGTGAAGGCATTGAGAAAGTTTAAGAGGAGATTCACAAGAATGACTCCAGGGATGAAGAACTGTAGTTATGAGGATAGATTGGAGAAGTTGGGACTCTTTTCCTTGGAGAAAACAAGGCTGAGAGGAGGCTTGATAGAGGTATTCAAGATCCTGAGGGGTATGATCAGGGTAAATAGTGAGAAACTGTTTCCACTCAAGGGAACATCAAGAACAAGAGGGCATGGATTCAAAATAATTGGCAAAAGGAGTAAATGTGATGTGAGGAAATATTTTTTCACCCAGAGTTTGGTTGGAGTCTGGAACAAACTTCCTGAAAGGGTGGTGGAGGTAGGTTCGATCGAGGTATTCAAAACTGAATTGGATTGCTACCTGAAAAGAAAGAATGTGCAAGGTTACAGAGAAAAGGCAGGGGAGTGGGACTAATTGGAATGCTCTGTCAGAGAGCCAGTGCAGACTTAATGGGCCGAATGGCCTCCTTCTGCACTGTAAAGATACTGAAATGCTTGAATTAGCCTTCATTTTAAGTAACGTAAAGAGATTTCAATTTGTTCATGTTATAATCAGATTGATCATCCTTCCTTGGCCAGAACCTTCTTCTTCCTGCTGATTAATAATACATACTTACTCATTTATGTTGCTATCACTTAGCCTTTCCTCCAACTAATTCTTATTAAAATGAATCTCAGCTACTAGTTTCCACATTTTCAAACAATTGCTTAGATTTCTACCTGATTATGTACAGGCCATGCTTCTGTAAGTTGTTTCTACGTAAGCAATCACCCCAATTATCATCTTATTCATTCAAGGAATGTGGGCATCACTGGCAAGGCCAGAAGTTATTGCCCATCCCTAATCTCCCTTGAGAAGGTGATGGTGAGCCTCCTTCTTGAACTGCTGCAGTCCATGTGGTGTAGATATCCTCCTGTATGTCCTTTAAATAAACACTGCTGCATTCTTTATTTTAAATTCAACTACCTTTTGAATGTTCTGTAGGTTCCTCAAACTTATATCTGTATCTTTGATTACTGCACCTCCAATGCTATAGTAGCAGTTTTCATTGCTGTAACTTCTCACAACTGGTCATGCCACCAATAATGTCATGTTCTAATTTAGAGTAAACAAAAGTGCCATCAAAACAGTTGTCAGCTTCACTCAGAGATGAGATAAGGAGAGCTGATACATATGTCACATAAGCCCAACAGGCTGTTAAGTAAGGTGAATGCTTGGACATTGAGATTGGAGCTTTACCAAGTACCTATCTTGTATCATACCCAATTGGCTGGGAATATTGGATGCCAGTAGCAGGTTCCAAAACAAGGACCCTTAGCTCAACAGGTACAGCAATTCAACAACATCAAATTATAGCTTTTGAAGTACAGTCATAAATGGAAGAATGTTTGTGGCCTCACTCCAGCTTCCATGGCATGCAAGTACAGTGAGCCACAATGGTGAAACTTGCTGGTTCTTAGCCAGACCTGTGGTTGGAGCATCTGTATATGTGTGAGAGGAGTGGGTGTCAATCCCATTACAGAATAGAAACATGAGGCATACTGATCCTACACTCCAGTGCCTACTTCCCACTACTGATAGAGAACAACAATGGAGTGTAAACATTAGTGTCTGGTGTTGGCTCTGTCCTTTTGCTTAAATGAGGGCATTTTAGAGGTAGCAAGGATGAACCTGGGGATATGAAAGGGAAGGATTACACTTTCCCTGATTAAGACAGATCAGAAATGTTATTTGAGGCAGAAAGTGTGCTCATTGTATATTGTAGTTAATTTCTCAAGTCTCACTGCACATCTGTCCTTAGCACAGTTTGCATTTGTGTCTGTGACAGTCATGTAAGGTGTCACATTCAGTTCTACACCGGTGTCTTTCTGTCCATCAGTAAAGTGGGTATTAATTGGATTCGACACACACCAGCTGTTCTTCAGTCTTGCAGCCACCAGCACTGGCAAAGCTGTCCTCTTCTTCAATGCCCCACTCACAGCTGCTCGAAATTAAAACTCATCCCCTCTCGAACGTTAGCAGCTGCTCTGAAACTATGCCACTTCTGCCTGTGATACCCACTGTCTGTCCATTTCTTCAGTTCAATCACTGACATGTGGAAAGCAGCTTTAATTGAAATCGGGCTGACCAGGCAGATTTCTGGCTGACTGAAGAAGGCTAGCTGGCCATGAAGGTCCACATCTGTTGATGCAGTTGAAGACCATTGAGGTAGAGTCACATTCAATGTGAGCTGTGGTTTGAACGGGCGTTAACAGCACTCTGTCGCCCTCACTTACTCTCTGTCTATCATAAAGGCAAGTGATGCATTGCCCCTTTAATCAGCGATTGAACTGAAGAAATGGACAGACAGTGGGTATCACAGGCAGAAGTGGCATAGTTTCAGAGCAGCTGCTAGCGTTCGAGAGGGGATGAGTTTCAATTTCGAGCAGCTGTGAGTGGGGCATTGAAGAAGAGGACAGCTTTGCCAGTGCTGGTGGCTGCAAGACTGAAGAACAGCTGGTGTGTGTCGAATCCAATTAATACCCACTTTACTGATGGACAGAAAGACACCGGTGTAGAACTGAATGTGATATGATCTTTCACCTCATTTGATGTTATCTTGGTAGGCCTGACTCTGTGCCACAAACAGTACTGCTTTGGGTATACAAAAGAAGAATAAATTAAAGGCAGCTTGTGATAGGGCTAGGCAGAGTGAAAGGTTCCAGATTCAATCTCTGATCTACGCTGATTCAAATGGTGGCTGTATGGATGACGTCTGTGCCTCTAGGCTAAGAATTCCAAAAAAAAAATCAGGTGGTGTTCCAGCTGCTGATCACCATCCAGGGGCCCGCTCCCGGTCCGCATCCAGGGGCCCGCTCCCGGTCCGCATCCAGGGGCCCGCTCCCGGTCCGCATCCAGGGGCCCGCTCCCGGTCCGCATCCAGGGGCCCGCTCCCGGTCCGCATCCAGGGGCCCGCTCCCGGTCCGCATCCAGGGGCCCGCTCCCGGTCCGCATCCAGGGGCCCGCTCCCGGTCCGCATCCAGGGGCCCGCTCCCGGTCCGCATCCAGGGGCCCGCTCCCGGTCCGCATCCAGGGGCCCGCTCCCGGTCCGCATCCAGGGGCCCGCTCCCGGTCCGCATCCAGGGGCCCGCTCCCGGTCCGCATCCAGGGGCCCGCTCCCGGTCCGCATCCAGGGGCCCGCTCCCGGTCCGCATCCAGGGGCCCGCTCCCGGTCCGCATCCAGGGGCCCGCTCCCGGTCCGCATCCAGGGGCCCGCTCCCGGTCCGCATCCAGGGGCCCGCTCCCGGTCCGCATCCAGGGGCCCGCTCCCGGTCCGCATCCAGGGGCCCGCTCCCGGTCAGCATCCAGGGGCCCGCTCCCGGTCAGCATCCAGGGGCCCGCTCCCGGTCAGCATCCAGGGGCCCGCTCCCGGTCCGCATCCAGGGGCCCGCTCCCGGTCAGCATCCAGGGGCCCGCTCCCGGTCAGCATCCAGGGGCCCGCTCCCGGTCAGCATCCAGGGGCCCGCTTCCGGTCAGCATCCAGGAGCCCGCTCCCGATCGCCATCCAGGATCCACTCGTGTGTGAATGTCAGATGAGGGCAAGATTAAGTTTCCCTAATGTTCACTGAACCCTGTTATCATACTGGCTGCAAGACTGAAGAACAGCTGCTGTGTGTCCAATCCAATTAATACCCACTTTACTGATGGACAGAAAGACACCGGTGTAGAACTGAATGTGATATGATCTTTCACCTCATTTGATGTTATCTTAGTAGGCCTGACTCTGTGCCACAAACAGTACTGCTTTGGGTAGACAAAAGAAGAATAAATTAAAGGCAGCTTGTGATATGGCTAGGCAGAGTGAAAGGTTCCAGATTCAATCTCTGATCTGTAGGACATCTATAGGACCATACCCCTTTGGGGTGGAAAAGCAGAAAGCAAATTAGAAAAAGGAGAAATAGGAAGAAACCAATCCAAGTTAATGAGTGGATGGCCTATATGGTATTAAGATCTGGTTTAAAGGTAGTTTCAAAATGTCAAGTACTACAATTAATTATTATGTTCAGAGGTGAATTTCTGTGGAGATTCTCTTGCTCGACCACCATAGCATCGGTGAAAGGAAGAATTGCATTTCTCATGCAGCCTTTATGATGTTAAGATGTCCCAAAGCACTTTAGGACTAATGAAGCATTTTAGAAGTATAATCACTGTTGTAATGTAGGAAATGCGGCAGCTAACTTATGCATAGCAAGTTGCACAAATGACAATGTGATAAATGACCAAATAATCTGTTTTTATTGATGTTAGTTGAAAAATTAAATATTTATAGCTGCAAGATCCCCAAAAAATCAGCATAAATACAGGTTACTCCATATTTCTATGGTTTCCATGGCTCTTTAACCAAATTACAGCAAATGAATGGGGAAATTCCTACAAAGCAGAAATACCTGAAGGATGGGAGAATCTCTGGGTCAGACTTACTTCGAGGTTGGTGCCGAGTGTTTTTGCTTCTTTGCTCACTGTAAAGAGCCCATGCCCAAAATGTAAAACTGCTGTTTTCTTTTTCAGATCCTGTTGGACACGCTGTGTATTTCCAGATGTATGTATGTCCTAGTGAACCCAAACAACAGCAGATTGTGCTACCTTTGTTCTCTTCCAAACATCAAAAACTGTTTTATCTCCAACTTTCTCCCCTTCCTTCACAAATGTTTTTTGTCATTTGCACACAGGCACCAGCTGCTCCAAAGTACCGAAGACCAGAATTAGTGGGTGCACCTTGATAGTGAGAGTCAGAGACTATTTGATTATGGAAGGCATTGTAGCAGAGTTGCTGTCCTCTCACCTGACTCATGCAACACATGTACACATGCACATACACACATGTGCAGACACATATATGCACACACATACGTGCGTATACATGCACACATACACATATGCACGTGTGCTCTCAAGTGCACACATATCAAACACATACACATATGTGTGCACACATAAATACATACACATATTTATGCACATGCATAAGAGCACACAAATGTAAGGGCATTCACACAGGTAGACACACTGACGCGCACGATACTCATGTGCACCCCCACCTACCCACCTTTCAGTGGAAGTGGCTGGATAGCAATTAGCAAGTTTGCCATGACATCTTAACTGCTTCATTTCATGACTAAATAAACATCTTTCACTTGGTATCTGTATTACATCTGGAGGTAAGCTATTGCTGTTGATGTCAGTCGCCCTTTTAAACCTAGCACCATCGCCCTCACCTCCCCAAATGCTGACTGCAATATTTCCTCTGTGTTCTCCACACTTACAACAGAAAGAGGAACAAAACAAATTGATTTTGCTGGGTGAGACTTTGAAAAATGTTAATGGCAATTGCTTGCTCTGCCCGGTGCCCCCTGCTATCAACAGCTATTTTTCCTGGTGACTGCCTTTCATTCATTGTATGTAATCCTGTGGGCCCTAAGCCTGCAGTCCAGGGCTGACTGAGCATTGTCAAGCCTCAGATGGTCCTGATACACATCTGCTGGGTTTTACCACCCACCATCTTGTCAGTCGTGACATTTATTTTTAAAAAAATCCTTGACCCTGCAGACCTGTAATTAATGACAGGCGCCTGTAGCTGACAAAGTGCTGGTAGCCTTTGCTCACACATTGCTGCAAGTTGTCCCTTTAGACTGTGCTTGAAGCATTTTCCTGTAAACTTGTCAATACCACATGGCACCTTTCAATATCCGCTGTAGATATCAGTCACAAAAAATACAGCTTCAATTCATTATCGATGAATTGCCACTATCCAGACACATCAAGGTCTAATTCCCAGTCTATGCTGAGTTAGTTGAGCTTAGTCAGGATGCTAAGGGTCCTGGATTAAGGAAATTAAAAATAATTAATGGGCATTCCCACTTGAAATTGCAATCTGTTGATTTCTGCTGAAATGTGCACGTGTGTGCTTGTCAGATGAGGACTCGGGCACTTTCCTTAGTGGAATACCATTACCTGGGTTCATACATGAAGGGCGGGTGCTTAACTGAAGTAATCAAGTCCTTCTGGTACCTGTGGAGTCTGTACCTCACCAAGGAACTGCATCTTCAGAAAAGGAGGGAAGAAAATAGGGAAAAGCAGGAATATCGACCAATGATTGTGATGCCTTACGTTAAGCAATAGATTGGCTTCCATTCATCTTATCATTTATCCTTCTCCAATTCTTGGTCCTCTAGCCCCAGGTCTCTGTTCTGCAACCTGATGCATGGAAGTATATTAAGTGCAGAACCTTGTGTTAACTCAATCTTCTTGCAGAAGTTGGATCCTACAGTACCCTGCATTTTGTGGGCGTTGTATGTCATCTCCAACATAAATACCCTATATACTATCTGAAGGGGTCACTCATTTAAGACAAATATGAGGAGATTTTTTTCTCTCAGAGGGTTGAGTCTTTGGAACTCTCTTCCTCAAAAGGCGGTGGAAGCAGAGTCTTTGAATATTTTTAAGGCAGACTTAGATGGATCCTTGATTAACAAAGTGGGTGAAAGATTATTGGGGATAGGTAGGAATTTGGGTTTGAGGTTACATTCAGATCAGCTATGAACCTATTGAATGGCGGAGCAGGTTCGAGGGGCTGAGTGGCTTACTCCTGCTCCTAGTTCGTAAGAGCTCCTGGGAAGACATTCTTATCTTGTGGGAAATAGCAGGATCAGTGCTACCAACCTACTCTATCAGTCTGGTGTTCCTGTGAAGCACCACACAGGCACAACCTCCCCCTTCTCTTATTCACCCTTAGCTTCTGCCCTCTTCACCTAAAGATCCACCACAGCAACGGGCAGCACAGGAGGAACATGATGATGATGAGGAGGAAGATGAATCGAGATACTACTGCCTCCTTGTGAACTAGGATGACGAAGACAAGGAGGATGATGATGAAAAGGGAGATGTGTAAAGAGGGAGAATGGACTCACTTCCACCCATCAGTTCCTGCAAGTTCCTCCGGCCACCAGGCAGCAGCAGCACCTTATAATCGCCAACAGCAGCAACTTGTCTTTGCATAGTGGCCACAAAATTTGAATGGGTAGCACTGTAATTCCAATGCTTCAGGTCATGTTGGTACCAAAATGGTTTCCATGCCACTCACTAACGCTTCTGGTGTGGCCCACAGCAAGCACCATTTTGGTGAGGACATTAGTACCGGCACTTGGAGCATGCACTGGAAGACCTGTGTGTGGCCTATGGGAAAATCACAGGTGCCAATGGGAGTCCTGCAGATGCAGGCCTGCCCACTGAGTCTAGGTCCAGCTTCCAAATGCCAGGAGAGAGCAGCAGCCAGAAGGCGTCATGGCTCCAGCTTCCAGAGACAATCTAACAAGGTCCTTACCTGCTGCTCCAATTCACCCTGGCAGCTTTTTAGGGCACGTCTGGATCCAGGAAACCCTGGGTTACCACGTACGGAAATTGAAATAGGAATCTGTGAATGCCCCTTCCTGCCATGCTTCTATTGTCATGTTAGGCCTGGTCCTGTAACTGTTTCCACAGGCTTTGCCTCTTCAAGGGCTAGGTCCTGGAAAGCCAGGAGCAATAAAAAGAGGGAGAGGCATTGTTGCCAGCAAACAGGTGTTACTTGGAGGAGTGGGATGGGGAGGGAAAAGTTGAGGAAAATTAGCCTTTTTATTCCTTAAAATTAACTGCATCCTTTTTCTTTCGTTGACGGATCACCAATGTGCACTTTGGTTTGGTTGTTGGTGATAACTGTCAACAAATACTTAATGTCCAAGAGCTTAAGCTTCAGGTGCAATCTACAATCTGGGCACAAACTGCTTCCAAAATTGAGCTAGCTTTGAGTAGCCTCAAATTTAATTTGAGTCTTTCCCTCAAATTTCAGCTCAAACCAATTTACATATTGCTGAATGTAAAACCTGTCATGAACCAGCAAGATTGGTAATGCTTTAGAATGGAGCTTTAAAAAAAAACAAATTTTGTGGTTACAATCTATCCTATGATATATCTCAGAATGGGAACTTGGTGCAATCTGACCATCTGAAAATAGGTTTATCACCCCCCCCCACCCCAACAAAATGCATTTTTAATCTGTCAGGAAGATATAATAATTTTCATAATTTTATTGGAATTTATCCTAAAGTAAACAGTGCAGTCTGTGTCTATGTCTGTGTGTGTGCGCATGCCTGAGTGTACGTGTCTGTGTGTGTGTGTGTGTGTGTGTGTGTGTGTGTGGGACTTAATTGAATTAAAGGCAGCTGGTCTGAAGGCTTTGATGTAACAGAAGATAAGCCAGGTTTGAAATGTTAAGTAGGTAAACATATGTGTAATGAAAACATTTGCATTTTAAAATAAACCAGACTAGCTTGACTTCAGAGGAGGGTGAAATGTTTCACTTAGCCAGAAGTTAAGAAACAGTGGGCAGAATTTTGTCCTTGGTGTGCAGGATTGGCAGGCGCGGGCAGAGGTTGTCGGGAAGCAAAAGCCACCCGCGATCAGCAGTGCTCCATGATTTCATGCGGGCGGGCCAATTAAGGCCCACCCAGCATGATATGCGGCTTTGGGAATGAGTGTGAAGGGATGGGAGGGGGCGGGGACATGGGCATGATGTCCGCTGGGCCCAATGGCGATCCGGCGACTGATTCGAATGTGGCCTCGGCAGCCCCTGGAAGGCGGAGATATATGAGGGAATGCGTGCCATGGTGTCCATTGTGGAGGAGTCCCTGCGGAACATAAGCACTGCGCTGACCCTCATGGCTGAGTGCAATGCCTCCTCCATGGAGCGAGTGGCGACTCTTATTGAGAGGCTGCTCCAGGGCCTCAATCAGGGGTTCCTGGGGATGCATTTGGACCTGCAAGCCCTCACACCGGCAATGACCTTGGCTGGTCAGTGTCAATGTGGGAGATGGATCGGGCACCCAGTTAGGTGACCATCCATCGCTGGTGAGCAGGGAGGTCCAATGCGACCTCACATTGGCGCACAAGCTGCCTGTCGTCTCTGCGGGCTCCTCTCAGGTCGCTCCGGTTGATGGCAGCAGCTCCTCCGCCCATCTCCCAGTGAGTGAGGCATTTGATGAGGCTGCAATGGCTAAGGAGATGCCAGTGTGGCACTGGCTGCTCCCTCCCAGGCAGGGCCAGCACAGGCTCCACGGGCCAGAGGATGACCGCCAAGGTCATAAAGGCCTCAAGGCAGCTGAGTCAGCAGGCTGTCTCCAATGCTGGTGCCAGCGAGGGGGGAGCACCAAGACGTAGCACCTGCAGGCGAAAACTTAAAACAACCTTAGGCACAACACAGCTTTATCGTGGGTGATATTTGAGTCCTCTATTTTTCTTTACATTTTTAATGGTGTGATGGAAAACACCGGTTAATGTTAATTTCAGAAATGTTTCACATTCACAAGTAAGTGAGATGTTATTTTGTGCTATTGGCTTCTGTATGTTTCATTTGTTCTGTAGGTGCAGGGAAGGCCATTATGTCATGATGTACTTGTGTCTCCTGAAACTTTATTACAAAGGCACAGAGTGTATGTTGTTGACCAAGGAATTGGTCCCGTCAGGGATCGAGTATGGAGCCTGCAGCCCTGGCATGTGGTGGTGGTTCTAATTTGGTAGGCTAGCTGAAGGAGAGTTGGATCAAAGCATCCTGGGTGTCTCTGCCTCCCTGGAGATTACCCAGGTCAGCGTCTATGCCCTCAGCTTTCTCCTGAGCCTGCTCGTCCTCATTACTGGACTTATCACCTGTTGCCTTTGTAGCTGCTTCTTCCTCCACTGCGTTCCCCCCTTGCCAGTGCTAGATTGTGGAGAGTGCAGCATGCAACCACTATCAGTGACACATGATCTGGGGAGTATTGGAGTGCGCCTCCTGAACGGTCCAAGTGTTGAAAGCGCATCTTGAGAAGACCTATGGTTCTCTCTACACCGCCCTTGTGGAGTCAAGGCTCCTGTTGTACCACTGCTCAACCTCTGTTCTTGGATGGCGAAGAGGCTTCATGAGCCACCTTCTGCTGGGATAGCCTTTGTCACCCAGCAGCCATTCATCCAGCAAGGCTGGAGCACTGAAGAGCCCCGGCACCTGGAAGTGCCTCCGGATGTAAGCATCATGGGAGCTGCCAGGGTACCTTGCACAGACTTGCAGAATCTACATGCTGCGATCACACACTATCTCCACGTTCATGGAGTGGAATCCCTTACTGTTGAAAATGGCCCCCAACTCACCCGCTGGCACCTTGATGGCCACACGTGTGCAGTCGATGGCAGCCTGGACACGGGGGAACCCAGCAATCGCTGCAAAGTCTCTGGCTCACTCTGCCTGGCTGGGCTTGTCCGTATGGTAGTAAATGAAAGTCAATGCACGCCTGAACAGAGCAACTGTCACCAGCTTGACGCAACTGTGGACAGCTGATTGGGCGATTCCACAAAGATCACCCCCATTGACCCCTGGAAAGAGCCGGAGACATAGAAGTTGAGGGCAACCATGACCTTCCACGCCACTGGCATGGGCTGTCCACCCACACAGTCAGAGCTGATCTCAGGGCCAATCCTCTGACAGATGGAGGTCACTGTCTGTCTTGAGAGATGAAGCCTCCTTTGCCATTGCACCTCAGACATATTGAGATAGCTGCATCGTTACATGTAAACCCTGGCAGCAGGATAGTGGCGTCTTCTGCGATTCCTTCTGCCTTGGACTTCCTGTTGGCCCTTCACCCCTTGTGCCTGCGCCTCTCCTCCCACAGGTGGCTCCCTGGAAGCTGAATAGGGACACCTGGCCTCCTCCCCCTTCTGGTCCTCTCTTCTTCCTCAGAGGAGGTGCCTTCAGCGGAGACCACAATTCCCATTCCCAGGGTAAGGGGAGGGTGTCTGATACCTGGAAGGCCCCACACGGTGTAAATCCTCCGGGGCCTGGAAAACAACACTGAGTCCTGAACTGAAGCCTCTAAATTCTTGGAAGACAGCTCTGAAGTGAGATGAAGCTGTCCTGTTCACAGAAGCAACCAGCAGCAAGTGATATCCTGCACTCCTCACTATTTGCTTTGTCTAGCCCACTCACCCCTCTTATCCTGCCCCGGATGAGGTTTTGCAAATTGTGGCCTGCCCGCTTGCCCATTTTGCTCATGCGACGGCCTGAAAATCGCATGGGCTACGTAAAGTCGGAGACAATTGGTCTCTCAAGGGCCTTAACTGGCCGCTTAATTAGTGGAGGGTGCGCCGCTATCTCCATCATGCGCCCACCTAGCGAAACATCGCGAGAGTGCACGTTGACGTCAGCACACTCAGTTGACATCAACGTACTTTATTTAATGCTCGAGTGGATAGGGCACATGCCGGTTCAAGCTAAAAATTCTGCCCAGTGTGTTTATTTTTCCCAAAGATTACTGGTAAAATTGGTGATTTCATGGATTTTATTCCATGAAATAATACATAGTGAAACAATGGAGTTTGCATTCAATGGGGAAAATATTTATAAAGGAGTGAATGTTGTGTGTAAGGGCAGGAAATATAAGATCTAAAACAAGTGTGAAAAAGCATCCAGCATCTACGCCTCAAGCTGCTAAAGAACTGAAGTTAAGAAAACTCACTTTCAATTGGATTTTTCAGGGTATCGTGTTTCTTTGCCTGGGTCTTTTAAAATCTGTGTGTCTTACTGTTGTCTTAATGAAAGTGTAACTGGGAGTTAGATTGATTAGAAGATTTAGAAGTTATCATAGTAACAATTTGTAGATCTGTGTGTGTACTTCAAATCATTTATCTATTAACATAGGTTTAATTTAGTTTTGTAAGAAACGTATAAGCTTTGGTGGTCTTGTTACGACTGAATTCAAGGAATGCATCTTGAAATTTATACAAATTGTGAAACAGCTGTGGCTGTTGTTTCAAGTTTCCCTTTGGGATTTGAGCAGCTCAGCATTTACCATCGGCTGTGCCATAGCAAAGCTGGGGGCTCATCTGGGATATATTTTAAAATTCCTTGTTTGGGGTAGGAGGGCGGAAGGTGAAAAAAAGGATAGAAAAGGGGATAAAATAATGAATAAAAATAAAAATATAAATAAAATTTTAAAAACAAAAATAAGTAGGTAAAGAATAAAAATACATTTTAAAAACCGGGGGGTGGTGGGTGGTGGGATTATAAAAAAGGGGAAGATAGAGTTCACAGTCTGAAGTTGTTGAACTCAATGTTAAGTCCAGAGGGCTGTAAAGTGCATAATCGGAAGATGAGGTGCTGTTCCTCCAGTTTGCCTGTCGAGCTTCACTGGAACATTGCAGCAGGCCAAGGATGGACATGTGGGCATGAGAGCAGGATGAAGTGTTGAAACGGCAAGCGACAGGAAGGTCTGGGTAATGCTTGTGGACAGACGGAAGGTGTCCACATTGGGAGTAGCAAATGCAGTAGACCAAATTGAAGGAGGTGCAAGTGAAGCGCTGCTTCACCTGAAAGGAGTGTTTGGGCCCTTGGACGGTGAGCAGGGAGAGGGTAAAGGGGCAAGTGTTGCATCTTCTGTGATTGCATGGGAAGGTGCCTTAGGAAGGGGATGATGGAGGAGTGGACCAGGGTGTCCCAGAGGGAACGGTCCCTACAAAATGCTGACAGGGGGTGGGAGGTTAAGGGGAGGATGTGTTTGGTGGTGGTATCATGCTGGAGTTGACAGAAATGTTGGAGGACAATTCTTTGAATGCGGGAGCTGGTGGGATGAACAGTGAGGACAAAACTGGATTCTGCGATCTCTCAGATCAAAGAGAATAACACATAGAACTATGATTACAACATATCCTGTATCAAAGGATACAGTGTGTATGATTTACAAAATGCAATGGCCAAGTCTACTTCGACTGCACATTCCAAAGCTGCAAACTCTGCCACTGAGATGGACAAGGGCAGGAGTCAAAGAGAGGATTAGACTATGCTGGATGGAGGGGAGTCGAGAAAAGGATTAAAATGTGCTGGGGGGTAGGGAGTCTACGAAAGGATTGAACTGTGCTGGGTGGAGGGGACCTTATCATGGTTCTGGGAGGGAGGAGATTGTGTGAGAGCAAAGTGTGGGAGATGGGTTGGACATGGTTGAGGGCCCTGTCAACCACAGTGGGTGGGAAACCTTGGTTAGGGCAGAAGGAAGCCATGCCAGAAGCGCCGTTTTGGAAAGTGGCATCACTGGAGCAGATGCAACGGAGGTGAAGGAACTGAGAAAATGGGATGGAGTCCTTACAGGAAGTGGGGTGTGAGGAGCTGTAATCGAGGTAGCTGTGGGAGTCGGTGGGCTTGTAATGAATATTGGTGGACAGTCTATCACCAGAAATGGAGACAGAGGTCAAGGAAGGGAAGGGAAGTGTCAGAGATGGACCACATGAAGGTGATAGAAAGGTGGAAATTGGAAGCAAAATTGATAAATTTTCCCATGTCCAGACGAGAGCATGAAGCTGTTTAAATAACTTGAATGACTTTTTTAAAAAATATATAACTATTTACTAGTTATATTGATGTACAGTGGTCAGTTGCAGAAAATTGTTTTTACCATTTAAACGCTTTTAAAAAGGTGCCTTTTAGTCTCCTTGTGCCTGAATACAAGTTGAATTTTAAGAGCTTCCTCAGAGACCTGCAAACCAGAACAATTTGCGGAAACACAATTAGTGACTATTTCAATCTGTGGGGTATGGCTAGATTTGTGAGCAGGGCCTTTTCCTGTGCAACATTTTTAAATCAGTACACAAGATTGCAGAAACTTCCTTTTGCTGGACGGGCTTTCTGTTTGAAATGACTTGATCTTTTTGTGCTGTTCTGCCCACCCAGAAGCAGTTTACTGGTGTTTCATTTTAAGGTATACAAGACCAGTTTAGACCAGTATCCTTATTTCCCAGTTTTTACTGTTTTTTTTCCTTCTGAGCAATTTCAGGCAAAAAGTGCTGATAAAACCAGCACGACTGAGGGGGAACTCTGGACCAATATTTTCATGTAACAATCCTCTGCCCATATTTTAAATGCTGGCATTAATTGGTTTATTTTAAACAGATTTTTCACCTTCATTATAATAGTTAACAGGGATTATCATATAACCATATTAGGGTGAATTTCTAAGTTGTTATTTTAATTGGGTTTAACTGAAAATGCAACTGCAAGTCTAATTATAGGTTCATCCTGCTGCCAATGTGTTGAAATGTACATCAACTCTTACTGGCAAGGAAATGCTTAAATGGGCTATTTGATTTTTAGTCTTTAACTTCTGCTCTCCTCCCTGAAACATGGAATTGATTTGTGTTTTGCCCTACGGGTGCTGACCAGTCTCGCTTGCCCCAAGAGCATGGCTGGCGTCGGAGCGGGCATCACAAAGAGATCAATCCCCTGTTCCCTTAAAAATCTTTTCATTGGTGGAGCGACAGATAATGTTCTAGAGTGGGAGAACAGGCTGACTTTTCTCTAAATGGACCGAAGTGGTTTCTCTCATAGTCTTTTGGAGCTACAGTATGCTTGAGAGGTCCTTGTTTGTGCTGGGATTAAATCCTCTATATTGCAGCCAAGTGAGTAAAGAATAAAATAATAAAGTTCTGCAGCAGGAGTAGGTTGTAAAGTTATCTTATTAAAAGCACATTTTTGTTATAAAAGGAATTATTCTTTGTCAAAAACTGACCATATAATTGACTTGGCAAGCTAACCTTGATGTTTCCAGTGGAATAAGCTCAAATGGGCTGCTTTACCCACTGATCAGTCACCGCAATGAGAAACAGCTGGAATCAACAACATCATTTAATGATCACAGAACATGCCAGAAACGCAGCCAGCACACCTATAACCTCCGATTACACCCTCCCACCGGCTGCGACTCTTCTCTGGGAGCATGCAATTATAAAATCATTAAGGGAGCCAGCTCCTGCAGAGGGGAAATAGATAGAAAATTGTAAGATGCTTTCCCATCAAAAAAAGCTGTTGATGTTGTGCTAATTGACTGCTTCTCAAAAGGATTGTAATAAAGGGGATTTGAACGATGTGTGTGAGGTGAAGGTGTATAATTCAAGATATAACCGGATTTCCAATACAGTGTCTGCGATGGAAGGTACATGTTAGGAATCATGTCTCGGAGGTGAACACTTGCTGCACACCCATTACAACAGAGGATTACACACGGTGTGGTGGCCTCCACACATGCCCAGTCAGGGTGTGCTCTCAATCTCCTAACATTTGTCTCCAGTGGACAAATTTCCCCACTGAGAACATCTGGAACATGAGACACAGTAGGTCAGGCAGCAACCGTAACGAGAATGGACAGGTTTCACTGCCTCAGGAACTGTGCTGTCCAAATTATTTGTCCTTCCTTCCGTACAGATTCTGACTGACCTGCTTGATACAGTTCCAGCATTTACTATTTTCTCTTTCAAATTTCAAACCTCTGAAGCTTTTTCTTCCTTTTACAGAATTAATACTTAGTCCGCTCAACATTCTGAATGAGCAGCAAATCATACTGCTTCAAATTTAAAAAAAAAATAAAAGCCAGAGGGAACACAACTCATAGGATAAAATGCTGATTTAAACAAGGAGTTCACAGAAGTGATAAACTAGCTAAATGAAGTCCAAATGCTTTATGGATATTTTCTGAATCCTTAAATTGAATTTCAGTCCCTTATTCACTATTTTTCAAAAAATATATTATAGATTCAATAAAATAAAAGCACTTGATGACAGCTGAAAGTAAAACTGAAATTACTTCAACTGAGGAATGTACAATGAATAACACACAATGTGTCACAAGGCACAGTTCAATCAGAATAATAAGTCAAACAATTGAAATCTGTCACAGAGAAGGATTCTTGTATTTTATATAAATAGGTAGATTGCCCTAAATCAGTGATGTCCAGCAATGTCTATTTGTACCACTCATCATGATGGCCAGTGAGGACCCAAAATCAACACCAGATGTAGAAAAGTAAAAGTAATGATTGAAAAAAGAAAAGGAAAATCATGGATGAATGGGAGAAAACAATATAAGCTAAGAAAGAAAAAGAGAAATGTGAACCTAGTTTGGAGAAAATATCACGGAGAGGTAACGCGATGATCCAAGTCTTTGAAATGCTGTTAATCTGGAGCTAAGTAGGGTATCTGAATCTGGGGACTAGAAGGGTTTTTCTCTGCACAGGCCACTGAGTACTTGGATCACTTCCCAATGAAAGCAGTTGATGTCATGTTGACTGCTTCTCAAAGGGATTGAAATAAGGAGTTTCGAGCCTCAGTGTATGAAGTGCAGGGGTAAAATCATTGTTTAACAACACTTCCAGCATAGGGCTGTCTGTGATGGAACATACACATTAGGAATCATATTCTGGAGGTCAAACATCCATTACAACAGCAGATCATCCAAGGTGTGGCAGCCTCCACTCCTGAATTCCCAACAGGTGTCCCCGAGAGGTCAAATTCCAAACCAAGAACCTTTGGCCATAAAACTTACCCTGAAATGTGAAATAGTGGACAGTGCAGAGAATGGTACAAAATTCATTGCTCATGTTAGCATTGTAAGAGTTAAGTAAGGTTTTTAATCAAAGAGCAAACCATAGGGAAATCATCAGGAAATGGCTATTAAAGCTGTGAGGTTTGTTGTAAACCTTTGGAATCAAAGGTTGTAACCCGAAACCACAACAAGCGGGCTGTACCAAGGTAAGAAGTACCAGCTTACGTTCAACAGGTGTACTGCCAACCCCACTCGGACTGTGGCCATTTGCAAGGCCTAGAGATTTTGCAGGTCTTCTGTCACTAAAAGGCAGTCTGTAATCCTTAAAGGGGAGGTGCAACTGAAGCAGCAGACAACATGAAGTTGGCCAGAGGACCCTAACTCTCCAAATCAGTTGTGGAGTAAATCGTGGAGCAAATGGAGGAATAGGAAGAGGGGTTTGTTCCTTCAGATGGGCATTAGGTGTTCTGCCCATTTACCTCCTGAAGGCCAGGCAGCGACCCGGCTGATGCAGCCTTGTTTTGGTCCTCTGCACCTTTTCCAACCTGTGTGACTAGAGCTAAACACTGTACTCCAGTTGGTCTCTGAATAATTACTTTCCTTTTCCATTTATAAATACTACTAAGCTTATTCCTCCTCAGATCTTTCCAGTTGTTTCCCACTAAAGGTGCCCTACACATTCTATCTTCTCTCTGTTTACTCACTGTTGAAATTAAGACACTTTGCACAAGTGGGGCCAGGTGGTGGGTGGGGGCAGAGTGTGGGGGCAGAGTGTGGGGGCGGGGTGGGGGTGCGGTGGAGAGTGGGGAGGTGATACTTTTAACTTACTGACCTGGTGAGAAACTGAAGTAAATGATTGGCTGCTTATTTCAAACTGTGCACCTTTAAACTTCCCATTGTGGAAATTAAAATTGGCAGGGTGTAAATAGACGATTAATCCAATTCTGCTAGTTTCCCACTGGACTGCCTATCTCCTACTCTAGCATGCCTTCTCTAGACTTCAGAGGTGCAGAATACCCCATCTCTCCCAGTCTTTCCTTTCCTTTACCAGGTAAAAACCTTTAAAATCTCCAAACCTAACCCCTCTTAACTCCTTGATACGCTGAGCATTTTTGGTCACCTGTTTGCTGAAACCTGGTGTTGTCTTGCACTTTGAACATTGGCCTTGTGCCTCAGTTTCTTAGCATTCAGAAAATGACAGAAAACTCTTCCATTTTTGGTCACTTAAATCGGCTGATGCATAGTTTACCTCATCCAACTTTTGGACTTCTCAAACCTCGAGCCAATTCGAAGAATGCCATCAGGATCAGGCTGAGGTTTGCTGGCATCTTTGGCCATCAGTCTGCTGTATGGTTTCAGCAGTTTTTTTCATTGCTGGTTTAAGTGGTTTGATGAGAGAGCTGCCTTGTACATGTAGCCATTTTCCAAACAAATCTCAAAAATATCTGTCTGCTCATTTAATGATCTCACATATCATGCAGACAAGAGCTTCCTGACACTTATTTCAAGTTACTAAGAGTATGCAGTTTGGCCTCAATGCTTATTCCTTTGAACACTGACTAGCATGGCGTGTTCACATAGACGCCATTTTAACTCAGCCGACATAAGATAACTTGACATGAGTAGAAAGCATCTTGTATTAGAGAGGTAGAGATAGAATAAGAGTATGGACAGTATGCAGCAAAACCATCAGCAGACAGTGTGTGTTAAGTAAGGGAAGACAGTGATGTACAAGTAACTGCATTCCTGCAGAATAGGCTCTTAGATGGAAATTGTATCAGATAATTTTAGGGGTATATAAATTAAGTGGGGTGACTATGGTAGTGGAAAATTTATGAACAGAGTAACCTTGAGGAGATATTTAAGCACGAGGCCTACTGTCTGTTTTGCAGAAATAGACAAAACTGGATTCTGCGATCTCTCAGATCAAAGAGAATAACACATAGAACTATGATTACAACATATCCTGTATCAAAGGATACAGTGTGTATGATTTACAAAATGCAATGGCCAAGTCTACTTCGACTGCACATTCCAAAACTGCAAACTCTGCCACTGAGATGGACAAGGGCAGGAGTCAAAGAGAGGATTAGACTATGCTGGGTGGAGGAGAGTCGAGAAAAGGATTAGACTATGCTGGGTGGAGGGAGTCTATAAGAGGATTAAAATGTGCTGGGGGGTGGGGAGTCTATGAAAGGATTGAACTGTGCTGGGTGGAGGGGAGTCTATAAGAGGATTAAAATGTGCTGAGGGGTGGGGAGTCTACGAAAGGATTGAACTGTGCTGGGTGGAGGGGACGCTATAAAAAGATTAGACTGTCCTGGGTGGAGGGGAATCTATAAAAGGTATAGATTGTGCTGGGTGGGGAGGTGTCTATAAAAGGATTAAGCTGTGCTGGGTGGAGGGGAGTCTATAAGAGGATTAGGCTGTGCTGGGTGGGGAGGTGTCTATATAAGGATTAAGCTGTGCTGGGTGGAGGGGAGTCTATAAAAGGATTAGGCTGTGCTGGGTGGGGAGGTGTCTATAAAAGGATTAGGCTGTGCTGGGTGGGGAGGTGTCTATAAAAGGATTAAGCTGTGCTGGGTGGAGGGGAGTCTATAAAAGGATTAGGCTGTGCTGGGTGGGGAGGTGTCTATAAGAGGATTAGGTTGTGCTGGGTGGAGGGGAGTCTATAAGAGGATTAGGCTGTGTTGGGTGGAGGGGAGTCTATAAGAGGATTAGGCTGTGCTGAGTGGAGGGGAGTTTATAAGGGGATTAGGCTGTGTTGGGTGGAGGGGAGTCTATAAGAGGATTAGGCTGTGCTGGGTGCGGAGGTGTCTTTGGGGAGGTGTCTATAAGAGGATTAGGCTGTGCTGGGTGGGGAGGTGTCTATAAGAGGATTAGGCTGTGCTGGGTGGGGAGGTGTCTATAAGAGGATTAGTCTGTGCTGGGTGGAGGGGAGTCTATAAGAGAATTAGGCTGTGCTGGGTGGAGGGGAGTCTATAAGAGGATTAGGCTGTGCTGGGTGGAGGGGAGTCTATATGGGGATTAGGCTGTGCTGGGTGGGGAGGTGTCTATGGGGAGGTGTCTATAAGAGGATTAGGCTGTGCTGGGTGGGGAGGTGTCTATAAAAGGATTAAGATGTGCTGGGTGGAGAGGAGTCTATAAGAGGATTAGGCTGTGCTGGGTGGGGAGGTGTCTATAAGAGGATTAGGTTGTGCTGGGTGGAGGGGAGTCTATAAAAGGATTAGGCTGTGCTGGGTGGGGAGGTGTCTATAAAAGGATTAAGCTGTGCTGGGTGGAGGGGAGTCTATAAGAGGATTAGGCTGTGCTGGGTGGGGAGGTGTCTATAAGAGGATTAGGTTGTGCTGGGTGGAGGGGAGTCTATAAAAGGATTAGGCTGTGCTGGGTGGAGGGGAGTCTATAAGAGGATTAGGCTGTGTTGGGTGGAGGGGAGTCTATAAGAGGATTAGGCTGTGCTGAGTGGAGGGGAGTTTATAAGGGGATTAGGCTGTGTTGGGTGGAGGGGAGTCTATAAGAGAATTAGGCTGTGCTGGGTGCGGAGGTGTCTATGGGGAGGTGTCTATAAGAGGATTAGTCTGTGCTGGGTGGAGGGGAGTCTATAAGAGAATTAGGCTGTGCTGGGTGGAAGGGAGTCTATAAGAGGATTAGGCTGTGCTAGGTGGAGGGGAGTCTATAAGGGGATTAGGCTGTGCTGGGTGGGGAGGTGTCTATGGGGAGGTGTCTATAGGAGGATTAGGCTGTGCTGGGTGGGGAGGGGTCTATAAGAGGATTAGGCTGTGCTGGGTGGGGAGGTGTCTATAAAAGGATTAGGCTGTGCTGGGTGGAGGGGAGTCTATAAGGGGATTAGGCTGTGCTGGGTGGGGAGGTGTCTATAAGAGGATTAGGCTGTGCTGGGTGGAGGGGAGTCTATGGGCGGAATTTTAAGGCCCCTCCCGCTGACAGGATTCTTCAGTTCCTGTCGAAGTCAATGGGCCTTTGAATGGCTCGCCAAGACCTCTACCCTTGCCATGATGGGGCTGTAAAATTCTGCTCTGCAAGTGTGCTTCGATCATAAGGATGGGGTGATACAAATTATGTAAACAAGGGTCATTGGCTAATCTATTCAATTTCCTGGTTATCTAATGCTGTATATGATTTTTTTTGTAGCAAAACAAAACAAGTTATTCACAAGAATAACAATTCAATAATCTAAGGAGTCTAATCCTAAATCAATCTCACCATTTTTTTAAATCAATCTCAGTCACAGATCTCAGTTGTAAATTGATAATCAGCAAACTCATCTACCATAACTGAACTGCCTTTGAACCTCTTATTATTTTATCAATTTAAACTATTAAACATTTGCATACTTAATGTTTAACTGCTGCTAACTATGGGCTGAATTTTAAAAAAATTCTTTCGAGTTATCAACAGTCACAGATTGCAACTCTTTTGAGTACAATCACAGTTCTTGGTTTCCGGGAGTGGGACATGAACCCACAACCCTCTGGTTCAAAGGCGAGGGTGCTATGAACTGAGCCACAGCTGACACCTTGGGCTGAATTTTAATGTGCACATGAGTAGGGCATGGTGGAGTTAAAGCCAGGGAAATGTACAGTGGGTCAGGAATCTGTCTCCAACCTGCACGTTTAACTGCACTGTATTAGGCTGTTTGTGAACAATGCCCTCAGGGACGGTGGATGGGGGTTTATTTATTTCAACATGTTAATCGCTCAACCACAGAGATTTAAACAAGGCTCTTGCAATTCAATTGTGGGTCCGTGAGTTTCCCGGGCATCCTGAACCTTGCCGGTGAATGCAACCCAAGAACACAGCTTGCCTGCTCCTGTGAGCAACATGAGAGGTTAGGAGCATTGGGTAGAAGGTGTCATTTGAAGATGTTTTCACTGACCTTGACCATTTGAAATTCCAGCACTGCAGCCATGTCCTCATGCCCAGACTCTCAGGAATTGACCTCCTTGGCTACCTGTTCCCATTGCCTCCAGAGGGTATGTCCCTGTGAAAACATCAGTTGGGATTTTTAAGAGGAAACTGGGGTTTGCAGCAGAGGCTGAAAGTGGGTGGGTGGGTGGGGGCGACCCTGCTTCAGTGGGCAGCGGGACCCAAGGGGGTGTTTTACGAGCGATAGCCAACTAAATGACTGCAGTTGTGCCTATGGTCCAATTAAGGATGACAGCCCACTCCCACAAATTTCCAGCCCAAACAGATAGCTGGCAGCTCACCAGAACTGGTGGCCATTGCTAGAGCTGTACCAGCAGAAGGTGGGCACATTGATAAACATGCATCTTACAGCCAGGTAAGTGGGGTCTGGGGGTGCTGGAGTCAGTCAGGCAGGCCCCTGGTGAAGGGGTTTGTGGGCGTTGAGGGCAGGCAGGGCCAGGCCAGGGGATCAGCCATTGCTGTCGGGGGTGGGACTCTCTGTGGGCCCGAGTGCCTGAAAAGGAGGGGCTCCTTCCTAAAACCCTCTGGAATGCTGCCTGGATTTACCTGGCAATCTCCCCACACAACAGGTTCCTCCTCCACTTCCTCTTCACCAATGTTAAAATGCCAGCAAAGGCAGGCAGAGGCTCTTTATTGGCCACTTAAGAAGCTCAATTAGGCTCCAAGTGGGCAGGTTGTCAGGCACCTTTCTCAACACCTGATGCCACAAAGGGGCACGGAAATCCCAGCCATCATCTCTCCTACAGTAAGGCTGCTAGGGCTGCATCAATACACGTGGGAGCGCCCTCCCTGGCCTGTTGCTGTATTTGCATTTTCTTCTCTCCAGAAAAGCCTTTCTGTGACTATTCCACCAGCTGCATTCCACCTCCCCTTTAAGAGGGGCAGGCTGCCTTTAGGTGCAGGTTAACTGCACATTGTTCATTGTTCTCGCCATGCACCTTCCTCGGCCACCTGCTGAACAGGTGACCAGCCATTTTGTACTGGGCTGCATTCGACAATCATGGTGATAAGCAGGCAGGAGATTGGCTGAAATGAGACTTCCTATATCAACTTAACTCTTAATGCTCTCAGAAAATGTGCAATAAATAATGCCCTGCTGTATTCCTATATCCCAAAAACATATTTCAAAACTCTTACATGAATTCTATTAAAAATTCCTATATTTCTCTAATTTCTCTGTGGTTCCTTTAATTGGTGCTATGCTGTCAGACCTTCTCTGGCATAAAACATCCTGGGGGCTATTGTGACAAAAGGGTGAAAACAGGCACTAAGTGGGTGCTATGCTAATAAACATGTTTGTTTGAAGGTCTGGTTTTATCACAATTTGGGGACTAAACATGCCTGGCAATGCTAAAACAGATGCTTGAAGATTTTCCCACTCACGCATTGATCTGAAATAATTTTTGTGGAGCAGGATTTGTATCCTCCATGCATCTACTTCCACTGAAGGTGTGGACTGTGCTGACTGGCACACGGGAGCAGGTTGAAATGGCTCAGGGATCATGGGCAAAACTGCACAGGTTCTTGGATGCAGCTCAGCAGATTTTGCCGGGGGAGGGATTCACTGTACTTGCAGCTGGGAGAAGGAGCACACCGTACCCTCCCATTGTTTTCTCCTGCAGCAGCTGGTGCTGCTCTGCCTGGTCATATCCCCTCCTCCCATTTGTCCTGCAACAAAGAGGGATCCCTAGCAAACTGTTGAAGACCTTCTCCTACTGACTTCCAGAAGATAGAGTAGCACACCGCCCATTCTTTTTAAGTGATGCCCTCAGACGATTTCTAGAATACATTTTGATAGAGGGTTGGTGAAGTCTTGACAAAGTACTCCAGAAAGTCTCCTGATGTGTTTCAAAAGCCATATTCAAACCCTTAGCAGCAGTTGAGTAGTGAAAGCTCAGCATAACTTTAAGTACTGCTTGAAATCCACAGCAACAACTTGTTTACTTCTATTCAGCTGGTTGCTGTTAAATATCATTAAAGTGCTAACCACAAAACCTGCTATACAGCCTCTTTAATGATCACTGGCAGGCAATTTCGTTGTCAATCAGACCTTTAACAAGAATGCTAGCTGTTTTGTAGTGTATGTTTCAACTCCTTTTTCCAAAGTGGGTCTTGCACTGAAGATGAGCTAAACCAGCATTGCAGCTCAAAACCCCACCTCGGAGGCTCTTAAATGCCTAGAGAAAATCACCCTAACTCCAGCTATTTTTGTGAAGGTCCTACAAGGTACTTGTACTGAACTACTTTTAATCTTCAGTCTGAGGTTGCATGCCCCCAGTGCTAACCTATGCCCCTCCACCCACCTCCTATGGCCCCAAGCTACTTCCCACCACCCGCCCTCATGCTCCCTCTGCCAAGCTATGGCACGTCCATGCCCATTAACCCATAATGCACTGTACAGAAACAATGAACCCTGGCAGGATGTGTAAAAAAAAAAACTTTTTAAAAGTAATTCATTCATAACTTTGCACAATGTTAAAAAAAAATCATTTCACTGCAAGACAATAAAAATGTCAAAGGAGCCCAGTAATCCATTACTCTTGTTGAACAGTTGTGCTGCAGGGAAAACATTACCTGATTGATAGCTCAGGCTCCCTTTTTCAAAAGGCTCCTGAGTCATCTTGACTTGGTGAAATTCAGTCCAGAGGGCCTGACTTTAACTTTGTGCAACTGGGTGGGTTTTGAATGGGTTAAAATCAGGCTCTTTGGGTAAGGGGTCAGTGACTGCTCCCTGACTTGCAATCCTTTACTCCCCAACCCTGTTCTCACTCCGCCCCATATTGCTGCATTTAGCCTTACCCAATTCCCCCAGTCCTTAACCCCCTTTGACAATTTCCCCATGTCATCTCATCCCAACATTTCTTCCTCTCCCTGCACAACATTCTTCTCACCTTCAGTATTTTAGTCCTTTCTATTTGCATTTATTAATTTCCCACCCCCCCGCATCTTTAATTGGAAGCTTCCCTTAATTTTACCTCACTGTTATGTTCCTTCTGTTGGGTCACTTTGTTCAGCAAACATGGCTGCAGGCCTATCTACTGATGTGTGAGATGGTAATCAAGATGATGTAGGTGAAGAGACCATTGTAAAATGAAGCACATGCTGTTTATTCGCGTAAGTAATGGAGCAGTAACACATGCGGCTCCTCAAACCAAAACCCATTCTAAAACTGATTAACAATGTAGCCCACATTACGCAGCAATTGGGTAATGCAATCACGTGGTCAATCTGCTTACATTCTCTTAAAGGTATATTGCACCTCAGATTACCACACCCCTCCCCCTTTACTCGAAGGTACAAATTACAATCTTTACAATATATCAACTATTTACATAAATCAACTATTTACAAATTCAATCTCTCTGGAGGCTTGTTCAAATGTGTTGAACATCGTAATTCTAGGACTTCGGATGGTTTATCCGAAACCTCCCTCTCAGCAGTTATCTGTTCCCTAGGCTCTCCAGTAGGAACCTGGAAGTTTGTTTCCTCGACCCTCTCAGGCTCAACAGATCCTACAGGTAATTCCAAACCAAGGGGAATTCCTTCCACATATGGTGTAAGCTCACTCGGGAATGCTTGGTGCATCCTTTCTTGTAGATCTGTTTCCCTTTTCCTGAGGTAATCTATGTGTCTCCTAATTATCTGACCTTCGACTGATATGTGATAGGAAAGAGGTCCTGTCACTGCACTAACTTCACCTGATAGCCATTTGGGCCCATCTCCAAAATTCTTTGCAAAAACTGTGTCTCCAACAGTGAGGTTTCTTTCATGACTGTGGTAATCATGTCCATTTTTCTGAGCCTCTTGATCTCTCTACCCAAAATTCGGCCTTATGAGACTCAAATGTGTCCAGAGACATCTCTTCTACTTTCTGTCTCCCTCCCTTCTTAAATAATGGCGTTACATTTGCTATCTTCCAATATAATGGGACCTTCCCCACATCTAGGGCGTTTTGGAAAATTAAAACCAATGCATCAACTATCTCACTCGTCACTTCTTTTAAGACACTAGAATGAAGTCCATCAGGACCTGGGCACTTGTCAGCCCACAGCTCCAACAATTTACTCAGTACCACTTCTCCAGTAATTGTAATTTTCCTGAGTTCTTTCCTCCCTTCCATTTCCTGATTTATAGCTGTTTCTGGGATGTTACTCACATCCTCTACAGTGAAGACTGATGTAAAATACTTGTTCAATTCATCTGCCATTTCCTTGTTTTCCATGATCAATTTTCCAGACTCACTTTCTATAGGACCAACACTCACTTTGTTAACTCATTTCTTTTTAAAATATTTATAGAAACTCTTGCTATCTGTTTTTATTTTTCTGGCTAGCTTTCTTTCTCTTGTACCCTAATTTTTCCCTCCTTAATAATCTTTTAGCCATCCTTTGCTATTCCTCATATTCTATCCAATCTCCTGACCTTCCACCTATTGTTGCACAATTATATGCTTTTTCTTTAATTCTGATACTATCTTTAACCTTTCTAGTTAACCACGGATGGTGTGTCCATCCCTTGGACTTTTTCTTACTCTTTGAAGTAATGATCTGGAGACATGAGCTCACAGTCTCACCATAGCAGCTAGGGCATTTAAACTCGGCTAAGTAAATAAAAATCTGGAATAAATATCTAGTCTCAGTAATGGTGACCATGAAACTATTGGATTGTTATAAAAAAAACCCATCAGGTTCACCAATGCCCTTTCGGGAAGGAAATCTTCTTCTGCCTTCCCAAGGGCAATTCAGGATGTAGAATAAATTCTGGCATTGCCACTGATGGCCACACCCTGTGAACGGATATTTTAACAAAAGCTCATTGTACATGTACTGGGAAGAGATGAGGTAAGGCCTTAGTCGATATTGACAGCTTGTCAGATAAAGAGAGCATTGAACAAAAAACAAATGATATTACATCTTCATATCGAAGGGGACCATGTAATGAATGTTATATGATAACGTTGTATACTCACAGATTATTAAAGTATATAAGATGTTATGTAATTAAATCTGGCACAGCTTTTTGATCTCGTCTTGCTGAGGCTAACACAAGCAATCAAAACAACAAGCTTGCGATATCTTGATGTGTCCTCTGCATGTGAGTTACTGCATTTAAGAGGTTGTGTTATTATCATTGATTTCATAAGTAAAGGGTATTAACTAGATATCTTGGTGTTTCCTCATCCTTAAACTTGTATTTGGTGGACAGGGTAAATGACTATCCCATAACCCATCCACATAAGGATAAAGGATGAATGACAATATCCAATAAAAAGACAATGCCATGCTAGAGTTTGTAAAGCCTGTGGATTTCAGGAATAAGGAAAGACTGTGGCCCAAATGTTTGCTCCCAGGTTGAGTGCGCAGAGATGGGGAAATTCCCGGCTCTGCAAAGCCGACTTTTAAAAATGGCTCCCCGGGCATCAGACTTTCAGCGTGGGGTGTGGGCTGGATCAGAAGTCAGAGCAGGCAACCAGTGATGATCTGAAGAGGGTGTCAGGTATGAAGGCTGAAGGCCTGCCTGCGGGCTCCGGTAGTGTGTTCAAAGTTTAAAAATGAAGATTGAAACATGAAACATCCCTCCAGCCTTCGCCCCTCATCCCCTCCCCCCAACACACACACACTCCCCATGCCCCATTCATGCCAACTCATGTTCCCACCCTCCCCCTCCATAACCCCCCATAGCCTCCATCCCCAGAAGTTCTCAATCCTCCATTCCAACCTCCAACTCTCCACCCACCACCCCATGGCTCTTTATGCCAATGTATCAGCCATTACATTGTCAAGGTCCAGTGACAATCATCTTGTTGACTGGCAATTATAATATATAGCAATTACATTGTTAAGACAATGGCATTGTTAAAACAGGTGATGGGCTTTGGCTTACCCATAAATGGGTACAGCTGTAACACTGTTGGGGGAAGGAACCAGGAGTCTGTTGTGTTGGCTAAAGAATATACCGTCTTGAGGTAAAAGAATTGCTTCAGACTCATTCTTCCCTTATATACAATTATTGGAGTTAACACTTAATAGCCCAATGCCAACCTATGCCCCCACCTACCACCCTTTTCCCTTACACCTACCAGGCCATCTTACCTAGTACCCACCATGGGAAGACCTCAGGACCCATGCAGAGATGAGATAAAATAAAGTTCTAAGTGTCTTGTAGACTTCACTATATTGAAAAAACACTCAATTGTGAAAAAACCTATTTATTAAATTTACATACCTTCAACTAATTAAAGCCCTATAACAACAAACATTCTATTCAAGTGCACAGTCCCTTATAACAACATGCATTGGAATTCATAGGCCCACATCAAAGCATTGTTGCTGTCAATCAAACTGTGAAATGGCAGGCATGCTTTGTGGTTGTGGATGTTTGTGAAATCAGTCATGCAGCACTAATTCAATAATGGATTTATGGCAACAGAGTGACATAGCAAGCAATCATTTTTTTAACACTCCAGACATTGTTTTCAAAGATTTAAAGGGCAATACTTTTGAATGCCTTGACAGCTTGACATATCCCTTTGACAGTAGCCCCTGACAGTTTTGATTGGTCACTTTGCCAGGTCCTTCTATCAGTTTTAACAGTTGATTTTGACATGTCTGTTGACAGTTTCAATAAGCTTGACAGTATTGAGTTAAGGCACTTTTTATGCACATCATTGCCTACTTTTAATAATTCCAAAGGGCACCTGACCCCCAATCCCGCAAAAAGGTGTCCTTGGCCAGGGAGGTGATGGCTTAGTGGTATTGTCACTGGACTAGTAACCTGGGGACCTGGGTTCAAATCCCACAGATAATGGAATTTGAATTCAATAAAAATCTGGAATTAAAAGTGCCAAGATGACCATGAAATCATTGTCGATTGTTGTAAAAACCCATCTGGTTCACAATGTCCTTTAGGGAAGGAAATTTGTCATCCTTACCTGGTCTGGCCTACATGTGACTCTAGACCCACAGCAATGTGGTTGACTCTTAAATGCCCCCTGAAATGGCCTAGTTTGCTACAAAGTCACAAAAAATGAATGAATCCCAATGGACCACCCGGCATCGGCCTAGGCACCGGAAACGACAACTGCAATCTCAGCCCTGTCGACCCTGCAAAGTCCTCCTTACAAACATCTGCAAGCTAGTGCTAAAATTGGGAGAGCTATCTCACAGACTAGTCAAGCAATAGCCTGACATAGTAATCCTCACAGAATCATACCTTACAGATGGTGTCCCAGACACCACCATCACCATCCCTGAGTATGTCCTGTCCACCGGCAGGATAGGCCCAGCAGAGGTGGTGGCACAGTGGTATACAGTCGGGAGGGAGTTGCCCTAGGAGTCCTCAACATCGACTCTAGACCCCATGAAGTCTCATGGCATCAGGTCAAAGATGGGCAAGGAAACCCCCTGCTGATTAAGAACATAAGAACTAAGAGCAGGAGTAGGCAATTCAGCTCCTTGAGCCTGCCCCGCCATTCAATACGATCATGGCTGATTTCATTTCGACCAATTTCCCACCCTCTCCCAATAACCTTTCAACCCGTTACTAATTAAAAATCTATCCCCTCCTCAAATTTAGTCAGTGTCCCGGCATCCACTGCAATCTGAGGTAGTGAATTCCACAGATTCACAACCCTTTGAGAAAAATAATTCCTTCTCATCTCTGATTTAAATCTACCACCCATTAGCCTAAAACTATGGCCGCTCGTTCTAGAATGCCCCACAAGGGGAAACATCTGCCCCACGTCTACTTTGTCTATCCCCTTTAGCATCTTATATACCTCAATTAGATCTCCTCTCATCCTAAATTCTAGCGAGTATAGGCCTAAACTGTTCAATCTCTCCTCATAAGACAAGCCTCACATCTTTGGAATCAATCTAATGAATCTCCTCTGAACCGCCTCCAATGCATCTATATCCTTCCTCAAGTAATGGGACCAAAACTGTGCACAGTACTCCAGGTGCGGTCTCACCAATGCCTTGTACAGTTGCAACAACACTTCCCTATTTTTATACTCTATTCCTTTAGCAATAAATGCCAAAATTCCATTTGCTTTCCTTATTACCTGCTGTACCTGCATACTAGCTTTCAGCGATTCATGCACGAGGACACCCAGAACCCTCTGCACTGAAGCATTCTGAAGTTTCTCTCCATTTAAATAATAAGTCGTCTTTTTATTCTTCCAACCAAAATGGATAACCTCACACTTATCCACGTTAAACTCCATCTGCCAAATTTTGGCCCATTCACCTAACCTGTCCATATCCATTTGTAAATTTCTTATTTATTTATTACAACTTACTTTCCCACCTATTTTGGTGTCATCTGCAAATTTAGCTATAGTACCTTCTATCCCTGAATCCAAGTCATTAATATAGATTGTAAATAGTTGGGGCTCAAGGACCGAACCCTGTGGCACCCCACTAGTTACAGCTTGCCATCCAGAAAAAGACCCATTTATCCTGACTCTCTGCTTTCTATTGGTTAGCCAATCCTCTATCCAAGCTAATATATTACCCCTAACTCCATGTGATCTTATCTTGTGTATTAATCTTTTGTGCGGCACCTTATCAAAGGCCTTCTGGAAGTTCAGATATACTACATCTACAGGATCCTCATTATCCACTTTGCTTGTCACATCTTCAAAGAACTCTAGCAAATTAGTCAAACATGATTTACTCTTCAAATAACCATGCTGACTCTGATGGATTGCATTTTGACTTTCCAAATGCCCCATTACTACTTCCTTAATAATGGATTCCAACAATTTCCCAATGACAGACATTAAACTAACTGGTCTATAGTTTCCTACTTTCTGCCTCCCCACTTTTTGAATAAGGGCATTACGTTAGCATTTTT
Source organism: Cetorhinus maximus (assembly GCF_964194155.1). Classification (NCBI taxonomy): domain Eukaryota; kingdom Metazoa; phylum Chordata; class Chondrichthyes; order Lamniformes; family Cetorhinidae; genus Cetorhinus; species Cetorhinus maximus. The sequence continues at coordinate 33,631,248 of NC_135887.1, read as the reverse complement.
CCAATCCACCGGAACCTTTCCAGAATCCAGGGAATTTTGGAATATTATAGCCAATGCATCTCCACTGCCACTTCCTTTAAGACCCTGGGATGTAGGCCATCAAGTCCTAGAGACTTGTCACCCTTTAATCCCAATAGTTTGCTCAGTACTTTTTCTCTAATGATGGTGATTGTTCTAAGTTCCTCCTTCTCTATATACCCTGTGCACTACCTGTTACTACTGGGGTGGTACTAATGTCCTCCACCATGAAAACTGAGGAAAAATATTGATTAAGCGTCTTTGCCATTTCTGCGTTCCCCACTATTAACTCCCCAGCCTCATCCTCCAAGGGACCAACATTCACTTTAACTACTCTCTTTCCTTTTATATACTTGTAGAAGCTTTTGCTATCAGTTTTTACATTTTGCGCTAGTTTTCTTTCAGAATTTACCTTTGCTCTTTTTATTTTTTTTAAGTAACCCTTTGTTGATCTTTCAAAGTTTCCCAATCATCCAGCCTGCCACTGACCTTTGCAATTTGGTATGCCATAGTTTTTGCCTTTATGTTATCTTTAACTTCCTTGCTTAGCCATGGATGCTTTTTCCCCCTCTTACCATCTTTCTTCCTCTTTGGAAGATATTTTACTTGGGAGGAATTGAATATCTCCTCAAATATCTGCCACTGTTCATCAGCTGTCCTACCTTGTAGTATTCCTGCCCAGTGCACTAGGGCCAAATCTCCCCTCATGCCTATCTAGTTAAATTTGTTTAACTCCAGAACACTAGTGTGGGACTCAAGTTTCTCACTCTCAAACTGAACATGAAATTCTAGCATGCTATGATCACTCTTCCCTAGAGGATCCTTTACCATGAGACCATTAATTAATCCCATCTCATTACACAAAGCCAAATCCAGAATAGCCTGCTCCCTGGTTGGTTCCACAACATATTGCTCCAAGAAACAATCTCTAATACACTCTATGAACTCTCCCTCGAGGCTACCCTTGCCAATTTGATTAGTCCAGTCTATATGCATATTAAAATCACCCATGATTATTGCCATGCCTTTCTTACATGCTCCCAGTATTTCCTGGTTTATATTGTGCCCTATTGCTGAACTACTGTTTGGGGACCAAAAGATTACTCCCACCAGGGACTTCTTTCCCTTGCTATTTCTTACTTCTACCCAGACTGACTCCACATCTTGCTCTCCAGTGCCTAAATCATTCCTCACTATAGCACTGATCTCTTCCTTTACTAACAAAGCTATACCACTTCCTTTTCCTTCCTGCCTATCCTTCCGAAACACTAAGTACCCTTGGATATTCAACTCCCAAGCCTATTCTCCCTGTAACCACGTCTCAGTAATCGCCACCAAATCATACCTATTTATCTCTATTTGCGCTGTTAACTCATTAGTTTTATTCTGAATGCTATGCGCATTCAGATACAAAGCCTTTAAGTTGGCCCTATTGTCAATTTTCTCTACTCTTATAATATTACCACATTCACATCAGCTGATGAATCAGTACTCCTCCATGTTGAGCACCAGTTGGAGGAAGCGCTGAGGGTGGCAAGGGCACAGAATGTACTCTGGGTGGGGCATTTCAATGTCCATCACCAAGAGTAGCTTGGTAGCACCACTACTGACTGAGCTGGCCGAGTCCTAAATGACATAGCTGTTAGACTGAGTCTGTAGCAGGTGGTGAGGGAACCAACAAGAGGGAAAAACATACTTGACCCCATCCTCGCCAACCTGCCTGCCGCAGAGGCTACTACGCATGACAGTATCGGTAGGAGTGACCACCGCACAGTTTTTGTGGAGACGAAGTCCTGCCTTCACATTGAGGATACCCTCCATCGTGTTGCATGGCACTACCACCGTGCTAAATGGGATAGATTTCAAACAGATCTAGCAACTCAAGACTGGGCATCCATGAGGAGCTGTGGGCCATAGCAGCAGCAGAATTGTACTCAAACACAATCTGTAACCTCATGGTCCAGCATATCCCCCACTCTAACAATACCATCAAGCAAGGGGATCAACCCTGGTCTAATGAAGAGTACAGGAGGGCATGCCAGGAGCAGCACCAGGCATACCTAAAAATGAGATGTTAAACTGGTGAAGGTAAACACAGGACTACTTGTGTGCCAAACAGCATAAGCACCTGATGGACAGAGCTAAACGATCCTTCAACGAACGGATCAGATCTAAGCTCTGCAGTCCTGCCACATCCAGTCATGAATGATGGTGAATAATTAAACAACTCACTGGAGGAGGAGGCTCCAGAAATATCCCCATCCTCAATGATGGAAGAGCCCAGCACATCAGTGAAAAAGATAAGGCTGATGCATTTGCTACAATCTTCAGCCAGAACTGCTGAGTGGATGATCTATCTTGGCCTCCTCCGGAGGACCCCAGCATCAGAGATGCCAGTCTTCAGCCAATTCAATTCATTCCACGTGATATCAAGAAACGGCTGAAGGCACTGAATACCTCAAAGACTATGGGCCCTGACAACATTTCGGCAATAGTACTGAAGACTTGTGCTCCAGAACTTGCTATGCTCCTAGGCAATCTGTTCCAGTACAGATACAACACTGGCATCTACCTGGCTAAGTGGAAAATTGCCCTGGTATGTCCTGTGCACAAAAAGTAGGAAAAATCCAACCCAGCCTATTACCGCCCCATCAGTCTACCCTTGATCATTAGTAAAGTAATGGAAGGGGTCATCAACAGTGCTATTAAGCGGCACTTGCTTAGCAATGACCTGCTCACTGATGCCCAGTTTGAGTTCTGCCAGAGCCACTCAGCTCCTGACCTCATTACAGCCTTAGTTCAAAGATGGCAAAAGAGCTGAACTCCTGAGGTTAGGTGAGAGTGACTGCCCTTGACACCAAGGCAGCATTTGGCTGAATGTGGCATCAAGGAGCCCTAGCAAAACTGAAGTCAATGGGAATCAGGGGGAAAATTCTCCAGTGGTTGGAGTCATACCTAGCACAACAGAAGATGGTTGTGGTTGTTGGAGGTCAAGCATCTCAGCTCCAGGACATCACTGCAGAAGTTCCTCAGGGTCCTCAGCCCAACGATCTTCAGCTGCTTCATCAATGACCTTCCTTAAGGTAAGAAGTAGGGATGTTCGCTAATGATTGCACATGCTCAGCACTATTTGTGACTCCTCAGATACTGAAGCAGTCCATGTCCAAATACAGCAAGACCTGGACAATATCCAGGCTTTGGCTGACAAGTGGCAAGTAACATTTGCGCCACACATGTGCCAGGCAATGACCATCTCCAACAAGAGAAAATCCAACCATCGCCTCTTGACATTCAGTGGCATTACCATCACTGAATCCCCCACTATCAACACCCTGGGGGTTACCATTGACCAGAAACTGAACTGGACTAGCCATATAAATACTGTGGCTACAAGAACAGGTCACAGGCTAGGAATTGTACGATGAGTAACTCACCTCCTGACTCCCCAAATCCCGTCCATCATCTACAAGGCACAAGTCAGGAGCGTGATGGAATACTCCCCATTTGCCTGGATGAGTGCAGCTCCCACAGCACTCAAGAAGCTTGACACCATTCAGTACAAAGCAGCCCGCTTGATTGGCATCACATCCACAGACATTCACTCCCTCCACCACAGACATGGAGTAGCATCATTGCAGGAATTCACCAAGGCTCCTTCAACAGCACCTTACAAACCCACGACCACTACCATCTAGAAAGACAAGGGGAGCAGATAGATGGGAACACCACCAACTGGAAGTACCCCTCCAAGTCACTGACCATCCTGACTTGGAAATATATCACCATTCCTTCACTGTCACTGGGTCAAAATCCTGGAACTCCCTTCCTAACAGCACTGCGGGTGTACCTACACCACATGGACTGTATCCTTTCAAGAAGGTAGCTCACCACCACCTTCTCAAGGGCAACTAGGGATGGGCAATTAATACTGGCACAGCCAGCGAAGCCCATATCCCGTGAATGAAAAAAAATCCAAAGTTGTACCTTACCTCTCCAAAGAGATATCCAAATAAATCCACGAAGTTCAGACCTAATGTTACCTGTTCTAATCTGCACACTTCAGGTTTCACGCACACCAAAATCCCCATTCAGCAGAGGCAAGCTTTCTCCGTAAATTACACATGGACAAAATGTGCCCCGGTCCCATTCCCGCCCCAGCAAAAATGTTCAGGGGTGGGACTTACAATTTTCTGCCACTTCTACCATGACAAAGAGGCTCTGTGTTGTGGCAACAATCTGGGCCTGAGAGTTGAAGAGTTTCACAGTTAGAAAGAATGGATTAAAATAGGAGATGGAGCAATGCTTGACTTCAATGCGGAGTGGAAAGAGTGTTGCAGCAGTGCTTTTGCTGCTTAAGAAGACAAGTTAGGAAAGTTTAGGGGAGGGATAACAATGTGAAAGAATTTATATATAGTATATACAGTATATAGAAAAAGGCACAACTCAGATGGACAGAGTTTGGAGCGCAGAGGAGAGGTCATGCCCCTGAGGGGATTGCATTGACACATACATACATAGATTGCAAAGGCATGAGTGCTGTGACAACACAGTCACATAATTGTAATGGCTCATTGATACAAAATTGTAATTTGTGCAATCAAGCATCGCCATTACCGAAGCTCTTCCCAATCATGCTTGTCACCTCTCCATTACCAACCTCGACGTTAGATGCAAATTATTGAAACTGGCAAATAAATTGAAATGACAGCGACTGAAAGCATTCCATTAAAACAGACCAAAACAAAAATAAATGGTAAGGGCAGGAATGAAACATTGCTGTGTAAAGAAGCTTTTAAAATATGGCTGATTATCAAATCCATAAACATAAACCATTTCTAGTCACAGTCGCCAGTTCACATTACATAATAAGCACTTTCAGGCAGCCCTGTCAATCAAATTATCTACAGTACTTATTGTTATTCCAGAGCTTTATTTGCTACTTTTTTTTATTTTGGACCTTTACTTATTAACATATTCTGGTGATTAATATGAATGCAGGAATGGTCTGTCTTAAAATGAAACAGATTGAAATCTGGTGTTGCTAAGCTATTGAACTGTAAGGGACACCAGGACCTGGTTCTGCTCTTCTAGCAGAGGCCCATTGATAGCAATCCCAGGACTTTGGAAAACAGAGGGATTGCTGTGGCTAGCGGTCTGGATAGCAGCCGGAGTGCCCCTTGATAACAGTTGATAGGGTGGGGGTGTTTCTGGATAGCACTGAATTGTCTCTGAATACCATTCAGGAATGGGAACACTGCCTTCTTTTCCCTCACCATCTTCAGGCCAGAATTGGGGATACAACAATTGGCCTTAAATGCCTTCAAATTGATCACTATTCATTAAGTCTTCTCCTCACTGCCCTGCCCCGGAAAGTATACATGTAAAAACCAATGAGCATGCCAATGTGCAAATATACTGTCAATGTTCACCACCTGGGCTCACCTGAGTTATTGGAGGCAGCTAACCCCTGTGGAACTGTCCAGAGATCACACGTTGCTGAGATTGGTGTGGCAGCTATTGCTTTGTTCTGAACTATGCAAGGTGAACTGAACACCTTTATAAAAGGAGAGTAAAAAATTCCAAAAGAAATCTCAAATAATTTCACAGCAATTTTGATATTACAAATTTCAACTCCTAAATCAAGAAAGGACAAAGGATTCATAGAGCAACCAATGTGTAGTCACAAAACAGATACTATGGAACAGCTCTCAGTCTGGAATCAGGAAAATCTGAGGTTTTGGGCTCTTGGATGGGTCAACAGGGATTATCAACAGGCAACTGTGCAGAGATATCTAAAGATGATCTTCAAACTGTTTGTGGAGCTATAGACAGATTTTAGCTTCCAGCAAGGGCACACAGTCAACTTTAGGACAGTCATTTGGAGACATCCTCGAGGCTTAAAGCAATTAGCAATAGCTAAAGCCTTGTGGAGCTTTTCAGATGAAGATTGTGGCCATATACTGTAGACATATCAACATGTAACCTTGAGCGTATGGTCATGTGCTGTAACTTGAAACTTGGGCTTGCAGGGTAATACGCAAATCTGAGATGGTCGAGGAATGTAGTAGCAGCTCCAGTAAGATTAAATCCTTCAAAAGGAGAGCAAAGGTCACTTCAATGATCAGGTACTGGAGCTCTTCATGGTTTAACTCATGAGGATCAGGAAAGGTCAGGTAACCCTGTCTTCACAATTATGGGCAGAGATGGTTCACTAAATCAGTGCCCACTAACTCAGTGTCCAGCTCAGGATCATTCATCCTAACATCACTCTGATCAGCACCAAGGCAAGTTACACATGACGGAATCATATAGCCTCCCATTCACTTTTATGAATAATAAAATGATAATTGCCTTATTACATCGGAAACATCTCAAAGTGATTTTGTTCAATAATTTTAGTGAAGTTATCAGTGTCTTTAGTTGGAATAATTCCACTCAACTGAACTGCCTTTCACTTTCTGTGATAAATTCACTGATCCCACACTCCCAGTGGGGAGCCTTGTTTGAATGAAGTGCATTCAGACAGAGCTAGAAAACTGGAGCATTGATTCTCCAATCAGCGGTCTATTCAATCTAGACTCTCTGCTGGGATCAAATCAGTAAATTGTACCCTTATGTTACATATATAGAACAAAATGTACCACTCGTGACAGTCAACAACAACTAGGATAAAGGGAGAGCCAAATCACCAACTTTTTTCTTTTATTCACTCAGGCACTGCCTCAGCCATGTCAGGCGAAATACTAGTGACGGATTGCTTAGGAGGAATAATTAGGCCAATGAATAAATGGTCAGACAATAATAGACATGGTTGAACAGAAGTGATGAAAGAGGAAAACAGCTAGGTGGTGTGAAGGGTTGGTGGAGAAGATGCAAGTTCTATAATTGTTAGGCAGCAAGGAATAAGAAAAGACCGTCAATTGTAAAGCCTGATTCTTTTAATAGGCCACATACAATTGCCATTGTCAAGGACTCTTTTTTACCATTCGTCGTCTCCCCAGGGAGTACAAAACAGAAAACTTTTGAACTTCTCCCAATAGCAGGCAAATCAATGGTCCAGTATATAAGTCTAACAGTACAATATATGGAGCTTAAATCTAGACAGCTGCATTTTACAAATGACAGTCCCACAGTCCTGACAGGACTGGAATCACAGTGACCTGTAGATTACTTCATTATCTTTGTCTATATTTACTGGAATAATCTCCAATCCTATGCTTTACCAGATAATGAGAGAAAAGATTAGATAAGGGATTAGAAACAAAATACGGAAAGGATTAGAGAAGGAATCAGGGAAACAGTCCATTAGTGCATCCGTACTTAAAGTAACAGCTAACCTCAAGGCTCTAAATAGTCATCATACATTAAAGGTCACAAAGTGTACGGATGAGACAGATTCTCTCTGTGCCACTAATTAACATCTCTTCATAATGAGTGATGTATAAATAACAATTAGATTGGGTGTCACTGAAGGAATGACATATTGGCCCAGATTTTACTGGGAAGGGATATCTGGTGGTGTGCCCCATTAGTTAGACATTTTTCTACACGCTTCAGCTTGAAATTCTTTTGCCTTGTAGATTGCTGGAAGTGCCAGGGCAACAAGGCATCTGGGATAAAAACAGTGCTGTGTACAACCATGTGTATTATTGTCTGACCTAATTATTCCTCCTAAGCAATCCATCACTAGTATTTTATCTATGAAGAGAAAAAAAGAGTTAACATTTCAAGACATATAGACACCTGGGACACTGGTGAATGGCAGGACCAGCAATCTATCTCCTTAACCAATGAGATTTAAGGCTTGACGAGATAACAGGGGAATGTGGGACAAGGAAATAAGCTGAATTAGAGTCAGATCAGGTAGAGAAAGAGAATGTATTTTATTCATTCACAAGATGCAGGGACTGCAGCGGTTCAAGAAGGCAGCTCACCACCATCTTCTCAAAGGCAGTTAGCGATGGGCAATAAATATTGGCCTCGCCAGTGATGCCCACATCCCATAAGTGAATAAAATAATGTAGGCATCACTGGTAGGGCAAGCATTTATTACCTATTCCTAAACGTGATTGTGAGCCTCCTTCTTGAACATAACCAAATGGCTTGCCGAGCCAATTCAGAGGGCTGTTAGGAGTCACTCCATTGCTGTTGTTCAGGAAATCAGGTAAGGATGCAGAGAACATTAGTGAACCAAAAAGATTTTATGACCGTCCAGAAGTTACGTGATCATTACTACTAATACTAGCTTTTTATTCCAGATTTATTTAATTAACTAAATTTAAATTCCCCAACTGCCATGGTGGGACTTGAACCCATGCCCCTGAATCATTAGTCCAGATCTCTACCACTCCCATTCTAGGGTTGAAGAGAGGGAAGAAACACTTGAATAAAAGGGAAAAAAAGACAAAGGGAAAAGTAAGAAAAACAAAAGAAAACAAACTCTCAAACTATCTACCATCTACAGGAATGAGATTCCACAGATGAAATTGTTTGCTTTCTAGGCTGGAGATGTTGATAGGCATCATGGGAACATACAACTTCCCATTAAAAAGGTACTTTCACTGTTGAGTAACGGTTGTAACTTTCTGTAGTGACTTTAATAGGTAGTTAATGTGCAATTACAGGTATTTGCTAAAATTCATGGGGAGGTTGTGGACAATCTGCTACTTTCCTGATGCTGATGTTGGGCTAGGGCAAATCATCTAGCAATTTGTGACAATACTCAATTTATGTGGTATCTCTTCCAATCCACAAGTTGCCAGATGATTTACACATTAATAATGGTTAGCGCCATTAAACTCACTGTTATTTTGGATGAGCACTGTAACATATTTTCGACTTTACAATCATATTATGTAGCCTCCCAGTCAAACATTTTTCTTCTAATCCAGGAAGTGTTTTTTTGTCTAAGTTTCTTCAAATTCAACTTCTCCCTAAGTATGGCACATCAAATAATCTTGTGTTAACATTTGTCTTTTGTGAGTTGGCAAACAGTGAAAGTGTTCATGCATAGAGCCCTCCTATTTCGCTGTTACAATGGCCTGAATCTTCTGGTCGGCATGCAGGGGCAGGCCCCGCTCACCGATGTGTAAAATGGCGCACGGTGACGTGTGTCCCGATATCACCGTGCGTCATTCCAATCTTCAGTTAAGCAGGGCGAGCACCAGAGTCGGCTGCGTGTCCGCTGAACTGTCAAAGGCCTATTAAGGCTACTCCACAACCAATTAAAAGAATTAACAGAGCTGCCCATCTGACCTTAAGGTTGGCTGGGCAGGAGAAGAGCCCAAGCGGCCTTCGCATTTATCATGAAACCTCATCCACGGGTGGGATGAGGTTTCTTGAAGTGTTTTTAAATCAAATAAAATTTTTATTAAAATTCATTGATTTGTCTCAGCTCATGTGACACTGTCACATGAGGGGACATGTCTGAATAATTTTTTCCTTTTTTTTTTGAAGTTTTAATAATGAAAATAATCTCCCTGAGGCAACTCTATGCCTCCGGGAGATTTCTGCACTCTTTTCCGTGCATGCGTGAAAGGGCGCAGGCCCCGATTCTCCCTCCTCCACCCCGCCAACGCAGGGACTGCTCAGTGCCTCCACCCTGCCCATGTAAAATGGCGGCGTGCAGCCGATTGCAGGCGGCGATCGGCTGCGCGCCCGCTTACACCCACTCATGCTCAGCTCCCCCCGATGGGGAGAAATTTCTCCCCAATATGTTGCAAGGTGATCTGGGCAATAAAATGGAGGACAAATGATGCCCATGGAACTGTACCCCAGTGTGAGGCATTACCTTTCGGAAAGGAGAAAATTGAAAAGAGTCACCTCGGTTTCCTTTATTTTCCAATCACTCCTATTTGGTAAGAAAATAATTTCATTTTTAGCATCTTATCACATCCTCAGGACATCCCAAACCACTTCACATGTAATGAATTAATAGGGACTATGCTTCAAAATTATGTGACCAACTATGCTGCATGCAGCAAGATCCCACCAGCACAAAAGGCAATGAACAACAAATTAATCTATGCTTGGTGGTGTTGATTGAGGGAAAAATGGTGGCCAGGACAACAGTAAAGTTACTGTTCCAGTATTGGCATTTGATCTTTTACACCCACCTGAGCAGGTTTTGCTGACAATGCTGCATTCTCTTAGTACTGCACTAAAGCAACATAGATTACTTGTTCAAGTCTAAAGTGGGGTTCAAGTCACCATCCCCCACTTCAAAGATAAAAGTTCTACCAAAGCAGCCGAGCTAACGCTAAATTTAATTCTACTTATTTTTTGACGTAATCAAAATTCTATTGTCCTTTGTAATTATTTCATTCTAAAAATTATGCTTAAATCCAAATACTGACCTCATTTTTTCCCTTGATGTTGTCCATCCTCTGAGACCAGAGAAGAAAATTAATTTTCAAATCAACCACATCATCAAATCTTCTCCACAGGTGCTGCCAGACATGCTGAGTTTTTCCAGCATTTTCTGTTTGTATTTCAAATCAACCTGCCTCACCTGCATTTAAAATGACTGAAAATTGGCTGTAAAACAATTCTTGCAGCTAACCAAAAGCCAGGATTTTGAGAGCTGGCTTGTCTCATCGTGGCAGTCTTTGATGCATTTTGTGTAAACTGGTTCAGTTTAATAATCAAATTAGCTACTGATTAACTGTAAGAATTTATTACTGACTACATTTAATAATTTCAATTACTGAATGAATTTAAAGAACTGAAAGCACAAATTCACTTTATAAATAAATATTTGCTGGCTAAATTTGATAATGAAATTAATGCACCACTTTATTAGTTTTAGCTTGTGAACCAAATCTTAGTTTATAAAAATACCTGACCCTTTGCCCTATTCCCTATGTGAATTGTGACAAATAACTGCAAGGGTATTATCACTGAATATATCCATCTGGGACTCCCAGACGTTTGATATAACCTTGAAAAGTACAGTTGTCTGTGGGAATTGGAGGGTTAAATTCTGTTGAAGCTGTGCACGATAGAGATTAAAAATATACATGCTGGGTATGAAAGGAAAAGAAACTTTAAAAAATTTTGACCTTCGCATATGGCAGAGGAGATAATTCATCTCCGAGGCATATGCACATGAACCGACCCCTTCCCTTTCAGACTCTAATTCCAGAGTCGGACCTCAACACATCCAGTTGGGGTAAAATGGTGAAAGCTCACTACTCAGCACAACTCAGTATCCTTTTAACTATTGTACCACTTGACAACATGCAAACATCAGTACACTGCACCCTTCAATTTTCAATCAGTACCCAGATACGTTGTTCCCTTTAACTCTCCTTAATTTCAAAGAATACTCACTCTGACGGTCACTCAAGGAAGTATGCCCCCATCTGTGCAGATGATCAATCCTGCCTACAGTTACCCTTACAAGCCACAGCTTCTGTCCCAAAATGCACCCTTTTAGTACAAAGATCAATGATTGACACAACCCCTGCCGCCAACCCCCCTCAAACACTTTACTTGTAACATCTTAAATATTGTATCAATTCCACATCTTGGGCTTGTGAATAGTCCATTAACATACAAATGTGTTTTGATGGAGAAAGCTCTGCCCAGGAGGAAAAAAAACAGTTCGGACCAGTACTCTTATTCCCCAGTTTTTACTGGTGTTCCATTTTAAGGTATGCAAGACCAGTTTGGACCAGTATTCTTACTTCCCAGTTTTTTTTTAAACAAGTTAATCCTTTAATTTAATGAATGTGGTGCATAAGGCAGAATTTCCAAATCCTGACCTTGTATTTTTACTAAATATAGTGTGAAGATGTTGTAATTACATTGAGATATGCAGCAGTGCTGTTACAGGTTTCATTTTGATACTCCAAAAGCAGACAGCTTGAGGCAATTCTGCAAATTTTGTTCAGATACAGCACTCTTACTTTTGGCTGGTAATGATAACACCAAAGCCATACCTCACTTCTTCTGGGGTATAGCAGTAACCCAGTTCCACATTTCAACTTCAGCCTTCCGTTGAATAAGAAGTTGTGATGGAAGAATTTATCCAGGCTGGTCTCTTGGTTAAAGCTGATCTATTTCCAAGACAACTACTAGTAACTATTTTATCCTTCTGAGTGAGCTAATCAGCATCATTAGATCGGTGAATGAGTTTCACCCTCTGTAACAGCCTAGAGATTAACATTTCCAATTGATTGGGGGCCAAACCAGGCACAATGGAATCATTGTCCTTATTTTGTCAAATCCTGTTGACAGCTCAGCCCCAGCAGTTCAATGGTCATGGCAGTCAGTTAACTTGAACAAACACATGCCATTGCTCCAGTTTTGTTCTTGGTAAACATATTCATGAGATTAATCCATCATGTCTGTGTCTTTGTGTGAATAATTTCATTTCAGCTCCCAGCTTGTTTTTTTCAAAATTTCAGTTCAAAGTCCCCTTGGTTCCTGGGGTATGACACTTGGCCACTTTGGATGATTGTCAAATTACAAACTGCCTTCCCAGTACACCCTCTTGACCTTTTAATGTTGGGTCCTTGTAAGTTAAGTGCTTTATTGCTGAAGGACTGGTGACAGTGGATCAGCTCCTTGGGCCACTGACTAATTCTCCACCAGGTGCCCAAAACTCCTTAAATTAGCCTAGAAAAGGTACAAAAGAAAATCGAGCTGTTCACAACAATGATAGAAGTGAGTCATTTCTCAATGTTCTAGTTCCTAATTTACTGAAAAAATTATCCTTTGAAACCAATTTTCATCTTAACAAGCTACAAAGTTTAAAGATATGGGTTCTATTTTCAATATCAATGGCAGATGAGGCACAAGTAAGATTGATGCTTAAGTCCAAAATCTGTCTGTATAATTAAATCTTCTACGTCTTGCCTAGATCCACAGGCTTCGGGAAAGTGTCCAATGTATCCATAGGACATGAAGCTTTGGGTTAAATCTTATATTCACTGAAAGCCAGCCAAGCAAAAAACACACAGACATGTACACAGAGCACATCACAATCTCTGAAAGAACTCCCATTCACAAAAAAGGAACCATTTATATCCTTGAGAATCTTTCTTAGCCTTAGTTTGTTTTCCACACACACCTGATATAGACATCATTAAAATACTATTTGTGCCATAATAAATATCTTTAAAAAAAAACCCATAGTCACATCTTCCAACAACCTTTCTTTCTCCAAACGTGCCTTGCTTCCCTCAAGGATCTCAGACTTTCATTCTGTTCAATTCGCAGAATTTCAATTGTCCACCTATGTCTTAGGCCCCAGCATATTTGTGCCTCTGTGTTAGCATCAAAGTGAAGAGGGTCAACCAGGTAAAGGAGCATAAATCCCAGACCTCATCAGAAACACAATGGATTACAACTCTAAGAGTACAAATCTGGGTTAGATCGGTGTAGTAACTGTAGCTTTAAGGGATGTAGGACTTATTGCACTGTGTAGTATCACATGACAGTGTGAACGAATTAGCCCAAAGTGGGGGGAACCTTAGGGGTGGAGTTTGTGTCTAGTTGTGGATCTTGATGGAAGCATGTAACTGCTGCTGAACCCCTGTAAATAAAGTTCACTATTTCTTACGAGAAACCTGTCTGGAAAATCAAGTCCATAACAACTGACAACGAGGATAAATTGGTTCCGGCACTGTCCCTCACTCAGTGAATGTGAGTATCTTGTTTTATCTTTTTGGCAGGATCAACACCTTCAACTCATCCACAGAGGATTAGAGTCAATATATAGAACGCCTCGGTTTCTTTTACCAAGATAACAAAATAACGGTGAAGGAAAAAAGGAAAGCAATTCTCCTAAGTGCCTGTGGGAGTAAAATTTATAATTTAATCCGTAGTTTGACGGCCCCGAACGCCCCTGATTCAAAGACTTTCAGCGAATTGGTAAACCTTGTAAAGAATCATAATCAACCCAAACCCTTCGTAATCTGCAGAGGTTCAAATTTAATTCGAGAGTAAGAGCCCCGGGAAAGACCCCATGTACGTAGTGAAGTTGAAACAGCTAACTGAACATTGTGACTTCGGGGAGATTCTAAACAATACGTTAAGGGATCATTTGGTCTGTGGCGTGAACAATGATGCCATTCAACGATGGTTATTAGCCGAAGTAAATATTGATTTTCAAAGAGCATTGGAAGTAGTGCTTGCGATGAAATGCTTTATAGGGTGTGTGCGCTGTTTTCCAGTTGGGGCAGGAACAGACCACCGGGTGTGGCGCAAAAACCAAGGAGACAGCCATGGAGCGGGAAACAGCCCCTGCTACCCGAAAATTTTAAAAATGTACAGGAGACAGCTCAGCAGCAAATCAGAAAATGAATTGTTACCAATGTAGAAGTAACCATATCCCTGAAACCTGCTGTTTTAAAGAGGTGGAGTGCCACTATTGTCATAAAAGAGGGCACATACTGAAGCAATGTAAAGCAAGATTGAGACAGACTCCCAGGCAGCAAACCAAACTAATTGAAATACATAATGTGGAAGAACCAGAAACCACTAATACTGATGTTTATTCTCTATTTAATGTGAAAGTAGGGAAAGCAGAGCCAATTACTGCCACAGTGCAGGTCAATAGAAAACCTTTCATTATGGAAGTGGATACCGGTGCATCAACCACTGTATTGGAGGAGCACACATTCAAATATTTAAACAAGGGTACTCAACATTTGAATATGGAACAGACTTCAGCCAAATTGAAAATGTATACTGGTGAAGCCATACAAGTGAAAATTATTACCACTGTACCTGTTTATTACAAGCACCAGACAGCACAGCCTCCTATGATTGTAGTGGAAGGTGAAGGATCAAGCCTTCTAGATCATAATTGGTTGAGGGAATTTAACCTTGACTGGCCAGTGAGAATTCAAAAGGAAGCAGGAAGAGTTCCTGAGTTGAAAAAGGAACAAGACAAGGTAATTCAGAAAGAGCCTGGAGAGTCATATGACCTTAACAGGATGCAAAAGGAGTGTGTAGCCATTCAACTACCTGAGGAAATGAAGACTGTCTTAAACAGCAGCATGGAAGAACAGCAGAAGAAACTCAAGGAAACTCTGTTGAATTACAGAATTCAAAATGAAGCAAATGAGCTTCGCAAAGAAAAGGAAAACCTGTTGAAAGACCTTCACACACTACAAGGATCCCTCAGGTCCTCTGGAAAATTAGGAATAGAAGCAGAATGAATTTCATGTCACTCTGAACAAACCAAAGAACTAGTTGGCAGAGAAGATGCAGCAATGTTCAAGGTTCCAGGAGGAAGGCAAAAGATACAAGAAGGAGACAGAAGAGCTGAAGGATCGGCTGAGTGAAACAAAAGAGGCATCAGAAGGAAACGTCATGGAACATTCCGAAATGCAAGTGGCTGATGAAGCCAATGGGTAACTCAACCCCTGAACTGAACCAAGTTGAGATTTTGCCTGAGAGAAATCTGGCTGACTGTGAAGTCTAAATGAAGGATAAGACTAAACTCTGTGGTAGACAGAAGAAGAAGACAAGATGGAAGATGGTTCAGAAAAGATAATGAATGACCCCCCACACTACTACAGGTTCATTACTTTCAGAATTACTTATGAAGCGCTGCCTTTGTACGAGGTTAAGCCTGGTACTTCCCAAGTTGGAGGGGAAGGGAGAGAACAGTCAAGGGGATCAAAAAGTGACTCATGATTTGCATAGTTGAGAGTGAGAATTTACTCTCAGTGAAACAGTATTTGCACGAAACTTTGGTGGTGGATCGAGTTGGTTACCTGGGCCTGAATCTTCTGGTTGACATGTGGGGGCGGGCCCCGTCGCCAACGGGTAAAATAACGCACGGTAACATCAGGTGTGTGTCCCGCCGAACTGTCCAAGGCCTGTTAAAGCCATTTAAAAACCAATTGAAATCATTAACAGGGCCACCTGTCCAACCTTAAGGCGGCCTTCGCTTTCTCTTGAAATCTCATCCGCGGGCGAGATGAGGTTTCATGAAGGGTTTATAAATCAAATTAAAATTTTTATTGAAATACATAACCATTTCCCAGCTCATGTGACACTGTCACATGAGGGGACATGCCTGAGTAATTTTTAAAATTTTTTTTTCCATTTTTGATAATTAAATTAATCTCCCTAAGGCAACTCCGTGCCTCAGGGAGATTTTGCACATGGAGGAGAGCGCAGACCCCGACTCTCCCTTCCTCCCCCTGACCACACAGGGAACGCTGAGCACTTCCGGGTGTGCGTCACGCTGGGCGGGCCTGAATTGGTCCTCCCACGTAAAATGGTGGCACGCAGCCAATTGCGGGCGGCGATCAGCTGCACACCCGCTCCCACCCAGCCCGTGCGATGGGGAGAAAATTCTCCCCCTGGTGTAATAGTTTTTGTGATCAGACCATTGTTATACCACATAGAAGTGGAAGGCCGGATCACCTAAAAACAGGTGGATCATTTGAGAAGAAGGGAGATACCCCAACAAACCAATGTTCCACCTGTAGCTATTGTAGAACCTGAGGTGACGGTTGTGATTGATCAAACAAGGATAGATATACCAGATGTCTCTGTCGGATTGGATAACACTGAACTGCCTGTGCCTAAAGAGGTACCTGATGTTGCTCCGGTTCCAGGAAATGAAGATTCAGTAAGAGATTCTAAAGCCTTGGAGCTGCGACATTCCGCCCAGGTCAGGAATCCACCTGAGAGATTGAACTTATAGGGGAGAATTTTTCCTATGGTGGGCGGGTTGGGCAGGAGTAGGCGGGGCCGGGCGCGGAACCCATCGCCATCCGCAATCCGCTGCATGCCATCGTTTTATGTGGGTGGGCCAATTAAGCCCCGCCCAGTGTTATGCGCAGCCAGTAGCGCTCAGCGCTACCTGTGCGAGCGGGGGGGAGGAGGGAGAGTTGGGGCCTGCACTCTTTCACGCATGCACGCAAAGCAGTGCAGCAATCCTCCTGAGGCACAGAGCTGCCACAGGGAGATTAAATGGTTGTGAAAACTTTTTAATAAATAAGGTGATAATTTATTTAAACATGTCCCCTCATGTGACAATGCCACATGAGCTGGGACATGTATGTGAAGTAAATAAAATTCATTTACTTATTTTATAAAAATTTCAAGAAACCTCATCCCGCCCATGGATGAGGTTTCCTGAAAAACGCGAAGGCCGCTTGGGCTCTTCACCTGCCCGCCAACCTTAAGGTTGTTAAGAAGTTAAATTACATTTTTAATGGCCTTAAGGAATGAAACGTTGAAATGACACACGATGACGTCGGGACGCACGCCCGATGTCATCGAGCGTTATTTTACACGTCGGCGTGTTGGGCCCGCCCCTGCAGGCCAACCGGAAGATTCAGCCCATAATTTCATAACCTCTGTTTATCTTTGTAACGTCATGAATGTAATTGTTCTTGTAATTACAAACTGTAAAAAAAAGTTAAGGGGGAGAATGTCGTAACTGTAGCTTAAAGGAATGTAGTGACTTAAGACTTATTGTACTGTGTAGTATCATGTGACAGTGTGAACAAATCAGCCTGGGGAACCTTAGGGGTGGAGTTTTGTGTCTAGTTGTGGTTCTTGATGGAAGCAGGTAACTGCTGCTGAATCCCTGTAAATACAGTTCACTGTTTCTTATGAGAAACCTATCTAGAAAATCTAGTCCATGACAATGGGACTCCATACTTTTCAAGGTGCTCTATAAATGTTATCACTTCATGCATGACCTATGGAGATTACAGTATTTGAAAATATATAAATCTTACAGGCAATTAGTTAAATGGACATGCACATGAAGAAGCATTGCTACCTTTACTAAGAAAAAGGTCAAATTAAAGGTCGTGGCAAATGGATATTAAGAATATTACTGAAAGTTACGGCACTGGTGAAGAGTACTGAGATTACAGTCTGGAGGCATAAAACACACCTTTTATTTTACCAAGCAACCCTGAGAGGATTTATGGTTGCATTGCAGTGATCTCCAATGTATAAAATTCCTAGAAGGCTTGCCAGATGCTGTGCGCCTGTTCCTGCTGGTTGGAGAGTCTAGAACTACTATATTCTAAGGCCATTGCAGACAGAGGTGGGGAGAAATCCCTTCACTCAGAGGCTTGTGAATCTTTTAAATTTTCTATCCCAGGGGAAGGATTTTTCCCTCGGCTTGTGGGCAGGCGCCCGGCACGCCAAACAGTGAAATGAAGCGCGTTGACGTTGGCCGAGTGTGCCGACGTCGGCGTGCACTCTCACAATAGCTCGGTCGGCAGGCACGCGCCGGAGCCAGCAGTGCGCCCGCTGACAATTAAAAGGCCTATTAAGGCCATGAAGTTAACAACTGAGCTGAATTTTTCACTATCCGTTCAACCTAACGAATGAGGGGCAGGCAAAAAGGCAAAACGGCTTTGCAGTTTTTTGGAAACCTCATCCACGGGCGGGATGAGTTTTCCTAAAGCAAATAAAAATAAAATAAAAATTTTACACTTGAATGAGAAACATGTCCCTGCTCATGTGACAGAGTCACATGAAGGGATATGCTTTATGACATTTTTATTTTGTTCAGCAGTTTTTTTAAACAGCGCTTCATCTCCCTGACGCCGCTCTGTGCCTCAGGGAGATTGAAGTGCTTATTCGTGCGAATGTATGGAGTTCACACAAGGCCCCGCTCACCCTCCACCCGTCGCCCGCACAGGCAGCTCTGAGCGCGGCCGCTCGCGTTCCATGCTGGGCGGGCCTTAATTGGCCCGCCCGTGTAAAATCGCGGTGTGGTGCCGATTGCGGGCAGTGGTCGGCTTCCCGCCCACCCCGGCCGAGTACCCCTGCCAAGGGCTAAATTCTGCCCCAGGAAACTGTGGCTGCTCAGCTGTTGAGAACCTTCAAGAATGTAATTGGAATAGTTTTGGATATGAAAGGAATGAAGGGATATGGGGATAGGGCAGGAGTTGAGACAGAAGATCACCCATGATCTTCTTGAATGGTGAAGCAGGCTTAGCAGAGTTAGCAAAATGACTCTGTCCCAGTTAGAGAAAGAATTAGCATTGCAGAGCCCCAATAGTTGTATCTTTACCATGAGAGAAGCTGGAGCAAATTCAGTGATACTAAAATCCGATGTATGCTCTCAATATTTATCGTGTTACTTGAGGCTGCATTTTTTTTTTTACTCATTCACCAGTAGTGGGCTTCGCTGACTAGGCCAGCATTTATTGCCCATCCCTAATTCCTTTTGAGAAGGTGGTGGTGAGCTGCCTTCTTGAACTGCTGTGGGCCATGTGGTGTCGGTACACCCACAGTGCTGTTGGGGAGGGAGTTCCAGGATTTTGACCCAGCGACAGTGAAGGAACGGCGATATATTTCCACGTCAGGGTGGTGAGTGACTTGGAGGGGAACTTCCAGGTGATGGTGTTCCCATGTGTCTGCTGCCCTTGTCCTTCTAGATGGTAGTGGTGGTGGGTTTGGAAGATGTTGCCTAAGGAGCCTTGGTGAGCTCCTGCAGTGCGTAACTAATTTTTTAGTCATATCTTAATTGTAATTAGGCTCAGCCTCTTTTATAGCCCATTTAAAGCCTGTTAATTTCTAAGTAGATCAGGCCCTCAATGAAATGTATCTGCTAATTTCCAGGTAAGGTCCCACATCAATTTGAAGGAAGCCAGGCTGCGAGGATTCATGATGATCGGTTTTCATGAGCCATTTGTCTGTGTTGTTTATAGTGACAATGTGGTTTTTGGGTTTGGTTAGCTTTGTGAAATATTCAGTTGACTGTGATCTACGATTATCAGTATGAGATCATCTAATCAAATATTACACTGTGGTGGTCTTAATGACAGCTTGCAACAAAAAAAATGATATTCTGTGACTTTGGGTGTGTCTCTCTCTTATCAGGGGTTTTCTTATTGCTGTATGGACAGGCAAATCCCAACATGCAGAGTGAACTGTATTATGAATGCTTTTTTATAAAAAATGTTATAGGAAAATAACTCATTTAACCTTATCCCTCATTATGGCCAGATTTCTTTACATGGGTTCCTTCACAGAATTTGTTACTGATGACGGTTAATCC
The DNA here is from genome assembly GCF_964194155.1 of Cetorhinus maximus. NCBI lineage: Eukaryota > Metazoa > Chordata > Chondrichthyes > Lamniformes > Cetorhinidae > Cetorhinus > Cetorhinus maximus. Next base: position 33,611,228 of record NC_135887.1, on the reverse strand, counting down.
AATTTCTGACTGAATTCAAAAGCTTCAATACGCTTTATAAATATATAGTTGCTCATTTAAAATTAATAATGAAATTAGTACCTCAGTTTATTAATTTGTAACCTGTGAACCTACATTTCCCTGATCATCTTATGAATGAAAAGCCTGACCCTATGGCCTGGGGGTTGTGACTGATTGGAGTACAATTACCAGGAACCATCATAGGATTTGCCTTCTGCACCATGGATACACAAACCTCCAGGAAGGTGCATTTACAGGTGACTTTAGACTTCCCCTGATCAATGACATTGAAGATTTGCTAGTAAACAGGTAAGATCCAAATTTGAAAATATATAAACAGAAATAAGTAAAAATTGAAGCACAGAAAACAGAGGGAAGAGCAAAGATTAGTTTACTGAGTGTGTGACATTGGCAGGGAGCTTGGCTCACCAGCTTCAGGCACCCTACCTCTGATTTTTCATTTATTCAGAAAATTGATTTGGACGCTCCATACTTCAGTTGCCACATTTTGATCATGTCCAAAACTCTTTGAAGAAAATTTTGAAATAAAGAGGAGAGCCAGTCATTTCTTGGTGGTTCTTTCTAACCTTGTAGGTTTAACAAACACCCGCTGCTCTACAGTGAAGCATCCCTAGTGACAGGAAATATCATCTATCAAATTTTGGATCTGCAATCAGCCTGTAATTGATCACATAATGTTCTTTTCTACTGCTATTAGTCCATGTAACTTTACAGGTAGACTAAAGACTGGTTACACTCAGCTCATTTTTAATAGTAGAATCATGCACTATTCATTACATTATCCTCCTGTGCTTATCTATGATGTGCTTTGACCCTGAAGCAGTATAGTAAAGAACATTTGTAATTCCTTTAAAATGTCTGTGGAAACTGTAAATTTTTGAAGAAAAATATTTGAAAAAGACTTTTAAGAGTTTGCATCAATTTTAAAGGGATCAATTGTAATGTTCTTAGGTAATAAAAAAAATACTGGTCCATGTGGCCTGGTGACCTTGACCTGGAAGAAACACCTATAGGAAGGAAGTTAAGGCAAGAAGTCCGTGGCTGGCAGACACAAAGGAGAGCTATGAGCAGAGGAGCTGGATGGCGAAGGCAATCAGTGCACTGATGCAGAAACACAGAGAAAGCAGATAGAGACAGAAAGAAGAACACATTGAATTCTTGTGAGGAGAAGAAAATCTCTCTCAGGAAGAGGTCAGTTTTTCTGTTTGGCAGAGGAAGGGACAGGAACTTTTGGAGACTGTACGAGCTGGTTAAAAATGTCTGAAACCCGGAAATTTCTGCGTGAATGGCTGGGAGGTGCTAAAGAGCTGGGTGCTTTCCTAGAAGTGACCAAACTGTGAACAGGGTGTTATTGGTTGGTTAGTTGAAAAGGAACTCTGGAAAGCTGCACCATCAGGACTATTGCAACCTGAGGTGGTGAGAGTTCGTAGAATTACACCTTGCTGGTGGTAATCATTTCCATTAAACTTGAAGGTGAAAGCTGTTGTCAGATAGGACTCCTGACCCACCCTGCACAAATAAAGAACAGCATATTGTGGAACTGTCCAGCCACATAGTACCACACTTGTGCAGGGAGTGATGCGGATGCTTGTGGTTGTGTTAGATGTAGCTTTGTTGTACCCACTATGTAAAGTGAAATTTATCTTTTCATTTGAAGCATCATTTGTCAATAAATTCATGTTTAATTTATTTTGGTTCTGAGCTTTGTCAAAGTAAATACTACAAAAAGTGGAATTTTGTTGGTAATTTCTTCTTCATTTGGATCTTTGGTAAATTTGGTTATTTTTGCTCCCTGCGGGGATCATAACAATATTTGCTATGTAGAATCAGCTCTTAATGCTCAACTGGCCTATGCCAGTGATTATATTCCACATGGATCTTCTCCCATCCTAATGCATCTAACCTTATCAACATATCCTTCTTTTCTATTATTTCTCTAGCTTCCCCTTAGATGCATCTATGCTATTTGTCTCAATGATTCATGTGACAGAGTGTCCTACATTCTAACCATTCTCTGGTTAATGAAGTTTCACCTGAGTCCCTTGCTTTAATTCAGTGTATCTTCTAAGATCTGTCAAGTATTCCAAAAACTTTACATGAGGCATGAATTTTCTGAATGATGCAGTAATGTTAAAGGAAAATGAGCTAACACAGACTTTTACCTTTCGGAATACTAATGCTGCTTACACCTTAACATAGGCCCAGTGCTGCTGGAACATAAGAGCAAAAGAAATACAAGCAGGAGTAAGCCATTTGGCCCCTTGAACCTGCTCTACCATTCAATAAAATCATGGCTGATCTAATAAAGGCCACAACTCTACTTTCCTGCTTTCCCCCCCAAAAACCTTTGACTCCCTTATAGATTAAAAACCTGTCTAATTCAGCCTTGAATTATATTCAAGTACCCAGCAGCCTCCACTGTTCTCTGTGGAAAGAGAGCTCCAAAGATTAGTCACCCCTGAGAGAAAAAAATCCTCCTCATCTCTGTCTTAAAAGGGAGACTCCTATTCTGAAACTGAATGCATTGTCCTAGGTTCCCCAATGAGGGGAAACATCCTCTCAGCATGTACCCTATGAAGCTCTCTCAGAATCTTATGGTTCAATAAGATCACCTGTCATTCTTTAAACTATAGGACCAACCTCCTCAACCTTTCCTCATAAGACAGCCCCTTCATCCCATGAATCAGCCCGGTGAACCTTCTCTGAACTGCCTCCAATGCAAGTATATCACTCCTTAAATAAGGGGATCAAAACTGTATGCAGTACAGTAACTGAGATCTGACCAACAACTACAGTTGTTGTAAGACCTCCTTACTTGCACATTCCACCCCCTTTACATAAAGGCCAGCATTCCATTGCCTTCCTAATTAGTTGCTGTACCTGCGTGATAACTTTTTGTGGCTCATGTACGAGGACATGTTCCTCAGGGTAGTGTCCTAGGCCCAAACATCTTTAGCTGTTTCATCAATGACCTTCCCTCCAACATAAGGTCAGAAGTGGGGATGTTCGCTGACGATTGTACAATGTTCAGCACCAATCGCGACTCCTCAGATGCTGAAGCAGTCCATGTCCAAATGTAGCAAGACCTGGACAATGCTGACAAGTAACATTCGTGCCACACAAGTGCCAGACAATGGCCATCCCCAACAAGAGAGAATCTAGCTATCTCCTCTTGACATTTAATGGCATTATCATCACTGAATCCCCCACTATCAACATCCTGGGGAATACCACTAGCAGAAACTGAAGTGGACTAGCCATATAAAAACTGTGGCTAGAAGAACAGGTCAGAGGCTAGGAATCCTGCAGTGAGTAACTCACCTCCTGACTCCCCAAGGCCTGTCCTCATCTACAAGTCAGGAGTGTGATGGAATACTCTCCACTTGCCTAGATAAGTGCAGCTCCAACAGCATTCAAGAAGCTTGGCACCATCCAGGAGAAAGCAACCCGCTCGATTGGCACCCCATCCACAAACATTCACTCCCTCCACCACCAACGCACAGTGGCAGCAGTGTGTACCATCTACAAGATGTACTGCAGGAACCCACCAAGGCTCCTTAGACAGCACCTTCCAAACCCACGATCACTACTAAATAGAAGGATAAGAGCAGCAGATACATGGGAACACCATCACCTGGAAGTTCCCCTCCAAGCCACTCACCATCCTGACATGGAAATATATCGCTGTTCCTTTACCGTCACTGGGTCAAAACCCTGGAACTTCTTCCCTAACAGCACTGTAGGTGTACCTACATGGACTGCAGCAGTTCTAGAAGGCAGCTTGCCACCATCTTCTCAAGGGCGATTAGGGATGGGCAATAAATGCTGGCCTAGCCTTAACCGTAAATGAATTTTTTAAAAAGTCCGATGCCTGAGTATAATTGACTCTGACAGATTCAATGTGTCGCCTATCTGAATTAAATCTGGCATCATGTTAACCGATCAACCAATTAGCTTGATATTGAGTTAAACTGTTTTATTGAACTGCATTAGCTGGCATCATTTCTCACTGAGATTAACCATTTATCTACTTTAAATCCATTTCTGGGCCTATCATTCTTTCTTCTAAATTTTGGTGAGAGAAATCAGATGGATTCCAATCCAGACTAAATTGATGTGATTTGTTAACAGGAGGCAGGGATTGTGGTACACAATTAACCCGCTGTCCTCCATTAAGATGCAGGCATAGTAGATTGGTAACATCTGCATTTTGTAAACAATTTGCTACATGGACTGCATGCATCAGCAGGGGGTCCAATATCTCCAATATTGTGAGTGACTAGTGCCATTTAAAGGCAGCATGCACCTCTTAAAGGGGAGGTGCAGTGTAGTTGCACGATGCACTAGGTGCAGAATTTTCTGCTCGTCGGAGGAGGGGAGGGGATGCGTGCCCGACTCAAATGAATGTAAAATGACGCGCGTTGACGTCGGGCGAGCATCCCGACGTTGTCGAGTACTAGTGCGATATTTCGGTCGGCGGGCGCACACAGGAGTTGGCAGCGCGCCCGCCGACAATTAACAAGCTTATTAAGGCCATTAAAAATCTAAATTGAATTAAATTTTTCGCTGCCCGGGCAACCTTACGGTTGTCAGGCAAACGATAATCCAAGATAAAAGCAAAAAACTGTGGATGCTGGAAATCGAAAACAAAAACAAAAATACCTGGAAAAACTCAGCAGGTCTGATAGCATCTGCGGAGAGGAACACAGTTAACGTTTCAAGTCCACATGACTCTTCAACAGAATTAAGGAAAAATAGAAAAGGGGTGAAATATGAAGCTGGTTTAAGGGTGGGTGGGGGGGGTTGGGACAAGAGAGCTGGATAGAGGGCCAGTGATAGGTGGTGATAACCAAAAGATGTCACAGACAAAAGGACAAAGAGGTGTTGAAGGTGGTGATATTATCTAAGGAATGTGCTAATTAAGGGTGGAAAGCAGGACAAGCAAGGTACAGATAGTCTTAGTGCGGGTGGGGTGGGGGGAAGGAATCGAAAAAGGCTAAAAGGTAGAGATAAAACAATGGATGGAAATATATTTAAAAATAATGGAAATAGGTGGGAAAAGAAAATTCTATATAAATTATTGGAAAAAACAAAAAGGAGGGGGAAAAATCAGAAAGGGGGTGGGGATGGAGGAGAGAGTTCATGGTCTAAAATTGTTGAACTCAATATTCAGTCCAAAAGGCTGTAAAGTGCCTAGTCGGAAGATGAGGTGCTGTTCCTCCAGTTTGCGTTGAGCTTCACTGGAACAATGCAGCAAGCCAAGGACAGACATGTTGGCAAGAGAGCAGGGTGGAGTGTTAAAATGGCAAGTGACAGGGAGGTCTGGGTAATGCTTGCGGACAGAACGAAGGTGTTCTGTAAAGCGGTCACCCAGTCCAACGATAATCCAAAGTGGCCTTCGGGGTTCTTTGCAAAACCTCATCCACGGGTGGGATGAGGTTTCGATCTGTGATTAATAAAAAATTTTCAAGCTAATTTCTAACATGTCCCTGCTCATGTGAGCAGGAGCGTATTTGTAACATTTTTAAATTCTTTCTTTCTTATTATTAAAAATCTTCATCTCCCTGAGGCAGCTGTGTGCCTCAGGGAGCTTTTCCTGCGCACACCCACGCACATGCGTGAAGTTCCCCGCTCGCCTTCCTGTCCCCCTCTAACGCAGGCAGTGCTGAGCGCTGAGGCATACGTTTCACGCTGGGTGGGCCTTAATTGGCCCGTGAATGTGAAATCGTGATTGGGCCCCGATCGCGGGCGGTGGTCGGTTTCCCAACCGCTCCCGCTCGCCCCCACTGAGCCCGCCCAATGAGAAAATTCTGGCCTAGGTGTCTTTTCAAAAGTCAACCTGGACTACAACACTTCAAGCAAAGGCTGAACATGTAAGAGAATAAACACCCAGGTTTTCAGAAGAAGCACTGGAGGTCTTGGTGGAAGAGGAGAGAGGAAGGACAGATGTCCTGTACCTGCAGGGGTGTAGCAAGACCTCCAAAAATATGCTCAGGAGGCATCGGGAATAAATAGCAGCAGAGGTCAGTGCCAGGAGCGTTGCTTTAAGAACATGGATGCATTGTGGGAAGAAGTTTAACAATCTATCATGAGTTAACAAATCTAACATAACAAGGCGAGTGAGTTCATCTTCAAATGGCATATCATACCAACTTGAATCCCCAGCCTCATCCATTGCTCAATTCACTACACTCCCATTACCCACCTACCAACAATATCTATTGATCAGTCCTCGCGCACTCAACTCACAGATTACACACACTGGCAGCTATTCAACCACATCATTTAAGCACTATCCAACCACTATTTAGCTAAACCACCTAAACATACTGTGCCTTTTTAAAAATTTTAGATACCCAAGAATTGAAACCTTCCAAGTCAGAAGTGGAAGAGAAAGAAGACAGTGAAGACAAAGAAACACATCATTCGATCTTGTACTCACAGCCACCAGCTCAGAGACCAAGACTATGCATATTTTAGAGACTAGGATAGAGAGGCATCTGTAAATGGTGAGTGCAAGTGTGCAGGAGTCAGGTTGGGGAGAAAGGTAGGTGTCAGTTCACTAGAAGGTGTGGTATTATTAGTATCTCCAGCAGTAGCCTGGAAGGAGTCAGAGGCATAACCCTCATCTGTCTCAGAAAATACATGGGGCAGAATTCTCCAATCGGCGAGCGGGGGCAGGGCCCGCTCGCTGACGCGTAAACTGACGCGTGGTGATGTTGGGCGTGCGTCCCAATGTCACCACGCGTCATTTAGATTGTCAGTTCGGTGGGCAAGCAGCCAAGTCGGCTGCGCCCCTGCCGAACTGTCAAAGGCCTATTAAGGCCAATTAAACAGCAATTAACTCAATTTAATGAGCTGCCCATCCAACCTTAAGGTTGGTGGGCAGGCAAAGAGCCCAGGCGGCCTTTGCATTTCCATGAAACCTCATCCACAGGCAGGATGAGGTTTCATGAAGTGTTTTAAAATGTAATAAAACATTTTACATTAATTCTTTGACATGTCCCAGCTCATGCAACAGTGTCACATGAGGGATATGTTTCAAAAGTTTTTTCCTTCCTTTATTTAAAGTTACACATGTCAAACGGATCTCCCTGAGACACCTCCGTGCCTCAGGGAGATCTCTGCCCTCTTTCACGTTTCTGGGCAAGCGTCACGCTGGGTGGGCCTTAATTGGCCCGGCCACGTAAAATGACGGCGCATCCTTGATCGGGTTCGTGCCCGCCTCCACCCACCCCCGCACAACCCCCCGGATGGGGGCAAAATTTTTCCCATGAAGCCTAAGCTCAGGAGAGGACATGACCTCTAATTGCCTCCGAGACCATGTAAGCCCTGATCCTCAGGAAAGAATGCATAAACCTTGACCCTTGGGAGACACCATGTGATTTGACTGACAAGGGTAGGTGCCAGGTAGATGGACTCCTGCCTGTTTAATGTTGACGCTATTTTGCACTGCAAGTTTCTGGAAGTGGGGGTGGAAACAGCATGGCACCCTCCACAGTGCAACTGAGCCCCAGTGAAGAGGGGAAACAGCTATGGCCAGGATGTTGAGGACAGTGAGTGGGGGGGTAACGTGTAAAATGATGCGGGATGATGTCGGGCGGAACTCCCGATGTTATCCTGCGTCATTTCGATTCAGGTCGGGCGGGGACACAGCCGAATCAGCTGTGCACCCACCGACCTGTCAACGACCAATTGAGGCCATTTAGAAACTAATTCAACTAGTTATTGGACCTGCCCGTCCAACCTTAAGGTTGGCGGGCAGGCCGGGAGCCCTGGCGGGCTTCAGAAAAAGCATGAAACCTCATCCACGGGCGGGATGAGGTTTCATGTAGGTTTTTAAAAATTGAATAAAAGTTTAAAAGTGATGGACATGTCCCAACTCATGTGACAATGTCACATGAGGGGACATGTCAGGGAAATTTTATTTCTCTACATTTACCATTTTTCAATTTGGCACCGATCTCCCTGAGGCAGCACTTAGCCTCAGGGAGATAAGTGCGCTCTTTCGTGTGCATGTACGAAAGAGCGCACTCCCAGCTTAGGGAATCTCCCCACCCACCGCCCGCACAGGGAGCACATAGCGCTTCCTGGCAGACATCACACTGGGCGGGCATTAATTGACCCGCCCATGCAAAATGGCGGCGTGCCCCCAATTGGAGGCGCCGTTCGGAGGTGTGCCTGCACGCGCCCACTCCTGAACATCCCCCTCCCGACGGCGGGAAAATTTTTCCCTATGTGTCTCCTTACTGAACCCAATTGAAGAGCTATGAAATTAACAGTGTAAAGGCGGAGAAGGAGGGTGAATTAGAGTATGTGAATTGAATGTCAAATCTAGTTACAGAAAGATAATTAAAAAGAGGGAAAGGAAGATTGGATTAAGAAATAGGGGATAAAAGTAAATAATTTGTTTTAAATCTCTAATAATTAATACCTAAAGCAATGAGATTCCACACTTGTTACAGTTAATTTTCTGCACAAGAGAGACTGGCTGACAGTAATTAACACAATAGCTTGTTGTTTCAAGAGGACTTACACTTGAAATAATTGATTTAACTTTCTGCCCTGGATTTTCGCCACAAAGGAGAGGCTCTCTGATGTGGCAAAAACCCCGGAAATGGCCAAGGTTTCTAAACCCCACCCCTGAACACGGCACCTATGTATCGGCGGGACTGGATTTGGGCCGGAGTTCATGCATCCATGATTTGCAGAGGCAGCTGGCCATTTAAATCACCACCTGCCTCCACTGAAGTGGGATTTTGAAAGAAAGGAGGATGGAATTCAGAGTGTACGGATTAGAACAGGTAAGACGATGTCCGAACTTGGTGGATGGTACCCCTTTAGAGAGGCAAGGTACCCCTTGGATGGGGTTCGGGGACACTGCTTGGAGAGGTAAGGCACCTTTTGGGAGAGGTAAGACACCCTTTGGGAGAATGTAAGGCACCCTTAGGGACTGTTCAATGTGAACATGATTTTGAACTTTTTACACACTAACTCATTGGAACTGTCAAGCTGTCAAAGAAATATCCAGCTGCAAGAACCTGTTCAAGAGCTGCCCAGCTGTCAAGGAACTGTCCAGCTCTCAAGAAACTGTTAAGAAGCTGTCAAAGAGCTGACCAGCTGTCAAATCTGTCCAGAATGTGTCAAAGCTGTCAAGGAATTATCCAATGATACTAGGCGAATTGGCATGGAGGAGGTAAGGACAAAGGGTTGTGGGGGGGAAATTTGGCATGAGTTGGCACTAAGTTGGCATGGGAGTATGGGGGCAATAGGGATGGGTAGAGGGGCACTAAGTTGCCATAAGGTTGGAGGGGGGCATGGGTTGGCTTGGATGGAGATATAGGGAGTGTGTGGTGAGTGGGTGCTGGAGGGATGTTTTTGGTTTCATTGTTATTTTTTATTTATTTAAACACGGTGCTGGAGAACAGAGGCAGGTCTTATGCCCATTCCGCCACCGTATACCTTCTGGGTTCAAGCGCCCCAACTCCTATTTCAGCCAGACCCCCAGGACTCATTGAGCCAGGAAATCTTCCAACTCGTCGAACCTGATGTGGGGATGAAAATCTGGGCCTCTATTTGGAGTTAAGCTCATATTCACTGGGAAATTTATCCTGCTCAATGCATTTGAATGGAGAACCAGACAGCAAGACGTCATTTTCATGAGGCTAAATGAGTGGAGTATCACATTTTAGATTTCCCTCCTTACTTGTGCATCTGTTTCTTGGCTCAAGTGGTTGCATCAACTGTGGTTCGGTTGGTAGCACTCTCACCTCTCAGGCTGAAGGTTCTATAGGGCTAGGGTGCAGAAATCAAAACTGACACTCGAAAGCAGCACTGAGAGAGTGCTGCACGGTCATAGGTATCGTCTTTCAGCTGAGATGTTAAACTGAGGCCACGTCTGCCCTCTCAGGTGGATGAAATAGATCTTGTGGCGCTCTTTTGAAGAACTGCGGTGGAGTTATCCCTAGTATCTTGGCCAACATTTATCCTTCAAAGTACAGATCACAAAAGGGATTATCTGGTCATTATCACTTTGCTGCATTGTGAGTTTGCTGTGTGCAAATTGACTTCCATGGGCAGAATTTTGCCCTTGGCCTGCAGGCTCGGCAAGGGTGGTCGGGAAGCGCTGACCGCTGCCTGTGCGGGCGGGGGTAGGAGGGCGAGCAGGCCTAGAGTGAACTTCGCGCATGCGCGTGAGGGAACGCTGAATAATCTCGCTGAGATACAGAGCTGACTCGGGGGATGAAGAGATATTTTAAAAAGTAATGAAGAGCAGAAAAATGTAATGAAACATGTCCCCTCGTGTGACTCTGTCATATGAGCAGGGACATGTTTTCAATTAAAAAAATAAAGTTTTTATTTTACTTGTATTTGCTTTTGGACACCTCACCCTGCCCGTGGATGAGGGTTCCAACAAAATGCAAAAGCCGCTTGGCCTTTCCGCCTGCCCTCCAACCATTAGGTGGAACGGGCAGTGAACAATTAACGTCAATCGATAACTTAATGGCCTTAACAGGCCTCTTAATTGTTAACGAGCAGGCTGCCGGCTCTGGTGTGCGCTCACCAACCGAGCTATGATGCACGCTCGTCCGACATCATCGCGCTTCACCTCGCGCTCGACCAACATCATCACGCTCGTCCGACATCATCGCGCTTCACCTCACGCTCGTCCGACATCATCACGCTCGTCCGACATCATCGCGCTTCACCTCACGCTCGTCCGACATCATCGCGCTTCACCTCATGCTCGTCCGACATCATCACGCTCGTCCGACATCATCGCGCTTCACCTCGCGCTCGTCCGACATCATCACGCTCGTCTGACATCATCGCGCTTCACCTCGCGCTCGACCAACATCATCACGCTTCACCTCACGCTCGTCCGACATCATCACGCTCGTCCAACATCATCGCGCTTCACCTCACGCTCGACCAACATCATCACGCTCGTCCGACATCATCACGCTTCACCTCGCGCTCGACCAACATCATCGCGCTTCACCTCACGCTCGTCCGACATCATCACGCTCGTCCGACATCATCGCGCTTCACCTCACGCTCGACCAACATCATCACGCTCGTCCGACATCATCACGCTTCACCTCACGCTCGGCCGACATCATCGCGCTCGGCCAACATCATCGCGCTTCACCTCACGCTCGGCCGACATCATCGCGCTTCACCTCACGCTCGGCCGACATCATCGCACTTTACTCACGCTCGGCCGACATCATCGCGCTTCACCTCACACTCGGCCGACATCATCGCACTTCACCTCACACTCGTCCGACATCATCGCGCTTCACCTCACGCTCGTCCGACATCATCGCGCTTCACCTCACGCTCGGCCGACATCATCGCGCTTCACCTCACGCTCGGCCGACATCATCGCGCTTCACCTCACGCTCGGCCGACATCACCGCGCTTCACCTCAGGCTCGTCCGACATCATCGCGCTTCACCTCACGCTCGGCCGACACCATCGCGTTTCACCTCACGCTCGGCCGACATCATCGCGCTCGGCCGACATCATCGCGCTTCACCTCACGCTCGGCCGACATCATCGCGCTTCACCTCACGCTCGTCCGACATCATCGCGCTCGGCCGACATCATCGCGCTTCACCTCACACTCGGCCGACATCATCGCGCTTCACCTCACACTCGTCCGACATCATCGCGCTTCACCTCACGCTCGTCCGACATCATCGCGCTTCACCTCACGCTCGGCCGACATCATCGCGCTTCACCTCACGCTCGGCCGACATCATCGCGCTTCACCTCAGGCTCGTCCGACATCATCGCGCTTCACCTCACGCTCGGCCGACACCATCGCGTTTCACCTCACGCTCGGCCGACATCATCGCGCTCGGCCGACATCATCGCGCTTCACCTCACGCTCGGCCGACACCATCGCGCTTCACCTCACGCTTGTCCGACATCATCGCGCTTCACCTCAGGCTCGTCCGACATCATCGCGCTTCACCTCACGCTCGGCCGACACCATTGCGTTTCACCTCACGCTCGGCCGACATCATCGCGCTCGGCCGACATCATCGCGCTTCACCTCACGCTCGGCCGACACCATCGCACTTCACCTCACGCTCGTCCGACATCATCACGTTTCACCTCACGCTCGTCCGACATCATCGCGCTTCACCTCACGCTCGGCCGACATCATCGCGCTTCACCTCACACTCGTCCGACATCATCGCGCTTCACCTCACGCTCGTCCGACATCATCGCGCTTCACCTCACGCTCGGCCGACATCATCGCGCTTCACCTCACGCTCGGCCGACATCATCGCGCTTCACCTCACGCTCGTCCGACATCATCGCGCTTCACCTCACGCTCGGCCGACACCATCGTGCTTCACTTCACGCTCGTCCGACACCATCGCGCTTCACCTCACACTCGTCCGACATCATCGCGCTTCACCTCACGCTCGTCCGACATCATCGCGCTTCACCTCGCGCTCGGCCGACACCATCGCGCTTCACCTCACGCTCGGCCGACACCATCGCGTTTCACCTCACGCTCGGCCGTCACCATCACGCTCGGCCGTCACCATCGCGCTTCACCTCACGCTCGGCCGACATCATCGCGCTTCACCTCACGCTCGGCCGACATCATCGCGCTTCACCTCACGCTCAGCCGACATCATCGCGCTTCACCTCACGCTCATCCGACATCATCGCGTTTCACCTCGCGCTCGGCCTACACCATCGCGCTTCACCTCACGCTCATCCGACATCATCGCGTTTCACCTTACGCTCATCCGACATCATCGCGCTTTAGCTCACGCTCGGCCGACATCATCGCGCTTCACCTCACGCTCGGCCGTCATTATCGCGTTTCACCTCACGCTCGGCCGTCATTATCGCGTTTCACCTCACGCTCGGCCGTCACCATCGCGCTTCACCTCACGCTCGGCCGACATCATCGCGTTTCACCTCACGCTCGTCCGACATCATCGCGTTTCACCTCACGCTCGGCCGACATCATCGCGCTTCACCTCACGCTCGGCCGACATCATCGCGCTTCACCTCACGCTCGTCCGACATCATCGCGCTTCACCTCACGCTCGGCCGACATCATCGCGTTTCACCTCACGCTCGGCCGACATCATCGCGCTTCACCTCACGCTCATCCGACATCATCGCGCTTCACCTCACACTCGGCCGACATCATCGCGCTTCACTTCACGTTCGGCCGACATCGCCGCGCTCGGCCGACATCATCGTGCTTCACTTCACGTTCGGCCGACATCGTCACGCTTCACTTCACACTCGGTCGTGTCGGGTGCCCACCCACCCGCCTGCCCACCGAGCTATAAATTCTGCCCATGTTTCTGCATTACAACAGTGACCACACTTCAAAAATACTCCATTGGCTGTAAAGCAACTTGAGATGCCCGGCAGCCATGGGAGGCCCTATAGAAATGCAACACTTGCTTTCATTCTTTGCCACTTGCAAATGAATGGATGAATGAAACAGCCTCACTGTTATTTTCATAACAATTTTTGGGTCCAACTCTGAGTGGCAGAATAAGCACACGATCCATGACCATCAAAGGTAACATGTAACCCGGACTATCAGACTGGCCATGTGAGCTCCAGCTGTGCCCACAGGCTTGCGTTTACTCTGTATCTATTTCAAAGACTAAGACAGCTTCATAACTGCCTCACTGTATCCTAGCATTGGCCCAGCAGATTGCTCAGGAAGAAAGGCAGTGCATTTTACAAATCAGCTCTTTAACTGTTACCAAGGACTAACCCTGCAAACAGATTCATCACACAATGTAGAATTTTGTGACAAGTATTAATCTGTGGTGCGTCAGGCCTGAATGAGCTACATCCTGAATCCAAGGCTTAGAGGAGACACCAGTGTACGAAATGCTTATAATCTAAGAGAGGGAGAGTGAGAGGAGCAAGAGGACAGGGGGTGACAATAACAAAGAAAAAAGGAAGGCATAGTAAAAAGAAGATAGGAAAGAGACAAAGGGATAGAAATGAGAGAATGAGAGAGAAAGAGCAATAATAGAAAGAAGAAAGCGAGGTGGAAAAGAGAGGGAAGAAAGGAGAGAGATTAAAACATAAAGTCAAAGAAATAGGAGTAAAAGAGAGGTAAAGACTGAGATAGAGCAAAGAAAGACAAGCAAAAGAGGAGAAAGAAACATTAAGGAAATAAATGGGAAGAAAGAAAAAGATGGGATAAAGAGAAACACAGACAGCATGGAACAGTGGCTTTGGTACGGACAGAGGAAAGAGACAAAGAAAGGACGGGGTGAAGCATTATTTAATGAGACATGTGCATTGTGCAGATGACAACCCCAGCTGTGCTCTGATCATCACATTACAGCATGTGGGTAACAGAATCAGGCAGTGCAGCTAATGACTGTTAAGAGAAAACATTTTGTTTTGATTAAAGAAAATTGAGATGATTAATAAGCACAATCTTGGCTCTATTACATTGAGTAACAAATTACTGGGGATTGTTCCAGAACACAATCAGATATGTCAGCCCTAATCAGAGGTTTGAGATGTGAAGTGTGAGAAAGATCTAGTGGCCAGTGATTACTGCAAATGAGAAACAGTCACAGATAAACCCAACGATGAGTGACAATGTTATCCAACCCTCATCACTAGAATTACTGCCGACAAGCTCTCAGTCATACTTATAACTATTTACAGGCAGGTTTCTACTCCTCCCCTTTTAATTTTTTTCTCCAGAAGACTGGGCTATGATTTCAGTCAACCAGCCAGTCATTTTTTAAATTTAAGACAATGCAAGGACTTTTGGTAAACGATCCCAGCATAGGAAACCACAGTTAAGCCCAACCCTTCCTATACATGACACATATACACACAAACGCACACACATGCACAAGTCTCAGGATAAGGGGCTGATCATTTAGGACTGACTTCAAGATAAATTTCTTTATTCAAAGGGTTGCAAATCTTTGGAATTCCCTACCTCAGAGAGTTGTGCATGTTCCATCGTTGAATATATTTAAGACTGAGAATGACAGATTTTTGGTTTCTCAGGGAAAGTAGAGTTGAAGCTAATGATCAGCCATGATCAAGACAAACATGGGCAAGGAAACCTCCTGCAGATTACCACCTAGCACACCACCCACCCCCGCCGAACCCCTACCCTCAGCTGATAAATCAGTACTTCTCCCATGTTGAACATCACCTAAAAGAAGAATGAGGGTGGCAAAGACACAGAATGTACTCTGGGTGGAGTACTTCAATGTCCATCACCAAGGGCAGCTCAGTAATACCACTACTGACCGAGCTGACTGAGTCCTAAAGTCCAGCTGTAGACTGGGTCTGCGGCAGGTGGTGAGGGAACCAAAAAGAGGAAGGAACCTACTTGACTTCGTCCTCACCCAATCTATCTGTCACAGATGCATCTGTCCATGACAGTATTGGTAGAAGTGACCACCTTGTGGAGACAAAGTCCAATCTTCACATTGAGGGTACCCTCCATCATGTTGTGTGGTACTACCACTGTGCTAAATGGAATAGATTTCGAACAGATCTAGCAACTCAAAACTGTGAGGCACTGTGGGCCATCAACAGCAGCAGAACTTTAACCACAATCTGCAACCTCATGGCCCAGCATATCCCCCACTCTACTATTACCATCAAGCTGGGGGGAGCAGCCCTGGTTAAATGAAAAGTGCAGGAGGGTAAGACAGGAGCAGCACCAGGCATACCTAAAAATGAGGTGTCAAACTGGTGAAGCTGTAGCACAGGACTACTTGAGTGCCATACAGCATAGGCAGCAAGTGATAGAAAGAGCTAAGAGATCCCTCAACCAACGCATCTGATCTAAGCTCTGCTGTCCTGACACATCCAGTCATGAATGGTGATGGGCAATTAAACAACTCACTGGAGGAGAAGGTTTCACAAATATCCCATCCTCAATGATGGAGGAGCCCAGCACATCAGTGCAAAGGATAAGGCTGAAGCATTTGCAACCATCTTCAGCCAGAAGCGCTGAGTGGATGATCTATCTCAGCCTTCTCCTGAGGTCCCCAGTATCACAGGTGCCAGCCTTCAGCCAATTCAATTCACTCCACGTGATATCAAGAAACAGCTGAAGGCACTGGATACTGCAAAGGCTTTGGGCTTTGACAACATTCCTGAAATAGTACTGAAGACTTGTGCTCCAGAACTTGCCACACCCCTAGCCAAGCTACACATTGGCATCTTACCCAACAATGTGGAAAATTGCCCAGGTATGTCCTGTACATAAAACGCAGGACAAACCCAATCCGGCCAGTTACCACCCCATCAGTCTACTCTCAATCATCAGCAGAATGATGGAAGGGGTCATCAACAGTGCTATCTATCAGCACTTGCTCAGCAACGATCTGCTCACTGACGCTTAGTTTAGGTTCCACCAGGGCCACTCAACACCAGACCTCATTACAGCTTTAGTCCAAACATGGACAAAAGAGCTGAATCCAGAGGTGAGGTGAAAGTGATTGCCCTTGACATCAAGGCAGCACTTGACTGAGTACGGCATCAAGGAGCCCTAACAAAACTAGAGTCACTGGGAATCAGAGGGAAAACTCTGCTGGTTGGAGTCACACCTAGGCCAAAGGAAGATTATTGTCGGTGTTGGAGGTCAATCATCTCAGTTCCAGAGTTCACTGCAGGAGTTCGTAGTGTCCTAGACCCAACCATCTTCAGCTGCTTTATCAACGACCTTCCCTTTGTCATAAGGTCAGAAGTGGGGATGTTCGCTGATGATTGCACAATGTTCAGCACTATTCGCAACTCCTCAGATACTGAAGCAGTCCATGTCCATATGCAGCAAGACCTGGACAATATCCAAGGCTGACAAGTGGCAAGTAACATTTTCATCACACATGTGCCAGACAATGATCTCCAACAAGAGAGAATCTAACCATCTCCCCTTGACATTCAATGACATTACCATTGGTGAATCCCCACTATCAACATTCCTGGAACTCCCTCCCTAACAGCACTGTGGGTGTACCTACACCACATGGATTGCAGTGCTTCAAGAAGGCAGCTCACCACCACCTTCTCAAGGGCAATTAGGGACGGGAAATAAATGCTGGCCCAGCCAGCGAAGCCCATATCCAATGAATGAATAATTTTTTTTTTAAATGGCTATATTGAATGATGGAGTAGGCTCAAGAGGCTGTATAGTTGACCCTTGGTTACACATACACACAAACACACACACACTCACACGCACACACATGCAATGCACACACATGAATGCACACCATTTCCAGCAATAATAACTGGATAGCAACCTGGGCAGGTGCCCCCAGCTGCTTCCCCCCCACCGCCGGCCCTGTGTAGCATGGGAGATGCTGAGTTATTTGCAGCATCCCAATGGATGCTCTGGCTGGGTTCAATTAATTCAACACAGGTCAGGAGTTGAACTTAGGACCTTCTGACCTGCCTGACTCAGGACCGTACAAAGCTGTACTTTTTCCCATTGAGGTATCAGGAGCTTCATGCCATTTGGGATCAGTCTTGCATTACATTTGTTTGGTGTTTGTTTGCTCCTGGCAAGGTGATGCAAATATTTTGGATCATTTGAATGCCCTACAGAGCATATTTAGAAAAAATGCAAATTGCTGATTTCCCCACCTTGGCTCAATTGGTAAATGCACCACCCTGTGTGATATTGAACCACATAAACACAAAAAGCTCCTGCCAATTTGAGTACGATGCTCCAAATTCTCTTTACTGCTCATATAGGTCACGCAATTAAGTAACCAAACTGAAATCACTCCAAGCACTGGCTGTCTGATTGTTCTATAAAACAAACATCCACTACTACATCCCCATTCTGAGCTCTTTTGTTGCTAGACCGCAACTAATTTTGAAATCAGCTGGAAAATAGGCTACCAGCCATCTTAACTCAACCTCATCATTCATAAAATAAAGATTGAATATTCAGGTTTTAAATTCACTTATTTAAAAAAAAAAATTGAATCAGAAGTAGCATTAATTTCCAAGTTACATAATATGACATGTAAAAAAAAATTACTAAATAAGGTCCAGATCACATAATGCCTCACGGTCATTTGCAAAATAATCCAAAATTATATTTGGTAGCTTCATCATGAATGTCAGGCTAGTCTGTAACATTATAACGGCAGAACACAAGCATATGCATAATATTTGTCTGAGGAGACAGCAATCTTTCTAACATCCAGAGAACACCAGGATTATGCCTCCCTCCATCTTTATTTTAAACCAAGCTTTGACAGTAATTTTGGACACAGAACATGGACTCTTCCATTTCTGTCTAATCTCCCGAGGCAAGGTTCTGTACAATCAAACTCCCTCACTTTCAAGAGTAATCAAGCAAACTCCAGAGTGGTCATCTACCTGCATGTCACCACCACTCAAACCATTCATCTGACTCCTCCATGGGCACAGCCTGGCAGAAGCAGAGACAGCCAATGATTTCAAAAGAAATTGGCAGGACACTTGAGGGAAATAAATTTGCAAGGCCGCAGGGATAGAGCGGAGGAATGGGGCTGACTGGATTGCTCTGCAGAGAGCTGACATGGGTTTGATGGGCTGAATGGCCTCCTGTACCACAGTGACTTCTCAAATCCCGACAGCATTCCTCATGTTAGGATGATGTGCCACAGTATTTTAAAGGTCAGAAAAATATCCCAGAGGTCCAATAGTGTAAACACATCACAGCACCAGTTCCATGGGGAGGAATTTCCCCTTATTGGGCGGGCGTGGTGGGTGGGCCCAGGAGTGGCTGCGCAACAGTCCGCCGCCCACGATTGGGCCCCGACTGCAATTTCACGCTGGCTGGCCAATCAACAGCCAGCCAGAGTGAATCGCGCGCTGAAACGCTCAGCGCTGCCTTGGTGGTGGGGGAGGGGAGGAGGGAGAGCGTGGAAGTCAACACGTGTGTGCGGGTGCGCTCACAGAAAGCTCCCTGAAGGCACAGAGTTGCCTGAGGGAACTGAAGATTTTTGACATGAAAAGTAAAGATTCTTTTTAAAAAGGAAAACATGTCCCCTCATGTCACTCAGTCACATGAGCAGAGACATATTAGAAATGAGATTTAAAAACTTATATTTGTTTTTAATTAACATCGGAAACCTCATCCTGCCCATGGCTGTGGTTTCCTCAAAAATCCAAAGGCTGCTTGGCCTATTCACCCGCCCGCCAACCGCAAGGTTGGATGGGCAAGGACAAATTCAGTTTAATTCATGAATTAATGGGCTGAACAGGCCTCTTAGTTGTCTGCGGGCGCGCTGCCAACTCCCGTGTGCGCCCGCCGGCCGAAATATCGTGTGAGTGCGCGATGACGTCAGGACGCTGGCCCCAGGTCGTTGCGCGCTGTTTCATACTCGTGCGTATCGGGCGCGCACCCGTACACCAAAGTGAAAATTCAGCCCTATGGCCTGGATTTTTCCTATGTCGGGCGGGCTGGGCGGGAGCGGGCGGGGGTGGGTGCGGAGCCAATCACCGCCTGCGATCAGCTGCGCGTCGCCATTTTACACAGGCGGGTCAATTAAGGCCGGTAGTGCTCAGCGCTACCTGTGCGGGCGGGGGCAGGAGGGAGAGTTGGGGAGAGCATGGAGCTGCCTCAGGGAGATTGAATGATTATGAAAATTAATAAAGAATAGGTTTAAAAATTTATTCAAACATATCCCCTCATGTGACCGTGTCACATGAGTTGGGACATGTTAGTAAAGGTGGGAAAATGTATTTATTTATTTTATAAAAGCTTCAGGAAACCTCATCCCGCCCGTGGATGAGGCTTCCTGAAAAACGTGAAGGCCGCTTGCGCTTTTCACCTGCCCGTCAACCTTAAGGTTGGGCAACGTTCTGAACTACTTTAATTACCCCCTTAATGGCCTTAATAGGCCTCTGGTGCATGTTCACCGAACGAAATATCGAGATAATGCACGATGACGTCAGGAAACACACCCGAACGTTATCACGCGTCATTTTACACACCGACGTGTCGGGCCCGCCCCCGCACACTGACCGGAAGATTCTGCCCTGTGAATCACTGTGGAACCTGATTTTACCTCCATTAACAGCCTTACACTGAACTGCTTAGTGGTTGAGGATTCTAGGTTTTTCTGGAAGAATGAACTAAATAGGTCATATGACCTCCCTTATCTGTGCAATCTTTGTGGTTCAGCTGTTTATGGAATTACTAAGTCAAAATTAATGTGTCTATCTTACTGATTGAGTAAATGCGGCTGTGCTGATGAATTCTCCAGAGGTGCTGTTTAATCCAACGTGTGCATCCATTCTATCAACATTATCCTACATAACAGCATCATTCTGAATGGAAAGGTCAATATTTTTGCAGATAAAGTGGCTTTCATGTGCCCCAACTGGCAAAAAACAGGCTACCCGGATACACAAAGAATGTAAAACCCGGCAGATTGAAAATCATTAAGGACGGGGGAAAAGAAGATTCTAGAATCTGTTAGAGATTCACGCGGGAGGCCAACCAGTTTTTAACCTGTTTCTTACGTAGGAATTGAAAAACTGACATGCAGCGAGCTGAACATGGAGTAGGAGTCAAACAAATGAAACAGTTCAATCAAATTACTCCGTGAAATATAACAGTATTAACCTATTTATTTTTAAATGAAGGAAAGTATCCACTAATATAGCAGAGAGGTCAGACAAACTCATTAAGCAGGTGTATGCTAGCATTCTGCAGCATAATTTTAGGGCCTGTGTAAAATTTCACAGCAACACAACGGTGCAAATGAAGCACAGACCCACCAGAAGGTGGTGAACCACACTCCATTACTTGGAAGACTCAGATAGGTCTAAAATATTAATCACAAGTGGGCTGTTTCTAAATGTTTTAAATTAAGAAGCATTTCTACTCATTACTTTAACAGGCACAAAATTAATGAACCGATAAATAAAAAAAAATGGTATTTGAAGAAAGTAATAACTCTGAGTTTTTACTCTGAAGCTAACTGCCTTTATGCTCACAGGATTTTTTTGCTGTGCCAGGAATGTTACCAAACATTGTACCTAGGTAACAATGATGGTGAAGTACTCTTGAAGGGACAGAGACCTGGGACTCATTCATTATTGTGATATTAAAGATAAAACAAATCTAAACTAAATCTAAAGTCAAAGACCTAAAAACGGAAAAAAGGAAAAACTTGCATTTAAGTAGCATTTTTCATGACCACCTGACATCTCAAAGTACTTTAGAGACAATGAAGTACTTTTGAAGTGTAGCCACTGTTGTAAATGGGGAACATGGCAGCCAATATGCACTCAGCAAACTTAATGTGATAATGACCGGGCAATCTGTATTTTTATGATCTTGGTTGTGGAATAAATATTAGCCAGGGCACCATGATAACACCCTTGCTCTTCTTCTAAATAGCACCATGGGATCTTTTACATTCATCTGAGCAATTTAACAACTCATCTGAAAGATCACACCTCCAACAGCGCAGTGCATCCTCAGTACTGCACTGGAGTGTCAGCCTTGGTTTTTGTGCTCAAGTCCTGGAGTGAGACATTAGCCCCACAAGCTTATGATTTAGGAACAAGAATGTTACCAACTGAACCACCGTTGATGCCCAACATGGGCGTTAGATCCCACATATTCATCCATTTTCAGATCACTGATCAGTTTGAAGGGCAAATTCAACAAGGCTGCACCCCTGGAGTGGGACTCCAGCAGGGAAGAACAAAGGTGGGGAATCTGAGCCTCAAGGTCATAGGCTTCTTGTTTATTCCAGCCCATTTGGCAATGTCCTGTTCCAGGAGTACATCGTCAGAGAATTTGTCCTACAGTGCACCCATAAACATGCAATATATTTGTTCTGCTTCTCTATTATCTTGGGAGCCATTTAGTAACTACATCTAAGAAATTGCTTGTAAATTCATTTCTCCCTTCTGGTTGTCCCTGTGGCCACTCTCTCTGTATCATTTGTTCGTTTTGAGGGGTTTTGAACCTCTAGTTGCTATAGTCGTGAGACGACTTCAATTAAATAAAGTCAGAATGTTATTAAGTTCTCAGATAAACTATCGCAATAAACTCAGACAGTGACACAGTCTTGCGCAAGCTATAGACTTCCCAGATTACGGCCAGGATTTTCTGGTCCCATCTGCAGGCAGAATGACGTGTGGGAGGGGAAAATAATGTGGGAGGGAAAATGTCAGTTTCCCATCGGTTTAAAAGCAGGTTGTGATCGTCCGCTCCCACCCTCAATGATTGTGCGCTTTTCAATTTTGTGCCATGTCGGGAACATCACTTAAATACATTAGAATATCACAAATGCTCATTATGAATGCAGCTCACCAGAATCACACCCCACGCTGGATCAAAAGGCCACAGCAGCGTCTAATTAGACCAACATGATTCACAACCACATGTAAGCGACGTGCACCAGGCAACCTGCACTTCACTCATGACTTTGAGGTTTGTTCGCTGACCTTGCATCGCGCAGCACCCACGGCACCTCGGGCTCCGCGGCAGCTTCGCAGACGGCTCTGCTTTGCGATCAAGGGGGGGTTACAGAGGCAAGGCTCTATATACCAGACCAGTGGCAAGGTGGGGGTGGGTTGTAATGTGTTGCAGGGCAGGGGAACGACAGGGGAGGTGGGGGGATGGAGGGAGTCAAGACACAGACAAGGGAAGGGGCTAGAGGGAAAGGACTTAACTTGGGTGGGGGAACGTGAGACAGAGACAAGGGAAGGGGATGGAAAGCAAGGGCTCGAATGAGGGAAGGGGGAAGACTGGGAAAGGTTGCACTCATATACATGAGTTGTGGGGGGGGAGTGGGGAGACTGAGGAATGTTGCACTGAGACACATGACTTGGTGTGGGGTTTGTGGTGGTGGGGTGTGGAGGGTGGGGTTGGTTGGGAAGCATCCTCTGGGCCAGAATTGGGAGAGAGTCTCTTGCAGAAGGACATAAGCGAGTTGGGGACAGAGTGGGAGGATTGTGGAGTGAAGAAGCGCTTCAGTTTACATCACGGAGGTTCCAAATACAGCCCTTGTCCCAGTCCAGGGAGGGGAAGGGCATGTCAGTCCATTGTCAGTCGTGCCCAGCATAGTGTGCGCAGGGCATGGTCATCACCATGCACATGGCAGTCTGCGGGGGTTTCTGGAATAGCACTCAGCCATAGATGGCAGAGTCACAGTCAAGGGAGGCATCTGCAGCCTGTAGGTGGTAGTGTAGGGTCGGGCACTCGATGGTCTCATTGGGGGTGGTGCCTATATGTGACAGTAGGTAGGCCTCAAGATGGGGAGGAGTAAAGTCTACATGGGGCATAGGCACATCCACTTCAGGGGGTAACACAGGGATATCAACCACAATTCCAATGGGATCAAGGATTACAGGGGGAGGACTGAGAGTAATAGGAGGCAGGGAAACCTGAACGTTATGTTCCTCCAGGACAATGGGAGGGGTTTCCACGGTCACACAGGGAGCGTCGGAGCTGGTCTGGAAATAAAACCTGAGGACCGCCATCTTGGAACCTCAAGCAATGGTGCAGCAGAAAGTGAAACTCTGAGAAAGTGCTGCCGGGGAGGCTTCTGGTTTTGACTGTTTTGGCTTCTGGGAGAAGTGGATCACAGCACTGGGGGCTGATTAAAGGTGCACACATCTGGAATCTGTATTACCACATGAGGAGCTGAGATATGTTAGAAGCATCTCAATAACTATAGAGGCAATCTGAAGCCTTCAATGTAGTAGTGTATTCACGTGAGATTAATTCCGATCTGTTCCAACCCTCGATCTCCCTGCAGTAACCCATTGTACCAATCGTGTTAATTTTCCACTGTGATAATCACTCCAAAAATAAGTGGAAACTGGACAAACAGGAGAAGCCTCTTGGAAACCACCCCCCTCAGAACCTTGCAGCTGCCGCGTTCAAAGATGGGAACTCCCAGGCCCCCCTAAAGGAATCTCATTCCCTCACAGAGCATGTGTCCTCAAAGGATGTAGTCATCGAGTCAACTGAATGAGAAATTTATCACCTTAAATAAATGCAGGACATCCAAGCGCCTGGCCAAATCCATCTTATAGCAGTAAGTCTACTGAAATGGTGCCGTGGGGTGAGAGTGGTCATTGCAGTGGCCAGGATTGTATTGGCTAATAGGTGGCGAGACTGTAACCAAGCCCTTGAACCCACAGTCACTCATGAGTCAGCGACAGAAAGAGAATCTTTGGAGGCTGATGCTCAGTCATGTCTTTCTTTCAATATTCCTGCAGAGAGGAAACCTTCAGGAAGATGGAGGGTGAATTTCATGTTGCTGCATCATCGCATGTAGGCAGTAGGAAAGGCGGAGAAGATAGCTACGGCAGCACCAGCTCACCAAAGGGAGGAGCTTCACCCTAATGAGCGAGGGGCACTAGGGCGCCCTCTGGACTGAGAGGATGAGGCTCACAGAAATGCTGTGCGTAGGCACCTATCAAAACCAATGGTTTACAGAAGACACATGTCCTTTCTGCTGATGAGCGAGAGACAGTGTTGTCGAGGCCTCTGCATGTCCAGGGATCTTGGCTCACATCTGCCAAGTTCTCCATGAGTTGACGCCACAGGGTTTGGGAGCACATCCTTTACCAGTGGCTCTGAAAGTCTCTGCCGCTCTTAACTTCTACGCAAGTGGCTCTTTCCAGGGCTCCACTGGGGATCTCTCAAGCTCCCACCCACAAGTGCAAACAGGAGGTGATGGACACCTTCTTTGCCAAGGCCCACAGTTGTGTGCAGTTTTCTAGAGGTCAAGCTAGCCAGGCAGCCAGAGCAGTGAGCTTTGCTGCTATTTACTGATTCCCAAAGATGCAGGGTGACATCGACTGCACTCATGTGGCTATAAAAGCTCTCTGGTAACAGGCAATGCAATATGTCAATGGGAAAGGCTTCCACTCGCTCAATGTGCAGCTGGTCTGTGGCCACAAGAAACAAATCATACATGTTTATGCAAGATACCGGGAAGTTACCACGGCTCCTACATCTTGAGTAGATCGCAGATCCCGGACATCTCCGAGGGTCCACACCACACGCAGGGTTGGCTCCTCAGTGACAAAGGCTACCTGCAAAGGGCGTGGCTGCTGATACCCATCCGATGGCCACAACTCCAGCTGAGGGACAATGATGCTCATTCGGTCACACAAACATTGGTTGAGCAAACCATTAGCATCTTGAAGATGTGATTCTGATGCCTGGACAGATCTGGCAGAGCACTCCAGTGCACTCCCCAGAGGGTCTCATGGATCATTGTGGTTTTCTGTGCCCTGCACAGCCTGGTGCTGCAAAGGGGGGAGGGCTTGCCAGGTGCCAAGGTGGAGGAGCTGCAGTCTCCGCTGATGGGGAGGACATCAAGAGGGATGAGAGTGATGAGTTTGAGGAAGGTGAGGTTGCAGGGGAAGAGGCCATAGCACGGGCCAGACAAGGCAGGTGTTTATGTGAGGTGCTCATAGCCACCATATTCCAGGAGGATGATGACAGTAGCAGTGCGTATCCTGTCGGATCAATGCCCCACATGATGGTCTCACATCACAGTCAATGTGGCTGGTCTTCTCAACCATACTCTTCATTCTGAGATTCACTATTTACACATTCTGCTCACCATGTCCTCATTCTTTGAAGGGTGATGAAGCCTTGGAGGCATGTGTCCTTGCTGAGATGAGGTACCATCTGCAGGAGGTTGTTCCGGAATCACACAACAGTAGGCGCTGCCTCTTCAAGTGTCTCTCCAGAATCTCAGTCGCTAAGGCAGCCTACTAGAGGCAGGAGTCGCACTGCAGTCCCCAGTGGAATCATTGCAGTATACCTTCAGTCTGACAAAGCGCCTCAAGGAGATTCATCTCCAGCAACAGAAAAATGCCTTACGCGTCACTTTGATGCTGACACTACGAGGCTAGACTTGGGCCAAGGCAGGCGAGGAGAGGTTCAACAGGTATTAACACTTGTTCAAAGCACTCAGTCCTCAGTGGGATCCCCATTACATTGAGACCCTCCACTCTCAGTGAAGGATGCAGATCTCCAGTTAGCCTGACCTTGCAATGGACATAGATCACCTCACGATGACCATCTTCACACATTTGCCTGACAGACATGAAAAAGCCTCCTTTTCGACACCATCATTTTCCCCTAATGCTCAGCTCTGGCCCTTGTGACCCTGAAAATGCAGACGCCCCATGGAGCCCTCAAGGTTCCACTTCATTGATAATAGAGAGCACACATCAACTGCATTCCATCCTAGCTCCCAGCCCATTGCTGCCCTCAGCATTGTCTTCCCATCAAGCTACCATTTGAGCATCGAGAGCATGCTCAACAGTTCCACTGACCGCAACACATCTCCATATGGATGGAGCATCGCTGAGCTGGGCGAGTGATGGGGGAGGGGAGGTTAAGCAGAATGAATGGGCCAGCACTGAAACCCTTCTTTTTGACGATAGCCTTATGGGCGCTGTGCAGACAATTCCAAGGTGCAAAACCGTTGAAACCGTAGCTTTGAGCACCAGGACAAAATTGGGCCCCTCGAGGGACAGAGCACTGGCACACTGAGGTGGGGAGGTGCTAATTGGTCAGCTTAGCAGATGTACATTCGGAGTCAACAATGTGCAAGGCTGGCAGGAGCACACACGACCTCTGAGTGTGGGATCATTGACTGAAATCCTCACGGATGACAGAGAGAATGGAGTTCAAGGAAAGATTACCCTTCTCCACATGCATTTACATCTCTCCCTCTACACTACACCTTCACCTGTTCACAACGCAGACGTGTCGAGGACAAAATGAGCCTCCACCTTACACAGCCCAGAATGAACATCACTTGAACTGCAATGCACATCGATGAGAAGCCTTTCACAAGCACACTTTACATTGAGGCTGAGATATCACTAATGTCGGGAATGAGCTGAGAAGGAACACATATTGTGATGAAATGGCTGCACACAACATCGACCAGAGGCACATGATGCAAAATCCGCGATAAGTTGGGGGAGGGAACACGATGTGACATCTGATCGAGCACAACACAGCTCAGCATAAAGAGGAGACATACACAAGAGAACGTCCTCGCCTGCCTTGGCCCATGTCTAGCCTCGCAGTGTCACCAGCAAAGTCACACGTAAGGCATTTTTTTGTTGCTGGAGATGGATCTCCTTGAGGTGCTTTGTCAGACTGAAGGTATACTGCCATGAGGACTGCAGTGTGGCTTCTACCTCTTGTAGGCTGCCATGACAACAGGGATTCTGGAGCGACACTTGAAGAGGCAGCGCCTACTGTCGTGTGTTGCCAGAACAACCTCCTGCAGTTGGTACCTCATCTCAGCAAGGACACATTCCCCCGAGGCTTCATCATCCTTCAAAGGATGAGGACATAGTGAGAAGAATGTGTGAAAGAGATGTGGAATCGATGCAATTCTACTTACATTGGTCAAAAGTATATCCATGTGATGAACACTCATGCCACCGTCATGCTCCTAATATTTCTTGATCTTCCTAATCCTACCACTACGTCTTAGTGAATCCCCAACATCCACAGCACAGCAAGGCAGCCTGCTGACTGCTACGCCCTGTTGTCTGTGATGACTTTGGCCAACATCCTCTAGAAGGCCAAGACCTGGGGGGCTCCGGCCTGCTTTGGGTCTCCTGCTCTGGGAGAGGTGCACCTTCCTCGGCCTGTGGAGCTCAAGGTGATGAGATCACAGGCAGAGGGGATTGGGATCAGCTGGCCACCCTCAGAGTCATCTGGGTGGATGGGCCCAGGGGATCCAGCTGTTGGTCCTCATCCCTATGGGTATCCGAGGGCCCCTGGCTGACCCCTTGAGGAGATGGGGCACCTGAAGTGAGAGCTAGGTTCCCTGGCCCTGTCTGATGTACCTGCTGGTGGATGCCATCTATGCCTATAGTGATGGAATGCAACCCATGCAGCAGTACAGGTGCTATGTCTTGTACCAAGGTCTCCACGGCAGCCACTGGCATGCTGGTACTATCACTTCAGACTAAATGCAGAGGGACTCCTCCATCGTACGTTGCAATCTATAGAATGCAGCTGACAACCCTGCCTGATATTTCCATGTCTGTTGCTGTAGCTCCAACATCTGCATTAAGACCGAGTCCACAGACTCATCATCTGACTGGGACTCATCAGAACACTGGCCTCCAGCAGTCCTCTGAGTGCTGGTGACCTTGGATGTCCCTGCCTCCGCCTGCTGTGGACCAGAATCTGTGCTGTGCTCACCAGATTGTGACACCAAACCTGCTCTACATCTAGGTCCTACCATGGTGTGTGTCTCTGCACTGGTGGAGGGTGTGGGTGAGCAATCTGATGGGGCTTCCACAAGTGGGTCCTCAAAATCCTCATCCAAAGTGTCTTCCAGGCTGGAGGTGAGGGGTTGGCTCCCTGTGTCCCTGGGGGGCTTGGCTGTAGTGCCTATGAAAGAGAATAGAGATAAGGAGTGCATGGCCACAGACTCCGAGGCATAACATTGCACTCACAGTCTCTCAGTCTGACGGAGCAGCCAGTGCAGGATCCTCACTTGAGTGTGCACCACCAGCCTCACCGTCACTGCAGGCAAGTGTACTGCCCGCTCCTTATACTGGGTGAGGGTCCTGATCTCTGGTATCTCGCCACCGGTCTGGGACCTCTCCCTCTTACTGTGGGCGAGCTTGGCCTGCGTGAAGATGGATGGTGAGAGTGTGAGCAGGAAGCGTGTCAAGGCAGATGATAAAGGTGCCTGCCTTGTGTGGGTGCTGAGTGGAACCATGTATGGGATAAGGGTGCTAACTGCACAGGGTGTGAACCCAGTTGGAGATGTCAGGGTGTGGGTGACAGTGAGTGGTGATGTCCCTTGTGCTTGTGGTGTGTGCGATCCCTGTGGACTGTCATCCTGCAGATGTGTGAGGGACTTGTGAGAGTGTGAGCTGAGAGGGATGAGAAGGTTGACTTACCCAGGCTGTGCGGATGAGATCATTCATCCGTTTGTCGCACTGTACCGCTGTCCTCCTGAGTGGCTGAGTGGCACTCACCGCCACAGACACCTCCTCCCGAGCCAGGTTGGTGACCTCTTTGCACCTCCCCCAGCCATCCCCAGGGTAGAGAAGGTCACGGGGGGCCTCGACAGTCTCCAGGAGATGACCCAGTGAGGTGTCACTAAACTTGGGGGCTGCACTCTTCCTGCTTTTGGGGGCCATCTCTTGCCTGGAGCAGTCCTGAGCTGCAGACATTGAGAAAGCTGTGCGCGGGTGTGATTTAAATATGGCGTCGGGAGCGAGGATCCACTGAGGTCACAGTGGAGTGGGTGAATCTCAGGCCGCCCGCTGGCTAAACGGTGTGTTTCCAGCTGATGCATATTTAGTGAGGCGAGAGGTGGACAATCGGGTGCGAAAACGCGCCATTGCAGTTTTCCCGCGCACCACCGCACTTCTTCCATGGAGGGGAAACTCCCAGCCTGTGAATGGACGGGGAGCACACAATGACTTCTCTTCTTGCAGCTTTTGGTGTTCGGGCTTTTCTTCTTTGTTTCTGAATCGTACTAGGATTCAGCTCTCCCTCTCTCTTTCATCCGCTCACTTTGAGCTGCAGATTAATTCCAGTTGTCAATTATTACTTTGTTGCAATTACTGTTACTAACTTCAACCCAGATTGATTCTGCCATCTCCACTTTTCCGCTGTACCCACTGCTTTGATTTTGCTGTGTCCTTCCTTTGATGATCTCACTCCAGCATTTAAGTTGAATTGCACTCAGGAAAGATTTGAGTTGCACATTACAGATGCAACTAATTTGTGTTTCTGATAGGTATTTTAATATGTGAAATAGCACTTTATCCTGAGGAATGACTGAATCAATGTGTTTGTACAATGGTAGAATTCAACATAAAATTATTGTACACTTAAAAATACGCACATTCCCACTTTATTACAGATGCGCTACCTCGGATTACAAGAGTACACATCTTCCAGGACTCCTGGCCTCCACTCAGTTACGCACCAACCATTTACAGGCAATTGGCACTAACCAACCAGCATTCAACGGCTTCTCGAGAATGTACACTACGGTGCCCATCTATCTTACAAATCTTACATGTTGAAAGCGCTGACCAGCGCTATGGGACAGCTCCATCGGCGTTGGCAGCCCTCCAGTATCTTGCCCAGCTGGTGATTCAGGTGAGCCTAACCAATGAGGGTCTGTGTTTTTCTCCATCATGGAGCACATCACGGCTGAATTTGATGCTGTTTTCACCGACACCCTTTCCAGTAGGAGCCCTTGAAAAAGTCCTCAGTGAGACATCAGAAATTTCACCCCATCGTAGCTCAAGTATCCTGCATCTAACAGCACAAATCAACTAGCACAGCAATCTGCCATTTTATGGTATTACCGATTCACTGATAATGGAAGCGGTTTTTCCCTATTCACTTCAACAAAACATCAATAATTTTGAAATGTATCAAATCTTTTCAGTCTCAAAAAGTCCTTATTTAATTAACTTTGGTCAGAGGTTTGAATTGCTAATTCTCTTTCAGAAGCTGTATAACTTGGGGACTATGCCACTGCTTCACTGGACGGGGCTCAGAGAAGAATGACGAGGTTGATTCTGGGAGTTGGGGCTCCAAATAATGAGAGGGAGCTTACAGGCTGAGGGACCATTTATGGAAGAGATTGGGTACTAAATTGGACTGAGAAGTGTCGAATATTTAGTTGCCATGAGCAAAATAACCCTCAAAAATGGAGTCTGGGTTGCGTACGTACACTTCTGATGGGAAGTGCGTGGGATACTATTTTGGTCGCGAAGTTTGTGTGTATGTGCCTAAGGTGCATCAGCAGCATGAAGGGCAGATGGATTATGATGTCAATCAGTGCGCAACACTGGTTTGACACTAACTGCTATTTTTGATCTCCACGCACTGAACCACAAACATCTGAGCATGACATTATACAGAATGAAGGACACCCCACCAATGTTTTTAAAGGAATCATGAGCCACTTACAAGTTAGTTACTGGACTAGCCCTTCTTAGCTGCTCTGATCTAAAGGCCCTGGCTTTAGATTCCAGATTAATGTTCCATGGAACCATTGCCAACACCCCCCTCCCCCCCCACCCCTGGGCAGTGCCTTAACAACCTTACTGACCTGCTGGAAAATGGACTGATGTTTCTGGAAGCTTCTTTGAACAGTGGCCCCCAGAGCCACGATGGAAGCATCATGAGTTTCCAAGGTATTATGAGCTTGAGCTGCAGCACTCAAACCTTTGGTGCAAGCTTCTTGTACTGCAATGGAAGATCAGCCATCAGACGCTGCATCATGGTGATTCCACGTGTTAGCTGATGGAGGAGGCTGCCTATTCCATATTGGAAAAGAAGGGTCCCAGTGTCTGCGTGAAGCCATGTGACAAGCTAGCACTGGACTCCTCCATGCTCCTTGACATTATGCGGAGGCTTTCTGGTAGGATCTCCAGTACACCACACATTTGGTTATGTACACTCACCACCTTTATTCCATAGTCTGCCCTTTGTGACAGAACCAGTGCACAACCTCGCCCACCAAAGAGCCTCTGCCTGCACCAATCTATTCGTCTGCCACAATTCTTCCCAATTTTTTCAGGCTCAGCCAATTTAACTCCCATTAGGAAGAGACAAGCTTGTAAGCAAGCTGTTCAACTCAAACTCTAAATATTGAAGAGGATTTCTCTACAGAACAATGAATATGTGCAATACATTCCCAGCTAAATTCATCAATGTTGCATCTCATGACACCTTTGAAAACTAGTTGATTAGAAGTGGGATTATAAGGGCATGTGCAATATTACATAGTCCCTGAGCTTCTTGTACCATGCAAGCATTAGGTATGACACATAGGTTGTAAGGTTAGGCAGATGTTCTGGAGTTCCTAACTCTGAAGAAGGGACATATGGACGCGAAATGTCAACTCTGTTTCTCTCTCCACAGATGCTGTCAGGCCTGCTGAGTTTTTCCAGCATTTCCTGTTTTTGTTTCAGATTTCCAGCATGCACAGTATTTTGCTTTTATATTATTCTGGAGTTCCCCTTGATTTACTGATGGGGAGTGGGTGGGAGGGTGGTGGTTGTTGCAGGATAGAAAGAAACTTTGCAAAGCCAAGATTTAATGGCTCTTGTAGAGTCCATGAGATGAATTTTTGGGTCTTGCCGAAGTCCGGAACAGAGAGGGGATGTCCCATAAATTATGAGGATGGCCAGTGTGTAGGTTTTCCGACTGCATTACTAGCATTGGTCATTTTGGTGGATGAAGGATAGAGGTCAAGAAATTAGGCTCGTTAAGAGCCTTGTATCCCAGGAATTAAAGAGACCAATTTTCTAGTCAGCCTCTAATTTCCTGATGCAACAGAGGGGTGAGGGCAGTTTAACTGCCTGGGGATGAGCACATGGCAGCAGGCTTTGGTACCAGTGCTTTAGGTAGGCCTACAAGCCCTCCCCACCTGTCAGGCATGAACAACCAAAGGCCTTCCTGTAGAGCCCCCAGCAGTGGTGGCCTGGCTGCTTTGTGTATCATTTATTTAAATATTTAAAAAGGTAGTTGAGAGGGTACCTTCTTGTGGTAGTGTCTTCTTGGTTACTTACCTCTTACTGCAGCCTTCTGCTCCTTTGAATCTGGAAGGCCTCTGATTGGCACTCCAGCTGCGTAAGCCTGCCCACCACCATTAAAAGAGTGGGGAACCACTGAGTGATCTGTGATCTAGGAACAGAGTGCTTCATGAACCAACTGTTAAATTAGGAATTTAGAGCAAGTGAGATTTTAGTGGAGAGGGCGAAGGAGGTTTTGTATTCTTTTTGTTTTACTCCCAATAGTTGCTAAGTGTTCTTCCTTCATTTCCAGGCTCAGAGACTAACTTGCTAATAAGTTATTTTACTAAATTTGTAATTAGGATTAGACAGACATGGCAGGGCAAGGGATGTACCCTGACTGCAACATGTGGGCGTTTGTTGAATGCATTGCAGTCCTGGCCAACCATACCTGTAGTAAGTATCTGCAGTTTGAGCAACTTCAGCTCAGAGTTGCTGAGCTGCAGACATTATGGGACAACAAGTAGGAGAGTTACCTGGACCCTGTTTCGGGTGATAGTCACACCCTTTGGTTAAGTAGAATGTTTAAAGTTGATAGAAGGTCAAGTTCAGGTGGGTGTGACTGCAAGCCTGGCAGGTTTGGGGATCCAGGTTGTAGTGATGGAGGAGTTTCCTTAACTTTGACCAACAGGCTTTAGGTACTTGCTGCCTGTGTGGATGAGAGCAAGAACTGCAGGGTGGATGGGCAAACTAATCATGGCACCATGGTGCAGGATGCCATTCGGGTGGAAGGAGTGAAAAGGAATGTGGTAGTGATTTGGGGGCAGTTTAGTTAGGTATATGGATACAAGCTAAAAGACAACAGTCTCTCTAGAGTAGCATCTTTATTGAATTGAATGTAACATGGCTGCTTGGAGGGAGAGGTCACATGACAATGGCAAGCCAGGTAGGACACTTAGTAATGATTGCATTTCAAAACCCAAACACCCTCCTTTCCATAACGAACAACAGACAACTTTGCATGCACTATCATGTGTAACTGTGAGTTGCCCACTAAAGCACAACTGTTCTCATGCATTAACAAACTGTTCGTTATTCTCATCAATCTCTGCACATGCATTGCACACATAGCCATTAAATCATGCTGGCCCCTTATGGTGCGCATGCGTGTTGTCATTGGTTGTTCGTCTGGATAATGTTCCTTCTCCAGGGAGTGTCATTCCCACCGCACTTGTTGTGTGGTACCTGTTGCTGTTGTTCTATTTCATTGTTGGGGACCGGTGGACCTCTGGGAGTGATGGTTGTTATGTACTCTGTGCAGCTGGTGAGATGTCATCTTCCTGATCGGCCGTCTGCAATGAAGGAATAGTTTCTCTAGTTGTTCGTATGTGCCTGTGGTTGTGCTGGTATATTTGGTCGTTCACTTCCTCCACGTATGCTCGAGGTGACAATTTCTCTACGCATGTCCCAAGTTGCCACGTGGGCTAACTCCTGTTGAGAGCATTGAAGTTTTGTACCCTGACTGGCTCTCCAATGCTCAACTCTGGCAATGGTTTAGCAATCTTTTCAAAATGAAATTTGGCTTTTTGCCGTTTCGCCTTGATTTTTTTTACACATGCCTATTACTACATCTGGCTTCAGTAGCTTTTTTGCAATTGGAAGAGTAGACTGGGTGAAATGTGACATTAGTCTATGGATTAGACTACTTCCCCATGCCTTCAGTCAATGTGTTTCTCCACTCGAGGATTGCCTTGTATACATCTGTGCTAGATTTTCTCAATTTCTTGATGATTCCTTTGGCGATTTTCACTGCCGCCTCAGCCTTTCCATTTGACTGGGGATAGTGCAGAGATGATGTATAGTGTTGAATTTCCCAACCCTTTTTGAAGTGGTTGAATTCTTCACTCATGTACTGGGGATCATTGTCACTCATCACAAATGATGTAACACCCTTTGCAGATGATTTGAGCAGATAGTAGCAGTTTGAGAAAAATGCTTTGAAATGGCTTGTGGTTAGACTCCATTATTATTTTGTCTCTGCCAAGCAGGTATTGATGAAAATACTTACAAGCAAAAACAATTGCCAGGCACTTTTTCTCGATCTGAGCATAGCGTCGTTCAATTTGTATTAATGTCCTGGATTTCCTTGCTGCATCAGAGTTGCTCAAAGACCTATCTTTCTGGTGTCACACTGCAAGATGAAAGCACCATTAACATCATAGTACTTCAGCACTGGTGTTATAGTCACTAGTTGTTTGATTTTAAAGAATGCTGCTTCTTGTTCTGTGCCCCAGTACCACTACACATCCTTGGTAGTGAGCTTGTGTAATGGTTCACTCTCCGATGACAAAAATTTTGCTAAATAGTTCATGAATCCAACAAATCATTGCATTCCTTTCACATCTGTTGGTCGCTGCATTGCTGCTACAGCTCTCACCTTGTCAGGATCCGGGCAAAGACCTTTTGCTCTCAGTACACGACCTGTGTACTTGACTTCAGGCATCTTCAGTTGCATTTTTTCTTGTTCAGCTTCAGGTTCATCTGGTGAGCTCTCTCACTAACAGTCGTATTAAATTCTGATCATGGTAAGCTATGGTTTTTTCTATTGTGTCTCCACATCCATAGACTGTAGGTCATCCACAATGGCTTGCACTCTGGGAAGATCACTGACTATCTCATGCTGTCTGCATTGATACCCTTCTGGAGCCATGGAAATTGTAAATGCCATGCGCAACCATCTGTATCTCCCGAACGGAGTCCAGAGTGTAGTTAGGAAGCTACTGCTTTCATCCAGCTTCATTTGCCAGTAAACATCCTTCACATCTACAGTAGTAAAGATCTTTGCCTTGGCAAGTTGTGGCAAAATTCCTTTGATGGTTGGCATGGGGTAGTGAGATCTCTTCAGCGCTTTATTTAGGTCCTTTGGGTCTAAGCATACTCTCAACTTTCCGGGTTGTTTCACTGCTACCATGCTGCTAATCCAGTCTGTAGGAGTTGTCACTTTCTTGATTAGTCCCTTCTTTTCCAGCTCTTCTATCTTGCTTTTTAGGCTGGACTTGAGGGCAGCTGAGACTCTTCTCGACAGGTGCTGAATTGGTCTTACTATCTCATCTACTTCTACATGATATTCTCTTGGTAGACATCCCAACCCTGTAAACATATCTTTGTGCTCCTAGAGGATCGGCTCGGCAGTCAATGGTTTTGTGAGCTGCAACAAATCGTAAATCTCTGTTGGCACATTTAGGGTTACAAATCCAAGCTTTAGACTTGCTTCAGCTGAGATAAGTGGCTGTTGCATCGTTTCTATGATCTGGAATTCCAGATTGTCGCTCTTGCCATTGCACTGGGCTCTCAGACTAATTTGTCCTCTTGGTATGAGTATCATGCCATCATATAGCCTCTTACTTTTGAGATCTTCATTTTTGGATCACCATGTTGAGCCACTGCGCACAGGTCTGTGAAGGTCATGATGTTGTATGATGCACCAGTGTCCTTCTGCAGTCATCATTCTAATACTCACAAACCATTTATTGCTTATAGACTTGACAGAAGCAGCCTTTTATATGGTGTATAGTGATTCATCAGACTCTTCAGCTGATATCTCTCCAGTGGCCATCTGTTTCAGCTTGATTTGCTTCCCTCTAGCCAAACATCTGTGTTCAAAATGATTCAGCTTCTTGCAGTTAAAACACTGCTTTCCCCACACTGGACAATCCTTCTTTTCCTTCCAATGATGTCCTCCGCAGTATTTGTGTCCTGCCATTTGTCTGTGATTGTTCTGCTCCTTCAGCCTGGAATGTCTTTCGACATAATGCATCTGCTGGTCTGTTCTGCCATATGTGTTCTGTAGCTGGCCGTTTTACAACCTCCGCATTTCTGCGCACGTCTATCGCTTTCTTGAGAGTAAGTTTCTCCTCTCTCAGTAGACTTGCTCTCACTATCAGATCTCTTTTGCCTAAGACAATTCTATCTTTAATGAGATCATCTTTTAGTTGCCCAAATTCACATGATTCTGCAAGCTGTGTTACTGCAGTCACATACTGATCAATAGACTCTTTTCACCTTGAGCCCTAATGCTGAACACATATTGTTTATAAGTTACATTAACCTGGGATTCAAAGCATGCCTTCAAGGCTTTCAAAACGTCTGCAGTCTGTTTTTTCTGTTCTTCAGACAGGTTTAGGTTGGAATACAATTTGTAGCAGTCTCTCCTCAGCAGCCTTAAGAGTGCTGTTACTTGTATCAGCTCCAGCTTATTGATTAGATCTTTTGCAATCTCATAATTTTGCCATTGCAAGTGGAAAAATTGTCAGCTCTGCCAAATATCTCCTTTCATTTTGACAGGAGCTGGGAGTGGAAAATTTACAGCCATTTTTATCTCACCCGGTATTTTACTTGCAGCCTACAGCTTGTGTTAGCTTTTCGTTGTCTGTTTTTTATTTCAGCAGCTTTTAGGAGGTTGGAACATTTCAGTGTTTCTCTTTCAGCAGCTGTAGCTTCTCTTCCACCTTTTCAAAACTCAATCTCAGCTCCACTTCTGACACCATGTTATGAGCTCAAAGAGCTCTTTCTAGTGTAATGTCTTTATTGAACTGAATGTAACATGGATGTCTGTCGGGAGTCCCTCATGGCAGAGGTCACATGACTATGGTACGCCAGGTAGGACACTTAGTAATGCTTGCATTTCAAAACACAAGCAGATACTGCTCTCCACAGCCATGGCTTGGAATTCTGAAGGTCGTGTTGCCTGCCTGTTGCCAAGATTAAGGACATCCCCTCATGACTGGATATAAACATGGGGTGGCAGAAGAAGGACCTACTTGTTGTGGTCCATGTCAGAACCAACAACATAGAATTAGGGATGATGTTCTGCCGAGAGAATTTAGGAGTAAGAGTCCAAATTAAAACCAGAACCTCAATCTCTGGATTGTTCCCTAAACCACATGCCAATTAGCAGAGGATCAACCAGATTAGAGAATTAAACGCATGGCTCAAAGAGTGCCGGGGGAAGCAGGTTTCAATTCATGAGGCACTGGCACCAGTACTGGGGAAAGAGGGAATTGTTTCATTCGGATAGGCTCCACTTAAACTGAGCTGGGATTAGTGTTCTGGCCAATTGTATAACTAGGGTTGTGGATCGGGCTTTGAACTAAAATGATGGAAGGGTCCAGGTGAAGGGAGATTCCGAAATCTAAACAGAAAGTCGAAATAATAAAACAGTGTAGCAATCTGGGTAAAGACAAAGAGAGTGGGACAGATAGGGACAGAGAGTTTAACAGTAATAGTACATCTGTGAGTAAGATCCATGCAAATAATAGTAGTAAAAGAATAACATTAAATTCTTTATTTGAATGCCCAAATCATCTGCAATAAGATAGGTGAACTAATGGCACAAATAGAGATAAATGGTTTAGATCCACTTGCCATTGGAAACATGGTTACAAGGTAACCAAGGTTAGGAAATAAATATTTCTGCACAACATTTTAAAAAGACATCTAGAATGGAAAAGGAGGAAGAGTAGCTCTGGTAGTAAAGAACATAAGGATAGCGGTGGCATAGTGGTATTGTCACTGGGCTAGTACTCCAGAGACCCAGGGTAATGCTCTGGGGACCCAGGTTCAAATCCCACCATGGCAGATGGTGAAATTTGAATTCAATAAAATATCTGGAATTAAAAGTCTGATGATGACCATGTAACCATTACTGGTTGTTGTAAAAACCCATCTGGTTCTTTAGGGAAGGAAATCTGCCATCCTTACCTGGTTTGGCCTACATGTGAACTAACTAGTGTCTTATACAAGTTCAACATGACCTCTTTACTCTTGTACTCAATGCCCCTATTACCCCTATTAATAAAGCCTAAGATACTATATGCTTTATTAGCTGCTCTCTAAACATGCCCTGCAGTATTCAATGACCTATGCATGTATACACCGAGGTCCCTCTGCACCTTGTTTAGAGGCTCTCCCATTATTTTATACTGTCTCACCATTTTTTCCTGCCAAAATGAATTGCCTCACACTTCTCTGCATTGAACTTCGTCTGCCACTTGTCTGCCCAATCCACCAACATGTCTATGACCTTTTGAAGTTCAAGACTATCCCCATCACAGTTGACAACATTTCCAATCTTCATATCATCTGCAAATTTTGAAATCATGCCCTGCGCACCACAGACTAGGTCATTAATATATATCAGGAAGAGCAAGGGTCCCAACACTGACCCCTGAGGAACTCCACTACAAACCTTCCTCCAATCTGAAAAACAACCATTGATCACTACTCTCTGTTTCCTATCACTCAGCCAATTTCTTATCCAAGTGCCTACTTTCCCTTTTATTCTATGATGTAGAATTTTGCTCACAAGTCTGTTGTGTGACACTGTATCAAATGCCTTTTGAAAATCTATATACACCACGTCAACAGTGTTTCCCTTATCAACCTTCTCTGTTACGTCCTCAAAAAACTCCAGCAAGTTAATTAAAGATGCTTTTCCTTTAATTAATCCATGTTGGCTTTACTTAATTATCTTGCACTTATCTAAGTGTCTATTGATTTTATCCCGTATTATAGTTTCCAGAAGTTTCCAGACCGCTGAGGTCAAACTGACTGGACTGTAGTTGCCAGCTTTATCCTTGCACCCCTTTTTGAACAAGGATGTAACATTCGCAATCCTCCAGTCCTCTGGCACCTCCCCTGTGTCTAAGGAAGACTGGAAGATTATCACTAGTGCCTCTGCAATTTCCATTCACGTCCCTCAGTACCCTTGGATGCATCTCATCCGGTCCTTATCTATTTTAAGTAAAGATAGCCCTTCCAACACCTCATTCCTCTCAATTGTAAGTTCTTCTAGTGCACCAGTTATCTCCTCTCTCACCTCGGCCTGGGTAACATCTTCTTCCTTTGTATAGACAGATGGAAAGTGCTCGTTCAACACCTCCGCCATTTCTCCAGCTTCCACATGTAAGCCCCCTTTTTTGTCCTTAATTGGCCCTACTCTTTCTTTTACCACCCTTTTATTGTTTACATGCATATAGAAGACCTTGGGATTCCCTTTTATGTTAGCTGCCTCTTTTCATGCTCTCTCCTTGCTTATTAGTCTCTTCACTTCTATATTCTACATTCAGCCTGATTCTCCATTGTATTTTCTACCTGACATCTGTTGTGCACGCACTTCTCCCTTTTCATCCTTCCCTCTACCTCTCTCATCATCCAGGGCACTCTGGATTTATTTGTCCTACTGTTCTCCTTCAAGGGAATATACCTTGACCACTGCCTGCATTACTTTTTCTTTGAAGGTGGCCCATTGTGCAGCCACTGCCTTTTCTGCCAACATTTGATTCCAACTCACTCGACTCAGATGCATTCTCATCCCATCGAAATTGGCTTTCCCCCAGTTAATTATCCCTGCTCTGGATTGTTCCCTGTCTTTTTCCATGCTTAACCTAAACTTTATGATACAATGGTTACTGTCCCCTAGAGGCTCTCCCACTGATATTTGATCCACTTGGGCCAACTCAATCCCCAGAACCAGGTCCAAAAGTGCATGTCCTACTACTGCAGAAAATTATCTTGAACACATTCCAGGAACTCTCACCCCTCTTTTCCCTTTCCTAATAGTGAGAATGGACCTGGAAGCTCAGAAGATCAGGCAGTAGAATCAGTATGGGTGTAGATTAGGAATAGCAAGGGTGAGAAAATGCTGGTCGGAGTAGTTTATAGGCCTGCTAACAGTAGTTATAGAATTGGCAGAGCATTAAGCAAAAATAATTGGAGTTTGTAACAAAGGCAATGTAATAATTGTGGGGGCTTTAATCTTCATATTGACTGGAGCAATTAAATTGGCAAAGGTGATCTAGAAGATGCGTTTATAGAATGCTTTAATGACTGTTTCCTAGAACAAAATATTGTAGAACCAACTACGGATAAAGCGATTTTAGATATAGTACTGTGCAATGAGGCAGGTTAATTAGTAATCTCATAGTATAAGGTCCATGGGGAAAAAATGATCCTAACACAATTGAATTCCATATTCAGTTTCAAAGTGATAGAGTCCAGTCCCAAACAAAAATCTTAAAATCAGACAAAGCCAATTGTATAGGTATGAGGGGTTGATTGAGTAAATCGACTAGAAGATATGGTGGTAAATAAACAGAGGGAAGCTTTTAAAGAAACAATTCAAAAAGTTCAAAAAAAATTATATTGCATTAAAAAAATAAAGCAAAAACTCAGCAAGAAAGATCCATCCATGGCTTACTAGAGAGGTTAAGAATTGTATTACATTAAAATAAGAGGCTTATAATGTAAACCTGAGCATTGGGAATGATTCAGAAAAAAAGGGCCACCAAAAACTTGATTAAAAAGTGAAAAAGTAGGATATGAGAGTAAACTAGCCAAGAAGATAAAAACATTGCCATTATGGAGATGTGGTTGCAGGGTGACCAAGATTGGGAACTGAATATGCAAGGATATTTGGCATTTTGGAGGGATAAGTAAAAAGGAAAAGGAGGGGGGTAGCACTCTTAATAAGGGGTGAGATCAGTACATTTGTAAGAGAAGATCTTAGATCAAATGATCAAGATGTAGAATCAATTTTGTTGAATCTTAGAAACAGCAAGTGGCAGCACACATTGGTAGGAGTTGTTTATAGACCACCAAACTATAGTGCTAATGTTGGGCATGGTATAAGTCAGGAAGTTAGAAATGCATGTAACGTGGGCAAGACAATGTTAATGGATGACTTCAATTTACACATAGACTGAGATAACCAAATCAGCACTAATGCTTTGGAGGAGGAATTCCTGGAGTGTGTAGGAGATGGGTTTCTGGAGCATTATGTTGAGGAGCTAACTAGGGATCAGGCTATTTTGAATTTAGGCAACAGGCTAATTAATAAAAACAAAAAGCTAAAAGCTACTGCGGATGCTGGAAATCCAAAACAAAAACAGAATTACCTGGAAAAACTCAGCAGGTCTGGCAGCATCGGCGGAGAAGAAATCAGTTAACGTTTCGAGCCTTCATGGCCCTTCGGCAGAACTGAAGCATAGTTAGGAGAAAGGAGAAATATAAACTGGTTTAAGATAGGGGGGGGGCGGGGGGGGGAAGAGAGAAGTTGAGGGTGTGGTGATTGTGGAGATAAGCAAGCCATGATAGGAGCAGATAATCAAAAGATGTCACAGACAAAAGGATCAAAGAGGTGTTGAAGGTGGTGATATTTGTCTAAGAAAAGTGCCCACTAAAGCTGTACTTTGAGTATCCTGTCTTCCATTCTTAATTAGCACTTTTCTTAGACAAATATCACCACCTTCAACACCTCTTTGATCCTTTTGTCTGTGACATATTTTGATTATCTGCTCCTATCACGGCTTGCTTATCTCCACAATCACCACACCCTCAACTTCTCTCTCCGCCCCCCCCACCCCACCCCCCCACCTTAAACCAGTTTATATTTCTCCTTTCTCCTAACTATGCTTCAGTTCTGCCGAAGGGCCATGAAGGCTCGAAACGTTAACTGATTTCTTCTCCGCCGATGCTGCCAGACCTGCTGAGTTTTTCCAGGTAATTCTGTTTTTGTTTAGGCTAATTAATAACCTTGCTGTAAAGGAGTCTTTGGGAAAGAGTGGCCATAATATGATTTTTGATCAACAAGGGAGTCAAGGATTATAGGGGGTAGACAGAATAGTGGAGTTGAGATTACAATCAGATCACCCACAATCTTATTGAATGGCAGAACAGGCTCAACGGGCCAAATGGCCTACTCCTACTCCTAATTCTTGTGCTCTTGTGTTCACTCCATCAATTTCAGCTGGTATGTATCTACTGGAAGAAACTCATGCATGTCTGTGCAAGATATCCAGGAAATTCCCAAGATGTTGCCATTCTGTACCAGTCAAATCATCCACAGACCTTCCAAGCTCCAAACAGAGACTTGGAGACTAGGGATACCTTCTAAGGACGTGGTTGATGACATCTGTGAAGGTTCCTATCACTGATGCACAGGAAAGGTACAACAGATGCCATGTAAGCACAAGAGAAGCCATTGAGCAAGTATTTTCATATACATCAGCAAGGGTACCCCAAATGATAGTGGGCTGCTGCATATTGCAGAACTTGCCACAGCAGAGGGACTGGAGATGCAAACAAAGGAAGATGATGGCTATTCTGCAGCGTTGGAGGAGAAAGAGGAGGAAGAGAAGGAGAAGGAGCCTGATGTGGTCAGGGTGCCTGAAATTGCACACCTAGCTGCACAGGTGCCCAGGATGGACTCATACAGGTACAATTTAGCTAGGCTGCGGCTGTGAAGCCATATGACACATCATTGCTTAACCCTCTGCCCCCTCCCCCCATCACCAGCACAAAGCAATCCCACAGTCAATAATCCTCTCATTTTTCTGACACCCACTGCTCGTCTTGCACTCCTGTCACAACATTTACCTCATGGTTAAGGTC
Source organism: Cetorhinus maximus (assembly GCF_964194155.1). Lineage (NCBI taxonomy): Eukaryota > Metazoa > Chordata > Chondrichthyes > Lamniformes > Cetorhinidae > Cetorhinus > Cetorhinus maximus. The sequence goes on along the minus strand of NC_135887.1, from coordinate 33,568,235 downwards.
TACTTGGCAGGCAAGAGACAACAATTGACATGACTGGACAAAGGAAACTTGAAATTAAGTTTTTAGGCTTAAACATTTCCAATGAATTTGACACGTTAACATTTTTAAACACCCAAGTGATTTCCCTATTGAAGCTACAAAGTCTTCCTTTTCCTTTTCATATTACTTCTATGTGATGCTACCCCTGTGGCTTCAGCAAATCCACAGGCTGCTCATTTCCCTGTTCAGATGCTTGTGGCCCATGTCCTCTGAGTTTTGGAGAGCTTGAGGGCCCTGCCAAAAGTTGCTCCAACTGCATCTGTCCAGAGGCAAACTTAGCCATTGAGACAGGAGTCAGCATGTGGGGCTCTGACTGAGCAGGGGTTTCAAGGGGAAGAAGTGGAAACTCCTTGAGCAGAGTTCGTACTTCCACATGTCCTTTCTCCATCTTCCCTTTCATGGCTCATCTGTGTTCCCCTATTGGCCAAGAGCTGGAATCCACTTTAGTAGGGCACTGAATGGCCAAGACAAGGTTTCCTGCCATCCTATCTGAAATGACAGACTGAACCATTGGTGAGATCCAGCATGCACTTGGTTGCCTGCCATGCTGAATGGTCCGTGAAAATTACCACTCTTTCCATGGAGGTGGGCTACAGTGTAACGGCCTGGAGATGAACTCCTGTACTTTCTCCCCAGCTGTGCGCACTGTCTTTGGAAAGGCTGATAGAACCTCACACATTTGCAGCATCTGCTCCAGAACAGGCCTCTGAAGCCTGTCGTGATCCCTAAAGCTCAGTTTCTGTGACCAGCTGAGCAGATGGAGGGCCCAGATCGATGAGGGACCTTTGGCCAGAGGTGACTGAGGGTGGGATGGGAGTCACAGAGAGGGAGTCACTGCGAGGCATTTGCTGGGTGGCCTTCAGGAACCACAGGAAACCCGTGCAAGTTAGGGAGAACCTCTGACCCACCTCTAAATCCTGATGGGCTCAGGAATAATGATCTTTATGTGGCTCAATAATGAGCTTCGTTAGCCAGCAGGTGGGTTCCCCGCAGCAGATGATTCCCGCTGTTGACCTAATGAGGGTTAGCTTTCTTGCCAGCGATAATGTGATATGCTGCTCCCCCCACGATTATGTGGGCCTGCCTGCCACCTAGAGAACTCCGGTGAGCTCTATTAAATCCAGCCACTTCATATTTCAGTTACAGATGATGCCACATCAACATTACTGTGTGCATGGGGTTCTGTAATACCTAATTCTGTCACTAACTATCTGGGAGATCACTATCTCTCCATCTGACCATGCACTCTGACAGGCTGCTCGATTTCTAGTGTCTCATCCTCTGTAGCAGTCAAGATGGCTATCACTGGAGTTCTGTGCTCTCTTCTGCAAGAAGGCATGGCAGAGAGTTATCAGTGTAGGAAATGGATTGTGATGAGAGAATGGAGGAACAAGGTTTATGAAGGATGACTGCAAGAGATGGATGTGAAAAGGCAATAGGTTGAGAGTGAGTGCTGGCTGTTCAGATGAGGATTTGAGGCGGTGTCTTGAGAGACAGGATTGGGTGGAGCAGCAAGGTGTAGTTTTCTGAGAAGGGCTTTGCGAAAGGATGGTAAAGTCAGAGTGAGGGGGTTGGCACTTGAATGTGGGAAGCTACTCACCATTTCTCACCCTGAAACCTTTCTTGGAACTGTATCCATGTGAGGAACAACACTCCCACAGCCCAGCTTTTCAGCCACTTCCAGGCAAGCCTGCTTCATTTCAGAGCCTGGCTGCTTCCCTCCCACCCCCGTCCATGTGGCAAGAGTGTCTCTCTGTAGGCCTTTATTGATCTTAGCATGACCTCTGGCCTCAGAGAGCCAGGAGCAGGCAGCCTTCCCCCATTGAGACTCCTCATCACTGAATATGTCCTGACAGTTGCTGCATGCAAGCGTTCTGACCTCTGCCGCAGTTCTTACAAATAATGAGGCTTGCTCCCTCCGGGAAACCTGGAGGCAGGATACTAATGACGTGTCTAATCTGAAAGAAAAACATAGAAAAGCCCATTACAATAACTTTTGAGTTCAGGACCTGTTAGCCAACCACTCCGCCACCCCACACCACCCCCATCTCCTCCACTTCAAACTGTTAAAATTCTGCCCTAAGCCAATTTTCTTATTCCTTGCTTTTCAGAATTATGCTCCATGCTTTTGGGCAAGGAAGAGGGGGACTATATCTCCTGATAGCTCTTTCCTCCTTAAAAATGTGTGTTTGTATGTGTGGACATTGAGTGAATATAAGGTCATGTTTGATTGAAAATTGATGAGGCTCACGTATAAAGAATGGCCACATGTGTCATCAGGCTTCTGGTATCCAGAGAGGTCAACATCTTCAGGTCAGGCAGGGAGATCATTTGAGAAAAACACATTTCAATAACAGTGAGTTAATAAGAAGCTTGCTCTATTACTTGAGCCCCAGCCAACTGAGGACATGAGCCCATGTCTGTCGCACTACAGATTCACCAGCTGGGAGCCAAGCATACCTGAAATGAATAGGAAACAAGCAAACATAAGACCACAAGACATAATCAATATCACCAGGAGCTCCAAGCTATGCAGCATAAACAAGATATTCAACAGGAGCAACTCCGTACAGCTGAAACCTAGCACTGCTCCACATCAGTGTGCATCTGTGTATAAATCCTCATTTCCATATGAATATTGACCTTCAACTATGGAGATAATTTTAGATCTTACAGTAAGCCCATGAGATTTGGTGCATTTAACCTGAAATAAGTTTCCATTATGTGTCGCTCCTTCAATCTTCTAAACTCATTTTCAGCCAATAAACTTTAATACTGCGTTGGAATTCTGAATTTCTGAACTATTGATGTTCAGATCCATATCCTATACCCTGAACCTTACAACTCTTCCCCACGCCTCCCTTTAGCATTTCACCGATTGCTTTCACCCAGACAGCTGCCCTGCAGGTTCATGTTGTTCTAGATAAAACATCACTTTCTCCTTCCATGGGGCTGAAAATGCACGGAGAAAGATAACCTTTAAAGAGGTCTTTAACACTATGAAAGGGTTCAAATGTGAAGAGTATTTCTATCTTGTGGGGGAGACCAAAACCAGGGGTTATAAATGTAAGATAACCATGAATAAATCCAATAGGGAATTCGGGAGAAGCTGGATAAACAGATGAGGGAGAAATGAATAGAAGGTTATGCTGATGGGATTAGGTGAGGAAGGGTGAGAATGTGAAGGAATGTAGCTATAAATACGGAGTTATAAGAGAATCCAGCTATAATACAGAGTTATACAACCGAAAAGAAGGATTTCTCCTATGAAGTAGGGATTAAAAATTAAAAGCAAAATTATCTGCTGGAAAAGAGCTCAGAAGTTTATAAAAATTCCTAAGCACAATTGTGTGCTCAAGGACACTAAATTCCTGTGGCATAGGATATGGTATATCCTCTAACACAGGACAGTTCGAAAAAATAACAAGAACTGGCCTCTACATTACCTCAGTAAGGCATTGATAATTTGTAAGATACTGCAACCTAATAATGGATAACCTTAAGGATGCCCCTAAATAAACTGTCAGCTGAATCCTGGAAACTGAGTGTAGTGACCACCATTTGCACCTCTCAGTGCTCTGTCCGTTTAATGAATGTTGACTAAAACAAAGGATGTTGACTAAAGCAAAGGATGGTGTCCAGCACAAGTGCTCAACATGACTCCTGCTGGTTCAGCTCTTTTATGGTATAAATATTGGAACAACACAGTAGGACTTTTAGATTTGTTGTATTCACTCCAGCATCTCTCAAGGTTAAGGTATAGCTGCTGTAGTGTAGTGATGATCATTCTCTCCTTAATTGAGATTAATGTATCTCGCTAGAGTTAGTAGCTTTCTACTCAGGGATTTAAGGTAAATACTACTTTAAATATTAATGGATTTCTAAAAAATCTTTTTTTAAAATTTGTTCATAGGATGCGGGCGTCGCTGACTAAGCCAGCATTTATTGCCTATCCCCAATTGCGTTGCTCAGAGGGCAGTTAAGAGTAAACCACATTGCTGTGAGTCTGGAGTCACATGTAGGCCAGACCAGGTAAGGATGGCAGATTTCCTTTCCTAAAGGGCATTAGTGAGCTGTATGGCTTTTTTTAAAGAAGAATCAGCAATGGTTTTGTGATCATCATCAGCCTTTTAATTCCAGATTTTTACTGAATTCAAATTCTACCATCTGCTGTGATGGGGATTTGAACCGGGGTCCCTGGAGCTTTACCCTGGTGTCCAGTGACAATGCCAATATGCCGTCATCTCCCCCTATTATTAAGACCTGGGTTCTCTCATAAAAACAAGGTTATAACTTTCCTAGAGCTATAAATGTTGCAATTACCATCAAAAATGAATTGCATGTTTGGTTCTTTAATAATCTTCTACATAATTTAGAAAATATATTGTCTCATCCAGCCTTCTGTATCCAAACTCAAAAACCCATCTCCATACACTCTTCAGTGGAGAGATAAATTGTTGAGGAGAGATGCCCAGACCCTTATAATAGCCGGGTTGTTATAGTCCAGCTAAAACATATTTAAAAGGCTAACTGGAGGACAGTAATATTTCCTGGAGTTCCTTTCCTTTGGGTAGAGTTAGATCGGTTCTTCAGACCCATTTAAGTGTTTACGAGGTCTGTCTTTCTCATTGTTAAGTGAGAGTGGTCATCCGAGGAGTATGCCTGATCTGGAATAGTTCCCAAAAGGGGCTAGGATATTACTCCACTTTGGGAGGAGGCTTGTGTGAAGATTAAGGTATGGAATATGCCTGTTTGTTCAATCAGCCTGTTTCTGTGCTATAGATTCTTTGTAATTCTATGTAAGGATGGGGGCATATCTCAGCAGGTCTAGGCCCTGACCTCATTTCAGACCTTTCCAACATACTCCCACCGGTGTTATGGATAAAGTGCATTGAGTGGGCTATGTCCACTTGTTCATTTTGGTTTTTTTTGGGGGATCTGAAAAGTCAATTCTTATCCCCAGTGTGGTCATGTGTGAATGGTTGAATTATTGGAAGGTTAGAGGAATGCAGAATCCCTCTCTCAGTAAATATTTATTTTTGGATTTAGGATGAACAGGGGCCAAGATCAAGCAACCCTTTCGTGTCATCTGCAGGGTTTGAGTAATGCTGAAGTAAACAAAGAAACGACAGTGCCATTGTTGAACGGTTTTTGACAGAAATGGAGCCTCTTTCATGCAAAGTATATTCCATGAGGATTAGTGTATTTACTTGTCAGGGATTTGCTCTGAAATGGAGGAAATTCGTATTAAAATGCAAGAGCTGACTAATGATTTTTTTTAATGTTGACTTCAACTGACTGGGGAGTGACCCTTAGATTAGAATCAATTTGTGCAGCTCCACTGGAACTATTGCTAAAGTGCACTGGATGGCCAACAGATCTTCACAATGAGGTACGCTACATGCTGCATTGTCAAGCCCTCTGAGCCTTGGCTCGGCTACTGCCAGGGTCCAGTAAGCCCCGAGCCATGGCTCGGCTACTGCCAGGGTCCAGTAAGCCCTCTGAGCCACGGCTCCACTACTGCCAGGGTCCAATAAGCCCCCTGAGCCACGGCCCAACTACTGCCAGGGTCCAGTAAGCCCCCTGAGCCACGGCCCAACTACTGCCAGGGTCCAGTAAGCCCTCTGAGCCACGGCCCGACGACTGCCAGGGTCCAGAAAGCCCTCTGAGCCACGGCCCAACTACTGCCAGGGTCCAGTAAGCCCCCTGAGCCACGGCCCAACTACTGCCAGGGTCCAGTAAGCCCCCTGAGCCACGGCCCAACTACTGCCAGGGTCCAGTAAGCCCCCTGAGCCACGGCCCGACGACTGCCAGGGTCCAGAAAGCCCTCTGAGCCACGACCCGATTAAGACCCTAAGGGAAACACCTGTCAATAATCAATGTCTAATGTTACCCAAGTTATCTAATAGTGCCAGGTTTTCAGTGTATGCATCTGAAGACAGCACTGAACATTTATCACTGGAGAAACCATAAAAACTTTGGTCAGTTCAATGAAAAAGCTTAAAAGGCAGCTCAATCTGGTATATATGAGGTATACAAAAATAACTAATCTATAGTAAATTGGACGTTGAAGGCATTTGGGGACTCTTCGTCATTATCATAAATTTCTCATTGTGTGAGAGTTGACTTTTATATGTGAATTATGTGCTCATTAAGTTGCAGAATGCTGGTTCTGATCATTACAATACTTCAGGCACACAGTGTCTGCACCATACACTCCCAGATCAACTATAGCACAGTTGGATGGAGAATAAAACTCCCTCTCCTCGTGTAAAATAAAAGTGATTAAAACATTCATCATCTCTTTCTTCCTCTCTTATTGTGGGAAAAGATATTTTGTGAAGTGCCTGTCAAGAAGCTTCACATATAATACTCTGAAGTGCAGTGATGACTGTTATATAAGCAAATATAAACAGCCATTTGGCACTCACCGAGCAATGAGACTGTCTTATAATATGCTGTGTAAGCGGTACACGCACATGACCACGTAACAACCCGGAAGAGACCATGCAGGTTGCTCAGGAATTTTCTCTTCATCCAAAGGGAGCAGCAGCATTCCCTCAGTACAATGGTACTTCCAGCTTTATTTCTTGATCCCGATGTCAGAAGTGCTATAATACTGCACCAGGGTGGTATTTCCATTGCCCTCAGCAACCATCATTTTGGTCGCTCAAGGTTAGATTCCTAATCTGTGCTGAACTTTGAGTCATTTGTGCTTTCAGCCTTATCATAGTAAAACTGCTGTCAGATTGTTCCAAGTTATTTCACAAAAAATAAACACCCAAAATTGGAAATATGTAGCTTGGCAATCGCCATTACCACCATTGGTTGCAATCATACCAAGTGCAAAGAAAACTGGTTATTGTTGGTGAAGGTCAATTATATCAGCCCCAGAAAACAAAGTGGTTTGTGCCTGTATGCAGCAAGACTTGGACAACTCTCAGGTTTGGACTGATAAACAGCAAATAACATGTGTGTCAAACAAGTGCCAGGCAATGACCACCTCCAACAGGAGAGCAACTAACCATCCTTTGGCGTGCGGGGGCAGGCCCTGCATGTCTGCGCATAAAATGACACGCGGTGATGTCAAGCAAGTGTCCTGATGTCACCACGTGCCTTCGCGATATTTTGCTGGGCGGGTGCACGATGATGTCCAACGCACACCTGCCATTAATTAACAGGCCACTTAAGGCCCTTGAGGCGCTAATCAACGCCGATTTTTCAGCACCCGTGCGATCTTCAGGTTGGCGCACGGGCACATTGGGCAGGCTGGTCGGACACAATTGTATAAACCTCATCCATGGGCCAGATAAGTGGGATCACTGGGGTCGCGAGTGCACACTGTCAAGTTTTTGTTTCTGAAAGTGTTTGAAACTGGCCTGTGTGATCTGCGGTACTTCAAAACGCATACCAGCTGCTTTTTCTGGACTCTTAACCTTCAGGTCAGCACTCTGCAGTGAGGAATCTTTTCCAGGCCTGCAGGTTTCAGGAAGCCTTCCCTCAGCCTGGGAATGAGAGCTGAACTGTCCACTGGAGGCACCTCCTTTGAGGAGAAAGGGAGGGCTAGAAGGGGCAGGAGACCAGGAGTGCACAGTCAGCCTCCAGGGGAGCCACCTTTGGGAGAACAGGTGCAGGCACAAGCGGTGCAGGGCCAAAAGGTAGTCGAAGGCGGAAGGGGCCAAAAAGACGCCACTATCCTGGTGCCAGAGTATACAGGCGGCGAAGCAGCTACCTCAATATGTCTGAGGTGCAGTGCCGAAGGAGGCTCCGTCTCTCAAGGGAGACGTCAACTATATCTGTCAGATGATTGGGCCTGAGATCTCCCCTAACTGTGTGGGTAGACACCCCATGCCAGTGGTTCTGAGGTCACAGCTGCCCTCAGTTTTTATGCCTCTGGCTCCTTCCAAGGGTCAGTGGGTGATCTTTGCGGTGTCTCCCAATCAGCTGTCCACACTTGTGAAGCAGGTCACAGACACTCTGTTCTGGTGTGCACTGACCTTCATCCACTTCCGTTGGGACCAGGCAAGCCAGACAGAGCGAGCCAGAGGCTTCGCGGCCATTGCTGGCTTCCAAGGTGCAATAGACTGCACACATGTGGCCATCAAGGCACCAGCAGGTGAGCCCGGTGCCTTCGTCAACAGGAAGGGCTTCCACTCCATGAACGTGCAGATAGTGTGTGATCACAGGATGCTGACTCTTCAAGTCTGTGCAAGGTACCCAGGCAGCTCCCACGACGCCTACATCCTCAGACACTTCCAGGTGCCGGGGCTCTTCAGTGCTCTAGCCTGGCTTTATGGATGGCTGCTGGGTGACAAGGGCTATCCCCTCAGAAAGTGGCTCATGACGCCTCTCCGCCATCCAAGAACAGAAGCTGAGCAGCGGTACAATAGGAAGCAGGGCACCACAAGGGCTGTGGCGGAGAGAGCCATCTGTCTTCTCAAGATGCACTTCCAGTGCCTGGACCGCTCAGGGGGAGGCCCCAGATTGAGTGTCACTACTAGTGGTTGCATGCTGCGCTCTCTACAGTCTTGCGCTGGAAAGGGGGGATGCAGCGGATGAAGACGACATCAACACAGTGGCTGTGGCTGCACACGATGAGTCCAGTGAGTCCGAGGATGAGCACGCACAGGGAAATGCTGAGGGGGTAGACACTGACCTGACCATACTCCAGGGAGGCAGGGACACCCGGGAGGCTTTAATCCAACGAACCTTTAGCTAGAACCACCAGGACAAGCCTGGGCTGTAGGCTCGATACTCGACACCTAAGTGCAAAATCTGCCAGGTTAGGAACAGTCACTAAGGGCCTTGTTAATAAAGCTGAATGTCCAACAAAGCACTCATTACATTATCGGAAACCATCCACATGCAGAAGAAAAGAGGCACCTTCAGCCATGGTGACATATCTGAATTTATTCTGTCAAGCAAACCAAAAAAAAGAGAATAGTGTTACCAAACAAAGCAAATTATAAGACGTTATTTCGGGCCAACACATAAGCACCAGTGAAAAACCCGTGGTGTGCCTAAGGTGCCTTATGTTTACATTTTCGGGTGCTACGTCTTGGTGCTGCCCCCTCGCTGGGAGTGGCATCTGAGACAGCTGCTCACTCTGCTGTCCTGTTGGCCTTGATGACCTTGGCGGTCGTCCACTGGCCTGTGGAGCCTGTGCTGGCCCCGCCTGGGAGGGAGCGGCCAGTTCCACAGCTGGCATCTCCCCAGTCGCTGCAGCCTCATCGGAAGCAACAGTCACAGGGAGAGGGGCAGAGGAGCTGCCACCCTCAGCCAGAGCGCCCTGAGAGGAGCCCGCAGAGATGCCAGGCAGCTGCTGCGCTGAAGTGAGGTCGCTTCAGACCTCCCTGCTCACCGCGGATGGATGGGCACAGAGCTGGGAAAGTTGATGCCCAAACCATCTCCCACACTGGCACTGACCAGTTGAGGTCAATGCCGATGTGAGGGCTTGCTGGTCCGAGCACATCCCCAGGAAGCCCTGATGGGTCTCCTGGAGTAGCCTCTCCACAAGAGTCGCCACTGTTTCCATGGAGGACACATGGCGCTCGGACATGTGGCTCATTGCTTCGGCGATAGTCCACGTAGACTCCTCCACCATGGAGACCAAGCCAAGCATGGCCTCATGTATCTCCCCCAGATGCTCCCACACACCTGGCCACATTTCCTGCAGCTGCTGCGTCGCGGACGACTCCAGAGGCACATCACAGGCACCGACTGAGCATGTGTCTGGCAAACCTGCAGTCCTCTAACTGCTGGCGCCATGGGCACTCTCTGTTTCTGTCAGCTCCTCCAGCGACTGTGAAGTGCCCTCACCACTGTGCCCCAGGACACTAGCCGATGTTCTAATTCCCACCGAGGTGTTAGTATCTGCGCTGGTGCCTGGCTGGCAGAGATGGTGTGACGCTGGTGAGACTTCAGGGCCCCTCAGGTGTGAGAGGGGGCCTCTGCTGCTCCTCCTCCCGGCCCTGCTCCACTGATGCTGAAAGGAAAAACAAGGACAGTGGATCAGTTAACGTGGAGACAATGCCAAAGTGCGTCCCTACCCCCCGGATCATTATGCGCTCATCCTTCCATAACCAATGGTCAAGCCATGATGCAAAATTAAATCAATTAATATTCAGCAGTGCTATGGCCATTGGAAGAACAATGCTGACCTCGCTGTCAGGCATAAGTACCTGGCCATGGCATCCCAGCCTCTCCGACACCAGTGGACCTTGGCGCATGGCAGCTCTCCAGATCCAGGGCCTCCTGCTCGAAGCGGCTAAGAATGATGATCTGCGCCTGCCCGCTGCCAGTCCTCGCACACTCTGCCGCATTATGAGCATTCTTCTCCTGAAAATGAGAGATGAGCATTGATTAGTGAAAATTACACATGGAGTCAATTCGCGCACGGTCCATCCCAACCAGAGTGGGGCATATCAGGGCTCCAGTGCCTCCTCACCCCACTGTTGCTGAACACTCACACAAAGATGCTAGGCCTGCTCCACACCCTCCCACCCCCACCTTGGACACATACTGCCTACTTCACATTAGGCACCATACGGTATATCCTTCCATAGCAAGGAGGTGCAAACACGTGGAGCACAGAGTGCAGCAGATGATTCATTGCCACGCCACCTTGAAGCTCCCCTCCCAGCATGTCATCACCCTGACTCGGACATATCCTGGAGTTCAAACACAGCGCCTAGGTGCAGCTCCTCCAGGATGTCCCCAAACCAGTCATGTGGGACTCAGTGTAACACATGCTGTGGGGCAAAACACATCTCTTCATCACCCTCTCAGGCTGACCTCAGCTTGGGGTATCTCTGCTGGCCCACCCAGATAAGGACAAGTGCCGTCAATGATTCAATGCAGTCACTACACTCAGACTTGGGGTGGGGGGTGGGGGGGGTGGGGGGGGTGGGGGTGGGGGGAAGGCAGCAGGTGGTAAGCCCACCTGCTCAGTTACATGACCAATGCCAGAATGGTACTCACCCTGTCAGAGTGCTTGCGACACTGGATCCAGGTGCGCTGCACCACGTCATGGGAGCTCACCACCTCTGCCACCTCTTCCCAGGCATGTTTCGTCATGTGGGGGGGCCTCCTCCACCCATCCTGGGAAACCAGCACCTCCCGCCGTGTTGCCACCTCCTCGAGGAGGGCAGCAAGGCAGTCATCCGAAAAACGAGAGGAAAACTGGCCTCCATCCTACCCTCCGGCCTGGCCTGTCCTGCTGCCCTACCCTCCAGCCTAGCTTGCTCCTCTGGCCTACCTTCCGGACTGGCCTGCTCACCAGAAGCCCTCTGGTGAGCCCTTCCACTTGCCATTGTGAGAAGCCTTGCAACAGCTGCTAGCGCTTCAGATAATCAGGCCGCTGGGTCCCCATTGGACTGACGGACAATGCACTCCTGTCGCCGGTCACTCGCTCCCGCTATCCTTGGGAGCCACGCATTATGTTGGGCGGGCCTTAATTGGCCCGCCCGCATAAAATGGCAGCACAGACCTGATCACAGCTGTAAATCAGGTCCGCGCCCGCCCGCGCCCAGTCCGCCCCCCCCACCAAACAGAAAATTTAGCCCATGGTTACAGACATGGGTAGTGGTGTAACTTTCCCCCATTCTCCTCTTCTCTCAGGTATCCATAACAAGATTATGTTTAGAGGGAGTGTTTTACCTTTTTAGTGTTGTGACTTTTAGTAATAGGCACAAAGAAGACTTTTGGGTAAATTTAATTCAGAGGAAAGATAATGTTTATTCACACAAGACCCTGAAATGTAAATGCAATGAAAAACATTCATTCCCTCATGCGCACTGGCAAACAATTAAATATAGATCCTAGAGAAAGAAGCATGTAGCAAGAACATTAACAGAATACAAGAAGCAAACCATGTTCAGATTGAATAGTGCACACAGAGTAGGCTTGGATGGGTTTCCTCTCATAGTTATTTGCAGATGAATGGACATCTCTAGATTTCTAGATGAGGTTATGACCGCATTTCTGTGGAGGCAAACCTTCATAGGTGAAAACAAATTAGTCTGCCTTGCACTACCTGAGTTGATTGATTGTTAGGCAGAATTCTGTTCTACTGGCTGGGGGAATGGTCTCTCTTGTCCTGTTAGTTTCAAACTGATCTGGTTTCTTTCTGGTGCTTGGAGTAAAATATTTGTTCTTTGAAGACAGTTTCGATCACTTCTGCAATATTTCTATTGTCCATCCAGAAGAGTTTGGAAGTCTGATGCCATTGTCACACAACAGAGGAATGAATGAGTTATTTATAACTAGTAATGATTAACTGGTTTCTGCTACTTTCTTTTTTTAAGTATCGAGTTTGGAGACAATGGATTTGGTAGGCCATAGATTTTGAGTTTTGGGAAAGTCTACAAACACTAGAATGTGTGAATTCACAAGACGGTTCTCATCTTGGTATGTCTATTCAAGAGAAGGCATTTCCACCCACATTTGAAGAGCTGTCCAGAAGCATGTTCAGACATGAGTTAACCCTTAGTCTGCCTGGAAGTCACAAAAGATCACCTGACCCTCAGCAGCCATCTTGGATGGCATTTTGACCAATTTTTGAAGTTAATTTCAAGAAATCCATATCTGAAAGTTAGGATTATGATATCCTTATTGGGCATGAAAACGTTCAATGGCATTACCATCGCTGAATCCCCCACCATTAACATCCCAAGGGTCACGATTGACCAGTAACTTAATTGGACCAGCTACATAAATACTGTGTCTACACGAGCAGATCAGAGGCTGGGAATTCTGTGGAGAGCAACTCACCTTCTGATTCCCAGAGCCTGTTCACCATCTCCAAGGTAGAAGTCAGGAATGTGATGGAATACTTTCCAATTGCCTGGATGAGTGCAGCTACAACAAAACTCAATAAATTTGACACACAAAGGAGCCTACTTATCGACACTCATCCAACATCTTAAACATTCACTCACTCCACCACTGGCTGCACCATGGCTGTAGTGCGTATCTATAAGATGTACAGCAATAACTCGCTAACGGTCCTTTGACAGCACCTTCAAAACTTGTGACTTCCACCATCTAAAATAACGAGGACAGCAGGCACATGGGAACACCACCAACTGCAAGTTCCACTCCAAATCACACATCATCCTGACTTGGAAATGTTTTGTTGTTATTTCACCATTACTGGATCAAGATCCTAGAACTCCCTCTTTAACAGCACCCTAGGTGTACCTACACAACATGGACTGCAACTGTTCAAGAAGGCGGCTCACCACCGCGTTCTCAAGAGAAATTAAGGATGGGCTACAGATGGTAGTCTTATTACATTGCCTATATCACATGGATAAATAACAAAAATCTAAAGAAGGTTGTCATTTTAGAAAAGACCCTTCTCCTGGCATCTTTTTCTTCCAGTTGTTGACCAGTCTGATGTCATTTATTTTAGCATTTTCTGTTTATATTGCAGGCTTCCACCATTTCATTTCTTCAGCTATTTCAAGTTGGATCCTTGCATGGAAAAGAGAGAGTGATTAAGTGAAAAACCTGATGCCAAAAGATAAAAATGATAAACTATCAGAACAGTGCACTTTACAGTCTCAACACATCCACTAGTCAGCACAGCACAATATTTTTACTAGTATTTAGGTGAGTCAATATGTTGCAGATCAGAGATATAGGCCAGAGTTTTGTGGATATGATGGAGGTCTCTGCTGCCAGCTGGAGAGCCGATGGGAGCTATGTGTCACCCCTTTCTGGAAAAGCCTGCTGCATCTTGTGCCACTGAGGCACTTTCAGGCATTTTACAGGTCAGCGGCAGGTCTTCCCCAGGATCAAGGACCCTGGGGGACAGGGGTGAAGTCCCACGTGCCGAGAGCTGCTGGCCAGTCAAGAGCTGGCAACTCGATTGAACGGCAGAGCCACCGGAGAGGCAGTATGACACGCGCCGGAGGCCTAGTGTTGTCACTGGATCCCAGTCCACAAGTGAGTGATAGCCGGGGGGGAGGGTGGGGGGTGATGGGGGTTGCTGGGTGGGGTTCTCAGAGGGACTGGCTCAGCATCAAGGACAGGGGGTTGCGCTTCACAACCCCCTCTCCTGATGCCAGGTCCCTCACTCAGGGACTAAGTGTCTTTGAATGAAGATCCCAGCCCCCGGAATCCCATAAGCAACTGCACTCAGGTTTGTTTGTCATGGTCCCTGAATGGCGAGCCCCCTGCTAACTGCTGGCTCTATACCAGTGGCAGCAGTGTGAGGCCCTCTAGTGGGCATTAATTGCCCACTGAAGGGCCTCAGTTGGTGGTGGGGTGGGCAGACTGTCACCGGCCTTCCTGTCCTTGACTTATCTGGGGTGAAGGCAGAAAAGGTGGTGGGATCCCCGCCTGCCACCCTCTCGCCTGAATAAATGACCCCCGCCACCAAACTCACCACCGCCGAGGGCACAAGATTCCCCCCCATAGCTGTGCAGCTGACCTCCTCCAGTTATCACCACTGAACTTTATTAGAGTATAAGGAAATTATGGCCCAGGTCTTCTGAGCCTAGGTGATAATGTTCAGATTGCTGCTGCACTTAAAAATTGCCGCTATTCGACACTCTGCGAGTTTCTTCCGGGGTCTTCTGAGCCAGCTTTCACAGAGGTGCACAGCACAGCGACTCTCAGGGAACTCCAGCGGAGGGGAAAGCTGTCAGGGAAGAACAGATTCACTCCCATTTTACAGCACCAGCTGCTGTAAGGTAAGTTTAAAGATCAAGTCTGGATGTTAGTGAGTGGATGAGTGAATTGATGAGTGGATGAATGGGTGCATGGATGAATGGGTGAGTGGGTGAATGGGTATTTGGGTTGATGGGTAGGCTGTGTGGGTCAGTAGGTGGGTAGGGTGCCGGGAAGGTGGGTGGGTAGGTGGGTAGTTGGGTAGGGTGGGTAGGATGGGGAGGTGGGTGAGGTGGTAGGTGGATGAGTGGGTAGTCAGGCTGAGGGGTAGTCAAGTCAGGCCAAGGGTAATTTGATGGTTGAGAGGGGTTGTTGGGTAGTTGGCGGGGGTTAGTTGGGTGGGCGGTGGCATAATCAGGTGGTTGAGGAGTATCCAGGTAATTGGGGGTTAGTCGGACAGTCAGGGTGGTTGGGTTGGCTTGGGAGGCAGTAATCGGGTGGTTGGGGGTGGTTGGATCAGGTTGGGGGGTAGTTGGGTAGTCAGGTCATGGGGATAGTCGGGTGGTTGTGGGGGTTCTTAGTCAGCAGTTAGGGGGTTGACTGGGGAGGTTGGTTGCGTAGTTACGCAGTTACGCAGATACTCGGCTAGGTTTTAATCTGTATAACATTTCCTGGGTAACTATCCAGGTATGTACATCAAAACGCCTGGGGCTGAATTTTACACAAGTGGGATTTTACATTCCCGCCAAAGTCAATGGAGTTTAGAACAGCTCGCCATATTTTAGAGCCCCATCCACACCATGACGGGGCCGTAAAATTCCAGCCTTTAAAAAAATCACTCACTAATCTCTGGCCTGGTCTCTAGTATCTATTCCTTTCTTCTACCACCTGGGCTGATCCATGAAATGCTGCTAACTTTGCTGCTTTTTGTTGACATCTCTTATGCTGATGTTGTTGGAATCATCTCCTTTGACATCACTGTTATTCCAGTGCACCCACTGCCAAATACTGTGTTACATGCCACACAGCACTCTGGTCATACAAGTCACAAACACCACACATCTAAAGGGTCTATAGTATGAATCATGCACTGTATAGCACTCTCTTATTGCATGCTTCATTTACAGGCTAGAAATCAGGATTCATCACAGAGTCTCCCACCTGTGACTCTTTCTTTCTTTCTCATCTTTCCTTGGTCTTCCCTTCTCCAACAACTTTCAGGCGTGGCATCGCCAAATCAGGAATTTCGCAATTACCTGTACCTCTCCTTCAGTTGTCCTTTGAACTAGGCCTTGGTTCTTTACCTTAGCATCTTGGTAAAAGCAAAGAAAATCTCACACCGTGAAGAGAGGCAGGAGAAGTCACAATCCCAGGAGGGTGATGGCTACTAACGGCTAGAATCATGTTCAGTCCTCAGCAAAGCACCGTGTGCATTTCAACTGATCGATGCAAATGCTGTCACCTTCCGGGCAACACTTGTTTGGTTGAAGGTTGCTGCCATGGGATTAGTATTTATTTTATTCAAAACCCTATAAAAACGTCATGTCCAGCCTGAGTACTTTGCTAATAACTTCTTTCATTCCTGATGTGTTATTTGGATGGCCCTTTAGAAAATGGGTTCACAGGTCAGGAAAATTCGTAGAATGCCGTTCTGCATTAATAAGCGATGCAGTCTGCACTCAATATTTCAGCCAGAGACTTTTAGAAGCACCAGAATAAATAAATCAGCTTGGGCATTGCTGGCCTTTTTGTATAAATGAAAACATCATAAAGAATTCAGAAGATTAACCCCTTCAGGGGCTAATCATAAACATGAATGCTCCTTAGTACAGTATCCAAGAGTGATATTAGGCCAAAATCGTCCGGTTTCCAGACCGTCGGAGGCCAAATGTCTGACCGAAGATGTGCGTCTGGACCCTGTGGAAGACCTGATGCACAGACCCGTTTGGGAATTATCTGGGAAATTTCAACTTCCGATGGGCAATGCTCCTGCTCCCCAGGACCCTTCAAGTAGGTCTCCAACTCTGGGCAGGATCTTGCCGTTGGTGTGCAGGAACAGCAGCGGCAGGGGGGGTCAGTCAGGAAGCCAACCACCACCTGCGAGTGGCAGCACTCCGCAATTTTATGCGGGTGGGCCAATTAATGCCCACCCAGCATGATACATGAGCAGCAGCACTAAGCGTTGCCTGTGCAGGTTGGTGGGGGGGGTAAGGGAGTGCGAGCAGGCCTAGTGCGAACTTCGCACACGCGTGTGAGAGAGCGCAGAATAATCTCCCTGAGGCTCCATGCAACTCCGTGCCTCAGGGAGATGAAGAGGCGTTTAAAAAATAATAAAGAGCAGGAAAATGTAATGAAACATGTCCCCTCAGCAGGGACATGTTTCTAATTTAAAAATAAAGTTTTTATTTTATTTTTACTTGCTTTTGGCAACCTCATCCCGCCCGAGGTTTCGCAAAAAAATGCAAAGGCCGCTTGGCCTTTTTGCCTGCCCACCAACCGTTAGGTTGAACGAGCAGCGAAAAATTAAAGTGAATTGATAACTTAATAGCCTTAATGGGCCTTGTAATTGTCGGTAGGCGCGCTGCCATCTCTGGCACATGCCTGCCGACAGAACTATCGCGCGACTGTGCGTCAACGTCAGCTCGCTCGGCCGACATCATCGCGCGTCATTTCATGCTCAGTTGGGTCGGGCACACACCCATCCATCGAGTTAAAATTTCGGGCCTCTGAGTTGAAGCCG
This sequence comes from Cetorhinus maximus, assembly GCF_964194155.1. Classification (NCBI taxonomy): domain Eukaryota; kingdom Metazoa; phylum Chordata; class Chondrichthyes; order Lamniformes; family Cetorhinidae; genus Cetorhinus; species Cetorhinus maximus. Next base: position 33,550,840 of record NC_135887.1, on the reverse strand, counting down.
GAGACTTCAGTTCCAGGATTTTGACCCAGCAACAGTGAAGGAATGGCGATATATTTCCAAGTCAGGATGGTGAGTTACTTGGAGGGGAAATTCCAGGTAGCGGTGTTCCCATCTGTCTGCTGCCCTTGTCTTTCTAGATGGTAGTGGTCGTGGGTTTGGAAGGTGCTATCTAAGGAGCCTTGGTGAGTTTCTGCAGTATATCTTGTAGATGGTACACACTGCTGCCACTGTGCGTTGGTGGTGGAGGGAATGAATGTTTGTGAATGTGATGCCAATCAAGCGGGCTGCTTTGTCCTGGACGGTGTCAAGCTTCTGGAGTGTTGTTGGAGCTGCACTCATCCAGGCAAATGGGGAGTATTCCACCACACACCTGACTTGTGCCTTGTAGATGTTAGACAGGCTTTGGGGAGTCAGGAGGTGAGTTACTTGCCACAGAATTCCTAGCCTCTGACCTGCTCTTGTAGTGACAGTATTTTAGAGTCTAGGATATTGGATTTTTATTGAATGGAAAGCTTAGATTTTTTTTAGTGAATAGAGGTTAGACTGCATGCCAGATGATCTCGTTGGAATGCAACTTTTCCACATTGTTTCGGACGCTCCTCCTATGTGTTGGGTGGCCTTCCCGTGTCTGAATTCAGGCAAGTTAAGATGGTGGGGGTGTGGTGGGGTGTTGTAGGCATTGGGAATGATGTTCTGGGAATCTGCGCCAATGGTGAGCTTTACCAAATGGCCAGAATTTTGAGGTCGGCGGGCAGGAGCAGTCGGCGGGCCTGAGAGCCTGCAGGAAATGGCCCACCCACCATGATCTCACACCAATTAAGGCCCGCCGAGCATGGATGGTGGCTCCCCAATGGTCAGGAAGGGGTGTTGTCAGAGGACTTAAAAAAAATGCATTCCAATGCGGCTGCGGATGCCAGGCGGGAGGGCAGGTCGGGTGGGCACTCTGCTCCCCTGGTTTCCTAATGAGTGCCTCACGGTCCTCCTGGAGGAGGTAGCTGCCAGGAGGGACAACCTTGTCCCCGGGGATGGAAGGAGAAGGCCACCACGCCTGACAAAAAGAGTTTGGGAGGAGGTGGCAGCTCTGGTCAGCAGCCATGATGTGGTGCAGTGCACCTGAGTCCAGTACCGCAAGAGGTTTAATGAACTGTGCTCAGGAAGGGTGAGTACTGTGTTGACATGGATCAGTATGCATCCTGTGGTCTCATACTATCTGGACGTTTATTGAGTGGAAGCCCTACCTGTTGACGAAGGCACCCAGCTGACCCACTGGCACCTTGATGGCCGCATGTGTGCAGTCTATTGCACCCTGGATGCAAGGGATCCCAGCAATCGCTGAAAACCCTTTGGCTCACTCAGCCTGGCTGGCCTCGTCCATACGGAAATGAATGAAAGTCAATACCCGCCTGAACAGAGCTTCTGTCACCAGCTTGATGCAACTGTGGACAGCTGATTAAGAGACTCCACACAGATCCCCCACTGACCTGTGGAAAGAGCCAGAGGCATACACGTTGAGAGCCACTGTGACCTCCAGAGCCACTGGCATGGGGTATCCACCTACACAGTCAGAGCTGATTTCAGGCCAAATCATCTGACAAATGGAGGTCACTAAAACAAAAATAAAGATACCTGGAAAAACTCAGCAGGTCTGGCAGCATCTGTGGAGAGGAACAAAATTAACGTTTAGAGTCCGTATGACTCTTGAACAGAACTAAGGAAAAATAGAAAAGAGGTGAAATATAAGCTGGTTTAAGGGGGAGGGGTGGGACAGGTAGAGCTGGATAGAGGGCCAGTGATAGGTGGAGATAACCAAAAGATGTCATAGACAAAAGGACGAAGAGGTGTTGAAGGTGGTGATATTATCTAAGGAATGTGCTAATTAAGGGTAGAAAGCAGGACAAGCAAGGTACAGATAGCCCTAGTGGGAGTGGGGTGGGGTGAAGGGAAGGGATCGAAATAGGCTAAAAGGTAGAGATAAAACAATGGATGGAAATACATTTAAAAATAATGGAAATAGGTGGGAAAAGAAAAATCTATATAAATTATTGGGGAAAAAAGGGGGAGGGTCGGAAAGGGGGTGGGGATGAAGGAGAGAGTTCATGATCTAAAACTGTTGAACTCAATATTCAGTCCAGAAGGCTGTAAAGTGCCTAGTCGGAAGATGAGGTGCTGTTCCTCCAGTTTGCGTTGAGCTTCACTGGAACAATGCAGCAGGCCAAGGACAGACATGTGGGCATGAGAACAGGGTGGAGTGTTGAAATGGCAAGCGACAGGGAGGTCTGGGTAATGCTTGCGGAGAGACCGAAGGTGTTCTGCAAAGCGGTCACCCAGTCTGCGCTTGGTCTCTCCAATGTAGAGGAAAATGCATTGGGAGTAACGAATGCAGTAGACTAAATTGAGGGAAGTGCAAGTGAAATGCTGCTTCACTTGAAAGGAGTGTTTGGGCCCTTGGACGGTGAGGAGAGAGGAAGTAAAGGGGCAGGTGTTGCACCTTCTGTGGCTGCATGGGAAGGTGCTGTGGGAGGGGGTTGAGGTGATGGAGGAGTGGACCAGGGTGTCCCGGAGGGAACGGTCCCTGCGGAATGCCGCCGGGTTGGCGGGGTGAAGGGAAGATGTGTTCGGTGGTGGCATCATACTGGAGTTGACAGAAATGGTGGAGAATGATTCTTTGAATGCGGAGGCTGGTGGGGTGATAAGTGAGGACAAGGGGGACCCCATCATTGTTCTGGGAGGGAGAGGAATGTGTGAGGGCGGATGCGCGGGAGATGGGCCAGACACGGTTGAGGGCCCTGTCAACGTGGGTGGAAAACCTCGGTTAAGGAAGAAGGAAGACATGTCAGAGGAACCATTTTTGAAAGTGGCATCATCAGAACAGATGCGACGGAGGCAAAGGAACTGAGAGAATGGGATGGAGTCCTTACAGGAAGCGGGGTGTGAGGAGCTGTAGTCAAGTAGCTGTGGGAGTCGGTAGGCTTGTAATGAATATTGGTGGACAGTCTATCACCAGAAATTGAGACAGAGAGGTCAAGGAAGGGAAGGGAAGTGTCAGAGATGGACCATGTGAAAGTGATGGAGGGGTGGAAATTAGAAGCAAAATTAATAAATTTTTCCAGGTCCAGACGAGAGCATGAAGCAACACCAAAGCAATCATCGATGGACCGGAGAAAAAGAGTTGAGGGAGGGGGCTGGAGTAGGACTGGAACAAGGAATGTTCCACAAAGCCCATAAAGAGACAGGCATAACTGGGGCCCATGCGGGTATCCAAAGCCACACCTTTTATTTGGAGGAAGTGAGAGGAGTTTAAGAAGAAATTGTTCAGTGTGAGAACAAGTTCAGCCAGACGGAGGAGAGTAGTTGGGGATGGGGATTGCTCGGGCCTCTGTTCGAGGAAGAAGTGGAGAGCCATCAGACCATCCCGGTGGGGGATGGAGGTGTAGAGGGATTGGACGTCCATGGTGAAGAGGAGGCAGTTGGGGCCAGGGAACTGGTAATTGTCGATATGATGTAGGGTGTCAGAGGAATCACGGATGTAAGTGGGAAGGGACTGGACAAGGGGAGAGAGAATGGAGTAAAGATAGCAAGAAATGAGTTCCGTGGGGCAGGAACAGGCTGACACGATCGGTCTGCCGGGAGTCCTGTTTGTGGATTTTGGGTAGGAGGTAGAAGCGGGCCGTCCGAGGTTGGGAGACTATGAGGTTGGAAGCTGTGGGAGGAAGATCTCCAGAGGAGATGAGGTCAGTAACAGTCCTGGAAACAATGGCTTGATGTTCAGTGGTGGGGTCATGGTCCAGGGGGAGGTAGGAGGAAGTGTCTGCGAGTTGACGCTCAGCCTCTGCGAGGTAGAGGTCAGTGTGCCAGACAACAACAGCACCACCCTTGTCAGCAGGTTTGATGACAATGTCAGGGTTGGACCTGAAAGAACGGAGTGCAGCAAGTTCAGAGAGAGACAGGTTAGAGTGGGTGAGAGCAGGGAAATTGAGACGGCTAATGTCACGCCAACAGTTCTCAATGAAAAGATCAAGAGAAGGTAAGAATCCAGAGGGAGGGGTCCAGGTGGGGGGAGAATATTGGAGGTGGGTAAAAGGATCCGTTGAACGGGGAGAGGACTCCTGCCCGCAGAAGTGAGCATGGAGACGAAGGCAGCGGAAGAAGAGTTCAGCATCGTGCCAAGCCCAAAATTTATTGAGATGAGGATGCAAGGGTATGAAACTAAATCCTTTGCTGAGCACTGAACATTCAGCATCGGAGAGGGGAAGGTCGGGGGTATGGTGAATACACAGCCGGGGCTGGGATTGGAAGACGGGATGGGGACAGAGGGACAGGCAGGGGTGGAGGGCCCTGGATGGGTGTTGGTGTCGATGAGTTGTTGGAGCTTGCATTCCTTTGCACCTGAATGAAAGAGACAAAGTTTCTTGTTGAGGCATCGGATAAGACGAAGAATAAAATGAAACTGGGGGCAAGGACAGCTTAGAAATAGGGTGCGGCAGTGCTGCTGGAGGGAGAAGTCGAGTGTGTTCATATGGCGGTGCATGGCACTGAGTGTGGATCTCAGAATGCGACGAGAACAGCAGTCCAAGGAGCGTTGAATGTCCCAGAGATACCTGTAATCCTGGGTGGGTTCAAAACATGAGGGATGGAACTTCAGTTGAAATCCACGTAGGGTAAGTCGGAGACGGAGACAGTCACTGAGGAAGGAAGTATGGCGGTGAAAACACCTTGTCAAACACCAGGAGAGAAATGGACAGCAATGAAGGTGAACAAGGCAAAAGAGAGATACGGAAATCCTGTCGGAGAGAAGAGCAAAACATCTTCAAGGTCAGCATTCCTTGAAGAGATGTGGCAGTCAATTAAACACTAAGATAAAAGCAAAAGGAGGTCACTGTCTCCCTTGAGAGATGGAGCCTCCTTCGGCATTGCGCCTCTGACATATTGAGGTAGCTGCGTCACCGCCTGTAAACCCTGGCAGGAGGATAGTGGCGTCTTCTGTGGCCCCTTCCATCTTGGGCTTCCTGTTGGCCCTGCGCCCCTTGTGCCTGCGCCTCTCCTCCCACAGGTCCCTCCCCTGGAAGCTGCATTGGGACACCTGGCCTCCTCTCCCTTCTGCCCCTCTCTTCCTCCTCAGAGGAGGTGCCTCCAGTGGAGACCATAATCCCCCTAACCAGCGTAACGGAAGGCTGTCTGATACATGGAAGGGTCCACATGGTCTGAATTGTCTGGGACCCTTGGAGTCACCAAGGTGACCTGAAATGAAGCCTGGAAATGCTAAGAATGAAACCCCGAATAGAGATGAAGCTGCCAAGTACCAATAAGTCACCAGCAACAAACCATCTACCAAACTCTTCACTACTCACACTGGCAATGCTGTTGACCGTTTTTATCCTGTCCGTAGGTGAGGTTTTTGAAATTGTCGGCTGGCTGCCTGCCTGTGTTGAGTGTGAAATCGCACGGGCCACGAAAAATCGGCATCAATTGGCTTTTTAATGGCCTTAACTGGCCTCTTAATTAATGGCGGGCGCAGCTCCGGCCCCTGCGCATACCCGCCAAGCGAAATATCGCGCGAGTGTGTAATGACATCAGCACGCAAACCCGACGTCATCATGCACTATTTTACGCTTGTGCGCATACCCACACACCGAGCGAAAAACTCTGCCCTTGTAGAACAGGGGAATCTCAGTATTGAATCATTCACTATTTTTATAGAACCAAAGGGCTAAAACTTCCAACTTCCAGGACTCTCATCCCTCATTTGAATGAGCATAAATGCTTAGCAAACAAGACATCTCTTTTTCCAGAATTTCTACGCTGTGTTAAAGATGTTTACCCAGCAGTATAGAAGTAAGCTCTTTTGGTATATATGAGCCTTAGGCCATTCAATTATTCATTCCACAACGGAGCCTAAATGAACAGAATATATAACATCAACATTTTATTGTTATACAAGTATTAATAACTCTGAAATGTCATCAAGATTTGAATTTTGTTCCTGAATGGAAGCCTTTCAATGATTTGGATGATATTGAAGTATAGGGCAGGATATTAAGGTCGGTAAGCGGGGGGCGGGGCCTGCTTGCCGACGTGTAAAATGACGCGGGATGACATTGGGTGGAACTCCACTTCATTTCAATTCTCAGGTTGGCGGGGGCGCAGCCGAATCAACTGTGTGCCCGCCGACCTGTCAACAGCCAATTGAGGCCACTTAAAAACTAATTAGACTAGTTAATGGACCTGCCCATCCAACCTTAAGGTTGGCAGTCAGGCCGGGAGCCCTGGCAGGCTTCAGGAAAAGCATGAAACCTCATCCACGGGATGAGGTTTCATGTAGGTTTTTAAAAATTGAAGAAAAGTTTAATTAAAAGTGATGGACATGTCCCAACTCATGTGACAGTGTCAGGGAAATTTCATTTCTTTACATGTACCATTTTTAAATTTGGCGCCAATCTCCCTAAGGCCGCACTTAGCCTCAGGAAGATGAGTGCGCTCATTCATGTGCATATGCGAAAGAGCACACTCTTGGCTTAGGGAATCCCTCCCCCCACCTGCACAGGGAACGCATAGCGCTTCCTGGTGGATGTCATGCTGGAGGGGCCTTATTTGGCCCACGCACATAAAATGGTGGCACGCCCCCAATCGGGGGTGCCGATTGGAGGCACGGCCCATGTGCGCCCGCTCCTGAACTTCTCCCCCCCCAACAGGAGTGGGGGGGGTAATTCTTCCCATAGAATCATACGTGTACTGGCGAATAGAACATTTGTTCAACTTTGTCACCAGTATGAGCACCGTATTCTTTTAGTCACTGACATCTAGAGGCAGGAGGTAGCTCTCCTGACACTGAGCCTTCAGCATGTTTGAAATCCAACTACACGAGGAAACCTCCTACTGCATTAGGTTGACATGTTATTTTTCACACTAGCCAGCCCGGTCCATGCGCATAGGTATAACATCCTTGGATTTTCATAAACCATATGATAAAGTTACACTTGTGATGACATATTGGTTAACTGGTTTGGACATTAAACTGAGACTGCTTGTCCAGATGGTTTTGGCAGATGTTAAAGTTCCCATGGCACTATGCAAAAACAAAGCAGAGAGCTATCCTGGCCAACAATCCTTCTTCAACCAAACGTGGGCTCATTAGTTATTCACCTCAAGGCTGTATGTGAGCAAAGTGACAGTTGTGCTTTTGCTTTCAAAGCAGTCACTGCATTTTAAAATACCCGAATGCACACTTTGGTGCTATTTCAAAAAATATTGTCCAGTGGTTTCTGACCTCAATGCTGTGGAAGGAGTTCAGAAAGGAGGGGCAAGGGTTTGCTAGTTTTAGTGATGTGAGATTTAGGAACATTTCGATTTAGGAATGAAGTGTGAGGCCCAAAACACCTGTCATGATATTGGAGATCACCCGTCCAACCCCAACCTCCTACGCCCACACCTGCTCTTTCACTGGGCCCTTAAACCTCTTTCTCTCTAGAAAGGTATCAACCTGTCTCTTGAACCACTTGGACTCTATGATTCTGGGGCCAGCAGAATTTCAGCTATGGGGAGAAAACAGTCAAAGCTGATTACACTTTAAAATGTTGGACCAATGATGTCCTAGCCATTTGGTTTATACGCGCTTCACTGTTGGTAACAGAACTTCAGCCTCTATGGACCTATCTTCGGAATTCCATCAGTACCCCTCTCCACTTCCCTTTCTATCTATTAAAAATATTATCCAAACTCTTCCTTCTCAACAAGCCCTCCCTTAACCATCATTTGTCCAGACCCTAATTCCTCTCCATATTAAGGATGTTACAAAATGTATTCATACAATCTGCTCCAATTCATGACTCCTTTCCTTTCTGTCCTTCACCCTTTGGGTGAATTGGTTCTCCCTATTTTGTCCCTTGGTTCTAGATTGATTTATTCTTTCCAGCTTCCTATTTTAATTGGTGCTTGATTCATTCGCATTGGCAAGTTGCCTGCACAACTTTCTTAATTTGTTTCATAACCTTGAAAATTTTAGCTCACCTAGAGTTGTATTTATTCTTTAAAGAAAGAAAGATTGAAAGACAACACATGGCCGAGTCTATAAACTGATGAAAAATGGGGATCATTTAAATATCTGCAGGTTATTCAATTCAAAGCAGTACCTGCAAGACTAGTGGACTGGAGATTACAGGGATAATTTCCCATGTTTGCAGTCCTTACATGGAGGATTACAGGTCACAAATATGTCCCTGAATATCGAGCAGGGAGGATCATTTGCCAGTGAGCCAGCTCGCCCAATTTTCATCCATCAATTTAAATGGATGGAAGGTCAAGCATCCATGCCCAATATGTGCTCCTATTTTGTGTGATGTTCTAACTGGAATGCAAACTTAAAAATTCACTCCTGGGTAATTTGCCTTTACAGTGCCCATTGAACACAAGCAACAATGGGCAGGATTTTTCAGATGGCAGTAATTGATTGGGGGTTGGGGGTTGGGGGTGGGGGGATGGCGGGGTGGATTTCCGCCTCTCAACTGGGAGGAAATCCCATCTCAGAGAGCTACTGGCCTTGTGTGGTGTCCACTGCTGGGACTCCAGGCAGTCTGAAGGACAACAATGGTTTAACTCCTTGTGTGAGGTTCTGCTGAAGTTACAAGTTTAAGTGGAAGCAGACAGTCATATGAAACAAAAACAGAATTACCTGGAAAAACTCAGCAGGTCTGGCAGCATCGGTGGGGAAGAAATCAGTTGACGTTTCGAGTCCTCACGACCCTTCGGCAGAACTGAGTACAGTTAGGAGAGAGGTGAAATATAAGCTGGTCTAAGGTGGGGGGCGGGGGGAGAGAGAAGTTGAGGGTGGGGTGATTGTGGGGATAAGCAAGCAGTGATAGGAGCAGATAATCAAAAGATGTCACTGAGAAAGGAAATATGGCTGTGAAAACGGGTTTTAGTAAACACCTTGTCAAACACCAGGAGAGAAATGGAAAGCAATGAAGGTGAGCAGGGCAGAAGAGACAGGCGGAAATCCTGTCGGAGAACAGAACAGTACTTCTTCAGAGAGGGCATTTCTTGAAGAGAGGTGGCAGTCAATTAAACACAAAGATAAAAACAAAAAGCTAAAAGCTACTGCGGATGCTGGAAATCCAAAACAAAAACAGAATTACCTGGAAAAACTCAGCAGGTCTGGCAGCATCGGTGGGGAAGAAATCAGTTGACGTTTCGAGTCCTCACGACCCTTCGGCAGAACTGAGTATAGTTGGGAGAGAGGTGAAATATAAGCTGGTCTAAGGTGGGAGCCTAGTCGAGAAATAAAGGTGCAATAAGCATGTCTTACAACTACAATAGAGGAAGGGATTAGCGCCTGATGACATTAGAAACCAGACAATAGAGGAAGATCAACTCAAGTACCGTATAAATCACAGGGGGAGGCGTGTGAAAGATTGGCCTTCCTGAAATCGATTATCAGCAAGAAATGGGTGTTTTTGTGTCTATCGCTGAAGGTTTTTAAAAAGGGATATTGAGAATGAGGACATGAGCTGCCCATCAGGACTAAAGATTTGGAGCATTGTCAATTTTGGAGATAAAATGGCCAAGCCAGCAATAAGAAAATGGTATAAACAGGAACAGAAATTACTGTTCCTGCAGACAGTCAAGCAGGATGGTAGAGCATGGTCAACTCCACAAGAGGCCTACAGACACCATCAGGAGACCACCGAGGAGTGATTTTAAGTATTAAGTTAGGAAATTAAGTTAGGAATAAGGGAGTTTAGCCTCTAACAGGACAGGGTTGTAACGGTAACTTGTGATTGCTGAATATAATCCTTCTCTAAGGATTGTGGATAATTCAATAAAGTGACTGTGAATGATCAGAGGGAACTTGCCTCGCTGGTTAATCTGTTTGAGTCATGCATTTGTAATTCTGATGTCATGAACTTGAGTGTAGAGGTTCTCTGAGTGAGGAAGAGAATTCCATACAGTTCCCCCAGTTTAAGTGTCAGAGCCCCCACAGCCAGGTAGGTGTGGGGTCTTGCGGCAATGGGAGGGGAGGCCAGGTGGTGGGGACTGAGGTAGGGGATTGTGACAGCAAGGCCAGGCAGGGAGGGAGCATAACAACACAAAGGAACAATTGAGGGTTAAGAGAGAGACTCATTAGTATTAAGTGCACAGACAGCAGAGGAATGCATGATAAGAGGGAATATGAAGAGATCAGGAGAGAAATAAACAAAAACAATTAGGAAGGCAAAGGGGAAGTATGACGTTAATTTATCAAAGAACATAAAATAAAATAGTTAAATATTTTATAGGCACAGATAACAATAGAGAGATGCCAGAAATAGTACATAATTATTTTACTTCTGTATTTACTAGGGAGGTAGAACAAGTAGACACAGCATTGAATGATGAGATGATTAATAAGATAAGTGCATTTCAGATTTTAAAAGGAGGATGTATTGAATAAACTAATCAAACTCCAAGAAGATAATATCCCTTGTCCATATGGATTCAGAGCATGCATTTTAAAATAATCTAGGGAGGAGAAAACAGAGGCATTACTACACACATTTGATAACTCGTTAGCAAAAGATGTGCCAGAGGACTGGCCGATAGCTAATGCAATCCTTACATTTAGGAAGGAGGACAGAACATGCCAAATGAATTATTGACCAATCAGCTTAACATTGGTGGTAGGAAAAATAATGGAATTTCTATTAAAGGAGAGAATAGAGAAACATAGAAAAGATAAATATAATAATGAATAGTGAACATGGATATCAAAAGAAAAAGTCTTGCTTGACCAACGTTATTTAATATATTTGAGGAGGTTACAGAGAGAGTAGACAATAGTAATGCAAGATGTAATTTATCTGTATTTTCAAAAGGCCTTTGATAAGGTTCCCCATAATAAATTAATGAATATGGTCAGCGAATATGGAGTTAAGGGGCAAGTGGCAGAAAAGTTTCAAGAAAGGGAACCACCTGTCCTGATTATGCATGCTAGGCAGATCAATACAAATATTAGTTCAGCAGGGAATCTGTTTTGTCAAATGAAGTGAATTATTGACTTTGTTTGATTGACACCTTTAAGTGGTTTTAGTAAGTTGTCCTCTCTGTGCTCTCTTTTGTTAATGTCTCCAATGTTTATTTGGGCAAGATTAAGAGGAGTGAAGTGTTTGAAGCCTCTGTTATAGATACTTTAAAGGTCTGTCTAGAGGACACCTTTATAGGATTGTAGGAACTGCAGCTTCTTTTTCAAAGAATATTTCTGAATGGGTTTTTTTCCCTCAGTAGTTTTCACACTTGCCTTTGTTAATATATGGCTCATGGGTTATGTATGTAGTGCATACTAGGTGAAGGGGCATAAGTTGGCATTGAGTTGTAATAGAGAGTATGAGCAGCCATAGGGGTATGAGTTGGCATTGAGTTGGCATGGAGGGTATGAGGGGCCATCGGTAGTGGCTGGAGGACAGGGATATGAGCTTTTGAACTTACCTTTCAAAAGGTGACTCCTCTGAGGATCTGTGAACCATGCGAGTCATGGAGAAGCATCCCCAACTCCATGAAAATTGTGGGGGCTAGGAGATGCCAGCCCCATGTAATGGAGCCAACTAGGTTGAGAGTGCAGAGTACAGGCTCACTACCCACACCCTTATCCTACATTGACAAAAATTGCCAGTGTCAGGAATGGGCACAGAAATTGTGGAATTTGTACGTCCTGGCATTTTTAAATGGCTCCAGAGTCATCCCAACAATGTGAAAATCCAGCCCTAAGAGTGAAGAAGTCTGCAATTGCATCAAGCCTTGATACCTGGAATACTGCATACAATTTTGCTCTCCTTACCTAAGGAAGGATATACAAATCTTGGAGGTAGTGCCACAAAGGTTCACTAGACTGATTCCTAGGATGAGTGGGTTGCCATAAGAGGGCAGATTGAGTAGACTAAGCTTTTACTCCCTGGAATTTAGAAAAATGAGAGATGATCCAAGAGAAACATATAAAATTCTTAAGGGATGTGACAGAACAGATGTTGGGATGATATCTCCCCTGCTGGGAAGTATGGAAATAGGGGTCATTGTCTTAGATTAAAGGTTTGGCCATTTAGGATTGAAATAAGGAGAAATGCCTTCACACAGAGGGCTGTGGATTTTTGGGATTCTTTACTCCATAGAGCTGTAAATGCTCAGACATTGAATAGACAGAGGTCAATAGATTTGATAATGTAGAGTAAAGGGTTAATTCCAATGAAGCTGTTGAGAATGTGTGTAAGGGGCTATGTCACAATGATGTCACTCACTAAAGGGAGATGAGTGTGAAGGATCTCAGAGAGTAGCTCCAGCTATGTCTTGGCCTTAATTAACCTTTGTAAATAGTTTGTATGTAAATAAATGTGTTTTCACCAAAAGAGCACTGTCTTCAGCAAGATCTCTTCTAGAGTAAGAAGCTTCTGAATCCTGAGGTAAAACTACAGTAACAGATGGTGGCAGTGGTGCCTACACCCACAGAGAAACAGTAGAAAACAGCGGGAAAAGCCTCAAATGAAACCCAGCAACAGTGCAGACCAGTGGGTGAAGGACTTTGCGGCCAAACCAGCAACCACACCGAAGACAACAAGTTGTCTGGCAAGACAAGCAGCACAAGAAAAGACAACCTGGAATCAGGGTGAGGAATGGCTACTACTTTTCCCCTACCAAAATCATTTCAAAATATCGAGGGCCCCAGATAGGCTGAGCAATGGCAAATTTGGTGAAGATGTTTTAGCCAGTACTGCAACACCTCAGGCCTTGTGAAAAAAAAAGAACAAAAATCAAGTTAGAATTTTGTTATAGGGTGTTGGGAGATAACTTGTTGGCCAGACAGGGGCGAATGAAGAGACAGCCTCCTATAAGGATGTCATCGGCACCTTTGACTCATAGGGCAGAATTTTCCACTCGTTGGGCGGGCGCATGCCCGACCCGAATGAACATAAAACGACGCGCGATGATGTCAGGCAAACGTTCTGACGTCACCACGCACTTGCGCAATATTTCAGTCGCAGGTGTGAGCGGGAGTCAGAGCCGCACCCACCATTAATGAAGAGGCCAGTTAAGGCCCTTGACAACACAATTGACAGTGATTTAACGTTGTCAGTGCGATTTTTCACTCGTCGCATGGGCAAAACGGGCAGGCGGGCAGCCCACAATTTGCAAATTCACAGGTGGGATAAAAAGGGTCAGCAGCATTGCCAGTGTGAGTTGTGATGAGTTTTGGAGATAGTTTGCTGCTGGTTGCTTACTGGTACTAGGCTGCTTAATCTCTGATCGGGGCTTCATTCTTAGCATTTCCATGTGTCATTTCAGGACTCATTGGTGTCTCCAAGGCCCCCGGAGGATTTGGACCGTGTGGACCCTTCCAGGTATCAGACAGCCTTCTCTTACCATGGTAACGGGGATTGTGGTCTCTACTGGAGGCACCTTCTCTGAGGAGGAAGAGAGGGGCAGAAGGGAGAGGAGGCCAGGTGTCCCAATGCAGCTTCCAGGGGAAGGACCTGTGGGGAGAGAGGCGCAGGCACAAGGGGCACAGGGCCAACAGGAAGTCCAAGGTGGAAGGGGCCACAGAAGATGCCACTATACTGCTGCCAGGGTTTAAGGGCAATGATGCAGCTACCTCAATATGTAATGCTGAAGGAAACTCTGCCTCTCAAGGGAGACTGTGGCCTCCATTTGTCAGATGATCGCTGTGGCAGGAAGAAGGTTAGGCCATTTTAAAGTGGTCTGCTGTTCCTGGAGATCTGTGGTTACCAGGCAGGAGGAGAAATCTGCTAAAGGAATTCAAGACTTTGACAGCTAAGAAATCATCTTCCTAGGAGAAATAAAGAAAAATAAAAACCAGTATCGGAATGCTGACATTAATATAAATCGGCATCCGACCGAATTCAGACTCGATACAGGAGCTTGTGTCGCAGTGTTATCTGACAGAGTTGTATTGCTGAATAAAGTTACACTGTGACCATCCACTATTCGATTTGAAGGGCCACAGGAGGATATTGCAGATCTTTCACTTCTCTTTGAGGGCAGGCTAGAAAAAGTGGGGACGAGATGCACGAAGAATGATGGTGACAGCCCACAAGATAATATTCTAGACTTTAATTTGCTCATTCAGGAAAGAGGGCAAGAGAATGAAACCACCACAGAGGCAGATGATCTGTTGAAAGAAGAGGTCCTAAACCTTACTACAGTCTTTGACTCCACTGCCAATGATCGTGAAGTCTTTGTTGACTCTTTTGAGAATTATCCTTTTGTTGAAGAAGGTAACAAAGAGGTGAATTTGTCTACTTATTCCACTGAGCCCAATGACGACAAGTAACAACAACTGCTTGCAGCCAGCAGAAAGCTATCCAGGGAGAATGAGATGCTTAACTCCAAATTGGATCAAATCAATAGTGAAAGTTCAGAGACTATTAATCCATTAAGCTGGAGCCTGCAATGGGATCTCCTCAGCAAGCCATGGAAGCACTTAAGCTTTCTTTCAGTGAAAAAGCAAAGGCCCAAACTACAGAGATTCTACAGCTGGATAGTACATTAGAAAAACTTAAAGTCAGGCTGATGCGGTGTGTGGACCATGCAGGAGTTGAGGTAGAAGATCAACCATGATTATATTGAATGGCCGAGCAGCCTCCGGCAGCCAAATGGCTTACACCTGCTCTATTTCATATGTTTCTCATTTAGGATAGGCAGAGCTTACTAGAGTGTAAATTACACATGACCTTTGAAAGGAGGCAGTTTGATAGTATAAGAAACATTCCCTCATTCTATTAATCTAGTGGCACTGGGGTTAAAGGAGGTGACTGGAGTCTGGCAGCCAGCTGGAAAGCTGGTGGAAGCCCAGCATCGCTTCTTTTAATGAAGGCCTGCCGAATTAACTCAGGCACTTGACAGGCCATTGGTGGGCCTTTCCTGGGAATGAGGAACCCAGGGGCGAAAGTCCTACCTGGCAAGAGCTGCCAGTCAATCAAAGGCCTGTAGTTCTTCTGTGCTCGCCAGTGCCACTGGGAAAGCGGAGGCTGCTGTACTACACCCATCCATCCAAAGCCTTGGACCAAGGAGGAATCCACCCACAGGTGAGTGATGGTGGAAAGAGGATCATGGGGTGCGGGTCACAGTGTAAGGGGGAGGTAAGGGGGAGGTGAGGGGGAGGCAGGCAGCAAGGGCGAGGAGATGGCTACCAGCACCTCCTCCTCCCTGATGTGGGTCTCCCGATCAGGCACCGAGTGCTTTTGAATGAGATATCACCCCCCACTTGGGACCCTGCAAGCAAACATGCCAGGGTTTGCTTGCCATGTTTCCTGCATGGTGAGGTCCCCGGTTGCTGCTGGGTTAATACCAGCAGCGACAGGATGAGGCCCTTAAATGGACATTAATTGGCCATATATGGGCCTCCATTGGTGGCAGGGCAGGAAGGCTGTCTACGGACTGAATTAGGGCAGAGGTGGGAAGGCAGCAGTGTCCCTACTCGCCACCCTCTCACCTGATTAAATGCCCCCCCACCCCACCCACCACCAAACCTGCCTCCGGGGAGGGCTTTAAATTCTGCCCGTGCTCTCTTTGAGTCAAATTGTGAGTCCAGAACTAATTTGCACCATGTTACAGGCGGTTTTGTGCTATGGAATCATCTCTTATATGAGTGAAGTTAGAACACCCATATTCATTTCAGTAGCACTCTTGAAACCAATGGACATGGAATGCTTTCATTGCAATTGCAAAGATTTCTCTTCTGACCATCTGCTGTCTTTATGAATTGGCAATATTCATTATGTAGAAAGTTGTAAACATGGTTCCTACAGGGGCACTTTATTTGTGAATCATTCTTGGACTTAAATATAATAACCATAATGCTCCTGCACTATCTGGTTGATAACAGTAATTCAGTTATAAAATTTCATTAGCATAATTTCTTCTTGATGTTGTTTTCCTTTTAAATGGTTGCTAGCAATTAAAATCTTTGGAGAGACTGTTAACAGCTTTCTGTTACTAAATAGTGATGTTATGCTACCCAAAAACTGCACAGAGGAATCACCCAGGGTTCTGTCAGTAAATATAACTGTAAACTTTGCATGTATGGGAGTCATATGAGAATGTGGTTAATATTTTGATTTCACCTCATACAAGATGGATCAGCCAAGGTTTGTATATGAGCAACAGCCAGTTGGTTAACATTATCCAGGTTCCTCTGGTAACTGAGGGACCGTTTTCTCGCAAGAGTTAGTCTATTCAGGAGCCAGCGAGATAACATTACAGGGAAAGAACGTGACTTAATGTATGTCTTAATAAAAGATCACGTTGGGCATGCAATAGTAAATTTCTGCTTGCACAGTACTAATAGAGGACCTGACCCATCAGAAGCACATTTTGGGCAATTGCCATTGGACAGAAGATTCTGCACTGCATGGACACAATTTCCTACTATCCAATGTTGGCAGCCAGGTTTCCATGCACAAGTGAGAAAACAATTGCCCTGTAATTGTTCTGACACCAGGAGGCCTTTAATGCCCATGAGCAGCCACTTGGGATTAAATCCCAATACTTACACATCCCTGAAACATTGAATCGCCTGGAGATATCAATTTATGAAGATGCATTCATTTGAGATTTAATTAATTACCATCCCACATATCACTGAGTCACATAGAGAAGGCACATCCCTGATTCAATGTGTGTCCGGTACTGAGTTAATCAATCAATCAAAGTTGAAAAAAAGTATATGCACTATATCGCCCTGAATGGTCCTGAGCTAGAGCCTTTAAGGAAGTAAAAATATAATTGAAGAGGAATGTTGAATGAAACTTTAAAGACATTGCAGGGAAAACTAAATAAAAGAAATAGTTCTAAATGGCCACTGTCCTGCAGTCTCAGAGAGAGCAATAGAATTTATAAGCAAGGTGTGACTTTTTTAACATTTAGGGCAGAATCGTCCCAGATTTGCACGAAGTGCAGTAGCGGGCCAGAGAAAGGAGGTTTACCAGCCGGCTGAAATGGCGGCTTTTCACCCCATATCATCCCAATCCCATCTCATTAATAATGCATTCCTGGGAAACACGCCATTTCGATGGCAGGTGGACTGTCATTCACCCGCCACGTCATCGCCTCGCCGCTTCATCACGCCCGGCATCATATTTGAAGTGCAGCCGCGCAAATACCTCTCAGTGCTTCCAGATAAGGACTGTGGCAAGAAGACATGGCTCCAAATGGCAAGAAGACTGCAGTGCCCACCCCCCCGGTTTAATGACGCGTTCCTCGAGCACCTTTTGGATGCAGTGGAGGCCCACTGTGATGTCCTTTACCCCCACTCTGGCTGCAGGAGGGGCAGCGACATCACAAATCCAGCATGGGAGGTGGTGGCAGCGGTGGTCAGTGCCAACACCTTACAAAAGAGGACAGCCACACAGTGCCAAAAAAGTATGAATAATCACTTCCGTTCCACCAGGGTAAGTCACTCCTCCCATCACCCTCAACTCTCAAACACGCCCAATGCTAGCGGACACAGGAAATTCTGCCGTTAATTCTCAATATAGTTTACTGTGATTTTGTCAAAATATTTGAAACATGTTATGTTATCTTTGTTAGCCCAGCTCAACTCAACTGTGCCAACCTGCAAAGTAGCTAGATCGATGGCAATGCCAGTTAGTCTGCTATATTAGTCATTGTTGCATGTTTAGAGGAGCAGATCTGCTGGAGAAGGGGAAATGCTGCAATCATTGGTAACTTTTCTAATTTTTTTCTTGTGCTTATCAAGATAAGGGATGTCCGTTGGGGAGTGGGGGCCTTTCTGACCCACATTCTGCAAGAAGGACCCCCAGGATTAGGTGCAAATCTGTCTTTTGGATGGGACATTAAATCAACGCCCCTTCTGCCCCCTCAGCTAAATGTATAAGATCCCATGGCACTATTTTAAAAAGAGCAAAGGAGTTTTCCCAGTGTCCAGGTTAATAGCTATCCCTCACCAACATCGTTAAGACAGATTATCTGGTCATTACCTCATGGGAGTTTGCTGTAAGCATTTCCTACATTACAACATTTCAAAAGTACTTGATTGGCTGTCAAGGATTTTGGGATATCTTGGGGTTGTTAAAGATGCTATAATACAAGTCTTTGCTTCTTTTAAAGCCCCCTTAATTTTGCCTTGGTAATGTGCCTCAACTCCAAATATGTCATCACAGAAGAATCCCATCTGGGTGTTGCAGGAGAGATAATGGATACTATTTTCCAAATGCATGCCAACAGCTGGGACCTTCATTAGTCACTGACCGTGATTGTCCCCTCATCAATGGTAACGTTTCCTGCGTCAGTACTTATTTTGGGAATGACCGTACAGGTCTTTCAGTATAGCTCCAAGTTAGTACTTTCAGGTGGCCACCAGTTAGTATAGTCACATGGATGATCCAACTTTTGGTTTATATCCTGAATGAACACAATTAGTTGAAAAGTGGCCTAAAACCTACGCAACTAAATTATGCATTTAAAACGTAATTTTGAGTAAATTTTTTTTAAAAATTCATTCTGCTTACTCGATTTTCTTCAATTCTCTCCCTTTCCCATTCTGCGCCCTTTTTATTTAATTTTACAATCCCCCACCCACAACTGTTTTAAATCTTAGGTGTTTTTTTTTTTCTCTCAGCTCTGCTAAACAAATGGGAAAATGGGACCAAGCTCAGAAAATCGTGTTTTAATTGGCAGAAAAACAAATTTGAAGGCTATTTTTGCAACCAATTAAAAGCTACAACTTGGAAGACTAATGAGTTAATATCATGGATCTGAGTAAATCCAATCATTGGTGAAATTTGTGGCATTAAAACCAAGAAATGAGCTGCCGAACAAAGATATTCATTCACATCCGTGTGTTTCCAAGACCACACAAACAAATAAAGCCAGTGGTGGTGTTGAGAGAGTTAAAAATGCCCAAAGTGTGTTAATGTCCCTTCTCTAGCGGTGTGTGTCTGGTACCTGCTCAGTGTTTCAAAACTGTTCCACACTGTGGGTGAAATGATAAAAACAAATTAGTGTCAGGGTGTTAGAAGAGCTTTCAGTTGGTAAAGCCTGAAGCTTTCTTTAATTGTTATGTGTGGATCAAATACGGAAGTGATTTACAGCTGATATAAAGCAGTAGATGCCCGTGAATGAGTTCAAATTCAATAGCACAATGGATGGATTCAGATGACATCATAAATCATGAGCATGGTTACAATGTTAATCAAATCCCATGTTTTGTAGGCCTGTCTGGACTGCAGTCTTTGCGACTTATGATTACATATAGCACAGCATGAATTACTAAGGTATTTTCAGGAATAATATACATTCCCCACTGCTTCCTCTTCATTAGAAAATCATATAAAACACCCACTTCCACTGATAACGTGGTAGGTACTGCCATATTCAAGGCTAGCAATCAACCAAGAGTAGCCATAGCAACAACAGCTGTAACAGGGCTAAGAGCATTGTGCAGCAATGGGGATGTAACAGGGTTAAGAGCATTGTGCAGCAATGGGGATGTAACAGGGCTAAGAGCATTGTGCAGCAATGGGAATGTAACAGGGCTAAGAGCATTGTGCAGCAATGGGGATGTAACAGGGCTAAGAGCATTGTGCAGCAATGGGAATGTAACAGGGCTAAGAGCATTGTGCAGCAATGGGGATGTAACAGGGCTAAGAGCATTGTGCAGCAATGGGAATGTAACAGGGCTAAGAGCATTGTGCAGCAATGGGAATGAAAGAAAAAGCTGGAGGCTGGGGCACTATAACCAGCTTGAGTCCATGCAATAACACTACCCAAGTAACCAGTCTGCATACTTGGCACTGCCTAATAATCACTTCAAATTTACCTTGTCTTCTCTTCTAAGCTTTTCAGTCACATCAATGTCTCCCACTATGACCTTTAACACCTGATTTTTTAAAAACACATGTTTATTATTTCAATTATTTCCATGTGAAATATCAGACTTCTGAGATTAATGCGAATCAAATTTGAATTAATTGGAGGTAAAGTTCACACTCAAAAATAGGTAAGTTTGGGCCAGGTAGGAATTTAAAACATAAAAAATTTCAAACCTGAGCCCAACCCACCTCATAGCCACCCACCTCTGGTTTTAACAGAGGCTGAACGGGGTGTGGGTGGGGAGGCAACCAACTAACTCTTGGGAGGCAGATAGACCATTTAACTATTTTAATGAGGCTGCATACCTAAGATTTCATCTATCTTCCAGCTTTAACTTTGGATGTTCACGTTTCCCCGGGCTCAGGAAACCCAACTGCTGAGGAAAGGTGAGGACTGTTCAATGGGATGGGTAAGTTCCTTTATAGCACTGCTTGTGGACCAAAGGAATCAGAGTGCTACCCCTGGCCAATCAAGCTACCTTGTTAATCCCCTCGGTGATATGACTCTTAACCTCACCCCTCCTACCTTCCCTGCAATCTGCACTCCTGTTGTCCTCCCTGGTCTGTGATTTTCTCCATGCGCCCTCATGATCATCTCCCCTCCTACTCCTGATCTCTTCAGGCCTCCCTATTGATGTGCCACTTGACCCCTGATCTTTCAGGCCCCCAAAGCCCCACCCACAATCTCTCCCTCCTTGTTCTACGATTCCCAACCACACCCTGCTGCCATAGGCCTATCTGCCTGACAGCCAACCAGCTTCTCAGTCTTGTCAGGATGATGAATACAGCAGCATGTAGGTGAATGTCCAATTGCACTCACCTGACCTGACCTGGTTAAGTCATTAATGTGCTTCTTGCATTGATTTCCAGAACATGACACAATGCTCCTGCTGCTGACAGCCTGGATCACCTCCAGACATCTCTCCTTTGTGGTAGCAACAGGTTTCTTCTTCCCATTGCTGGGGAAGAGTATTTCTCCTACTTCTGACTGACCCCAACAGCACATCAACATGGTGGGATTATATCATTGTGCAGTCCTTGGCCATTCTAAATGTATCATAAAACCTCACCCTATCTTTATGCAAACTCGTAACTCCCTCAAAATTCACCTTTGGATTGATCCTTTAAATACTGGAGTTGACATAGTTTCATGCACGGCCTCATCACAGCCACTGCTGTGCAATCCAGAGACAATAGGCTTACTAGCCTAGCCATCAACCCATCTACTTTGAAGTTTGGAACACTTGGATTTAACAATGGAACTGTGAAGTTACATTTTAGGTTAATAAGTTTTTTTCAATTGTTTGTTCATAGGATGTAAGAAACACTAACAAGGCCCCATGTTTTACTCATCCCTAGAATGGTGCATGTTGCCAGAGTAACGGGATTAGCTTGAAGCCCATGTGTGTTTTGCAAAATGGAGTTGTCCTGAGAAGATGGTGGTAGATCTTCAATTACCGCAGTCTTTATGCTGATGGTTCTTCCACAATGCTGTTAGGTAGAGAATTCTAGGATATTGAACAAGCAATGATGAAAGAATGGCTATTTACGTCCATGGTATGGGAAATAAAGGGTAATTTGGAGGTTATGATATTCCCATTTCACTGTTGCTCTTGTCCTTCTTGTTAGATGTGAATGCACTTAACCTTTAAAATTAAAGCCAAATTTTTTCCAGTGAGGCAGGAAGCTCCAGTCAGGAAATTTCCCAACTCAGCAGACCCATCTCCATAGAAATTGCCCCAGCACTCACTATTTTCACTCCGGGGAGGCACAGGTGGGGTCAGGTTAGGCCCACCAACCCTGGGAGCAGTTTGGATGTGGCCTTGGAAGCGAGTGCCGAGGCAGGCTGGTCAGAAGGCCCACCTCAGCTCTTTGGGACTTAATCCCAGTTGTATTAAAAGAAAGGCCCTCAAGCCCTCACCCCTCACACTCCATCCATCCTCACCAACTCCCCATGCCTCCTCCATGCCTATTCATCCAATATGTACTATGGAACCAATGAGCCATAATGCCAAGTCTTGAAATGCACTTTAAGAAAAATTCAAAAATCTCCATTGAAAAAGCTGCTGCTCTTACAATGCTACAGAAGTGTCAGTAGGACAGACCCATTATAGTATCAATAAAAGAAGCTTTACCTCACTTCAGACTTCTTAATCTTTCCCAAATAAACATACAGATATTAAAAAAAACTGTTCAAAGAAAGAATTTCTATTATGATCACATAAACATGCCAGTCAAACAAAGCAAACACTCCGCTTCCACCTATGAAAACAGACCCCTGTTGAGCTAATCCATTAGTGAGTCTTAGGCCAGGATTTTCCCTTCGGCGGGGGCGGGGCCCGCTCGCAGACGTGCAAAATGACGCGCGATGACATTGGGCGGAACTCCCAACGTCACCCTGCCCATTTAAATTTTCAGGAAGGTGTGGGCTCAGCAAAATCAGCTGTGCGCCCGCCGACCTGTCAATGGCCAATTGAGGCCATTGGCAAAGTAGTTAAAGTGATTAATGGACCTGCCCATCCAACCTTAAGGTTGGAGGGCAGGCCGGGAGCTCTGGCGGGCATTAGAAAAAGCATGAAACCTCATCCACGGGAGGGATGAGGTTTTATGTAGGTTTTTAAAAATTTAATTAAAGTTGTTTTACAAGTTATGGACATGTCCAACTCATGTGTCACATGAGGGGACATGTCAGGGAATTTTTTTTTTCTCTATTTTTAATATTTTTTATTGTACAGCCAACCTCCATGAGGCAGCACTTTGCCTCAGGAAGATGAGTGCACTCTTTCGTACACATGCGTGAAAGAGCACACTCTTGGGTTTAGGGATTCCCCCCCCACCACCCCCACAGGGAGCGCATAGCGCTTCCATGCATACGTCATGCTGGGCAGGCCTTAATTGGCCCGCCCATGTAAAATGATGGCGCGCCCGCTCTTCAACTTCCCCTCCAACGGTGGGAAAACCCTGGCCTTAGAGCTCAGCCAAGTATTCATAATGAGGTAATCTGTGAATTGTATTAACAGAAGCAAATAGCCAGATATCTGTTTCTCCATATCATTATCTGCACGCTTATCCCGCACCAGTAAAAATTGCCAGCACTGAGAATGGCAGCGGGAATCCTGGAATCAGGTCCACCCACCATTTTTGAAGATCTCCAGAGTTGGCCCACACCATGAAAATCCAGCTCATTATGTCTGGATTAAAATATCAGGAAGAGGAATTACAGATGAACACACTAGGCATTCATTTTCATGCTTATTATTATAGTGTATGGAAAAGAAGATATCTCCTTCCTTGCAGAGAGTACTGGGACATTACACTTGGAAAATCAATTTTACACAATCCCATTGCACAGAGAGCTAGAGTTGTGATTGGGTTACCAGGTTATCGTTGTGATTGTCAGCTTTTAAAAATGATTAGTCACGCAGATTCTATCACTAACCATCTTTGTACATAGTAGGCTTATTGTCAGCTATCATAAAATGAAGGGAGATGTAATAAAATAACTTTGGGTGGCCCCCAAACCATCCTATGAGACACTATCTAGAGGTTTTCTTCTGTACCTCTTGCTGGATAAGATCAATTGTTCAGAGTATAGAGTATCATGGATGCAGAAATGCTTGTTAATGTTTTACAGCATGTTAGTGTATTAATTTGGATATTGTTCCAGTGAACTTCTTAATTATTGAGGGTATAAAAAAAATCCTTTTGTAAAACACAGGTGGGCTAAACAGACCTATCTCAGCAACACGTTCCAGCTGCAACCCAATCCCATTACACTGGTAACTTGCATTATACTCACTGTCATGATTTTTCAATTCCTAAGCCTGGTTTAGGTGACCAGGATCCATAGTTCAGTGCAGAGAATCAGAGAATCAAAGAATTATTACAGCACAGAAGAAAGCCATTTGGCCCATCATGTCTGCACCGGCTCTCCAAATGAGCAACTTATCTAGGACCATTCCCTGCCTTCTCCCCGTAACCTTGTCCATTCTTCCTTTTTAGCTAGCAGTCTATTTCCATTTTGAATGCTTTGATTGAAACTGCCTCCACCACACTCTCAGGCAGTGTATTCCAAACCCTAACCACTCACTGCATAAAAAGGTTTCTCCTCATATCACTTTTGCTTCTTTTACAAATTACTTTAACCCTGTGCCCGCTTGTTCTTGATCCTTTCGCGAGTGAAAGAGTTTCTCCCTATCTAGTCTGTCCCGACTCTTCACAGTTTTGAATATCTCCATCAAATCTCCTCTCAGCCTGTTTCCCTAAGGAAAACAGTTCCAACTTCTCCAATCTGTCTTCATAACAGAAGTTCCTCATCCCTGGTACCATTCTTGTGAATCTTTTCTGCCGCTTTGTAACACCTTCACGTCCTTCCTAAAGTGCAGCACCCAGAACTAGACACAATATTCTAGCTGAGGCCAAAATAGTGACTTATACCAATTCAACATAACCTCCTTGCTCTTGTACTCTCCGCCCCTATTAATAAATCCCAGGATACTGTATGCTTTATTAACTGCTCTCTCAACCTGTTCTGCCACCTTCAATGACTTATGTACATATACACCCAAGTCCCTCTGCGCCTGCGCCCACTTTAGAGCTGTAACTTTATTTTATATTATCTCTCCCATGTTCTTCCTACCAAAATGAATCACTTCACATTTCTCTACATTGAACTTCATCTGCCACCGGTCCGCCATTCCACCGACTTGTTTATGTCCTTTTGAAGTTCTACATTCCCTCCTCAAAGTTCACAGTGCCTCCAAGTTTAGTATCGTCTGAAAATGTCCCCTGTACACAAAGGTCTAGGTCATTAATATATATCGTGAAAAGCAAGGGTCCCAGCACTGACCCCTGGGGAACTCCACTACAAACCTTCCTTCAGCACAAAAACATCCATTAACCACTACTCTCTGTTTCCTGTCACTCAGCCAATTCCGTATCCATGTTGTTACTGTCCCTTTTATTCCATGAGCTACAAGTCTTTTGTGCAGCACTGTATCAAATGCCTTTTGAAAGTCCATGTACACCACATTGCCCTCATCAACCAATTTGGCTCTAGCCAAATAGATTCGATCCTTGATTCCTCTGAGACATCCTCTTTCACCAGCACTGCAATGATCTCCTTTATAGATATCGCCGCCACCGGTCCCCTTTTTCCGTCCTTTCCTACCATTCCTGAACATCTTGTATCCTGGAATATTTAACACCCAATCCTGCCCTTCTTTGAGCCAGGTCTCTGTTACTGCCACAACATCATATGTCCACATGGCAATCTGTGCCTGTAACTCATGAGTCTTATTTACCACACTCCGGGCATCCACATACTTGCACAGTGACCCTAATTTAGACTCGATTACTGTCTCCTTTACTCTAACCCCACCTATTAACTTATTATTTCCTGCTCTAATGCTATCTATATCTATATTTTGTGCCCTTTGGTATTCCTCTCCAATATTCTCTCCTAGTTCCCACACCCCTGCTGAGTTAGTTTAAACCCTCCCCAACAGCACTAGCAAAAGACCCCACAAGGAAATCTGGCTGGCTCTGTTCAGGTGCAACAAGTCCAGCTTGTACAGGTCCAATCTCCCCCAGAGTCAGTCCCAATGTCCCAAGAATCTAAAGCCCTCCTGCTGCATCTTTCCAGCCATGCATTCATCTGTCTTATCCTCCTATCTCTGTACTCACTTGCACGTGGCACTGGGAGTAATCCGCAGGTAACTACTTTTGAGGTCCTGTCTGCTAATTTTCTACCTGGCTCCCTAAATTCAGTCCGCAGAACCACATCCCTCTTTTAACCTATGTCTTTGGTACCGATATGACCACGACTGCTGGCTGTTCACCCTTCCCCCTCAAGGTGCTCTGCAGCCGCTTAGTACCATCCTTGACCCTGGCACCAGGGAGGCAACATACCACATGGATTCACATCTGTGGCCACAAAAGTGCCTATCTATTCCCCTAGCTATAGAAGCACCTATCATTGTTGCTCTTGCAGACTTCCTTGTACTCCAGTGTATAGCTGAGCCACCCGTGGTGCCATCGGCTTGGCTCTGGCTGCACTCCCCAGATGAATCATCACTCTCATCAACTGAATACAGGTTGGAGAGTGGAATGCACTCAGGGGAATCCTACTCTACCCGCTTGTTCCTTTTTGACTGTTTGGTGGTCACTCCTTCCTTCTCTCCCTGCATTCTCTTAAGCTGCGGGGTGACCACATCTATAAACATGCTATCCACTTAACTCTCACCACTCAGAAGCTCTGCAGTGATGCCCGTTGCTGTTCAAGTTCCACAACCCAGAGCTCAAACTGTTGCAACTAATGACGCTTCCTGCACAAATGGTTATTCAGGATATGGGAAGCATTCTGGAGGCCCCACAAAGCACAGGATGGGGACCTTCGAGATTGGAACAGCCCTGCCATTTCTCTATTAACTGATGACCTTGTTACTGTGATTAATCCTTCCTACTAGTAATAAACCTTACCTATATTAATATAGCTTTACAAATACTAATAAAACTTACCACTATTAATAAATCTTAGCAATATTGATTAAACCCTACAAATACTTACCACACCTTACTAATGGTAATAAACCTTATTATCAATAAACTTTACCAATACCAATAAACATTACTAATACCTATGATCCTTACTAATACTTAATACAATTCACTAGCAGTAATAAACCCTACTTCATAAATTAGGATAAGATTCACTCGGTTATTCCCTAGTTTAGATTGGAAATACTCACCAGCCAATCACCTACCTGCAGCCATGTGATGTCACACCTTGATTTTTTTTTCCCAAATAAAAGTCAGATAACTTTTCTGAATAAGCGTCTGCATTAGAGACGCCAGTCAGATTGGAAAGGATAAGACAGAAAGTGCAATTAAGTGACACCAAGTCTGCATTTTAAAAGTCTGTAGACCTCAGGAGAAAGGAAAGATGGAGGAAAGTTAGGACTCCCACAGCCCAAAATATATTGGAAACAGCAGCCGTTTTTTTTTGATTCACTGCAGGTTGTGATAAAGTAGCTCTGGGAATGAAAAAAAATATCATCAGACAGTTGGAGCAGCTCTTCAAGGGAGATTGCAATCAGTAAATCGATTTTATGGAAACCTATCACAGAAATTTGGAATTGTGATCAGGTTACCAGGTCATTGTTTGTTTGTCAGCTTTCAAAAAAGTTTAGTAATGAACCATCAAAGGGCCAGACATATGCATGTGGAGCAATAATATGAGCTTTTTTAAACTCAGCATCTGCTGCAATATGAAGTTACCAATATGACTGATACTGGGTTTCTTTCGCAAGCCAGTTTATGGGATTTCACCTTGACTGGAGAAGGCCTGATGATCACTTGTTAAATATTCAATTGTGCAAAATTTCAAAAATGAGTGGAACTGATGCTGAGTAATCAAGAATCTACATGAGGCTTTATATTTGCTCTTAAATGTACCAATTATTCAGTGCATTTATCAAATTAATGTGAATTGTTGTAGTTATCAGTGAGTGCTGTATTTTACAATCTTTTGACTTTATAACTATTGTGCTGTACTTTTTTGATAAATGATTTTGTTACATCTGAAACAAAGTAAAAGGTTACATCTGTGATATGAGAACAACCCATTGAGTTCCACTAGACATCTCACAGGTGTGTTAAAGTGATACAATCAGGTTTCCCCTTGAAGTTTTTAATTATTTGGTTCTCAATACAAATCCGAGAACACAAATTAAGTAAAACTAGTTAATGCCAGGATTGCGGCTGTGTGCTGATATTATGGGCAACATGACAACCCACCATTGAAATTCAACTTTATAATTCTTTTCAGGAACAGAAAAAAGCCATTTCTGGGGTCTTCCTGCTCCTGGTTGGCTGCACTTCAGCCTCTTGGTGGACCTGTCCACCAGGTGCATCACGTCACCTAAGACACTGCATGGTAGAGAGGCCAAGGCATTGGCGATTCCTCCCCTGGTCCCGCCCCAATTAACATTGTGGGGTCATGTTTAGAATAGATGGAGATTCCGCTTTCTCCAGGCCTCATTAGGAATTTCCAGCCAAGCAAATTTCTGGCAGGGCCTATAGTTTCCCAGGCTTTCCAGATGTATATTCCTCTTTTAGGGGCTGTGACTAACTTGCATCCTTAATTTATGGTTGAGGTTGAGGATTTATGGATCCTTTATTTTTATAAATTTATAATCATAGAATAGTTATGGCACAGAAGGAGACCATTCAGCCTGCCATGTCCATGCTAGCTCTCTGCAAGAGCAATTTAGCTAGTCCTGCTCTCCTGCCCTTTCTTTATAGCCCTGCAATTTTCTTTCTCTTCAGGTACTAATCCAAACCCTTTTGAAAGTCACAATTGAATCAACCTTCACCACCCTTTCAGGAAGTGTATGTCAGATCCTAACCATCCTCTGCTTTTAAAAAAATCCTCACGTCATCTTTGGTCCTTTAGTCAATCACCTTAAATCTGTGTCCTCTGTTTCCCACCCTTCTGCCAATGGCAACAATTTCTCTCCATCATACTCTGTCTATACCCATAATGATTTTGAATCTCCTCTCAACCTTCTCTTCTCCAAGGAGAACAACCCCAGCTTCTCCAATCTATCCATGTAATTGGGGTGCCTCATTCCTAGAACCATTCTCAGAAATCTTTTCTGAACCCTTTCTGAAGTTTTCACATCCTTCCTAAAGTGCAGTGCCCAGCATTGGACATAATATTCCAGTTGAGGCCAAATCAATGTTTTATAAAGGTTCATCATTAGTTCCTTTTTTTCCTCTATGCCTCTATTTATAAAGCTTAGGGTCCCGCACACCTTTTTAACCACTTTCCCAACCTGCCCTGCCACCTTCAATAATTTGTGCACACATACCCCCATGTCTACCAGCTCCTTTAGAATTGTGCCTTTTATGTTATATTGCCTCTTCCCATTCTTTATACCAAAATGTCTCAATTTACTCCCCTCTGCATAAAATTTAATTTGCCATATTTCTGTCCATTCCACCAATCAGTCTATGTCCTCTTGAAGTCTATCATTTTTCTCCACACACTTCACAGTACTTGCAAGATTTGTGCCATCTGCAAATTTGCACCCTGTACATCAAATTCTAAGTTATTAATACATATCAAGAAAAGTAACAGTCCTAATACCAACCTCTGGAAAACTCCACTGTATACCTATTTCCATTTCAAAAAACAATCATTCATCATTACTCTCTGTTGTCACTCAGCCAACTTCATATTATTGCCATGGTCCCTTTTATTTCTTTGGCTTCAACTTTGCTGACAAGCCTGCTGTGAGGCATTTTATCAGAGATCTTTTGGAAGTCCATATAGGTCACATCAACTGCTTTACCCTCATCAACTCTGTTACCTCATCAAAAACTCAATCAAGTTGGTTAAATATGATTTGCCTTTAACTAATCCATGCTAGCTTTCCTTAATTAATCTCCACTTGTCCAAGTGATTGCTAATTTTCTAATGGATTTTCACTTCGAAAAGCTTTCTCACCACTGGGATTAAGCTGAATGGCCTGTTTTTGCTATGCGTATCCTTACAACTTTTTCTGAACAATTCTCCAGTCCTTTGGCACCATCCCTGTATCTAAGGAGGGTTGAAAGATTATGGCCAGTATCTCTGCAATTTCCGCCCTTACTTAACTCAGCATCCCCAGATAAATCAATTTTAAGTACAGCTAGCCTTCCTGATATTTCCACTTTATCAAACTATAGCACATCTAGTATTGTGACTACCTTCTCGTGGACTATGATTCGGGCAACAAATTTCACTTTCACTCGCTGTTTCCTGAAAATATGCCCAACATACCAATTGATGACTGTACATTTGACTCAGTCCACACACAAACACTTTGAAAAGCTGGGCAGCACATTAAGGAGAAGAGGCAACCACCTTATGGTTACAGGTTGATAACCTGCCTCTATAAACCTTTATGTATGTACCCAGAGCTGTTCTCTACGGTAAATAAAAGGAAAAGGAAACCTGCAGGAATGAAGTAGTGTACTGCCTTCAGGCTCACGTGGGGCCTGTTGTAGACCCCACCCGAGGTTAATTTCATTGAATTCTATACAACAGAGTGAAACTGAAAGGTGTTGAGAGGCATGTAGAGATAGAAAGACCACGTGATAGAAAGAGTGAAGTACAAAAGACAGAGATAAGAATGAGAATGGGAGATGGGCAGAGAGATAGTTACAGAAAGAATCTTCTTTACATTTACACAAAGCCACATCACAAGTGACATTATGAATTCACAAGACTAGTTACAAGCAGAAATCCATCTCAACATTTTATTAATTGTTACAATTTCACATTTGAATTGCAGAAAAATATCCCATTACATCATATAGGCACAAATTGTGAGGCTCTGTTGACAGAACAAGCCCAGGGAATGAAATGGGGCTACAATGTTATTAGCCTATCCTTAACGCTCACCTTTTATAGTTCCAGTTGTTGTAGAGTTTGTAGTGGCCTTGAAAAGCAATTTATAAGCAAGGATATTTTTAAGATCTCGATGTCAGCTTGTTGAGTGTGTGCTCAGTTTCTCACATGACATCTGCATCCTGTATATTTCTGATGCTCAGTGTTCTCTAATTGTATGAGAGTAATTTCTCACCTCCTCTGCCACACATCATATCCCACAACCCAGAGGGCATGGACCAGCTGCTCCCAGCTATCAGGCATCAAAACCTTTCCTAATTCACCGTAAAATGTTTTATAAATCTTCCAAAACTGCACTCCCGACTGGCATGTTGTTAGCAGATTGTTAGTGCACTGGATTGAGTTCAGCCAATAAGTTCTGAGACTCAGCGTTGGAGATTAGCTGGGATAGGATGAGAAGAGGTGCTTCCTCACTGCAAGGGAAGCTGAATCACACGCACGCACAGACACAGACACAGACACACACAGACACAGGCACACGCACACAGACACACGCACGCATACACTCTCCCTCTGAGTGGAGGTAACAGAGTGGTATTGGTCTAGAACTGGGAGCAGTTGGCCCAAAATTTCTGAGCTGGGGTATGGGTGGGTAGTTGGTGGGGGTGGGGGGGCAACAGAGCAGATCTGAGGTTTCTTAAAAGAGGTTAAAGAAGGAAAAATAGAGAAAAACAGAATAATCCCCCAAAATCTTTTTTCCTTACCAATATATTTCTTTACCTTTATGTCCTGAAAACAAGAACACAAGAGATAGGAGTGGGAGCACACCTCACGGCCCATCAAGCCTGCTCCGCTTTTTAATACGATCGTGGCTGATTTTGGATTTCAACTCCACTTATCTGCCCGCTCCCCATATCCCTTAATTCCCTGAGAGACCAATAATCTGTCTGTCCCAGCTTTAAACGTATTCAATGATGGAGCATCCACAACCCCCTGGGGTAGAGAATTCCAAAGATTCACAAACCTTTGTGAGATGTAATTTCTCCTCATCTCAGTCCTAAATGATTGCCCCTTATCCCAAGACTGTGTCCCCATGTTTTAGATTTCCCGACCAATGGAAACAACCAGCGCAATTTTGCGCCAGTGGGGTTTTGCGGTCCCGCCGAACTCAATGGAGATTGGAGTGGCCAGCCACATTTTACGGCCCTGCCCCCGCCACAATGGGGTGGCAAAATTCTGACCAATTTCTCAGCGTCCACCCTGTCAAGCCCCTTCAGAATCTTGTATGTTTCAATGAGATCACCTCTCCATTCTCCTAAACTCCAGTGAATATAAGCCCAATTTACTCAGCCTCTCATCATAAGACACATCCCTCATCCCAGGGACCAATTTAGTGAACCTTCATTGTACCACCTCCAATGCAAATAGATCCTTCCTTAAATGTGGGGCTGGATTTTACTTCCCTGGATGGGCATGCTACTGACCCGATCGGGCGTAAAATCAAGCAAGACGATGTCAGGCGAGTGTCCCGACGTCATCCTGCGCTCGTGCAATATTTCACTTGGCGGGCGCCGCAAAAGTTAGAAGTGCACCCGCCAACAATTAAGAGGGCAATCAAGCCCATTACGGTGCAACTGTTTGTAACTTTTCATAGCCCGTCCAACCTTACGGTTGTCGGATGGGCAAATCAGCCAGGCGGCCTTTACATTTTTCATCAAACCTCATCCAAGGGCGGGATGAAGCTTCCATTATTAAATAAAATAAAAATAAAAACCCGTGGGCAGCATTTTTATCATCTGTATGTTCAGGCGCCTGATTGTGATGCTTGGACATTTCTTTCCTGATTTTCAAAACTTTACTTCATGGTTTTCGGGTCTGTAGTCCTCTGAGGCAGCTCTCTGCCTTCAGGGAGCTTTCTCTCAGCGCTCGCCCGCGCCCGCGGAAACGACATCGCCCGCCCTCCTCCTGCCCTCACCTCGGCAGCGCTGACCTTTTCAGCACGCTCTTCATACTGGCTGGACGTTAATTGGCCTGCCAGCGTGAAGCTGCGTTCAGGGCCCAATTGCGGTGAGTGGTCCGTTTCCCGGCCCACCCCGGGCCTGCTGATTGCACCCTCCCACCGAGCTGAAAATTCAGGCCGTGGAGACAAAACTGCACACAGGACTCCAGATGTAGTCTCACCAAAATCCTGTACAATTGTAGCAGGATTCTTTATTCCTGTACTCCAATCACCTTGCAATAAAGGCCAACACGCCAGTTGCCTTCCTAATTACTTGCTGTACTTGCATGCTAACTTTCTGCTTTCCTTGTATGAGCAAGTTTCTTTGAGCATCAACACCTACGAGTTTCTAACCTTTAAAAAATAATCTGCTATTCTAATTTTACGTTAAAGTGAATAACTTTACACTTCCCTTAATTAAACTCTGCCATCTTGTTGCTCACTCACTTAACCTGTCTATGTTTTTTTACAGCCTTTCCATGTCCTCCCACAGCTTACCTTACCTCATCAGCAAACATAGATACATTACTCTCTGTCTCTTCATCTAGTCATTGATGTAGACTGTAAATAGCTGAGACCCCAGCGCTGATCCTTGCAGCATTCTGCCATTCTCTGCCTGCCAAATGCTCTCTTTATGCCCACTCTCTGCTTCTCATCTATTAACCCATCCTCTATCCATGCTAATAGATTACCCCCAATTCCATGAGCCCTTATCTTATCTATTAACTTTTGGTGTAACACCTTAACGAATGTCATTTGGAAATCCAGGCATACTACATCTACAGCTTCATTAGTAGGCTCCATCCGGTCTAGATATTTCAGGGAATGTCACTGATTAGAAGAGTTGTAGCTATTTTCCTCTAAAGAGCAGTGTCTGGAGATGGTACAGCGGAAGAGGGGATTTAGATTTAAAGGCTATGGATGAATTGTACTGGTTTACCTGAAAAACAAAATTTCTAAACATGTTGGGTGTGGTTCCTGCCCCTCTGGAAATCAAATGTCAGAAATTGTCTTAAAAGGCTTAAATAATGTTTTTTTTCAAACAAATGAGGAAACCACTGCTTCCCTCTGGCACCTCTTTGAACGGCACATGTTTCCTTTCACCACTTCTCCAACTGTTATCTCTCAGCCTCTGTTTAGGGCCTAAAGATTTACTTCCATTCCCTGCTTGGTGCAACCTCAGGTTCTTTTTCTTTTTTTTCTTTTTGTAACAGTATACTCTTGGCTTCTAGCTTCTTTTCATCTGACTTAATCATTCTCTGACATAGAAGCACAGAAGGAGGTCTCTTGGCCTATACTGCCTGTGCCAGCTCTTTGATAGAGCTATCCAATTAATCCCACTTCTCTGCTCTTTCCCCTTAACCTTGTAAATGTTTTCCTTTCAAGTGCTACCCAATTCCCTTTTGAAAGTTACTATTGAATCCAGGCTTTTACCATCCTTTCAGGCAGTAGTGCATTCCAGGTCACAACCACTCTCTGTGTAAAAATATCTTTCTTCATGGCCTTGCTGGTTCTTTTGCCAATCACCTTAAAATGGTGTCGCCTGGTTACCAACTCTCTGCCACTGGAAACAGCTTCTCCTTATTTACTCTATTCATAATTTTGAACTCCTCTAAATCTCCTTTTAACCTTCTCTGCTCTAAGGAGAACAATCGCAGTTTCTCTAGTCCCTCCACAATAACTGAAGTCACACATCCCTGCTATCATTCCAGCAAATTAATTCTTCTCTCGTCTTCTCTCCATTTCTTTGATTCTCATCAACATAGACTCATTATCTTCTCTCAAGGGAAAATATCCATACTTTCACAGAAATGTTCATTTTTTAAAAGTTTCTTAATTTCGACTTCTCTCTCTAATTGCTTATGGCATTTTTGTTGTATGTTTCTTCTTTTCAGATGTGATTCCATTCATATTCAACCCTTTTTAGGTTTAGTTTCTTTAATTTCTTAGTAAAGTCTGATTCTTTTTCCCCACTTACAGTGTTTTGCATGGAAATCTACCTCAGGCTTTGCCATTCACTATTCTCAGTCTTATCCATTTTGCGAATGTTAATACTGGATAGGTCAGATCCCAGAGTGAAACCTGGCTTGGTAGATCCTAATTTTGTCTTTTTTTAGAAACCGTGGAGATCAGTTACTGAACACTTTCACAAGAGTCTGCCGTATACTGTTGACACAAAGGATAAAACATTTATTACACAAGAACTCACACTATTCCTTTTGTCCCAGCAACCCTCATCAACAGGAAGGGATTCTGCTCCATGAACGTGTAGATAGTGTGTGACAAAAGGATGCAGATTCTGCAAGTCTGTGCAAGGTACCCTGGCAGCTCCCATGACCCTTATATCCTCAGATACTCCCAGGTGCTGAGGCTCTTCAGTGCTCCAGCCCAACTGGATGGATGGCTGCTGGATGACAAGGGCTATCCATTGAAAAGGTGATGCCTCTCCGCCACCCAAGAACAGGGGCAGAGAAACATCATAATACCAGTCATGCCTCCTCAAGGGCGGTGATAGAGAGAACCATAAGTCTTCTCACAATGCGCTTCTGATGTGTGGACCATTCAGGGGGAGCACGACAGTACCCCCCAGAGAGGATGTCACTGATAGTGATTGCATGCTGCGCTCTCCACAATCTGGCACTGGCAAGGGGGGAACCCACTGGCGGAAGAGGATGTTGATGCACAAGCCACAATGATGAGTCCAGTAGTGAGCCTGAAGATGAGCGCAGTGAGTGGAATGCTGAGGGCATGGACCCAGACCTCGGTAACCTGCAGGGAGGCAGGGACACCAGAGACGCCTTGATCCAACGCTCCTTCAGCTAGGCTACCAAAGATCAGCTTCAACCACATGCCAGGGCTGCCACCTCCATCCCAGATGTCTGAAAAGACTCTTTCATTTGAACACAATTAACACACAGTGCCTGTGCAATAAAGTTCAGAGCCACTAACGTCCAGCATTACATACCGGCGTTCCCCGTACCAATGAAATGAAAAGGTGAAGCATACTCAGGCCATGAAAACAAAATTTATCTCATTCTGACAGTTCAATAATATTTACATAAACATTTCTGGTCTTCAGCCCTAAACCAGTATACATAAAGTCAACATAAATGAACATAAAATCACCTGTGGCCTATCCCTCTTGGACTCATGGTGCCTTTTACTTAAGTTTGCAAGTGCTACATCTTGGTGCTCCCCCCTCGCTTGCACCGGCAATTTAGACAGCCTGCTGACTCTGCTGCTCTTGTTGGCCTTGATTATCTTGGCGGTCGTCCTCTGGCCAGTGGAGCATGTGCTGGCCATGCCCACTTGGTGCGGTGCGGTGGCCTCCTGCTCCCATCCCTGGGTACAAGGGTGCCCCTCCTGGCAGCCACCCCCTCCAGGAGGATGGCAAGGCACTCATCAGAAAAGCTGGGGCCATGTGCCCACCAGACCTGCCCTCCTGCCTGTCCAGACGCACTCGAATCCACAGTGAAAGTACAGGAGACATCCTTCTGTGGTGGCCTTCCAGGGACTGCCTGGGCTGCTTTTAAACCAGCCGCTGGGTCACTATTGGACCCAGTGGCCGACAGGCCTCCGCCCCCACTCAGCCCTTCCCAGCCAGCGCAGAGCCGCATTTCATGCTGGCGGGCCAATCGCGATCAGGGCCCGATTGCAGGCGGTGGACCATATCCCGGCCGCTCCCGGGCCCGCCTAACAACCTCAAAATTGTGGCCCAGAAGAGGTACAGAGACAGTGGCAAAGCTGTAAAGATTTACAAAGATGATGTGAGAACTGAGAGGTTAAGACTATTAGGAAAGATTGAACAGGCTGGGGCTCTTTCCCAGGAAAAGAGGGCCTGGATTTTACATTTTTCAGTGGGGTGAGGGAGGCAGAACAGAAAGTGCGTGGTCCACTGCCTCCCGCCCAGCCTTCTCAGCTCGGTCACTGGCGTTGGATGCTCAATTAGCGGCTGCCTGGTGGGGAGGCCGCTAATTAAAGGTGTGAAGGGGGGCTCCGCGCCCAATCGGGACTCTAGACCGGGGCGTCATGCAGCAGAGGGGTTATGTCGTAATCAGGAAATGGGCCACAGCTACAAATTTAAAGGCCTCCTGTTTCTCTCATTCTCTCTTTATTTCATACGACAGGCTCAAAAAAGTTAATAAATGAAGTGAAGAACCATCCAGGCGCTTCCACCTTCACGAGCAGTATCTGCTGCTCCAGGCAGACAGGGGCAGTCCTTTACTTCCATCCTTGTGCTGCCTCGTCATACCTGCCGTAAAGCACTCCCAAACTTTTTCCTGTCCGATGCCCAAAAAGTGCAGCGGACAATGATAAAGTTGCAGACAATTGGGACGTTAACAAGGTGTTTCTCATGTGTCGGTTCAGACTCGATGGGCCGAAGGGCCTCTTCTGCACTGTGTGGTTCTGTGAACAGCTTGTTAATTAGTTATTTCAAAATGGTGGGCAGGCTTCCAGCTTCTGCAGCCTCTCACCTTCCATAACTTTGGAGATTGGTAAGATGACGTCACATTACTGACCCAGCATCATCACTCCGTATTTTACGTTTGCACGGGGGCCGTCCCGCCAAATTTGCGGCCGTAAAATCCAGCCTGAGAAGACTAAGAAGTGACCTGATAGAGGCCTTAAAATTGTGAAGAGGTTTGATAGGTCACATAGAGAAAATATTTCTGATTTTCAATTGTGCTTCAGTTGTCAATTATAGATCAGTTAGTAGCATTCTTGTCTCTAAATCATAAGGTTCTGGCTTCAAGTCCAGGACTTGAACACAAAAGTGAAGTTGCTAAGTGGCAACTTAGTTCTAAGTGCAACTAAGTGGCAATACAGTTCATGTATTTTGTTACCAAGTGTCTTATCCCACTATTTTCACAAACAGCAGATCCCTGTATATGCAGCATGGACCTGATCCCACTAGTGCAACAGGCAGTGCATAACTAGCACCCCCCCACCTCAGCACCAGTTTGCATTTATATAGTGTCTTTAACATAGTAAAATGTTACAGGAGCATCGAAACACATAATTTGGGTGGAATCGTCCCAGATTTGCACTAAGTGCGGTAGCGGGCAGGTAAAATGACGTTATTATGCATTCCTGGGAAACATGCCATTTCAATGGCGGGCGGGCTCTCATTTGTCTGCCACGTCATCATCTCGCTGTTTCATCACACCGGGCGCCATATTTAAAGTCCAGCCGCGTGTAGACCTCTCTGTGCTTCCAGCCCACGGCTACTGCAAAGAAGACATGGCCCTGAAAGGCAAAAAGACTGCAGCCCCCAGGTTCAACGATGCATCCCTCGAGCACCTTTTGGATGTCGTGGAGGCTCACCGTGATGTCCTCTACCCCTGCTCTGGCCGCAAGATGGGCAGCAAAGTCACTAATCCAGCTTGGGAGACAGTGGCAGCATTGATCAGCACCAATGCCCTGCAAAAGAGGACAGCCAGCCAGTGCCACTACAGGATGAATGGTCTCATCTGTTCCACTGAGGTAAGTCACTCTTCTCATCACTCTCAACTCACACACTCACAAACCCATCACACATCCACAGGGATCTCACACCTCAAGGGACAACACCACTAACTCTCACGCACACCCTCACATCTGGAGCTCGTGTCTTCATCCCGTCCATGTCCCCACTCACCACACAAACATTCCACGCAGTGCCATGTATCCTGCTCACACTCTCTCCATCTGTTTTCATGCAGGAGAAGCTGGCTCACAGCAGCAGCGAGAGGTCCCAGACTGGGGGTGGAGTGGCCCACATTAGGCCCTTCACTCACTTTGTGGACCATGTCTGCAGTGATGGTGAGGTCGGCGGCAAACACCCACCTGAGGATCCTGCACCACATCATCCCTCTCTCAATGGAACTGTGAGTGCTCTCTCTCCTGATTTTGACTCTGCTGCCATGCACTGGTTATCTCTACTTTGGCTCACAGGGAGCTCTGCCAAGCGACTGACACCCTCAGCCAGACATTCCCTCAACTCCATCCAGGTCCTCAACTCCAGCCAAGAGGACTCCTCCTCCACTGAAGAGCTGGAAATAAGCAGTCTGGAAGACCCATCACAGCGCTTACCCACACCCTCCACCAACGCAGAGACACACATCTCGGTGGGACCCAGATCTAGAGCAGGGTCGAGTTCACAATCTGATCGTCACCGCATGGACACGTGTCCGCAGCAAGAGGCAGGTTCATGTGAGCTCCTCGGCACTCGGAGGGCTGCTGGGGATCAGGCATTTTTGAGGTCCGAGTGACATGACGAACCTCTAGATTTGGGCTTCCAACTTATTCTGGAGAGTTAGCAGAAGGCAGGGTAACATCACGCAGAGCTGTTGGGAGCCCTCAGCGATGTGGCACACCAGTCAGAGGAGAGCATCCACCTGCTCTCTGATGAAGTTGTACCCACATGTGTGTGTATGAAGGTCTACATGCAGAGAATGACTGAAGCCATGAAAATCCTAGTCAAGCAGAATGCGGAGATGTGTGCAGACCTACACTCCATCGCAGGAGCCATGGGTGAGTTCCTGCAGTGGCAATGTGAGAGGGAAATGGGCACATTGACACCCCTCCAGCTGCTCCTTCCCCTCAAGGAGTCAGGCTGGGGCCCCCTGGCACCCAAAGGGAGGAGGAGTGGCAGGTGGATATCACTGGGTCATCTACTCAGGAGTCTCTGAGGCTGTCCTCTCCCTCCAAGTCCCCTTTGCCTGTGAGCCCCTCAACCTCGTCCTCTGACACTGCAGAGGGAGCAATTGGCCAATGAGTGATTCTGGAGGGAGAAGTGTGTGTATGGCAGGGCCTTTCGGAGCCTCGTGCAAACACTCTCCCATGCACGTTGATCCTTTTTGTATCACTCACCTCAATGTCCTGAGCATTTTCAATGCTGCCTGCTGGGGTTCACTTTCAGTTATCCGTCTGAGCTGACCTGCATCTCCGCCCACCCACTGATCACACCATCATGCAGCATCTGACCTTGCCCACCACGACTGTCGTTTCACTTTTGATTTAGGCAGCATGGTCTGGATTCAGTTTTTAGTGCTCTCTCCCGTCTTCTTCCCTCCTCCAGTCACCTATTCCCTTTTTCCCATCACAGTTGACCCCCCTGGCATCACCTTCCACCTCTCCTCCGTAAATTACCAGCCACAACCCTTCTCTTTTGGGGATGTCCAGATGAACATGCACATTCCCTTCCTTCCCAAAAATCCCACCCCCATCCACATTCACCTCCCCCTTCCCACCTCCAGGGTCCGTGTCTGCCTCTGAGCCCCACCAATCACCCTCACCATCCCTTCTACTGCTACCGTTGGTCGCTCACCCTCCCACTTCGTTCTGCCCTTGGTCATTCTCATCATTCCCTCATACCATGCCCACCCTCAGTTCACTCCCCAGGAGGCAGTCATGGATCTTTTAGACCCCTCCCTTGCACATTCACCTAAATATGCCCTCCCCCCACACCAAAAGACTATAAGACCATAAGACATAGGAGCAGAAATTAGGCCATTCGGCCCATCGAGTCTGCTCTGCCATTCAATCATGGCTGATAAGTTTCTCAACCCCATTCTCCCACCTTCTCCCCATAACCTTTGATCCCCTTACCAATCAAGAACCTATCTATCTCGGTCTTAAATACACTCAATGACCTGGCCTCCACAGCCTTCTGTGACAATGAATTCCATAGATTCACCACTCTCTGCCTAAAGAAGTTTTTCCTCATCTCTGTTCTAAAAGGTCTTCCCTTTACTCTGAGGCTGTGCCCTTGGGTCCTAGTCTCTCCTACTAATGGAAACATCTTCCCCATGTCCACTCTATCCAGGCCTTTCAGTATTCTGTAAGTTTCAATCAGATCCGCGCTCGTCCTTCTAAACTCCATCGAGTATAGACCCAGAGTCCTCAAATGTTCCTCATATGTTAAGCCTTTCATTCCTGGGATCATTCTCGTGAACCTCCTCTGGACCCTCTCCAGGGCCAGCACATCCTTCCTGAGATATGGGGCCCAGAATTGCTCACAATATTCTAAATGTGGTCTGACCAGAGCCTTATAAAGCCTCAGCAGCACATCCCTGCTTTTATATTCTAGTCCTCTCGAAATAAATGCCAACATTGCATTTGCCTTCCTAACTACCGACTCAACCTGCAAGTTAACCTTAAGAGAATCCTGGACTAGGACTCCTAAGTCCCTTTGCACTCCAGATTTCTGAATTCTCTCCCCATTTAGAAAATAGTCTATGCCTCTATTCTTCCTACCAAAGAGCATGACCTCACACTTGCCCACGTTGTATTCCATCTGCCACTTCTTTGCCCATTCTCTTAACCTGTCCAAATCCTTCTGCAGCCTCCCCGCCTCCTCAATACCACCTGTCCCTCCACCTATCTTTGTATCATCTGCAAACTTAGCCAGGATGCCCTCAGTTCCTTCATCTAGATCATTAATGTATAAAGTGAAAAGTTGTGGTCCCAACACTGACCCCTGCGGAACTCCACTAGTCACTGGCTGCCATCCTGAGAAGGACCCCCTTATCCCCACTCTCTGCCTCCTGCCAGACAGCCAATCTTCTATCCATGCTAGTACCTTGCCTCTAACACCATGG
Source organism: Cetorhinus maximus (assembly GCF_964194155.1). Classification (NCBI taxonomy): domain Eukaryota; kingdom Metazoa; phylum Chordata; class Chondrichthyes; order Lamniformes; family Cetorhinidae; genus Cetorhinus; species Cetorhinus maximus. The sequence goes on along the minus strand of NC_135887.1, from coordinate 33,509,998 downwards.
GCTCTTATCGTACTGAGCAGCCTCCTGTGCGGCACCTTGTCAAAGGCCTTCTGGAAGTCCAAGTAGATAACATCCATTGGCTCTCCTTTGTCTAACCTACTCGTTACCTCCTCAAAGAATTCTAACAGATTTGTCAGGCATGACCTCCCCTTGATGAAACCATGCTGACTTTGCCCTATTTTACCATGCACTTCCAAGTATTCTGAAATCTCATCCTTAATAATGGACTCTAAAATCTTACCAACGACTGAGGTCAGGCTAATCGGCCTGTAATTTCCTGTCTTTTGCCTCACTCCCTTCTTAAACAGGGGGGTTACATTAGCGATTTTCCAGTCCTCTGGGACCCTCCTTCACTCCAGTGATTCCTGAAAGATCACCACTAATGCCTCCACTATCTCTTCAGCTATCTCCTTCAGAACTCTGGGGTGTAATCCATCTGGTCCAGGTGATTTATCCACCTTCAGACCTTCCAGTTTTCCTAGCACCTTCTCCTTGGTAATGGCCACTATACTCACCTCTGCCCCCCTGACTCTCTTGAACTTTGGGGATGTTACTCGTGTCTTCCACCGTGAAGACTGACGCAAAGTACCTATTCAGTTCCTCCGTCATTTCTTTGTTCCCCTCTACTACTTCTCCAGTGTCATTTTCCAGCGGCCCAATCTCCACTTTTGCCTCTCTCTTAACCTTTATGTATCAAAAAAAATCTTGCAATCTTCTTTTATATTACTGGCTAGTTTACCCTCATATTTAATCTTCTCCCTCCCTATTTCTTTTTTAGTTGTCCTCTGTTGTTCTTTGTAGGCTCCCTAATCCCCTGGTTTCCCACTGCTCTTCGCCACATTGTATGCTTTCTTCTTAGCTTTTATGCTGTCCCTGACTTCCCTTGTCAGCCATGGTTGCCTCGTCCTCCCTTTAGTATGCTTCTTCTTCCTCGGGATGAATTTTTGCTGTGTCTCCCAAATTACTCCCAGAAACTCCTGCCATTGCTGTTCCACTGTCTTTCTTGCTAGGCTCATCTCCTAGTCAATTCTGACCAATTCCTTCCTGATGCCTCTGTATTTGCCTTTATTCAACTGTAATACCGTTACATCTGATTCCAGCTTTTTCCTCTCAAATTGCAGGGTAAATTCTATCATATTATGGTCGCTTCTTCAAATCTGCCTCATTACACATCACTAAATTTAGAATTGCCTGTTCCCTAGTGGGCTCAACCACAAGCTGCTCCAAAAAGCCATCTCGTAGACATTCTACAAATTCCTTTTCTTGGGATCCACTACCAACCTGATTTTCCCAGTCTACCTGCATTTTGAAATCCCCCATGATCACTGTAACCTTGCCTTTCTTACACGCCTTTTCTATCTCCTGGTGTATCTTGTGCCCCACATCCTGACTACTGTTCGGAGGCCTGTACATAACTCCCATTATGGTTTTTTTTACCTTTGCAGTTCCTCAACTCCACCCACACAGATTCTACATCATCTGACCCTACATCATTTCTTGCTATCGATTTAATTTCATTTCTTACTAACACCCCCTCTGCCAACCTGCCTATCTTTTCGATAGGATGTATATCCTTGGATATTTAGCCCCCAGTCCTGATCCCCTTGCAGCCATGTCTCCGTGATGCCCACCATATCATACCTGCCAATTTCAATCTGTGCCACAAGCTCATTTACCTTTTTTCATATACTGCGTGCATTCAGATGCAACACCTTCAGTCCTGTATTTCCCGTCCCCTTTCTCATTGTCGTCCCTTTATCCGATGTGCTTGAAGTTAGATTCCTAGCCCTTTCCAAACACTCTGTCCTATTTTGTGTTCTGGGGACTTTAATAGCCTCTCCTGGGCTCTCCTTTCTTTTCAGTTTTTTCATAATTTTCCATGAAGTTGAATCCACCCCCCAACACGCTAACCTGCTGCTTTGTTTCCCATTAGTCATACTTCTTGGAGTTTTACCCTTCCCTCCCCCCACACTTTCTAGTTTAAAGTCCTGTTGACCACCCTATTTACCCTTTTCGCTAGAACATTGGTCCCAGATCGGTTCAGGTGGAGACCATCCCAACGGTACAGATCCCTCCTGTTCCAATACTGATGCCAGTGCCCCACGAAATGGAACCCCTCTTTCCCGCACCACTCCTTTAGCCACGTGTTTACTTCCCTTATTCCCTATGCCAATTTGCACATGGCTCGAGTAGTAATCCGGAGATTATAACCCTTGAGGACCTGTTCTTTAATTTAGTTCCTAGTTCCTGATAATCCCCAAACAGGTCCTCTTTCCTAGTCTTAACAATGTTATTTGTCCCAACATGGACCACAACAACTGGATCCTCCCCCTCCCTCTCCAATATCCTTTCAAGCTGGTCAGAGACGTCCCTCACCCTGGCACCGGGCAGGCAACATACCGTGCGGGACTCTCGATCCTGCTTACAAAGGAAGCTATCAATTCCCCTAATTATAGAATCCCCTACAACTACCACTTGTCTTTTTGCTCCCCCCTCTTGAATGTCCTCCTGTGCCACAGTGCCGTGGTCAGCTGGCTCATCCTCTCTACAGCCCTGTTTCTCATCCACACATGGAGCAAATACCTCATTCCTGTTGGACAAGGTCAAGAGCTGAGGCTCCTCTGTTCCTGAACACAGGATCCCTCTACCTGCCTCACTTGCAGTCACACCCTGCTGACCCTGACCACTGACCGAACTTGAGGTACTACCGTGTGTGACCGCCTCCTGAAACAAAGCGTCCAGGTAACTCTCCCCCTCCCGGATGTGCCATAGTATCCAGAGCTCGGACTCCAGCTCATCAATTCTGAGCCGGAGTTTCTCCAGCAACCAACACTTGCTGCAGATGTGGTCACTGCAGCTCGCAATGGGATCTGCCAGCTCCCACATCATACAGCTGCGGCACATCACCTGCCCAGCCATCTCGACTTAGATAATTAATTTATTAATTAGCTTTGCAGTGTTTTTTTTTCAAATTTGGTGTAGATTTCCTACCAATCAATCAGGTCACAGCTTTCCTGTGATGTCACTTTTTCAGTTTTTGCTTCAGTTACTCTGTGCCCCGAGGTCACCACTCCGGTGCTCCTCCCTCCGAGTATGCTCCCTGGAGACAAGGCCGCGAATTCCCAAGGTAAGCTAGATTTATATTCACCGTTCCAGTGCTCCTCCCTCCGAGTCTGCTCCCAGGATTTACTCACCAATCAGCTGCTTTTTCTTTAAAATCCACTTTCAGAAGAGTGTCCCTCAGAGGTCTGGTGCACTCCTGAAGGCATTGCCTCTTCCTCTCTTTTATTTTAGGTTTGAGGAGGAGGGAGGGATGGAAACACTAAAGCAATGTAATGTTTGGGATTATTCCATTCTTTGACAGTGGGTCCTCCTCAATTCCCTCCTGAGTCGCGGTGACTTCTCCCAGAATGCTTCAGTCACTTCTCACCAGCGCCCTCTGTTGGATCACCCCAGAGCCCATTCCCCCCGGAACTCCTTTCTCCCCTTGGGATCTCTTCACCCACTGGAACCCCTTCACCACCCCCTTAATCCTCCCACCCCACACCAGACTCACCTCCCGCTTAGTCCCTCCCCCTTCCTGACCCAGTCACCCTTACTTCTTCTGCCACCCTTAGTCCTTCTCCCCTCCTTCTTCCTCCAGCCTCACTCCTTTCCCCTTCCTGAATCCCTCAGACACCCTCACTTCTTCCTCCAGCTTTACTCCTTCATCCTTCCCAACTCCTTCCTCCACCTTTACATTATCCCCCACCCTTACTCCCTCCCCTCTCTGCACTCCTTCCTCCCCCTGGATTCCCTCCCCCTCCACACACTGTACCCCCTCTGAACCCCTTCCCTCACACCTTACACTTACCCCTACATCTACCTCCCCAGTTTTCATCTTCTCCCCCGTTACCACCTCTTCACCCTGTACACCCTCCCCCTCCCAATCTCACCCCCAACACCTTAATTCCCCCCTCCCACCCTCACCACCCCTGCGGCACTTCTTTTTCTCCCAGTCAAACCTAGACCTTCCTCTCCCACCCCTTTGACTATCATCCGTTGTGAACAACAACGGTGACTTTCCAACTTCCATGAGAGCTGCTTCACAGCAGAGCCATGTCCATGAGGATCCACCCAGCATGCCAATACCACTCCTCCAGGATCCCACTGCTGTTAGGCTCCAGCATCTTCTGCTCCCCGATGTCCACGATGTGAACAAGGCCCTGGTGGTAAATCCCAGCTTCTGCATGTCATAGTTGTCAAGACGTGTTTTGCACTGGCGTATTTTCCTGACAACATGAGTGGACGATCCAGCAGGGGGGGTGGGGTTGAGTCTGACAGGCTGGCCTTATAATGATATGCTGATGTATTACAATGAGATTCCTGACGACCGATGGCAGGGAATACGGCCCGCCATCGATGGGCTGAGCGGACGATCACAAACTAGTTTCACGATGTCATGAAACCGATTTCTGGCATTCTCGCCATATTGTCCGCTCACGCCACCGAACACACCCAATACCAGCAGGCATGGAAAATCCCGGCCTTTGACACCGAGGTGCATAAGGAGCTACCAGACATGTGACCAAAAGCTGAGTCAAAAAGATAGGTTTAAAGGTATACCTTAAAGAAAGGAGAGTGCTAGAAAGGCAGGGAGGTTTAGGGAGTGAATCCAATAGCTTGGGGCAGCTGAAGATGTCATTACCAATGGTGGAGTGATAAAAATTGGGATGCACAAGAGACCAGGTTTGGAAAAGTGCAGAGATCGCAGAGGGCTGGAGGAGGTTAGGAGTGGTGAAGAAATGGAGGAATTCCATACAAGGATGAGAATTTTGAAATTGAGGCATTGACAAACTGGTAGCCAATAGGTCAGAGAGCACAGGGATAATGGGTGAACAGGACTTGGGGCAAGTTGGGATACGGAAAGCAGTGTTTTGATTAGGCTCGGTAGAGTGCAAGATGGGAGACTGGCCGGAAGAACATTGGAACAGTCAGGTCTAGAGGTAACAAAGGCACAGATGAGGGTTTCAACAGTACTTGAGCTAAGGCAGGGCTGGAGATAGAGATTTCAATTTGGAGCAATCCCCTGATACATTGGGAATAAACAAACTGATCAAAATATTTTGAGTGACCAAACAAATGCCTCCAAAATTCTCACTTCAATCCCATTCACAGCTACATTTGCAAAAATATTTTCTCTGAATTGATCCCTAGCAGGGTATATTTCAGTTTTAATGGAGCAGTTTAATAGATACAAATTTCTAGACTGTGAGGTTCCTTCACCAGGTGCTCAATGAAATCATTCTCCACTTGACATGATCCTCTAAATTTGTCTAATATTTAGGATTACGTGAGTCCAATAAATAGTAACATCTATTGTGCAGGCAGGTTGTTTCTACAGAAGCAACACAAGGTACCTATTTAAACTTATTAATGGTTCATTGATTTTAGTTTGATTGACAGTGTGCATTGAATTAGCTTTTCTCTCTCTGCTAGGGGTAACAATTGCATGAATGAAAAATTCACCCTGCCTTTGATTGCTGATCATTGACATATGCTGGAAAAAGCATACGTTTGTATGTGTCTTTGTGTGTAGTTTGGGTGAGGGTAGGATGGGTCTTGACTGTGATTCTCCAGATGGTTGAAGAACCTGCTGATGCTTACTGTCTCAGTTTACGCCAAATCATTCCCAGCGTCCTTGGGGCCACGCCCACCCTGGAAAGGAGAAAAGGGGGAAGGGAAGTGGAAAAAAATGGAGAAGTTAATAAAGATCTGCAGATGGTTAACTGTCCAGCTACAGCAGAATTCTGATACACCATTCATTTACAATTGGTCTAGTGTGACAGATGTGTTATATTCTCACTTGTCACTTCTCCCTGAAGGCTAAATAAGGCAGTGGCTGGACTGATTAATAGGGATTGGGAACAGCAGATGCTTCATCATTCTTCATGTAAACTTGAGGGAGGGTTTAATTTGCAATCTCCTTCATTCAAATATATAAAACTGATGATAAATAATGTCTTTTTTTGAACTACACAAAGCCTCTGAAGAGAGGCTCCTTCGTGCACAGCCACCACATTTCCTGCACTGGAGACATGCAGACAGGGAATGCTGGCATTTAGACTTGCTGACAGGAGACACTCTGATCCTACCCAGGGATTCTATCCTGTGCCCCAGTTTAAAAGTGAAGAAACTTGGGCCACATCGTATTCCCAAATTTCAACGTCAGGAAACCAGATCTCAATCCATCATCATCTCAGTCACTCTGATTAATCAAGAACATAGAACTATAATTTGGATGATCAAGACCAAGTAGGTTTTACACTTCTTCAATTTTGGTGAATTTTTTGCTCAGCAATGTGAAGGTTACCATTTCAGGAAATCAGTGTCATGTACTCTCAGTGCACTTAGAAAATCGTAATGGCCCAGATCTTCTGATCTGCGGCAATGCTGGGCTCATTGGGTTACAGGAAACTTCACAGGCAGTGGTGAAAATATCGCACATTTTCCGCCTGGACTTCTGATCCGGGCTGCTGTAGAAGTGGGCCTCTCCAGGGCAAGAATAGCATGTGAAGGAGAAGATGGAAGAGAGGACACGTCCTCTTTTTACGACAGTCGCTGCCACATTCAGATACATATTTATGCTTCCTTGAGTGCGTCTAAATGCCCAAATTTCTGTAAGGTGGCACAGCAATCCTGTTTTGTTCAACTCCACCTATGTGTGTAAACAAACATTTGACCTGCTGAAATACAACAAATTTCCTTATAGGTCCCAGTTAATTGACCAGCGTCTCAGGTCCTTATTGCAGATTTTCACAACAAAATGACACCAGGCTTTGATGCCACTGTAAAGAGGAGTGACCAACTGCATTGTTCATATTAAGCCAAGAGGGTGTGAAAAAAGGGGCTACATTTGGTTCAGTTGATGTACTGTATCACTATGATGGTATAATTATCATAAAAATAAAGGCTTTGTGCTAATGGGTATCAACATTTACCTTTATTTCAATTGTTTGATTCTTGAGCATTTATGGCTCCTATACAATTTCCACACCCAGTTTTGGCGATCCCATCGAAAAATTGCACAGCCCTGTCTTAAATGAAGGAACCACTTGTAATGCATCCTGGTTTATGAATGATACAAAGCTGGGTGGGAAAGTAAGTTGTGCAAGGACACAAAGGGGGGAATTCTAATATTGGAGTGGATCGGATTGGGTGCTGGTGAGGCGGCCAGGATTAAATGGTTAAAAAGTGGAAACATGTCAGGAAGCTGATTCCAAATGTGATCTTTGACTTTTACTCAGGCAGGATAATGGGCGAGCAACTAACCCACGTCCAGGATACAGGTTGGCATTTTGAGTATGTTAATGAGTCTAGAGTCTCAGATTTAAACTGCAGGAGGATGTACGTAATTTTGATAAAGACTTGGGGGGAGATGTAGAGTAAAGGGTTAACATCAGAAACATGTGATGTTAATGTAATGATGATGTAGCATCACAGAATTGAGTAACAGCAATCTGGAGGAAGCAGAAGTTCCAACCTCATGCAGAGGTCCTAATATGTATATTAAAACCTCTGCAAGAGGTTGGAACTTCTGTTCCAATAGCTGTAAATAAAGTGTTATGGTTTTAACAAACTACAGTCTCGAGCAGCTTACTTTGGGAGAATAGACAAATCCCAAAGAATCCCATCTAGGCCCCAAACACAACACAAAACATGGTGGCAGCAACAGCAAGTAAAAGTCTAGGAAAAAACTCAAACAGCTACAGACCTGGCAAGTCAGGGGATCCTTAAAAGAAGAATGAAAGGAACAGATTCAAAACTCACCAGAAGGTCAAAGCATCACCGGTTCACAAGATGCAAGCTAGGACACGGACCTGGAGTCCAGACAGCAGTGAGCACAGACCAGAATCAACAAGCAACACCAGTAAAGCAGCAACTAATTCAGGTCTTGGTACATGCATGGAATCCACACTACCACTCTCAGAACCATTCCAGAGCACTGAAGGCTTGCAACAGGCTTAATACTGGAACAACTGGAGAAAGAGGTTTTCCAGAAACAGAACTGCTTCTAGTTTAGTCAGGTCAGTACATTAATCTATGCAGTTGGAGTTATTGCTGATGATGTAATCATGAGGGAGGGAGTCGATGAGACTTCAACATTTTAAAAAGAACTTCTGCAAGCATTTGATTCAAATTTCAACAGTCACAAAAAATTAATTATAAAAAGGGCAACATTTAACAAGAGAAAGTAAAGGCTAGATGAGAGCTTGGATTCATTCATCAATGATCTTACATGATGCCAGGAGTTCACTACTACAGAATATTGGGGGGGTGAATTGATTCGCGATTGAATAGTAGTTGGGGTTTTAGATGAAGCTCCATCAGATTTCTGGCAGATGAGAAAAGATTTAACTCTCATCAAGGCAGTACAAATTGCAAGACAAACTGAGCTCAGAAAACAAAATAGAGCATTTGTTCACAGAGAAAGGGAAGTCCCATGGAAAAGACTGAGTGATGCCATTCAATATGTAGGGGGAGGCAGTGGCATTGTCACTGGGCTAGATATCCAGAGACCCAGGGTAATGCTCTGGGAATTTTTGTTCGATCTCACCATGGTGAAATTTGAATTCAATAAAAAACAGGATTCAAAAGCCTAATGAGTTCCATGAAACCAGTGTTGATTATCGTAAAGACCTATCTGGTTCACCATTGTCCTTTAGGGAAGGAAAGCTGCAGTTCTTACCTGGTCTGACCTACATGTGACTCCAGACCCACAGTAATGTGGTTGACTCTTAAATGCCCTCTGAAATGGCCTAGCAAGCCACTCAGATGTATTAAACCGCTAGAAAGTCAAAAAGGAATGTAACCTAAGGACCACCCAGCATTGACGTAGGCACCAGAAATGACAACGGCAAACTCAGCCCCGTCAACCCTGAAAAGTCCTCCTTACTAACATCTGGGGGCTAATGCAAAAATTGGGAGAGCTGTCTCACAGACTAGTCAAGCAACAGCCTGACAGAGTCATACTCACGGAATCATACGTTACAGATCATGTCTCATACACACCATCACCATCCCTGGGTATGTCCTGTCCCACTGGCATGACAGATGCTGCAGAGGTGGCAGCACAGGTGCATATAGTCGAGAGGGAGTTGCCCTCGGAGTCCTCAATATCGACTCCGGACCCCATGAAGTCTCATGGCATCAAGTCAAATATGGGCAAGGAAACCTCCTGCCGATTGCCACGCACTATACTCCCTCAGAGTGGCTCAGTAGCACCACTACAGGCCGAGCCAACTGAATCCTAAATGACATTGCTACTAGACAGGGTCTACAACAGGTGGTGAGGGAACCAAGAGGATGAATAACATACCTCATCCTCACCAACCTGCCTGCCGCAGATGTATCTGTCCATGACAGTATCAGTAGGAGTGACAATCACATAGTCCTTGTGGAGGCAAAGTCCCTTCTTCAGATTTAGGATGCTGTCTATCATATTGTGTGGCATCACCACCGTGCTAAATGGGATAGATTTTGAACAAATCTAGCAACTCAAGGCTGGACAACCATGAGGCGCTGTGGGCTATCAGCAACTACAACCACAATTTGTAACCTCATGCCCCAGCATATCCCTCACTTTCCATTACTACCAAGCCAGAGGATCAAACTTGGTTCAATGAAGAGTGCAGGAGGGCATGCCAGGAGCAGCAGCTAAAAATTAAGTGTCAACCTAATGAAACTACAACACAGGACTACTTGCATGCCAAACAGCATAAGCAGCAAGTGATAGACAGAGCTAAGCGATTCCACAACCAACAGATCAGATCCAAGCTCTGCAGTCCTGCCACATCCAGTCATGAATGGTGGTGGACAATTAAACAACTCACTGGGGGAGCAGGCTGCACAAATATCCCCATACTCAATGATGGGGGAGTCCAGCACAGCAGTGCAAAAGATAAGCTGAAGTATTTTCAACAATCTTCAGCCAGAAGTGCTGAGTGGATGATCCATCTAGGCATCCAGCATCACAAATGCCAGAATTTAGCCAATTTGATTCACTCCACGTGATATCAAGAAACAGCTGAAGGCACTGGATACTGCAAAGGCTATGGGTCCTGACAATATTCCAACAATAGTACTGAAGATGTGCTCCAGAACTTGCTGTGCCCCTAGCCAAGCTGTTCCAGTACAGCTGCAACACTGGCATCTAACCGGCAATGGGGAAAATTGCCCAGATATGTCCTTTACACAAAGCAGGACAAATCCAACTGGCCAATTACCACCCCATCAGTCTACTCTCCATCATAAGTAAATTGATGGAAGGGGTCATCAACAGTGCTGTCAAGCGGCACTTGCTTAGCAAGGACCTGCTCACTGACCATCAGTTTGGGTTCTGCCAGGGCCACTCATCTCCTGACCTCATTACAGCCTTGGTTCAAACATGGACAAAAGAGCTGAACTCCCGAGGTTGAAGTGAGAGTCACTGCCCTTGATACCAAGACAGCATTTGACCGTGTATGGCACCAAGGAGCCCTAGAAAAACTGGAGTTAATGGGAATCAGGGGGAAAACTCTTCGTTGGTTGGAGTCATACCTAGCACAAAGGAAGATGTTGGAGGTCAATCATCTCATTTCCAGGAAATCACTGCAGGAGCTCCTCAGTTGCTTCATCAATGACCTTCCTTCCTTCATAAGATCAAAAGTAGGTATATTTGCTGATGATTGCTCAATGTTCAGCACCATTCATGCCTCCTCAGAGACTGAAGCAATTCATATCCAAATGCAGCAAGACCTGGACAACATTCAGGCTTAGGCTGACAAGTGAAAAGTAACATTCGCACCTCATAAATGCTAGGCAATTGCCATCTCCAACAAGAGAGAATCTAACCATCACTCCATGACATTCAATGGCATTAACAGCACTGAATACCCCAGTATCAACATCCTGGGTGTTACCATTGATCAGGTACTGAACTGGACTAGCCACATAAATACTGTGGCTGCAAGAACAGGTCAGAGGCTAGGAATCTTGCAGCAAGTAACTCACCTCCTGATTCCCCAAAGCCTGTCCACCATCTACAAGGCACAAGTGTGACGGAATACTCTCCACTTGCCTGGATGAGCGCAACTCCAACAACACTCAAGGAGCTTGACACCATCCAGGACAAAGCTGCCCACTTGATTGGCACCCCATCCACAAACATTCACTCCCTCCACCAACAACCACAGTGGCAGCAGTCTGTACCATTTATAAGATGTGCTGCAGGAACTCACAAAGCCTCCTTCGACAGCACCTTCTAAACCTACGACCACAACCATCTAGAAGGACAAGGGCAGCAGATACATGGGAACACCACCACCTGGAAGTTCCCCTCCAAGCCACTCACCATCCTGACTCAGAAATATATCACCGTTCCTTCACTGTCACCGGGTCAAAATCCCGGAACTCCCTCCCTAACAACACTTTGGGTGGACCTACAGCACATGGGCTGCAGCGGTTCAAGAAGGCAGCTCACCACCACCTTCTCAAGGGCAAGTAGAGATGGACAATAAATGCTGGCCCAGCCAGTGACACCACATCCCATAAATGAATAAAAATAAATGTAGGCCATAAGAGGGAAAGTGCACCAAAGCAGAAACCTGCAAAAATGGGGAAAAGCACACCAGCCACCAACTTGAATTGCTCTCGTTGTGGCAGGAAGAACCTGCACAAGTTAAAAGAATGTCCAGCAGGGGCTCCAGAGTCCAACAACTGTAAATAGTAGGATCTTTTAAAACCATCTGTCAATCTAAAACACTGACAACCTGCAAAAAGAAGGAAAAGATATTAAAGCCAGACCACATTCAAAAAGTGGAAGAACCACAGAGAAAGGAAATAACTTTCCTAGCGGAAGTCAATGAAATGGTAAATAAATACAGGAGTATTAAACTTGAAGTGGATGGACACCTCACAGAATTTAAATTAGACATGGGGGAGGAGTTTCTGTCTTATCTGACAAAGTAAAATGGCTTAATCACATTACACTAAAGCCTTCATCTATCAAGTTACAGGGTCCAGGTGGGACTACACTGAAAGTCATAGGCAACACATGGAAAAATTGCAGTACAAAGATAGAGAAATCATTGAACCTCCGTATGTCATCCAAAATCAAGAATCTTCTTTACTAAGCAGGAAGGCATGTTTAAAATTGAAGCTAATCTATGAAGTTGATGAAGTTGCTAATGAGCATTTGAGCCATACAATCAGGAATGAATTTACAAAATTATTTACAGGCTTGGGAAAACTGAAGGTCGAATGTCATGTTACCCTAAGAGCTGATGCTAAACCAATTTGTCTCTTCACACTGAGGAAAGTCCCTCACCCACTCTTTAACAAAGTCAAGATGAAATCGAGAACATGCTACAGCAGGGAGTTATATCAGCTGTCACCAAACCAACAAAATGGTCCTCAGGAATGGCCATGGTCCAAAAGCCAAATGGCTCAATTAGAATCTGCATGGATTTAACTCAACAAATCAATGGAATGTGAGATCCATCCAATGGATAGGAGTCTTGCCAACTTTCCAAGAGTACTCCATTCTCCAAATAGCAAATTTTGGCAGTTTCCTCTGGACAAAGAATCCAGATTGCCTGACCACTTTTATAACACCATTTGTCATTACTGTTTTAATAGATTACTATTCGGAATAATATCCACTCCTGAAATTTTCCAGAGAACAATGTCTCAAACCCTAGAAGACATAAAAGTAGTGATATGCCATTTGGATGACATATTTGTACACAGCTCCATGAGAGAAGAGCATGACTTTAGAGTTAGAGCAGTCCTGAAAGTTTTACAGGATGCAGGCCTAACATTAAATGAAATATGTGAGTTTGCCAAACCTAAGGTTAAATTTCTAGGTCACATTGTACAAGCCTCTGGAATAACAGTCAACCCACAAAAGACAATGGAGATCAGAGAGTTTCCACAACCCAGCAACATTACTGAGCTTCAGAGGTTCCTCGGGATGGTCAACCAAGTAGGCAAGTGCCTACCAAATTTGTTCGAGGTCAATAAGCCTTTGAGACAGGGCAACAGTAATGCTGGAATGTCGACCAGCAAAATGCTTTTGAGAAAATCAAAAATCTTTTAATTTCATCTGAGATTTTAGCACATTATAACCCAGAGCTACTGACTATAGTAGCAGCAGATGCAGCATCTACAGGCCTGGGTGCAGTAGTATTTCAAGTACAGAGAAACGGTAAACGTTGACCAGTTTACTACACCTCAGGGTCACGCACAGACACAGAGAAAAGACTTGCTACAATTGAGAAGGAAGCATTGGCATGTAAGAAATTCTCAGATGATGTGATGGGATTGTGGTTCAAAATTGAAAAAGACCATAAGCCACTCTTCACTCTTTTGAACATGAAAGAGATTGTGATATTGCAGCATAAAGTCTGATGGTTAAGATTAAGATTAAGATTAATGAGATATGATTCCATAACAGAGCACTTTCAAAGGAAGTACCAGGCAACAGAAGATACATTATCAAGGATCCAGCTGAAGGAACTAATCTAGAAGATTTGAATTTCATCGAGGAGGTAGAAGTGTATACACCTCTCATTACTCAACACCTACAGCAACAGCAAAGAAGTTTCAGGAGATAAAACAAGCGTAGCAGCGAGATGATGAATGTGTCCAGATAAGAATTTACTGTCTGGAAGGATGGCCAGACTATACTCCTAACAATCCAGTACTACGGCAGTTCTTTGAACAAAGAAAGCAGCTCACAACCATTGATGATCTCCTGGTTTTTAATGACAGAAGAGTCATTCTGAGAACACTATGGCTTGATATTCTTCAAAGACTTCACCAAGGTCACTTAGGGTCGCAAAATGTCAAGTGAGAGCCCAGCAAAACGCCTTACTCATTCCAGAGAAGAAATTATTTCTAATTGCCTTATGCATACAGTGAACAGCCAAGAGCAAAAGGAACAGCCAACACCTTCTACTTTTCCATCAAGGCCATGTGAGTGCCTGGGAATGGATTAAATAGATTTTAAAGGCAAAATATTCCTTATTGTCATTGGTTATGATTCAAGTTAGATTGAGGTAAACAGATTGCACAGCATCACAGAGGAAGCAGTCATTCAACCACTGAAGAGAATTTATGCAACAGATTGTCTGACAACACAATGTCTAGAATGCAATGGTCTGCAATTTTCTAATGAACTATTCTGAAATCTTGCAAAGGAATACGGATTAATTTGCGTAGCCAGCTCACCTCATTATCCTCAAGAAAATGGAGAAGCTGAGAGAGGTGTATGAACCATCAAAGACTTGACGAAGAAGACTGAAGATCTTAATTTAAGTTACCAAATCTCATCTCTACAAAATGGTTTCTCATCATGAGAGTTAATGGGAAGGACATTGAGAACAAAACTTCCAGCTCTGTAACAGAACCTAAAACCTAATATTGCTTTGAACAACCATGAGAGAGTAAAACAGCATGAGGAAGAACAGAGAAACAAACAGGCTTGCAACTTTGACTTCAGGCACAGAGTATGAGACTTATCAGTGCTGAAGCCCGTGGAGAGAGTATGGGTATGAGACCAACAGAACAAAGGCATAATAATTGAAAGAGCTCCACAACTGAGATCATACAGGATTGTGACAGATCAGGGAACTACAAAGGAGAAGAGGCAGCGCCATAATATCCTTGGAGTGAAAGTTGAAAGAGCATTGGCCTGACTACTCAGATCCTGATGGAGATAAAGAAAAAGAAACAAATCAAAAGCTCTACAGCCACCCAGGAGAAGGAGACTCCTACCGACAGGAGAAAGCGCAGAATGACCTCCACCTCAGAAAGAGAGTAGAACAAGATCAGGGAGATTGGTCAAGGCACCTCAGATACTAACCCTGTGAAGTCTGAGACTTTGTAGGGAGATGTAGGAAGGTGTAAATATGAAAGGGATAAAGACTTGGGGATGGGATCGGGGAGGGGGTGATGTAGAGTAAAGGATTAACACCAGAAGTACTTGATGCTGATGTAATGATGCAGTGGTACCACATGATTGATTAACAGAGACCTGGAGGATACAGAAATTCCAACTACCAAGCAGAGGTCCCAATATGTATATAGTAGCTGTAAATAAAGAATAATGGTTTTAACAGACTACAGTCTCAAGCAGCTTTTTTTGAGAAAACAGACAACTCCCAAAGAACCCCATCTAGACGCCGAACACATGACAAAACATAAACCTGCTTTATTCTGGCCCCTCAAGCTCCCCCCGACCTCCTATACAACACCCACTCCCAACCTCGGTCAAGGATCAGACCATCTCTACTCAGGAGGTCAGGGATCAGATCGCTCTTACCCACCACCACCCCACAACCCCCCACACCCAACCTTCAAAACATGATCAAGTATTGGACCACCCTCCCCCTTCCATTTCACAATTGGACACCTCCACAACACCACCTCCCACCCAACACCCGGTCACTCTCCCAGAGTCAGGAATCATTGGAATTGGATCACCTGGGGTCATGGATCAGACTGCCCATAACCTCTCCACAGGGCCATGGATTGGACCACACCCTCCTCCCTCTCCAAGGACAGAGATTTGACTACACCCTCTCCCTCTCCTGGGATCAAGGGCTGGATTTTACAGGGCACCATGTTCCTCACCCTACCTCCGCTGAAAAGTTGGTTGGGAGCCCGCCCACCAAAAAGCTGGCTGCCTCACAACAATTTTACAGTCAGTTGGGTGTTAATTGGCTCACAGCAAGACTTCAGCCCCCATCGAGGAGGAAGTCCACCTTAGAGAGCTGCTGACCAATCCAGTCGCGCCAGGTTTGAACAGTGGTCAATGCTGGGACTACAGCCAGTCCCCGAAGAGGGGGTTACAGAGACTAGACTGAATGCAAGTCCGAGATATCGGTGGGGACTGGCTGGCAAGCCTCAGCGAGTGGGGTGAGGGGAGTGGGGGAGCTGGGTTTGAGAGGCCAAGGTGGGAGGGTTTAAGGGGAGGATATGGCCTTGGACAGGTGTTTAGCGGATCCCCAAAGGAGGTCCTCCCCCTTGCCTGATACCAGCCTGCCATTGAAAGCTACCAGGCTCCCCACTTGGCCTTGGCCTCCCCCTGCCCGTGACTAAAATGGTGATGGGGAAGGGGTGAGGCACTAAGTTGGCCATTAATTGGAGACTTTAGGACCTCCTTGCGCTCAAGGCCTGATGCCTGCACTGCCCGCCATATAATGTGAGACAGGTTGGGAGTGAGCAGGAAGGCGGCAGGCAGGCCACCTGCTGGATTTTACGGGCCCCCCCACTGCCCATCTTCGAACCTACCTGTGGGGAGAATATAAAATCCAGTCCCAAGAATCGGACATACCTGGTCCTGTGGCTCATTCTCCAGCGTTCTCAGCCCAACTGGGAGCCCAGCCATCAATCAGACCGACAATCAGGTGGAGAACCTGTCAATGAAATCAGATGCAAACTGTTTCCTATTCTTATGTTCCTATGTCAGTTAAAAAATGACAAAATCCAAAGGAAGGGTGTATTCACCAAAGCTTATCACTGGTGCGAAGCTTTGCACTGATACTAAGCATATACAATGTAATCAGTTGTGAAAGACCAAGGGAACAGAGCGAGCATCTGGTATCAAGTGGGGTCCTGACTCCACATTCATCATTCACTCTGTAAAGACAGCACTGGTACAAAGGAGAAAAAAGCAAAAAACTGCGGATGCTGGAAATCCAAAACAAAAACAAAAATACCTGGAAAAACTCAACACGTCTGGCAGCATCTGCGGAGAGGAGCACAGGTAACGTTTCGAGTCCGAATGACCCTTCAACAGAACTAAGTAAAAATAGAAGAGAGGTGAAATATAAGCTGGTTTAAGGCGGTGGGGGCGGGGGGGTGGGACAAGTAGAGCTGGATAGAGGTCCAGTGATAGGTGGAGATAACCAAAAGATGTCACAGACAAAAGGACAAAGAGGTGTTGAAGGTGGTGATGTTATCTAAAGGAATGTGCTAATTAAGGGTAGAAAGCAGGACGAGCAAGGTTCAGATAGCCCTAGTGGGGGTGGGGTGGGGGGAAGGGATCGAAATAGGCTAAAAGTTAGAGATAAAACAATGGATGGAAATACACGCCCCCTGATTGGGGGCGCACCGTCATTTTACATGGGCAGGCCAATTAAGGCCCACCCAGCGTGATGTCCGCCAGGAAGCGTTATGCGCTCCCTGTGCAGGCAGGGGCGGATTCCCTCAGCCGAGTGTGCGCTCTTTCACGCATGCGCGGGAGAGAGTGCACTCATCTCCCTGAGGCTAAGTGCTGCCTCAGGGAGATCGGCTCCAAGTTTAAAAACGTTATAGAGACAAAAAAAAAAATTCCCTGACATGTCCCCTCATGTGACACTGTCCAGGGCTCCCAGCCAGCCCGCCAACCCTAAGGTTGGACGGGCAGGTCCATTAATTATATTAAGTACTTTCTAAATGGCCTCAATAGGCGGGCACACAGCTGATTCAGCTGCATCCCCACCAACCTGAAAATGGAAATGACACAGGGTAACATCAGGCATTCCGCCCAACATCATCCCGTGTCATGTTACACGTCAGCAGGTGGAAGATCCTGCCCATGGTCTTCCATAACAACTCATTGCACAGCCCCATTACTACATGTAGTAAACAGAAGTAGCACAGGTAAATATAATGACCCCACGTTAGCTTCATTCAGTGCGGTGAGCTTCATAGTCTTTCCCATGAGTGGACCATTGTCCCACAACCAGGAAGGGTTGAACAAACTGAATGTCACATCAATGTATTAACATGGTTTGCACTTCTTTATTCTGTAGATGAATTTTAGGCACTGGGTTAAGTGCTTATTAAGCAGAAATTAAGATAAAATTTGCAATTTTATTCATGATTTAATTTATTTATGCATTGCATTAACTTCCCACAAATGAAGCTTAGCTACATTAACAGAAAGTTCAAGGGGTGAGCAGAGTAGGAAATAACTTACCAAACTGGTGAACACAACCACTTGTGTTCATCACTAAGACCTGGGTTTTCACTGAGTCAGGATGATTCGGGAGCCCTTTAAAAATGGCAGCTGTGTTCCAATTTCGGGGTTCCCGATCCCATTCCTGGGCTGTCTGATTTCCTTTCAAGGGTGCGGGCTGATTCCTGTCAAAAGCCTGCATCTGGCATTCCTTCCCTGGCCAGCTCCATTGTGGAGAGAGGCATGTCCTATTCTTGCACAGTTTTCACGGAGTCAGGCCAGGTTATTAAAAAGTCGTGATTCACAGCCCTCAGACGAGTCATGAACCCTAGATGGCATGAGGGGACCTTTTAAAAGGTAAGTTCTAAAGGTCCTCCTCATGTCCCCTATGCTAAGTTACACTCCCCATTCTCCCCCCATGGTCCATCATGCCCGCTATGCAAAGCTATACCTTTCCACCCACCCACTACGGCCCCTTATGCCCCCAATGTCAAGCTTTGCCCTTCCACCCACATCCCCATGGCCCCTCATACCCCAATGCCAAGTTCTACCCTCCAACCCACTCCATATAGCCCCTTATGATCTCAGTGCCAAGTTCTGCCCTTATACCTGCCCCATGGCCCCTCATACATCCAATGCCAAGTTATGCCTTCCACTGATCCCCATTGGCTCCTCACTCACCTTATTCCAAGCTCTGCCCTTCCACACTACCCCCAGGGTCCCTCATACCCCCAGAGCAAAGCCATGCCCATTAACCCACTATGCAATGTATAGAACCAATAGTGACAGTAGACTATGTTAAAAAATTCTATGAAAAATGAATTAATTAATAACTTTTTGCAATGTTAAAAAAGATTTCACTTAGAAGGCAAGAAAAGGGTCAATCATCCAGCACCTGTAAAACCACTTAACCTTGTGTAAATAACCATTGTGAAATTGACCACAGAGATCAGAGAACCTGAGCTATCAATCAAGCAATGTTTTTTTGGGGAATAATGGATTTCTGGACTCTCAGCCAAGCATATATAATGAGGCTTGACTGAGAGCCCAGACATCCATTACACTTGTTTAAACAGCTGTGCAAGGGAGCCTGCCCATCTCGGGAGTAAGTGCCTGCAAAGGCAGGATCTTCATTGCTGGGGGACGGACGCAGGCTGGAGTTGGACCAACAGATCCGGGAGAAAGTTTGGAGACAGCCGCAGGGGCAGCCGGATGCAGAGATGGGCTCTTTACAAGGTCTGCCTCGATGCTGTAGGACTTCCCAGTTGAAATAAAATCACAAGGGCCTTCCAGCCCTCAATCCTCACTCACCACACATTTTGCATGCCTTATCCATACCACAGCATGCCCCTACCCACCCCTATGGGCCTTCATGTTCCATAAGCCAAGATCTGCCCTGGGCTGAGCAGGAATTTTCCCAACTCCCACTACCCGTCTCGAGGATGAAAATTCAGGCTTAAATGTCTTTTAGTTAGACATTTTAAAGTAGACACATCCGGAAATCATGGTCATTGACACTCAGGACGATTGGAAGCTGATGTTAAGGTATCACCTAATGCAGAACAGCAACCAGTAACTTCAGTGAGGAACAGTGTATAAGAAGACTGTGCCTTCACTGGATGTGGTCTCTGGCTGTAGCTAAGATTCAAATCTCAGCACAAGTGAAAATCATTACCACCCTAACCTCCATACCACATCCAGATACCCGGATACATGAACTGCATCAGCTAATGTTCATATCTCAGGCTATAGGATTTACACAATAAAAGCCATGCATGCTAAGAGATGATTAGAAACCATTCAGCTTAGGCATCTTTGTTCCAGTTCAATGTCAGGCGGGCGCAGCAGGCGGGCCTGGGAACAGCCAAGAGACCCACCGCTGCACATGATTGGGCTCCGACCGCAATTTCACGCTGGCTGGCCAATTAACAGCCAGCCAGCATGAAATGCACACTAAGAGCCTCAGCGCTGCTGGGGTGGGGACAGGAGGAATGTGAGCACTGAAGTGTGCACATGCATAGGGGAGCGCACACTGAAATCTCCCTGAAGGCAAAGAGCTGTCTAGGGAGCTGAAGGATTTTAAATACAAAAATAAACATTTTACAAATGATATAAACATATCCCCACCATGTACCTCAATCATATGAAGAGTGACATGTAATAAAGGATGTTAAAAAACTTGTTGCTGTTTTTTCAGTAACCGTTGGAAACCTTATCCTGCCCATGGATGAGGTTTTGTGAAAAATGCAAAGACCGCCTGTCCTATTCGTCCACCTGACAACCAAACAGTTGAGCGGGCAGTTAAAAATGGAGCTTAATTAATTGCTTAAGGGCCTTAATAGGTCTCTTAATTGTTGGTGGATGTGCTGCCACCTCTTGCACGCGTCCACCAACCGAAAGATCACCAGAGTGTAGGATGACATCAGGACCCTCGGCCGATGTCATCGTGCACTATATCACTCTCGTTCAGGTCGGGCACACGCCCCCATGCGTGGGATGAAAAATTCTGCCCATGATCTTTGCTAATTAATTAAATGGTTGCATAATCATATCAATTGAATCTCTTCTTCAAAATGTGGGATCAAATTTAACTAATTGTAATTAATTCCAGAAAAGTTATGGGTTAAAGTATCTGAAACTGCACCTACTGGACTCACCATGGACATGTTTTCTCTGTCAGTTTAAGAGCCCCAGCACTCTGTCAGGGAGATGGCAATGCCCTTCTTCACCTTAAGTCTGCATACATGTTTTCACCAGCAGGAGATAAAGACCCAACTCAGTCGAGTATGTAATCCTCAAGGACCCACATTGATCAACAGAGTCTCGTCTGTGAAGTAGGCATATTAAAATCTCCCTGTCCTCCTGCTGGGTGCTTAAGTTTTCCCAGTCCACAACTGAAATGATCCATTGAATTTAGTTTATATTGATTACACGGGGGATTTACTAGCATTGTTGCTGGTGAATTCTGATTGCTGCTCAGCTTTGTATTAATTGTAACACATCCTGGCTTGAAGAACAGATGAGTTGATTCCTACACATGCACGAAAATGGGTCAGGAACATTTACAGAGAATTGCATGAAATATACAGTCAGCCCCACCAGTCCATGCCACTGTTTATGCTCCAATCAAGCCTTCTCCCATCATTCCTCATATAACCCTATCAACAGAACCCTCTATCCCCTTCTCCATCATATGCTAATCCAGCCTCCCCTAAATACACATGTACTATTCACCTCAATTACCCTCTATGGTAACATGTTCCACATTCTTACCACGCTCAGGGTAAATAAGTTTTGTTCTGAATTCTCGACTTGAATTCTTGGTGAATATTTTATATTGATGGCTTGTAGTTTTGCTCTTCCCCAAAAGTGAAATGTGCTCTTTGTGCCTGCTCTCTGAAAAAGACCTCTATTAGGTCACCTCTTAGCCTTCACTTTTCAAGAGAAAAGAGATCTAGCCTGTTCATCCTTTCATAATAACATCTCCGTACTGGTATCTTCCTTCTAAATCTTTTATGCACCCTCTCTAATGCCTCTATTCCTTATATATAATATGGTGACCGGAACTGCACACAGTGCTTCGAGTGTGGTCCAACTGAGGTTTGACACAGGTTTAGCATAACTTCTCCACTTTTCAATCCTATCACTATAGAAATAAACCCTAGTGCTGGGTTTGCTTTATTATGTATGACCTTATCGGCCTGTGTCATAACATTTAGTGATTTGCGTATTGGCACTTCCAGGTCCCTTTGCCCCTCTATCCCATTTAGATTTGAATTTTATAATTAATATGTGACTTCCTCAATTTTCTTACCAAAATATATTACCACACACTTGTCTATGTTGAAATTCATTTGCTAATTATATGCTCATTTTGCAAGTTTATTAATGTCTCCTTGTAATTTGTTGCAGCCCTTCTGTGTTTATTATCCCTCCCAATTTGATGTTATCTACAAATTTAGAAATTTTGTTTTTGATTCCAGAGTCTAAATTGTTAACATAAATTGTGAGCAACAGGTCCTAGCACTGATCTTTGTGGGACCAGACTTACCGCCTTCTGCCACTCTGAATAACTACCCTTTACCCCTACTCTCTGCTCTTTTTTAAGTCAGCTTGCTATCCATTCTGCTACTTGTCCTCTGATTCCGTATGCTCTGATCTCATTCATTAATCTATGATGTGATATCTTATCAAAGGCCTTTTGAAAAGCTAGATAAATTTCATCTGTTGCTTTACTCTCGTCTAAAAGCCTTTACCTCTTCAAAGACTTCAGCAAGGTTGGTTAAGCAAGATTTTTCCTTTTGAAAGCCATGTTAACTATTGATTATTATACTTCTGGTTTCAAGATGTTTTTCTTTTTTCTTCTTTAGTAGAGATTCCATTATTTTTTCTACTGCCATGGTTCATGGTTCCCTGGGCATGTTCCTTCTCCCTTATATATAGATATATTGTTACCTATCCACCAATCCTCTGACACTACACATTTTTCTAATGAATTATTAAATATGTGCAATAATTTCTCTGCTATTTCTCTCTTGATTCCTTTAGCATGCATGAATGCAGTTTGTCTGGACCAGGGGTTTTATTGTCTTTGAGTTTGATTAACTGATTTAATATGGCTCCACTTCTAATTTTAAATGCAGTTACATCAAGCGGGATTGTCCAGTCCTGCCCACCGCGGGACTGGAAATACCCACCCAAAGTCCACAGGCTCTTTGCGGCACTGTTAAATTGTCCACCTCCACTCGCGACAATTCCCATGGTGGGCAGGGCTGGAAACTCCCAATCATTTCTAATTTCATCTTCGGATCTCAAATCCACTTGATCTATTTCTCTGGTAAATGCTGAAGCAAAATAATTATTTGATATTTCTGGCATTTCACTGTTGCTGCCTATTATTTTATCCTGACTGTCCCTTACTGGCCTTTTTCTGATACTGTTTTTTATTTATGTACCTGTAGAATATTTTAATATCTTGTTTTATTTCCCGTAATAATTTGCCTTCATAATTTATCTTTGCCTCCCTATTTTTTTTATCTTCTCTCCTAGTCTCTTTGTATTCTACTTTGCCTTTCTCACCTCCGCTATCTATATCCCTTTTATTATCCCCAATTTTTCCCTATGTATTTATTCATCTGTGGTGTCTTATTAGTATTTAGTTTGTTCTTGTTTTTTTTTAAGTGGAATATGCTTTTTCCTGGGCCCTGTTGAACACTGTTTAAAATGTTTCCCTTTGCAGGTCTACATCATTGTTTGCTAATATTTTGTTCATTTTATTTTTCTGTGCTCTATTCTCAGAACCTCAAAAACAGTTTTTCTCCAATCCATTACCCTGGTCCTTGTTATGCTTATATCCTTGTCAATTATTACTCTAAATCATATTATATTATGATTGCTACTGCCTAGATGTTCCCTACTTTTATTTCTCCTATATGCTTGGTTCTTCCCTCATTACCAGATCCAATAGCGAATGTTCCCTTGTTGGACTTCTTACACATTGGGTTAGTGGAATGCAAGTGGAATCACATGGCCATGCAGAAGTACTGCCACATTGTTTTACCAACAACGTCTAGAAAATTTAGGTCTTTTTCTTGGATGATTATTCCATAAGAAAAGGTTTAAAAATTCTTCATAGACTTCTTCTCTAGCAACTATGTTAGAACTAAACAGTCTTTGGCTTACGCAAAATTAAAAAGTTCTTCTTCCTCTTCTCCCAACTTGGTTGCAGATTGCATCTTTTGACTGATAGGTTTCTCAGAAGATCCATTCCCATAATCCAAAAAGAGTAAGCTAAAACTCCCTTTATTGCCAGAAAACAACTGTCCATAATTTCCCGCCAATATAACAGTGAGGATAATGGTACTCACAGTTATCTATGTATACATACTACAATAACTTCAGGTGAGAACAGATGTGAGGTTAAACACACTAATCCAAAAGTTGCTATCCAAAGTGTGCCATTTGCTTCACATAAACATCTTATTGTCTCTCTCACAACTGAAATACATTAAACATTGTGAAGCTGCAGTATTTGCAAGGTAGATCTAAACTAAACGCAACACAGGAAGTTAAGATTTGTCCATTTTGGTCCAAGTAATCATTCTCTATCTGTTCCTTTTCTTCTCTTTCTAATCTGTCCCTCTCTTCACTTCGCTTTTCGTAACTGATTTGCCATTGAGTTAATTATTTGAACTTATGGGCCAGAATTTTGGGCAGGCTCATTGGGGGTGAGTGGGAGCCGTCGGGAAGCTGACCATCACCCGTGATCAGGGCTGGACCATGACTTTACGCTGGTGGGCTAATTAAGGCCCGCCCAGCATGAAACGTGCACTGCAGCGCTCAGTGCTGCCTGTGGTTGGGGGGAGGAGGGTGAGTATGGAAGTTTGTGCATGCATGCAATTAAAGCTCCCAGAGACACAGAGTTGCCTCAGGGAGCGGAATATTTAAAAATTGAAAAATAAAGAATTTTAAAATGTTTAAAAAAGCCCCCTCATGTCACATGTTATTAATGAAATGTTAAAATTTTTATTTAATTTTTATTTGCTGTTGGAAACATCACCCCAACTGTGGATGAGGTTTCCTGAAAAATGTAAAGGCTGCTTGGCCTTTTCGCCTGTCAGCCAACTGTAAGGTTGAGCAGGCAGCAAAACATTTCATTTAATTGGTACTCTAATGGCCTTAATAGGCCTCTTAATTGTCAGCAGGCATTCTGCCAAATCCAGCATGCGCCTGCCAACCAAAATATCACACGAGAGTGTGATGATGTTGAGACGCACGCCAGACGTCATAGTGCGTCATTTTATGCTTGTTCAGGTTGAACGCACACCCGCCCGACAAGCGAAAAACTCTGGCCATGATCCTACCTCAGTCCTTATGCTGTTAATTTCACAATCCTTCAATCTGACTGGTTAAAGAGATGCGCAATTGGTTGCGCTGTTCACTCAGGTCCCAGATGGTGGGCTGCATTTTACGAGTCCTTGCCAGGCATGTTTTCAACAGCAAGGCATGTAAAATAGGGTGGGTGCCCAGCCCACTACCCTCCCACCCACGTTGAGCTCACCGCCATAACATGCTAGGTGGGCAGGCCACCATGTTTAAAAAAATATTTAAGGGTCAACTGAGCTTGTTAACAAGGCCCTCCCTAAGCTGGCCAAACCCTCCCAACCAAATACCCAGACTTACCTCGATCGGGATCCATTGGGCCTTCTCTTTGGGACAGCTTGCAGTCCCGGCAGCACTCACTACTGAGCTCTTGTCACTGCTGGTTCTGCTGGAGCCAACAGCCAATCAGATTGGGCGGCAGGTCTCAAGGACGGGCTTCCTCCCCAGTGAAGGGCGGAAATCCCACTGTTGGCCAATTTAGCCCGCATGCAATGCATCATGGCTGTGGGCAGGGCTCGCACAGGTAAAATGCAGCCCAGCTAGCACCTTCAGCAACTTGCCACGTCAAAGAAAAATAAAAACCTAAACCAGTCTAAGTCTTGGCAAATGCTCTTAGATGCCTGACCACAGCAAGTTGTGGCACCAATATTTTGCCATTTAACTACGCAATTCTTCCTTAATTTGCTTTCAAATTAAACATAATATCGCTAAATCTAGAATGCCGATGTGGACAATCATTGTGGAGAAAATAGCCTCCGAATATTTACAAATCTCCATTCAGCTGATACAGCCTGTTCCAGCATAAATTTCAAAACTTTTAAAATGAAATGACAGGAAATGTGAAATGATCTGAACATTGAAAATCCAATGCATCGGTCAACAAAGCCAACTTACTTACCGAGGAACGATGTTACTAATTAAACCCAAACCATTGAAGTGTTTTAAAAATGGTTGAAAAACCCGCTTAATGATTGCAGAATCTGACAGCCATTTGTTAGTTAACCCTGCTCTGCTATTATATGAAAATTGGAACCAGAAAAGGACACAACTTTTCATAATAATCACTTTAACACTTAGCACAAGTTCTTTCTTTAGAGGGGTGACAGAGTGCAGGCATCTAATTAATTTGTTCCTCGAGACTCTTTTGCAGTTTGTCTTACTATCTACTGGGGACAGCCAGTTTATCCAGCGCGTTAAGGCTGGAGACAACAAGCATGTGGAAAATAACTTGTTCACCTTAAAAAGCTTTAAATCCTTCACAGGGTGCCCCTTCTAACTGATGTATTGTTACTTAATAATAAGCTGCAATATAAATCACACCTTTCATAATGGTTTTTTAAGTTTGCCACAGACAATACACAAGCAGTGAGGTTTGCTTAGAACAGGTTAGGAGGAAAGAGGGTGTGGTAGATTTATTGGGATGGTCAGTATTTTTGTTCCATGAATAAAATGTTAGATATATCTATTCTGTATGCATCTGTAGAATTTTCTCCGCACTGTCAGTGAAACTGTGGTGAAGGTGAACTCAAAGCCTTCATGTTTTACTTGTGCTCCGAATAAGCAAATTTTTTAGAGAAAAATTGTCTGCAAAATATAATTTGTTGAGTGTGAAATCCTGTTAATCCTCATACGGTGTCTCTAGGAAAAACCTTGAGATCCTTTACCTGAGCGAAACAAGATAGAATTGGCGCAGTACGCATACAGTTGAATGAGGAAGAGCATAATGATGAACTTTATAACTATCCAATATCAGATAGGTGGTTTAAAATACTACTGGATATAATGGCAACGGGTGGAATCATCCCATAGTTGTACTAAGTGTGGTAGCGGGCGGGAAAAACAACATTTTATCTGCTGGCCGCAATGGTGGCTTCTCGTGCCGTATCAGCTCAATCCCATTGCATTAATAATGCATTCCCAGGAAACATGCCGTTTCCATGGTGGGCGGGCACTCATTCGCCCACCACACCATCACCTCACCGCTTCATCACGCCGGCCACTGCGTTTGAAGTGCAGCCGTGCGCACACCTCTCAGTGCTTCCAGCCCACGACTGCTGCTTGGAAGACATGGCCCTGAAAGGCAAAAAGTCTGCAGGCCCCAGGTTCAGTGACGCATCCCTCGAGTGCCTTTTGGACACAGTGCAGGCCCGCTGTGATGTCCTCTATCCCGCTCTGGTCACAGGATGGGCAGCAGCATCACTAATCTGGCTTCGGAGGCGGTGGCAGTGGTGGTCAGCGCCAACGCCCTACAAAAGGGCACAGACACCCAGTGCCGCAAGCGGATGAATGATCTCCTCCCCTCTATCAGGGTAAGTCACTCTTCTCATCACTCTTAACTCACACACACCCAAACCCATCACACATCCACAGGGCTGTCACTCACTGCTGGTTCAAGGGACATCACCATTCACTCTCACATACACACCTTCACTACCCTCATCCCGTCCATGGGACCATTTCCCACCTACATCGGCCAGGCACACTTATCATCTGGCCTGGTAGGTATCCTGCCTACACTATCTTCATCTCTATTCATGCAGGACAAGTTGGCACGCAACAAGAGGGGGAGGTCACAGATGGTGGAGGAATGCCTGAAATCAAGGTCCTCTCGGACTTTGAAAATAGAGCCATCCAGCTGGCCGGCGAATATCTGGACCGGTCCTGTGCTGACGGTGAGGTCGGTGCTGCTCTACCAGGTAAGGATCCTGCAGTGCTACAACCATGCTGTTGAGTGACGTGCCCTGTTTCACAGGACACTGTCATGCATTAATTATCTCTCCTTGCTTTCGCAGGCACATCTGGGAAACAGCTGATGGAGTCCATGACCCAGAGCCTCCAATCAAGCTCTGAAGAAACCTCTGAAGAAGAATCTGAAGGCACTCTCCCTGAAACCCCATCACAGCGCTCACCCACACCCTCCACCAGCGCAGAGACACACACCTCGGTGGGACCTAGTTCTAGAGTAGCCTCAGGATTGCAATCTGGTGAGCACATCGCACTGTCTGATCCCCAGCAGAAGGAGGCAGGGACTTCCCTAGTTCCTGGCACTCGGAGGACTGCTGGAGACCAGAAATTTGCTGAGTCCGAGTCAGATGTCTGGATGAGCCTCTGGACTCGGTCATGTCACAGTTGCTGGAGTAGCAAAAGCAAGCTCGGGAACATCAGGAAGGGATGTCCGCTGCACTCTTCAGATTGCAAAGCACAATGGAGGAGTCCATCTGCCTTCAGTCTGAGGTGATAGCGTCGGC
The DNA here is from genome assembly GCF_964194155.1 of Cetorhinus maximus. Classification (NCBI taxonomy): domain Eukaryota; kingdom Metazoa; phylum Chordata; class Chondrichthyes; order Lamniformes; family Cetorhinidae; genus Cetorhinus; species Cetorhinus maximus. The sequence goes on along the minus strand of NC_135887.1, from coordinate 33,481,903 downwards.
ATTCCAATGCACCAAGGTCAACACTGGTAGGGTGGCGGCCGCCATGAAGACCTTGGTCCAGAGCATTGCCCCTGCACTGCTGCATGGGCTGAACTCCATCGCTGGCACCATAGTTGGCCAACAGTGTGTACATGAGAGGGGTGTGGGGCAGGCTGGATCCACCTTTGCAGTGGATGTCTGAGGAGCACCAAGATGTAGCGGCAGGATTAGGAAGGTTAAGAAGAATTAATTGCAAAGCCTGGGCTTTGAGTGTTAATCACTTGTGCATACTGTTTACTATTGTAAATAAACTCTCAAGAATGTCTCCCTGCCTATGGCTCCTTGATGAGCTGTGTTTTTGTCACTCAGATATGAAATCTTTCTGCACAAGATAAAGGCAGGTGTCTCAGTGCAGGGCCTCTTCCCTGTGCAGCCTTCAGACCAAAATGATGGTCCAGCCTCACACTCCCTGGACACATTACTGATGCCTGCACCTCAATGGTCCAGGTCATTCCTGCCAGACATTGCTGGGCAGGCATCACAGAGTTCCGTCATTCTCTGTGTGCGCTCAGCACCTTTAAGGTGGGGCTAGCCCCATCTCTTCAGCATCTCTGACCACTGATGCTGTGCTCCTGAAGGGCTCAGGTGCTGAAGGCTGACAAAGGATCAGGTGCTTTTAAAGTTTCAAGGCTGCATCTCCATGGTATGATCCTGATCATGGAGTGCAAGCGAGCTGCCCTCAGCCAGACAGTAGTCAGACATTCACAGAGGCTGTGTGAAGGCCTATGGAGTTTCCTCACTGCATGTCATCATCATCTTCCTGTAATTGAGCAACTATTAGGTCTGCCACTACATCTCCATGACAGGAGCCTGATCACAGAGGGTATGTGCGCTGCCATAAGCCAGACTGGAGTCAAACGTTCATAAATGCAATGTGAGGATCTTATGTTGTCTCCTCACTGCATGTCGTCATCATCCTCCACAAATCTAGCAGCTATGAGGGCCTCCCGAGCGTTCCTGTCTCATCTGGCCAGTGCGATGGCCTCATCGCCATCATTTTCGCCTCCACAGAGCTCCTCACCCTCATCCCCATCAAAGTCCTCCTCATCAGAGGAGACCTCCAGCTTCTGCATCTCCCCCACAGCCAGCTCCTCTCCCCATTGCAGCGCCAGGTTGTAAAGGGTGTAATGACGATGCGTGAGACCCTCTGTCGACTATATTGCGGGGCTCCACCAGACTGGTCCAGGCACCAGAAACTCATTTTCAGTGTCCCGATGGTTTGCTCCACCAAGTTGCGAATTGCAGCATGAGCCTCATTACACCTTCGCTGTGCTGCAGTCTGAGGCCACTGCATTGGTGTCATCAGCCACGACATCTGTGAGTAGCCCTTGTCCCGAGAAACCAACCCCTGAAGCCTCTGTGGACCCTGGAAGATGTCAGGGGTCTGTGACTAACTGAGGATATAGGAGTCGTGCACACACCCTGGAAACCGTGCACAGACCTACAGGACGTGTTTGTGGTCACACACCAGCTGCACATTCAGTAAATGGAAGCCCTTGCGATTGACATAGTTGACCACTAGTTGCCACGGAGATCTAAGCGCCATGTGAGTGCAGTCGATGGCACCCTGCACCTGTGGAAAACCCGAGATCTGGGCAAATCCCAGCGCTCTTGCTTCTTGGTCCCAGGCGAAATGCATAAAGTTGTGTACCCTTGTAAAGGTGGCGTCCATGACCTCATAGATGAAATTGTGGGTGGAGGCTTGTGATATCCTACAGGGGTCACCTGTAGAGTCCTGAAAGGGGCCACTGATGTAAAAATTGAGTGCCGCAGTGACTTTCACAGCCACGGGCAGTGGATGCCCTCCATGCCTCCGTGGCACCAAATCCTGCAGCAGCTGGCAGATGTGACCGATCAATTCCCTAGACATGCGCAGTCTTCAGCAACACTGGTTCTCAGTCATCTGCAGGAATGAAAGGCAGCATCAATAGACCCTTGGTCTAGCTCAGCCCCAACCAGCGACGGCTCGGCTGTGGCTCGTCAGCCGCGTGTGCGGGAGCCCCAGCTGCCCCTTCTTCCTGAGGGCGCTGCTTCTCCCTCTGCATAGCCAAGTGCCTCCGTCGCTGTCTCCTCCGTTGCCTCTGCTCTCTGCACGCCATGACACATACAGCTAGTTCACCAGGCTCCATGCTCTTGATGTACTCCTCCTGCGGAATGAAAGAGAGACACGTGTGGATTAGCTTGGGTGTACTAAGATCAGGGAATTTTTTCATACAAAATCTTAACCTCAAGAAATTAAATGGATTTGTCGGAGTCCTAAATAAGGTGGATGGTACATATATTGTTAAATGAGCAGATTGGTGACTTGGTCGAAAACAAGACCTGTTCATACCCCTGAAGGGCAAGAGTTCTACCTGTATAATAAATTATCTTTGTCAACAAGGGAAGTAAGGAGTAGGCCCAGATTTTCACTCACTGGTCAGGCGCACAGAGATAGGAGAATTCCAGGCTCCATGATCCTTACCTCTAAGAGTATCTGGCAGACCTTCTGATTTTCAGTCCAGGGCAGTGGGTCAGAATAGAACCAGGACAGGTGACACCAGGAGTAGTAAGGGGTTGGAAGTGAGTCCGGCGTGGGCTGGGCAACTTGGGTGCAAATAAAAAGCGGCCCTTCAGAAAGGCCCATATGACACGTAAGCCATCAACGTTAAAATCCCTGTGCCTTGGAAGAGATGTCATTGCCTTGTCAGGTGAGTGTCCAAGCTGTAAATGTTGTCCAACTGTTAGCTGACCCTGGAATGAATGGCCCATCGTGGGTTTTCTCTCTGGAAGAAATGTCATTGTTGCTGCCTAATCAAAGTGTACTCTACTGAACCACTGAAATCGTGAGAATGGATTCACAAGACACGGCCACAGGGATGGAATTGTCTTGCCACCACTACCTGGTACAGATATTACGCAGTCATGTAGTTAGCTACCAAAACTCAGTGTGTGGATGAATGATGAACATTGCCATGCTCATTATCCCATCCACTTGCTCTTTCGCCACCCACCTATCAGCATGTGGCCACACTTTTGACCCTTGACCAGGTCCCTCACAGCTGCCCTGTCATGTGTGACTAAGAGGAAGGAAACCAATAGGGCTGTCAGTGGTTGCGTTCAGCTGCCTTGCACTTTTCTGATTAGGACGATCAAGTTTTGGTGTAAGAAGTCCAGAAGAGGAGATAGTCCTGTGCCTTGCTGGCGTAATGCCGCTGCAGCTATCAGGAAGGCCTGGATTCAAATAGTGGCTGTGGTGAACACAGCAGGAGACCATCAGTATTCATGGATTCAGTCAGGAAATGGTTCAATGACCGGCTGCACCAGCAAGGTGAGTAGCTTGGTACAACCACATAGAGCTCCAGGAAAGGGTCATATCTGCAAACTGCAGTATAAGCCTCAATGCAGAAGAAGAGGCATGTGTAAGCAGCTCATGTAGGTGCACATGGAACACATGTGACTGAGCATTGTGATGCATTGTGAGCAATACCCCTCCATGTGCTATATATCAGGATAACATAGACCAAAAGGGCAAAGACTGCCATGGAGATGGCCCGGACTGGGGGTCGGTCAGTTTACCTGAGTTTACCGTTTTGTTGAGCCAATGGCCATGGAGGTCGCCAGGGTGCTGGAGCTGCTGTCTGGTGGTGATGGTGAATCGCTGTTAGCACGTGATAAAGGTGGTGTTGAAATCATCTTGGCGCATGGTGGGAATGGTGGAGGTCATGCTGTCATTTCACTGAGCACAAAGAGATGTTGGCATGAGAGAGACTACAGCAATGGGGTTGCATCATTAGGGCAGCATGAACATGGTTAAGACAATGGCGTGTATCAGAGAGTACATTCACAACAACACAGGCTATATGTAAATAATTCCTTCTGTGTCTCAAACAGGTCCCAGTGTTGTTCCTTCTCCACAACCCCTCCCCCTTCCCACGCCCCCATTTGGGGCAGATCATCTCTCGTGCATCAAGAGGAGGAAGAGATGTCCGAGGATGCAGCATCACATCTTACTAGCCCACACTCCATCAACTCAGAAACAAGCACTTTGGAGGGATGTAGCACACGTGTCGAGTTGGTGGCACAGGGTGGAAGACGCCGCACCAGAGTGCAGGAGGAGGTGTCAGAGTCAGAGACATCTGTGCACAGTCCCCTCGGAGAAGGGAGGAAAGTTATCATGATACTCCAGTGGGCAAGGATATGGGACCTCAAGAGTCACCTTTTTGAACACAATATTTGGATAATCAGCAGTAGATGTGTGGACATCTTGCAGATTTCCCTGAGGCAGTGGGAGCTCTTGGACTGTGAATGGAGGAGTCCATCGCCATCATGAGGTCCACATTGTCCTGAGATCTCAACCGCATGAGCTCTAACCACGACAGTTTGACCAATCTCATGGAGAGACACAAAAAGCAACACTTGGAGTGGACGCAAGAGCAGCGTCTCAGCCAGGAAAGGGTGCAAGCCTCCCTCAGTGACCTGGATCAGTCCATCAGAGTATGAGTACTGATTCCATGGAGCACATGAGGCACTGCATACCCTTAACAGAACATTCGCAGTGTTGACGCAACAGTTACTGGAATAGACGACTACTGTGCACCAGCAGCCAGCCCCATCAACCGCACCCGAAGGCCTACCCAGTGCTGTGCAGGTCACTGAGGAAGGTAAAGGTACTGAGCGCCTCTCAGCACCCTCATCTTCCTCCTCATCCCCAGCCCCCCCACCAGAGCCCTTGTCCGCTGCATATATTCCAGTGACCACGGCTGCTCATGCAGTGATGCAGAGGCTGCAGTCTGAAACAGTGCCTGTACAACAATGCAGGCCACCTTGCTCTTCATTGCCATTTAGACAGAGAAGTGAGTAACCTGCCTCCACTTCCTCTGAGGGAACATCAGGGCGGTGGGGCAGGGGAGCACGTCGTAGGGGTGTGCTTCTCACCTAGAGCACGAATGGGTTCACCGAGTTACACTTTTCACATTGTATATAGCACATTTGAGCACTTCTTGAATATACCTACTTACATTTGTACATGACTTGGTGCGTGTTTGTACATGAGAGAGCTGAAAAAGAATGGTGACGTTATGAAGACGTTTCTTACCAGGAATAATGAGGGTAGGGTGCTGGGGTCCATCTTGATGTGCCCTCAGCAGGATCAAGATTGCCGGATGATTTGTGATGCTTCAGAGGGCTTCTTCCTTCTCTACTGTATCAAAAAATTCCAGTGTTCAAAGGCCTTTGCTCCTTGTATCCTTCATCATCCATCCAAGCTTGACTTTAACGGAGGCTTAATGATCAGACTCCATGAACAGATGCTGGGCAGCAGGTGTATCTCAAGCATGAATGCTGGGCATAAGGCATTCATCCATACTGCTGTTATACATCGGCCCAGGTATAGGCATCACAGCTCGAAAGGGTGTCTCATGCAGGTAATATTGGCCATCTGCTATGCCCACCACTTTGGCTGCATTTGCATTCTAGGTGTCACAGGATGTGCTTTGTGCAGTAAGCAGAGGTATATGGAAACCAGGAATGTTGCATGTAATGCCCACATCAGAAACTGAACCATTGATCAGAATGGATGGTACACAATTTCTTTCAAAGAGCTGTTGTTGGACAGTTATAGGCTTCTCTTGTACGAGATACCTTATCTCCATGTATGTTACAACAGGCTTGTCCAACTCATGGCACATGGGCCACAACCCAGCCGCCGAAGCCTCTGTATCAACCCCTCAATGCCAGCATTCAAACTACGTGTAAGCTCAATGAAAGATTCTGCAAGAGTTGCTCCTTTAATCACAGGCCAGTTCTCTCCCACCTCAACAGCAAATTCTGGAGAGAAACAGTCTCTGATTCAAGGAGCAGCGAGCAGTGGGAGGTTGAATGGCTTTTTTGTTTTCACAACATGTGCATTCTCTGCCTGTTGATGTGCTCTTTCTCTCTCTCTCTCGCCCTCGCTCACAGGTGCCAGCCCCTGATGGAGCGCAGTGATCAAAATGGCGGATTGGGCCAGGGAGGTCATGAGGAACAGCAGATTTGCAGCAACAGCGCCCATCCACATGGCCCCCTGCCTGCCCAGGGCACCTGGAGTCCGAGACAGGGTGGAGTGAGTAACTGAATCTCTTCACAGTGTCCCGAATATCTCTTTGGCAATAAGATGTCCAAACCTCCCAGGCCCAGGTGGGAAGTGAGTGAGTCTGGGCTAGTGAGTGAGTGAATCTGGGCGAGTGAATGAGTGAGTGAGTCTGGGTGAGTGGATCAGTGAGTGAGTCTGGGCTAGTGAGTGAGTGAATCTGGGTGAGTGAATGAATCTGGGTGAGTGAATGAGTGAGTGAGTCTGAGTGAGTGAGTCTAGGTAAGTGAGTCTGGGTGTGTGAATGAGTAAGTGAGTCTGGGTGAGTGAGTCTGGATGAGTGAGTGAGTGAGTCTGGGTGGGTGAATGAGTGAGTGAATCTGAGTGACTGAGTGAGTCTGAGTGACTGAGTCTGAGTGACTGAGTCTGGGTGAGTGAGTGAGTGAGTGAGTCTGAGTAAGTGAGTCTGGGTGAGTGAGTTGGGTGAGTGAGTGAGTCTGGGTGAGTGAATGAGTGAGTGAGTCTGGGTGAGTGAGTCGGGTGAGTGAGTGATGCTGGGTGAGTGAGTGAGCCTGAGTGGTTGAGTGAGTGAGTCTAGGTGAGCGAGTCTGGGTGAGTGAGTGGGTGAGAGCAAGAACCCTGAAACTGGGAGTGAGCCTGACACACACACACCCTGCCCTGCTCCTCCTCCCTCCCCAACATCCTACCCACAAAGCAGGCCAGGGGAGGGGGAAAACCCAGGCTGAAAGGGAACCCACTTCCGACCCCTCTTTCATATGAATTCCGCGGAGGATAGCATGGAGTGTGTGCCACCAGAGGTAAATGCAAGGTCAGTATTAGTTAAACACAACACCTTAGCTTGGCCCAGTCGCCAGGATTTGGGGCCTAGTCTGTCTGTTTCTAGTTCTGCTTCTTAAATGAAAAGGCAAAAAAAAAAGGTTTTTTTTGCTGCTCGGTACTCTTTAATGCTCATTTTTATTAATTTTTTTAAAATATATCAATTATTACTTTGACATCAACTTTTAAATTCCTGTTTAATGTTGTGCCAAACCCTATCTTGCCAAAATTTGCTCACCAGTCCCTTGAGTGAGAAAAGAATTGAAACGTGGCTGCCCACACAAATAGGATGGACAAGCCTATGCTACAACAATATAGTAACTGAAGGTATAGACTCTCCTAGTCCATCGGGGTCACATACTGTTCCTGGAGGCTCCGACAAATGAGCCCCAAGCATGGGTAAACCGGGGGGTGGGGCTTCCTGACAAGAGAGTATGCAGCATCCGAAAAGCTCTCTGTAATAAAGTTTATCTGTTTCTTGTTGAAACCTGTCCGGCCCGTCAAGGCATTACATTTGGCAATGAGGATGGGATAGCTCCGACACTGCACCTCGCCTTGTTAACATGAGTACATCAAATCTTAGGAAAAAGAAAAGACTACTCACCAGTCATGCCACTCTTCGGCAGAATCGATCCTTACGATGTGACGATGGAAGACGAGCCAGTATGTAGAGTGCCTTGGATTTTAGTTTGTTGCGAACGAAATTACCGCGTAGAAAAAGCAGAAAGCAATCCTTTTGAGTGCATGTGGTGGCAAGATATATCATCTCATCCACAGCCTGATGGCCCCAAACCCTCCTAATCCTAAACCCTATAATGAATTAGCGGACCTCGTGAAAATGCACGTCCAGCCGAAGCCACCCATAATAATGCAGCAGTTTAAGTTTAATTCCAGAGTTAGGGCCCCGGGAGAGTCCATCACTACCTATGTAACAAAGCTGAAGCAGTTAACAGAACACTGTGACTTCAGGAACACACTAAATGGTGTGCTGCAGGGCTGATTAATTTGTGGAGTTCATGACTACACCATTCAGCGCCATTTACTCACACAGGCTGACATTGATTTGAAACGCGCCCTGGAAATACCCCTCACTATGGAAAGTGCTGCGAGAGACTCACAGGCTTTGCAACACATACAACATGGTGCTGTTCTTCATGTGAGGCGGGAACCTACCACTGGGCGTGATGCAAAAACCAGACCCACAGCACCAAAGTGACAGGCAATATCCACTGTTAGAAACATGAAAAGTGTTAGAAACACTTCAGCAGCAACTCCAAGGTTAATTTGTTATAGATGTGGGGACAGACCGGATACCTGCAGATTCAAGGAGGCAGAATGCCATTACTGCCATAAGAAAGGTCATGTAGTAAGGCAATGCAGGGCAAAGTCGAAACAGCCAATAAAGCAACAAACGAACATGATTTATTTGAAAAATATAGCAGAGCATGAAACTGCCGATACCGACGTCTATTATCTAGTATAATGTCACCGCTGTAAAAACTGAACCGATCACTGTCATAATCCAAGTTAACGGGAAGTCACTAATAATGGAGGTGGATATGGGATCCTCAACCACAGTGGTGGGAGAGCACATTTCAAATACCTAAATGAAGGTAGACGGCCAATAAACCTGGAGCAGACAACCACTAAATTGAAGACATACACTGGAGAATCTATACAGGTAAAGGGCATTGCCACAGTACCAATATCTTAAAGGCAACAGACAGCTTAGCTTCCAGTGATCATAGTGACAGGAGAAGGACCTAGTCTTCTGGGCCGAGGCTGGCTACAAAAAAATCAAGCTTGACTGGTCTGAAATATTTCACCTGAAAACAGGAGAACCTGAACTGTTAAGGAAATACAACAGTGTATTTCAGGACGAATTAAGGAAGTTAAAAGGCTTGCAAACAAAAATATATGTGGGTCCTCAGGCGACACCATGTTTCTTTAAGGCCAGGGTTGTGCCTTTTGCGTTGAAGGAGAAGGTGGATGCGGAACTGTGCTGGTTAGAAAAGCTGGTCATCATCCCACCTGTCCATTTCTCGGAATGGGCAGCACCCATAGTTCCAGTGGTTAAGTCTGATCAAACCATATGCATTTGTGGGGACTATGAATTGACCATAAACAAGGCAGCCAAACTAGCTAAGTGCCCTATTCCAAGGATGGATGACTTACATGCAAAGCTAGCTGGAGGCAAATCCTATACAAAATTGGATATGAGCCATGCTTACCAACAATTAGAGCTGGATAGCATATCTAGAGGATACATGACCATCAACACACGCAAGGGTCTTTATCAGTATACTCATCTACCCTTTGGAGTATTGTCTGTATGTGTAATCTTCCAAAGGACAATGGAGAGTCTTTTGCAAGGACCTCCCCAAGTGGTCACATACCTACCTAGGTGATGTTCTGATCACAGGGTCAACTGAAACCGAACACTTGGCCAACCTGGAAGAAGTGCTAAGAAGACTCATTGAAGCTGGCGTTCGATTAAAGAAAGAAAAATGTACATTCCAAATGCCAGAAGTTACTTACCTGAGTCACAGAGTGGATGCCATGGGTTTGCATCCAGTAGAAGAGAGAGTTAGGGCAATCAAAGATGTGCCCTCACCATCCAATGTAACCAAGCTCAAGTTTTTCCTGGGTATGATCAATTACTATAGCCACTTCTTGCCAAACTTATCAACAGTGTTCGCACCATTACACTTGTTTAAAAAGAATCACCGTTGGTCATGGAATTCACAACAGGAAGAAGCCTTTGTGGAAGTAAAGAAACTGTTGCATTTGTTGTGTTTATTGGTACACCACAACCCATTGAAAGAATTGGTATTAACATGTGATGCTCTCCTTATGGTGTAGGAGCTGTGTTATCACATAGAATGGAAGATGGATCAGAAAGGCCCATTGGCTATGTCTCGAAAACCATCTCCACAGATGAGAAGTGTTATTCCCAGCTAGAAAAGGAAGGTGTATCAGTGGTACTCTGAGTGAAGAGATTCCACCAGTACTTGTTTGGGTGACATTTCACCATTGTGTCAGACCATAAACCATGAATGGGTTCATTCAGTGAGGATAAGGCCATTCTGCCAACAGCATCAGCAAGAATACAACATTGGGCTTTGATATTACCTGTGTATGAGTATGCCTTTATGTACCGTCCTGGCTTATACATTGCAAATGCAGAAGCACTCAGTCGTCTCCCATTATCAGATAGAATTGTGCATGCTCCAGTGCCACAAGAAGTTGTGCTAGTACTGAATTTCTTGGATTCTTCACATGTGTGTGCGAACCAAGTTAGAAATTGGATGAACAGAGATCCAATTTTGTTTCTTGTTGAAACCTGTCCAGTCCGTCAAGTCATTACAAACACACAAACATATCAGCAAGTGTAGGGTTTGAATTCAGATGTTGTGTCACTCTCAGCATTGTGGGCATAGTTTGATTATGGAAAATTTGGTGATTGGGCCCTTCGTTTACAGTCATTGGCATTTCTGTGAGAGGTCCAGGTTTTGAATGACTATTACCGTGCGAGTGAATAAAAATTTATAGCAAATTCCACAGGGATACCTCCTGGCTATCCAAACAAATAGGCCAAGTTCAGACCTACTCTTACATGGTCAATATGCACAATTTGTGCTAAACAATTCTAGGCTAGCAAAATCCAACGAGTGTGGAGGCAACTGCTGATTTAAATGGCCAGCTGCCTGCATAAATCACGTATACATGTAATGTACCCCGCACCCATTCCCACCCCCGCAAAAATGGGACGTTCTGTGTTCGGGGACAGGACAACGGAGAGCCTCTCCATCATGGCAAAAATTTGGGCCAAAGTACAAAATTTAAAGAAAGCACTTACACCAAAGCAAATAACAGTAGAGATCTTGTGAACTGGGATAGATACACAGAACATCAAAGGGAAGAAAAGATAGTGGTAAGAGCTGCAATAAAGAATATGAGAGAAAGTTTGAGAGAAAATTTGTGAGAGTTAACAAGGACAACACTAAAGGCTCAAAATTGGACTCCATAGCAGCTCCAAAGTGCTCCGAATGCTGTTTTGGTGCCAAATTGGCAACTGTGCCGCATATGCACATTGCCGACGCAGGCAGCATCAAACATCAGCATGAGTTTAGGAATGTGGACCAGAAGTATGTAGAGCAGGTAGATTCTGACACCAGTCAACATGTGATGCTGATTTGATGCCAGTGCTGCTATTTTCAATTTTGCTGTTCCAGCTTATGCCTTTCATAAACTCACACAGCTGAACATGCTCTCAGCAGTGGGAGGAATCCCCCTCCAGCATTATTTAAAGGGATCATCAACCACTCTCAGGTTAATGTCTGATGGGTGTTGGCTTCAGTCATCTTCAGTTGCAGTTCCTTCTTATTCTGCTTCAAGATCATCTAGCAAGCTCTCTCTAGCAGTCTCACTAGATTCTGATCATGGTTTACGATGGCTTCTTCCATTGTATCTCCACATCCATAGAGCAGCAGGTCAGCCACAATCGCTTCCACTCCTGGGAGATCACTGACTATCTAATGCTGTTGATACTGATACTGTTCAGGAACCATAGAAATGCCAAATGGCATGCAACTATCTATACCTCCAAAAGGTTTCCAGAATGTAGTCAGGAAACTGCTGCTTTCATCCAACTTCACTTGCTAGTATCCTTCCTTCATGACTAGGGTAGTAAAGACCTTTGCCTTGGCAAGTTGTGGCAAAGTTTCTTCAATGTTTGGGACGGGGTAGTGAGATCACTTCAAAGCTTTATTGAGGTCCTTTGGATCTATGCACACTCTCAGTTTTTTGGGTTGATTCGCTGCTGCCTTGCTGCTAATCCAGTCTGTAGGAGTTGTCACTTTCTTGATTACTCCCATCTTTTCAAGCTCCTCTATCTTGTCTTTCAGACTGGACTTGAGGGGAGCTGAAACTCTCCTCGAAGATGCTGAGTTGGTCACACACACTCATTTATTTCAAGATGATGTTTACCAGGAAGACATCCAAGACAAATGAAAACATCCAGGTAATTTATTAGGATTTGTTCAGCAGTCAATGGTTTTGTGCTGTGCGAATCAGTGCAAACCTCTTCTGCTGCATGGAGAGTTACCAGTCCTAACTTTTGACTTGGTTCAGCAAAGATAAGTGGAGTTTGCTTAGTGTCTACTATTTGGAACTGCAAATCTTCCTTCTTCACATTGCATTGGGCTCTCAGCTTGGTTTGTCCTCTTGGGGTGAACATCGCTCCATCATGTAACCTCAACTTTACCTCTGACAGCTTCATCTTCGGGTCACCATCTTGAGCAACTTCACACAGATCTGCAAAGCTCATGATGTTGCACATAGCGCCAGTATCTATAGACACTTCACATTAACCTGATTCCTTCCTTTCGCAATCATCATACCAATAGTCACAAACCACTTTTTTTTCTTTGAGACTTGAGGGTCCCAATCTGTTATAGAGTGTAGAGTGGTTCATCAGGTTCATTGTCCAACATCTCTCCAGTAGTCCATGTCCAAATGCAGCAAGACCTGGACAATAGCCAGGCTTGGGCTGACAAGTGGCAAGTAACATTCGTGCCACACAAGTGTCAGGCAATGACCATCTCCATTGCCCCATGACGTTCAATGTCATTACCATCACTGAATCCCCCACTATCAACATCCTGGGGGCTACCATTGACCAGAAACTGAACTGGACTGGCCGTATAAATTCAGTGGCTACAAGAGCTGGTCAGAGGCTAGGAATCCTGTGGCAAGTAACTCACCTCCTGACTCCCGAAAGTCAAGGCATCTACAAGGCATAAGTCAGGAGTGTGATGGAATACTCCCCATTTTCCTGGATGAGTGCAGCTGCCATAACACTCAAGAAGCTTGACATCATTCAGGACAAAGCAGCCTGCTTGATCGGCACCACATCCACAAGCATTCATTCCTTCCACCACCGACGCACAGTAGCAGCAGCTGTACCATCTACAAGATGCACTGCAGGAATTCACCAAGGCTCCTTCAACAGCACCTTCCAAACCCACGATCACTACCATCTAGAAGGGCAAGGGCAGCAGATAGATGGGAACACCACCACCTGGAAGTTCCCCTTCAAGTCACTCACCATCCTGACTTGGGAAATATATTGCCGTTCCTTCGTTGTCACTGGGTCAAAATCCTGGAACTCCCTTCCTAACAGCACTGTGGGTGTACCTACACCACATAGACTGCAGCAGTTCAAGAAGGCAGCTCACCACCACCTTTTGAAGGGCAACTAGGGATGGGCAATAAATACTGGCCCAGCCATCGAAGCCCACATCCCATGAATGAATAAAAAAATATTTCTAGGCTTGCTTTCCTTCTTTCCAGCAAACACTTGTGTGCAAAGTGATTCAGCTTCTTGCAGTTAGAGAACTGCTTTCCTCATGCTGGACATGCTTCCTTTTCTTTGGTATGGTGTCCCCCACAATATATATATCAAGTACTCTGGCCTTGAACTGCTGGCGCTTCTGTAAATAGTTCTTCCTTCCCTCCATTGTTTTGTGCTTGGAAGGCCTGAACTGCCTCTCAGCGTAGTACAAAGCCTCATCAGTTCTCCCATCAATACTCTGCAGCTGATTGTTGACCACTTCAGAGCTTCTACACATGTCAATAGCTTTCTTGAGAGTAGATTTTTCTTCTCTGAGCAGACATGCTTTCACAGCAGGATCTTTAGTTCTTAAGTCAATCCTATCTCTGATCAGATCATCCTTCTGTTGCTCAAACTCACATGATATAGCTAGGTGTCTCGATGTAGTAACATTATCAGAGAACTCAAAGTCAGTCCTTAAGGTCTCCACAATTTCACAAGTCTGGCTTCTCTGCTCCTCAGTGATGTCTATGGCACAATTTAGCTGCTAGCACTCTTTATGCAGCACTGATAACAGAGTTGTTATTGTTATTTGTTCAGGTTTCTTATTTAACTTTGTGGAAATGTCATAGTTTTGCCATTGAGACGGGAAGAATTTCCAATTTATTTTCAAAATTGCCTTTAGCTCCATAGAAGCCAGTACTGGAATGTTCAAAGTCATACTTACTCACCCAATGACTAATGTCCTATACCAAGTTGCAGACTAAAATTTTAATGATTCTCTACTGTTTCTTACAGCTGCTGGCTCTCTTACCCAATTTCAGCTGCATATTCCTGACACCATGTTCCAAGTGGTGGATGAAATAGTTTCTGCTCTCAGGCCTTTTTACGCTAAGGATGGCATCAAAGGTCACATGACTATGGTGAGCCCATGGCAAGCCACATTGCACAAAGGCACTTCTCCAAACACAAATGTAGAAATTCTCCAAAAACACCCTCAATTGCACTAGCAGCCAAAAAAGAAAATCAATGAACTAACTTTTGTGCAGTTCACAATCCCTTTAAACTGTTCTGTTGAAGGGTCATGTGGACTCAAAACGTCGACTCTTTTCTTCTCCACCGATGCTGCCAGACCTGCTGAGTTTTTCCAGGTAATTCTGTTTTTGTTTTCCCTTTAAATTGTGCTGGGTGAGGGTCCTTCATGCCACCTAATATTGTACTCAGCTGTTAATGTAGGCCGGAGTGAGGTTTACTAAAATGGCAGTGCTGGTGTTAAATCAGTGTTGCGCAATGATTTACATCAGAATATGCCTACATCATAATAACCCTCAGTCATTAGACCCACGCAAACAAACCCTTTTACTGAGATGGCGTCGAGCGCACTTCCCATTGGAAGTGTGCTTGCGCATCCCAGACACCTTTATTGAGCATTAGGAAGTCATATATTGAGCCTAAAAAAATGGATGCTGCACAGCCCAATTTAGCCCCACATGTGTTAATGGAACTGCGCTATAACTCTCTGTGACAATGGTATACTTACTTTATCTTTGACCAGCATTGTCCTCGGACACAGCTTCCCTGCTGTGTTTATGGTATTGTTGAATCGTACCTTCTATGTTTCTTTATCTGCAGAGCTTCGTTAGAGGCTTATGAAGCTTTTTTACATTTTACAGGCTCCCTCAGCCCTCAGTTCTTGGCTCTTCGAAGTTGAAGGAACATACAAGATTGGAGTTGACAGTCAGCAATCTTCATACCAGCATGTTTCTGTCTTAAAAATAAATAATGTGCTCTAACTGGCTGACTGCTGTCAGGGCCTTATACTGACAGAATTGTGTCGACATTCCATGTTGGTGAACTGAAGGCGACTGGTTTAGCTGCTCTGGAAGGTGCAGGCTACTCAGACATGGCTGGGGCGCCAGCGGGGGAGAAGTTTACATGATGGGTGAAGTGAACAATGCCAACAGGCTACTTACCCTTAAGATAAAAACAAAAGCAAAAGCCCGCTTCCGCACGCCCCGCCCGACATGGGGAAAATTCTCCCCATTACAAACGCCCCCATGTGATGTGGGACCTTGCTGTCCAGAAAGAGCCTGCTTAATTTGCCAACATTCCAATAGTAACTATGCTTCAAAAGTATTGTAAAAGCACCTATAAGGCACTTGGGTCATACTAAGAAAGGTGTTGTATGAATTTAAGTTCTTTCTTTATAACGTTCCTCTCAAACGTGACACATTTATGAGCTGCTTCACATTTTTTAGTCTTGCTACACGCACTACACCTTCCAAAGCAGCTAAACCAGCCGCCTTCAGTTCACCAACATGCCCAATTTAGCCCCACATGTGTTAATGGAACTGCGCTATAACTCTCTGTTACTTTATCTTTGACCAGCATTGTCCTCGGACACAGCTTCCCTGCTGTGTTTATGGTATTGTTGAATTGTACCTTCGACGTTTCTTTTTCTACAGAGCTTCGTTAGAGGCTTATGAAGCTTTTTTACATTTTACAGGCTCCCTCAGCCCTCAGTTCTTGGCTCTTCGAAGCTGAAGGAACATACAAGATTGGAGTTGACAATCAGCAATCTTCATACCAGCATGTTTCTGTCTTAAAAATAAATAATGTGCTCTAACTGGCTGACTGCTGTCAGGGCCTTATACTGACAGAATTGTGTGGACATTCCATGTTGGTGAACTGAAGGCGGCTGGCTTAGCTGCTCTGGAAGGTGTAGTGCCTATAGCAAGACTAAAAAATGTGAAGCAGCTCATAAATGTGTCATGTTTGAGAGGAACGTTATAAAGAAAGAACTTAAATTCATACACCTTTCTTAGTATGACCCAAGTGCCTTATAGGTGCTTTTACAATACTTTTGAAGCATAGTTACTATTGGAATGTTGGCAAATTAAGCAGGCTCTTTCTGGACAGCAAGGTCCCACATCACATGGGGGCGTTTTTAATGGGGAGAATTTTCCCCATGTCGGGCGGGGTGTGCGGAAGCGGGCTTTTGCTTTTGTTTTTATCTTAAGGGTAAGTAGCCTGTTGGCATTGTTCACTTCACCCATCATGTAAACTTCTCCCCCGCTGGCGCCCCAGCCATGTCTGAGTAGCCTAAGTGCAATGAGTCATTGACGGCATGTGTCCTTAGCTGGGTGGCCCAGCAAATATCCCCTATGCATTGGTCAGCCTGAGAGGGCTGTGATGAGATGGGTTCTGCACCCGCAGCATCTGGTGGACTGCGGTGGGGGCAACCTGGAAGATCTGCACCCAGGCGCAGTGCTCGAACTCCAGGACATGTCAAAGTCAGGGCGATGACATGGTGGGAGGGGATCTTCAAGGTGGCGTGGCACCGATCGATCTGCTGCTCTCTGTGCTCCACATCATTGTGCCTCCTTGCAACAGCAAGTACAACTGTGTGCTCCCAACTGTGATGAAGGCAGCATGTGGCCAAGGTGGGGGGGAGGGTGGGGAAGGACACAGCTGGCATATTTGTGCGAGTGTTCGGCAGCAGCACTGGACCCCTGCAATGGGCAGCTGGGCTTGGTGTGGACCAGCCGCCAGGAGATTGAAGGTACAAGTATCACTTATCAATGCTCTTTTTTCATTTCCAGGAGAAGAATTCTCATAACAATGCCGAGCGGGTGAGGACTGGCGGTGGGCCAGGCCAGATTTTGCTGCTTAGCCGCTTCAAGCAGGAGGCCCGTGACTTGGAGAGGCACCACGCACCCTGGCCCACTGGAGCCGGAGAGGCTGGGGTTCCACGGGCAGGTATGTGTGGCCAGCACTCACATCACCAATAATCTCCCAACATCCATGGCAATGCTGATTGTGGAGTGAGTGACGTAACCAACATGGCTTGTCCAGTGCGTGTGGAATGATGAGCGCATGATGATCCAGGGGACAGGCATGTACATTGACATTGCCCGCAGGCTAACTGATCGAATTTCCTTACTTTTCCTTTCAGCATCATCGGCGCACGGCCAAGAGCAGGAGCAGCAGGGACTCCTCTGACACCTGAGGGCCATGAAGTTCCAACATCACCAGCGTCACACTATCTCTGCCAGGCAGGTACCAGCGCAGATACTGGCACCTCGGTGGGCATCAGATCTTTGGCTAATGTCCTGGGGCACAGCAGTCAGGGCACTTCACAGTCGCTGGAGGAGCTGGCGAAGACAGAGAGTGCCCACGGCGCCAGCAGTAGGAGGACTGCAGGGGCCCAGGCACATGCTCAGTCCGTCGCTGATGATGAGGCCCTGGAGTCGTCGGCAATGCAGCCAACTGATGAGATCTGATGGAGATACATGAGGCTGTGCTTGGCTTGGTGTCAGTGGTGGAGGAGTCTACGCGGACTGTAGGCAATGCACTGACCCTCATGGATGTGCGCCAAGCTTCCTCCATGGAGAGAGTGCCAACTCTCATGGAAAGGCAGCTCCAGGGACAGGATTAGGGGTTCCTGGGGTTGCGCTGGGACCTGCAATCCCTCACAGCGGCATTAACCTCATGTGGTCAGTGCCCATGTGGCTGGTGGTTTGGACACCAGGTATCGCACCTCGGTGCCCATCCATCCACAGTGAGCAGGGAGGGCTGAATGAATCTCACGTCAGTGGAGCAGCTGCCTGTTGTCTCTGCTGGTGCCTCTCAGGGCGCTCTGGATGAGGGCAGTAGCTCCTCCACCCCTCTACCAGTGACCGCAGCACCCAATGAGGCAGCGACAACTGGGGAGATGCCAGCTGTGGAACTGGCAGCTCCCTCCCAGGTGGGGCCAGCACAGGCTCCACAGGCCAGAGGACATCCACCAAGGTCATCAAGGCCAACAGGACAGGAGAGAGAGCAGGCTGTCTCAGATGCCAGTGCCAGCGAGGGGGCACCACAAAGACGTAGCATCCACAAACGTAAAATGAAGGCCCCTTAGGCACACCCCGGGTTCATCACTGATGGGTTTTTGTTGGCCCCCCTATCAGTTCCTTCTGATTGTGTGTGAAGTGCAACACCATTTTATTTCTGTTATGTCAAGAGACTTTTGTTACAGCATTAAATTTATATTGTCTAACATGTCTGGGGGTGCCTCTTTTCTTGGGCAGGTGGATGGATTCCTGAGATTTGAATGAGTGATTTGTGTGTCATTGACATTTGTTGACTGGGCCCATCGTCAATGCTCCTATCCTGACAGATTTGGCACTAATGTCTCAAAGCTGGAAGCTGCAGCCCAGGCTTGTGTTGGAGGTCCATATGTGCTGTGTTAGCTGAAGGTTCCTTGGATTAGAGCGTCCCGGATGTCCCTGCCTCCCTGCAGTATGCCCGGGTCAGCATCTGCCCCCTCAGCATTTCCCTGTGCGTGCTCATCCTCGGACTCACTGCTGGAGTCATCGTGTGCAGCCGCAGCCATTCCGTCTAAATCCTCTTCATCCACAGCATTCCCCCTTTGCAGCTCAAGATTGTGCAGAGCACAGCATGCAGCCACTTTAAGCGACACACGATCTGGGGCGTACTGGAGTGCAACCCTGGAACGGTCCAGGCATTGGAAGCACATTTTGAGAAGACCGATAGCTCTCTCCACCACAGACCTTGTGGAGGCATGGCTCCTATTGTACCGCTGCTCAGCTTCTGTTCTTGGATGGTGGAGAAGCGTCATGAGTCACCTTCTGAGGGGATAACCCTTGTCACCCAACAGCCATCCATCCAGCCAGGCTGGAGCACTGAAGAGCCCTGGAATCTGGGAGTGTCTGAGGATGTAGGCGTCGTGGGAGCTGCCTGGGTACCTTGCACAGACTTAAAGAATCAGCATTCTGTGACCACACACTATCTGCACGTTCATGGAGTGGAAGCCCTTCCTGTCGACAAAGGCACCGGGTTCACCTGCTGGCGCCTTGATGGTCACATGTGTGCAGTCTATAGTACCCTGGACGGGGGGAAGCCAGCAAAGGCCGCAAAGCCTCTGGCTCACTGTGTCTGGCTTGCCTGGTCCCAACGGAAGTGGATGAAGGTCAATGCACACCTGAGCAGAGCGTTTGTGACCTGCTTGACACAAGTGTGGACAGCTGATTGGGAGACACTGCAAAGATCACCCACCGAGCCCTGGAAAGAGCCGGAGGTATAGGAGCTGAGGGCAGCTGTGATCTTCAGAGCCACTGGCATGGGGTGTCCACCCACACAGTTAGCTGAGATCTCAGGACCAATCATCTGACAGATATAGTTGACTGCCTCCCTTGACAGACGGAGCCTCCTTCGGCACTGCACCTCAGACATATTGAGGTAGCTGCTTCGCGCTCTGTATACCCTGGCAGCAGGATAATGCCAGCTTCTGCGGCTCCTTGCACCTTAGACTACCTCTTGGCCCTGCACCCCTTGCGCCTGCGCCTCTCCTCCCAAAGGTGGCTCCCCTACAGGCTGAATGTGCAGTCCTGGCCTCCTCTCCCTTCTAGCCCTCCCTTCCTCCTCAGATGAGGTGCCTCCAGTGGAGAGTTCAGCTCCCATTCCCAGGCTCAGGGAGGCTTGCTGAAACCTACAGGCCACAAAACAAATCCTCACTGAAAAGTACTGACCTGAAGGTTGTGAGTCCAGTCCAAGCAGCTGCTATGCGTTTGCAACTTTTCCACCTCACACAGGCAAGTTTCACTAACTTCTGAGCTGTAACTTTTAAATGTTTGGATTCGTGAATTCACTGAGCCCTCTTCTCCTGCCCGTGGATGAGCTTCATGCAAATTTCTGATACACACCTGCCCGTTGCGCCCGTGTGACGAGCCGAAGATCGCACTGGTGCCTTAAAATCCAGGTCAATTGGAACCTCAAGGGCCTTAAGTGGCCTGTTAATTAATGGCGGTCACGCAACAGAAATCGTTGCATGCCTGCCCACCGGAATATCGCGATGGCGCACGGTGACATCGGGACGCACGCCCGGCATCACCATGCGTCATTTTACGCGTCAGCGAGCGGGTCCCGCCCCCCTGCACGCCGACGGAAAAATTCTGCCCAATGTAACCCGCTGGGATACTGATGGAATTGGGTGGAAGGCTGATTTTACACCTTGCCTGATTGTACGCGCCATTGTAATCAGTGGAGAGCAGTATTAGGTGGAGTGTAAAACCAGCGTCCCAACCAACCCTGTGGGATTCCTACCAGGTGAGTTGGTTCAAAATTATCCCCTCTTATTTAATGTATTTATACTTTCTGCATATATAGAGAATATATTCAGAATTTTATCAGATACACAGGTCTTTACCTGTTTTTGTAACAAGTTATCGTTATAAATTTCTATACTGAAATTTGTAACAGAACCTGCCTGTAATCACACTGTAATCATACCCTTTCACTACAGAAACCATAATAACTGTGTTTTATTGTAATTTTTGAACCTTGAAATGAGTGACATTAATACTGAAAGTAGAACATGTTCTACTCCAAGCCGAGTCTCAGCATTATACAGGTCAAAAAATGCATTAGATCCAGAGTAAAGTTCTCTGTACTTTGCCTCAATAGTACTATTTCATATTGCACATGTATGACAATTTTCTATTTCCTACACAAGCCATTTGAACTGGATTTGAACTAAGTCACTGAATGAAAGGTCAGTGTTAAAACCCATTGTCCCATCCAGATCTTACAATACCAACAGCGGAAGATTTGATAGTTAAAGCATAGTGGTTGAAATCGCACTGTATGTTAGGAACAGATGCATTAATAATTTCATATCAAATTCAGTGTCTACTGTTTGAACAAAATAATAACTTCAGGCAAATATTTTTGTTCTAGAAACAGAAACTGCTGAAATCATTCAACAGGTCTGGCATCATCCAATGAAAGACCACCAACCTGAAAACTTAACTTTGTTTTTCTCACTCTCTTTTATTTCCAGTATTTCCTGTTTCTATTTCAGATTTCCAGCATCCACTGTTTTTGGCTTTTACATATAAATGTTTTTGTTCAATTGAGAGACACAAATTTTGTTCATGCGTTAACACATTCATTATTAATATTGCACCTTGTAATTTTAATCCATGAATTTTCAACTGATGGTTCAGTGATCCTATTGTTATGCATTGATCCCTGTCTACCATCTCTACATTGTACATCATTTCTTACAGAAGAGCTCACACTATCTCATCATTTACACTGCAAGGCTGACCAGTTTCACCATTGATCCATCTCCTGATACATTGAGCTGCTCACCATTAGCACCTGTTCAGGATATTGCGACTCAGGGTCAAAACCAATTAAGGAGATTAAGAAACAACAAAAGAATTACTATTGCCAAAATAAGATAAAGCTCATGGGGGACTGGAGCCTATGTGGCTGAAAGAGAAATTGTCCTGCTGAGCTGTTCTAACTTGCTGTGTCTGTAATGGAAATATATTGTGATTCGATATTCTAAAAAAAACAAAAATTGCTTTGCATTTTTGCTGTGGGCCTTTTATTTATCTTTAGCTCTGGTTTGTAAATTATTTTCTTCCTCTTTCCATCACCTACATGATGGGGTCCTTATGCCTGTGCCTCAAAGTATTTTAGCATTTTTAAAAATTCATTCTTTGGATATTAGTGTTAATGGCTAGGCTAGCATTTATTGCCCATATCTAATTACCCTTGAGAAGGTAATGGTGAGCTATTTTCTTGAACCGCTGCAGTCCATATGATACACCCACAGTGCTGTTCGGAAGGGAATTCCAGGAATTTGATACAGTTACAGTGAAGGAACCACAACATAGGTTCAGTCAAGATAGTTTGTGATTTGAAGGTTGTGGGTTTGGAAGGTGCTGATGGTGAAGCCTTGGTGAGTTGCTGGAATATTCTTGTAGACGGTACAGACTGCTGCCACTGTGCGTTGATGGTGGAGGGAGTAAATGTTTAAGGTGGTGAATGGGCTGCTGATCAAGCAGGTTGCTCTGCCTTCAATGGTGTCGAGCTTCTTGAATCCTGTTGGAGCTGCACTCAACCAGGCAAATGGAGACTATTACATCACACTCTTACTTATACCCTGTCGATGGTGGATAGATATTGGGGAGTCAGGAGGTGAATTGCATGCTGCAGAATTCCCAGCCTCTTACCTGGTCTTGTAGCTACAGTATTTATATGGCTGGTCCAGTTAAGTTTCTGGTCAATGGTAACCCCTTGAATGTTGATGATGGGGCAATTCAGTGATGGTAATGCCATTGAATATCAAGGATAGTTAGATTCTCTCTTATTGGAGATGGTCATTACCTGGAACTTGTGTGGCACAAATGTACCTGCAACTTACTAGCCCAAGCCTGACTGCAATCCTAGGCCAGAAATTTACATCCTGAAGGTGGGCATGCGCCCAACCTGTCTGGCTGCAAAATAACGCGAGATGACGTCGGGCGAGCAACCCGGCATCATCACACACTCGCGCGATGTCTCGCTTGGCGCGTGTGCGCAGCATTCGGAAGCGTGCCTGCCCACAATTAAGATGGCAATTAAGCCCATTAAGGAGGCAATTGAAAGCGATTTATTTGACCCGTCCACTTTTACAGTTGGCGGACGGGCCAATTGGCCAGGAGGCCCTTTCATTTTTACTCAAACCTTGATCCAGGATGGGATGAAATCTCCACGGGGAAATAAAATCAAAAGCGATATCTGGGGACTGGTTTTTTAATGAGGTATGCTTTCAGATGCTTGATTGTGCTGCATGGACATATTTTGCAGCATTTTTGTTGCTTTGTTTATTCTGTGGAGGTCTGTAGCTCCCTGAGGTAGCTGTCTGCCTTCAGGGAGCTGAGTGGAAGCGCGCACCAGCACCCGCAGTGACATTGGTGCCCACCCTCTTCCCACCCCCACCGGCAGTGCTGAACATTTCTCAGCATGTGTTTCATGCCGGCTGGCCGTTAATTGGCCATCCAGTGTGAAATCACGGTTGGCGGCCAATCACGGTCGGGGGCCTATTTCCCATCTGCCCCTGGGCCTGCTGATCACGTGCGCCTGATGAGAGAAAAAGTCAGGCCCTAGTCTTTCCGCATATGGACACAGACTGATTCAGTACATGAGGAATTGCCAATGGTGCTGAACATTGTGCAATCATCAGTGAACATCCCTATTTCTGACCTTATGTTGGAGGGAAGGTCATTGATGAAGCAGCTGAAGATGGTTGGGCCGAGGCCACTACCCTGAGGAACTCCTGCAGTGATGTCCTGGAGCTGAGATGATCAGCCTCCAACAACCACAACCATCTTACTTTGTGCTAGGTATAACTCCAAACAGTGGAAATTTTTCCTCCTGATTCCTGTTAACTTCAGTTTTGCTAGGGAACCTTAATGCCACACTTCGTCAAATGTTGCGTTAAAGTCAAGGGCAGTCGCCCTCACCTCACCTCTTGAATTCAGCCTTTTTTTGTCCATATTTGGACCAAGGTTGTCCGGAACTGAGTGGCCCTGGACATGAGTGAACAGGAAGTTGCTGAGCAGGCGCAGCTTGATAACACCATCGACAACATTTTCCATCACTTTGCTGATGGTTGTGAGTAAACTGATGGGCAGTGACTGACCAATTTGGATCTGTCTTGCTTTTTGTGGGCAGGACATACCTGGATAATTATTTGCATTGTTGATTAGATGCCATAGTTGTAGCTGTACTGGAAAAGCTTGACTAAGGGTGCAACTAGTTCTGGAGCAAAAATCTTCAGTACTACAGCCGGAGTGACATTGCCTTTGCTGCATCCAGTGCCTTGATATCACGGACAGTACTTTCTCTGCTCCACGCTCCTTTTTACCTCGTACTCCTATATTCAGATCTTCTAATCAAGATTTGATCGATTTGATTTGGGTTTCCTTGTTGTCTTTTCTTCAGCCTGAAAAGGGGCACGCCCACCCTCTGACAATGCCACTCTGTATCCAGCCACCAGGAAGTAAACCTGCTCAGTTTCTTTTCTCCACTATCCCCCTTCCCACCCAGACTTTGTATCCCTCCACTAGTCGTCTCCCCTAATTTGCAACTCACTCAGCAGAATACCACATATGGGAATCAATTCTTGGTGTGGTGCGTAAGTGCACTGATGTCCTTTCTAATCCACTGATGTGCATTGCATTGCAAAATATGCTTGAAGTCAGTTACCTTCTGTTGTAGGGTTATATATAAAAGCCTGAAAGCTTGAGTCTGTTGATGGTGATTTTATTGCCTTTGAACTCCACGTTAACGATATCCTACTTGACATAAAGATGGCATAATCATGTCTTGTGCTTTTTTGCAAGATAACAGGCTGGTGAAAATTTAATGCTAACAGCTCAACAACGCCAATTACGCCAGTGATGAAGATTGGATCCAATTCACTATAGATGGATAGTAATTCCTGAACTGTAATATTATGGACTTAACTGAACTGTTGGTTGCACTCAGTGCTGCCTTAACTTGATGCCAGTGATAGGGATGCGAATCTATTTTTTAATCATTTCTCGTAGCAGTGATCTCTCTTCAGTAATGATTTGGAGATTGGCAGCATTGTACAATCTGGTTGACTTTGACTTCTATCCAATTCCAGATATCTTTGAGCACAGGGAGTCCATCCGCCTCTCCATAATGAAAACCACAAACCCAATGCACTGATACATGGCACTTAACATGGTGGATTTATAAATATTGATCCAAGTGCTATGATCCCACTGTGCATCACACTATGGTAGTGTGAAATTCTGAAAGCACACTTGCTGAATGGATAAGCAGAAGGCATGAACATCTTGGACATAATTGGCCAATCATTGTCAGGCACTGACTGAAACTGTGTCTAATTTTATGGTTGAGCCACTCTAATATTGTCCCCTGTGTAGTGGGGGAGACGAGCAGGACTTCAGTTACTCGACTTCCAGCTTTGGAGCGGAGCCAGATGCTGAGCCCCGACTACTGTGGGGCATTCCCTGCAGGACACTGGGTCCCCATCAGCAGAGGTCATTGGCCTGGGAGGACGCCGGGCAGGGAATTCGGTCGGCCCTGTGGGCCCTCTCGGGAGAAATGGAGATGCCCTCGCAGGCTGGGGGTGGAACCTGAAGCCCGGAGCACGGACTGAAGTAGAGGCGGTGGAACCCAGAGCATGGGTTGGAGAAGCTAGGAGGCCAGAAGCCTGGGAGAGAGAGAGGAGAGCGAGGCAGCAGCAAGGAGCAGGAGCAGAATTTGGAGGCTGGTGATTCACAGCCTGAAGGCGCCCAGGCCATGAATAGGGCTGACCAAAGCCTCTGATGGTGGCTGGACACTGGGAAGGGGCAGTAGAGTGGGCAGACAGCTGTGGACGGCCTAGGGCGGACTGCCTAGGCAGCATCCCTGAGTTAAAGAGACCATGAGGATAGAAAGACTTCCTTCATGTCTCGGGGACAAGGTGATAAGATTCACCTGGTTACGGGAAGTTAGCAATAGGAGCTCCACCAATTGAACTCTGCTATCTGGCAGGTTAGAGATCAGGAGTTAAACTCTTGATGGTATCCTGGTGGATCTGGAGCATTGGCCATGAATATCCATCTCAGGGGCAATTAGGGATGGACAATAAATGCTGGCCTAGCCAGCGACACTCACATCCCATGAACAAACTATAACTCCTATAAGTTAAGTTTTTCTGTTAATGTTTATAAAGACTTGGTGCCAGAGGAATAAAAGATCCCTGTTTTATAACCTTCATGCAGACTAGGTGCTTGCATCTCATATTACACCTGCCTGAAGCGTTATGTCTTCACAAAGCTGCAGAGGGGGGTTTGGTATTCCTGTCAGGTTTCCTCCTCTCCTTCTGCGCCTCCCAACACCATGTCATTTATGTCCATATTAAAAAACACCACAGCTCCCCCAGCTTATGGCTGGAAGTCTGACTGTTCCCAGTTTCAAAACAGGTGAAATGTTCCTTCCAGAAACAGTTGGGGCCTACTTAAAAAATACTAATAGATTCAACTTACATTGTCACCACCCGGTTCCCCTCCCCCGCCATACCACTTGTGTTTCAAACATCATTGCCACCACAACTTCCTTAATCTATCCACTAATGGTTGGTGGTACACTCTGGGAGACAGTCATTACAGTTGTTGTCTAAAGGGCCAACCACCTACTCAGATTGAAAATACTGTGAAGGTTTGAGAGACATATTGCTGATAGTTTTTAGTGTTTTGACTACTTAAATTATTTTGAAATACTTCCAAAGGTTGTAGAACATGTTGACATGCTGAAATCCTAAAGGTCTCCTGGAATATGTTTCTTCTCACTTGGGACTCTTTCTGTCAATTCTACTCTGAGTGGATGATGAGGACCGAGAAAGAGAAACGCAAGAGTAGGAATGAGCCATTATGTCCTTCAAGCCCATTTTTCCATTCACACTAAGCCCTCGAATTGTTCTACTGAATCTGATCTGTGGTCCTTCCATGGCCAATATATTTGAAGTTCACTATCCAAACTGAGCTCATGGATCTGACCAAGGGTCTGTACAACTGAAGCATCACTTGCTCATTTTTGTATTCCAGCCCTGTTGAAATAAAGACCATTAACATTTTTGATTACTTTTTGTACCTGTGAACTAGCTTTTAGTGATTTGTTTTTTTTTGGAAACCTAAATTTCTTCCACAGCTGCAATCTTTCCCCAATAAGAAAACATTCTGATTTGCCTTTTTCAGATCTAAAGTGGATGACCTCACGCTTGCCCACATTAAACTGACTGCCATAGTTTTGCCTGCTCACTGAATTTGTCTTAGTCCCTTTGTAAATTCATGCTCCCTTCTACACAGTTTTCTATACATCCTAACGTGATGTCATCTACAAACCTGGGTATAGAGCTCTCTCCAGCACTCATTCCTTCAAATCATTTACACATGTTGAAATGCTGACACTCCATTACAGATAACACTGCTTGTAACATCCTCCAATCAGAGAATGTTCACTTTATCCTTATTCCCTGTCTCCCTACTTCCTAAGCAATTACCAATCTATTACTTAATGTTATCTTCAATTCTGTGTGCTTTCGTTTTACAATAATTCCTTTTGCAAGACCTGAACAAATGTTTTCTGGAAGTAGACAACAGCTATTGACACTGTGCTGCAGACATCAAAAAAATCAATCAGATTGGTTATTGCCTTTCTTTCACAAATCCATACTGACTTTTTGATCACCTGCTACTTCTTCAAATGCTCAGTTACACTGATCCCAGTAACTTCCCCATGGCTAATGCTGGGGAGCAGCAGCAACAGGAGGAATGAGCAAAAATAACTGCAGCTGCAGGGAGACCAGCTAGAAGGAGATGTGTTGGCAGGGACCCTTACCCTCCTAATAAAGTTAAATAGTTGAAGAGCACTACATACTGAGCCTGTACCAAAGTTTTGCATCTTTCACAACAAAAGCTGCCATTGCTGGCATTGCATTGCCTGTTGCAATCAAGGTCACAGTAGCCTTAAATGTCTTTGCCTCTAGTTCTTTTCAGCTTGCAACAGAATATTGGTATCATTGTTCAGTCTGCAATCCATGCTGCCATTAAGCAAGTGACTGAAGCATTACCTTCCCCATGGACAACCAGAAACAACAGGATAGGGTTCTGGGGTCCATGCAGATTGCAGGCTTCTCCTAAGACCAGGGTGTCACTGACTGCACCGACGTCATGCTGGGACTACTGCAGACAAACCCACTGCGCTTACAAATTGTAAAGGCGATCACTCCATTAATATGCAGCAGCAGAAACTCTGATAATTACTCCCCTGGAGAAAAGAAAGGATAATGTTTTGGGTAAAGAACCTTCGTCAGTAGAAGTACCAAGCTTGAGATCCACTTCCCTGAGTGGTCAAAATAAGTGGGAGGGAAAATAGCCGAAGGTTAGATACTACAACAATGTGCTCACATTGTTTTGCTACAGTGCCAACACTATAGCCAAAAGAAATGAGTTACATTCTCCTACTGCTTAACCTTTACAATTCACATTCTGCAATGCTGTTGCTTGTGACTTCTGACTCCCTGCTCCTTTTGAGAACAAAGTGAAGAAACTCCCTGCTCCTCACAAGTGTCTCCTCCTCCATTGAACCAATTGCCCTTGTCACAGGAAATAAATTGAGAGTAAATATGTGACAAATCAACTGTAATTGGGTGGTTGATTTGCTGAGCATCACAAGCATGATCCTACATTTGTGGTGGCTCATCACTTCAACTCTCATTTCTATTCTCATTCTTATCTTCGCACCCCAGGTCTCCTACATTCCCATCAGGCACACTGCAAACTTAGAGATCAATATCATGTCTGAATTTGACATTAGCAACTTCAAACTCATTCTACTCTTAACTTCCATGCTGTTCCCTTCCATTTCAATGTTGCTTAGAGATTATCAAACTACTTTGTTGTAGTATCTAACCTTCGGCTATTTTCCTTCCCACTTTATTTTGATCACTCACGGAAGAGGATCTCAACTTGGTAGTTCCACTGATGAAGGTTCTTTACCCAAAACATTAACCTTTCTTTTCTCCAGGGGAGTAATTATCGGAGTTTCTGCTGCTGTAGGACTCTTATCACATACTTAGAAAATGGGCCCCAGGGATATATAGTGTCAGTTGTAAGGTTCAATAGATCTGGTGGTGTTTCACTTGATTTCCCTTTAACAGCAAGAAGGAAGCTGGATTTTATTTTTTTTAGGAAAATAAAATCCGCACATGCATTTTACATTATCCAGAGTTATTACACTGCTCTTCCACTGGCACATCAAGGTTGCTGATACAGTAAATCCTAGTCATTGAACTACACACCATGTGGAGATGAGGTGGGGGTGCAGTCAGGATAATTGGTGGGGAAGCAGTCAGGAGAATTGGTGGGGGCGCAGTCAGGATAATTGGTGGGGGCGCAGTCAGGATAATTGGTGGGGGCGCAGTCAGGATAATTGGTGGAGTTGCAGTGAGGATAATTGGTGGGTACAGTCAGGATAATTGGTGAGGGCGCAGTCAGGATAATTGGTGGAGTTGCAGTGAGGATAATTGGTGGGGTACAGTCAGGATAATTGGTGGGGGCGCAGTCAGGATAATTGGTGGAGTTGCAGTGAGGATAATTGGTGGGGGCGCAGTCAGGATAATTGGTGGAGTTACAGTGAGGATAATTGGTGGGGTACAGTCAAGATAATTGGTGGGGGTGCAGTCAGGATAATTGGTGGAGTTGCAGTGAGGATAATTGGTGGGGTACAGTCAGGATAATTGGTGGGGAAGCAGTCAGCATAATTGGTGGGGGCACAGTCAGGATAATTGGTGGGGGCGCAGTCAGGATAATTGGTGGAGTTGCAGTGAGGATAATTGGTGGGATACAGTCAGGATAATTGGTGGGGAAGCAGTCAGCATAATTGGTGGGGGCACAGTCAGGATAATTGGTGGGGGGCGCAGTCAGGATAATTGGTGGGGGCGCAGTCAGGATAATTGGTGGGGCACAGTCAGGATAATTGGTGGAGTTGCAGTGAGGATAATTGGTGGGGTACAGTCAGGATAATTGGTGGAGTTGCAGTGAGGATAATTAGTGGGGGAGCAGTCAGGATAATTGGTGCGGCGCAGTGAGGATAATTGGTGGGGCGCAGTCAGGATAATTGGTGGAGTTGCAGTGAAGATAATTGGTGGGGCGCAGTCAGGATAATTGGTGAGGGCGCAGTAATGATAATTGATTTTATTCCTAAGCTTTAGCTGAATTGGGAAGATTTCAAGGCTCCTGTCTGGGCATGGGGGTGGGGTGCGGTGGGGTGTCGGGGGGAGGTGGGGGGGGTACAAGGAATGATGATCTCACAGGGTTTGGTTATTGAAATTTTTGCAACCCAAACAAAACCCAGCTAAGCTGATGAAATACTTTCAGACTGCCCATGATAGAGTCAACAGTATATTTTCTGGAAAGGAATGGGTTTGATTGGAATGGCCTTTAATCTGTATATGTCTCTTCTCATGTTCATATAATCAGCTGCTGTATGTGGAAAACTCCCAGGTAATCAGCATGGCGGGCTTTTTGAGGTATTTCGGAAACTCAGCTTGCTTGAAAAATTTTCATTGCGTATGGGCCTTTGCCTACAGCCTGGAAGCAGAACAACAGTGGGAGACTGCTACAAAACGGCATGCCATCTACTTCACAGGACTGCATCAAACAGGCAAGAACAGAGGCATTTCTTTTTTAATGTTATGGCAGAAGTAGCAGCTGTATTAATCCCATACTAACCCTTCCATTTCATTTTATTCTATAATTCATGGAACACTAAACTATTCAAGTTGCGAGTGAGATGGTATTCAATAACAAGAGTAGCCAACTAAATACTTATAATTCCGCACACTTCATTTTAAAACACAACTTACTTTTATATGCATTCTTAAAGATATTATTATTTTATGCATCCCAAAGGGATAGTGTACTTAGAAAATGTTTAGCTCCCAGTTAAAGTGTTTGTGCTCAGGAAAGGTCAACCAATGAATCAATAACCTCACCCACTCTTTTGCTCTTTGAATTTAATTTGTTCCCTGCTTTACCTCACTTGTTCTCCTCTCTAACACTTAGTCATTTCAGAGTTTGTGAAGAGGTCTCAAAATTGCTCTGTCTATTAAAAATGGCAGAAAGGTGACAAACTGCAGAAACACCAGTATTTCATATGTACAGTTTGTGAGAATGTGGAAAATATAAAGAAAAGCAGGCCAGTCATGGCACACTTGTAATAATGATCGTTTTAATCATTCTCAACAGTTCATGAGCCATTGACCTGGTACAAATAATGAGAAATTTGTTACAGAACACACAACACCTGGAGAAATTACCTGGACACCAATGGGAAAATGTCATTTTTATTTTTTCTTATTCTTTCATGGGATGGGTGTCACTGGCAAACCAGAATTTGTGCCCATCCTTGAGAAGATGGTGGTGCTCCACTTTCTTGAATCACTGCAGTTTTGGGAGTCAGGACCCAGGAAGAAAAAACAGCACAAACTGGGAAATAAGAGTACTGGTCCGAACTGGCGTTTCATTTTAAGGTATTCAGACCAGAGCCCTTATTTCCCAGTTTTTGCTGTAGTTTCTTTCTGGGGAAGTGAGTTACTCAACACAGAATTCTCAGCCTTTGACCTGCTCTTGTAGCCACAGTATTTATATGACTAGTCCGCTTCAGTTTCTGGTCAATGGTAACCCCAGAAACTTGATGATGGGATATTCACTGATAATAATGTCATTGAATGTCAAGGATGGTGCGATTCTCCCTTGTTGGAGATGATCATTGCCTGGCACTTATATGGTACAAATGTTACTTGCCAATTATCAGCCCAGGCACGAATGTTGTCCAGGCTTTGCTGCATATGAACAGTACCTGAGGAGTCACGAATGGTACTGTGCAATCTCAAGGAGCATCCCCACTTTTGACCTTATGGTAGGAAGTGGTCATTGATGAAGCAGCTGAAGATAGGTGGGTCAAGGATGTTACCCTGAGGATGTCCTTAGGTTGAGATGATTAGCCTCCAACAACCATGACCATCTTCCTTTGTGCTGCATATGACTCCAACCAGTAGAGTGATTTCCCCCTAATTCCCATTGCCTTCAATTTTGCTAGGGTTCCTTGACCCCACACTCAGTCAAATGATACCTTGATGTCAAAGTTAGTCACATCCACTTCACCTTTGGAATTCAGCTCTTTTGTCCAGGTTTGGGCCAAATCTGTAATGACTTCAAGAGCTGAATGGCCCTGGCGGAACCCAAACTGAGCATCAGTGAGCAGATTATTGCTGCGTAAGTGCTGTTTGATTGCAAAATCGATGACAGCTACTTTGTTGATGATCAAGAATAAAGTGATGGGACTGCAATTTGACCTGTCCTTTTGTGGACTGGACAGATCTGAGAAATTTTCCACATTGCTAGGTAGATGCCAGTGTTGTAGCTGTACTGGAAACAACTTGGCTAGGGGCACAGCTAGTTTTGGAGCACAGGTCTTCAGTGACAGTGCTGGGATGTTGTAAGGGCAAATAGCCTTTGTTGTGTCCAATATCTTTAGTCATTTCTTGATATCACCTGGAGTGAATTGAATTGGCTGAAGACTAGCATTTATGACAATGGGGACACCAGGCTCTGAGAATGCTTGTAAACACAGTAAGGGAATGATGCATTTCTCCCTAACTCCAAAGAAGCCCAGAAGCCTGGTAATATCTGACACGGAGGCTACACTTTATCTCTAAGACTTGGAGGATTTGGTTGAAAATCCAGGAAAGGGCTGAAATAAAAACGGAACAGGTAGTTGTGAATATTGCTGTGAAGTAGCAGCACAGGATATATGTGGACATGAAGGAATGCAACAGCTAATCCAAAATGTAAACAATAGATAAAGAATTATGTTAAGAAGGATGTAGAAAATAAGGGTGCAGTGAAAGTATCAGGATTGTGCAAACTTGCAAAATCCAAGCAAGAGAACGCAGGAAGGAATTTATTCCAATTCCCAATACCTTAATGTGTAAAGGCACATGACAGGGGACACAATCTATATCATGAGGAAGGGACTTTCCACCAGAATTCTAATTAATATGTTGCATTGTGTTTCTGCCTAACCTTCATTTGTCAGGAAAGAGGTTACATAAAATTAGCCACACTCTAGGTTCCATGAGCTAATTGTTAGAACATGAGAATTTTCAGCAAACCAAAAGCCCAGGTATTAAATAATCTACCTTATAATTCTTCCCATGCTTCCTGCATGCTTAGAGGCACAAAATGCAACATCCTTAACAAAAATAATATAAATTATAATGTCCTTCAAAGCTGAACAGTGAAACATCTGATTCAATAAGCCTCATCTGGAAAAATGAATAAGCAGGAGATGAGTATTTACATTGAAAAGCAATAGCTCAGAGCTTAAGACAATGTGAATTCCCCCATCGGCAAACATTTTCTGCAATAGTACATTTCCAGAGATCTCCTACTTATATATCATGTCTGAACTCAAGACATGGTGAGGTGGGGTGGATTTTATGGAGCCCGCAAGAGTGGGAAATGTGGCGTGCAAGGTGGCTGAATTAGGTGGGAGCCAAAATTTTGATTTCCTGATGCCAGGCTGAGGTGTGGGAGATAAAGTTAGTGACGGGTTTGCAGTAGGTCAGGCCTCACTGTGGCCTGTGACAGGTTAGTACTTGTAATATATTTGCATGCCAAGAATACCCATTAGCATGAAACATTTTGTAATTATGTCCTACCTTCAAGATAAAGTCAGCGGCGCTCGAGAATCTCATGGCACCCAGTTCACATTTGGCTTTGTGCAGTTGTGTCGAAAGTCAGCGGTTTTCCATGTTGAGCTCTGCAGCACAAGGCAGAGTGTCAGGAAAGGTTGGCTTTTGAGCACAAATATGTGTGGAGGGGCAGGAAAGGAGGACAGAGTGTGGCTTTCGGGTGAGGGAGGTGAGGAGGAGGGAAGGAAAGGAGGACAGGAGATGGCGCAGGGAAGTGTGGTGGAGACAACGGTCTGGGTGTGGTGGTCCTGTCCGGGGGGATGGGGGATATGGTTGCGGAGGGGGGTGATTCCTGGCAGGGAAGATGAGGTTAATGAGGGATCTAAAGGATGGGGTTGGTGCTGTCAATATTGGGTTCTGTGGATTGAATTGATGGTGCTGAGTGGCGGAAGGAACATTCACAGTCATGGAGGGGAGCTGGATTCTGTAGGCGGGCGGGGGGGCAAGTCCAGTGTAGGGGTTGGGTATTGAATGATCTTGTGGGTTGGGACGAAAACATTGGGGATGATAACAGTGTCATTTAGGATCAGAGTGGGCATCTGGCAGGGATGGGTGTGGCACAGGGGAAGAGATGGCATGTCAAGAGCTATGGTGATAGGGTCTAGGGTAACGCAGGGAGGTTCAAACATCACCGAGGGAAAGTGCAAGGTTAAGCTGGGTTATCAAGAGTGATGGGTGCAAGCATGAGGGTGACAGGAGGAGGGTTGCACCTAGAGATAGTGGTAGAAAATGCAAGCTTAAAACATTCTGAGCGCAAAGGTGGCATAGGTGATTCTTACAAATGTTTATCACTTTATAAACATTCACAATAGATTGCTTTTGCTTTATTCATGTGTACATAATCATAATTCTTTGGCAACTCCCTTAGTATGAGAGTTAAATTTAATGGCTCATGGTTGGCTCACTTTGATGGTTCCAGGGGAGATATGGTGGAAGTTGCAGGTACAGGTCTGAAGAGTCACATGCATCATATTGAGTGGCTTGTATAAATCGCCACTTTGCTATATGGATTCTAGATCGAAGTGGGAGGAGGGCCATCTAGGGGGTTAGAGTTCTGGGTATGCACAATTGGCCAATTAAAGGTAATGCCTGATCATTAGATCTATGGGTGAGAACCATGGACAAGTATGTTCTCATCTCTATGTCAACCCTCTTAACACAGGGTAATTACTGCAACCATGGGTCTCATTCACCCAGTATCCCTTCAACCTCAGGAAAAGGAGGGAAAGATGTGACACAGAAGGCAACAACAACAGAGGTTACCAATAGGCAGCACAAGGTGGGGAGGCTGGTCAGGATGCATCCATCTAGGGAAGGCTTCATCTCAGATAGGCACTGGCACGTCAACGCATCCTCAGGACAAGAACTAACTATATTCAGATGTCAGAGAGGCGATGCCAGAGATGACTGACGATGTCGCGGGAAATGGTAACTGAGATTGTGAGATTATGCGTCAAGACCTGAAGCCATGTGGATTTGTTGGGAACCCCATGTCAGTAGCTTCAAGCTCACTGCAGTGCTCAATTTCTTCACTAGCGGTGGTTTCCAAGGCATGACAGGTGACATATGTGGCATCTAACAAGCTGCCACACATAAGTGCATAAAGGAGGTGACTGATGCCCTATTCCACCGTGCCAATGACTTCATCCACTTCTCCACCAATGATAGTTATATGTTCTGATGCTCCTCACTACTGATCTCATCCTTCTTCCTGGTGCCTCTCAGATTGAATTAGACTGTTCGCAACTTCGGTGTCCTATTTGACCCTGATCTGAGCTACCAACCTCAAATCCTTTCCAGCACCAAGAACACCTACTTGCCCGCCACCCAACTTCACCCATGTCCTCCCATCTGCTGCTGAAACCATCATCCGTGCTTTTTATGCCTCCGGACTTAGCTGTTCTAATGCTCTCCTGGTTAACCACCTATCTTCCATCCTCTGAATACTTCGCCTCATCCAAAATTCTGTTGTTCATATCCTAGCTCATACCAAATCCTGTTCATCCAGCACCATTGTGCTTGCTGACCCGATTTGCCACTATTATCGTTGCTCATCTCCTACACAAAGACAGCCCACATACAACTCTTTCTCTGACCTCAAGTTGCAAGATGCACCTATCTCCCTTACCATTGCAAGGACTGTGGTTTTATAGGGATAGGGACGGGGATGCTTAATCCCATTTCCCAGAATCTGAAGAAGAAAGCTAATGTCAGTAATCCAGCACTTGAACCTTTCCAATGAGTGGCCTTAAAAATGCAGCCTCCTGTCTCTTGTCTCTACATTAACAGGGGTGCTTGCACATGACCTGTATCCTTTAGAATTGGAGGAAAACTAGGGGAAGGTCCTGACATCATCGATGTCTCATCAAATCTTTTTTAAATGGAAACACTTGGTTCCAGAGTTGAGGAATTTGGGAAATAATAGGACAGTGCAATACTGGGGCAAAATGAATGGAAAGTCTCTGTGCTTATTTTCCCTCACAATGCAACAAACAATGGCACAAAGCAAAAACAAATGAAAAGAACTTCACAGCCTAGAAGTTCAAAGAGCCCATAAGTGTGACAGGTATGAAAAATTCACATTAGTCTCCTGAGGTTGGCGAAGAGCGTTTGACAATGTGAAATCCCCATTGGCAGGGACCTGGGTAACGTATACTGGAGCTGGATATAACGTATACTGGAGTATGAGTCAGTTTCTGGAGAGGCAGGAAGAAGTTGGGAAATAAAAAGATTGTGAACAGTTTGTGCACTCTTGGTCTGCATGAGTAAGGTAAAGCAGATAAATGACAAGCAATGATGACACAAGCTGGTTTTGTCATTCCCATGAGTGGAACTCTTTACTCTGTGATATTTATATCCCATTTGCAAAGCTTGTAAAAAAAAATGTAATTTTATGTTGTTATGACCTTAGCAATGTTTTCTATGTCAGGGTGTCACACTTGTTTGAATTTGTGCCTTTTACGTCCTCGCAAACATTATAAGTTATCGAAAACAAGGTGTGGCTTAGTCAAAATTATTTCACCTTCAGGGCAAGTGTGATTGTAATTGGCCAAAAAAGAATCATGAAGCACTTAGGACAAAGAAAAAAAGTGACCTTCACAATCTCAACCACACCACCACTGCATTTTAAAATGTGCTACTTTATATTTCAAATCTACAAAGCGCCACTGCCCCTCATTTTCACTGAGATATGAAGAGAAGGTTGAGAATGCTTATGAATCAGCATGCCTGACATGTCTAGTGTAAGAAACAATAGGATAATTAGATGACAATTTTAGCATTTATAGACAAAGTACGCCCGAAAACAGTTATTTGAGAAAAATCTGCATCAAAATGCACTACCGCTTAAGGCAAAAAACCTTTAAAGTATTTCTGATTGCTCTCTTACTGTCAGCGGTGAGTTTGATGAAACTAGAATCAACATCGACCTTGGAATTGGAGGGCTCACAGTCCCTTCACGTTATTCGTTTCCTATCAAGAGCCCTCAACAACAAGCATTCAAGTCATACTCCTCACATATATGAAGAAATCACATTTCTGATGAGAAAGACACTGTAGACAATGAGCATCGGGAAAGGCAAGGGGAAATAGAAGGCTAGAATAGAGAATCAAAGGTCCAAATTATTAAGATAAAAGCAAAATAAAAGATTAAACTACTCCTCCATCGCCCCCTATACCTCAACCCCCTCCCACGGCGCTTTCCCATACAATTGCAGAAGGTGCAACATCTTTACTTCCCCCCTCCTCACCGTCCAAGGGCCCAAACACACTTGCACTTCCCTCAATTTGGTCTACTGTATTCGCTGCTTCCAATGCAGTCTCCTCTACATTGGAGAGACCAAACGCAGACTGGATGACTACTTTGTGGAGCACCTTCGGTTTGTCCTCAAGCATGATACAGACCTTCCAGTTGCTTGTCATTTCATAGAAACATAGAAGCTAGGAGCAGGAGTAGGCCATTCAGCCTTTCGAGCCTGCTCCGCCATTCATTATGATCATGGCTGATCATCCAACTCAATAGCCTGCTCCCACTTTCTCCCCATACCCTTTGATCCCTTTCGCCCCAAGAGCTATACCTAACTCCTTCTTGAAAACATACAATGTTTTGGTCTCAACTACTTTCTGTGGTAACGAATTCCACAGGCTCACCACTCTCTGGGTGAAGAAATTTCTCCTCATCTCAGTCCTAAATGGTCTACCCCATATCCTCAGACTGTGACCCCTGGTTCTGGACTCCCCCACCATCGGGAACATCCTTCCTGAATCTACCCTGTCTAGTCCTGTTAGAATTTTATAGATTTCTATGATATCCTCCTTCATTCTTCTGAACTTTCTGCACATCACCCTGCTCTCATGCCCACATGTCCATCCTTGGCCTGCTGCAATGTTCCAGTGAAGCCCAATGCAAACTGGAGGAACAGCACCTCATCTTCCGATTAGGCACTTTACAGCCTTCTGGGCTTAACATTGAATTCAACAACTTCAGATCATGAACTCTCACCTCTTTTTGATCCCTTTTTTTCAAATTTAAAATTTTTTTTATATATACATTTTTTCCCACCTATTTCTATTATTTTTAAAATGTATTTCCATTCATTGTTTTATCCCCTATTTTGACCTTTTCTCCCACACCGTCCCCTCCCCCCACCCCATCCCCACTAGGGCCATCTGTCAATTGCTCATCCTGCTTTCTACTCTTAATATCACCATTAGCACCTCCTTTAGCCAGTATCACCATCAACACCCCTTCGACCTTCTGTTTATGACATCTTTTGCAATTGCTCCTT
The DNA here is from genome assembly GCF_964194155.1 of Cetorhinus maximus. Taxonomy (NCBI): domain Eukaryota; kingdom Metazoa; phylum Chordata; class Chondrichthyes; order Lamniformes; family Cetorhinidae; genus Cetorhinus; species Cetorhinus maximus. The sequence goes on along the minus strand of NC_135887.1, from coordinate 33,443,723 downwards.
TGCCTCCACCTATCACTGGCTTTCTATCCAGCTTCATCTGTCCCCCCCCCCCCCTAAACAGTATATATTTCACCACATTTTTACTTCTCTTTAGTTCTGAAGAAGAGTCATCTGGACTCGAAATGTTAACTCTGTCTTTCCCTCCAGAGATGCTGCCAGACCTGCTGAGTTTTTCCAGCAATTTTTATTTTTGGCCCAAATTATTAATACTAAAGCTGGACCAATGTACATAACATTAAACCTATATCTAAGCTTTCATATAATGACCATGGAGTCTTCCTACTACCATCACATGGGACTCCAGTACAAAGACCCAAGAAGATAGGATTACACAGGGTAGGATCTGTCAGAAGGCAGCTAAATGTATCTCTCTGCAGAGGTAAGCAGTTGTCAATCAATCTATATGCTCGGGAAAATCTGGTGAGATCTCCCCCGTAGAAGGGTTGAGTTACTTTAGTTTATCACAACCCTTCAGGAATGACAATCAAATGAGAAAAACAATGATACCTGGCTGGCTTTTGCTCTAAACAAAGCTGACTCTGATAGTCCAGCAAGGTGAACGCTGATGTGTTCTTGAAGCATTCAGAATTGACATCTACTAACTGGCCTGAAATTATTAAGTATTAGTTCAGGCAGAGCTTTCAGTCCCCTGCACTAATCAACCTGAATGAACTCTGGTGACATGCTCAACTGTATTTGCACAATGTATATTGTCTCCACAATCAGCTAATCTAAGCAAAATTAAAGTGGCTATCCATAAATGGATAGAAATATTTAGGGCCGGATTTTTGTGTGATCACTTTCTTTAGGCAGGAGGCAGGTAGAGTGATCCCGTCCAATGAAAACATCCTGAAGGCTGACCGGGTCGGACCCAATTGCAATTCCATGAGTGAGCTACTTGCACATTTCGATCAACCCCCCCCCCGGTCGGTGAGGGTCATCACTGTGCAGCCCAGCCAGTGCAGGGAACTTAAAGGGGAGGGGGCACAGGGCTAATGATTAGATAATCTTGATGGACTGCCATGGAGTGTCAACTAGGAGTCAATTATTCAGGACCAGCAGTTAATGCTCCCCTAACACCTCAAACATTTTCAAACCTATTTTTTAACCATTTTGGGGCAGCCTTAGGGGTCCCTTTAAGGACCACTAGTTAAGCCGCTTAGACCACATACCACTGGGTGGGGCATATGTGGTGCAGGCTCCACCCTTTAAAATGTCAAAATTCCACTGGCGTCTTATTGCCACCATAAGACCCAAATTTCATGGGCTCTGACCTGTTTCAGGCAGACACCTGGGTGACCCATGAGAAGGCCTTCACCAAAATGGCAGGAGCTGAAGAGGCAGAAAGAACAATTGAAGAAGAGTCTTACGGACTTGAAACAGTAACTCTGTTTTTCTTTCCACAAATGCTTAGGCCTGCTGAGATTTTCCAGCATTTTCTGTTTTTGTTTCAGAAAGAACAATTGCTGTGTTGTGATTTTGATTTCACTAGTATCTTATTCCCAATCAACAGTGAAGACAAATATTGGCCCAATGGACTCCCTTTGCCACAGAACCCCATATCTGATACAAAGAGTCCCACTGGGTCCGAGCAAACAATGAGACCAAACCACAGATCTTGATTCAACATGGTGTGGAAACAGGGAGCAAGAGGGGTGTGTAGGTTAGCATATTTGCAGCTTTGAAAAACAAAAAAAGGACAGTTAAGATGAATAATGACCATGGTAATAATGTTGAGCTAGAGAAAGAGAAGCAAGGTTTGCAAAAAAGGGAGAGTTTGGAAGATTATCTTTCAAATGATAAACTTTACAGTATATTGTTTGAGGATTCCTCAGGGCAGATTTAGGTGAACTTCCAGAATATGGCAGAAAATTTTAGTTTACACTAAAATGGATGATGCTCAGTTATCAATATCTATAGTTGACTCTAAAGCTGTAAGTGTCAAAGTGGATGTGGACGTAGTCCTGGGTAGAACAATGGGTCTCAAAACACATTGGGTGGTGGTCCTGTTGACTCTCACCAGAGGCTGCTCAAAGAAGTGACACCTGTTCTCAGCAAGCCCCTTGCTCAAAATATTCATAGCTCATCGTGGATCTGGAATTGTTCCCATGGGGAGGATTTTCCCTTCATCAGGCAGGCGCTGCGGGTAGTCCCGGGAGCGGCCGGGAAACGGTCCACCGCCCGCGATCAGGCCCTGACCACGATTTCATGCTGGCTGGCTAATTAACACCCAGCTAGTGTGAAAGGCGTGCTGAGAACCTCAGCGCTGCCTGGGTGGGGGCGGGAGGTGCTTGAGCACTGAAGTTTGCACATGCACGGGGGGTGGGGCGGGGTGAGCTCATTAAAGGCTCCCCGAAGGCACAGAGCTGCCTCAGGGGGCTGAAGGGTTTAAAAATTAAAAATAAAGATTTGAAAAATAAGGGAAATGTCCCCACATGTGACCCTGTCGTATGAACAGGGACATGTTAAAAATGAGTTTAAAAATTTTTTACTGTTTTTTTTATTCACTGTTGGAAACCTCATCCTGCCTGTGAATGAGGTTTCACAAAAATTGCTAAGGCCATCTGGTCTATTCGCCTGCCTGCCAACTGGAAGGTTGGACAGGCAGCGAAAAATTCACCTTAATTATCAGCTTAAGGGCCTTAATAGGCCTCTTAATTGTCAGCAGGCCGCTTGCGACTCTCATGTGCACCCGCCAACTGGAATATCATGCGACGCCAGGATGCTCGCCCAACGTCATCGCGCGCTGTTTCACGCTCAGGCATGTCAGACATCAAGCTGAAAATCCTGCCCCACATATTAAAAGGGTGCTCATGAAGTGCCTGTATTCAAAAACATCAATGAGTCAGATTTGAGAAATTGTAGGGCGGAAATGTCCCAGATTTGCACTAAGGGCAGTAGCGGGCAGGAAAAGGGGCGTTTTACCCATATCGTCCCATCCCCGCCTCACCAATTATACATTCTGGGGAAACATGCCGGGTCGCTAGTCTCTGATTCTCCCACTCTGCCGTCACCTCAGTCCTTTAGTAAACTGGGTGCCATACTTAAAGGTCACCCCTGCACAGAGCCAACACTCTTCAAAGGATAGGAAGCTGCTGGGAGCTGATGGCTGCCAAAGGGGGGAAACACGATGCCCCTGGATTTAGTGACGCCTCCTTGAAGTGCCTACTGGATGCAGTGGAGGCCCAACGCAATGTCCTGTAGCCCCGCTCTGGGCGAAGTCCAACAAGCAAGGTCATCAATCCGACTTGGGAGACAGTGGCAGTGGTGGTCAACACCAATGCCCTTCAAAAGAGGACAGCCACCCAGTATGGAAAGAGGATGGCAGTCACTCTTCTCATCAACCTCAACTCACACTCACAACCCCATCACACATCCACAGGGATCTCACAGCTCAAGGGACAACACCACTAACTCTCACACACACCCTTACATCTCCATCAGGCTCATATCCTCTGGAACTCGCATCCTCATCCCATCCATGGCACCGCACACCACACAAACATTCCACACGGTGCCATGCACCCTGCTCACACTCTCTCCATCTTTTTTCATGCAGGAGAAGCTGGCTCACATCAGCAGGAAGAGGTCCCAGACCGGGATGGAGTGGCCCACATTAGGCCCCGCACTCACTTTGAGGAGTGTGCCATCGAGCTAACTGGTGAGGATGTGGAATGTGCCTCTGGTGATGGTGAGGTCGGCGGTGAACACCCTTGTGAGGATCCACATCATCCCTCTCTCAATGGAACTGTGAATGCTCTCTCTCCTGATTCTGACTGTGCTGCCATGCACTAATTATCTCTACTTCAGTTCATAGGGATCTCTACCAAGCGATCGACACCCTCAGCCAGCCAGTCACTCAGTTCCATCCAGGTCTTCACCTCCAGCCAAGAGGACTCCTCCTCCATTGAAGAGCTGGAAATTAGCAGCCTGGAAGACCCGTCACAGCGCTTACCCACATCCTCCACCAGCGCAGGGACACACAGCTCAGTGGGACCTAGATCTAGAGCAGGTGGCATCCACATGGTCACGTATCTGCAGAAGGAGGAGGCTGGTTCAGCTGAGCTCCCCCATACTCAGAGGACTGCTGGGGAGGAGGCATTTGTGAGGTCTGAGTGAGATGACAAGCTTCTGGGTCAGCAGAAGGCAGGGGACAATCACGCAGAGTTGTTGGAAGCCCACAACAGAATTGTACGTGAGTCAGAGGACTGCGTCTGCCTGCTCTCTGATGATGTGGTGCTCATATGAATGCTTACGGAGGTCTCCATGGGAAGGATGGCAGATGCCATAGGGACTCTGGTACAGCAGAATGTGGAGATGCGCACAGACCTGTACTCCATCGTGGTAACCATGGGTGAGTTCCTGCAGTGGCAACGCGAGAGGGAAACAAGGCACCTCGAAAGCCCTCCAGGTGTTCCTTCCGTTCAGAGTCAGGCTGAGGCCCTTGGGCACCCGAAGGGAGGAGGAGCAGCAGCTGGACACCCCTGCATCATCCACTCAGGAATCTCAGAGACTGTCCACTCCCTCCGAGTCCCCTTTGCCTGTGAGCCCCTCAACCTCGCCCTCTGTCACCACAGAGGGAGCAGCTGGCCCACAGGAAGACAGAAAAAGCAAACTGGGGTCTTTAAGCACTCGGCTCTCCAGAGGACCCACGCCAAAGTCATCAGAGACAACCTGGCCAATCATTGCACAGGCTGTCTCCACCCCTCCTGCAGATATCAGGACAGCACCTAGAAGAAGTGATAGGCCTGGAAATGTTAAGAATTTCTGATCACAAGTGGTTGCACGGGTGAACACATTTTGTCACTTTATAATCTGAAAATCTATTCACTTTTAATTAATAATGTGTAATGGTGCCTTTCAGTTTTATCTACAGGCTTTGCAAGTCTTCTCCCTGCATTCCCCCCCACTAGCAGTTCCGATGCACGCAGCCAGACTACGAGTGATTCTGGAGAGAGAAGTGTGTGTGTGGCTGGACCTTTTGGAGCATCGTGCAAGCACTCTCCCACGCACACAGATCCTTCATCCATCACACTCATCCTACTGTCCAGAGCATTTTCAATGCTGCCTGCTGGGGTTTGCTTTCAGTTGTCTATCTGAGCTGACCTGCATCTCCGCCCACCCAATGATCACACCCCCATGGAGTACCTGTGCCTGCCCAGCACAAGGCTCTTTTCACTCTCGATTTTACAAGTTGGTTGTTATGAAGTATGTCTTCAGCTCCCCTGTCCTTTCCCCTTCCCCATTCACCCACTTCCTTTCGCCCATCACTGGTGATCCCCTTGGCATCACCTTCCACCTCCCCACCATCATCTACCAGCCAGAACCCTTTTCTTTCCAGGATGTCCAGGTGAACATGCATGTTCCCTATCTTCCTGAGAATCCCACTTCCATCCACATTGACCTCCCCGACCTCCTTCTTCCCAGCCCCAGGGTCCGTCTCTGCCTCCAAGTCCCCACCAACCAACCCTGCCATCCCTTCTACAGCTACCGTTGCAGCGTCACCCTACAACTCACTCTGCCCTGTCTCAGTCTCACCATTCCCTCTTACCACATCCGCCCTCATTTTGCTCCCCAGGAGGCAGTCATTGACTCCACAGACCCCTCCCTTGCACTTTCACCTGGACATCCCCCCCCTTACTCCTTCCTCCACCCTTACTCCTCCCCCCAGGACTTCATCCCCTCTCCGAACTCCTTCTCCCCCTCTGAACTCCCTCCCTTACACCTTCCTGCCCCTTACACCTACCTTCTCAATTGCTGCATTCCCCATTCCACCCTCCTTCCCAGTACTCCCTCCCCACTCCCAACCTCACCCCCCCCACCAAAAACTTCATTACCCCCTCTCCCAGTAAAGCCTAGATCTTCCTTTCCCACCACACCCCCTCCCCCCAGTACATCTTCCTCTCCCAGTCAAGCCTAGGCCCTCCTCTCCAACCCCTCAATGATCATCGATAGCAGACCATCGCTAAGACACTGATGTTCTGAAGGACACCCCAGACATCAACAGTGACCTTCCACCTTCTGAGAGCTGCTTCGTGGCAGAGCCATGTTCATGAGAGCCCACTCAGCATGCAATGCATTTGTTCTCCAGGGTCCGGTTGCTGTAGGGTTCCAGCACCTTCTGCTCCTCGGATGTCCGCGATGTGAGCAAAGCCCTAACGGTAAGTCCTGATTTTTGCACGTCACACTTGTCAAGATGTGTCCTGGGCCGAGATGTTTTCCCGCAGACGTAGGCAGTAAATTTGATGTGGGGAGATGATTCCAATGAGCAGGGCTTTAATGAAGTGCTAAAGTATTAAAATTAGGTTCCTGACGTGCAGCGGTAGGTATTATGCATATGGGTAAAGCTAATGCCAGGGATGTGTGCCGCATGCAGAGTTCCAAACTAAAGACTGTTAAGAGGAAAATGGCCAAGGTATAATAATATATGAACATCTAAAATTTAACAACCAATGTTGTTCGTGTATAGAAAAAAACAAATAGAAGGTTAGAACGTTAGGATAATCCAATACTGTTCCTGTATAAGACTTAGTTCGGCATCATCTGAACACTGGCTGGAATTTCACTGGGCCATTTAGAGTGAATTTGGAGGCGTGGGGCCACAAAATGGAGCGTGAAGTGGAGGGTGGCATAACCATCGTCTTTATGCCGTCGTGCCATCTTGCCAATTGCAGGGGGGTAGCAGACATCCTTCTGCCCAGAGCCCAATTGAACCACTTAAGTGGCCAATTAGGGGCCTCTTTCCACCTCTGTTGCCATTTTACCAGCAGCAGCAGTGGTCTCTGCCGCATGGGGAGACTACCAAGTAAACTGTGGCAGCCTCCTCATGGGCTTCAGAGGGAGGTGGACCCACCTATTTGGGTACTCTTTGGCCCATGGAGGGGAGGCCCAAGCAGCATGGCCACCACCAAGGCAATGGCACCACGTGCCCTCATCTTCCTTACCTTCTTCCCCCAGCACCAACCCCTGCCTGACTGGCCTCGGGACTCCCACACCCCACTTACCTGGGATTGACTGGCAGTCCTTGGGGTTGGGCAGCCAATTAATTGGGTGTGGTTGATGAGATGTGGTCCAGGATCCTGCTGATCACCAAAGTGGGTCTGCCACTTTCTGGGTCATCAACAGACCCCACTGCCACCAATAAATCCAACCCACTGTGTCCAGTATTAGTTCCTAGTTCCCTCACCTGGTGCATAATATAGAGGAGCTGGAAATAGATCAGAGAAGGACTTATAAATTGATGGCTAGCATAAAAACCCTTAATTAGCATGATAGACTTAGTTATCTGGGCTTTTTTACTCTAGAAAAGTGTAGACTTCTGTGAAATGTGATGGAAATTTTTGAAATAATTAGTAAACTAGACATTGTTCATGTGATGAACCACTGGAGTTAGATAGGTTGGGGTGAATTGGGGACATATGTATAAATTACAGACGCATAAAACTAGGTTAGGTTTAGGGAGAATTTTCTTTTTTTTTCAATATAAGGAAGATAAATAGCATTGAGAAAGATCAACACTAGTTGAGCAGATGGAGTATGGAATGGCAGATGGCTTTTAATTCAGATAAATGTAAAGTGATGCATATTGGAACAGGAAATGACAACTCATGTACACGATAAAAACATTACCTTTAGCAAATGAGGACATGGAATAAGATTTGTGGGTGATTTTTTTAATCACTCATGAAAGTACCCGGTAAATGTAAAGCTGTTATCAAAAAAATACTGTGATAAATCTCAAGGACATTTGGGTGTGTCAACATGAGGGATTCTAATCTTGTACAGATCATTGCTGGGGTCACATCTGAAATATTCTGTAATTCTTCACTTTCTACTCCAAAAGGGCACTGGTACATTTGGGAGAATTTAAAGAAGAGTGACAAGGATGTTTGTGAAACTTGGTTTGAAATCAGGAAGAAAGAGTTGCAGAGTGTAATGTAATATCACTGGACAAAATAAGATTCAGTGGGACATAATCCACATCCTTAAAATGTGACCAAAAATGGGTTTGGAGTTGATAGGTATAACTATTAATTCTGCAAGAGTTTATTGGCTTCTGTGCTGATGGGGATGTTGCAGGGTTGAATAGTAAGATTGATGATGGATGAATGTTCCAGAGTTTTACTTTACTTAACTTTGGGAAATGAAAGTACTTATGCAGAACTTTCCTTTAGGAGATTAAATGGGTTGGAAAAGAAAATTACAGAATCTGTCAAAGGAGTACATTTAATGGGATGTTTTGGGACCGAATCATTGGTTTTACACTTCATTGCAGACAAGAGCCTTTACCAGAACCTTGAGATTACCCATTGACCTTCATGTAAAAAAAATGAGGAGAGGGCAAAACAATCTGTGGCACACTGTTCAAAATGTATTCGTACCCCACTGTCCCTTTAATTGATATTTCTACCTTGCAAAAGGAAACCCAACTGAATCAGATTTTAAAACAGGAATTCTTAATTCCTCCAATGTTCCTTCCTTCTGCAATCTTCATGGATTTAAAACCCAAACTTGGCATCATCTAATGTCTTCAAATGTTATATCTTCCCTTTTACTCTTTTTATCCCAATGCCACCCAGCACTTCACTCAAAAAATTATGTTTTCAGCTTAATTGTTTTAAGCTGAATCTGTTGGTGGATATTGTGGAGAGTGATTTAAAGAAAGGAATCAAGAGACAAATATTTACTGTTAATATCAATGAAACATCCTGATCTAACGGGAAAGATAGGGCAGAATCTTATGAGATCCTAGGAGGTGGCTTTGAAGGCAGAAGTGTGAGGTATTTCACAAATGAATACACGAGTCTTCAACCCAATGTAGTCATACCTCCACAGGATCGTGACAGGGACAGATTCATGCCTGCAGCAGCTACCCACCCAGCAGGAGAAAGTAGCCAGTTGAGATCAATTAAAGTTGTAATTAACAGGAAGGCGCCCAGTGATATGAGATCTTTATAGCGGCTCTGGGGACTACAGGCTGTGTCAACACAACGGCAGCTCAGCTGAGGTGACGGCACAAGGTGAAGAGTGTATTCAGTGATTTGGACATGCAGGCTAGATTATAAAGTGGTGAGGCAGCAGGGCTAATCATTTGCATGGACTAAAACCCCACATTGAGGAGTACTGTGTCTGAAAGGGCTATTGTTGCAAGATGTTTAAGTTAGTAATAATAATAATTAGTAATAAATTAAGAATGAAGAGACAGAATAATCTGCTGGTCAACTGGGCTGAGGGGAGCAGTACCTTGAAGGATGTTAGCAGACATCGGGTCCACATATGGAGTGGGTGGCTGGACCTCTAGAGAAGGCACAGTATGTCAACCAGAACTTGTAGCTGCAGCCATCAGAGTGCAACAGATATGTTGCCCAAGGGGCAGGACCTCGAATAACATGTACCCTTTTATATTTTTGTTATCAGATTCGCTTTGTCCATCGAACGCGAGCTGCGCCCTTGATATTAACACATTAATTGGTGCTTGCAACAATATAGGCAGAGAGACCGATTAACTTAACAAACACTGGTGGTTTATTGGAACTAAGAACAGGGCACTAACACAATGTGTGCTTCATCAATCACCTCAGGCTTTAGACTTACGGTTACCAAAGTAGCCTGCGCTGTATAGCGATTGGTCAATACAGTCACGTGGTCAGTTAACTACATTCTCTTAAAGGTACATAGCACTCCACTTTACCACATCCCTTCTCCTTTACTTGAAAGTGCAATTGACAAGCTTCATAACATCCCAATTATTTACATGAATAACTATTTACAAGTCATGTCTCTCAGGAGGCTTCCTTGGATGTGTCGAGCTTCGTAGCTCAACGACCTCGGCTGGTTTATCGAGACCCCCTCCTCAGGGATCAACTGTGCACCAGGCTCCTTGGTGGAAGTGGGCAAGTTCGACCCTCTCAAGTCCAACAGGTCTCACCGGTACTTCCAAATCATGTGACATTTCTTCCACATGTGGTGCAGACTCAAACGCAAATGACGACAGCATTCCTTCTTGTGGGGCTGTCTCTCTTCTCCAGAGGTGATTGTGTCATCTAATTATTCAGCCATTTACCAACACATTATAGGAGAGAGGTCCTGTCATAGTACTCACATTGCTTAATAGCCAATTGGGCCCATCTCCAAAATTCTTCGTGAGAGCTGTGTCTCGTACCGTGAAATTTCTTTCATGATTATGGCCATGATGTCTGGTCTTCTGGGCCTCTTGGCTTCTCTCCACACACCCCCCTCCCCGCCCCCCTAAATTCAGCCTGATAAGAGTTAGACAGGTGTGGAGATGTCTCTTCATTAGTGATTCGGTGGGGGCAAAACCGGTGGTCAAGTGTGGGGTCGTCCAGTATGTGAACAGGAGCTGTGGCAATCTGGTGCTGATGGAATCCCCGTCCAGCTTTTTTATCTTGAACATATAAGTTTGGACTGCCTGCTCAGCCAAACCATTAGAGGTAGGGTGGTAAGGTGAGGTTTAGATTTGAGTTATTCCATTGAGGATTGTAAACCTTCCCGCTGGTAAATGCAGTCCCGTTATCTGACACAAGCACCACTGGGAACCCACGCACTGCAAAACTCTGTCGCAAACGGTCTACGGTGGCAGCAGTCCTGGGTAACCGGATTTGGTAGACATCCATCCACTTGGAGTGGGCATCTATTAGTAAACGGAGCATCATGCCAAGAAGGGCTCCACGTAATCGATGTGGAGACACACCCATGGCCGCCCCAGCCATTCCCAGGGGTGCAATGGAGCTAAGCGGGATAGCTTTTGTACCTGCTGGCATTGAAGACAACTTCTGACAAGGGTTTCGATGTCCACATCCATCCCTGGCCACCACAAATAGCTGCGCGCGAGCATCTTCATCCTACTAATGCCAGGGTAAGTGCTATGTAATTGGCCCAGTAATGGCCTTTGCCCTCTCAGGGGCACGATAACCCTTGCTCCCCAGAGCAATATGCCGTCCTGGCAGGTGAGCTTATATCTGCGATTGAAATAGGGCTTCATGTCTTAGACTTTGGCATTCCTGACCATCCATTCAAGACGTGCTCCCAGATGTGATTTAAAAGTGGATCTCGGCTTGTCCACTATGGATTTGTTTGGCCCAGACAGGGGAGGAATCCAAAAATTTTAGTACTATGACAAGTTCCTGGGGAATTGGAACCTTCATGTTGTTATCTGGCAGGGGGAGACAGATCAGCACATCAGCATGTATGATCTGGCTTCCTGACTGGTGAATAAAAGTGTATTTGTAATCAGCTGATATCCGTGCCCACCTCTGGATGTGAGCAGATGAGATGAGGGGTATCGCCTTATCCTCTCCAAATAATTCTAGCAGAGGCTTGTGATTGGATATAATATGAAACTGGCGACCGTGGAGGTATTGATGGAATTTCCAAATACCAAACACAACAGACAAGCCCTCCTTCTCAATTTGAGAATATAATTGCTCTACAGCATTAAACGTGTGAGATGTATGACCAATGAGTCGTTCGGAGCCATCCACCATCCGATGAGAAAATATAGCCCCTACTCCATAAGGGAATGCGTCGCAAGTTAAAATCAATTCTTTCTTTGGATCAAAGTGGACCAGTAGGGCCGGTGCTCTTAACAATTGCTTTACCCTCAGAAACGCCTTCTGGTGCAGAGCTTGCCAAATCCATTTAGATTTGGGAGAAAGTGCCCATAGTAGTTTATCATGCCTAAGAAGGCCTTTAGTTCTGCAGTGTTTCTTGGTGCAGGTTCCTTGCAATTGGCCTTGACCTTTACTTGCACGGGATGCAGGCCCTGCACGTCGACCTTATGGCCCACGTAAACTACCTCTTGGGCTTGGAAAAGACATTTTTCTCATTTCAAGCATACACCCGCTTGTGAGAAGCGTTTCAGCACCTCCTTTAAATTAGTTAAGTGTTCTTCATTAGTTAGTCCAGTGACTAAGACATCATCCGGATAAACAACGATATGGGGCAGTCTCTGATGTAGATTTTCAATGGTACACTGGAAAATAGCACATGCTGATGAGACCCCAAAGGGTAGTTGAGTATATTGATGCAATCCTTGATGTGTATCGATGGTCATGAATTCCCTAGAGCTTTCTTCCAAATCTACCTGCTGGTAGACGTGGCTCGTGTCGAGTTTTGAATATGTGATATATGGGAATGAATATAATTCGTCAATCTTCGATATTGGGCGTCTATCAAGTTTGGCCTCTCCATTTACAGTTAACATGGTCACCACATAAGCGAACACTTTGGTCTGGTTTCAGTATGGGTACTATGGGTGCTGCCCACTCAGAAAATTGCACCGGTTGTAAGATACCCAACTTTTCCAGCCTGTTCGGTCTCAACCTTGTCCCATAGAGCATAAGGGACTGGTCTGGCTCTGATAAATCTGGGGGCTGCGTTAGGGTTTATGTGGATTTTGGCTTGTAACCCACGAATCCTTCCTAGCTTGTCACTGAATATGGAAGCGTACTTTTGTAACAATTTCTGTAAGTTTCTCGTTCTGATCTAAAAAATCTCAGCCCATTGCAATTTAATCTTTTTGAGCCAGTTGTGACCAATTCAATTGGGGCCTGCCCCAGCTACTACTGTAAGGGGTAAATTCACAGGCTGATCCTCATACTGCATCAGGACTTGACACCTTTCACTCTTATTTCTTCGCCCGTATATGTTTTTAATTTAGTGCCCAATTCTTCCAAACTTAAAGGATGGACTCCTTTATTCAAGTATCTCCTATGACAGACCTTGATGCCCCAGTATCGACCTCCATCTTGATGGGTTGTTCATTGACTCCAATGACTACTTGGATTGGCTCAGTTCTACCCACTTTCAGGTTGTATAATGAATAAATGTCAGATTCTGCTTCCTCTGGTTCTTCAATGAGACAGATTTCGTGATTTGAACCTTTGTTTTTAAAATGCTATCTCAGCCGATCTTTACAGACCATTGCAGTGGCAGAAAAAGCTTTCAATATTTCAGAACTGTCGATCACCTGTAGGCTGCCTGGCTGCATTTCTCTCATTAATGTCATGGGTTTTCACTGTAGTACTGTTATTCTTCAATGGTCCGTACATAGTGGGCCTTTCCCGCCTTTCTGTGGAGTCTGACGTTTTCGTGCCTTTGTTACTGGCCCTTCCCGCCCTACAAGCTGGACGGTGCCATTTTGTGTATCTTTTATTGCCTCCGAATCTCTAACAGCGTTCTCCATGGCTATTGCCAATTCTAATACCTTACTGAAGTCTAGGGGCAGAATTTATCCCCTGTTGAGCAGGCTCGGCGGGAGCGGACCAGGGTGGTCAGGAAGCCCACCACCGCCTGCGATCGAGGTCGGAAGGCGATTTCACGCTGGCAGGCCAATTAAAGCCCGCCGAGCGTGAAACATGAGTGGCAGCGCTCAGCGCTACCTGTGCGGGCGGGGGGAGGAGGTCAAGCGCAAACTTCATGCATGCGCGTGAGTGCGTGCTTGAGAATCTCCCTGAGGCACAGAACTGCCTCAGGGAGATGAAGAATTTTCAAAAAAAGAAAAGCTATGAAAAATGTAATAAAGCATGTCCCCTCATGTGACTCTGTTACATGAGCAGGGACATGTTATTAATTAAATTTTACATTTTTTATTTTCTTTTTATTTGCTTTAGGAAACCTCATCCCGCCCGTGGATGAGGTTTCCTAAAAAGTGCAAAGGCCGCTTGGCCTTTTCGCCTGCCCACCATTGTTGGATGGACAATGAAAAATGTCAATCAACTGAGACTTTAATGGTCTTAGCAGGCCTTTGAATTGTTGGTGGGCGCACTGCCAATTCCCATGTGCGCCCGCTGACTGAAATATCACGCAACTGCGCCTTGATGTCGGGACGCTCGTCTGACGTCACTCCGAATCATTTTACGCTCAAGCAGGCCGGGCGCGCACTTGCCCGCCAAGGTGAAAATTTTGCCCTAGATTAGTTTCAGATAGCAATCGCTTCTGAATGGCATCGTCCCCGATTACACATAGCAATCGGTCTCTCAACGTCATTAATTAAAGTTCCGAACTCACAATATTCTGTTAATTCCTTTAAAGCAGCTACATGGCCAGCGATTATCCCTCCTATTCCTCAAATTGAGTTTAAAATGTTGCATAGTGACTGAGGGCTTTGGCTTCAGGTGGTTTTTGACAATATTTACTAACTCGTCGAAAGTCTTGGTATCAGGGGTGTTAGGTGATGTGAGGCTGCAGATCAGCCCATGTGTTTTGCTCCCGCATGTGGACAATAAAATCGCCCTCTTCTTGTCCTCCCCCACAATGTCGTTAGCGATTAAGAAGAACACCAGGCACTTTACGTAATGAGACCAATCTTTGGAAACGAGGTCGAATGATTCAAGATGCCCAAACCACGGCATACTCGATGGCTAAGGAAGCTGCGCTTTCAAACAGCTTTCAAGGTAGTGGCGAAGTAATGTAGCTGGCTTACCACGGCTTTCTTGATTGCCATCAATTGATCTGGTTTATCCTCGTTGCCAGTTTTATGTTTTTGGTATCAGGTTCACTTTGTCAAGCAAACACTAGCTGCTTCCTTGATAGTAACACATTAATTGGTTCTTGCAACAAAATAGGCAGGGAAACTGATTCACTGAACAAACACTGGTGGGTTATTGAAACTAAGAACAGAGCACTAACACCATGTGTGCTTCTTCAACCACTTACAACTCCAGACTTACAGTTACCAAAGTAGCTGGTGTGTATAGCGATTGATCCATACAGTCAAGTCGTCAATTAACTACGTTTTCTTAAAAGCACATAGCACTCCACTTTACCACACACCCGTTGTCGGAGGGTCTTTTGTCCAAGGGCCAGCTTTCTAGATCTTTCACAACAGCAGTACTGCAGAAGATCACATCTGTCAAGGCAGATGGTCACAAACTACACCATAATGACATCATGGCCCAAGGAGCAGATGGACATCCAATGTCCATTCAGTGGCCTTGAATCTCTAGGCCACTGACACATTGCAGGTTGGGGCTGTGCACATTTGTCAAATTTCGCAATGCCCATTCATGCTTTGCACAGCTAACAGATGCCCTGTGCGCAAGGATTTCTAACAATAATGGCTTTCACAACTGAAAAAGCCAGTCAAGCCCAGAGGGGTCTGGATTTTGCTTTTATTGCAGGCTTCCCTCAGGTGCAAGGATGATAGGATACACCCGTGTGGCCATCACGGTGCCATCGGAGCACTCAGGGGCATTCATTAATAGAAAGGGCTTCCTCGCTCAATGTTCAGCTCATCAAGCAAATCATTCAAGTCTGCACAAGGTTCCCTGGCAGTTGCCATGACTCTCTCTCTTTCATATTAAGGCAGTCTCAGATACGTCAACTTTCCATCCACTCTCCCCACAGTTAACTTCTATCGGTGGCTGCTAGGTAACAAAGGATATCCTTTGAAGGCATTGCTCCTGATACCAGTGTGAAACCCACTTATGGAATCTGAGGGGAGGTAAAACCACTGCCGTGCTTCCACATGTGTGACTATTTAGCATATCAGAGGTGCCCTTAAGATGCCCTGATCGGTCTGGAGAAGCCCTTCCATAGAGGCCATCACGAGTGTTGTACATTGTGGCAGTTTGCTGTGCATTACACAACATGGCAATGCAAAGAGGTGGGAATCTTGATGCCCATGAAGAGCAGGAGCTATGGTCATCCTCTGAGGAGGAGGAAGATGGAGAGGATGAACAACCAGAGCAGTCAGCCCATGCTGAGATGTCTCTATGGTGTCAGAGAGCACCTGGCTGGGAATCCATGGCTTTGTGTGCATTTACTGCAATGGAGCTGTCAATACTCCTGAGTGTTGAAGTCACATCATTGAGGCTACTTCATTGATCCTGCACATTAACATTGGCCTGGCATCTGTGAGTCTCCCTTTCAGTGAAGGTACTGATGCACTTGAACAGTCGAAAGATGGTATCACTCATAGCATGAACGCAATTCTCCATCTTCTGCCCAAGGGCACTCACAGCCTCAGGGAACTCTTCCAGATGAGCACACATCTCACATTGCCTCTCCACTGGAACCCATTTAGTGCATGACCTCTGAGGTTTTGCATCTCTGGCAAGCTGAGAATCCTCCCCCTGAGGTCGACTGCCAACTGCTTCCATTGCCTCCTTCACCTGCTCATATGTGATGTGCTCCTCACATTGTGCATAAATTCCTATTCCCGGTCACGTACCCTCTGAAGTGCCAGTATCTGTACTGGTGGAGGGTCACAGGTTTGTAATGACAGTGTATCCCCCAGAGTGGTGTTTCACATCTGAGGCTACTGATGTCTCGCCCAACTCATCATAGTGCTCATCTGACATTGGCCCTGCGGTGATAGCATAAGTTCTCTCTATGGCTGTTTCTCAGCATTAGTAGGAATTTAACAAAGGTTTAACTCTGTAAAAATCAACATACAAGCTCTTTGTCCTACTCCACACTCAGATGATATAGCCATTTTGCTTTCATCCTCTGCGGGGTGTACTCCCCAGCTCACCCTCAGCTACTGGGAGCCATGTGACATTGGCCTATCTATCTTCTTCCAATTGCATGAGGTATGAGGTAACTGCCCCGTCTCCCCTGCTGCGACCCTTCTCCCAGGCCTTGTCTGCTTGTTTCTCCTGAAAGCAGAAGAACAGGAGTCTCGTTATGTCAGGGGCTCCCACGTGTCTAAGAGAAGCCATTGCATCATTTGATAATTCATCGCCTTTTAATGCCATTATGCCATTCTCACTTATTCCATGAATGCAATGATATTAATGCATCCTTTGGTGCAGCAATGCATCAAGGTGCTCAAGTGTTAGTGCTGGGATGACTTATGTTTGTTGAATCGATGTAGAGAAGAAGCCAATTGTACTTACCATGCCCTCACTGTCCCTCCATGTGCTGATAGACCACCCATCTTCTTAGACCTCAAAAGGTGAGGCTGAAGTGCGTTCGGCACTGAATCCAGTACTTTGCAACTGTACAGGCTGCTGAAGTCCTGGCCACCTCCAGCGATGCCTGCTGTATGTGTACTGCTGGACTCACATCCCATTGTCACTAAGTTATGCCTTTGGGCCCTCACCACCTCCAACATTACTTGTAAGGAGGCATAATTTCTCTCCATGTTTCCATTCTGCGCCTGTGCCGTTTTTAAACTGCCTGTCGGGCCGCCATTAGACCCAGTGCCTGAAAGGCCCCCGCCCCCGCCCGGCACTTCCCCACCATTGGGATGATGCTTTTCATGGCGGGCAGGCATAATTGGCCAGCCAGTGTGAAATCATGGTCGTGGGCCGATCGCGGGTGGGGGATTGTTTCCCAACCAGTCCCAGGCCTGCCGATTGCACGCGTCCACCAAGGGTAAAATTCAGGCCTATGGAAAGATCGGAGGCTTTCGCCTACTGAGTCCTGTACAATCTTTAATTTCCTGCTTTCCTGTTATATATCTTACCTGTTTTTTTCCCTTACTTTCTCTTCTTTTGCAATGTGCCTCATCTTATACATTGGGGGACTGGTATAAATGAACAGTCTGATTATACTTGGGAGTGATTAAATTAAAAATATGAATACAATAAAGTTGATTACTAGCTGGAATCTAACTGAGTGATTTACTTGATGATAGATGTAATAACAGATACCTGGGATTTTGTTACAGCTTGCTTGATTTTGTATGGTTTGTATATAAGTGGTCTCTCCTTAGTCAAGAGCATAGCATTTGTTGTTAAGGCTATAAGGGTGTAGGTCTATCTTCCATCCATTCTTCTGCCTAGTGAAGTGCTCCTGAGTGCAGAACCTTGCAATTTCATAGAATAATGGGGGTTACAGTCTGTGATGTGATTATGGGATTCAACTGACATCATGTGCTTACAAAGCCAAGTCGAGATTATCTACAGTGATCATTTTAACTCTTAAGATTTTATGTGATATGGTGAGAGAGTTTTGGGCGCTGGCTGTGGCTAGGACAGCTTCAGCTATAACAGTCAACATGCTCCCCATCTTTAATAGCTGGTGATTCCCACATAAGAAGGTCAAAGCGGGCAATGCTAAAGCACAGGCATTGAAAAATAATCTCTTGTTGATTTTGAGAAAAAATGTCTATTGAATAGTTAATATGATTCCAAGTCAAGTGCCCATTTAAATGCTAACACCAGTGCATAAGAAATGGTACATTTGGTTATAATAGCTGAACTTATTGCAAGGCAGACAAGAGCAGATATGAAACAGCAACCCAGTGAAACTGCATTCAAAAATAAGAACTGCAATCGGCTATTAGGTTGAGATGTGTTAAAATGTATTCTGCTGAACTGAGCAATATATTCATAAATCACAAATGGAAGTGAGATGCATGATGGAGATGACAGGGTTAGGACGAAAGGCCAAGTTTGTGTGTTTTGTATCTTTTTTAAAAAGATGCTGGAGTCCATCAGGGTCTGACTCATTGTATACCCATTACCAGATTATTCAAACATAAAGGCAGCTGCTGCTTACAGTATTTTACATAAATTATTAACAGCACTTTACTTTGAATAAGGCTGGAGGGATTTTAAGTGCCATAATCACTTAGAAATTTATTTTCGATGTTGAAGGATGAACACATAAGGGATAGATTTTGACCATTATCATCGGCGGTGAACCTAGCCGATGGGCTGTCCGACCAGAAAGGATTTACAATGGGCAAGCAACCTACTGTTGGCCGTGAAAGGTAAAATCTACCTCTTATTGTGTGCCTGTGGAACAATCCTCTCTTTGCTGTTCCAGGATAGGAATAAAACCTTTTATTGGAAGTGGCTTAAAGCTGCTGTTAAAATAATGGACAGAAGAATGTCACATAAACAGATAGCACAACTCACCCACTAAATCTATCCATAGTAAATTTTAGGCTGAGATCAGAAGGATCCTACACCCATTGGAATTATCACAGACATTTTTAAAAGCTGTTAACAGTGTTGGATGCATAGCACAACACTTAATTTTTCCTCTATAAATTGTGTTTCTAATTATATGCAGATGAATCATAGCTTCAGATCTAGATATCTTGCCACACGAATGCACACGTCCAAAATACCGTCCGTGACATTTTCGCAGAGCCACTATCACAGTTTCTATTTCCTCACACCAGGGAGAAATTTGAATTGATCATTATTCAATGACAAACCACTTAATATTTTAACTGCTTGTTTTGTGCCAAATGTTTTCCCAATTGATTACAATGCAAAGGTTAAGAGGCATCATTATACTGCATAATTACTTTCCTGACTCCAGTCATAAAACATAGCTCAAAGCAACAGTCCATTTGCCAATTTTTTTGGTGGCATCCTTTCGTGAATATTTACATTCCTGGGGCTGGTACATCATTGCTGCTTCTAGATATTGGGCCCTTTACACGGCTGCTGATTGCTTCAGCTGGTATTTTTCAGAAGTGGTGATTAAACTCAGATTGAGTGCATTTGAATAGAACCGTAGATATTTGCAACATAGAAGGAGCCCACCCAGCTCATGATGTCTGCAGTAACACTCACTAAAGCAATTCGATCCCAGGGTAAATCTGCTGCCCTGCTTTCACCAGAACCCTATGTCTTCTGCTGCTTCGCAGAATCATAGAACAGTTAAAGCACAGAAGGAGGCCATTCGGCACATCGTGTCTGTGCCAGTTCTCTGCAAGAACAATTCACAAATTGCCATTCCCCACCTTTTTCTACATATGTTCACAGTATTTTCTTTTCCCTTGAAGAATGGAATGGCCTCTGCCCCAGCTACTGCCTGTAACCAAACTCTTAAAAACTCTCTGGGGAGAATTTTATTTGAATAGTGCCACATCTCATGGTGCTGTGCAGACCTTGGTGGGTTGGGGGGGATGCTGAGGGGTTGGGGGCAGCCTGCTCACAGAGTGTTCAACACTAATAAGTGTGCATGCAGATGTGTCCCTTGCATGCACCCAAACACATGAAAATGGCACTATCCTGATGTCACACAGTCCAACCAAGATACCAAAATTATTGCTGAAAAGAGAGACATGTTGCCAAAGGCTTTCATCTTACCCTCATCAGGGCAAATGCAAGAAAGCTAAATTTCAAACGATCTCAACAATTTATACAACGGGAGAAAAGGGGTACTGATTGGTTGGCAAGTTGAAGTGCGGGACAATAGCTTTCCTGGTCAGATCATTGGCCGTTGTGTATCATGCAAACAGTTAAGTGGGCTAAACACTGTCACATTCGGACCTGAAATGTGCCCAGTCTACCTCAAATTACTCTGGAAAGGCAAAGTATCTCAAAATTTGAATAGCAGGTTAAACAAGTTGCTTCATGCTGCTTCTACGCGGTGACAATGTGAGTGGTATGTTCCACTAATAGAATGCTGCTGTCAGTCCAAAAATACATTCTCCCTGCTACACAATTGAGCAGTGTTGCATATGAAGTTCAGTGCCAGTGTGATGCCAGCTACATAGGCCATACGGCTCAATGATTGGATGATCAAATCAAATAAAATGTTCCTTTGGCTGCTTGTGAAAGGTAGACTACAAACCGTACCGAACCAGCCTGCACTTGCAAAACCCAAAACAAAATGTCTACCGTGAGACGTGATTCTGTGGCTGGGCAGAACTTGCTGAACAAACCTGAGTCTGCTGTAGCTACACTCACAATCAATTTAAGATAATCAACTGAGTTTGTAACATGACTGATTTACACTTACTAGAAGTGACATAAATTCATATGCAAGGACCCATTCTCTGCAAACAAAAGGAATACGTTCAAGCCTTGCATCTTTTTTGAATTATCTGGAGGCTTGGGGAGCCTTGTTTCCTGTTGCTTTCTCCACAGCAACACCTCAGCCAATTAGAGTTGATTTGCTAACCAATCAGCACCTCTTTTCTCCTGAGTATAAATTGTTATGATCATCTGAAATTTGGCATTCTTGCATTTGTCTTGATGAGTGCAAAACAAAACGCTTTGGTAACATATCTCTCTTTTCAGCAATATTCAAGTTCTATACGACCAAGCAACTGTTTTGATACCAAATGTATGTTGAGGGAATGCCTCAGAAAACAATGAATCAGCTAAAAGGACACTGCAGTAGCGTTATCTGAAGGGTCAGGTACCCTGATTGGAGGTAAGTTAAATTTCTGGAACCTTTTCCATTGGAAAGTGTCTGAAAGTACTCCAGTGTTTTTGGAGGTGCTTGATGCATTGCCAGAGTGTGTTGAGAAAAGAAACAAAGAAACAAAACAGGTGCCTGGAGCAGGTGTGCTGTGTCTGCAAGGAAGAAAAATGAAACAAGTGAAGCAAAAATAAAATGGAGCAGGGATTATGATCTGAAATTGTTCAACTCAATGTTGATTCCAGAAGGCTGTAGAAGGGATGGGTACAAAAAAGACAAAAGGAAGGTCTGTGACAGATGGAGAGATTGAATGATGGAAGAGTTAATCCTCCAGGGCCAAAGAAAATGGAGGAGAGGCAAGAAAGGAAACAAATAAATAAAATATGTGCTTAGCAGGTGTGCTGCTGTCTGAAAGAAATACTGAAACAAGGCAAGAAGAGGAAGCAAAATGGGAGCAGGGATTAAGGTCTGAAATTGTTGAACTCAATGTTGAGTCCAGAAGGCTGTAAAGTGCCTAATTGAAAGATGAGGTGCTTTTTCTCGAATTTATTTTGAGCCTCACTGGAACAGTGCAGCAAACCGAGGACAGAGATATCAGTGTGAGAGCAATTGTGGGGAATTAAAATGACAGGGCACCGGAAGCTCGGGGTCAAGTTTGCAGACAGAATGGAGGCATTCTGTGAAGCAGTCACCCAATGTAGAGGAGACCATATTGTGAGCAGTGAATACAGTAGACTTGATTAAAAGAAGTGCACGTAAATCACTGCTTCACCTGGAAGGAGTGTTTGAGGCCTTGGACGGTGAGGACAGAAGATGTAAAAGGGCAGGTGTTACACCTCCTGCATTTGCATGGAAAGGTACCATGGGAAGGGGACGGGGTGTTGGGGGTGACTGAGGAGTGAACCAGGGTGTCACAGACATAACGGTCCCATCATAATTCTGGAAGGGGAGGGGAAGATGTGTTTGTGGTGGCATCATGCTGAAGATGGCAGAAATGGCGGAAAATGATCTGTTGAATAAGGAGGCTGATGGGGTGGAAGGTGAGGACAAGGGGAACCCGCTCATGGTTTTGGGAGGGAGGGGGAGGGCTGAGAGCAGAAGTGCAGGAACTATGGCAGACTCGGTCAAGGGCCCTGTCAACCACGGTCCTTGGCTGAGGACAAAAAAAAGACATCACAGAAACACTGGTGTGGAAATTTGCATCATCAGAACAGATGCAATGGAGATGAAGGATGTGGGAGAATGGAATGGAGTCTTTACAAGGTGTAGGGTATGAGGAAGTAACAGTGGTAGTCAGTTGACTTATATTCAATATTAGTTAATAGCCTACCACCAGAATTGGAGACAGAGAAGTGATGAAGGGAAGAGAAAAGTCGGAGATGGACCATGTGAAACAGAGAAGGGTGGAAATTGGAAGCAAAATTGTTTCTTTGTTTCTTTTCTTGCCCCATCTCAATTCTCTTTGGCCCCGGAGGACAAACTCTTCTATCATTCACCTCTCCTAACTTTCACCCTATCAGAGACCTTCCTTTTGTCTTTGTCCCATCCCTTGCTTAAAACCTATTACACTTCGAACTTTCTCCAGTTCTGATGAAGAATCATCAACCTGAAATATTAACTCTGTTTCTCTTCATGGATGCTGCCATAAGAAATTCCAGCATTTTCTGTTTTTATTTCAGATTTCCAGCATCCGCAGTGTTCTACTTTTTGATAGGCATCGTCATGATGTCTGTGGTATATCACAACCCTGCTGTTATCTGAACTACATGCAATAACTCCAACTCTTTAGTTCTTTTCTGTTGACTAATTTACATCTGTTACATTCCTTGTACAATAATGCCTGAATTTTTCTAACAAGCCTTTTATAAAATACTTTATTCAATATCTTCTGAAAAGCCCTGGACACTGCTTCTGCCTTTATCTAGACAATTGGTTCCTCCTTCCAAACACTTTACATTTTCAAATGCAAGAAGCGAATAGAAATTTAGGACTCAGCTCACTGTCACTTGTATTCTAGTAACATTTTTAAGTTTAGTATAGAGCTCCTTCTCATATTGGATCATTTATATGTACTAAAAATTTTTTAAACCTGATAAGACGCGATCTCCTTGATGCAAATTGCCAAAATTCAAAGCACTATTACCACATTGGTTCTGAGTCTTCAGTACAAAGTAGCCTAAGTGCCCCTGATATTTGTAGTCAGTCAGCTCGCAGTAACTTAAAGGTCACAAGTTGCCAATGTTACATGTGTAATATTCCAAGGAAAGGAAGGGCTTAGGGCAGTTCATTAATGAGAGCCAAATGGAAAAAGAAGTGTCTTAGGGATAGCTTATTGAATGAGAGTAAATGATTTTTCAATATTTTACAGTGTATAAAGGATTCTTTGGGCTTATATCCAGCAAAGAAAAGAAGATCAATATGCCCACTAGTCAGGCTGACTGGATTGGTGAGGAATTCACAAGTGTGTTACCATCAGCTTCTCCCTCAGGTTAAAATGAATTCTGTTCCATTGTAAGCAATAGCATGCTATGTTTGTGCTGTGTGTTTTGTTACA
The DNA here is from genome assembly GCF_964194155.1 of Cetorhinus maximus. Taxonomy (NCBI): domain Eukaryota; kingdom Metazoa; phylum Chordata; class Chondrichthyes; order Lamniformes; family Cetorhinidae; genus Cetorhinus; species Cetorhinus maximus. Next base: position 33,420,091 of record NC_135887.1, on the reverse strand, counting down.
AATATGGCCTCACTTTCTCCCTTGACAAATGTTAGTTTCCCTTTGGTTGTACATTTACCAATTTAGCTCACAAGTTAAATCCAAGCTGCAATTATGAAAAGGAAGGATCCTCACTAGCTGCCTTTTGAGGATGTGTCTGCCATCATAAAGTCCTGGAGCTAAACAGGTTAAAAAGATCTCTAGCAGGAAGCATGTGATAAGGCCAGCCTTCAAGCATGGGGATTGCGATGGGTGGTCACCCCATACCCACTCCCATTAAGACAGGCAGCACATAAACTTCATGCTGCCTTCTCATCAACATGATTGCAGCATGCAGCCCAGTGCAAAACATGCTGCTGACTGGCTGCACACTCAACACACAACCCAGCAGTGAGTGGCTAGCATGATGCACATCTAGCTTGGACCTCAAAGGCAGCTTGCCCCTCTTAAAGGGAACCTACATGCAGGCTATAGGAGCTGTTGGACCAATCTCAGGAAGGCTTTGGTGGAAGGAAAAGGCCTGCAAATGGGACAAAAAAGCCAGAGAGAGGGGTCTCAGGTTTTCAGATGCAAAGCTGTAGGCCTCAGTGATGGAGACTGACAGTCAGAGATAGGCCATGTTCCTACTTGGGTTCAAAAGGCCTTTGAGGCAGACCCACGAAGGTGATGGAAGCTCTAACTTGTTTGGAAATATACACAGCGCTGTATCCATTACAGTTGAATTTGTAGGCCTACAGCCATGATCACTAATTTTTTGAAATTTTATTTTTGCTTCATTTTTAATTTTTAAGTCAACCTGTAATGAATCTTACTTTGTAGACATTGATTTAAAACTAGAAGTGATTGTGCTTCAATTATTGATCAATTATATAATCAGTAATATTGTTGACTGTTGATTTGGATTTTTTTCCAAGGATTTCTCTTGCACATCATATTTATAGCTGCTGTTTTGCTGTTTTGACTGAACATTATAAATGAGCTACTGCTGAAAAAAAGTTAATTTTTTAAAAAGGAATTGTTCTTACTATATGAACCTTCGATCAGGAGATGGACATAACAACTGATTGATGGCAGATGAAAAGACACCATTACAAGATGCGTAAATAAAACTTGGATATTGTGAAGTCTCCATGGCCTTGCAGTGCCTGTGAGGAAAATTGATAAGGACTGAGACTTGTCTTGAGAATATCAGAACCAGGCCTCGAAAGGCTACAACGGAGCCAGAAATTTGGCTTAAAGGAAACCTGCTTCCAGGACTCAGGGCTGCAGCCAGAGTAGAATAGTCAGGCACTGAAGACTTTATTTTATTCATTCATGGGATGTAGGGCTTCAACTGGCTGGGCCAGCATTTATTGTCCATCCCTAGTAGCCCTTGAGAAGGTGGTGGTGAGCTGCCTTCTTGAACCACTGTAGTCCATGTGGTGTAGATACACCCACAGTGCTGTTAGGGAGGGAGTTCCAGGATTTTGACTCAGCAACAGTGAGGGACTGGCAATGTATTTTCAAGTCAGGATAGCGAGTGACTTGGAGGGGCACTTGGATGGTGGTGTTCCCATCTATCTGCTGCCCTTGTCCTTCTATATGGCAGTGGTCATGGGTTTGGAAGGTGCTGTTTAAGCAGCCTCGGTGAATTCTTGCAGTGCATCTTATAAATGGTGCACACTGCTGCTACTGTACATGGGTGGTAGAGGGAGTGAATGTTTGTGAGTGTGGTGTCAATCAAGTGAGCTGCTTTGTCCTGGAAGGTGTCAAGCTTCTTGAGTATTGTGGAAGCTGCATTCATCCAAGCAAATGGGAAGCGTTCCATCACACTCCTAACTTGTGCCTTGTAGATGGTGTACAAGTTTTGGGGAGTCAGGAGGTGAGTTACTCGTCACAGGATTACAAGCCTCTGGCCTGCTGTTGTAGCCACAGTATTTATATGGCTAGTCCAGTTCCGTTTCTGGTCAATGGTAACGTCCAGAATGTTGATAGTAGGGGATTCAGTGACAGTAATGCCATTGAATGTCAAGGGGCGATGGTTAGATTCTCTCTTGTTGGAGATGGTCATTGCCTGGCACTTGTGAGGCACAATTATTACATGCCACTTGTCAGCCCAAGCCTGGATATTGTCCATGTCTCGCTGCATTTTGGCATGGACTGTTTCAGTATCTGAGGAGTCGTGAATGGTGCTGAACATTGTGCAGTCATCAGCGAACATCCCCACTTCTGACCTTATGATGGAAGGAAGGTCACTGATGAAGCAGCTGAAGATGATTGGCCCTGAGGAACTCCTGCAGTGATGCCCTGGAGCTAAGATGACTGACCTCCAACAACCACAAACAACTTCCTTTGTGCTAGGTATGACTCCAACCAGTGTAGAGTTTTCCTCCTGAATTTCATAGACACCAGATTTGCTCAGGCTCCTTGATGCCACACTCGGTCAAATGCGGTCTTGATATCAAAGGCAGTCACTCTCCCCTCACCTGGGGAGTTCAGCTCTTTTGTCCATGTTTAAAGCAAGGCTGTAATGAGGTCAGGAGCTGAGTGGCCCTGGCGGAACCCAAACTCAGCATCAGTGAGCAGGTTATTGCTAAGCAAGTGCCACTTGCTAGCACTGTTGATGACCCCCTTCCATTACTTACTGATGATCGAGAGTAGAATGATGGGGCGGTAATTGGTTGGGTTGGATTTGTCCTGCTTTCTATGTACAGGACATACCTGGGCAATTTTCCACATAGCCTGGTAGATGCTAGTGTTGTAGCTATACTGGAACAGCTTGGCTACCTGCGCGGCAAGTTCTGGAGCACCAGTCTTCAGTACTATTGCCGTAATATTGTCAGGGCTCATAGTCTTTGTGTTATCCGGTGCCTTCAGCCATTTCTTGATATCACATGGAGTGAATTGAATTAGCTGAAGACTGGCATCTCTGATTCTGGGGACCTCCGGAGGAGGCTGAGATGGATCATCCACTCAGCACTTCTGGCTGAAGATTGTAGCAAATGCTTCAGCCTTACCTTTTGCACTGATGTGCTGGGCTCCCCCATCATTTGTGAAGACTCCTCCTCCAGTGAGTTGTTTAATTGTCCACCATCATTCATGGCTGGATGTTGCAGGATTGCAGAGCTTGGACCTGATCTGTTGGTTGTGGGATCACTTAGCTCTGTTTATTGCATGCTGCTTATGCTGCTTGGCACACAAGGGGTCCTATGTTATAGCTTCTCATCAGTTGACACCTCATTTTTAGGTATGGCTGGTGCTGCTCCTGGCATGTCCTCCTGCACTCTTCATTGAACCAGGGTTGATGTCCTGACTTGATGGTAATGGTAGAGTGGGGGATATGCCAGGCCACGAGGTTACAGATTGTGTTCGAGTACAATTCTGCTGATGGCCCACAGTGCCAAATGGATGCCCAGTCTTGAGTTGCTAGATCTGTTCGAAATCTATCCCATTTAGCACGGTGATAATGCCACAAAACATGATAGAGGTTATCCTCAATGTGAAGGTGGGGCTTCGTCTCCACAATGACTGTGCAGTGGTCACTCCTACCGATACTGTCATGGACAGATGCATCTGCTGCAGGCAAGTTGGTGAGGATGAGGTCAAGTATGTTTTCCCCTCTTGTTGATTCCCTCACTACCTGCCACAGACCCAGTCAGGCAGCTATGTCCTTTAGGACTCGGCCAGCTTGGTCAGTAGTGGTGCTACTGAGCCACTCTTGGTGATGGACATTGAAGTCCCCCACCCAGAGTACATTCTGCACCCTTGCCACCCTCAGTTCTTCCTCCAAGTGATGTTCAACATGGAGGAGCACTGATTCATTAGCTGAGGGAGTGCGGTACATGGTAATCAGCAGGAGGTTTCCTTGCCCATGTTTGACCTGGTGCCATGAAACTTCATGGGTTCCAGAGTTGATGTTGAGGACTCCCAGGGCAACTCCCTCCCGACTGTATTCCCCTGTGCTGTCATCTCTGCTGGGTCTGTCATGCCGGTGGGACAGGACTTATCCAGGGATGGTGATGATGGTGTCTGGGACATTATCTATAAGATATGATTCCATGAGGATGACTATATTAGGCTGTTGCTTGACGAGCCTATGTGACAGCTCTCCCAATTTTGGCACTAGCCCCCAGATGTTAATAAGGAGGACTTTGCAGGGTCAATAGGGCTGCGATTGCCGCTGTTGTTTCCGGTGCCTAGTTTGATGCCGGGTGATCTGTCCGGTTTCCTCCTATTTTGAGACTTTGTAGTGGCTTGATACAACTGAGTAGCTTGCTAGGCCATTTCAGAGGACATTTAAGAGTCAACCACATTGCTGTGGGTCTGGAGTCACATGTAGGCCAGACCAGGCAAGGAGAGCAGATTTCCTTCCCTAAAGGGCATTAGTGAACCAGTTGGGTTTTTACAACAATCGACCATGGTTTCATGGTCGACATTATACTTTTAATTCCAGATTTTTATTGAATTCACATTCCATCATCTGCCAGGTGGGATTTGGACCCGGGACGCCAGAGCATTATGCTGGGTCTTTGAATAACGGAAGGAAGGGCCAGTAACAGAGTGACTGACCATAGTGCTCACCCATTGTATGGTTATTAAGGGACTTGGTAAAGTATGTACCAAGGGGAATTTTACCAAACTTGTTTCCTGTCATGAAACAGACTAATTTGGGGTTATCCATTTTGGGGAGCTGTTGTGAACAGATCAATCTGGGGTTAACGTTTGTAATATGGTATATATCTCTGTAATGTATAGCATAGTATGTAAGTGAAGTTGTCTTCCTTCCTTTCTTTTAATATATAAAGCACTTTCTCTTTTAAATAAAATGATCTTTCTTCCTTCTTACTTATTTCATTCTATATTATCAATTATAATTTTATATAATTATTATGATTATCATTATTCAATAAAATTGTTGTTCTAACACATGGCTCGGCATTGTCACTCATCCCTCTTGTGTCCAGAATACGGCTCTGAACTAAGTGAGGCTCCACAAGGGACTCTCCCCCTTACAAAATGTTTGGTTTCTCTATTTTAATTCAAAACACTTGTGTTCTATAATCTGCAAAAATAACGATTTACGTAGCTACAGATGTTTTATTTTTCTCCAGGATTTTTATTCCTGCATTCCTGACCTGATCTTTTCCTCTCACATTAAAAATATTATGTTGGAGATATCATTTTGTTTGTCATAATGCAAATTCTTACATTAGCTGAGGATGATTTTAGAAAATGATTCTTCAGAATTCTCTGCCCCAGAGGGCTGTGGAAGCTCAATCATTGAGCATGTTCAAGACAGAAATCGAAAGGTATCTGGATACTAATGACATCAAGGGATAAGAGGATGATGGGGAAAAATGGCATAGAGGTAAATGATCAGCCATGACCTGTTTGAATGGCAAAGCAGGCGCGATGGGCCAAATGGCCTACTCCTGCTCTTATGTTCCTATGTAAAGTAGCCAGGGAAACAGTTCTCAGAACCTTGCTCTGCAGACCTGGTTGCAGTGCCAGAAAACGTTCAATGACCTCACTTGGGTGATCGAGTTCAGTGGATACATCTTCAGATGACATCTCCTACCCGTCTAACCTCTTGCTGCTCAAAGCAACACAACCCCATCACTCACACCTCAGCAATCAGGACTTATGCCTGATATCCAAAGACTTCACCTCACTCCCAAACATGTACCAATGCCACCAACCTCACATACCCTCTCTCACAGCTTCCACATGCCTTCAGCCATTCAACTGTGCAAACTCACTAACATGCTTCCCTCTTTCTTACTGGACAAGGTCGCCAATAACCACAAGAAGCAGCAGATGTCGGGGTCAGGCACTCCTACATTGACTAAGCTCTCTGATGGAGATGGTGCCCCATGTCATGAGGCTTTAGCATTCAGCTTTACCAAGGACATTCAGAATGATGGTATATTCCTGCCTTATTCCCTTCTGAAATCTCACCTCACCGATATCCTGCTATCTGGCATGAAGTGCTATCTGCAGATGGTCTGACATGGGCCTCTTGTTTTTCATTTCATCCCCCTTGCCCTCCCCTCTGCTTGTCTGCTTTCAGACATACAAGACCTGCTGCCTGTCCAGCCAATGCAACTTCACCAGAGAGGCAAGGGCAACACCAGAGCTCTGATGAAGAAGCACCATCATGTGATCTGACACTCAGAGCCACCAGGTCATATACTGGTACTGCAGGTACCTTAGAGGGTAGTATAAAGTCAGGATCAGCACACTGTGAGCCACCAGACACATGTGGGCTGCAGCTAGCTGATGGGGGAAAGAATGTTTTTTGTACCAGCTTACTTAAATTCTTTTGTACCAGCTCTTAGAGGGTTGTGTGACTTTGGAACTCTCTGCCTCAGAAGGTGGTAGAGGTGGAGTCATTGATTATTTTAAATGTTTTTCAGTCCAATGTGGAGTTTTACTTGGAGCTGGTGTACTTTGACACCGCCTTTGTCCCTTCCGACACGGTGTGTTTAGCCAGTTCCCGGGGCAGCAGGCGCATGGTGGTCTGGATCTCCCGGGATCTGATGGGGCTGCGCTTGTTGTAATGGGCCAGGCGGGAAGCCTCACCCGCGATGCACTTAAAAATATCGTTCATGAACGAGTTCATGATGCTTATGGCCTTGGAGGAGATGCTGGTGTTGGGATGAACCTATTTCATCACTTTGTAGATGTAGATGGAGTAACTCTCCTAGACGTTTTTTTTAAAATATACTTTATTCATAAAATATCTGGAAGAACATTACAAAACATTTCTAAATCGCCATCACAAAAAGTACAATCAGTACAACTTTTACTCATGGATCACGAGGTGCTTCAATACAACCAATGAATATTACAATCATTTCAATATGGTCATTACAGACAATCAGACAGTGCATTGGTATTGGAACTATCAACATACATCATGTTGCACTCTGAGGTGCTTCAATACAAGTATAATACAATTAGTATTCAATGCATACATTCATTGTAAGCCGTACAGCCCGAGGGGTCTATACAATTCCCAGCCCCTCGGTGCACTATGGCAGAAAATTCTTAGACAGCGACCTTTCCCCATTGCGGCAGCTGCTCCAAGCTTTCCTAGACTTTCGCCGCTTCTTGCCCCCCTGACAGTTTCTTTAAGGCTTTCTTGGCTTCCTTCTTGGGACCTGGTTTCTTCTCATCAACCATCTTCAAGGTGGAGGTAGATAGATTGTTAGGCAAGGGAATCAAAGGTTATCAGGGGTAGATGAAAGCATGAAATTTGAAACACAAACAGTTCAGCCATGATCTTATTGAATGGCAGAGCAGGCTTGGGAGGTCAAAAGGCCTATTTCTTCTCCTATATTTTTTATTTGTGTGAGGTCTCAGGTGAGTTCTGTTGCAGAGGACTCAGATGAGGATTTTGAATGGGCAGTGTACATGCTGATGGGTATGAACACGGAGATGCTTGGTACAATGGGTGGCCTGCCAGACAGCCTTCTGTCACTGTCAAGACTATGGAGGGAGTCCAGCTCCAACTTGATGAAGGTATCATGCAGAGTTTGGAGCCGTCATTCCCAGCATGGAAGTGATGGTCAACTGCATGTCAGAGTTTGCAGCCCTACCTGTGGTGCAGTATCTGATGGACGATGTCTGTTCTACAGCAATACAGGCAGAGGCCACTCAATGTCTGAATTCTGCAGTGGAAGCTCGGACTGAGACCATGAGATCTGTTCTTGGTCCTATGCAAGCTCAGACTGCAGCCACCATGGCTGTGGAGCTCAGTGCTCAAAAGGGACATGCAGGCTCTCACAGCAGTCCAGAAACCTGCCTTCCGACAGATTGCTAGGATTGCTGAGCCACAGCTCTGGGATGGTGACACTGGCTCCTTGGAACATGAACCAGCTGTAGCATTTGTGCACCGCTGCCACTGCACGGGTGCCCCTGCTTTTGTCTTTCAGCCAGTCAACCCAGACTGCTGCCAGCCATGCCCAGTGGTACAGACTGAAGCTGGGCCCTAAAGACCCAAAGCTTCTTGAAGTCATCCTCTAAGGTCATACACAATCTCACCCACTGAAAGCCAACAGCCTTCTACCAGCCATTGGGACATCACAGCTTATGGAGCACTAGGACAGGGAAGGGCACCCACAAGACAGGCATTAAGCGATTGAACTGGGGTGAGTTGTTCATTTTTGTATGTATGATTGGAAGTGTTGTTGGATAAAAGTTGTTATGGAACATTTTTTGGTGGTGGCTTTTGTTTCCGAATTTTGGCTAAAAGGATGCTGTGATGGGACATGATAGGTGGATTGAAAAAGGTGGGGAATTGTGGAACAATTGTGATGTGGGGATGACGTCACAGGGAAACAAGAGTCTGAACATCTACTCACAGATGGTCCATCCTGAGCATAGGCTCCCAGGTGCCTCCTCTTTCCCTCTTCTTCCTTCCCCTTCTAGTGAGGTAACATCCAAAGGCCTGGTGACAAGGGCTGTGTTCTCATGATATCAAGGTTGAGGAGGTCACAGCAGACCACCACAAACATGAAGACATGCTCCAATGTGTACTAGAGGGCTCCTATAAAGCAGTTCTGGTTTTCTCTGCAGCATTCCAGATGGCTGCATGGCATCCATTGTAGGCATGCTGTCCTTGTATGGTCAGGTAGCACAGGGGCATCATGTGTCTGGTGTAGAGTGGTTACCCCACATCATTAGGCAGCTCACATGCTTCTTTGTGATGGGCCAAAGATTTTGGATATGGCTAACCTGTGCAGGTTGAATGAATCTTGGCTACTGTCAGGGGAGCAGGCATTCACAGAGAGGATCTTCTGTGCATGGTCACACACCAACTGGACAGTAATGGATTGGCATCCTTTGTGGCTGTGGGACATCTGTCCATCAACATGTGGAGCTCACAGAGACACTTGCGTGCAGTCAATTGCATCCTGCACCATTTGGAATCCCACTAGCCTGGCAAAGCCATGTCCCATTGCTCCTGCTTCTCGCTGGTGAAAGAGGACAATGAAGATCCCACTTCTTCAATACAGGATCTCTGTCATCTCCCTGATGCAACGATGGATAGCAAACTATGAGATGTTGTTAATGTTGCCTACTCCTGCCTGGAAGGGTCACCTGATGTAAAAAACTACGGTCACAGTGATCCTCATGGCCACTGACAGAGCCATCCTCACCCTGCAATGCGGCCGCAGGTTGGGTTGCAGGGGTAGCACAGTTCAATCACCACCTCCTTGGTGAAATGCAAGTGTCAAGTGCATTGCTCCTGTCTGACTTGGAGGTAGGAGAAGTTCTCCCCGTAGACTGTTAGTCATTGCCTTTTATTGAGAGCCCTCCTCCTCCTCTTCCTCTTCCTGCCTTTGTGCACAGCTTCCCCTCACTGCTGCCTCTGTTCCAGTTCTAAGACATGCTTCAAACCAAGAGGCACTGCAACTACAGCCCCCATTACTGAAGCAGGCACTAAGCTGACAGGCCTTCCAATTCCTCTGACCTCAGGCTGCACTGGGTGTGATCAGAAGCATCCTGGCTGATATTTTGAATTTTAGTCATGGCTCCAACACAAATGGTGCGACAGAGCCAGATTTCCCTGCTGTAATGCCTTAAAATAGTGGAAAAAGCAATTAAAGATTGTTGCTGGGCAGCAGGTTGAAAAGCATACAGAGCTTATTCTTCTATTTCTCTATGAAATGGGGAATATTTTATGCAAAAATCATCATATAGGTTTAATTTCCTTTAAGTTTGGTGTCCTTCTGACTCCTCTTTCTCCCCAACTAATTAACAGGCTTGGCATTTTGGTGGATGGGCACTTTGATCGACTGCTTCCATCCAAACCATGACAGACTGCTCCCCACAGCAGAGTTGGGCGATCCTTCCAATGACTTTCCCTCTCGGTAAAGGATATTTGCCTTTGCTGGGCAGTTATCAGTAACAAAGCAGCTGTTTGACTATGTGTGTCTGTTGATTATTCTCTGTTCTGTGTGCTGTTAGTCAAGCCTTTCAGCGTGCTAACAGTGAAGGAGAAGCAGAAAGCAAGCTGGAAGCTTGTGGCAGGAGACATTTTGAAAAAGCTTTTGTAATTAAGTCCCATTCACATATAGAACCTGGTGTGTACCACCTCTGACGCAATATTGAGTATGAGTCAACATCCCATCATTCCATGATGACAGACATGCTGCTTCTATAAATGGAATCATTATACTGCCCAGCAATGAGTTGGATCTTAATTACTTTGTCAGTAGGTGTTACCACTGGGTCACTGATCTGTAATAGAAACTGTGCTGTTCAGGTGCTGGGAAGCAGTTTTGTGTCCATGGACAGGGTTTTCCCCCCGTCGGGGGAGAAGTTGAAGTGCGGGTGCGCAGAGACGCGTCTCTGATCGGCGCCCCTGATCAGGGGAATGGCGCCATTTTATGCGGGTGGGCCAATTAAGGCCCGCCCAGCGTGACATCCGCACGGAAGCGCTATGTGCTCCCTGTGCGGGCAGGAGGATTCCCTAAACCAAGAGTGCGCTCTTTCACGCATGCGCATGAAAGAGCGCACTTATCTCTCTGAGGCTAAGTGCTGCCTCAGGGACATCGGCTCTAATGTACAAATTATTAAAAATAGAAAAAGAAAATTCCCTGACATGTCCATAACTTTTAAAAAAGCTTAATTAAATTTTTTAAAACCTACATGAAACCAGTCTGTGGATGAGGTTTCATGCTTTTTCTGAAGCCTGCCAGGGCTCCTGGCCTGCCCGCCAGCCTTAAGGTTGGACGGGCAGGTCCATTAACTAGTTTAATGACTCTGTCAATGGCCTCAATTGGACATTGACAGGCCAGCGGGTGCACAGCTGATTTTGCTGAGCCCCCGGCTACCTGAAAATTGAAATGGGGTGCGGTGACGTCGGGAGTTCCGCCTGACATCACCGCGCATCATTTTATGCGTCGGCGAGCAGGCCCCACTTTCCGCTCGCCGACGGGAAAATCCTGCCCTGTGTATCCTGCTCAGATCAAGCCCTTGATCAACTGAACTTTGTTGTCAGTCTTGGCTTAATGGTAGAGCTCTTTCCCCTGAGCCAGTTGATCATAGATTCAAGCCCCAAAGATTTGAGAACAAAATCTGGACTAACACACCTGTGTAGTACTGAGGGAACACTGCATTGTCAGAGGTGCTGTCTTTCAGATGATTCATTGAATGAGATCACATCTGCCTTCTCAGGTTGATACAAAAGATTCCATGGGACTATTTGAAGAGCAGAGGGCAATTTCTCCTGTTGTCCTGACCAATGTTTATCTTTCAACCAGCACCTCAGTGATACTCATGCGTCTCATGTCTATTTATTTATTCTTTATTGAAGATGTCCTTTCATTTCCTTTCCGAAAAGTGCTAATTCTCCCTGATGCATGACAACACAGGCATCAGGCATTTTCTTGTGCTTCACCCAAGGGACAAATCATCATGTGTAAGCCCCGAAAGTTTGTCTCAGCTGGGTGTTTGACTGGAGTGACATCACAGCCGAAACTGATTTTGCCCTCTCCTGACAGTCACACAAGCACACTTCCCACAGAGGGTACTGGATAGCAATTAAGACCAGCCCCGTACTGATTTCTTCCTCTCATGCCGGGACACTGAGACCAACTGTGGCTTCCCATTGTCCAATGGTTTCATGTGAGTCATCACACACCACAGTTTAAACTTGCAGCCTTTCTTTTCCGGATGGACGGCTCAGTAGAATTCCGGATAGTAGGGTTAACAATTGAGCACACATTGATGCTCCATTTCCTTCTTAAAATATTAAAATAAAGCAGGCTTTCTATATAAAAGGTAGTAATAGAAATATCTGTGCTGAACTATCAGTCAAGTTTGTTTGGCGGGATGGGGGTATACTGTTCATAATATAAAAATGTTTTTGTAGCTATACCCATAAATACTTGTTGATGTAAGGGAGTGTGATTTGCTATGGCTAATGCAACATTTAGAATTAAGCAATGCCTGTACAAGTTAGCTTCAAAACCTGTTCCACAAGCAAACTTTATCACGCCTACTGGGAGAAGGGCGGTGAAATCAGGCAGGATATGATGTTCCATCACAAACAATTGAATTTCAGAGACAAAGGCGCTATAATGATTTAACTTCCTCCCAGCTAAGTGTCAAACACATCGGTTTATTTATATGAAAACCTTTCATTCATGAACTAGTTTTGTTAATGAAAATTCCTCAGAAACTAGAAGCTTAACAAGCAATGACTCTTGGCTTATTTGTTGTGTGGGGAGGCCTTTGACCCCCACAGTCAGCACATTCCAAAGGTTCAGAGTTAACTGTCATTCAAACTGATCTCTGGGGCTTAGCATTTTGAATCACTATCCAACTTGCACTCTTACGCTCTTGACCTCTGCCACTGTCCACTCTGTTTTTTTGCTTTGGTTAGTCCTAGAAACTGCTGTCCTCAGCCTGAGCATGCTGTTTCTGATTAAGGATTCATCCTCACTTTATTAAGCCAGCTTAGACAATTCTTTGACAAAGTAATAGACTGCTTTGAGAGATGGCAATCTTCAACCGCGGAGTTGGAGGGTGGCTAGAAGGTGAAGTATATCGCAGCACATTCAATATAGCTAGCACAAGCCTAAACCAGGCTACTTTAAAAGCAAAATACTGCGGATCCTGGAAATCTGAAACAAAAACAAAAATAGCTGGAAAAGCTCAGCAGGTCTGACAGCATCTGTGGAGAGGAACACAGTTAACGTTTCGAGTCTGTATGACTTTTTATCAAAACTAAAGAAACATAGAAATGAGGTGAAATATAAGCTGGTTGAGGGGGGTGGGACAGGTAGAGCTGGATAGAGGGTCAGTGATAGGTGGAGGCAAAGAAGAGATTGCCAAAGATGTCATAGACAAAAGGACAAAGGGGTGTTGACGGTGGTGATATTATCTAAGGAATTTGCTAATGGTGACATTAAGGGTGGAAAGGAGGACAAGCAAGTGACAGATGGCCCTAGTGGGGGTGGAGTGGGGGGAAGGGATCGAAATGGGCTAAAAGGTGGAGATAAAATGATAGATCGAAATAAATAGGTGGGAAAAGAAAAATACATTTAAAAAATTATAAATTATTGGAAAAAGGGGGATCAGAAAGGGGGTGGGGATGGAGGAGAGAGTTCATGATCTGAAATTGTTGAACTCAATGTTAAGTCCGGAAGGCTGTAGAGTGCCTAGTCAGAAGATGAGGTGCTGTTCCTCCAGTTTGCGTTGAGCTTCAGGCCAAGGGCAGACATGTGGGCTTGAGAGCAGGGTGGTGTGTTGAAATGGCAAGCGACAGGGAGGTCTGGGTCATGCTTGCGGACAGACCGAAGGTGTTCCGCAAAGTGGTCACCCGGTCTGCGTTTGGTCTCTCCAATGTAGAGGAGACCACATTGGGAGCAGCGAATGCAGTAGACTAAATTGAGGGAAGTGCAAGTGAAATGCTGCTTCACTTGGAAGGAGTGTTTGGACCCTTGGATGGTGAGGAGGGGGGAAGTAAAGGTGCAGGTGTTACACCTTCTGCGGTTGCATGGGAAGGTGCCGTGGCAGGGGGTTGAGATGTAGGGGGTGATGGAGGAGTGGACCAGGATATCCCAGAGGGAACGATCCCTGCGGAATGCCACCGGGTGGGTGAAGGGAAGATGTGTTTGGTGGTGGCATCATGCTGGAGTAGGCGGAAATGGCGGAGGATGATCCTTTGAATGCGGAGGCTGGTGGGGTGATAAGTGAGGACAAGGGGGACCCTATCATGTTTCTGGGAGTGAGAGGAAGGAATGAGGGCGGAGGCACAGGAGATGGGCCGGACAGTTGAGGGCCCTGTCAACCACTGTGGGTGGAAAACCTCGGTTATGGAAGAAGGAAGACATGTCAGAGGAACTGTTTTGGAAAGTGGCATCATCAGAACAGATGCAATGGAGGCGAAGGAACTGAGAGAATGGGATGGAGTCCTTCCAGGAAGCGGGGTGTGAGGAGCTGTAGTCGAGGTAGCTGTGGGAGCCGGTAGGCTTGTAATGAATATTGGTGGACAGCCTATCATCAGAAATTGAGACAGAGAGGTCAAGGAAGGGGAGGGAAGTATCAGTGATGGACCATGTGAAAATGATGGTGGGGTGGAAATTGGAAGCAAAATTAATAAATTTTTCTAGGTCCAGACGAGAGCATGAAGCGGCAGCAAAGCAGTCATCGATGTATCGGAGAAAGAGTTGCGGGAGGGGGCCGGAGTAGGACTGAAACAAGGAATGTTCCACAAAGCCCATAAAGAGACAGGCATAACTAGGGCCCATGCGGGTACCCATAGCCACACCTTTTATTTGGAGGAAGTGAGATGAGTTTAAGGAGATATTGTTCAGTGAGAGAACAAATTCAGCCAGACGGAGGAGAGTAGTGGTGGATGGGGATTGCTCGGGCCTCTGTTCGAGGAAGAAGCGGAGAGCCCTCAGACCATCCCGATGGGGGATGGAGGTGTAAAGGGATTGGATGTCCATGGTGAAGAGGAGACAGTTGGGGCCAGGGAACTGGAAATTGTTGATATGATGTAGGGTGTCAGAGGAATCGCAGATGTAGGTGGGAAGAGACTGGACAAGGGGAGAGAGAATGGAGTAAAGATAGCAAGAAATGAGTTCCGTGGGACAGGAACAGGCTGACACGATCGGTCTGCCGGGACAGTCCTGTTTGTGGATTTTGGGTAGGAGGTAGAAGTGGGCCATCCGAGGTTGGGAGACTATGAGGTTGGAAGCTGTGGAGGGAAGATCTCCAGAGGAGATGAGGTCAGTAACAGTCCTGGAAACAATGGCTTGATGTTCAGTGGTGGAGTCATGGTCCAGGGGGAGGTAGGAGGAAGTGTCTGCGAGTTGACGCTCAGCCTCTGCAAGGTACAGGTCAGTGCGCCAAACAATAGCACCACCCTTGTCAGCAGGTTTGATGACAATGTCAAGGTTGGACCTGAGAGAACGGAGTGCAGCAAGTTCAGAGAGAGACAGGTTAGAGTGGGTGAGAGGCACAGAGAAATTGAGACGACTGATGTCAAGCTGACAGTTCTCAATGAAAAGATCAAGAGAAGGTAAGAATCCAGAGGGAGGGGCCCAACGTGGAGGGAGAATATTGGAGGCGGGTAAAAGGATCCGTTGAATGGGAAGAGGACTCCTGCCCAAAGAAGTGAGCACGGAGACGAAGGTGGCGGAAGAAGAGTTCAGCATCGTGCCGAGCCCAAAATTCATTGAGGTGAGCGCGTAAGGGTATGAAACTGAGTCCTTTGCTGAGCACTGAACGTTCAGCATCTGAGAGGGGAAGGTCAGGGGGTATGGTGAATGCACGGCTGGGGCTGGGATTGGAAGACGAGATGGGGACAGAGGGATGGGAAGGGGTGGAGGGTCCTGGATGGGCGCTGGTGTCGATGAGTTGTTGGAGCTTGCGTTCCTTTGCACCTGAAAGAAAGAGACAAAGTTTCTTGTTGAGGCGTCGGATGAGACAAAGAGTAAAATGAAACTGGGGGCAAGGACAGCTGAGAGATAGGGTGAGTCGGTGCTGCTGGAGGGAGAGGTCAAGTGTGTTCATGTGGCGGCGCATGGCACCGAGCGTGGATCTCAGGATGCAATGAGAACAGCAGTCCGAGGAACATTGTATGTCCCGGAGATACCTGTAATCCTGGGTAGGTTCGAAACATGAGGGATGGAATTTCAGTTGGAATCCACATGGGGTAAGTCAGAGATGGAGGCAGTCACTGAGGAAGGAAATACGGCTGTGAAAGCGAGTTTTAGTAAACACCTCGTCAAACACCAGGAGAGAAATGGAAAGCAATGAAGGTGAACAGGGCAAAAGAGTCAAGCGGAAATCCTGTCGGAGAGAAGAACAGTACTTCTTCAAGGTAGGCATTCCTGGAAGAGAAGTGGCAGTCAATTAAACACTAAGATAAAAGCAGAATACTGCAGATGCTGGAAATCTGAAACAAAAACAAAAATAGCTGGAAAAACTCAGCAGGTCTGGCAGCATCTGCGAAGAAAAACACAGTTAACGTTTCAAGTCCGTATGACTCTTCATCAAAACTAAAGAAATATAGAAATGTGGTGAAGTATAAGATGGTTGAGGAGGTGGGACAGGTAGAGCTGGATAGGGGGCAAGTGATAGGTGGAGGCAAAGAAGAGATTGCCAAAGATGTCATAGACAAAAGGACAAAGGGGTGTTGACGGTGGTGATATTATCTAAGGAATGTGCTAATGGTGACATTAAGGGTGGAAAGCAGGACAAGTAAATGACAGATTGACAAGTGACAGGCTAATTTCCTCTCTCGTGAGTGAAATAAAATTAAGGCTTTGTCCATTAAACTGGAAGAAAAGGCCAAAGTAACTCTATAAGGTCCAAGCTGCTCATTCCTTCTGCTTTAGAAAATATTGGTGTCTCAGTGAAACTAAATATTATTGGCATGAGCTAATTGCACCTATGTGACCCAGCTAACCATAAAATTCTCATATCTTTAAATAAATGATGGCATACCAAATGTTTACCTTGACGTTTAATTGTATTTCTCAATCCTTGTCATTTTTTTACAATTGCTTCAATTTGTCTTATCCATTATTTGGGGAAGGATTTGTTATTGATGCAATAATCAGTTATCAGTGGGTTCACCTCCTGTCCAAAGAGGTGAATTCAGCTTCAGTTTGATGTGGACTCTTCATAAAGACTCACTCCTAGAGTAAACCAAGCATATAGCAAATTTAATTTCTCCCACTGGCAAAGCCTGGAGGATGTGCGAGACATAAGCCCTAAGCGAGTAACGATCATTCAGCTATTAAATTTGCTCTATCCTGAATATATCTGGGATAATCTGGGCATGGATAGGGATGGTGGATAGGGAGCAGCTCTTCCCTTTAGTTGAAGGGTCAGTCACGAGGGGACATAACTTCAAGGTGAGGGGCAGGAGGTTTAGGGGGGATGTGAGGAAAAACTTTTTTACCCAGAGGGTGGTAACGGTCTGGAATGCGCTGCCTGGGAGGGTGGTGGAGGCGGGTTGCCTCACAACCTTTATAAAGTACCTGGACGAGCACTTGGCATGTCATAACATTCAAGGATATGGGCCAAGTGCTGGTAAATAGGATTAGGTAGGTAGGTCAGGTGTTTCTCACTTGTCGGTGCAGACTCGATGGGCCAAAGGGCCTCTTCTGCACTGTGATTCTGTGATTCTGTGATACTGTGAATTTCATTACCACTTGTTGATCATCTAGTTTAAGGAACATTATGTTCCTCTCTTTACCAACCTTAAAAAATTCAGCTGTGTTATTTATATCTTTCAAAGGCTCAATCCCTCTTCTCATCAGAAATTGATCCCACATCAGCTACATTCACGGGGAGTATATTTCACATCTCAACTATCCTTTCTAGATTCTAGTCCGACTTGAATTTTCTACCTGTGTCCCCTAATGTTCTGCTCATTGTCCAGGGTAAATAACTTGCTCACTTTAATCTTACCTACACTTTTCATTAGTTGAAACACCTGTATCTTGTCTTCTTTTCAGAATGAAAATTTTAGTTACTTCCCAACCTAACCCCCTAAAGTCTGGAATATTCCTGACCACCTATGAATCTTTTAAAATGCATATTTAGCCTATCTGAGGTATATGATCAGAACATCACACCATTCCATTGATCTGTACAGTGTCAGCATAACATATTCTGATTTGCAACCAATACCATACAAATGCATCCCAGTAGCTACCATGTACTATTGACAACTGCTTCACTGGTGCTATCAAATAAGATCAATGATGGCCCGGTGAATCCTTTTTCCTTTCATCAGTTGTCAATGGGGACCTAATTATATTTTTACATATTTACTGCTATCTGTTCCGACATGCATTACCCTACATTGGTGCACGTTAAAATCCATCTGCTATATCTCAGGTGACCTGCATGATTGGTACAATGCTTTCTCTGAAGATAATTCATTTCCTGCTGCCCAAATAGATTCATATTATCAGTAAATTTAATGCTGTTACTGCTACCTCATTCCGTATTATTCATAAATATTCTGAATACCATCAGGTCCCAAATAAATCCCTGTGGAGCTCCACTAGTTATTTTATAACATTTATTACCATCCTCCATTTCCTGTTGTTAAACTAATTCCTAATCCATCTAGACAATTTCCCATATACTTCATGAATCTAAAACTTCCCTACCGGTATCAACTGAAGAAAACATCTTTCAAAAGGCAAAGTAAATTTCATTGACTGAATTGCCCTCTTCCACTAGTGAAGAATTCATTAGGTTCATAAGGTAAAGCTGACAGCTCCCTATGATCACCATAATCTTCAGATGATCATAACATTGCATTAAATGCTCTCATGACTTTTTCCATGATCTTGCTCAGGGGATAACAGGATAATTTTTTCCCTGATATGTGTTTGTTATATGACAGTGTATTTGTCAAAAAGTCTGTGGACGGAATTTTCCGTGCCCACTAACGTCGAGCGTCATGGTGGCCGTGAGCAGACAATATGGCAGGAAGGCCAAAAATTGTTTCCACAATGTCGTGAAAGCAGTTTGCAATTGTCCGCTCAGCCCGTTAATGGCAGGCCATATTTCCTGCCGCCGCACGTTGGGAACATCATTGTAATACATCTGCATATCATTATAAGACCAGCTCGCCAGAATCATCATCCCACGCTGGATTATCCAGGCAACCAACGTGTTTAACAATAGCATATATAATGCGCTCACCTGGTGAGCTGCACTTCAAGAGGAACTCGGAGGTGAGTGCACAGTAACGTTGCGTAGCATCCGAGCCAGTTGAACCTCAAGTTGGGGCACCACACATTCAGGTGAGGGCACAGGCAAGTCAATTTCCCAACTGGCTGACAGTGTGGTACTGGAGCAAGGGCTGCCCAGCAGCTGAGGTGGATTGGGGGAGTGGTGCAAGGGGTGCCCTGCGGTTGATGGTAGCGCACAAGCATGTGGGGGGTTGGGGGCAGGGAAGCGGCCATGCATTAGGGAAACCTTGTATAAAGGGACCATTCCTCTGCAGCTGAAATAGTTCAGGCGCAACTGCATTGATATAATTGGAGTCGGGCCATGGAGCAGTCACTGATGGAGGTGTTCACAGCCCCTTGGCAATGTCAGCATCCTGGTTTGGACCAGTCTACCCCATTGTTGAAGCTAACAGTGCAGCATCGCAGTGCAGGTTAGGAGAATGCCTGCATCTGAGCTGAGAGCACAACAGGCTGTCGCTGGTCGGCACATAGTTAGCCCCAAGGCCTATAGACGGCACTTGTCATTCCTGCAGATGACCGAGAACCAGTGTTGCCAAAGGCTGCACATGCCCAGGGAACTGGTCGACCACATCTGCCATGTGCTGCAGGATTTGGCGCCATGGGGACATGGAGGGCATCCACTGCCAGTGGCCGTGAAACTGACCGCAGCGCTCAATTTTTACACCAGTGGCTCTTTCCAGGGCTCCACAGGTGACCTTGTGGGGTCTCGCAAGCCCCCACCCACAAATGCATCCATGAGGTCACAGACGCCATCTTCATGAAGGTACACAGCTTTCTGTATTTCGCCCGAGATCAGGAGAGACAAGATGCAAGAGCACTGGGATTGTCCAGATCTCAGGTGTTGCACCAGTGCAGAGTGTCATCAACGTGGCAACAAGCAGGCAACTACGCCAACCGTAAGGGCTTCCATTCACTGAATGTGCAGCTGGTGTGCGACCACTACAAGTGCATCCTGCTGGTCTGCGCATGGTTCCCAGGGAGTGTCCACGACTCCTACATTCTCAGTAGGTCTCAGATCCTTGACGTCTTCCAGGGTCCACAGAGGCTGCAGGGGTGGCTTCTCAGGGGCAAGGGCTACTCTCAGACGACATGGCTGATGACGCCTGTGCGGTGGCCTCAGACTGCAGCCGAGAGAAGGTACAGTGAGGCTGACACTGCAACTCGCACCTTGGTGGAGCAAACAATCAGAATGTTAAAAATGAGTTCTGGTGCCTGGGCTGGTCTGGTGGAGCCCTACAATATAGTTCACAGAGGGTGTCACATATTGTTGTCTTCTGCTGCGCCCTTCACAACCTGGCAACGGGGGGACAAGCTGGTTGAGGAGGAGGTAGCAGAGTTGCACGTCTCCTCTGATGAGCAGGATTTTGATGGGGATGAGGGTGAGGACATCCTTGAAGGAGGGGATGACGGTGATGAGGCCATCGCACTGGCCAGATGAGGCAGGTGCGCATGGGGCCCCTCATAGCTGTTAGTTCCATAGATCCTCACATAGCTTATGTGAATGTCTGACTCCTGTCTGGCTGATGGCAGCTCACTTCTGCTCTGTGAGCAGGGCCATATCATGGAGATGCAGCTGGGAAACTTTAACTTCTCCTGATCCAATGGCATCCTTCATGAGCTGAACACTTCAGGACCACACTGTCACCGGACACAGATGCTGATGAGCCAGCCGCACCTCAATGGTGCTGAGAGCACACGGAGAGAATGACGGAACTCTGTGCCTTTGGCCCAGGATATTCTGGCAACAATGACAAGCACCATCGAGGTACAGGCATGACTGTTGTGGCCAGTGACTGTGAAGGCGCACCATCAGTGTGCTGGGAAGGTCCCACAAAGCACAGGGAAGAGGCCCTGGGCTGAGACACCTGCCTTTATCTTGTGCAGGGACTAAGGTTCCACATCTGACTGTCACGAACAATGCTCATCATAACAAGGAGCCATAGGCAAGGAGACATTCTTGGGAGTTTATTTACAATAATGAACATTAAGTACAAGTGATTAACACCCATGTCCAGGCTGTGCAATTACATCTTTTTAACCCTGCTGCTACGTCTTGGTGCTCCCCACATCCACAGCAGAGGGGGAGGCAGCCTGCTGACTGCTATGACCTGTTTGTGATGACCTTGACGGGCGTCCTCAGGAGGAATGGGACCCCGGCCTGCTTTCAGGGTTCTGCTGTGTGGCAATGGCACTTTCGTTGTCCTGTGGAGCTGGATTTGCTGGGGTCACAGGAAGAGGGGATTCAACTGTGTTGGACAGTCCTGGAGTCACCTTTATGGATGGCCCTGGGGTATGCGCCTGCTGATCCTCCTCCCTATGGGTGCCCGAGGGTCCCTGGCTGACTCCTTGAGGAGAAAGGGTAGATGGAATGAGATCGAACTGCCTTGCACCCCTCTCGCTTTGACACTGTTAGAGACCAACTATGACATCAGCGATAGAGTTCAGCCCGCACAACAGTGCAGGATCGATGTCCTGGATCAAGGTCTCCATGGGGTTGCCATCTTACTAGTATTGACCTCGGTGCGTTGCAATGCCGGCATTATCACCTCAGACTGAAGGCGGCCAGACTCCTCCATCATGCCGTGCAATCTGGGGAGTGCAGTGGACATCCCTTCCTGTTGTCCCTAGCTTGCCTTTGCAGCTCCAGCAACTGTGACATGACCAAGTCCAGAGGCTCGTCATCTGTGTCGGACTCATCAGCTTTCTGGTCTCAGTCCTCTGAGTGCCGGAAAACTGGGAAGTCACTGCCTCCGCCTGCTGTGGATCAAGAAGTGCGATGTGCTCACCAGAATGTGACCCTGAGACTACTCTACAGCTAGGTCCCACCAAGGTGTATGTCTCTGCGCTGGTGGAGGGTGTGAGTGAGCACTGTGATGGGTCTTCAATGAGGGTTTCAGCAGATTCCTCTTCTGGGGAGTCTGCGGGGCATGAGTCAAGGACTTGGATCATGGACTCCGTTGACAATTTCCCAGGTGTGCCTGTGAAAATAAGGAGAGATAATTAGTGCATGGCAGTGGCCTGTGAAACAAGACACATCGCTCACAGCCTGGTTGTCTGATGGGTGTTACACTGCTGGATCCTCACTTGGTTGAGCACCGCCAACCTCACCATGAACACAGGACTGGTCCAGATCTTTGCCAGCCAGCTGGATGGCTCTGCTTTCAAAGTCCGTGAGGACCTTGATGTCAGGCACTCCTCCACCAGTCTGCAACCTCCCCCTTTTGTTGTGTGCCTGCCTGTCCTGCATGAAAACAGATGGAGAGAGTGTAAGCAGGGTGTCTATCAGGCCAGATGATAAGTATGCCTAGCATGTGTGGGTGGTGAGTGGTGCCATGGGAGGGATGACGACAATGAAGGTGAGTGAGAGAGAGTGAATGATGATGTCTCTTGAACTGACAGTGAGTGAGATCTCTGCGGGTGTGTGATGTGTTTGTGAGTGTGTGAGTTGAGAGTGATGAGAAGAGTGACTTACCCTGGCAGAACAGAGATCATTCATCCTGTTTCGGCACTGGGTCACTGTCCACTTTTGCAGGGCATTGGCACTACCCACCGCTGCCACTGCCTCCCAAGCTGGATTGGTGATGTTGCTGCCCCTCCTGTGGCCAGAGCAGGGGTAGAGAACATCATACCAACAAATGAACAAGGAGCAGGAGTAGGCCATTCAACTCCTTGAGCCTGCTCCGCCATTTACAAAGATCATGGCTGATCTGATAGTAACCTTAAACCTGCATCCCACCTACCCCCCAATAATCTATCAGCCCCTTGCTTACCAAGAATCTATCCACCTCTGCCTTAAATATATTCAAAGACTCTGCTTCCACCGCCTTTTCAGGAAGAGAGTTCCAAAGACCCACGACTCTCTGAGTGAAAATGTTTCACCTCATCTCTGTTTTAACTGGACGACCTTTTATTTTTAAACAGTGACCCCCTAGTTCTAGATTCTCCCACGAGAGGAAACATCCTCACCACATCCAACCTGTCAAGTCCCCTCAGGATCTTATATGTTTTGATCAAGTCACCTCTTACTCTTCTAAACTCCAGCGGATACAAGCCTAGTCTGTCCAGCCTTTCCTCATAAGACAACCCACCCATTCCAGGTATTAGTTTGGTAAACCTTCCCTGAACTGCTTCCAACACATTTACATCCTTCCTTAAATAAGGTGACCAATACTGTACACAGTACTCCAAATGTGCTCTGACTAGTGTCCTGTACGACTGAAGCATAACCTCCCTACTTTTGTATTCAATTCCCCTCGCAATAAATGACAACATTGTATTAGCTTTCCTAATTACTTGCTGTACTTGCATTCTAGCCTTTTGTGATTCATGCACTAAGATACCCAGATCCTTCTGCATCTCAGAGATCTGCAATCTCTCATAATTTAGATAATATGCTTCCCTTTTATTCTTCCTGCCATAATGGACAATTTCACATGTTCCCACATTAAGCTCCATCTGCCAGATCTTTACCCACTCACTTAACCTATCTATATCGGTTTGTAGCCTCCTATGTCCTCTTCACAGCTTACTTTCCAGCCTATTTTTGTGTCATAAGCAAATTTGGCAACCATCCCATCCATCCCTCCATCCAAGTCATTTATATAAATTGGAAACAGTTGGGGTCCCAGCACAATCCCTGTGGCAAGCCTCTCATTAAATCTTGCCAACCTGAAAAAGACCCCTTTATGCCTACTTTCTGCTTCCTGTTAGCCAGTCAATCTTCTATCCATGCCAATATGTTACCCTCCGTACCATGACCTTTTATTTTCCGCAATAACCTTTGATGTGGCACCTTTGATGGGGCCTCCACAGTGTCCAAAAGGCATTCCAGGGATGCATCACTGAATCAGGGGGCTGCAGTCTTCTTGCCTTTCAAGGCCATGTCTTCTCTGCAGCAGTCCTGGGCTCGAAACACTGAGAGGTGTGCACACGGCTGCACTTTAAATATGGTGCCCGGCACGAGGAAGCGGCGAGGTGATGGCGTGGCGGGCAAATTGGAGGCAGCCCGCTAGCGAAATGGCATGTTTCCTGGAAATGCATATTTAATGAGGTGGGATTGGTACGATACAGCGTGAGAGCCCACTATTGCAGCCAGCTGGTAAGACGTTCTTTTTCCCGCCCGCTACCGCACTTAGTGCAAATCTGGGACGATTCTGCCCTGTATATTCAACTCTCTCTGAGTTTATAGGAACAGGAGGAGGCTGTTCAACCATTCACGCTTGCTCTGTTGTTCAATTAGATCATGGCTGATCTGTACCTCAACATTTGCCCCACCATTTCTTCCTTGATACGCTTGCTAACAAAAGCCTATCTTAGTCTTGAAAGTTCCAATTATATTACCATGTAGATCTGTACGTCTGTATCTGCTAACTATTTTTGTGACGCAGAAGGTTGTGGATTCAAGTGGGTTTAAGAACAGAAATCAAACTTGACACTCCAGTGTAGTACTGAACAAACACAGCACTGCCAGAAGTGCTGTTTTTCAAATAAGACATTAAAACGAGGTCCCAGTGGCTGCTCAGTTGAGGGTAAAAGAACCTACTGCACTACTTTGAAGAAGAGCAAATGATTTATCCCTGGCATCCTGACCAATATTTATGCTCCGTCACCATCACAAGAGCAGATTCCGCGGTCAGTATCACGTTGCTGTTTGTGGGAGCTTTCCGCCATGTTTTATAGATTGAAACAGTGACCACATTTCAAAAGTACTTGGCTATAAAGCACATTGACATCAGGTGGTCGTGAAAGGCGTTACATAAATGCAAGTCTTTCTCTTTTGTGTCCTGATATGTCTATCCATAAATTGTTGACTTCCTTATTTTTAAACTTATTTGCCTCCCCCAATTATTGCCCTTTTTTGGCTCCAAATTAGTTCCCTCTGAACAGTAGAGCAGCATCATTGAGGGATTGATGTCTGTTGCATTGATTTTTAAAATTTATTCATGGGTTGTGGGTGTCGCTGGCTAGGCCAGCATTTATTGCTCATCCCTAATTGTCCTCGAGAAGGTGGCGGTGAGCTGCCTTCTTGAACCCCTTTCATCCATGATCTAGGTACACCCACAGTGCTGTTAGGGAGGGAGTTCCAAGATTTTCATCCAGTGACAGTGAAGGAATGGCGATAGATTTCCAAGTCAGGATGGTGAGTGGCTTGGAGGGGAACTTCCAGGTGGTGGAGTTCCCATGTGTCTGCTGCCCTTGTCCTTCTAAATGCTAGCCATTGTGGGTTTGGAAGGTGCTACCGAAGGAGGCTTGGTGAGTTCCTGCAGTGCATCTTGCAGGTGGTACACACTGCTGCCACTGTTCGTTGGGAGTGAATGTTTGTGAATGATGTACCAATCAAGCGGGCTGCTTTGTCCTGGATGGTGTCAAACTTCTTTAGTGTTGTTTGAGCTGCAGTCATCCAGGCAAGTGGAGAGTATTCCATCACACTTCTGACTTGGGCCTTGTAGATGGTGGACAGGCTTTGGGGAATCAGAAGCTGAATTACAGGATTTCTAGTCTCTGACCTGCCCTTGTAGCCACAGTATTTATATGGCTAGTCCAGTTCAGTTTCTGGTCAATGGTAACCCCCAGGATGTTGATAGTAGGGGATTCAGCGATGTTGATAGTAGGGGATTCAGCGATGGTAATGCCATTGAATGTCAAGGGGCGATGCTTAGATTCTTTCCTGTTGGAGATGGTCATTGTCTGGCACTTGTGAGGCGCAAATGTTACTTGTCACTTGTCAGCCCAAGCCTGGATATTGTCCAGGTTCTGCTGCAATTGGACATGGACTGCTTCAGTAACTGAATGGTGCTGAACATTGTGTAATCATAAGCCAATATTCCCATGTCTGACCTTTTGATGGAAGGAAGGTCATTGATGAAGCAGCTGAAAATGGTTGGGCCTAGGACACTACCCTGAGGAACTCCTGCAGTGATGCCCTGAAACTAAGATGATTGACCTCCAACAACCACAACCATCTTCCTTTGTGCTAGGTATGACTTCAGCCAGCGGAGAATTTTTCCCTGACACATTGACTCCAGTTTTGCTCGTGCTCCTTGATGCCACACTTGGTCAAATGCTGCCTTCATGTCAAGAGTACTTACTCTCACCTCACACTCTGCATTAGTGCAGACCCAACATTTTATAACAGCTGCACTTTGCCTAAAAGGACAGGATATCTATGCCACTTTTCTTTGTCTCCTGTCATGCAATGTCCTAATACAGTTTAGTGCTCTAGGTACTGACTACATGAAACCAGACAGAACTTGCTCCTGAAGTAATAGAAAGATAGTGAGGGAAAGGACCAGTAAAGGACAACATTATTGCCAGCTTTAGCAATGGCAGACAACCTGTTACCACTTGTACATGCTCTGTACTGGCAACAGTCTTGACAACTTTCTTCACTTTTTTTTATTAGTTTCAATGACTTAGTTAAGCTGAGAGATCTGAACAATGGGTAATTACTCATTTTAATGATCAAGGGTCAGTTGCAAACACTCTCTATCATTAAAAGGAGCGGGTAACGCTCTCTCTAATGTTTTGTCTCGGTCCCAAAACCAGAAGGACACATCCAACTACACGAATATAAATGATTCCATTTTCCACCCCAACCCAATGGTGTGGCCTTTCTGAGCGAGAATATCAATTTAGTGCCGTACAGTCTCAAATTAAGGCTAGCAATCTGTCAGCCCATGTCCTCTCTGGGGAAGAATGCAACCAACAGACAGAAGAAACAGTCACCCCGTCTATCTGGCTCCACAACTTGAAAGGACAGCCCCAGCCCACTGAAACATCTAGTCTTCCTTCAGTTTACATTTACAAAGAATGCTTTTTTCACAAGAAAGTGAAATTTGACACTCCTGGTTTTACTGTTACCCTGTCACGAGCATAATAAAAATGTAATTCATCTGCAAATTAAACCATAGCATTTATGAGGAGAAAAAATTGATTAAATACAAACAAAATCTAATAATCCCTGAAGGCTATAGTTAATATTACTGAAAGGCTGCTCTCAAAGGCTGAAGAAAAAATCTTTTGCGTCAGGGGCATTGTTAATCAATTGATGAACATGCACTGCTGTAAAATCAGCTGGGTTCACTGCAGGAGTTCAGGCCCATAGTACAGTGTTTTATTATTATTGACAAGGTATTGAGGTGTCTCAGCGATACTGGTTAAATATTGTATATTCTTAAAATGTGGACCAACCTATGGCATCTAATGTATTGCATGTCCTTTAATTGGATTAATAATCAGTCATGTTAACTAACGTAGAGACATTCCAGTTCCTGACAATTGTAGGTCCACATCTGCCTTTGACTATAGTTTCCTGTTGTCTGGCAGATGCAACCCCTCCACAGTTTAGGGTTCCTTAACATTGATAATGTATTGCAACAACCCAATATCCTCACCATCTTTCTTTCTAAAAAGAAAATTAATAAATACCTTTTTTAAAATTGAAGGCTTAGGAATGTCTTCTTTCCAACATTCAATACAGTTTCATATGAATTGTAACTGAGATGACATGCCCTGCTTATCCAATAGTCACATGCTACACAATAATCCCTCTGGTATTTGCTTTTCTAATTGGGAGAAAAAGAATCAATTTTATAAGTTCAGTATTTTTGGTGCAGACAGTGTTATGGAATGAGTGTAAATACTTCTGTCTTTAGGCTGGTCTGTCAGACATTAGTTGACCTCTCTCACTCTGTACAATACATGAACGTACGAATAGGAGCAGGAGTAGGCCACTCGGCCCCTCAAGCCTGCCCCGCCACTCAATTAAATCATGGCTGATCTGATTGTAACCTCAACCCCACATTCCTGCCTACCCCTGATAACCTTTCACCTTGTTAATCACGAATCTAACTAGCTCTGCCTTAGAAATATTCAAAGACTCTGCTTCCACCACCTTTTGAGGAAAGGTGTCTCAAAGACTCACAACCCTCTGAGAGAAAAAAATCCTCCTCAGTTCTGTCTTAAATGAGTGACCCCTCATTTTTAAAGAGTGACCCCTAGTTCTAGTTTCTCCTACAAGAGGAAACATCCTCTCCGCCTCTACCCTGTCAAGACCTCTCAGAATCTTAAAGGTTTCAATTAAGTCACCTCTTGCTCTTCTATATTCCAGTGAATACAAGCCTAACCTGTCCAGTCTTTCCTCATAAGGCAACCTGCCCATTCCTGGTATTAGTCTAGTAAACCTTATTTGAACTGATTCTAATGCATTTACATCTTTCTTTAAATAAGGAGACCAGTACTGTACACAGTACTCCAGATGTGGTCTCACCAGTGCCCTATACAACTGAAACATAACTCCCTACTTTTGTAATCAATTCCCCTCACAATAAATGATAACATTCTATTAGCTTCCCTAATTACCCGCTGTACCTGCATACTAATCTGCATAGGAATTTCAGTTCCTACAGTAATGTTGTGAAGTCTCCAATCATATCAATCTTTGGTAGATTTGACTCAGGTAAAGATTGTGTCTATTTTATATATTGAAACTAAGGGCTAGGGATTAATCTGCACCATATTTTAGGGATGCGGTAGTGATTTGCGACCTGCTCAGGACCATTACCATGGAGGTAGGCAGCATGCCAATTTGGAGGTGTGTCCTCATTTACCTGATTTTTGTGATGGTCCAGGAAAGACCCACATTGCTGGCTACCAGCATGTTCCAAGTTCATAAACAGACCATCAAATCAACTGCTAGGGATGAGTTCAGTAGTTTCTGGTGCACAGGGGATGCCCATTGGAGCACCCTTCCCAGCATAGGGCATTTTTGGGCCATGCTGGTAACAAATGGAGTCTCAGTGCAGCCTACTCAGAGGGCCTTCAGTTTCCATAGTGCCATCTCGGATCCAACTTTCATGCCTATATGTCTCAGTGTCAAATGATTGAGTTGTGGATTCCTCAAATCACTTCTCATTTGCTTCATGTGGCCATAGTCTAGTTCAGGTCCCATATATTCAGACCTGAGTATCTTTGTTGCTTTGTATCTTGAATTAAAATTTCCCAGCTGACAATGGCATTCAGGGGAAAACTCTCTGCTCGTTGGGGTAATCCCGAGCACAAAAGAAGGTGGCTGAGGTTGTTGAAGGTCAATCATCTCAGTTCCAGGACATCACTGCAGGAGATCCTCATGGTAGTGTCTAGGGCCAACCATCTTAAGCTGTTTCATCAATGACCTCCCTTCCATCATAAGGTCAGAAGTGGGGATGTTTGCAGTTGATTGCACAATGTTCAGTACATTCATGACTCCTCAGATACTGCAGCATGACCTGGACAATATCCAGGCTTGGGCTGACAAGTGGAAAATAACATTCGCACCACACAAGTGCCAGGTAATGACCATCTCCAAAAAGAGAGAATCTAACTGTTTCCCCTTGACATTCAATGACATTACCTTGCTGAATCCCCCACTATCAACATCCTGGGGATTTCCATTGACCAGAAACTGAACTGGACTAGCCATATAAATACTCTGGCTACAAGAGCAGGTCAGAGGCTAGGAATCCTGCGGCAAGTAATTCACCTCCTGACTACTCAAAACCTGTCCACCATCTACAAGGCACAAGTCAAGAATGTGATGGAATACTCCTCACTTGCCTGGATGAGCACAGCTCTAACAACACTCAAGAACCTTGACACCATCCAGGACAAATCAGCTCATTTGATTGGCACCCCATCCACAAACATTCACTCCCTCCACCACCAATGCACAGTGACAGCAGTGTATACCATCCTCAAGATGCACTGCAGAAACTCACCAAGGCTCCTTAGGCAGCACCTTCCAAACCCACAACATCCACCATCCAGAAGGACAAGGGAAGCAGACACATGGGAAGACCATCACCTGCAAGTTCCCCTCCAAGCCACTCACCATCCTGACTTGGAAATATATCACTGTTCCTTCACTGTCTCTGGGTCAAAATCCTGGAACTCCCTCCCTAACAGCACTGTGGGTGTACCCACACCACAGTGACTGCAGCAGTTTCTCAGAAGCTGATTAAGTCTGGCAATTTACGGCTAGAATTTGCTGGAAGCACTGGTAGAGCAATTCTTAACTGATTAGCTATTAATAGTCCCTCAGGATGGTGTCCATTTACTAGTGGAATCCCATTTACTAGTGGAATATTATACTATGTAATACCAAGCTTGGAAGAAAAAGGTGGAAATATAATTTATATGACAAAATGGTGGTCAGCAGCACTTCCCTCCAATCTCACAAAAGTTAGGGTATCCTCTTCTCCCATTAGCTTTACAAGCACTATATATATCTTTAAATCTGCTATGACATAAGGAACAGTATATTGCCCAGAATAGATGTGGTAGAAGAGTGGAAAGTTGACTAGAAAGTGAAGTATACAAAACTCTATCAGTGTGGACAAGCTCTTGGAGAGAACAAGATCAAATTGAAGCTCGATGTAGAGTGTTTCATTGTTAAGGAACTTTATATTTTGTTGTATTTCCCTCAAGATTGCTTATGTTTCTTCATCTCTGTAATGGCATGGATGGCACTCTGTTTCTGACATACTGCTTGAAAATACTCCTTCATGTCTCTTGCAGGGTTTTGATGATGAATGTCAATTCCAAGTTGCAAGGTTTCAGTTTATCAGTGAGATTTTTTTCTCTTTTCTGTGGCTCTGCTTCAAAGGGTATTTTGACTGGGATAATTTTGTGCACTGCTGTCGTTTTCTCTCATCTCTTCAGCTGATGTACATTTACTCTTCCCTTGGAATGGCATCTAACTGCTACCTGTTGCCCCACTCCAACTTTCACGTTGATTTGTGTCAAATCAGAAAAGCTCACTCCAGGGACTTGGAGCACAAAATCCAGGTTAACATTCCGGTGCATTTCTGAGGGGGTGCTGCTGGTGAGATGTTTGAACGTGGCCTTATTGTTTCCTGTTATGCAGATTTAAAAGGTCGCATGACATTATTTCGGAGATGAGTAAGGAGATTTTCTCGGTGTCCTGGTCAATACTCATCCTTCAACCAAATCAGTTGAAAAAAAGACAAGTCTCAGGTCATTACCATATTGCTGTTTTTTGCAACTGTCCTGTCTGCAACAGTGACTTCAAAAGCACTTAATTGGCTAAAAAGCACCACGGGGCATCCTGAGGTTGTGTAAGTGTGAAAAGTCACATATAAATGCAAGACTTTCTTTTTTTTCAATTTATTATTTTGCCAGGTTTATTGATTTCAATTTGCCCGTTTGCCAGCGTGGGATATAAACCCATCTCTGGGTTGTTTGCCCATTGCCAGAACTCCTACATTATTATACTGCGATCCCATCCATCTATCTTTGTGATTCGTTCACTCTCTCCAATCTTTCTCAGCCTCCATTCCATCTGTCACATTCTCTCTTTCTCCTGCCTGTATCTCGATCTATGGGCAGGATTTTGATCGTGGTGTGCGGGCGCGGTCAGCGGGACCAGGAGCGGCCGGGAAACGGGCCGCCGCCTGTGATCAGACCCCGACCGTCATTTCACACTGGCTGGCCAATTACCAGCCAGCATGAAAGGCCCGCTGAAAGGCTCAGCGCTGCCGGGGCGGGGGCGGGAGGAGGGTGAGCGCTGAAGTCAGCATGGGCACGGGGGAGCGCGGAATGGAAGCTCCCTGAATGCAGAGAGCTGCCTAAGGGAGCTGACAAACTTAAAATCAATAAAAACGAATTTAAGATCGGGGAAAAAATGTCCACTCGTCAGAATGAGTCATCTCAACATAAGGGCGTTGAAAATTATGTCCACATATTTTTATCTTTCTTTAAATTAATCTTGGAAACCTCATCCAGCCCTTGGATGAGGTTTGTTCAAAAATGCAAAGGCTACCAGGCTGATTCACCGTAATGTTGGACGGGCAGCGAAAAATCCCAGCTAACTGAAACTTTAATGGCCTTAATAGGCCGCTTAATTGTCGGCAGGCGCACTGCTGACTTCTCTCGCACGCGTCCACCGACCGAAATGCGCGCGAGTGTGCGATGACGTCGGGACGCTCACCCAATGTCATTGCACGCTATTTTACATTCCAGCATGTCGGGCGTGGGCCCACACACCGAGGTCAAAATCCTGCCCTATATTTCATGCTGAAAACTCATTCTTTCTCCAGTCCATCTGTTTAGTTGACTCTTTCCACATTCTATTGCTGCATCTTATTCTCTCCCTTTCCTTCCTTCCTTCCACTAGTTTGCTTTTCTGAGTTTCTGTCTTCATCATCCAGTTTACCACAGAAAGAAGGTTAAGTGGTGCTGATGTAAGTTTGTTCCTCTGGTAAGTTACATGCTGCAGGTTTGGTGCCGTTGCTTGTATAAACCATTATCAGACACACATGCAGAATAGAAATGGACAGAGGATTGGGAACTGGGCCACCCCTTGCTAACTTCAATCCAGGAAAATTTTAACAAAATAGTCGTCAGGGAAGGGATATTAGAAAGTAATAGCAAACTATTCTAAACACCAATGTAATTGGCTATAATAGGGGAGCTCAGGCATTAAAACAGAAGACTAAAAAAAGCAGTAAATAAATAGTCGAAGGAAGGGATTGTTTCACAGTTAATACATTTTAGTGTTTCACATCAATATAATGGAACATGGAGTTTAAAGGATGTGACTGGAATGGGAATATAATTAATTGGGTTAAAGTTTGAGGGCGGACATTCATGTTAACTTTAAATGTTTAGAAGGACAAAGAAAAGAGATCAGACATCAAACTATCTATTAGCAACTAAAAAGTATTGACAGCCAAGGAAACAACTGAAAAGAGGCCCGAATAAACCCAAAGGAATTTCTTAAATATTGTTCTGCAAATTAGCTACAAGCATTGGAAAGAGAGGATTAAAAATTGCCATGCCTGAGTGTCTCTCCTGTAGAAAGTGGAGTATCGGAAGCTGGCTAGATGGTGCAATGTCACCTCAACCTCATCTGAAATGGGGCCTCTAGTTATGAGGCTTGCCAAAATGATGCAGATTTTGCTAGTTTAACAACAGATGGAATGTTTCAAGTCAAACACTTCCATAGGACCACAGTCAGAAAAAAATAGCGGGATAAGCTTTTATATCATCATTCCATCAGAACATTTATTAGATAAGTGTGAAGTTAGAGTGTCTGTATGGTAATGGCAATGAAGGAGTCCTTTAGTGATTGTGAGGTTGGAGTATCTGTGTTACTGACAGTGTGAGGTTGAAATATTTGCGTTACTGACAGTGTGATGTTGGAGTTTCTGTGTTACTGACAGTGTGAGGTTGGAGTATCTGTGTTACTGAAAGTGTGAGGTTAGATTATCTGTGTTACTGACAGTGTGAGGTTGGAGTATCTGTGTTACTGAAAGTGTGAGGTTAGATTATCTGTGTTACTGACAGTGAAAGATTGGAGAATCAATGTTACTGACAGGGTGAGGTTGAAATATTTGCATTATTGACAGTGTGATGTTGGAGTTTCTGTGTTACTGACAGTGTGAGGTTGGAGGATCCGTGTTACTGACAGTGTGAGGTTGGAGTATATGTGTTACTGACAGCGTGAGGTTGGGATATCTGTGCTACTGACAGCGTGAGGTTGGGATATCTGTGTTACTGACAGCGTGAGGTTGGGATATCTGTGTTACTGACAGTGTGAGGTTGGGATATCTGTGTTACTGACAGTGTGAGGTTGGAGTATCTGTGTTACTGACAGTGTGAGGTTGGGATATCTGTGTTACTGACAGTGTGAGGTTGGAGTATTTGTGTTACTGACAGTGTGAGGTTGGGATATCTGTGTTACTGACAGTGAGGTTGGAGTATCTGTGTTACTGACAGTGTGAGGTTGGAGTATCATGTGAAGTTGGAGTGTGTGTTCGTGACAGCGGAGGTTAGAGTGAGTATTAGTGACAGTGTGAGGTTGGAGTGTGTGTTAGTGGCAGTGTGAGGTTGGAGTGAGTATTAGTGACAGTGTGAGGTTGGAGTGAGTGTTAGTGACTGTGTGAGGTTGGAGTCAGTGTTAGTGACAGTGTGAGGTTGGAGCCTGTGTTAATGACAGTGTGAGGTTGGAGTCTGAGTTAGTGACAGTGTGAGGTTGGGGTGAGTGTTGTGGCAGCGTGAGTTTGGAGTGTGTGTTAGTGACAGTGTGAGGTTAGAGAGAATATTAGTGACAGCATGAGCTTGACATATGTGTTAATAACATTGTGAGTTTGGAGTATGTGTTTGTGACAGTGTGAGGTTGGAGTGTGTGTCAGTGGCAGTGTGAGGCTGGAGTGTGTGTTAGATTCAGTGTGAATTTGCAGTGTGTGTTAGTGACAGATTGAGGTTGGAGTGTGTATTGGTGACAGTTTGAGGTTGGAGTGTGTGTTAATGACAGTGTGAGGTTGGAGTGTGTTTTAATGACTCTGCGGTGTCAGCATGTGTTATTGACAGTGTTTGGTTTGGAGTGTGTGTTAGTGACAGCGTGAGGGCGGTGTGTGTGTTACTGACAGCTAAGGTTGGACTGTGTGTGGTGGCAGTGTGAGGTTGGAGATTGTGTTAATGACTGTGTGATGTCGGAGTGTGTGTTAGTGACAGTGTGAGGGTGGGGTCTGTCTTAGTGACTGTGAGGTTGGGGTGAGTGTTGTGGCAGTGTGAGTTAGGAGTGTGTGTTAGTGACAGTGTGAGGTTAGAGTGAATGTTAGTGACACTGTGAGCTTGGCATGTGTGTTAATGACAGTGTGAGGTTGGAGTGTGTGTATAATTCCAGTGTCAGGTGTGTATTAGTTTTAGTGTGAGGTTGCAGTGTGTGTTAGTGATAGATTGGGGTTGGAGTGTGTATTAGTGACACTTTGAGGTTGGAGTGAGTTTTAATGACAGTTTGAGATTGGAGTATATGTTAGTGACAATTTGAGGTTGGAGTGTATGTTAGTGACAATTTGAGGTTGGAGTGTGTGTTAATGAAAATGGGAGGTAGAGTGCAATCTAACCATCTATGAGGTAAGAAGGGTGTGTTTGATTTCATTTTCTCCAGCTTATTACTGCTTCACAATTATTTCTGCAGTCCTTTTGTGGCTCACATTAGAGTTTGTGCTTTGAATATGTGAAGAAATGGATAAGGAAGTGACTAAAAATATTTCACTTTGAGCACTTAGGATAGCTGTTACAGTGTCTTTTCCACATGGAAGTTTTACTCTTAACTACATGCAGATTAAATCAATTCATGCAATCTGGTGCATATGTATAAAAATCAGCTAGAATTCTGAAATTGTTGCTGTGTATTAAAGGAGGCTCTCTGTGTTTGAAATGGCTGTTTGCTAGAGCAAATGTCATGCCTAGCATTTGATTTACTGGGAGCAGTAGCATTAGCAGTTAGTAATGTACTATTGCCATCATCCCAAAATTCCACCACAGAATCTTGAAATCATCAGCAGGTTTTAATTGGTGGCCATGTTTGGCATGGATTAGTAACAGAAGATGACTAAGGAGATGTAATGGCATTGGAGGAGGACTTGTACCCTTAGCAGAATATGTACTGTCAGCAACACTACTACCTCAACCTCACCCAAGAGCAATTTATGAGGAAACCATGCTTCAAAGAGTCCAAAGGTAAACTGTGCCATTTGCTGGAATCAGGAGACCAAGTAGCAAAGTGACGTCATTCAATTTTTTTGCTAGGTTCTCCATTCAAGCAACAGCAGAAAATTAGATAATGGGGAAATTGTTAAAAATAATACCAGTAATGGGGAATGGTTCACTAATTCCTTTGGAGAAAGAAATCTACAATCCTTACCTGATCTGGCCTATGTTACTCCAGACCCACGGCAATGTGGACTCTTAACTGCCCTCTGAAATATCTTAGCAAGCCACTCAGTTGTATTCAAGAAGGAAGCACTCATCAAGACAGATTTGCAAGAATATCAAATCTAAAGAACAGAAGAACTAGGAGCAGGAGTAGGCAATTCAGCCCCTCGAGCCTGCCCCGCCATTCATTACGATCATGGTTGATCTCATTTCGGCCTCAACTCCAATTTCCCGCCCTCTCTCCATAACCTTCCAACCCATTACTAATTAAAAATCTGTCTATCTCCTCCTTAAATTTATTCAGCGTCCCGGCATCCACTGCACTCTGAGGTAGTGAATTCCACAGATTCACGACCCTTTGAGAAAAGTAATTCCTCCTCATCTCTGATTTAAATCTACCACCCCTTAGCCTAAAACTATGGCCTCTCATTCTAGAATGCCCCAGAGGGAGAAAAATCTGCTCCACGTCTACTTTGTCTATCCCCTTTGGCATCTTATATACCACAATTAGATCTCCTCTCATCCTTCTAAACTCTAGTGAGTATAGGCCTAAACTGCTCAATATCTCCTCATAAGACAAGCCCCGCACCTCTGGAATCAACCAAGTGAACCTCCTCTGAACCGCCTCCAGTGCAACTACATCCTTCCTCAAGTAAGGGGACCAAAACTGTGCACAGTACTCCAGGTGCAGCCTCACCAATGCCTTGTACAGTTGCAACAACATTTCCCTATTTTTATACTCTATTCCTTTAGCAATAAATGCCAAAATTCCATTTGCCTTCCTTATTACCTGCTGTACCTGCATTCTAGCTTTCAGCGATTCATGCACGAGGGCACTCAGATCCCTCTCCACTGAAGCATTCTGAAGTTTCTCACCATTTAAATAATAAGTTGCCTGTTTATTCTTCCGATCAAAATGGATAACCTCATGTTATCTACGTTAAACTCCATCTGCCAAATTTTGGCCCATTCAACTAACCTGTCCATATCCATTTGGAAATTTCTTATTTCTTCATCGCAACTTACTTTCCCACCTATTTTGGTGTCATCTGCAAATTTAGCTATAGTACCTTCTATCCCTGAATTCAAGCTATTAATATAGATTGTAAATAGCTGGGGCCCAAGGACCAAACCCTGTGGCACCCCACTAATTACAGCTTGCCATCCAGAAAAAGACCCATTTATCCCGACTCTCTGCTTTCCGTTGGTTAGCCAATCCTCTATCCAAGCTAATATATTTCCCCTAACTCCGTGTGATCTTATCTTGTGTCTTAATCCTTTGTGCGGCACCTTCTCAAAGGCCTTCTGGAAGTCCAGATATACTACATCTACAGGATCCCCATTATCCACTTTGCTAGGGAACTTGCAAGGGAACAACAATTTACACTGCATGAGAAGAGATTGCTGATTGGTTGGCAAGTGGACCCTGATTGGTAGTGACGTTGCCATGGAGAATGCACCAGAGAACAACTAACTGCCTTCCAACCAATCAGCACTCTCTTCTCATGCAGTACAAATTGTTGTCCCCTTTAGATTTGGTGTTCTTGTGAATCTGTCCTGATGAGTGCAAGACGAAAAGCTTCAACAGCGTATCTCTTTCTTCAGCAACACTGAACACTAATCATTCCCGGTATCATCTAAGTAAATCCCTCTGCATCGCAAGTAACTATTCTAATTGTGGTCGAAATAATAAGTTGTACAGGTTTAATATTACCTCTTTGTACTCCATAAGATTTATTTATAATGTTTCTGTTTTAAAGAAGAGATCATAGGCTTATCAAATGATCCTACTTTTAAAGATTTATGTCTGAACTCGTTAGTATCCCCTATTCTCTGCTGGTTTGCCATTTGATGCATATAAAAGCCTGATCCTCTCCCAGTTCTAATTGCCTGCCAATTGATTAGTTGAGGTGCCAACTGAAACTACTACCCAGCCCTCTTAGACCTGAGCTCTGAGTAGTCAAGCTCTAGTGCGATGTGACATGAATGAAATGATTCCAACATACACTGTGTCATTGTTTTTAATGATCTGACATTGTACAAAGCTTTTGTGATAAACTGGACAATTGGCTCTTTTTAATCTAACCCATCAGCTTGGAAATGACGATTGTAGATTTAGTCTCTTGTGTGTTCAATTATCGTAACATTTTGATTTAAAAATACCAAAAATCCCCTCTAGCTATAGGACAGAATCGTCCTAGATTTTCACAAGTACAGTAGTGGGCGGGTAAAAGGACGTTTTACCCACCAGCCGCCAATGGCGGCTTTTTGCATCATATCATCCCATTCCCAGTGCGTCCCGCCTCATTAATAATGCATTCCCGGGAAACATGCCGGATCGCTATTGGGGCATCAGCTGATTCATCTGCCCTGCTGACACTTCAGGCCTTCAGTATTTCGGGCGCCATATTTAAAAGGTATTCCTGCACAGAGCTAGCTCTGTCTAAGGGTTTGGAAGTCGCTACAAAGTCATGGCTGCCAAAGGGAGGAAAGATGCTGCCCCCAAATTTAGTGACGCCTCCCGCGGGTGCCTACTGGATGCAATGGAGGCCTGGCATGATATCTCTACCTCCGCTCTGGGCAAAGACCAGCAAGCAAGGTCACCAATCCAGCATGGAAGGCGGTGGCAGCAGTGGTCCACGCCAGATTCCTGCAAAAGAGGATAACCACCCAGTGCTGAAAGAGGATGAATGATCTCCTCCATTCCATCAGGGTAAGTCACTCTTCTCATCGCTCTCCACTCACACTCATAATTCCATCACACATCCACAAGGATCTCACTCACTGCCAGTTCAAGGGACATCGCCATTCTCTCTCTCACACACACCTTCATCTGCCCTGCAGATCGTGTCCTCATCCCATCCATGGCACCACTCACCACTCACACATACCAGACATCCTTCTCATCTGGCCTGACAGGAATCCAGCTTACATTCTCTCCATCTGTCTTTATCCAGGACAAGCTGACACACAACAAAAGGGAGAGATCACAGACTGGTAGAGGAATGCCTGACATCAAGGACTTCATAGACTTTGAAAATGGAGTCATTCAGATGGCCAGTGAGGTCGGCGCTACTCAACCAAGTGAGGATCCAGCAGTGCAACATCCATCAGACAAACATGATGTGGGTGAATTCCCCTGTTCCACAGTCCCCTGCCATGCACTAATTATCTCTCTAGCTTTCACAGGCACATCTGGGAAGCAGCCGAAGATGTTCACGAGCCAAGTCCTCAACTCAAGCCCCAAAGACACCTTGGAAGAAGAATCTGACACCCTAATTGAAGACCCGTCACAGTGCTCCCCCACACCCCCCACAGCGCAGAGAAACACACCTCAATGGAACTTAGTTCAAGAGTAGCCTCGGGGTCACAACCTGGTGAGCACATCGCACTGTCTGATCCACAGCAGGTGCAGCAGGGGCTTCCCAAGTTTCTGGCACTCGGAGGACTGCTGGAGGCCAGAAATCTGCTGAGTCCGAGTCAGATGATGAGCCTCTGGACTCGGTCATGTTACAGTTACTGGAGCTGCAAGGGCAAGCTCGGGAACATCGGGAAGGGATGTCCGCTGCGGCCCACAGATTGCAAAGCACGATGGAGGAGATGGTCTGCCTTCAGGCTGAGGTGATAGCACTGGCATGCCAATGCATCAAGGTCAACACTGGTAGGATGGCGACTGCCATGAAGTCCTTGGTCCAGGACATTGGTCCTGCACTGCTGCATGGGCTGAGCTCTTTCACTGAAGCAATAGTTGGCCTCCAACAGTGTCAATGCAAGAAGTGTGCAGGGCAGTTCAATCTCACTCCAGTTTCCCCTTCTCTTCAAGGAGTTAACCAAGGGCCCTAAGGCACCCATAAGGAGGAGGTTCAGCAGGTAAACACCATGGGGCCACCCACCCAAGTGTCTCCAGGTGTCCGGCCCATCCAAAT
The DNA here is from genome assembly GCF_964194155.1 of Cetorhinus maximus. Taxonomy (NCBI): domain Eukaryota; kingdom Metazoa; phylum Chordata; class Chondrichthyes; order Lamniformes; family Cetorhinidae; genus Cetorhinus; species Cetorhinus maximus. The sequence goes on along the minus strand of NC_135887.1, from coordinate 33,380,742 downwards.
CCCCTCTTCCTGTGACCCCAGCTCCCGGAGCACAATGTCACCGGATACAGATGCTGATGAGATGGGGGCCAGCCCCACCTCAGAGGTGCTGAGAGCACACAGAGAGAATGCTGGAAATATGTGATGCCTGCCCACGATATTCTGGCAGCAATGACAAGCACTGTAGAGGGGCAGGCATCACTAATGTGTCCAGTGAGTGTGAAGCTGGGCCATCACTTTTGTCTGAAGGTTACACACTGCACAAGGAAGAGGTCCTGGAGACACCTGCCTTTATCTTATGCAGGAACCAAGGTTTCACGTCTGAGTGACACGAACACTGCTCATCAGAACAAGGAACCATAGGCAGGGAGACATTCTTGGAATTTTATTTACAATAGTGAACATTAAGTACAAGTGATTAACACCCATGCCCTGGCTGTGCAACTACATCTTCTTAACCTTCCTAACCCTACCAGTACACCTTGGTGCTCCCCCGACATCCACAGCGGAGGTGGAGGCAGTCAGCTGACTGCTATGCCCTGTCTGTGATGACCTTGATGGGCGTCCTCTGGAGAGCCAAGACCTGGAGGGCTCTGGTCTGCTTTTGGGGTCCTGCTTGTGGCAGTGGTACCCTCCTCGGCCTGTGGAGCTGAAACAGGAATCAAACGTTCACAGATGCAGAGTGAGGATGTCAGGACAGTCCTCACTGCATCTCGTCATCATCCTCCATGAATCTTGTGGCAATGAGGGCCTCCCTAGTGCGCCTGTCTCGTCTGACTAGTGCGATGGTCTCATCCCCAGCATCCTTACCTTCCAGGACCTCATCATCGTCATCCCCTTCAATGTCCTCCTCGCTGGAGGATATGTGCAACTCCTCCTTGGCCAGGGCCTTCCCCCGTTGCAGCGCCAGGTTGTAGAACATGCAGTAAGCTACGATGATACACGACACCCCCGGTGGACTGTATTGCAGTGTCCACCGGACCTATCGAGGCACCGGAACCTCATTTTCAAAATGCCTATCGTTTGCTCCACCAAAGTCCGGGTCGCGACATGAGCCTCGTTATACGGTCGCTCTGCTTCAGTCTGAGGCCACCGCACAGGTTTCATCAGCCACATCCTCTGTGGGCTGCCCTTGTCCCCAAGGAGCCAACCCTGCAGCTTCTGTGAACCCTGGAAGATGTCAGGGATCTGAGACCTGCTAAGCAGTCGAGGATGCTCCCTGGGAACTGTGTGCAGATCTGTAGGATGTGTTTGCAGTGGTCGCACACCAGGTGAACATCCAGCAAGTGGAAGCCCTTACAGCTGACATGGTTGTGTGCTTGTTGCCATGGAGATCTAAGCACCACGTGAGTGCAGTCTATTGCACACTGCACCTATGGAAAACCAGAGATCTACACAAACCCCAGTGCTCTTGCTTCCTGGCTTTCCTGATCCCAGGAAAAATGCACAAAGTTCTGTGCCTTCGCGAAGATGGCATCCATGACCTCCTGGATACAGTTGTATGTGGAGACTTACGAGGCCCCACGCAGATCACCTGTGGAGCCCTGGAAGGAGCCACTGGCATAAAAATTGAGCACCGCGGTCACTTTCACTACCATTGGCACGTCCATGTCCCTGGGTGCCAAATTCTGCAGCAGGTGGCATATGTGACCGACCAGTTCCCTAGACGTGTGCAGACTTCGACAACACTGGTTCTCGGTCATCTGCAGGAATGACAGGCGTCGTCTATAAACTCTGGATCTAGCGAGGTGCCTACGATCGATGGCTTTCTGTGGATCTTCAATTGCGAGCGCAGCAAGCCCTGCCACCCCTTCATCTTGAGGGAGATGCACCTCCCTTTGCCGAGCCTGCCACCTCTGCCACACTCTCCTTTCTCTTCTCTGGTCCCTGGAAGCCATGAGGTGTACCACTAAATCACCAGGCTCCATGATCTTGATGTTCTCCTCCAACAGGATCAAAGAGAGAGGTGTATAAGTTAGCGTAGGTGTACTAAGAACGTCTCTTGGTTAAGCCTGAAGGCCCCTTCACACATGTAGGAGAATGCTGGCCACCACTTGGATGGCCAGTGTGTGGTGCGCTCATTGGCTGTCTGAAACCCCACCTGTGCTCTCAGCTGAGGCACAGGCACTCTCCTAACCTGCACTGCAAGGCTGCGCTGTTAGATTGAACCATAATGGATACTAGTCCAAACCTTAATAAAGACATTGCTAGAGACTGTGAGCGCCTCCACCAGTGACTGCGCCATGGCCACCTTTTGCAAGAGAATTGTACAACTTACCCAGTCGGCCAATGGCTCTCTTGACCCCTAAAACGCACATTAATTTGCAGCCTGTGCTGGAGGGGTGAAAAGTTCTGGAGCATTTGGTGGCACTTTCATGCTTTTGCGTTGCTTGAGTGGGCAGAAAAGCTTCGGAGGCCCAACTCCAAGTATGTCAATGGAGCTGCAGCTGAACGGTCTCAGCTGCGGAAGAATACTCATTTTTGACAAGCTTTTCCAAGCATGTGGCAGCTTCCCTCACTCCCCCCACCACCCCCACTTTCCAGCATGTGCCTGAGCATTTCCTTCAGTCTGTGCTGCCTTGCCCCCCCAAACCCCCACCCCTCCCCAACTCGACCCGCACTGGAGTCTTTGACCCAGCACTGCACTGAAAATCAGCTGGGAAATAGCAACTTGTCTGTGCCCCCACGAATGGCGCGGCACCTCTTCCTTGATGTTCTACAGCAGATGCTCGTGAGCAATGCACAAGTTCGTGTGCACTCACTTCCAAGTTCCCCTTGAAGTTCAGCTTGCCAGGTGCACACCTTTTAAAGGCAGCTATGAAGCACGCCGTGCTGAAGTCACGCCGATGTGGGTGGTAAATTTGACGTGGGGAGGATGATTCCGGCGAGCAGGGCTTATAATTGGATGCAAATGTATTGAAATGACGTTGCTGGTGTGCAGCAGCAGGAAACACGGCCCCCCATTGACGGGTGGAGTGGACGATTGCCAGCTGATTTCATGACAGCGGATTTTTGGCCTTCTCGCCGTATTGTTCCCCCCGCCCGCCATGACACCCGCGTTTCGGGGCATGAAAATTCCGGCCATAGAGTGAATTATGAAATGCAACACTGGTGTTGGTTTATAGAAAGTACACTGGTAACTCCTAAGATACAGTGAATAAAGAGTGAATTGTAAATATGTGTTCATCCAAACTAATCCCAGTCCTTTACCATCGGTCGCATCCAAAAAAAAGAACTCCCATGATTTTTGAACAATAGCTCCCCAAAACCCATTTTAAGAAGTAAGAGCTGCTTTATGAAGCCCACCTCTGTCTAAGAGCAGCATACTGCTCCCAAACCTGGACAGCTCCTCATAGACGCCCCTGAACAGCACCACACTAAACAAACTCGTCAGCTAATTAGCAATTCTTCTCTTCCCCATTCCCCAGCCTTTTTAATCACTTGATAACTGAAGGAAAAATGCAGCAAAATAACCCTCAGTTTATATAAATGATAAATATGCTGGAGCAAGTATTTAGCTGGGGGTTGTTTGTATGAGCGTGGAACAGCTTTTACATGAATGTACCTTATAAATTGCAAGAGCAATTGATTGGAAAGCTAATCCGTACAGTTATAGTTTGTTATATTTTCATTGACTTTCCTTTTTGACATGTATGACTCTTAATCATTTATTTACTGGGCCAACTCATCAGAAATGAGCGTCAGTTGATTGTACCTTTACAATTCTTTTTAATGTAAGCTTTGCTGAATCATACACTGAAATCATTGAAAAGAAAGGGCTGATGTATTACGCAGTATATTTATTCCAGCAGAACCTGTACTCGAACCAGATGATGTGCCACGAAGCATGCCAATGCAGCTTTAGCTGGGGAACCAGTGATGGATGGGGCTGCAGTTGTCAGAGGCCATGTGAGGTTATGAATCAAGTAAAATTGTAATGAATACCAAGGGGTCAGTAAATTTTCCATTGGGGAGGCCAAGCTGTTTAATAGAACTTGTAGGCTTAAAAGGAAACCCAGTGAATTGATGGATCTTCTGCCAACTGTTCTTACCCGAAACAAGAGAAGGTTTTAAATTCTACTTCCTTTTTGTAATGTTCCACGTCTCAGTGTACCCTCCAATCCCTGGGCCTACAATGTGGTAGCTGAACTGCTCTGGCATATGGAAAGGGGTACTAAATTAGTGCTCTGAGCATGAGGAGAGTAAATTAGCTCAGAGAATAATAAGGAACTTTGTCACGGGAAAGTTTAAGCACATTTAAGTTTTGTTCAAATCTTTTCCTTGAGCTTATTCACTTCTTTCCTGAATCCAGGGATTTCTAACACCAAAATCAAAAAAGCATCAAGGAGTAATGTGCAAGCTTCTATTATAAAAACGGAAAATACACAGGAGGTCAGGCAGCATACGTGGAGAGGCAGAGAAACAGAGGTAGCATTCCAGGTTGACGGCATTTATTCAGAATCCTTCTCTGTTAGCTTGGGACAATATTTAATCAAAAGTTGATCAATGTATCTATTCCCTGAATGGGAGCTCAGAATATTAGGACAGCTGGTAGTCAGGGACACTGAAGGAAACTAGTGTTGCAATTTCTGGTCATTGTGTCAAGCCTCAGGAGGCTGTGAAACTATGAAAACAATGAGAGACCATCTTCATAATTCATATCTACCATCTGCTTCTTTCTAATGCACAGCAGATTCCAATCTCAGCAAAATATGTGTTCTCAGCACTGAGACAGAGAGGACAAATATCAAGGATTGATGCTTATACAAAATACACTTGAATCACTCGGTCGGCCTACTCAACATTATTTTCTGATGCTGGATTTACACTATAATAACATCAATGCAAAGTGGTTTTGTTTCACACTGACCGAATTGTGAGGGTTCGAGTGCTCACATGCTGCCAGCAGGAAAATAGTGTTCAAAGGGAATGAGGAACCAAGATGAGGCTACGATGCTGTAGCGCCAATCCTTCGACCTGTGTTCCCTGTAACCCTGGCTCTCTGCTTTGAGTACACAGCATCCTTGTAGGACAAATCCAGAGCCAAGGCTTGACACAGGGCCTGCATGAAGTGGAGCAAGACTCCCTGGAGAAATATACAACCTTGAACAAACCATTTTTCCAAATTATTTTGAAAGATCATTTTAGCCACTTTTTTCTTATGAAACAGATGAACTTAATATAATGAGAATAGAGAGACATGAATTGAATCTTTAAGTCAGAAAAAGCACAACCTTTCCTTGTGGTTTGACAAAAAAAAAAGGTTTGAAAGCGAAACATCAACGTCCACACGCAAGCAGTTAAGCATGGAAATCAGAGGTTGGTGCTGCCCAATTTTCCCTGTTGCTTCACAAGTTTCACTACACCAATACCTCCCCCTGAGACTCAGCATTCAAATACATGTAACAGCACAAATTTGGGATACTTGCCCATGAGATATCCACTAAACATGCCAGAAGAAGTTAGGCCTGTGTATTCAATTGCAATTGACTTTTCAATGCCATGCTGAGACAAACAACCTCATTAAAAAAATTACTTTTACAAGTGTAAAGTGTCATTCCTTCACATTTTAATTATTGCTGGAGATTGAAAATATTGAAACGTAAAATATTTTAAAACCTTTTTCTTTATCTGTTTTACCTGTCTCTTTTGATCCCTTTTTATTTTGCTTTCTATACCTTTATTTTACATTGAATTAAATATTCCAACTTACACTTTCTGTCTTTGACACCACAGGCATGATTTTGGTGGAGGAGGTGGAATTCAGGAGGTGGGTGCATATCCCATCTGCAAACTCGCCCCCGTCCTGAACCAGGAAGTCTTTGTTATTTTCATGGAGGTAGGTGATTAATTGGACAGGGTTCGGCCAATCAGTGGGCAAGGGGGCAGAAACGGAGGCCAGTCACCTTCAAAGTGGGCCAGATTTAAACACGAATCAGCAGCCATGAATTTTGAAATTGTTCACAATTAATGCCATGATGTCTCAGCAGAGCAGGATCCAATGGAGCCAGGGCAGGGTGGCTCGAGATTTTCAGATGCTGACCTGGAGGTCATGAGGGAAAAGTGGGAGACTATAATCGCAAAAGGTGTAATTGGGATGCTGTTAAAATCCTGACAGCCAGTTAGTGAAAGAGCAGACCAGAAATTAATCTTTACTCAATTTTAGCCTTATTCATGTGGTGAACATTATCAATGCATAGCTCTGAATTCTACAAAACCCATTCCCCATCACCAATGTCAATAAGTGCCTCTTTATATGAGCCCAAGTGATTATTCAATGAGTTCCCCCCCCAACTGTATATACTTAACCTTAATTTATACAACTAACGGATGCCACACACCAAGACCAAGGGCACATGGATGCAGATGAAATGTATGGATGAAATAGTAATTGCCAGACGAGTCACCCTGAGGACATGAATACAGTGTAGGAAAAGGTTCAATACACCTCATGTGCTCTGGCATGGTGAGTATAACCCCTAATCATTAGGACAGGCCCATGGGTATAGACTCCACTCCTCTCAACCAGCTCCGCTGGACAGTGATTCAGGACCTCATCAGTTACAATATGGAGACTATGGCAGTGGATGTGGGAGTTCCCTAAGGCTGTGTGGAGTCAGTGACTGCGAATGGAGGAGTCCATCCAGACGTGTGCCACAGTTCTCAGGGCTTCAAGTGCTCCTCGATTGAGAGTGTAGCGAACCTACTGCGAAGCATATTTGGCAGCATTTGGAGTGTAAACAGGAGCAATAAACTCGCATGCATAGAGCACATAGCACATTATGTAGCCTGAACTAGTCAGTTCAAAACTTGAGGAATAATATCCATGGAATACATGAAGCGCTATGCAGCCGGACAGATCAGCAGCTTAGGTGGCCCTTGGTTGGCGCGAGGAGATGCCAGTAGTGCTTCAGCGACATCCTCCCGCAACCCATCAGGAGTGCCAACCAAGGGCTGAGGATGGTGCCACACCTCTCACATCTCCTTCATCATCCTCGGCTTCCCCGGCCCCTCTGACAGAGGGAACATCTGTGCAGCAAGGTCCAGTGATAATGGCTGCCACTTCCAGGGTGCAGTTAGGGCAGTTCCAGGACAAACCCCAACATTTCCCTTCATGATGAGGATGACCACCACATGTATCACAGCCACAAAGCCTCCAAAACAACAAGGGGAGCACTGCGTAGAGGTCTGAGTGCAGAGGGCGCCGCTTTGGGAAGATCACTGCGTGGGTCACAGTGCTGTTATGTTGATACACGCTGGCTGGGAGATTTCAATGACCATCGCCAAGAGTGACTCGGTAGCTCTGCTACAGACCAAGCTGGCTGAATCCTAAAGGACATAGCTGCTAGACTGCGTCTGCAGCAGGTGGTGGGGGAACTAACCATAGGGAAAACATACTTGACCTCATTCTCACCAACCTGCCTGAAGCAGATGCATCTGTCATGACAGTATTGGTAGGAGTGACCACCGAACAGCCTTTGTGGAGACTAAGTCCCGTCTTCGCATTGAGGATACTCTCCATTGTGTTGTGTGGCACTATCCCCGTGCTTAGTGGGATAGATTTTGAACAGATCTAGCAACTCAAAATTGGGCAGCCATGAGGCGCTGTGGGCCATCAGCAGCAGCAGAATTGTAATCAGCCACAATCTGTAACCTCGTGGCCCAGCATATCCCCCACTCTACCATTACGACCAAGCTAGGGGATCAACCCTGGTTCGATGAAGAGTGCAGGAGGGAATGCCAGGAGCAGCACCAGGCATACCTAAAAATGAGGTGTCAACCTGGTGAAGCAACAACACAGGACTACTTGCGTGCCAAACAGCACATGCAGCAAGTGACAGACAGATCTATATGATTCCACAACCAACAGATCAGATTTAAGCTCTGCAGTCCTGCCACATCCAGTCACAAATGGAGGTGGACAATTAAACAACTCACTGCTGGAGGAGGCTCCGCAAATATCCCCACCCTCAATGGTCGGGGAGCCCAGCACATCAACACAAAAGATAAGGCTGAAGCATTTGCAACCATCTTCAGTCAAAAATGCTGAGCAGATGATCCATCTCGGCCTCCTCTGGATGTCCCCAGCATGACAGGTGCCAGTCTCCAGCCAATTCGATTCACTCCACCTGATATCAAGAAACGGCAGAAGGCACTGGATACTGCAAAGGCTATAGGCCCTGATAATATTCCAGCAATAGCACTGAAGACTTGTGCTCCAGAACCTGGCCACTAGCCAAGCTGTTCCAGTACAGCTACAACACTGGCATCTATCCAGCAATGTGGAAAATTGCCCAGGTATGTCCTGTACGTAGAAAGCAGACAAATCCAACCTGGCCAATTACTGGCCTGTCAGTCTACTCTCCATCATCAGCAAAGTGATGGAAGGGGTCATCAATAGTGCTATCAAGCGGCACTTGCTTAGCAATAACCTGCTCACTGATGCTCAGTTTGGGTTCCACCAGGGCCACTCAGCTCCTGACCTCATTACAGCCTTTGTTCAAACATGGACAAAAGAGTTGAACTCCAGAAGTGAGGTGAGAGTGATTGCCATTGATACCAAGACAGCATTTGACCGAGCGTAGCATCAACAAGCCCTGGCAAAATTAGAGTCAATGGGAATCGGAGCAAACTCTCTGCTGGTTGGAGTCATACCTAGCAAAAACGAAGATGGTTGTTGGAGGTCAATAATCTCAGTTCCAGGAAATCACTATGGCAGTTCCTCAGGGTACTGCCCTAGCCCCAGCCATTTTCAGCTGCTTCATCAATGTCCTTCTTTTCATCATAAGGTCAGAGGTGGGGAATGTTCGCTGAAGATTGCACAATTTTCAGCACCATTCATGACTCCTCAGATAGTGAAGCAGTCTATGTCCAAATGCAGCAAGACCTGGACAATATGCAGGTTTGGGTTGACAAGTGGCAAGTAACATTCGTGCCACAAAAGTGCCAGGCAATGACCATCTCCAATAAGAAAGAATCTAACCATCGCACCTTGACATTCAATGGCATTTCCATCACTGAATCCCCCGCTATCAACATCCTCAGGGTTACCATTGACCAGAAACTGAACTGGACTAGCCATATAAATACTGTGGCTACAAGAGCAGGTCGAAGACTAGGAATCCTGAGATGAGTAACTCACCTCCTGACTCCCCAAAGCTTGTCCACCATTTACAAGGCACATATCAGGACTTCCCACTTGCCTGGATGAGTGCATCTCCCACAAAGGTCAAGAAGCTCAACTTCCAGGAGAAAGCAGCCCGCTTGATAGGCACCTCATCCACAAACATTCACCCCCTCCACCACCAATGCACATTGGAAGCAGTGTGCGCCATCTACAAGATGCACTGCAGGAACTCACCAGGCCTTCCTAGGCAGCACCTTCTAAATCCACGACCACTATTATCTGGAAGGACAAGGGCAGCAGACACATGGGAACACTATCACCTGGAAGTTCCCCTCCAAGCCACTCACCATCCTGACTTGGAACTATATCACCATTCCTTCACTGTCGCTGGGTCAAAATCCTGGAACTCCCTCCCTAACAGCACTGTGGTCATACCTGCACCACATGTTCTGCAGCTGTTCAAGAAAGCAGCTCAGCACCACCTTCTCAAGGGCAATTAGGGATGAGCAATAAATGCTGGCCTAGCCGGTGACACTCACATCCCATGAATGATTTAAAAAAATGTGCAGAGTTGCCTTTTTGTTTTCACCGCACAGTGTACAGAAAAAACCTTTATTTGTTAACAGAGATGCAAAACAGTCATAACAGTGTCTGAACAGAACAATTGCTCCTTTGGCAACATTGAGGACTCCAGGCAGTGGTCGAGCTCTCTCTGCTCATAAGATTCCAGTGTTTTTATGCATGGTTATTTTTCATGGTGTCAGCTCAGGTTTGGATCATTTATGCCCTTTTGTTGAGTTTCTCAGGCCTTGCAGAATACTAGCTGAACCTTTGATAGATGATCACTCACATTTATGGCTTCCTGGCAAGACCGCATTGTGACGTCCTGGCACATGGGCAACTCTATGTTCAGCTGGACCACCATGTGCAGCAGAAGGTTCCCCCTCTGCTTCCACTGCCCCATCCTCTCCCACATCCTGCTTCTCTTAATTCTTCCTCTGATGAATTCAGTCCTTCCGCTGTATCTGGACCTGCAAGGGTCAATCCTCTTTGTTGGGCCATATTGTGAAGGGCCACAACAGACCACAACCATTCAAGAGACTCTTGCAGGTATGTATTGCCGGGCACCACCAACCAGTTCAGACAGTGAAAGCACATCTTTAGCAGCCCAATCAACTGCTCAATGAAGCTTCTAGTGAGCAGATGGCTTTCATTTAGATAACCCGCTGTCTCTGTTGGTGTTCCTAGTAGAGGGGTGAGAATCTCCTCAAAGGATAGCTCTTGTCCCCTACAATCCATCCACAGACTTGGGGGGCCGGGATGGAATAGATGCAAAAGGCTAGACTGATGGAGAATAGTGCTGAAGACTTGTGCTCCAGAACTTGCCGCGCCCCTAGCCAAGCTGTTCCAGTACAGCTACAACACTGGCATCTACCTGGCTATGTGGAAAATTGCCCAGGTATGTCCTGTACACAAAATGCAGAACAAATCCAACCTGGCCAATTACTGCCCCATCACTCTACTCTCCATCATCAGTAAAGTAATGGAAGAGGTCTTCAACAGTGCTATCAAGCGGCACTTGCTTAGCAATAACCTGCTCACTGACGCCCAGTTTGGATTCCGCCAGGGCCACTCAGCTCCTGACCTCATTACAACCTTGGTTTAAACATGGACAAAAAAGCTGAATTCCCAAGGTGAGGTGAGAGTGACTGCCCTTGACATCAAGGCAGCATTTGACAGTGTGGCATCAAGGAGCCCTAGCAAAACTAGAGTCAATGGGAATCAGGGGGAAAGCTCTCCACTGGTTGGAGCTATATCTAGCACAAAGGAAGATGGTTGTAGTTGTTGGAGGTCAATCATCTGAGTTCCAGGACATCACTGTTGGAGTTCCTCAGGGTAGTGTCCTCGGCCCAGCCATCTTCAGCTGCTTCGTCAATGACCTTCCTTCCATCATAAGGTCAGAAGTGGGGATGTTCACTGATGATTGCACAATGTTCAGCACCATTTGCAACTCCTCAGATACTGAAGCAGTCCAACTAGGGATGGGCAATAACTGCTGGCCCAGCCAGCGAAGCCCACATCCTGTGAATGAATTTTTAAAAAATTAATGAGTCATGGCAGCTATCAGGAAAGTGTGCACACACATGGAGGAAACTGTTATTGTGGTCGCAGATCGGCAAGACATTCAGGGAGTGGTAAGCCTTCCTGTTAATAAACCTTTATGGTCTGTCCTTGGGTGCCTTGACAGTGTGGGTGAAGTCAATGATATCCTACACTTGAGGGAATCTAGCAAGTCCTTTAAAGACCTCAATTGGCCTTGGCACAAGTGCAGACAAGTTCACAGGTCTGCCCTTTTCCCATCCTCATGAAAATTTCCAACATTGCAAATGGAGGTGGGAATTCATCACGCATGATATTGGCACCATTTTTTTTTATTTTGGTCACCTCCCTCCATTCAGGCCTGATCCCAGCAGCAAAAATCCAGCCTCTCATGAATCAGTGAGGATTCTTCAATCTGTTTGGAGAAATAAGCTATTGCTTGCCCTGCTCACACATGCCACAGAGCCTTTGTAGAGAACTCCACACTGAAACTGATCTCTGGGACTGGTAAATGACCAATCAGATGCTCACAGAAACTGGTCACTCCTTTATATGCTGACACATGTTAGTCAATCCCAGTCATCTCAGAAAGCATGGCCATTAGAACTTTGAGCATTGTTTGGCTTTTAGAACCACATATTCTTTGTCATTACCTAATAATAAAAAAAATCCTCGTGTCCCAAAAGGTCCATTAGGCTGAACGGGAAGGAAGGAAGATTGGCTATCAAACATGAGATGAGCTATGCAGGTTAGATTCAGGCCCAAGGCTTCATTTAGCATTTAGCAAAAAGAATGGTGAGTGCTGTTCAGCACAAAATCCAATCCGTCATCTTTAGTAATCGACTGTTTCCATTGCTTTCTGTCAAACTATAGCTTTCTTTTACTAAGGAGTTGTGTGAAACAGTTGGAATTTTACAACAATTCAGTAGTATTTACAGCCAATATTGGGATTTGAACTCAGGATCTCGGAGTTACCAGTTCAGTACCACAATCATTATTTCATATCATAAATTTTAAAAGTTTTCATATGACTGTGTTCTGCAAAGAAAACATTCTAATATATAGGTGCTTGCCATAAAGATGTCACTGAGAGTAAACCAACTTATTACAAGCTTTTGTCTCAAGTTGCCTTAACCAGCTATATGTAGACTGGAAGTCTAATTCCATGTATTGCTGAATTTAATTCCAGTAAAGCTCAATTGTGGCCTGTCTGCACTGGGAAGATAATCTGCTTTTCAATAAACTCTTCATTTATTCGACTGTGCTCAGAATTTTATCTGATTGCTGTAATAGGAAAAGGGTCAATGGTTAGCCATGAGGGCGACACAGGGACTGAGAGAAGGCTCTGTGTGCTCTAAAGAAGACCACTAATTACTGGGGCAGGGCCAAAGGAAAGGTCTCTCTATGCTGGTAAGGCCCTCATCCTCAACCTTGCAGGAGTCCATTCTGGGTTTGGAGACTGGTAAATCTCTCCTCAGTGAAGGCTTGGACCCTGAAGATGAAGCAAGGAGGACATTCGCAGCCTCAGGTTAAGTCAGATGCCCAAAGTAAGCTGCTCCTTCTGGTGTGGGGATCTTCCGGCCCCATGCAAAGAGGGTCATTTTACAATGACACCAAACCAGCAAGCTAATTGAGAGAGGTCATGCAGGCACAATTGATGCTGGGAATGACATCGCCTTCTCCAGCAATTTTGGCCTCAACCGTTCCTCAGATTCAGAAATGCTAGACCCGAGTTCTTGCCCACAGCCTGAGTAATATACTGAACAAATTAAGGAAGGAAGCAGTCAGAAAGTGAGGACAGTTTGTCCATTAATCTCTGCCTTTATTAATAGTACTATTCAAAAAATAGATCACCTCCTTGACTTATTAAATCAGATTTGTCAAAGGAAGGACAGGGGGCGGGTGGGGGGAGAGTGAAGAATGGCAGAAAATACATGTTTAAAATGTGGGAAAAATCTAAACAGATTTTTTTTAAAGAAAACAACAGTTTAGAAAAATTAGCTCAGCAATTGTCAAGTTAAAGCCGTGAAAAGGGCACCATGAATTTCTAATCTACCAGGTCTTAAAAAATAAATCAATTGTCCTAACCCTGAAAATCTCTTCAGTTGAAGCCTCGGGTCTCTTGTTCAAGCTGAACATCTAATGCTTATTTCATGTTTGATAGCCATTCCCTGCTCCTTTCCCCTTCAGCCTAACAGAACCTTTTGGAGAACAAGCAGTTTGTGGTACTTGTAGAGAATATCTGGTTTTGAAAGCTAAACAATGTCATAAATCCTCACAGCTGAGATTACCAGAAATGGCCAGCGTGTGCATGTATGTGAAGAAGACATCACATATCCCTTCCCCGACCTCCTCCTGTTACAGGCTGAGAACAGCAATCTTGCCAGGGAAGTTAGAATATTTACAGACCCCTGAAGTCAGGGTCGCCAAGAGGGTTGAACAAACATGGGCATTAACTGGAGGAAAGCTTAATATTCTTAAGCCTGAGATGTTCCTATTTACTAGAGCAAGATAATTTAAGTGAAGAGGTAAGCCAAGTAAATGACTGGCTTATGCTTTCAGCAGCAGCAGATCAAATCTATCTGAACAGCTCAGCCAGTTACCTCTGATTAATCAAGCATTTCAGAGATTGTACCAGAGAGTCCTTTATTTCCAACTAAGACATTTGATGGCTGGAGACATGGCAGTACTTGTACAATCAGCACCATTCAAAATGTGAACTGTAAATATACTGTCCTATTTGATGATCATCCTCCATGTAGTGAAGTTCACCATGACAGCATCTCCTAATCTAACTCAATCTTTCCCTGGAAACTCAAGGCTGTGGAGATGTTCACCTTTCATCTCCCGCCGTGTCCCCCCACCCCGCACCGCCAACCAACCCCCCATCTCCCCAATTTTCTTCTGCATTCTACAGGCTTTTAAAATTAAATTATCCAACTACTATGTGCCTCATCCTTTTTCAGTCTTGGTAGCCTATAACCTGACATTACTGGGCAGCCTCAAAAATGCTTCTGAACTTTTACCTCTGAAGTTGCTAATGTCAATATTAACGGACAAGCATTTGTAAGGCAGCCCTCGCTTGACCACTTTGAAACAGACATCAACCCGCTTACTTGGAATGGGTTAACACCTCTGCTGGAGAAAGGATAAAGGAATCATCCAAAAGCTTTAAGCATTCACCCACTAATCTCATGATGATAATGTCTAAGCTTAGCATCTATTGCTTGCACAAAGTCTGTCTGGCAGCAACCACCTGAACTTTAAAATCACTGACATTAAAAATGACTATCAAGTGAGTTACATTTTCTGTCTCAGGGATTGAGTACAAACAGTGGCAAAAATGCACAGATAAAGCTCAGACCAGATGGCTCGCTCTCTCCTCTCAATTTTATAGAAAGCTTTTATCAGAATTAACTCTATTATTAAAGGAGTTTATAGATTATGCAACTGTTAACGAGACTTCTCGTAATCTCTCCAAGAAAGCTTCTATTATGTTGATTCACAAGAGACAGCAATCATTTAGATTTTCCTTTTAAATAGTTACTGAGATTTTAGCTAAATTTTTAATAGGTTCCAAACAAGAATCAATGCGTCTGAAATTAATTTTCTAAATCAAACTAGATGTTGGTGTCTGGGGATACTGTTTGTGGACTTGCAAACATAATTCATTATTCTCCCAACAGCAGAGCTACAAACACGGAGCTATTTGCAGGCAGTGAAGTTATCAAGCTGGACAACAACAATAATAACTTGCATTTATATAGCACCTTCAATGCCTCTATCTGCTTCACAGAATCATGATCAGACAAAAATTTGTCACCCAGCCACCTGAAGAGAAATTAGGGCAAGGCAAACAGGTAGGTTTGAGGAAGCATCTTAAAGGAGGAAAGAGGTAGAAAGATACAGAGGTTTAGGGAATCAATTCCAAACTTAGGGTCTGAGCAGCTGAAGGCTTGGCCAGCAAAGGTGGAGCATTAAAAATCTGGGACGCACAGGTCATAATTTAAGAAGCACAGAGATCTTGGTAGATTGGAAGGCTGGAGGAGGGCACAGAGATAGAGATGGCCAAGGCTATGGAGGGATATGAAAACAAGGATGACATGAGAATTTTAAAATAGCGGTGTTACCAGAGAGGTCACATGAGGTATCTAAAGCTGTGTTAAAGGAGAGGATAACCCTGAGAATTATTATTGTCACTAGTATGTGTTTATCCACACAGCATCTGCAGAGGATTAAACTTTGCTTTTAAAATATTTCAATCTATATGGTTCTACTCTACATGTAGCTGACTGGGAAATGTAACTGTAAACTCTTAGAGAATACTGAGCATGTGCAGAAGGAGGCTATGTCACAGGGATATTACTCACTGAGAAAGGGTGTTTGAGTAGCAACTCAGAGGGTAATTCTCACTATATGTAAGTTTTATTTAACCTTTCTAAATAGTTAACATGTAAATAAGTGTTTTTTGAACAATGACCATTACCTTCAGCAAGATATCTTCCAGAATAAGAAGCTAACGAACCCTGAGACAAACCCATCATAACAGAGCAACCACTCAAAATAATTGGTGCCAGCCCCATAATTGCACAATGCAATGCAATGCTGAGTCATACAGACCATAAACTCTGAGGTTTGATTCTCAGATTATGCTGTATTAGCAGATCCCAAATAAATACACCAGAGGCCCTACATTTGACCTTGATGCCTAAGTCTACAGAGTGGAAATATCTGCTATAGTTCCAGCTGATTATTATCCTGCTGGAAACAGACTTGGGGGTGGAGTTTTCCAGTCCCGCTGCAGGAGGGGAGCGGCCAGAAAATGCGGCGAGCCATTTAAATGCCGGTTGACTTCGGCGGGAACAGAAGATCCTGCCAGCAGGAGCGCCAGAAAATTGCAGCCTTGATAACCTTACAGTTAAATCTTCTGCCAACTCATTATTTGGCGGAATTTTCCATGCCCGTTGGTGTCAGGCACCATGGCAGGCATGAGTGGACAATATGGCAGGAAGGCCAAAAATCGGTTTCACGCCATCGTGAAACCAGTTTGCAATCGTCCGCTCCACCTGTCAATGGCGGGCCATGTTTCCCACCATCAGATGTCAGGTACCTCACTTCCTTACATCAGCATATCATTATAAGCCCTGCCCGCCGGAATCATCCCCCTACGCTGGATCATCTGAGCACACCGATGTGATTAATAAGCAACGTGTACCTGGCAAGCTGCACTTCGCTTGGGCCTTCGAGGTTTCTTTGCTGACCTTGCTTTGGGCAGCACTCATGGTCATCAGCGCCAGGCCTCACAGGCAGCACCGCATCACTTTTAGGGGGGTACACGGGCAGATCTCTACCTACCAGATGAGCTGTAAGGCAGGGATGGCTTTTCAATGGCTGCAGGGCTAGGTTGTGCTGGGCAAGGGGGAGAAGGGGCTTCAGGCAAGGGAAGAGGTTACAGGGTGAGGGCTTTACTGAGGAAGGGGGGTATCCCAGGGTGTGTGTGGGCCACATGTTGATCTGTGCAAGTGGCCTCAAGATGGTTAGGGCTGAGGAAGCAGTCACCAGAGTCACATGAGACCAGACAGAGATGTAAGGGTGTGTGTGAGAGAGAGTGGTGATGACCTTGAGCTGACAGTGAATGAGATGCCAGTGAATTTTTAAAGGCCTAGTGGGTGTGTGAAATTAGAATGATGAGATCGTTGCCTCCTTACCCTGGCAGTATGAATGAGATCATTCATCATATTTCTGCACTGGATGGCCAAACTCTTTTGTGCAGTGTTGGCATTGATCAACACTGACACCGTCTCCCAGCCAGAGTGGTGAGATTGCTGGACGTCCTGCAGCCAGAGCTGTGGTGGAGGACATCACGGTGGGCCTCCTAAGGGCAATCCAGTGACGGGTCACTGCACTCTTCCTGGCTATAAGGGCCATGTCTTCACTGGAGAACGGTGCGGTAAGGGCATGTCAGGCATTTCAGAGGCTGCCCGCCAGCGAGGCGGCATTTTTCCTGTGGCTGTATAATTAGTGAGGCGGGGACGGGATGATAAAGGCGTGAAAAGCTGCCATTGCAGCCTCCTAGTAAAACGTCCTTTTTCCCACCCACTACTGCACTTATTGGGACGATTCTGCCCGAAGTCTAGTCGCTTGGGGTCGCAGTTTGCGCCTGTGAAATGGTGTCCCAGCATGAGTCAGCACCAGAGATGATGGGAGGAAAGTCCCTGTTACACTCCATGGAGTACATACCCGAGGTATATCCATTCAAACAGCTGTACTGATGCCATAATTTAAAAGACCTCAATCGTGTTGATCACAAAGTCTATGGCCGGAATCATCCCAAATTTGCACTAACTAAGGTAGCAGGCTGGTAAATGATGTTTTACCCTCCAGCCACAATGGTGGCTTTTCACGCCGTATCATCTTAAACCCGCTGCATTATTTATGCATTCCCGGGAAACACGGCATCTCCATGGTGGGAGGGCTCTCATTCTCCCACCATGCCATCACCTGCTGCTTCATCACACCGGGCACCATATATTAAAGTGCAGCCGTACACGCACCTCTCTGTGCTTCCAGCCCACGACTGCTGCAAAGAAGACATGGCCCCGAAAGGCAAAAATACTGCAGCCCCCCGGTTCAATGACACATCCCTTGAGCGCATTTCTGATGCAGTGGAGGCTCTCTGTGATGTCCTCTACCCCAGCTCTGGCTGCAGGAGGGGCAGCAACAAACAGTCAGCAGGCTGCCTCCACCTCCGCTGTGATGTCCAGGGAGCACCAAGACATAGCAGCAGGATTAGGAAAGTTAAGAAGATGTAACTCTTTTAAGTCAAAACAATTAAACCAAATTAACAAAATCAGGGACGAAGTAAAAGCAGCCTCTTAAAGAGAAACTTCAAAAAAGAAAGACGAAATGCAAAGGAAGCTTACCAACATCGAAACAAAATGTGATTAAGCGGAGTCTATGAAGCACTCCAGTCCCTACGGTGCCCGCCGAGCACGGAAGGCCTCGACAGTGCCAGCGGACATCGTGTGCTCCCTCTTCCGGGACACCGGGCTGCGAACATAAATGTGGAAGAGGGGCAAACAGTTGGGTCGGACGACCCCCTTGATTGTCCACTGCCTGGACCTGTTAATTGCCAACTTGGCCAGGCCCAGGAGCAGGCTCACGAGGAGGTCCTCCTCCCTCCTGGCCCCCCTCCACACCAGGTACCCATAGATCAGGAGCATGGGACTGAAGTGTAAACAAAATAACAGTAACTGAAAAGGGATTGCAGCCTACAACAATTAACATAGACATGACCCACGGACTCCACAAGGCCGCAAAAGATGCAAGTATCTTGGGAGTCCTTGAACCGACACAAACTACGGTTGTACGGGTCTGCTCTGTGCAACACCCTCCACCCGAGGCCTCCGATGGAAAGCAGAAGGACACCCCCTTAGAGGACCTCCCAACGGGGACCTCCACTGCTGGATGGCAACAAGGCACGTCAGGGTGTGTCCGGGCAGTGGGCAAGGGCAAGGAAGTGAAGGGTGTGCAGCAGCAACCCATCCGCGCTGTGCTAAAGGACAGGGGAGGGCATTTCGCAGTGACCCAGGTTGTGGGACATCGGCTCCTGAGGGAGGGTTCGGGGCTTGGGGGCAATGTGGAATTCCGTCTGAACAGGGGAACGCTCAGACGGAAGACCACCGCGCACCTGCGCCACCTCAAGGCCCAGAATTACGTCGGGGCCCAGCACGACCATCCCAAGGTCTTAGATGGCATCAGCCGTGAGCCGGATGTCCAGGGACGTGCAATACGCCAACTCCTGTGGAAGCATCCAGCCCACTCCTCCACCATCCAGCACGTCCCCGATCCTGGTCACCCCGGCAGCCACAACCATCCTCTCCGCCAGCCACTGAAAGGGGTGGAGGTGTGGATTCCTGAGCAATGGCTCTCTGACGATAGCCGCTACTCCTAAAGGCGGAGAGCTGCATCATGAGGCAACTATGTTCCAGACTTTGATCAGGTCCTGGTAAAAGATGGACAATGCCTGCAGTGAGCCACGAAGGCCTCTGGTCTACAATCAGGAGCTGCAGGAAGAAATATGTCGCCAGGGCACACCATCTCGGAGGGGGCTCGATGTAAAGGTATCGCTGTAGGGCCTGAAGGCGGAAAGTCGCCACCTGGGTGCATAGGCACACCAGCGCCTGACCGCCCTCCCTAAGCAGGAGACTCAGAACCTCAGAAGCGACCCAGTGCAGCTTTTTTTCCCAGAAGAAGTTGATGAGCATTCCCTGGAATTTTGTGACAAAATCCAGGGGAGGGGTCAAAGTGACCAGCCGGTACCACAACATGGCAGCAATCAGCTGGTTTATGATCAGAACTCAACCTCAGTAAGACAGTATTCAGAGCAGTCCTGTCCAGCGCCGCAGGTGACTGGTGACTTTGGCCTCCAGCTCCTGCCAGTTCACCGGCCAGGATTCCTCAGCAGGGCAGAGGTGGAACCCCAGGGAGAGGAGGCTGGTCCTGCCCCAGGTGAAAGGCCTGAGCTCCTCGGGTAGGGGGATCCAACTGCCACTGTCCAACCAGGAGTCCAGAACACTTGCCCCAGTTGATCCTGGCAGAGGACGTAGCGGACTAGACCTCCTGGCACTCGTGCATTCTCCACACGTCAGCCGGGTTGGTGAACATGAGGAGCACGTCATCGGCGTAAGCCGAGAGGGCCACCCTGATGTCCGGCCCGCGCAGAACCAATCCCAACAACCTCCTCCGCAAGAGGCGCAGGAAAGGCTCCACGCAGATAGAATACAATTGGCCAGACAGGGGGCAGCCCTGACGTACTCCTCTCCCAAAGTGAAGGGGCGCCATAGGGACCCGTTAACCTTAACTAGACACTCTGCGGCAGTGTACAGAAGGCGGATCTGGGTGACAAAATGTGTCCCGAGCCCGAATGTTCGCAGAGTCCCAAATAAATATTCGTGATCCGCCCTGTTGAACGCCTTCTACTGGTCAAGAGACAGGAAGGTACTCGACAGACCAGTCCTCTGGGAGAAGTGGATAATGTCCCGGACCAGATGAATGTTATCAAAGATGGTGCGGCCCAGGACCATGTAGGACTGGTCAGGGTGGATTATGTGGTCCAGCACGGTGCCAAGGCGAGAAGACATCACCCTGGCAAAGATCTTGTAATCCGTGCTGAGGAGGGAGACCGGGCGCCAGTTTTTAAGGAGGCGGAGACCCCCCTTCTTCGGCAGCAGGGCAATCATGGCCCTGCGCCACGAGAGGGGCACCTTCCCAGTAGCGATACTCTCCCCCAGGACCCCGGTGTAGTCACTCCCCAGGACATCCCAGAACGCCCTGAAGAACCCCACAGTCAGTCCGTCCAGCCCCAGGGACTTGCCCCTGGAGAGACTGTCGAGGGCGCCGGTCAGCTCCCCCAGACTTGTAGGGGAGTCAAGCTTTCCGGCGCCCTCCGGGCCGACCTGCAGCAGGTCCTCCCACAAAACTCTGTGAGCATCCTCGCTGGACGGATCCGGAGAGAACAGGGCAGTGTAACAATCTCAGGCAATGGCCCTGATGCCCTCCGGATCCGAGACAAGGGATCCGTCGTCGGCCAGCAGCGTAAGGAGCTGCTGACGGACCCCGTGCCTTTTTTCCAGCGAGTAGAAGAAGGGGGAGCCATGGTCCAGGTCCCGGAGGAACCGGATCTGCGACCTCACGTACGCGCCGCGGGACCCGGTGAGTTGCAGGTCCTGCAGCGCGCCCTTCTTCTCATCGTACACCGACCGCAGGGCCGGGTCCGCGTCGGGCTGACGGAGACCTGCCTCCAGATCGAGTACCTCCTTCTCCAACTCCTCGACCCTGGATTTCCATCTCTTTGTCGACCCCCTCGCGTACTCCTGACAGAAGACGCGAATGTGAGTCTTGCCCATGTCCCACCATAGCCTCGAGGAGGGGAAGCCTCCCCCCTTCCTTCTCCAGCCGGCCCAGAAACAACGGAACGAGTCCAGGAACCGCTCGTCCTCCAGCAACAGGTTGTTAAAGTGCCAGTACGCGGACCCCGTCCGAGCGCAGAATGGAACGAGCTCCGCCAACACCGGACGGTGGTCCGTGCACGGCACCTGCTGCACAGAAGCTGACGGAATGCAGGACATGAACACTATGGAAAGGTAAAGGCGGTCGATTCTGGACACTCCGACTCCAGGTGACACGAAAGTGAAAACGCTGCAGTCAGGATGGAGATGTCACCAGATGTCCACCAAGTAGAAGGGCCTGACCAGGTCGCTCAACTTACTCATGCCTAGCGTGCGGTGCTGGGCACTATGACAGTCTCTGGCCCCGAGGGTACAGTTGAAATCCCCCCCCCACCCCCCCGAGGACGATGCACTTGCCCACATCGATGGAGCCCAGATGAATGGACACTCCCTCAGAGAAGCTCGCTTGCTGCTGCAAGCCCTGTGGAGCGTACACATTCACACAGTGAAGCGCCGCACCCCCCAGGCGCACAGTCAGGTGCAGCAACCGGCCTGACACCAGCTCCTTGACCCCCAAGATCTCCGGCTGAAAATGTGGGGCCAACAAGATAGCCATCCCGCCAGAATTGGAGTCTAGGTGACTCATGTAGACCCTCCCTCGCCACTCCAGGAGCCACGTAGCTTTGTCTCCCGGTTTCCTGCAGGAAGCACACCACATACTTCCCTTCCCGGAGGACTGAGAAGTTCTGGAACCTGCGCTGTGCGTCCCTGCTGCCATTGATGTTGAGGCTGGCTATGGTAGTCTTCATTGTCAGAAGTATGTGCTACCATCACCATGCCCAGTGTAAGGAGGAGAGGATTATTTTAATCCTTCCTCTCCTTCAGGAGCCCAGCGAGAAACGTTTGGACCCTCCTCTTAGCGTTCCGGTCCAGCCCAGGGGCCTTGAGGGCCTCGTGGGCGGAACAGAACACAAGAGGAATAGAATGTCACCGTCCAGGGCCGAGTGGATCCTGTCCCGACGACCACGGTAACTCGTTAAAAAGTCCTGGAGCTCCCGTAAAGGGATGAGGGGAGAATTGGTGGGGGGCACGAGGGGTTCCACCACCTCACCCAACAATGACTCTCAGTCATACCCGGTGCTCACCATCGAAACCTCATCACCTCCAGCTTCCAACCCCTCCCCCGTATTGAGTAGAGGGGCTGGTTCGGAGCTGCCAGTCGGCTCCACCTCCACCTCGATCCCACCCCCAGGATCAAGAGCAGAGGGGTCCTCTCTGGTCTCCTCTTGGGGATATGGGCCAAAGGGCGGTGGAGGCTCAGAGCCCCGCTCCCCCCCCAGGCACCGGGTCACCCGGCAAGTCCGGATAAATGTCCAGACCTAGGACGGAGGCGCCTGGTGCTGAAGGTTGGGAGGGTGCGGGCAGGCCTTCCTCGCCACCACCACCCAATGACCCAGTTGTCAGGGCCATGAAGGGACTGCCGCAGTCCCCTGGTGGGCCAGATGGCATCTCGGGGGTACAAGGTGGGGGAGGGGACACATCCAACCTCGCGAGTCATGAGGACCTCCCCTTTCGAGGGGTGGCATCTCTTCCGGGGTAGGCTGGGGAGGCCCACGAGGCCCCCGCTGCCTTGTCCAGCGCCTCTGGACGCTCCGCCCTCTGAGGTTTGGGCAGGTCCACCCACTTCAATAGGACCACTGGCTCGGGGTCACGCGCCCCACCACCACCGGACCCGGGAACCCGCGCGGGGACGACGCTGGGCCCAGCATATGGTGCTGAGGTGCACACAGGCCTGGGAGCACACGCGGACATATCACCGGGGCAGAGTGATGTTTTTACCCCCGAGCCGGTGTTTTCAGGGGTCTGGGAATCAGGTCGGATTTGGGGGGGCCGCCTCCAGCTGGCGGGTCTTCCTTCGCGCCTTCTTACGGCGCGGGGTCTCTTCCCCCGCCTCACCGGCACCGAGATGGCGGTGGCTGCCGGCGGCACCTCCCCTTGTGGAGAAGAAGATGGAGCAGTGGTAGGGGGAGGAGCGGCCGTGCCAGCTGCAGCTGCCTGGATGTTATTGGCGGCCCTGGAGTCGGGGCATTCCTTCCTCACATGCCCCACCCCCTTGCAGGCATGACACTGCTCGCCATCCGCCGACCAAAAAATGTGGTAGGCGTCCCCTTCAAAGATGACGTCAAAACCCCCCTGGGTGCCCTCCTCCTGGGCCAGGTGCACAAAAACCTGGCGCCGGAAGGAGTACACATGACGGAGACTGGCCTCCTTCGGGCTGAGTGGGATCAGTGCCACCCCCTACCTCACCTCCCCCAGGTGGCAGAGGTGGAGGAGGAGGAGCCCACCAGGAACAAAGGGTGGGACATTTGATAATATTAGCCTCTGGGCGGTGGCCTCCACCATGAGCCCCTTTTCGAAGGTGAAGTGCACCGCCCCCTCGGCCTTCAAAAAGAATATGGCCTTACCATCCTTCTTGGAGGCTGCGGCTATGGCCGAGAGGCCAACAGCCCCGGCCAGGGCCTTCACGCAGGCCTCAATGGTCATTGTGGGGTGGGTGTAGCATTTCACCCCGAGCTGATGGGTCAGCAATTTATATGGTGATGGGGCCACAGGGGAAACAGGAGCCGAAGAGGCCGCCGCTCCTGTGTAGGTGGCCCGAGCGAACCCTGCCACTGGCGAAGATGTTGTTGCCGCCATCGGGGCGTGACACACCCACCCCAGTACAGGTAAAATATACACAACAAACAGAGCAAAGGGGAGTGGGAGTAGGGGAGAGCGAGGTGGGGGAGACAGAGAGGACAAAAGGTGGGGGTTTCCTGAGGTGGGGATGGGGGCTCCAATGTTCCGCTGCAGGGGGAGGAGGAGTCTTCACCGGGGCAGCTAACACTGCCCAGGCACAGTTCAGGAATGATGGTAAATGTCTGTAGATGCAGCTGGCTCTAACTAGCTAACCCAGGCAAGGCAAGGGAGGGCAGAGTAGGTTACAGGTCTTCTTCCCTTCAAAGTTTAGTCTCTCACAACCCTCACTGCTTGGATGTTCTATTCCTCCCCCTGCAGACAACCAGACGGACAAAAGACAGTTCTTTTCTCCCCCGGGTACCCACCTCTTGCAGCAAAAGTCCTCTCCCTCCGGCTGGAGTCGGGTCTTCTTCCCTCCAGCTCTCCCAAAGCTCCCACTCCCAGGGCCTTCAGACCTTGTTAAGCCTTACAAGACCCCACCCTGCAGTAGCAGGTTGTAATAGCAGCAGCAACATCCTTTTTGGCAGCAGTCTTCTTGATCCAGTTGAGGACTAGAAGGAAATCCCACAGCAGCAGGAACAGCCACAGGAAATCCCACAGCAGCAGCAGGAACAGCCACAGGAAATCCCACAGCAGCAGGAACAGCCACAGGAAATCCCACAGCAGCAGGAACAGCCACAGGAAATCCCACAGCAGCAGGAACATCCACAGGAAATCCCACAGCAGCAGGAACATCCACAGGAAATCCCACAGCAGCAGGAACAGCCACAGGAAATCCCACAGTAGCAGGAACAGCCACAGGAAATTCCACAGCAGCAGGAACAGCCACAGGAAATCCCACAGCAGCAGGAACAGCCACAGGAAATCCCACAGCAGCAGCAACAGTTACAGCCAGCACCAAGCACAACCACAGCAACAGCACACAGTTTAGCAGTAATGAGCTGCAGCTAAGACCAATCAGAAAGCATAGCCTGAGCACGGGTATTAATCACTTGTACATAATGTTCACTATTGTCAATAAACTCCCAAGAATGTCTCCCTGCCTATGGCTCCCTGTTCTGACGAGCAGTGTTAATGTCACTCAGATGTGAAATCTTTATGCACAAAATAAAGACAGATGTATCAGTTCAGGGCCTCTTCCCCGTGCTTTGTGCAGTCTTCAGACCAAAGTGATGGTCCGGCCTCACACTCCCTGGACGTATTACTGATGCTTGCACCTCAATGGTGCTCGTCATTGCTGCTAGAATGTCATGGGCAGGCGTCACAGAGTTCCATCATTCTCTTTGTGTGCTCTCAGCATCTTTAAGGTGGGACTAGCCACATCTCTTCAGCATCTGCGACCAGTGACACTGTGGTGCTGAAGGGCTGGGTACTGAAGGCAGACAAAGGATCAGATGCTTTTCAAGTTTCATGGTGCGTCTCTACGATATGACCCTGAACACAGAGCACAAGCAAGCTGCCCTTGGCCAGACAGGAGTCAGATATTCTCAGAGGCTATGTGAAGATCTATGGAGTGTCCTCACTGCATGTCGTCATCATCCCCCTGCAATAGAGTGACTATTAGGGCCTCCACTGCGTCCCCATGACAGGAGTATTGTCACAGAGGGTATTTGCGCTGCCACAAGCCAGGCTGGAGTCAAATGTTCATAGATGTGATGTGAGGATCCATGGGGTCTCCTCACTGCATGTTGTCGTCATCCTCCACAAATCAAGCAGGTTTGAGGGCCTCCCAAGCACACCTTCCTCGTCTGGCCAGTGTGGGGGCCTCATCGCCATCATCGTCGCCTTCGAGGACCTTCTCACCCTCATCATCGTCAACCTCACCAGAGGAGACCTCCAGCTCATGCATCTCTTCCTCATCCAGCTCCTCTTCTCATTTCAGCACCAGGTTGTAAAGGGCGCAGCAGATGATGAGGATGCATGACACCCTCTGTGGACTGTATTGCAGGGCTCCACTAGAACGGTCCAGGCACTGGAACCTCATCCTCAGCATACCGATTGTCTGCTCCTCCAAGTTGCGAGCTACTGCATAAATCTCACTATAGCTTCACTCTGCAGCAGTCTGAGGCCACCGCACGGGTGTCATCAGCCACGGCCTCTGCGGGTAGCCCTTGTCCCCAAGGAACCAACGCTGCAGCCTCTGTGGGCCCTGGAAGACGTCAGGGATCTGTGACCGACTGAGAATGTAGGAGTCGTGGACACTCCCTGGGAACCGTGCGCAGACCTGCATGATGCGTTTGTGGTGGTCACACACCAGCAGAAAATTCAGCAAATGGAAGCGGTTGACAGTTGACTCCTTGTTGCGATAGAGATCTGAGTACCACGTGAGGGCATCGATGCCACCCTGCACCTGTGAGAACCCTGAGATCTGGGCAAATCCAATCACGCTTACATCCTGGCTCTCCTGGTCCCAGGCAAAATGCACAGAGTTGTGTGCTTTCACAAAGATGGTGTCCCTGAACTCATGGATGCATTTGTGGGTGGAGGCTTGCGATATCCCACAGAGGTCACCTGTGGAGCCCTGAAATGAGCAACTGGCATAGAAATTGACTGTCGTGGTCACTTTCACAGCCACTAGCAGTGGATGCCCTCCATGTCCCCGTGACACCAAATCCTGCAGTAGCTGGCAGATGTGACCAACCAGTTCACTAGACATGTGCAGTCTTCAGCAACACTGGTTCTTGGTCATCTGCAGGAATGAAAGGCGAAGTCTATAGACCCTATGTCCAGCTAGGCGCCAAACAGTGACGGCTCACTGTGGCTCTTCGGCAGTTTGTGTGGGAGCTCCAGCCGCCCCTTCTTCCAGAGGGTGCTGCTCCTCCGTCTGCGCAGCCAGGCGCCTCCGTCGCTGTCTCCTCCATCGATTACTCTCTGTAAGCCATAAGGTGTACAGCTAGGCTCCATGATCCTGATATATTCCTCCTGCAGGATGAAAGAGAGATGCGTGGGTTAGCTTGGATGTACAAAGAACCTCTCTTGGTTAAGTCTGAAGGCCCCTTAATGCATCCCGGAGAGTGCTGGCCACCA
The DNA here is from genome assembly GCF_964194155.1 of Cetorhinus maximus. NCBI lineage: Eukaryota > Metazoa > Chordata > Chondrichthyes > Lamniformes > Cetorhinidae > Cetorhinus > Cetorhinus maximus. The sequence continues at coordinate 33,353,820 of NC_135887.1, read as the reverse complement.
CTTGGATGGCCAGAGTTTAGTGCGCTGCATGGCTGCCCAAAACCCCACCCACTTCTATCCCACTCCACCTGACCGATTGGCAGCAGCTTTGCCCACTGGGTTGCACCCTGTGCTCTCAACTCAGGCACAGGCATTCTCCTAACCCGCACTGCAAGGCTGGGCTGTTAGCTTGAACCATGGGGGACACTGGTCCAAACCGAGATGATGACATTGCAACGGACTGTGAGCACCTCCAGCAGTGACTGCTCCATGGCCAGCTTTCGCCAGGAGATTGTACAATGCATGCAGTTGTTTAACTGTTCTGCAGTCCACTAAAACACTCATTATTTTGCCATCTGTGCCCGAGGGGTGAAAAGCTCTGGAGCACTTGGTGGCACTTTCCTGCCTCTCTGCTTCTTCAGTGGGCAGAGAGGCTAGAGGCCGGACTCCAATCATATCAATGTGGCTGTGCCTGAACTGTCTCAGCTGCAGTGGTCACTTTATACAAGGTTTCCTTAATGTGCGGCCGCTTCCCTCACCCAACCCCCCTGCCCACCCCACACGTGCTTGTGCACCACCTTCAACCGCAGGGGAGCCCTTGACACCCCCCTCCCACTCTCCTCTCTCAAGTCGCCTCAACTGCAGGGCAGCCCTTGCACACCCCCTGCCCCCCAACGCAACTCAACCTTGAAGTCCAATAGGCGACCTGGGCAAGAGCTCCGTAACGTTACTGTGCACTCACCTCCGAGTTCCTCTCAAAGTAAAGCCCACCAAGTGCACACCTTTTATATGCTGTTGTGAACCATGCAAAGGTGGACGATCCAGCGGGGTCTGGGTGAGGGGATGGGAATGAATCCGGGTGGGCTGGCCTTATCATGATATCTGATGTATTTCAGATATCTTCTTGTGGCACTGGAGCATGTACAATGTTATCTGGTAATGGAAGACAGCTGAGGGCATCTGTATTTGCAATGTGCACATCTGGAGGGTGCATAAAGGCCTACTCGTATGCCGATAAAATTGAAGCCCAGTGTTGAATTCTGGCTGAGACGATCAGCAGAATGGCTTTATCTTCACTAAATTAACCCAATGATCCAACACTCTGGTGAAATGTCGCCCATGCAGATACTGATGGAATTTCTTCACTCCAAGTGAAGCATACTCAGGCCATGAAGACAAAAGCAAAATCTATATCATGTTTGCGCTCACATCAAATGAACGTAACAATATATGGTGTTAATAGTCACACCAGTAAACATATTAACAAAACATGGCAGAACAGAAGATCACCCATGAACAGTCCCTCTTGTGCTCATGGTGACTTAAATTTAGTTTGTGGGTGCTGCATCTTGTTGCTGCCACCCCCCATCACTGACAGCTGCTTTGGAAACAGCCTGCTGACTCTGCTGTCTTGTTGACCCTGATGACCTTGGCCGTCATCCTCTGGCCAGTGGAGCCTATGCTAGCCCCGCCTGGGAGGGAGCAGCCAGTGCCACAGCTGGCATCACCCCAGTCATCACAGCCTCATCAGACACCACGGTCACTGGGAGAGGGGCAGAGAAGCTGCTACCCTCAGCTAAAGTGTCCTGAAAGGAGACTATAGAGATGACAGGCAGCTCGTGCACCAATGTGAGGTCACTCTGGACTTCCCTGCTCACCATTGATGGACAGGCACCTAGCTGGGATACTGGGTGCCTTATCCATCTCCCACACTGGCACTGACCACCTGAGGTCATTACCTGTGTGAGGGCTTGCAGATCCAAGCACAACCCCAAGAAAAATTGATTCTGTCCCTGGAGCTGCCTCTCCATGAGAGTGACAACTCACTCAATGGAGGAGGCAGTGCACTCAGCGATGAGGGTCAACGTAATGCTCATGCTATGAATGGACTCCTACACAACAGAGACCATGGCACACATACCCTCATGGATCTCTGCCAGATCCTCCTACACATCCCACTGGACATTCAGCATCTGCCACCTAATGTACAATTCCAGAAGCTCTTCATCTGCCCTTGAATCAGCATCGTCCTGGTCTCCAGCAGCCCTCCGACTGCTGGCGCCCTGGGCACTCTCTGCAAGCGCCTGCTCCTCAAGTGTGAAGTGTCCTCACCAATGTGCACTGAGATACTAGCTGATGATCTAATGGCCACATGAGGTGCTGGTGTCTGTGCTGGTGTTTGGTTCAGAGAGCGGGTGTGACAAAGGTACATCTAAGGTCCAGTGGTCCTGTGGCGTCAAGGGTAGCTCTTTGTGGTCCTGCGTTCATGGGCGAGCTGGCGATTCTAAGGCAGAACAACAACATACCATTAGTTTAAGTCATCACACTGTCACTGTGCATGCCATGCGCTCTGGTGAGATAATGGAGATCTGCATAATGGTGCCATCATCATTCAATGATCAATAGGGACTCCAGGTTTGAGGCTCCCAATAATGATGAGGCTACACAAGAACGTTTGCACAATCTGACACACTCACGTCTGTGCACTGCACTCTTACCTTCGTCAGAGACCCCTGTCTCTTCATGACCGGCTGACCGAATGGGTGGCGGCTCTCCAGCACCAAGGCATCCATCTCGTGCCTCGTCAGAATGAGGAGATTTTGGGGCCTCCACCTGTCTTAGTCCTTTCGTTGGTGTTATGGCCTCTCTTCCCCTGAAATGACAGAGGAGCATTGATTTGTCTACTCTCTACCTGCAGCGCCGTTGTAGCCTGGCCAATCCCGAGACACCTTGCAGGGCGCATCCGAGTCATGGCACTCAGTCAAAAGGCACTCAGACCAAGCAGCCAAGGCTCACCCCCTCCAGTGTCAGTGACAGTTGGCACTCAGACTCTAACACCCCTGAGGCCCACAGGGAGGGAGGGATGATTAGCCCTTAACACTTCTCCACACTGATCCATGCAACTCAGTACTCACCCTTGCTGAGCACAGCAGAACGTTGAAGCTTTTGTGGCACTTTTGCGCTGCACAATGTCATGGCCACCAACCTCGGCTGCCACATCTTCCCAGGCTTTTGCGGTCAAGTACGGTGGCCTCCTCCTGCCATCCCTGGGTACTAGAGTGTCCCGCCTGATACCGACCTCCTCCATAAGGACCATGAGGCACTCGTCCAAGAAACGGGGGGGCCGAGTGCCCACCTGACTTGACCTCTCGCCTGATGTCTCCAGCCACTGCTGAGGCCATTGTTCAAATGAAGTAGTTTCCTGTACAGATTCCAAAGATTCTCCCCTGGCAGCCTTCAGGAAGCTGCCTCTGCCGGTTTTAATGCGCCCGCTGGGTCGTCATTGCACCTAGCGTCCGACAGGCTCCTGCCCCTGCCTGGCCCTTCCCGATCATTGAGGACTTTACTTTGTCATCCAGCGTGAAATCGTGCCTGCCATGTGACTGCGGCTGAGAGCGTATTGCACATCCGCTTCCGCTCCCTCGACTTGGCACACATGTCAAGCATGAAATTCAGGCCCTGGTTTTCGGACAACACCAGGTGGTAGGTTCCCGCCCCAAATGGAAAACAGCGCCATGAAGTACACTCTGCAAAGCGTCTGAGTCCCTCTCAGCACTCTCAATTGCTAGCACTGTTTCCATGGCACGCTTCAAATCAATATTAACTTCTGAAGATTAAGGGCGCTGAATGGTGTCATTATCTATGCCACAAACCAACTGATTCTACAACATGTCATTGAGCGCATCTCCAAAGTCGCAGCACTCAATCAACTGTTTCAACTTTGCGATAAACGCTGCGATTGACTCACCCAGGGCCCTTACTTAGGAGTTAAATAAATCTCTACATGATTACCAATGGCTTTGGCTGAAAATGTGTCTTCATGAGGTCTACCAGCTCGTTAAAAGATTTAGAATCCGGGGCTGTCAGACTGTGGATGAGGTTATACGTGTTGCTACCACAGACACTTAAAAGAATTGCTTTCTGCTTCTCCTCCACTGTTACTTCATTCACCACAAAATAAAAACCAAGGCACTCTATGTACTGACCCCAGTCTTCCATGGATAAGTCATAAAGGTCGATCCTGCCAAAAAGTGGCATGACTGGTGAGTATACTTTTCTTTCTTCCCTTAAGAATTGATGCATTCACATTAAGTAGGCGAGGTGTAGCATCAGAGCTATTTATCCTCATCGTCAAATGTAATAAACTTGGTGTACCGGACAGGTTTCTTACTTGAAACAGGTAACTTTATTACAGAGCTTGTGTAGTAGCTATGTGCTTGAACCAGGTCCACGACTAGAAAACTCCACCCCTAGATTACCCCATGCTTAGGGCTGATTCGCTAGTACAACCACGTGACCCCTAAAGGCAACAGGAAAGAAGCATAGATGTTTACAGCACAAAAGGAGGCCATTCGGCCCATCGTGTCCGCGACGGTCAACAAAGATCTAACTGCACTAATCCTATTGGACCATAGGTCTGGAGGCTATGGCAATGCAAGTGAATGTCTAAACACTGCTTAAATGTTATGAGAGTTTCAACCACCCTTTCAGGCAGTGAGCTCCAGATTCCCACCATCCTCTGGGTGAAAAGATTTCTCCTCAACTCCCCTCTTAGCCTTCTACTCCTTACCTTAAATCTATGATCCTTGATTATTGACACCTTTACTAATTGAAAAAGTGCCTTCCTATCCACCCTATCTATGCTCCTTATAATCTTATACACCTCTATCTGGTCCCCTCTCAGCCGTCACTGCTCCAAGGAAAACAATCCCAGCCTATCCAATCTTTCTTCATATCTCAGACCCTCCAGCCCAGGCAGCATCCTGGTAAATCTCCTCTGCACCCTCTCCAGTGCAATAACATCCTTCCTACAATTGGTGACCAGAACTGCACGCAGTGCTCCAGTTGTGGTCTAACCAGCATTTTATACAGCCCCAGCATAACCTCCCTCCTCTTGTATGCTATGCCTTGGCTAATAAAGTCAAGTATCCCATAAGCCTTCTTGACATGGTCCTTCTTTCACACTAGGTTATACCTACAATCACTACAGTGCTAGTTCTACATCCCAACACCGTATTCACATTCTCTACAGCCCTACAACACTGCTCATATACTTTCAGCATTTCATGAACAATGGCCCCTAGGTCTCTCTCACACCTGCTCCACAACCTTTAGAGGGTAACCTTGCAGGTGTATACATGGTTAGAATTACACGTTGAAAGACATCTGCTACAGATGTCAGCTGCAGACCTTCTACATGTTGCCTGGGCAACGTACCCCTAAAGTACGTAAATCAATCCCCAATCTATATATTTAATACAAAGTTTCAATTGTTGTACATACAGCAAACCTTTGAATTGGAATTGTACTATCAATGGCTTCATCCAAATCATTTATAAAAGACAGCGATGAGCATTGGTTCTAACATGGATCCTTGGGGAATTCCACTGGTGTCTGAACCATATGCAGAGCTTTTCTCATTAATAACCAATTATAACCTCCGCTTTCTCAATTAGAAATAATTTGCAATCCAGTTTAAAATTCTGTTGCTATTCCCACAGAGCTCAAACTCACTTATCAGCATTTTTTGCGACACATTTAGGAAATGATTTTTTTAGAAATCATAGTTAATATCTATTGATATAAAAGCAAAAAACAGCGGATGCTGGAAATCCAAAACAAAAACATAAATACCTGGAAAAACTCAGCAGGTCTGGAGCATCTGCGGAGAGGAGCACAGTTAACGTTTCGAGTCCGAATGACCCTTCAACAGAACTAAGTAAAAATAGAAAAGAGGTGAAAAATAAGCTGGTTTAAGGGAGGGGGGGCGGGTAGATCTGGATAGAGGGCCAGTGATAGGTGGAGATAACCAAAAGATGTCACAGACAAAAGGACAAAGAGGTGTTGAAGGTGGTGATATTATCTGAGGAATGTACTAATTAAGGGTAGAAAGCAGGACAAGCAAGGTACAGATAGCCCTAATGGGGGTGGGGTGGGGTGAAGGAATCGAAAAAGGCCAAAAGGTAGAGATAAAACAATGGATGGAAATACATTTAAAAATAATGGAAATAGGTGGGAAAAGAAAAATCTATATAAATTATTGGAAAAAAAAGAGGGGGGGAAATCGGAAAGGGGGTGGGGATGGAGGAGAGAGTTCATGATCTAAAATTGTTGAACTCAATATTCAGTCCGGAAGGCTGTAAAGTGCCTAGTTGGAAGATGAGGTGCTGTTCCTTCAGTTTGCGTTGAGCTTCACTGGAACAATGCAGCAAGCCAAGGACGGACATGTGGGCATGAGAACAGGGTGGAGTGTTGAAATGGTAAGCGACAGGGTGGTCTGGGTCATGCTTGCGGACAGACCGAAGGTGTTCTGCAAAGCGGTCACCCAGTCTGCGTTTGGTCTCTCCGATGTAGAGGAAACTGCATTGGGAGCAACGAATGCAGTAGACTAAATTGAGGGAAGTGCAAGTGAAATGCTGCTTCACTTGAAAGGAGTGTTTGGGCCCTTGGACGGTGAGGAGAGGGGAAGTAAAGGGGCAGGTGTTGCACCTTCTGCGGTTGCATGGGAAGGTGCCATGGGAGGGGGTTGAGGTGTAGGAGGTGATGGAGGAGTGGATCAGGGTGTCCCGGAGGGAATGATCCCTGCGGAATGCCACCAGCGGGGGGTGAAGTGAAGATGTGTTTGGTGGTGGCATCATGCTGGAGTAGACGGAAATGGCGGAGGATGATCCTTTGAATGCGGAGGCTGGTGGGGTGATAAGTGAGGACAAGGGGGACCCTATCATGTTTCTGGGAGGGAGAAGAAGGTGTGAGGGCGGATGCGCGGGAGATGGGCCGGACATGGTTAAGGGCCCTCCCACGGTATCAATAAAGCAAATCGCACCCTGGAGTGTATCTAGAATATTGAACATTGAACTAAATAACAGAACAAGTTATACTAACATTATAATGATCAATAGTGATGACAAGCTGTGGTATATTGTGGAGTTTTGATCACCCAGCCCCAAGTTACTTGTGGGGAGGGAATAAATTATAAGGAAATGCTCACGACTGCATTTATTTACACTGGCAACAATCTTACTGAAGGGATATATAACGCATGTTAAAATAATGGAAGATACAGATGAAGAAAGCTGTTTCATTTGACCAAAGCATTGGACGACAGAAATAGAGAATTAAAGCCTCGAGAAATGTTAGATGTTAAAAAATGCTTCTTTTCCACAGAGGATAGCTGATATATGATACAGATTTTCTGAGAAGGTGGTTGTGTTGGGGTCAATTGGTGCCTTTAAGAGGAACCTGTTGAAAAGTGGGATTGAAGGCCTAGAGATTACATTTTTATTTTCCAAGGAGGTGGGAAGACGAACATATTTTTCTCTCAAGCAAGGGCCAGCAGTGGTCTAGGATTAAGTCCATGATAGAATAAACCTACATAGACTATGGGTGGACTTGATAGACGAAATCATCTTTTTAAACTCTGGACTTCCTTATGACACAACAGAAGTTCCTTGCTCAGAAGCCCTGTTCTCTGGTTTCTTTTTTATTAATTCAGCAAGGATTTGGGTCAAGTTTGCGAGACATCTATTCTCATTACAATCATTTTACTAGTCAATAGATAAGCAAACTTTTGCCAGGTAAAATTGAATGCAACTAAAGCTGAGACCAGTCATTGGAGAACCCCTTATTCACAAAGTCAAAGTGAAAGCAGAGTGAAACTGAAATACAGCCCTCACCCACATACCGCCTCTCTTACACCCCATGCCTGAACTGAAGGATAGGCGATTCTTACAAACTGAGTTAGAACAGGAGTTCTTTCTAGAATCCTTCTGCAAGTACTACTGACATCGGTAGATTGTGAGATAACCTAGAATCAACCAATAATATCTAAGAACAAGATCTACATTTCTGAATCAATCATACAATAATTTTCATGACTTAATTTATTTTCCTAACAGGTAACAAATGGACCGGAAACATATAGCATCACAGCTGGATCAGTAAGTCTCATTGGTAATATGTTTATATCTATGTCAGAAGGTAACGGATTCAAGTCCCACTTCAGGATGTAGCACAAAATTCGGGGCTGTACTAAGATAGTGCTGCACTATTGGAAGTGCCAGCCTTATGAGTCTTCCCATCCACCTGCTCAAGTGGATACTATAAACGCCAAACTACTTCTCAAAAAGAGCAGGAGGTCTCACCTGGATAACGTTCATTCCTCAACCTCATGACATTGAAGAAGAATAGAGTTCACTCGGAGGCCTATTTTGACATTCCTTTCTGACTCAACAACAACCCACACTTACAGACAGCAAGAGAGAGTGACTCTGCAAAAATAAACAGATCACCCATTCAACTCATTTGCTGTTTGTAGCATTTTGGTTTGTACAAATTACTTGTTGCTTTATTTGTCTATAAAGCAGCAATGGCTACCCTACAAGGATGGAAATCATTTTAACATGGCCTGAGGGTGTGATAAAGTGCCATATAAAAGCAAGTTCTTGTTTTAGCAGTAGTAACTATAAATTAATTACATCTGTATTATTTTTCTCTTTCTGCTATGTCTTACTTATTCATGTTGTAAGGTTAGGAACTGTATCATGCCTGTGAACCTCATTAATTTAATGGCAGTTTGCTTCTGAAGATTATTGTTCCACTCATAGATTTGTGCCTGAAATGTCTGCTGCCCTTACATCTTCCTCCCACTTTCCAGATTCCAGAGTCGCAAGGACAGCTTACACTACTCATTAATATTACAACAGCCTGCTCCCCTGGAGCTACAAAACAGGCTATTGCTATATTAATGTTGGAGCTGACTCCCCAGTGCTGCAGAATGGGGTCTAATTAACATGTCCCTACCCCTTTGCTCCCAATATTTTAGGAGCAAGCCTGATGCATTTTTAATTTTTTTTAGCATTGCTAGTGGGAAGAATAGTCAACAGTATTCAACATTTCCAATAGACATCATCAGCAGTGAATAAAATAGTAATTGAGTTCATATTTTATTAATGAATGAGGGAATAGTAATTTTGTTAAGTGTTGCTGCTAAGTTGGTCTTGAGAATTTCAGAATAACATATTTTAGAACTAAAACAAAACAAAATGCCAACAAACAGAATGTGATCTTTTTGAGTTTTTTTACACCACTTTACACCCACAGAAGTTATCATGGCATAGTATGTAATGAGGTGTTTCAGGTCAGGGGTAGAGCAAAAAGATTATAGCTCTCTCCACTCTGCCTGATAATATACTTCAGCCTCAAATTCAGGTAAGTATTCCTACCTTCAGTAGCAATCCTGTGAACTCATTGGGTGTTGTTGCCAATTTAGTGCTGAATACCCACTGGAAGCAGTGTTATGACTGCAATGGTTGATTAGGGTATGCTATTATGCATATATCCAGCAGACGGAAACTAGTCTTGGAGTTAATACTATGGCCTGATTTCATGGTCAGCCACTGACCTCCAAGAAACCTGCTCACAAAAACCTATTGATCTTTGTTGCTTAGCTTTCACCTTTCCCAGCATTAATTTGATTCTAGTGCCAACTATAATGGATTTCTAGCATCTAGCAGCAGTGATGTCACCAAGCAGGCTCAGCAGCCAATCATATTGAAGAAATCTCACAGACAGGGAGCCAGGAGGTAAAATACATTAATCATCCTTCCCTTTTTAATCATTATACACAGAACAAAATAAAGATTGGGACACACAAATGGGATTAAGGTAGAAACTAAAATATCCTAAACAAACTTTAAAAAGTATACTTTATATTAAAAACCAATGAACTTGTTATCATAATGGAGAAATTTGACATTCCACAAATGTAATATTCATTTTTTTCAGGGTCGCAAGGAAGTTGTCCTGCTATCATTAAAAACTTAGAAAACTGTTAAAAGCCAAGCCATTTTACACTTTATTCAACAAGATGTCATTTTTTTCAAGGATTTTTACAGTGAGGCCAGTAGCATAATATCATGTGTCTGTTAATTCAAATGATTTCTGAAGATTTCCATCTGCACTGGTCTTCAATAGTGCACCGTGTGGAGGAGCAGGAAATCATAGAAAGCAACTTCTGAATGTTCAAGTTTACCTGCTCGTGTGTTGAAGCCAGAAGTTGTTGTCAGTTTTGCAGTTGTAATGACAATGACTGCTGACAATTCTGTCTTTGTTATAATTGCAAAAACCTGGGTCAATAATTTATTTGGTAAGTTCTCAGCTTAGGCAGAGGACAGGATAGAACATGGCATCTGAATAAAGGCAAAGGCACGAATTTTTGTTCCCAAGTCCGCTGTGCAGAGTTGTGGAAATTCCCAATTCCCCAAACCCAACTTAGGAGAGGCTTCCCTGAATGGTTGGATTTTTGATCCAGGGGTGCGGAGGCACACTGGAGTCAGGCCCGCTGGCCCCAAAAGTAGTGCAGAGGCAGAGATAGGCCCAGAGTGGGTTATGTGACTCAGTCAGTGTTTTAAAGGAAGGCCGGTAAGGAGCTTCTGCAATTATAACAGAAAGTGGACGCAAGTGTGAGAGAATAAAACCTCACACTGTACATTTTATAAAATATTTATAGTTATGCTTATTGCTATTTCTAAACTTTTAACAGTGAACAAATACCTTTAAGATGGCTGAACCTATGCCTGTCCGTGACCCCCAAATAAAAGAAGCTAACTGACAGTATTGGGAAAACTCATTTTCTCTGAGAGGCCAAGGACTGCACAGTCTAAATTCAAAGAGAGCTATACAAAGGCCATCTGCTTTTAATAACCCAGGCTGGCCAAACAGGAGATGGATTGTCTGCTAAGACAAAGGCCCCACAACCTTCCTTTCAATTCCTAATGGTGGAGACATTTAACAGTCTTTGGAATCCAGGTGATGGATACATGCCCTTTGTCAAAGACCAGGTGGAGGTGTGGGAGTCATGTGACATGGGCCCCTGGCTTGCGGAGCAAGTAATATTGCCTTGCTGAACCGCTTAGCTCAGTCTGCTGTTTACCAGCTAACTAGCAGCCTCACAGACAAGGAATTCTGGCCCAGGGAGAATACCTGGTCCCCAACTATACTGCTTCTGCTGGAAATTTGGTACCATCACCTACAAGACCGATTCATTTATGCATGCCTATCTCATTATGTGAAGTCAACACCACTGGAAAAGTGAATTATCCAGCATTTGTTTTCAACCCACTGACCTCCATGACAGAAAACCTCTTTGGACCTTGATTCTAGACTCTGGAACCCACGTGAAACAATATTTCTTTTCACTGTGGTCACTGTCCTGTAAATCTTTCTTTTCTCTATCCCTCTCTTTACTGTCTGAGTGTGGAAGCGATGTTGTGACCCTTCTTTCGTGTTTTTAGTGTGCACAAATAAACTAACCCTTTGAGTTCAACCTAACTTGAGCTTGCTGAGGGGTTATGAATAGAAGATTGCATCGCACCAAAACCAAGGGGTTGGGAAATATGCCACCACTTATAAAGAGGGAAACAAATCAAAACACCATTTTGTTTACAGATGAATGGTGAGAGGAGAAATTAGTGCTGGTTAAATTAACCTCCCCCCTACCCTCCTGTCTGTAATACAAGTGTTACTCAATCAACAGTCAATGCGAGTACCAACTGTAATAGTTTTCCAACTGGTTGCTGACACTGCAAGTGAAGACTCATCATGTCCATAGCAAAATGTAGTCATCGCTACCGCCTATTCACACTGTGATGAATGAGCACACTCTACCAAGTTCAGGCTGAGAAAGCTTCACAAGACACAGCCATGGAGATGGCAACATCTTAACAACATCAGCTGCTCGCAATATTCGGTATTGACTCAGGTTACTAGAATGCCTCAGGTAATAACTGATACACACCACATTGCCACGATCCTTTGCCCTTCCACCCACCCTCTTTCCACCCATCTTTCAGGGTGTAGCCATGCAACTGAGCCTTGACCAAGACCCTGACAGCTGTACAGTGTCATGGCAGAACAGTGTGACTTAGGGAGAGAGCAGGCCAGCAGGGTAGTTTATGGTTGGGAGCATAGCATGCCAACAGGGAGTGACAGTAACAAAAGCCAGGCTGCATGCATTCCTCCAGACCCATTCTCCACTCACCTCCAACATTAGGCATTGATATGATAAATGACATGGTTTGTGTGTGCAAACATACATATGTGTGTGAGACCATTCAAAGCTGGAAACCTCACATGTTTTTTCTTGTTCCATATCTCATGCCAGAATGTCTCAAAGGAGGGAAAATGGGGAAGGAGCCAAAGTAGCTTCAGTGACCATGACCTCCAGATCCTGGTGGAGAAGGCCCAGAGATGGCACTCCATAATATATCCTAGTGGCCAGCAGAACCTGCCCACAATGCCCAAGAGGGCATGGCAGGAGATGGCTCCTGTTATGAGTGCAGCAGGAGACCATGGAAGATCATGGATTAAATGTAGGAAGCAGCTCCACAACCTGCTGTTCTCCAGCAAGGTGAATTGTTGGGCACAAGCACACAGAAGTCCAAGTGATGGTTCACATCTGAATGCTCACCTATGGTGGGAGACATGCCACATAGCTCTCCTATAGCATGGAGGCTTGTTTGTCCAAGATGCTTCTGTAGGTGCACACATGTCACTGTGATGCGCTGCCACATTCAAGAGATTTGTCCCTAGAGGCACTATGTATTAGGCTAACATTAAACTTTATGTTGTATCTGCCTGTCAAGCGGGCTCGTAATGCCAAGGAGGTGGTCTGGACTGGGAGCAGGGCCACAAGACTATGGGCAATCAGGAATGTTGAGGAGACAGCCATGCCAATAGCCAGGGTGCTCACCTGGTTGGCTGTTGGGGCTCAATTGCATGAGCTCCAACCATGAAAGAATGGCCAATCTCAATGAGATACAAATGCAATATCACTCAGAGTGAATGCAAGAGCAGCTTAACTGCCGGCAAAAGGTACTAGGCTCATTCAGTAGCCTGGAACAGTCCACTCAGAGTATGAACGCTAACATCCATGGAATCCACGAGGAGCTGTGTTCCCTTAACAGGACACTTGCACTGGTGGCACAAAAGTTGCTGGAATGCACGACTGCTGCACCCCAGCAGCAATCAACATTGAATCCACCTGAAGGCCAACCGAGGGCTGTGGTTGTTAGTGAGCAAGGTGAAGATACTGAGAGTATTTCAGCACGCTCATCTTCTTCCAACTCCCCAGCCCCTCTGCCAGTCCCCTTGTCTGCTATACTTCTGCCAGTGACAACAACTGGCCCTGCAGAAATACAGAGGCCTCAGCCTGAAGTAGGACCAATGGGTCCCTGCATTACGAGGCCAGCCATCACCCTCCTCAATGCCATTTAGCAGGAGAATTGAGCAGACTGCCTCCAACTCCTCTGAGGCAACAGGGGACGCTTTGTAGGAGTGTCATGAGCGCAGGGTGCCGTGATGCTTTGATCACTGATGGGTTCATCATGGTTCCGCCTTATATCATTTTGTGCATATCACAATTAAGCATGTTGTAAATACATATCACTACAGCCAAAAATATCTGGGTTTGCTTTTGTACACTAAAACCTTCAATGAGAATGTTAACAAAATGAAGGTAGTTCCTTACTATTGGCACTGAAATCCATTTCTCATTTCTCACCAGGAGCAAGAGTAGTCCAATGCATGTCCAGCAGTGGAAGGCTGTTTCCTGGAACTTCAGGTAAGGTAATAGTACACCAAAGGCTGAGGATTGAGATGCTCCTTGCATCTTTAAGGGAGAATTAATGATCAACCTCAAAGAGCAGATGGAGATGGATCAGGTGCACTTCAAGACTGAGTACTGTGTCAGAGGCATTCACATGTGAGTGTACACAGACACTTAAATGTATTTTTCACATGTCAAGATGCCATGTATGTTCCAGGGAAGCATGCTTATGTGGTTTCCCCATTATATTAGAAGCTTTTGTCTTCTATGTTGTAGATGCTGTGGTTTCTAAGGGAACTGAGGTGGTGGGCAGCAACGCATGTTGCAGGTGCCACACATTCCTGAAACTGGGCAAATTGGTAGATGGATAATGTGGAAAGTAATTGAAGGAGTTGTTCCAACATATGTATGGCATCACCTTGAACAATGTGCAGCAGCTGCAGTACTATTAGCACATACAATCACATCTGAAGATCATGGGTGTAAAGCCCTTTTTCCTATTGGTATGGTGAGCATGGTTTGAGTGGGCATAGAGTTGTATTTTGGCTGTCTTATTGGCAGTCACTAGCATATATGTCCAGGGTTCAGGTTGTGAAGGACTTCCCGAGGTGTATTTGTGCATTATGTTGAGGCCAAGGATTATGATGGTCATAGTTTCAGCCATATTGGTGGCACTGACTTTCAGTATGTACAGTTGGTTTTCTCTCTTGTTGAGGATGGGTATTTCCCTACTGAAGTGTGTCTTCCACGTTAAAGGCTTATTCTGTGGAAACTGCTCACCGGAGACATGTTGATGTAAGTTGTGACCTTTCAGGGCCGAGGTGGATCTACTCTAGATTAGCAGGTTTCTGGCAATGACCCCCTCTTTCCATGGCTACATGGGTTTGCCCCTCGCGTGGTTTGCCATTGCCACCCTCTTCCTCCATGTCAGATCCATGAGCCTAGACAGGAGTCTCCTCTTCCTGCTCCTCATCTTCCTCATCATCCTCCTTATCAGATGTTAGAGCTATAAGCCTGGATTCTGTTCACTCTGGTTGTAGGCCCCTACGCTGTGCCATATTGTATAGCATGCAGCACACAACTACTATTCTGGATACCCTTGCAGGGGAATGCTGTAGAGCTCCACTGGGAACAGTTAAGGCATTTAAGGTGCACTTTGAGAATGCCAATAGCCTTCTCTATACTGTGTGTCATTACATGGCTGTTGTTGTAGTGCCATTTGGGCTCCAGTTGCAACCACCTAAAGGCAGCCATCAGACACCTCCTTAAGGGGTGCCCCTTGTCCCCCAGAAACCAACCACGGACCTGTGTTGATGCTTGAAAAAGCTGAGGCAGTTGCAAATTTCTCAGGATGAATTAATCGTGGCAGCTTCCATGGTACCATGCATAGATTTGCAGGAAAACCTTGGTATGGGCACACACCACCTGCACATTCAGGCAGTGGAAGGATTTCCTATTTATGCAAGTGTCAGGTTAATAACTTGGTGCCTTATGGTGATGTGGACACAATTGATAGCCCCCTGTACTTGAGGAAGCCTGCTAATTCAGCAAAACCTCTGGCCCTCTGCACCTGCGATTCTGCATCTATTGAAAAGTTCATGTGCTCCCACACTCGAGCAAAGACTATCTAGATGCAGCTACGTGAGACTGACTGAGATACCACAGAGGTCTCCAGCTGAGCCCTGGAAAGAGCCAGCAATATAAAAATTTAGAGCCACTGTGACTTTGAGTGCCATTGGCAGGGGATGCGGATTGGCAGACTGTGCTGCAAGATCTTGTGCACCACGATACAAATGTCAGTGACTAATTTCTGGGTTAACCTTCTGCATTGATTCTCTGTCATATCCAGATTTGACCTCTGCAGTGCCAAGACCCTCACCTTGGGTAAAACCTGGTTGTCCTCCTCTTCCTCCTACCTGGTGCGTGCTGCGCTGCCTCCAACTCCTGCTCTTGTCCCCTCCATCTGGCCTCACATTTTTGCTGCTCACGTGCCCCTATGGAGTCAATGTATACATGTGGAGGCCAGCCCCATTTTACAACTTCTTCACTGTAATACGCACTCTAATCTGGCACATTCCCCTTCCTCCCACCTGGTGCCTGAGTGCCAAGGGGCAAAATGATCTGCCCTTCCAGGACCACAGGCCTCACCCTACAACTCCCTTGTGTGTCAGCCATAGGCTGTGATTTAATTTGTGGAAGTTCTGTGGCACTTGGTGTAAATGTTTAGAGGTCTCCAAAGGGTACCTGACCTCTCCAAAGAACACTGGTAAGTAACATTTCTCCTGAACATCCACAAGCCGTGTTTCAGAATTTTGGGTGATGAAAATCACTTCTGATTGAAGGGAGTTGCACTTAGAATTGTGGCGCTGCCTCAGTGAACTGCTCATGTGCAAAATGTGAACCAATCACTGTTACACTTCAAGTAAATGGAAAGCCTTTGCTCATGGAGGTGGACACAAGAGCATTGACCACAGGTGAGAGAGCACATCTTTAAATACCTCAGAGAAGGTAGCTAGCCATTGAGTTTGGAGGAAACCACTGCTCAGTTAAAAACATATACAGGAAAAGCAATACAGGTGAAAGGCATCACCTCCGTGCCTGTGTCACACAGGCAACAGACAGCTCAGCTGCCAATAATTGCTGTAACAGGAAAATGACCTTGCCTTCTGGGCTGTGATTGGTTGAAAGAAATCAAAACTAAATTGGCCCGAAATTTTTCAGGTCAGGACGGGTGGAATTCATAGTTGCTGAAAAAGTATGACAGAGTATTCCGAGATGAGTTGGGGAAAATCAAAGGTCTACAAGCTAAAATATATGTGGAGCCTGAAGCAACACTCTGGTTTTTTAAGGCAACACCTGTGCCTTATGCTCTAAGAGAAAAGGTAGATGTGGAATTATGTCATTTGGAGAAATTAGAAATAATACAGCCAGCCCAATTTTCAGAATGGGCAGCACCCATAGTCCCTGTGCTAAAACTGGACCAAACCATTCACATCTGCAGGGATTAAGGCTGTGAAATTAGACAAATACCCAATCCCAAAGATTGAAGATCTGTATGCTAAACTTGCAGGAGGAAGATCCTACACTAAACTGGACATGAGTCATGCGTATCAATAGCTCAAACTGGTCAAAACATCAAGAAGTTATGTCACCATAAACACGCACAAGGGCCTGCACCAATATACACGCCTACCCTTTGGTGTGTCCCCTGCTTGTGCAATTTTCCAGATAACCATGAAAAGCTTACGGCAAGGACTTCTCCGAATTAGAGTGTGCTTTGACAATGCCCTAATCACAGGATCGACAGAAGCAGAACATGTGGCAAACGCAGAAGAGTTTCTGAAGAGATTTTTAGAGGCTGGTGTGCATTTAAAAAAAAGAAAAGTGTATCTTCCAAGCAAAGGAAGTTGCGTATCTGGGTCATCATGTGAATGCCCAAGGGTTGCATCCATTAGAGGAGAAAGTTAGGGCAAACAAGGTAGTGCCCTCTCCTACCAACATCACAAAATTCAAGTCTTTTTTGGCATTATGGTACTATTACGCAAACTATTACGGTAGACTCTTGCCTAATCTATCTATAGTGTTAGCTTCTTTACACTTATTATTGAAGAAGAACCATAGATAGTCCTGGAAAGCACAGCAAGAGGAAACCTTCACAAGAGTCAAGAAACTTTTACGCTCGTTGTGTCTGCTAGTGCACTATGACCTAAGGGATTGATATTCACTTGTGATGCATCTCCCTATGGAGTGGGAGCAGTATTGTCACACAAGAAGGAGGATAGATCTGAAAGACTGATAGGATATGTATCCAGAACCCTTTCTGCAGCCGAGAAAGGTTATTCGCAAATTGAAAAAGAGGGTTTATCTATCGTATTTGGAGTAAAGAAGTTCCATCAATATTTGCACAGTCGACACTTCACCATAGTGTCAGATCATCAACCACTGTTTAGATTGTTTAGTGAAGATACGGCAATCCCACCGATAACCTTTGCTAGAATTCAAAGATGGGTTTTAATTCTGTCAACATATGAGTGCACTTTTATGCACCATCTGGGTGTGCACATAGCAAATGTAGAAGCCCTCAGTCATCTCCCTTTGCCCAATAGTATTATACATGTTCCAGTACTTCAAGAGGTAGTACTTGCGTTGAATTTCCTGGACTCCACACCAGTCTATGTGGGATGGAAAAAGGATTAGACAAATCGTGATCCAATTTTAGCAAGAGTCCGTGAACAAGTATTACAAGGATGGTCAAATGTCCAAGTTCCTGAAGAATTAAAACCACTCTTCATTCGTAGATCTGAACTGAGTTGTCAAGATGGTATCTTGTTATGGGGAGCAAGAGTCATTGTGCCTGTGCAGGGAAGAGAACCATTATTAGAAGAACTTCATTGTGCACATCCTGGTGTTTCAAAAATGAAGATGCTCGCACAAAGTTATATCTGATGGCCAGGTATAGACAGTGATATAGAAAAAACTAGGAAACTCTGTCTCCAATGCCAGCAACAGCAGAAGTTGCCTGTTTCAGCTCCACTGCATCTGTGGGAGTAGTCTGGTTGACCCTGGGTTAGACTACATATAGGCTATGTAGGTCCATTTCTAGGCACCATGTTTTTTGTGATTATCGACACACATTCCAAATGGATGGATGTGTTTGAAGTGAGATCACCTACTTCGTCTGCAACCATTGAAAAACTGCGCCAGAGTTTCAGTGTTCATGGTTTACCTGAAGTTATTGTGTCAGACAATGGTATTGCACTGAATTCCAAAGATTTGTGAACATAAATGGGATTAAACATGCCAGAACAGCACTCTATCATCCCTTGTCCAATGGGTTAGCAGAAAGAGCAGTACAAGCCTTTAAAACCGGCATGAAGAAACTATCAGAGGGAACATTAGAAATGTGAATTTCAAGATTCCTGTTCAGCTATCGCATAACTCCTCATCCAACCACTGGTTTAACACCTTCAGAGTAGTTATTGAAGCACCGACTTCATACAAGATTGAGTCTAGTATTCCCTAATTTAGAAGGGAAGGTGGAGAGAAACCAGGGTAGTCAGAAAGTGAATCATAATGTTCACAATAAAGGTTGAGAGTTTACTGTGGGAGAGGTAGTTTTTGTACGAGATTTTGCAACTGGACCGAGATGGGTCCTTGGTACAATTGTCGCTGAACCAGGACCTTTATCTTATCAGGCAGAAGTGGAAAACAGGATTGTTGGGAATCACGTGGATCATCTCAGAAGTCGAGAAACCCTCCAACAACCAGTTAATCTACCTGAAATCGAAGCCAAAACTTTGTCCACTGAGGTGCCAGATCAACAAAGTATAGACATACCAGATGTCTCTGTTGAAGTAAATAATTCTGAACTGCCATTGTCTAGGGATGTCCCTGAAGCCGCAGTTCATGTTCAAGTCGATCCAATGGAAGAGCCCCCAGTTGTAGAGTTGCATCACTCTACCCGAATCCGAAAACCTCCTCAAAGACTAAATTTATAAGGCATGAAATGTATATAATTGCGCATAATATGGGTTAAGATGGTTTTGTAAATAAGGTGGTAAAACAAAATTAAAGAAGGAGGAATATAGTAATTGTAAGTTAAACCATTTCTTACTGTCATGAGGAACATGTGACTGTAGATCCAATCAGCCCTAAGCATGAGGAATCTTGGGGGTGGAGTTTCCTAGCCTTGGTCTAGGAACAAGCATGTAGGCTCATTTGGAGTCTATAAGTAAAGTTTACTGCTTCTTACAAGAAACCTGTCCAATATTCTAAGTTTATTATAAATAGTTTCTCTTCAAACATAATTCCTCCCACAAAATACTGTCAATGGGGATTGGTAAACCCATCTGTATAGATGTTCTTTAAAAATTAATCAAGAGGAAAATAATTGGAGCAAAATAAACCTTTTTGAGTGTCTATAGCCTAGGAGTCTGCTATCAGGATTGAACCAGCAATGTCTATCTTGTCAGTACTTGATGTAAATTCTAATGCATTGTCAAGTATACCTACTGACAAAAGTGATTTAAAAAAGTTTGCTGGAGCAATATTTGACCTTAGGATTACTTCACCTGCATGTTAGGAGGAGTTATAAGGCATTTCTAACACTACGAATAATATGGAGGAAGAGACTGATGGTTCTGACAGTACCAAATGTTGGTTGGCTCAGCATTTTCATCTCTGGACAGGTTGAGGGTTCAAAGCACCACAGACCTAAATATATAATCTAGTTGACACTTCAGTGCAGCATTGAAGGAGTGCTGCACTATGGTAAGTGCCATTTTTCTGATGAGACTTTAAACTGAGGCACTGCCTGGCATGGTCATTTGGAAGTAAAATATGTTAGAGCACAAAATAAAGAAGCATCAGGAGTTGTGTTGATGGCCTAGCCAACAAGTCCTTCAAACAGTAACTTACAGAATAACTGCACATTGATCTAATTTGCTTGTTTTTGGATCTTAATATGTGCAGATTGGCTGCTATGCTTTCTGTGAAATAGTACTAATTTTTAAAGTCACTCAACAGTGGACAGCCTAAGAATATGGAGGGCAATCTATAAATGCAAGTTCTTCATTATAAGCAATAACTTTGCGCCAAAGTAAATCAGTCTTAATGAAACGCCTCCCTTTCATTGGTCTCAACAAATGCAGACGGATAGTGATCATAAGACAGTTGTGAATTGAATACCAGAACCAGACAGGTCCTAATATAGATTATTGAAGTTACACTTGAAAGAAGTTACATTAATGGAAATTAGGCATTTAATAGGCTAGCAATAGGCTACAGTAAACTAGAGTGAAAAATGAGCTAAAAGCTCACATTAAGTGGTTATCTATTAAATAGTGGAAGGTGCAAATAAGACAATGCTGAAGCTCGAGACATAATCTTATTTCTGTGAGTACTACAGATTTGCCAGAGAATGAGTGACCAACAATGGGATGATTACATTCATCCTTTGGGAAAGTAAGCAATTGCAATACTTACAGAGAAAAGAAATGTGATTACAAGAAAATAGTGAATAGAGGAACAAAGTCATTACATTGAAACACAAGGCATTGCTGATAAAACAGAAAACAGGAATAAAACTGAACTGCATGTCAGGTAAAGATGCAACAACTGTGCAAGGTTGAAAATGCATCAGTACTGGTTGATTTTGAGTACTGAAAAAACATTGAAAACTTCACTTTCAAGAATATTTAATCGAATATTATGTGACAGTTACGGAAATGCTCAGTGAAGATGTTTCCCCATGGTTCTGACACACCTATATCATTGCTGAGCAAATTCAAACCAACAACAAAGTTTCATTGTTGATGAGCTAATATACATATATATATATTGTGAAAGGAAAATGCTGATTCTTTTCCAAACCTGCAGACAGAATAAGAAAGGCAATTGCTGAGTGTAAATAATGGAGTAAATGAATTGAAGGAAAACAGCATTGCTAATAAAATGTCCAAGGAATCGTCAAATGTCTAAACAAGGCATCAAATATATCCAATAGATGTTCGGGTGAAATTACACATACATTTATCTATGCAGGCTATTACACAATGAGATAAATCCTTGGAAAGAAAACGGAGAAAAAGCAAAGTGAGTTGTTGGAAAATGGTTATTATTGGAGACATTGATGGCCCATCAAAATGAGATCCTAAGAGGTCTGGGGCTGGATTTTATCACCCCCTTTTTCACCACCCACCAACGTCACCATCACCCTGCCCCCAGCCAAACCCCACCCCCCACCCCACTTTACAGGAGTTAGCCGGCAGCTGACACACCTGAAAGAAGACTGCCCTGCAGGCATAATGTGCTGCCAGCAGGCTAAATGAGCAAAGGGTGGGACTTCCGCACCTCAGTAGGAGGAAATCCGTCCCTCGAGAGTTGCTGGCCAATCTCATTGACCGTCAACTCTAGCAGCCCCAGCAGTGCCAAGACTCAGTAATGGGTGCTGCTTTGACTGTAAAATGGCCTGTGGATGAAGAAGATATGGATCTCAGAGAAAGATGAATTTGGGATATGGGATGGGGAGGGATCAGGGAGCCAAGGAGCAGGGGTGACGGTGGTAGGGGAGTGGTTTTGCAGGCCAGGCATGGAGGAACAAAGTAGGAGTATCATGGGGTATTGTCCCTGATGTGCACAGGGCACACCCTGAAGGATATATCCCCCCCTACTTCCTTCCTGCTTTTTAAGCAATTTCCTTTAAAAAGTTATCTGCAAACGCCCACCTACCTGCCTATGCCAACCACATTTGGCATGGGCAGCGTATTATTCCAGTCGATTGGCTTGGTATGAGTCACAAAAAGTTAGTATGCAGGTACAGCAAGTAATTAAGAAGGCTAATGGAATGCAATCCTTTATTACAGAGGAATTGAACACAAAAGTAACAATGTTATGCTTCAGTTATACAGGGCATTGGTGAGGCCACATCTTGAATACTGTGTGCAATTTTGGTCTCCTTATTTAAGGAAGGATGTAAATGCGTTGGAGGCGGTTCAGAGGGAATTTACTAGATTGATAACTGGAATGAGCGGGTTGTCTTATGAGGAAAGGTTGGACAGACTGGGCTTGTTTCCACTGGAGTTTAGAAGAGTCAGGGGTGACTTGATTGAAGTATATAAGATTCAGAACGGTATTGACAAGGTGGATGTGGAAAGGATGTTTCCTCCAGTAGGTGAGCCCAGGACTAGGGGGCACTTTTTTAAAATTAGAGATTGTCCTTTTAGGACAGAGAGGAGGAGAATTTTTTTTCTCTCAGATGGTTGTGCGACTTTGGAACTCTCTGCCACAGAAGGTGGTGGAGACGGGGACATTGAATATTTTTAAGGCGGAGGTAGATAGGCTCTTGTTAGACGAGGGAATCAAAGGTTATCGGGGGTAGGTGGGAATGTGAAATTCGAAACACAAACAGATCAGCCATGATCTTAATGAATAGTGGAGCAGGCTAAAGGGGCCGAATGGCCTACTTCTGCTCCTATTTTGTATGTTCGTAACAAGCTCAACTGATCCTTAATTGTCTATTTTAAAATGGCGGGTGGGCTGCCAATTTTGGCGTTATGGGGGACAGTTCAGGGGTGGGCACGGAGTGGTAGCTTGCCTCCC
Source organism: Cetorhinus maximus (assembly GCF_964194155.1). Lineage (NCBI taxonomy): Eukaryota > Metazoa > Chordata > Chondrichthyes > Lamniformes > Cetorhinidae > Cetorhinus > Cetorhinus maximus. The sequence continues at coordinate 33,331,139 of NC_135887.1, read as the reverse complement.
CTCGTATTTTACGTGCCCCACCCCCCTATACCAAAAACACGCCCAGTTGGGGAGTGGGTGTAAAATCCAGCTCCTGGTGTAAAGCAAGTTGTGAGATTTCTGATGGAAAAGGAAACATGAAGTCCAAGGAAAAGGAAATGGGAGGAATTTCAGGAAAGGAAGAGGGTGAGAGATCATGTTGACCTCAGCAAAGGTATACAAATCTCAGAGGCACTATATTGAGGTGTGTGATGTATAGTGGATACGAGTGAAGGTTTAAAGAAAAAACAATGGCCGGAATTTTTCCGTCGGCGAGTTGGGGGCGGGGCCCGCTCGCCAATGTGAAAATGACGCGGGATGATGTCAGGAGGATCCCCCGACGTCACCCCGCCCCATTTAAATATTCAGGAAGGCAGATGCACAGCAAAATCAGCTTTCCGCCCGCCGACCTGTCAATGGCCAATTGAGACCATTGACAGGATAATTAAGCTACTTAAAGGACCTGCCCGTCCAACGTTAAGGTTGGCGGGCAGGCCAGGAGCCCCAGCGGGCTTCTGAATAAACATGAAAGCTCATCCACTGGCGGGATGAGATTTCATGTCTGTTTAAAAATCTTTAATAAAGTTTTTGTCATATTTATTAACATGTCCCATCTCATGGGACATTGTCACATGAGGGGGACATGTTAATAATTTTTTTATTATTCCATTTTTGAGGTTTATGAAACTTCCAGCACTTAGTCTCAGGGAGATGTGCGCTCTTTCACGCACATGCGCGAAAGACCGCACTTTGACAGTTGGGGAATCCCTCCCCCTCCACAGGAAGTGCATAGCGCTTCCCGGCAGGCCTTAATTGGCCTGCCTACTCAAAATGGCGGCGGGGCCCGCTTTGGTGGCAGCGATCGGCTGCCCGCCCACCGCCGAGCCGGTCAGGCCCACCTGCCCATCAAGGGCAAAATTCTGCCCAATGCTTCAGTGGAGACAGAAAGTGCAGAAGACCTTTTACTTCCAAAATGAAGGTTTTGTAAGTACCGTGACTGTTGTATGTTGTAGTCGTCTAAGGAAGAGGTTCCGAGGCATAGAGTCTGAACAGTGACTATTTATGGTAGAACACAACTATGTACAGATGTACAAGACAGTAGTCTTCTTCAGTCCAAGCCATCAGCTTTCTCCATTCAGACTACTGCCAGACTACTGCTAGTCATGTGACTCCCTTTACATCATCATGTGGGCGATACTGTTTCCCCAGCCCCACATTAACCCTTTCAGTCCTGAACACCTAATCCTACACCTCCTCCCAAATCTTTATCCAAATCTATTTACATTTATATGTACATGCTACCCTCTCCCCACTCCCCCACCCCAAGTCTCTAACTTTACAGGTTTAAACAGTCTGGAGGTTTCATGAATCTCCCTGATCATGTTTTTTTGAAGCATGGAGTAGTCTCAACTTAGATTTCTTTGTTCTGACATAGCTGCCTTTCAGTAGAAGCTGAAGTATTTGGTGCTTTGTTTGTTTGAGGTTCTACATCTGGTTTGCCCAAATGTATGACAGAAGGTTCTCCTTGAGGAGTGTGGATAAGACTTCTCCTGTTTCTTCTTATTGTGTCTTCTGGGGTATGTATCAAGTAAGACCATTGCTGACCTTCATCCCTTAGGACAATGACACTTCTCTGCCGAGGTCTCTGATCCAAACCTTGTCTCCGTCATTTAGCTTGTGCAGGTTTCTAGTGTGGTACCTCCAATTATAAATGGAATCTTGTTGCTTTCTGTAGGACTGTTTTGGTTTCTGAATCTTCTGATAGCCCCGGACTGCTAACCCTAGAATTAACTTCTTGGGAAGAATGGGAAGCTGAGTACGAGGTTTTCTGCTCATTAGCAGCTCTGATGGTGTCAATCCACATTGCAGTGGAGTGGACCAATATGTCAAAAGCGCCACTGGAAAGTCATCATTTTCTTCAAGAGAATTTTAATAGCGCACCTTCCCATTAGATTGTGGATACCTTGGGGAGCTGGTGGGGTGTTGAAACTCGCAGCTCTTGGCAAAATGGGTGAAGTTATCATTAGCGAATTGCAGGCCGTTGTCGGACACTACCTGATCCGGAATGCCATGTATCGCAAAGATTTCTTTCAATGACATATTGACCGAGTCTGTGGTCGTTATGTGTAAACGTCTCACCTTGATCCACCCAGAGAAGTAGTCAACAATGATGAGGAAGGATTTTTGTTGTGCATAAATAGATCCATTTCCAAACATTCCCAGGGTCTGGTAGGGAACTGTGTGGTGAAAAGGGGCTCCCTCTGGACTGGCTTGTGCAGTGCGCACACCTGGCAGTTTAAAATCATCACTTCAATTGCTCTGGATATTCCCGGCCACCAGACTGCAGACTGGGCTCGTGCTCTGCACTTTGTGATGCCCAAGAGACCTCGGTGGATCCGTTGCAGAATTTCTGATGTCGGGCTGAGAAAGGAATGACCAACAGCTCACCATACACCAGCAAATCATCAATTATGGTGAAGTGTTTCCCCTGTTTGAAATATATTTTCATGACAGTGCCACCGGGACAAATCTGTGTCCTACCTTGTACACAGTGTTGACGGATACGGATGCACTCTCTGCTCACTGATGGTTGTGTTGTCACAAACTGAGAATAGGACTTGACCTCGTCAACCAGATTAACATCCTGTGTCACAGGATGGTTGGCTGTGACACTGAGTAATGAGTCTGCAGTCATTTGATGCTTCCCTTGGATGTACATTATCTCATAAGCAAAGTGCATGAGTTGCAAGTGGAATCTCTGAATTCTGGAGGGCATACTGGAAAACTCCTTCTCGTCCAGTAGTGAGACTAATGGATTGTGATCCATCTCAATGTCCACTTTCAGCCCAATGATATTGTCAGAGAACTTCTCTCAAGCCCATGTGACTGTGAGAGCCTCTTTTGCTATTACTGCGTATCTCATTTCTGTGCCTGATAGCACCCTAGACGCGTAATGCACTAGCCGACAGCATCCATCCAGCTGCTCTTGGAACAGAACTGCCCCTAGGCCGTTGATGAGGCAATTGTAGTTGGCAGGGATGGGTCATGGTGAGCCAGGATATCTGGTGAGAGCAGCATGTCTTTGATCTGATGGAATGCTTGCTCCTGGTGTGCATCCCAACATCATGCTTGGACCTTTTTCAGTAGGTGTCGCAAGGGCTCGGTGACTTGTGTCAGGTTTGCAAGAATTTTGCGAGTTGGTTTACCATATCCAGGAATCTTTGGAGATCTGGAATGGATGACGGGTCAGAAATTCCCTGAGTGACTTTGTTTTATGTGGGCCTGCCATGATGCCTTTGCTGCTCCCAGTATGACCTAAAAACCAATGGAGGTCTTAGAGAATTCACACTTATCATTCAATGTTAATTCTGCTTCCTGCAAGCAGTTCCAGACAGCCTTGAGTCTCGTGTCATGTTCCTCGAATGCAGCTCTGTGGACAAGGACATCATCCATATGGCAGATGATTCTTTTTAGACCTTGTAAGATGACCGACATAGTGCGCTGAAAAATTTCGGGAACCGAGGTAATGCCAAAGGGCAAACAATTGAAGAAAAATCTGCTGAATGGGGTGATAAAAGTTGTCAGCAACTTAGATTTTTAATCTAACAGAACCTGCCAGAAGCCTCTGTTGGAATCAAGTTTTGAGAACACTGTGCTCTTTGAGAGCTTGGTCAAGCTGTCTTTCACTGAGGACATCAGGTGGATTTCCTTCACCACAGCCTTGTTCAGTTGTGTCAGGTCGACACAGATGTGAATGGACCCATTTGGTTTCAGAACTGGGATCATTCCAGAGCACCATTCCTTCGGCTAAGTTGGGGGAGATGGCTCCCATGTTGGTCAAGTTGTAGTTGTATCTGCTTCATAAGTAAATGCGGTATTTTCCTTGGAGTAAACAGGCACAGAGGTTTTTCGGTGTTATGCTGCATTCAGTCTTCAGTCACCCCAGCCCAGTGAATAGTTTTGGAAAATCCTTTTTAAAATCAGATCCAGACTCTTGCTGGTTAATCTCTTCAATCTTTTGGATGAGATTGAGGTCAACACAGGGGCCTTTTGACTCAGAAGAGAGAATTCTTGGTTGTGAAGCACATACAACATTTCCCATACCTGTTTGTTCTTATATTGGAGCATTGCTTTCAACGTACATTTGGACTGGAGCTTGATTCCTCTTGGTTGGTACAATTGTGCTGTAGGTGGCTGCAGTGATTGTTTAACCAGCCACGGTTCTCTGTCGGACAGGACCGTCACGTTTGTTCCTGTGTCCAAATTAAAGTTAGCAATATGCCCATTGACACATATGTCAGCATTCCAGAAGGTCTATCTGGGATCTTTAATCTTGCCTAGGAAACATTGTTGTTCTTTGTCTTGGTGTGACTCTTCTATTTCGTTGATGGCTTTTTTGCGAAGATTCACTGGTGATCCTCTGTATGTTTAGTGGTTTTTGGTCTGCACATTTTCCCAAAGTGCCTCAGCCTTTTACAGTGAAAGCTTTCAGCCATGCTTGCAGGATGCTGTTCATGCCTGTGAGGCTTTGTGGTTCCACAGCACTGGCATGGTTTATTGGCATCTTGAGTTTTAATTGTTTGCAATCTTCTTTGCCCTGGACTGTCTTTCGCTTTGCGTTGTTTGATGAGCTGGACCATCATTGGGAGTACTCTGTACCATGGTTTATCTTCCCTTCTTCATATGGATCTATTTTTCTGATGGACCTCAGATTGTCTGACAATCTGTATCGCCTTCCCCAAAGTTACACCTTCTTTGGGTTGAAGCAGGTCAAAAAGGGTCTCATCAGTTACCCCAACTATTATGTGATCTCATACCAGCTCAGCTTTAAGATCACCATATTCACAGTTTTCAGTTAACTGATACAAATCATTGATGAAGGTGTCCACGGTTTCTCTAGGAGTTTTGGACCCTTCTGTTAAACTTTGCTCTTTCCATAATTTTGTTACCCCAAAGGTTAAAGTAACTGCCAAAGGATTTTATGACCTCTTCAAATTTGCCTGATGATTCATTAATGCCTTGTCTGGCTTTCTCATCATCAGAAATTATACCAATGAAATACAATAGTGTTTTAACTTGCTCAGCCTCAGATTTATTTTTCAATCCTGATGCAATTCTGCATCTTAAAAGTCTCCTCCTCCGCAGTGCCCAATTCTGTGTCTGGTCTGGCCCTTCCATATGCCCAAATCATTCTGGCAAAGTAAATTTTGAATCTATCACTGTTTTCAGCTCAGGAAAGGCTTGCTTTAAACTTTTAAAACGGTGCTGCAGTAATCAAGGTTTCTGGTGCAGGTCTGGGTTTTTCGGATACCCACCGTGGTCACGGAGCCATTTCAAACCTCATCCGAATCGCAAGAGAAATTGTCAAAATGATTATTAAGACCAGTTAGTAGCTTTGCAGTCACTGGAAGATCGAATTTAGTAGCTGATTTTTTTCTTCCTTTCTTTTCATCACACAGTTGCCACATGTTATGTCACCAACTCTGGAGCCAGGCTGCAGCGTGTTTCAAGCTGCACACTTAAAAATGAACTGTCTCCCAGAGCTGCCTGGTTACTGTGCCTTGTTTCGAAGCTTTTTAAGGCTTTTTTTAAAGTTTGCTCACCCTTCCTCGATCTTCGCTAAGTTCTTTGACTCTGTTTCTTGATCAGGATTTTCCACGAACCTCCACATGTTATGGTGGGGTCCTTCTTGAGGTGCACAGTTGATTTCTTATCTGCCTCCCAGCCTCCAGGTCTGTTAAGGTTCTTTTCTGGCAATTTCCAACTCTTTCATTGAAGACTTCCATTTTGGCACTTTTTTCCAGGTCAGAATGCAGATTTTTCAGTTTTTATTTTCAGAGATTTCGGGGTCGTTCACCTACTGCCACCATGTTGTACGATGTTGTGGTTGTCTGCGGAAGAGGTTCAAAGGCATAGAGTCTGAACAGTAACTATTTATTGTAGAACATAACTATGTACAGACATAGAAAACAGTAGGTTTCTTCAGCCCAAGCCATGAGCTTTCTCCATTCAGACTACTACTAGTCATGTGACTCCTTTACATCATTAGATGGATGGTACTGTTTCCCCAGTCCAACATTAACCCTTTCTGTTCTGAACACCTAATACTATAGTCACAAAGGAACCAGTAACTTGTTTTCATGTTGGAAACTCTGCTGCATATTGGGGAGGTGTCTTCAATGAGAACTGTGATATGATGGACAACATGGCTGATGTCTGGCAGAGCAGTTTTCTACCCTACACACATCTGACAATGTTAGTGAAACTAGCAGGTGGAGTTTCTGTGGTGAATAAAAGATCTTACTCAAGGACATTCCCTCTGCTGCATTCCAGACCCCAGGGCAGAAAACTCAAAACTCTAAACTTCAGTAAGCTTAGGGGCCAAGATGCTGGTAACTTTGATCAATGCATTTAAAAGCTGTGTACAAGCATAATGTGCTGTATTCCCACAGAACATTGGACAACATAAGAAATCTGCCTTGAGCAGTACCATCTGCTTTGCACGGTCATGTCACTGCAGTGACACATGGTGCTCCTGAAAACAGTATTGTCCTTGCATCAACAAACAGGACATTCCTGGCTGCCCCATTTAGTGTCAGCAGCTTTGGTCAAGTGCCAACAGAAGCCACTCACAAAGCACCTTTCAGACAGGGTCCACTTACCTTACCCCTTCTATTAAAAGCACCTATTGAGGCACTTCACAAAATAGGATGCGTTAAGACACAAAAGATAAAGTCACAATGCAGAGACTTACAGGACATGATTTTATGATTTTTTTCCAGTCTTTGTTGACGTTTCAAGGGTTTTCTGCCAGAAGTGTTGCTGAATGCTTCGATTCTCTTAGAAGTAAAGGCCTGCCTTCCCCAGTGCAATGATTACACAGTAATATATTATAGGAGGCATCACAAAGGTTTTAAAAATACAGTAATACTTATTTAGTCTAGCTGGCACCACTGAGCACACTACTGTATGGCATCATAGGCATTCTCCTCCTCCAGCCTGAGGCAGGCATCCAGTGACAATGGAAATATTGCTGGAAGCCCACCACCAGGTTGTTTCATGCCTGCTATTTTCCACAGTCTGCTCCCTGCAAGTGCTTCCCCCACTGTGGTACCAGATTGTGGAATCATCTCTAATAGTTACTAGAGGTAATATCTTCAAGGAGCAGAGGAATCCTTCCTGATGACCTGGCCAATCTTTATCCATCAACGGAAAGAGGGGCGCGCAGACACGAGACTACACCTGAGTGAGGCATAGATTGAATGAAGAGTTGGGAATTTGGTTCAGGTGGGAATTTGGTGCAGAGAGGGAAAGAGATGCTCCTTTTTCTACTTTTTTCAGCCTCCGGTGGCTGGTGAGTTTCCTTCCTTGCCTCCAAGCTAGGTGAGTGCAACATTCTACTACTTTAGCTGTGTAAATTATTAACTAATTGGCTAATTAAATAAATAAAGTTGGATAGAAATGGCAGGGCTGATGGTGTGCCGTGACTGCAGCATGTGGGAATCTATGGAATGCACTGCAATCCCCGACAACCATATCGGTAGTAAGTGTCTGCAGTTTAGACAATTTTGGCTCTGAATTGCTGAGCTGGAGCCCGAGTTGCAGTCATTGCAGATCATCAGGGAAGGGGAGAGTTACCAGGACACTTTGTTCCAGGAAGCAGTCACTCCCTTTAGGTTAGGCAGAACTTTAAAGTTGGTCAATAATCAGGGACAGGAGGATCTGGCTGTGAGTCAGACAGGTAAGGAAAACCAACATGTAGTGATGGAGGTCGCTCAGCCCCTGACTTTGTGCAACAGGTACGAGGTGCTTGCTACATGTGTGGATGAGGAGAAGAACTGCAAGGTGGATGAGTGGACTGACCATGGCACCATGGTGAAGGATGCCATTCAAGTGGGGGGACGGAAGAGGAATGTGGTAGTGATAGGAGACAGTATAGTTGGGGGATAAGCACTGTTTTCTGCAGTCAAGAGCATGAGTCCAGATGGCTGTGTTGCCTGCCTGGTGCCAGGGACAAAAACATCTGTTCTGGGCTGGAGAGGAACTTGCAGTGGAAGGGGGAGGATTCAGTGGTTGTGGTCCTTGTAGGTACCAATGATATAGATAAGATTAGGAAAGAGGCTCTGCAGAGGGAGTATGAGCAGCTTGGGGCTAAATTAAAAGCAGAATCGCAAAAATAATAATCTCTGGATTATTACCTGAGCCACCAGCAAATTGGTGTAGGGTAAATAAGATTAGAGAGATGAATGCATGCCTCAAAGATTGGTGTGGGAGAAATGGGTTTCAATTCATGGGGCACTGGCATCAGTACTGGGGAAAGTGGGAGCTATACCTTTGGGATGGTCTACAAAATAGTGGGGGGAAGGGATCATGTGAAAGGAGATGTAGTAAAGTAAAGGGAAACAACAAAGCAATAGAGCAAGGCAGCAATTTGGGTAATGAGCTCCAGAGTGTGATAGGAAGGGACAGAATATAACAATCGTAAGAATGCACCGGTAGATAAAGCCAAAAATGGTAAAAAAAAAGAGTTTAAGGCTCTATATCTGAATGCACATAGCATTTGTAACAAAAGGGATGAATTGTTAGCACAATTAGAGATAAATATGTATGATCTGATAGGCATCACAGAGACATAGTTGACCAAGGCTGGGATCTAAATGCTGAAGGGTATTTAACATATTGAAATGACAAGGAGCTAGGAAAAGGTGGCGGAGTAGCTCTATTAATTAAGGATGGCTTTAGTTCAGTTCTGTGAGAAGACCTTAGCTTGAAAGAGCAAGATATAGAATAAGTTTGGGTAGAGATAAAATATAGTAAGAGGTCACTTGTGGGACTAGTTTATAGGCCCCCTAACAATAGTTACACTGTAGGACAGCATACAGGAAGAAATAAATGGGATGTGTAAGAAAGGTACTGTGATAATCATGGGTGACTTTAATCTACTTGTAGATTGAGAAAATTAGATTGGCAAAGAGCCTGGAAAATGAGCTCATAGAGTGTTTTCAGGACAATTTCTTCGAGCAGTACATTCTAGAGCCATCCAGGGAGAAGGCTATCTTAGACCTCGTAGTGTTCATTGAGACAGGATTAATCAATAACCTCATGTTAAAGGAGCCTCTAGGTGACAGCAATCCCAACATGATCGAATTTCATGTTCAGTTTGAAATGGAGAAGTGTGGGTCCAAGATTATTACTTTAAACCTAAATAAAGGTAACTATGAGAACATGAAGGCAGAGCTAGCTAAGGTGAAACTGAGAAACAAGGTTAAAGATAGCACAGCCGAGTTGCAATGGCAGACTTTTAAGGAGATATTTATTAAACCTCAGAAAAGTTTTATCCCAGTGAGAAAGAAAGGCTCTTTGAGAAGGATGCATCATCTGTGGCTAAATAAGGAAGGTAAGGATAGTATTAAATAGAAAGAAACACTATACAAGTCTGCCATGATTAGTGGTAGGTCAGAGGATTGGACAGATTTTAAGAACCAGCAAAGAATGACTAAAAAGATAATTAAGAGGCAGAAAGCAGAGCCTGAGGGAAAGCTAGCTGGTAATATAAAAACAGATAGTAAAAGTTTCTACAAGCATTTGAAAAGGAAAAGAGATACTAAAGCTAGTGTTGGTCCTTTAGGGAGTGAGTCTGGGAAATTGATAATGGAAAACAAAGATATGACAGAGGAGGTGTTGAATACGTATTTTGTGCCTACATTCATGGTAGAGGACTTAGAAAACTTCCTAAAGATTCTTGAAAATCAAGACATGATGGGAGGGGTGAACTTAATACAATCACTATCATCAGAGAAAAGGGTACTAGGAAAACTATTTGACAAGTGACCAGGACCAGATGGCCTGCATCCTAGGGGCTTAAAAAAAGTGGTGGCACAGGTAGCAGATGCATTGGTTATAATCTTCCAAAATTTCTTAGATTCTGGAAAGGTACAGGTGGATTGGAAAATAACTAATATAACGCCTTTATTTAAGAAAGGAGGGAAACAGAAACTATAGCCAGTTAGCCTAACATCTGTCATAGGGAAAGTGCTAGAATCCGTTATTAAGGGGGTTATGGCAGGAAACTTAATCACAATTTGATCAGACAGAGCCAACATGGCTTTGTGAAAGGGAAATCGTGTTATCTGTTAGAGTTTTTTGATGAAGTAACATTCAATGTGGATAAAGGGAAACCTGAGATGTGGTGTACTTGGATTTCCAAAAGGCATTTGATAAGGTACCACATCAAATGCTACTACACAAGATAAGAGCACATGGTGTAGGGGGTAACATATTAGGATGGATAAAGGATTGATTGGCCAACAGGAAGCAAAGAGTAGGTCTAAATGTGTCTTTTTCAGATTGGCAAGCTGTAACTAGTAGAGTGCCACAGGGATCAGTGCTGAGTGCTCAGCTATTTACAATCTATGGCAATGACTTGGATTAAGGGACCAAATGTATGGTAGCTAAATTTGCCAATAATGCCAGGATAGGTTGGAAAGTAAGTTGTCAAGAAGGGGTAGAGAGTCTCCAAAAGGATATAGAGAGGTTAAGTGAGTGGGCAATTATTTGGCAGGCGGAGTATAATATGGGAAAATGTGAACTTCTTCACTTTGGCAGGAAGAAAAGAAAAGCGGTATACTATTTAAATGGAGGCAGATTGCAAAACTAAGCAGTATACAGGGATTTAGGTGTCCTGGTACATGAATCACATAAAGTTGGTAAAGCACGTGATTAGAAAGATAAATAGAATGTTTGTGTTTATTGCAAGAGGAATGGAATATAAAAGTAGGGAAATTTTATTGCAGCTGTACAGGGCCTTGGTGAGACCACATCTGGAACGCAGTTTGCAGTTTTGGTCTCCTTATTTTAAGAAAAGATACAATTGCTTTAGAAGCAATTCAGAGAAGGTGCACTGGACTCATTCCTGGGATGAAGGTATTGTCTTATGAAGAAAGGTTGAACAGGTTGGGCCTATACCCACTGGACTTTAGGAAAATAAGAGGTGGTTTTAGTGAAAGATATAAGATCCTGAGGGAAGTTGATCAGATGGACACCCGGAGGATGATTCCTCTTGTGGGGGAGGCTAAGAGTGGGATAGCCACATGTTTCCCACTGGCCCGCATGGCAGGTTCCTGCGCCAGATCATACACTTTTCAGCTCAATATTTATGCACAAACGTGCACGTTGTACCTAGTGGCGGGGTGGGCTGGGATTTCTCTGCCCTGCCGTGACCTCACCGGAACATCTTTCAGGGTGCCATATTTAAACTGCACCTGCACACATAATTCACTGTCTGCAGCCCAGGACTAGTTGTGGTGAGTGATGGCCCCAAGAAGGGAGAAGCCTACTGCCCCGAAGCTCAGCAACAATGCACTGGGAGCACTTGTTGAGGTATGCTGGGACATATTTCACCCCTGCGATGGCAGAAGGAGGTCCAGCAACCTCACTTCAGGTCGTCAGGGCGGTCAGTGGCAATGCCCCTCAGAGGAGGACCACCATCCACTGCAGGAAGAGGATGAATAATCTCAGCTGCACAGCCAGGGTAAGCCAACCCTGGCCCTAGATGATGGAGCTGCGCAGACAGACACGGGAATATCAGGCGGGGTTGTTAGATGCTGTCACCAGATTGCAACGAATGATGGAGCACTTGCATCTGCATTCAATCTGATGTCGTCGCGCCAACATGCCAACACACCTAGGTCAATACTGGTGGGAGGGATGGCGACTGCCATGGAAACCTTTGTCCAGGACATTGCGACTAATATGCACCAAGACCTGCACTCCATTGCTCTAGCCAAAGGTGGGATCCATCAGTGGTTAGGTGAGAGGGGACATGGCACCTTGACCTCACTCCAGGTGTCCCTTCTCCTCAAGAAGTCAGGGAGCGACCCTCGGCCACTCATAGGGAGGAGGACCGTCAGCCAGACACCCTTGGGGCATCCACCCAGGTGACCCTGAGAGTGTCCAGTTGCTCCCAATCCCCTTTGCCTGTGACCCCATCAGCTGCAGCTCCACAGGCCGAGGAGGGTGCACCTGCCCCACATCAGGAGACCCAAAGCAGACTGAGGCCCTCCAGGTTTCGGCTCTCCAGATGGTGCCTGCCAAGGTCATCATAGACAACAGGGTGTAGCAGTCAGCAGGCTGCCTCCACCTCTGCTGTGGATATCGGGGATGCACCAAGACATAGCGGTGGGGTAAGAAAAGCTAAGAAACACTAAGAACACAAAGGTAGGAAGGGTGACCACAACCTGTACATTGATTTCACAAATGTAAATAGATTTTGATTCATTCCATTTCTCATGTTGTGTATGCCTCTTCTATCTGATGGTACGCTCCGTGGATAGTCAAGTATCACAGATGCTCACCCTCCTCCCAGATGTCCTATTGCCTGACCCAGCTCTATGGTGTGTTGAACCATCTCATTACAATGCCTGACTGCTCTCTGTGCAGTATCGGCATGAGTGAAGCCTCTGCCTCTAAGAACTTGGTGGTTGGGCAAGGTATGTCTGAGACCTGCTTCAGAGGTTCATATACTGTTGCCTCATGAGTTTAGAACCTGGAGCTGCTTTAGTCCCTGTGCTTCTGCACTGAAGAGTGCTCAATGTGGATCTTAGAGGATTGAAAGGCAATGCGCATTGAGCTGGTGCATCTTCCATTTGCCTCCATGTACTTCCCATCGGCCTTGAGTGTGCCTTATATATGAACCATAACTCAGAACTCTTATGCGCTCCTGTCTGGCTGTTGTGTTATCTCATGGCTGCATGTACATCTGAACATCATCGCAATATTAGTCCCCACCTTCCCACCTCCATGGTTTTCTTTTTCATTCATGGGATGTGGGCGTCGCTGGCTAGACCAACATTTATTGCCCATCCCTAACTGCCCTTGAGAAGGTGGTAGTGAGCCATCTTCTTGAACCGCTGCAGTCCATGTGGTGTAGGTATACCCATAGTGCTGTTAGGGAGGGAGTTTCAGAATTTTGACCCAGCGCCAGTGAAGGAACAATGATATATTCCCAAGTCAGGCTGGTGACTGGCTTGGAGGGGAACTTCCAGGTGGCGGTATTCCCATGTGTCTGCTGCCCTTGTCCTTCTAGATGGTAGTAGTCGTGGGTTCAGAAGTTGGTGCCTAAGGAGCCTTGCTGAGTTCTTGCAGTGCATCTTGTAGATGGTACATACTGCTGCTACTGTGCATCGGTGGAAGGGGTGCCAATCAAGCCGGCTGCTTTGTCCAGGATGGTGTCAAGTTTCTTGCGTGTTGTTGAAGCTGCATTCATCGAGGCAAGTGGAGAGTATCGCACCACAATCCAGACTTGTGCCTTGTAGATGGTGGACAGGCACTGGGGAGTCAGGAGATGAGTTACTCGCTGGCCTCTGACCTGCTCTTGTAGCCACAGTATTTATATAGCTAGCCCAGTTCATTTTCTGGTCAATGGTATCCCCCAGGATGATGATAGTGAGGGATTCAGCAATGGTAATGTCATTGAATGTCAAGGGCAACAGTTAGATTCTCTCTTGTTGGAGATGGTCATTGTCCAGCACTTGTGTGGCACAAATGTTACTTGCCACTTGTTAGCCCAAGCCTGGATATTGTCCAGGTCTTGCTGCATTTGGACATGGACTGCTTCAGTAACTGAATGATGCTGAACATTGTGAAATTATCAGCCAACATCCCCACTTCTGACCTTATGATGGAAGGAAGGTCATTGATGAAGCAGCTGAAGATAGTTGGGCCGAGGACACTACCCTGAGGAAGCCCTGCAGTGATGTCCTGGAACTGAGGTGCTTGACCTCCAACAACCTTTGTGCTTGGCATGACTCCAACGAGCTATGGGCCTCGCTGAAATATTGAGCCTTGAAATTCCTAGATGGAGTGTCAGCGTTTTTGAGCCCACATATGCCAAGGCCTGGCTGCATAGGAGGTTAGGAGACTCCAGAGGGAGGCACGATCATGAGTGCTTGACAGATATCAGACTGTGCTGCTCTTGAGGCTTTCGCGGTCGACTGAAAGGTGAGCTGAAGTGCAGGCTCGCATCCGTTTCTGAGATTTATGGACAACTGCATCCTGCAGATGTATTTAATGAGTGTGATTATGAGGTCTGAACAGTTGTCTTGCATGAACAATTGCCTGTATGTAAATATTGCAGTGCAGATATAACCACAAACATGAAGGCAAGAGCCACTGAGTGATGATTGTCCTCCTTGAGGTGCCTTGCCAAACTTCAGGCACACTGCCACGAGTACACTGAAGATTGCAGTGATGCTCCTGCCTCTTGAAGGCTGCGGTAAGCAGTGGAATGTTGGCGAGATGCTTGAAGAGGCTGCACCATCTCAACTGTGCTCAATGAAACACGCTGTTGAAACTATTATCCCAAAACAGAAAGGCCGCATGCTCCAGAGGCTGCCTCACATTCCAAGGATGAAGACATCATGATGCAACAGTGTAGCTACTCATTCAGAGATTGATGAGCTGCATTGAGATGTTGTGGATCACATCAAAGGTGCTAAGGTGGACCCAGCATGGAGGGCACTGGTGAAAGAGACTTGTATGAGCTATTCATCATATTCCTCCAGGAACCTGGTGGCTATAAGCATCTCACGTGCATGCCTGCCCCATCTGGCCCATGCAATGACTCCTTCCTCTGGAGCCTTCGCTTCCTTGCTTTTATCAAGCTCAGCCCTTTCAAAGTCCTCATCATCGGAGGAGACACGTAGCTCCTCCATCTCTCATTCTGGCAAGATATCCTCCCTTTGTAGCACAAAGTTGTGTAGAGCGCAGAAAACCATGGTGATGTAGGACACCCTCTGGGGAGAGTACTGGACAGTGCCACCTGATCTGTTCTGACATTGAAAATGCATCTTCAAGATGCCAGTGGTCTGCTCAATCAATGAGCATGTTGCAGAATGAGCAGCGTTATACCTCTCCTCGGAGGTACAGTGTGGCCGACCAATAGGCATCATCAGCCACATCTTTTGCAGGTAGCCTTTGTCACTGAGGACCCAGAAGCGTTTTCTGTCTTGCCAGATGCTTGTGCTTAATGGCTCTGTCATTCTCAGCCTCTGAGTCTTGAGGGGGGTCCCACTAGCTTTAGTTCATCAGAGTGAAGCACTTCCCTTTGCCCAGCCTGCAGGTGACGGGCCCTTATTCTCCCCCTTCTCAATTGCTTGAACGTAACGATACCTGCTCCATCCATTAGGCACTCGTGTTCTTCTCTGTGGAAACATTGATCAAAAACATAAGTGAACATAAGCCTGCGGTGGTCACCTTCCAGTTGTGAACCATGGGTGCAGCCCATGGGTTGCTTTCAACCCAGCCATCACAACCAATTTTTTGTTTTAATTCGTTCATGGGATGTGGGCATCGCTGGTTCAGCCAGAATTTATTGCCCTTGTGAAGGTGGTGGTGAGTTGCCTTCTTGAACTGCTGCAGTCCCTGTGGTGTAGGTACACCCACAGTGCTGTTAGAGAGTGAGTTCCAGGATTTTGACCCAAAATTATCCCTTGGAGAACCAGTACTGCCTTCTGGATCGAGGGTAGGGCATCCAACTCCCCAAACTGCCCACAATGCAAAAGGCATGACAGGGCTTTGACACAGGAGCTTGGATCTGAATGAGTTCTGCCAGGCAAGAGAAGCCACAGCCAGGGCACTGACAGACTGTTTCCTTTGGATTACACAGCAGAACCAATTTGCACTCATGAGAGTATTGTGAGGGTGAGGGTTTGGGGAGAGGGGGGAAGGAGGACACGTTCAAATACTGAACTTGCCAGCTGCAGGTCTTTGGGCCATTAGGTATATGCATTTTGGCCCATTGTGCCTTTCCATTGGTTCCTTCTGACACTCAGGATTTCCCACGAGAGGGACAAAGGGTCTTTGGAAGCCAATCCTAAGATGGCCCCAGTTGGGTTTATACCCTCGCAAGAATGCTCAAAATAAGTTAAGGTGCCACATTCCCAAGATTGGCATTTGACCATTCCTAACATGTCTCAGCTGTGCCTTCCTTACCATTTGCAAATGTGGAAATGAGTAGGGTACCCTTTCAACTGGCCCAAAAGTGCAGCAGCCCTCCCTGGGTAATTATTTTCGTGCCTTGCTTTTCAACTGTGTCACTGCATCAGCTTGCAAAATGGTGGTGCTGAGGTTTTATACCAGACTAGCTTCCAGCAACTCCTCCAAAAGTCCCTCCCTTCATGCAGGAGGAGCATCATCTGCAGGTTTCCATCCCTCCATTCACTCTCCTTCCTCCCCCTCTAATCCTTGATCATATCATGATTGTAGTTGATACCCCTGTCCTCCCCCTGAGCCATTTGATGTTGATGTCCCGATGCCCCATCTAGACCTGATCCTTCCCCATCTTGAGGTCCATTGCTCTGTGACTTACAGAGATGACCCCCCCCACCCCCACCATGAGACCATCGACTGCTCCCCCTCCCACATTACCTGTTCCCTACCTACAGGCTATTGACTGTGCCATCTGTGGCCTGGTATCAAGCCGACAACCCCCAGGTCCTATGCACCATGCTGGGCATGACTGACAAGGGAGTGACAGGCCCTCACCCTCCTGGACTGGGACCAGGACAGGTGTGCCAAGCACAGCCCTCTAAATTGTGGAGCTGATCCATATGACTGACTATGCTTTGTGGCCCCGACTACCCGTTACTCTATTGTCCAGGACAGTGTATGCTTTCTGGCCCTGATTAAGTAACCTCCGCGCCGCGCCAGTCATGTGTCTCTGTGCACTCATCCCCAGTTATCCCACCACAGTCATGTGTCTCTGTCCTCTCTTCCCCAGTTGTCCCACCCCAGTCATGTGCCTATGTGTACCCTTTCCTCCGGGCTCCGTTGTCACCCCTGCCCCCGCCCCAGTCAAGTCATTGCCTTCCAGCCCCTTCCCTAGCCTCTGTCTTGTCTCAGCACAGCCCCCAGTCAAGCCTTTGCCCTACAAATTCCCCCCACACCCACACCCCCACTTTCCCGCTGGTCTCGTATGGTAAGCCTTGGCTCTGGCCACCCCTTTGAGTTCCCACTGGTCTTGCCTGCACAGCCTTGGCACATGATCGGAGCAGCTGCGAGCGCAGCGCAATGAAAGGCGGGCGAATGCTGCGCACACACACCTTGGGTTCACGAGTGAAGTGGTGCTTGCCAGATGGACGTCACTGATATCTGGCCGTGAATCACACCGGTCTAATTAGCCGTTGGTGTAGCCTTTTGATCTGGAGTGGGGGCTTGATTCTGGTGAGCTGGATTTTTAATGAGAATTCATGACATTCAAATGAATGTAAATATGATTCCTGACATGGTGCAGCAGGCTGCCCACCTGAAAGTTCGGAGCAGAAAATTATTTTATTATCAAATTATTACTATTTCTGCATCGGCGGAAAACTGACTTTTGACCGTCCTCCACATTTGCCCATCCTGCCCCCCCATGACACCCGTTGCTGACGGGACCAGAAAACCCCACCCTAAAACTAGGGGATATGATTCAAAACAAGGGGGTCTCCTTTTTAAGACAGAGATGGGGAGGATTTTTTTCTCCCAAATGGTCATGTGGAATTCTTACGCAGAAAATAGTGGAGGCTGGATCATTGAATTTATTCAAGGTAGAGTTAGACAGATTTTTGTTAAGCAAGGGAGCCAAGGGTTAAGGGGGGAATACAGCAAAGTGGAGCTGAGACCACAACCAGACCAGCCATGATCTTATCGAATGGTGGAGCAGGCTTGAAGGGCAAAATGGTCTACTCCTGCTCCTATGTTTCTAACCAATATCATAAAACAGATTACCTGATAATTATCACATTACTGTTTGTGTAACATTGCTTTGCTGAAACTGGCTGCTGCATTTCCTACATTACAACCGTAGCTAAACTTCAAAAATATTTCATTGAATGTAAAGCACTTTGAGACATCCTGAAGTTGTGAAAGGCACTATATAAATGCAACTCTTTCTTTAACAATCATTTATGTCATCATTGAATCCTTGAAGTATGTGTTTCATTGTTGTATATCATTGATTGCATTTAAACTAATTCCTTTGCTCTGGTAGACCAGACAGTGCAGACAAGATTGTTCCAGACGCTGAGTCATTCTGTTGGCCTGAAGGCTGAACCCTGTGCTGGTCTCCATTGAACAAGGTGATCTGAAACACTAACCTCTCCTGTCACAGTGATGTTGAACTTCTGATTGATAACTTGCATTCTCTTCCTCCATTTCTTTCACTTAACTTGCAGTGTTGTGCCTCTAATATAAGCCATACGAAGCATACAAAACAAATAAATAATTTTGTCAACTTATAGCAAAGCCCCCAAGCCTCGAAAAATATGCTTTCAGACTTTTGGTCCTCACATGAGATTCATTTATGATTTGAAGAGAATCACAAGGTAAGGTGACCATACAACAACTAAGTAATTCCCTTTAGTAGATACTTAACAGTAATTTAATAGATCCACAGAAAGAAAAATCATGTAAACCATAAGGGCTCAGCTCCTAAATTTCCAATGCAGTATACACTCCTGACACATAAAACTCGATGCCAGATTTATGTTATGTTGCAGAACGAGGAAAAAAATAACTGCAGGAACTTCAATATAGATGCTCTGAATGAATAAGTTTTAACACAAACTTTATAAGTTACTCATCTATGCCACTCATGTTGTTCATTTCTCAGCCCCAGTTTCAGCGCAGTACCAAAGGAGTGCTTGCACTGTTGCAGGTGCAGGGTTTTTCAGATGAGATGTTGAACTGAGGCCCTGTTTGCTCAGGTGGATGGAAAAGAACAGGTGACACAATTCAAAACAGAGCAAGAATTTCCTGTAGTTTCACGGGGAACATTCCTCACGACCAACACTATGAATATACTGATAATTTGCTCATTCATCTCATTTACTGTTTATGGGACATTGCTACGTGAGACATGGCTGCCATATTTGTTTTCAGAACAACACTGACTATTCTTCAGTGATCCATAGGTTGTAAAACTCTTTTGGACATTGTGAGTTTTTTCTTTCTAATAATGATAGTTTAGGTAGGGTGACCAGATTTTCAAAAGTCAAAACTGGGACACATTGAAAAGCTTTGGGAAGGCAGGGCTCTGTGATGATTGAGCTCTTGGGCGACCAGTGGCAGGAGTCTGGGGTGGGGCAGTTGAAAGCAGGACATCACATGATGATGATGGCATAAACACTAAAATGTCATGTAATCAAAAGAGTTGACTCTCACTGTCAAGTAGATTGGCTCTGTTTTACCCATTTTAAGTTATGTAGTGAGTAAATGTCTGACTCTGTTTCTTCTGGTTCCTCTATTATGTGGATTTCACAATTCCTAACAGGCAGGAGCAGAGGAAATGTGAGCTACAGCCAGTTTGATTATTCCTATAGGTGGAGCCTCCAAGATCTCTTTATTCCCCCCACTGCTAATTGAAGTTTCGTTTAGAGTTAAGTTCAATATTATAGGAATATAAGTATTCCTAATCTGGATACAAATCATTACACATGAAAAATAGATTGTTTTAATTTTGATAGCATAAATTACAGTTCTTACAAAGTTTAAAAATTTGAGGGTTGGTTCTTGATAAAGTTCTCAAAAGGGAATTTTCATTTTAAAGGGTTTTTGACAACAATTGGCACTAATTCAAATGCTGCAAGCTTTTGTATTTGTGAGTCTGTCCCCAAAATGTGAAGTTAAGCTCAAGACCTTGACAAAGTTTGGCAGAAATCCAATTTTTGGCCCAGTGAATGAATCTGGAATAATTCTAAAAAAAGGGTCAGACACAATTTAATGGGTTACTTTTGAGACAATAAAATGTTGTTTGAGAAGGAGATAAGGAAGCCAGACTTGTCAGTGCCTGATTTCTGTTTTAAAACTGTTATGAGAATATTTTATTGGACTGTAAAGTCTCTCCAGACAACCTGAACGAAATAAGATGGTAGCTGTTGTATGTGTAAAATGGTATGAGGAAAGTAGGAGAGAGAGTTAGGGAGAGAGGACATAATGTACAAACTGCTTTAAGGGAACTGAATTTGATAATCTGGCCATCAACTGAGGCATTGGAATCGCACAGGGGAAGATAAGCAAAGATCTAAAGGCAGAGATCCCCGTTGACATGGAATAGTTAATTTGGCCTAAAGAGTAAGAAAACGTTTTAACTGATCAAGACAATAGACCTCAACTGACCTCAAGAGAATCTTAGGGTGATCGTGGTCAGGAAAAAAAAACCTTAGAGGTAAAGCTATTCGGAATCTGTAGTTGAGGCAATTGAAGGGTAAGGAGAAATAATACTTAACAACAATTTACCACAAGATGGATTCAGGTAAAGAGAAAGCTGGGAAATAGCTAAATAGATGTATTACTAACTATATTAATGTGCCTGCGAGCTGCAAAGAGTAAGACCACAGGATTAACACCCTGATGACAAGCAGAGTTAAGTGGCTCCCAGAGAGAACCATCACTGGAAGTGAAGATACTGAGCCATTGAAAGATAGGATAAGAAGGTGCATTGTAGAGTTGTGTAGACAGCTTAAGGAATTGAGACCTGGCATGAGACGGCAGCAGGAGATAGTAAACTGGAAGGAGTGGAGGTGCCTACCCAGATGGATTCAGATCAGGGAACTCATTTCACAGGGAGAGTCATTAAAGAAGTGTGTAATCTTATGGAGATTAAACAAAAAATCCGTATTCCTTACCACCCCCAGAGTTCATGGATGGTGGAAAGGATGAACCGAACTTTAAAAACATCTATATCCAAAGCAATTCAGGAGACAGGCAACAGCTGGGCCACGATATTGCCCAGCATTCTGATGCGCCTTAGGGCTACACCAAATAGGACTACCAGGTTCACCCCATTGAATTGATAACAGGAAGGGCCCTGCAATTACCTGAAGGCATTATAGTAGGAGGAGGAGGTGTAGGGCCACTGAAAGGAAGAATATGGGACAATGTAGGGGAATTAAGTAAGCAACTACATGAGCTGAGAGAGGAAGTTAGAGACCGACAGATAATTAAGGATATGGAAACAGGCAAATCCAAAGAGCAACAGGGAAGGGAAGGTTATGTTATACAACCAGGTGGTTTAGGATTCCTCTGGTGGGCTGGACGACTGGCCACCCGAAGGACCAGAAGAGGAATTCTCAACTTAGGGTGTGGCCAGCTTGGGCTTTGCCAAGGGCCAAAAGGGGGGACTGTTAGGGGGAGATTAAATATGCTAAAAGAGAATACAGTAAGAATTTACTGAAAACCCCCTAAAATCTCCAGGCAGACATGGCTGCTAAACATATTAAGAGTTGAAGATTACCAGACGAACATTGCACAGCCTTGAGAGTCAGACTGGAGACAAAAGTATGACATAAATTAGATTAAGTGTACTCCCCTCTCACATAGGGAAGGGGCAGATGGTTTTAGCTTAAATATGGGAAGATGAACAATGGACAAAGAGGGATCTTTAATGAAACACAAACAGTCTTGAGTTGTAAGAACCAAGGTCTTTGCATACATGTTTTAATTCTGATTGGATAATATAATTATTTATACATCCTTTAGAATAATTGGTTAGCAAAATCACATGTTTATGTGCTCAATAGGATAAAGTTAGCATGGAACTGGTGTGTCAGTTACGATTGGATGTATACAAATGTACTCAAATGTGTTATGATAAGAAAAAGTGCAAAAAAAATGAAATGTAACCAACCTGGGATCTGGGTCTTCATTCTTAGGAATGATTGTGGCTCCCTTGCATATGCTCGAATAAAACCAGTTAAAAGGAAGCCTGAGTCTCTGTGGCCATTGTGGGATTGGAGAGAGTACCATCTTCAATGCTGGAGGAAGATAACTTAGACGACTATGATGAAGGCTGTACTTAGAACTGCCTAGCAAGGTATTGCTGATTTACTTCTGTTTAATTCGCACAGCTTCCTTGGGTGTCATCAACTGGTTGTGTTTTTCCTCGTTGCCAGTTGTTAGGTCCCTTCTATTGAGCCGCTTTGCTCAGCGAACAAGGTTGCATGCCTATCAACTGATGTGTGAGTTGGTAATCAAGATGAGCCAACAAAGAGACCATTGTAAGGTGAAACACAGGCTGTTTATTAACACAGTAATGGAGCATTAACCCATCTGTGCTTCTCAAACCCAAACGCTTTTCTACAACTACTCATTAACAATGTAGCCCGCGCTACACAGCAATTGGATACTATAATCACGTGGCCAATCTGCTCACATTCTCTTAAAGGTGTATTGCACCTCAGATGACCACATAGGTATTTTAATTTTAGGGTCCAATTATAATGCGACATTGGTATTAATGTAATTGCATTTAAAGTGAGGGGGTGGGGGTGTTTCAAAGGTGTTGGAGGGGAATCAGTGAGGGGCAGTGCAGCCCTGCCCAGGCCTTTGTTGCAGCTTCTGTGTCCGGAGCTAGCCTCAGCTCTTGTTCACCGGCTGCCCTTTCTCTTCACTGGCTCCAGGATGCTGCTGAAAGGTGCCAAGGATTTCCACTTGAGTGGTGGCCTCCTCTTCCCTTTCTCTGGCAGCTGGGCCTGCCTCATGGTGCCGCTGTGTGTGTGAACCAGTGTCTATATGTCTGCAGCCGGAAGTGGCTCTCAATCATAAACCACCTCCTACCCCACACACCCCCCCTCAACTGCCACCAGCCACCACCACCCATCCTTTTTGAAAGTCCCACAGCTCGTGTACCCTTTTTGGGAGAGGTTTTCAAAAGACATTGATGTCTGTTGTAATTGAGAAGGCAATTTCCAACACATATTGAAATCAATGTTGTTGTTTGGTAATTTGAGATGAATATGCAGAGGAACACAGGAACACAATAATCCAGATGTTAAAATCAAAAGCTGCTTTTAAATTGTGCCAGTTTGGCTCATTGCGCACTAACTGATGATCTACAACAATGTGCCCCCAGTCCAGGGTCTGCACACATAATCCAGGCTCCCCCTTCACTGCAGTACTGAAGGAGAGGGTCTGTTTCCCAAGTGATAGATTAAATCGAGGCCCATCTGCCTATTCAGTTAGACAAAGAGACCCTGATATTTAAGGGGAAATGGGGAGGGTGTGGGGACGCATGTTTACAGAGGGGAAACCCAGAAATGCCTGGAATGTGTCTATCCTGATAAATTTAATGGCAGGAGGACCTCATCTTTTTTAAAAAACACTCAAGCCAGAATTTTCCTGACCCGTTGGCATCAGGCGTCATGGCGGGCTGGGGGGAGGCGGGGGGTACACTATGGTGAGAAGGCCAAAAATCTGTTTCACGCCATTGTGAAACCAGTTTGTGATTGTCCGCTCCACCCGTCAATGGTGGGCTGCATTTCCCACTGCCACACCTCAGGAACCTCATTTCAATGCTTTAGCATCTCATTATGAACCCTGCTCACCAGAATCATCCCCCTACGCTGGATCATCCAGGATCATGCCAATGTGTTTCATAACTGAACATAAGTGACGTGCACCTGAGGAGCTGCACTTTGCTCAGGACTTTGAGGTTTCTTTGCCTAACTTGCTTCAGTCAGCACTTGCAGTCATCAGCGCCAGATTTCCTCCGTATCATCACATTTAGGGGGGCCCACGGGCAGCTCTCGACCTACCAGACCAGCCGTAAGGGCCAGGGCTTGCTTGGAAAAGGGGGAGAAGTGGCATCTGCCAAGGGAAGAGGCTGCAGGGTGAGGGCTGCATTGGGTGTGTGTGGGGCCACATGTTGATCTGTGCAAGTGGCCTCAAGATGGTTGGAGGCTGAGGAGGCAGTCTCCAGAGGAGATGAGTCCAGATGGAGATGTGAGGGTGTGTGTGAGAGAGAGAGTGGTGATGTCCCTTGAGCTGGCTGTGAGTGAGATGCTAGTGAATGTGTGATGGGCTTGTGAGTGTGAGAGTTTAGAGTGATGAAATGGTTGCCATACCCTGGCGGCATGGATGAGATCACTCATCCTCTTTCCGCATTGGATGGCCAAACTCTTCTGTGCAGCATTGGCATTGACCACCACTGCCACCATCTCCCAAGTCAGAGTGGTGAGATTGCTCAACCTCCTGCAGCCAGAGCTGGGGTGAAGGACATCACGTCGGGTCCAAAAGGCATTCCAGTGACGGGTCACTGAACTCTTCCTGGCTTTCAGGGCTATGTCTTCACTGGAGCAGTCCTGGGCTGCAAGCATTGAGAACTGTGTGCTCAGCTGCAGGTTAAGTATGTCCACCAATGAGTGGGCATGTTTCCTGTGACTGCATAATTAATGACACGGGATTGGGATGATACGGAGTGAAAAGCCGCCATTGCGGCCAGATGGCAAAACATTCTTTCTCCTGCCCATGACTGCACTTAGTGCAAACCTGGGACGATTCTGCCCAAGTCTAGTAACTTGGGGTGGCAGTTTGTGCCTGTGAAATGGTGTCCCAGCATGAGTCAGCATCAGAGATGAGGGGAGGAAAGTTCCTGTTGCACTCCATAGAGTACATACCCGAGGTGCAGCGTTCTCTTATATGTCCATGTTCCTTTATTTTATATTGATGGCCCAGTTCTCTGTTCTCTATCCAGAGTGATAAGATGGTTGCCTTACCCTGGCAGCACGGATGAGATCATTCTTCTGTTTCATGCATTGGATGGCCAGCCTCTTGTATGCAGCATTGGCACTGACCACCTCGGCCACCACCTCCCAAGCCAGAGTGGTGAGACTGATGGGCCTCCTGCGGCAGAGGACATCGCGATAAGCCTCCATGGCATCCAGAAGGCATCTTAGGGATGTGTGGCCATCTCCAACAAGAAATAATCTAATCATCGCCCCATGATATTCAATGGCATTACCATCGCTGTATCTGCCATCATTAATGCCCAGGGAGTTACCATTGACCAGAAACTAGACTGGATTAGCCATATAAATACTATGGCTACAAGATCAGGTCAGGGTCTGGGAATTATGCAGAGAGTAACTCATCTCCTGATTCCCCAGAGCTTGTCCACCATCTACAAAGCACAGGAGTATTATGGAATACTCTCCTCCTGCCTGGAAGAGTGCAACTCCAACAATACTCAAGAAGTTTGACACCATCCATGACAAAGCAGCCCTCTTGACTGGCACCCCATCGACAAACATTCACTCGCTCCAACACTGATGCACAGTAGTAGCAGTGTGTACCATTGATAGGATGCACTGCAGGAACTCACCAAACCTCCTTAGACAGCACCTTCCAAACCCACGACCACTACCTTCTAGAAGGACAAGAGCAGCAGACACAGGGAACGCCACCAGCTGGAAGTTCCCCTCCAAGCCACTCAGCATTCTCACTTAGAAATATATCGCCATTCCTTCACTGTTGCTGGGTGAAAATCCTGAAACCCCCTCCCTAACAGCACTGTGGGCATACTACACCAAGTGGACCGCAGTGGTTCAAGAAGGCAGCTCACCACTCCTTCTTATGGGCAATTAGCGATGGGCAATAAATGCTGGCCTAGCCAGCGAAGCCCACAACCAGGGACGAATCAAAAAAAGTCATATTGTGCAATATGAGTAAACAGTTAAACATATTTGATAGGGTAGAAACTCCAATCAGCAAAATTCATTCACAAATGCATAGTGCCCTCATGCTACATTTCTGCGTGTGTAATTATTAACCAGGTTATTTTAAACTTCACCAGTCAGAATTACTACCCTTATTATTCTAAAGGTATCTATGAATTGTACAAATACTCTATGAATCTTTAGTCTGGTACAGACTATGATTAATCATGGTAAGTCATTGATTAAAAATATTACTCTGGGCTGCAATATTTATTTGAATTTTCTTCTATCATCGCAATGAAAGCAGTTCAAGCTTCTGTGAATGGACAGTGGCAAAACAAAACTAATTGCCAGTAGAAGAACTTCTAACAGTCGCCATGACAATGGCCTAGTCAGGAATTGATATTATCGCAGTCCACTGCATCAACCAGAATGACTTAAAATCCCAATAGTAAGCTGTCAAATTTATTCACAGCGGTACACTCTCTGCAGCATTTACTTCAAATAACAAGAAAAATTATCTCTTTATGACATTGTAGAGTTCAATATTTCATTTAATTTTGTGTTCTAATGTATGCCTGGTATCTGTTGCATTAAATACAAGGGGCTGGATTTTATGGGGGTTGGTGGGAACGAGGTCGGGAGCAGGGACTTCTCTCACTGCCGTAAAAGTCAGGGCGAGCTCAGTCCATCTTGACCTTGCCCAGCAGCTGTTTAACAGCTGTCGGCTGCTCCCATCGGGGAGGAAGTCCCACCTCTGAGAGCTGCTAGCCAATCAAATGGCCAAAAACTCTCTTGTTCCAGCAGCACTAGTAGGAGCAGTGGCCACTGCTTGGATTGCATCCAGTCCCCAATGGTGATCTTCAATGGAGCTGGATACGAAGGTATGTTAGGGAGCTATTGCTGGGGCCAGGCTGGCAAACCCCAGTGAGGTGGGCAACAGGAATAGGGAAGGCCAGGGTGGACAGGAAAAGAGGGGAGGAAAACATGAGGGTGGGAAGCCCTGGAAGGGGCCTCTGATGGACATAGGGGACCCATTAAAGAGGCAACCCCCTTGACTGGCCACCAGCTTGAGCACTTGGCTGTACACTTGGCGTGGGCCTCTCCCGCAGTGGGTTAAATCCCAGCGATGGCAAAAGGAGGCCCTTAAGTGACCATTAATTGGCCATTTAATGGCCGCAATTGGCCTACAGGCAGCCGGGTCTCCAGAGGCCTTCCTCGCCGCTGGTAGAATTGGTAGGTACCGAGAACAGAGTCCATAGCATGGCACCCAATTTCATGGCCTGCCCACCCCACCTACCAGCCCACCCCTTGGGGGTCAGTAAAATCTAGCTCAATGTCAAAAATGCAGCACTGTTCGTTGTTATGTAGACTTGTTGTTAGTTTCTTAATGTTGGCCTGGATTTTCTAACACAAGCACATCCTTGGGAACATAAGACTTGCATCCAGCAAAGGCTTGCCAGAGCAAGAATATGGTGCAGCTTTTGAACTTCCTCCAGAAGAAATTATTTTTTTGGCCCAAATTCCTGCTCCTGATGGTATCTGCACATTACACCCCCACCTCCTCCCTCCAGATGGGTTCTGCCAACTTTACATTGCTAGACCAAAGGCAAAATTTGCCCACATTTGGGAAGGCGCATGATAAACCAACAGGCATACCAATTGGAGCGTCAGGTGGAGACAGATAAACTCTGGATCTAGCCACCCCAGTTCCTCCAAAGTAACAGCACGTGGGTAGGTAGAAAATCCACACTATTGTGTGTAGCAAAGATACCACTTTATTTCCTACATTACAAGAGAGACTGTACTGCAATAAATGCTTCATAGCGCTTTGGCATGTCCTGAAGTCATGAAGTGTGCTAAATAAATGAATGACTTTTTAAATTTTAACTAGTTCTCAAAATTATATTCTTTGAATGAATGAATGTTTTTAATATGTTTTATAATGGCTACTCATCAGCTTGTGAATGCTTCAGTAACTAGCAGGAATATGCTCCCTGCTCTTCAGAAATATGCCCTGGTTTGTATGGAGCAAATGCACAGCATAGGCTTCTTGGGTCAAATGGTCTGTTTCTGTGCTGTAAAACTTTATGGTCTGAATTTTACCCTTGGCAGGCACACGCGATCGGTGGGCCCGGGAGCGGTCGGGAAATGGACCCCCGCCCGCGATCAGCACCTGACCGTGGTTTCACACTGGCTGGCCAATTAAGGCATGCCCAGTATGAAACGTGTCTTCCCAATATCCGGGAAGGGCCGGGCGGGGGCCTGTTGGAAGCCGGGCTCAATGGCGAGCCGGGGGTCGGTTTAAAACTGGCACAGGCAGTTCCTTCAAGGCCACCAGGGAAGAAAATATCTTCTGGGTTCTGAAGACTGAAACTATGGCCTCAACTGTGGCTGGAGACACCAGGCGGGAGGGCAGGTTGGGTGGGCACTCAGCCCCCCAATTTTTTGACGAGTGCCTCGCAGTCCTCCTGGAGGACGTGGCTGCCAGGAGGGACACCCTCACCCCCAAAGATGGAAGGAGGAGGTCACCGCACGTGATAAAGAAAGCTTGTGGGAAGCTGGCAGCCCAGGTCAGCAGTCATAACATTGTGCGCCACCAATGGTTCAACGACCTGCTGCGCTCGGGAATAGTGAGTACCATGTTGACATGGATCAGTGTGGTGAAGTGTTAAGGTCTGGATGTCCCCCTGTGGGGCTCAGGGCTGTTAGAGTCTGAGTGCCAACTGTCAATGATGTTGGAGCTGGCCAAGAGGGTGGGCCGTGGCCATTTGGACTGAGTGCCTTGCGGCTCGAGGGTCACGACTCGAATGTGCCTTTGCAAGGTGTTCCTCAGGTGGGGTTGGCCAGGCTGCAATGGCGCTGCAGGTAGAGAGTGGACTAATCAATGCTCCTCTGTCCTTTCAGAAGATGAGCCATAACAACATTGAGAGGTCACAGACAGGCAGAGGGCCCCCCAAACCTCCTAATCCTTACAAGATTTGAACAGGATGCCTTGGACCTGGAGAGGTGCCATGCACCTCGGTCAGCCGGACTTGGAGAGGCTGGGCTGTCAGACGAAGGTAAGAGTGCAAGTGCACAGAGGTGAGATTTTCGGATGGTGCAAACATTCTTGTGTAGCCTCTTCATTGATGGGACCCTCCAGACTGGATTCCCCATTGATCGTTGAAAGACAATGGCACCATGATGCAGATCTCCATTGTCTCACCAGGGTGCCTGGCATCCACAGTGACAGTGTGATGACTATAACTAATTACATGTTGTTGTTCTCATTTAGATTCGCCAGCAGTCACTCGTTCACAGGACTCAAAGAGCCACAGGACTATCGGGCTTCAGATGCACCTGCATCACACCCGCTCTCTAAACCAGGCACCAGCGCGGATGCCAGCTCATTGGTGAGCTTTAGATGTTCGGCTAGAATGTCGGAGCACAGTGGTGAGGGCGCTTCACGCTGGATGAGACACCCAGTATCCCAGCTAGGTGCCCACCCATCAATGGCAAGCAGGGAGGTCCAGAGCAACTTCATGTTGTTGCACGAGCTGCTTGCCATCTCTGCGGGCTCCTCTAGGGCACTCTGGATGATGGCAGCAGCTCCTCAGCCCCTCTGTCAGTGGCCATGAAATCTGATGAGGCTGCAATGACTGGGGAGATGCCAGATGTGGCACTGGCCACTCCCTCTCAGGCGGCGCCAGCACAGGCTCCAATGGCCAGAGGACAACTGCCAAGGTCATCAAGGGCAACAAGACACCAGGGTCAGCAGCTGTCTCCAATGCCGGTGCCAGCGAGTGGGGTGAGGGGTGGGGGGGGATAGCGGGCACCAAGACGCGGCATTCGTAAACGTAAATTTAAGGCACCATGAGCACAAGAGGGACTGGTCACGGGTGATCTTCTGGTCTGTAATGTTTTGTTTATGTTTACTGCTGTGGAATTGAACACCAGCGAAGG
Organism: Cetorhinus maximus; assembly: GCF_964194155.1. Classification (NCBI taxonomy): domain Eukaryota; kingdom Metazoa; phylum Chordata; class Chondrichthyes; order Lamniformes; family Cetorhinidae; genus Cetorhinus; species Cetorhinus maximus. Next base: position 33,301,707 of record NC_135887.1, on the reverse strand, counting down.
TTATGCTAATTTGTTTGGATTGTGAAAATGACAGAAATGTTGTTTTTGTCATAATGGCCTGAGTATGCTTCACCTTTTTTTTGGTGCAGGGTATGCCAGTATGTAATGCATGGGCGTGAGTGGCTCTAAACTTTATTGCACAGGCACTGAGTGGACTTGGGGTTCAAATAAAAGGGTCATTTCAGACACCCGGGATGGAGGCAGCAACCCTGGCATGAGGTGGAAGCAGATCTTTCGCAGCCTAGCTGAAGGAGCATTGGATCAAGGCATCGTCCCTGTTGTCCCTGCCTCTCTGAAGGATACAGAGGTCTGCCTCCATGCCCTCAGTGTTCTCCTCACCAGGCTGCTCTTCTGACTCACTACTAGATTCATTCTCCGTGGCCTCTGCAGCTGCGTCAAGGTCCTTTTCCTCCAGTGGGTCCCCCCTTGTCAGTGCCAGATTGTGGAAAGCACAGCATGCACCACATGTCCAAGGTGCAATGCCAAATGCGGCTCCACCTTTCCAGGCAGACTGTGACCTCCATTTGTCATATGACTGGGCCTGAGATCACCTCCAACTGTGTGGGTGGAAGCCCCATGCCAGTGGCTCTGAAGGCCACAGTGGCCCTCAACTTCTATGCCTCTGGTTCTTTCCAGTGGTCAGTGGGGGATCTGTGCGAAGTCTCCCAATCAGCTGTCCATAGTTACGGCAAGCTGGTGGCTAATGCTCTGTTCAGGCGGATATTGACTTTCATTCATTTCTGTATGGTCAAGGCCAACCGGACTGAGCGAGCCAGAGGGTTTGCTGTGATTGCTGGGCTCCGCCGCACCCAGGGTGCAATGGACTGCACACATTTTGGCCATCAAGGTGCCAGCAGGTCAGCCGGGTGCCTATGTTAACAGGGAGGGATTCCACTCCATGAACGTGCAGATAGTGTTTGACCACAGGACGCAGATTCTGTAAGTCGGCGCAAGGTAACCTGGCAGCTCCCATGACGCTTACATCCTCAGACACTCGCATGTGCTAAGGTTGCTCACTGCTCCAGCCCAACTGGATGGATGGCTGTTGGGTGTCAAGGTGGCTTATGATGCCTCTCCGCCACCCAAGAACAAAGGCAGAGCAATGTTATAATAGGAGTTATGCCTCCAGAAAAGCAATGATAAAGTGGACAATACATCTTCTGAAGATGCATTTCCGATGCCTGGACCGTTCAGGGGGAGCACTACAATACCCCCCAGAGCGGGTGTCACTGATAGTGGTTGTGCTCTCCACAATCTGGCTCTGGCAAGGGTGGACCCACTGGAGGAACAGGTTCTTGAGGCAGTTCCACAGGCAACAGCTGATGAATCCAGCGGTGAGTCAGAAGAGGAGAACACTGAGGGCCTGGAGGCAGACCTCTGTAATCCTTCAGAGAAGCAGGGGCACCAGGGGTGCCTTGATCTAACGCTCCTTCAGCTAGGCTGCCAAAGATCTGCTTCCACCTTATGCCAGGGCTGCTGCCTCCATCCTGGATGTCTGAAATGACTCTTTCCTTTGAACCTAAAGTCCACTCAGTGCCTGTGCAATAAGGTTTAAGGTCACCCACGTCCACCATTAGATACTGGCATACCCTGCGCCTACAAAACAAGTGAAGCATCCTCAGGCCATGAAGACAAAAGCAAAATTTATATCATGTTGGCACTCACATCAAAGGAATGTAACAATATATGGTGTTAATAGTCACACCAGTAAACATATTAACAAAACATAGCAGAACAAAAGGTCACCCGTGAAGTCCTTCTTGTGCTCAAGGTGCCTTAAACTTACGCTTGCAAATGCTGCATCTTGTTGCCCCCAGGCTTGCTGGCAGTGGTTTTGGAGACAGCCTGCTGTGTGTGCAGTTCTGTTGGCCTTTATTACCTTGGCGCTCGTCCTCTAGCCCGTGGAGTCTGTGCTGACCCCGACTGTGAGGGAGCAGCCAGTGCCACAGCTGGCATCTCCCCAGTCATCGCAGCCTCATCAGATGCCACGGTCACTGGCAGAGGGGCGGAGGAGCTGCTACCCTCACCTAAAGTGCCCTGAAAGGAGACCGCAGAGATGACAGGCAGCTCATGCACCAACGTGAGGTCATTCTGGACTTCCCTGCTCACCATTGATGGACGGGCACCTAGCTGGGATACTGGGTGCCTCATCCATCTCCCACATTGGCACTGACCAGCTGAGGTAATTGCCTGTGTGAGGGCTTGCAGGTTCGAGCACAACCCCAGGTACCCCTGATTCTGTCTCTGGAGCAGCCTCTTCATGAGATTCGCCACTGTCTCAATGGAGAAGGCAGAGCGTGTGGCGATGAGCGTCAATGCAGTGCTCACACTCCGCATGGACTCCTCCCCCACAGAGATCATGGGTACGCATATCCTCATGGGTCTCTGCCAGGTCTTCCTGCACATCCCGCTGGACATCCAGCACCTGCCACCTAATGAACGACTCCAGAGGCTCATCATCTGCCTTCGACTCAGCATCATCCTGGTCCCCAGCAGCCCTCCGACTGCTGACACCCTGGGCACTCTTTGCCTCCTCCTGCTCCTCAAGCGAATGTGAAATGCCCTCACAGCTGCGCATCAACATTGCAGCCAACAATCTAATGCCCTCCGAGGTCCTGGCATCTGTGCTGGTGTTTGATTCAGACAGCAGGTGTGACACAGGTGCATCTAAAGCCCGGTGGTCCTCTGTCATCGAGGGTGGCTCTTCAGGGTCCTGTGTTCGTGGGTGAGGTGGCATTTCTAGGGGAGAACAATGACATTAGTTTAAGTCATCACACTGTCACTGTGCATGCCAGGTGCCCTGGTGAGATAATGGAGATCTGCATCATGGTGCCATCGTCCTTCAAAGATCATAGGGGACTCCAGCTTTGAGACTGCCATTAATGATGAGACTACACAAGAATGTTTGCACAGTTTGATACTCTCACTTCTGTGCACTGCACTCTTACCTTCATCAGAGACCCCTGCCTCTCCATGACTGGCTGACCGAGGTGGGTGGCGGCTCTCCAGAACCAAGGCATCCATCTCGTACCTCATCAGAATGAAGAGGTTTTGGGGGCCTCTGCCTGTCTTAGCTTTTTGTTGGTGTTATGGCTTTTCTTCCCCTGAAATGACAGAGGAGCATTGATTTGTCCACTCTACCTGTAGTGCCATTGCAGCCTGGCAGCCTAGGGGGGGCAATGGTATAGTGGCGTTGTTGCTGGGCTAGTAACCCAGAAAACCAGGGTAATTCTCTGGGAGCCTGGGTTCAAATCCTGCCATAGCAGATGGTGGAATCTGAATTCAATAGAAATCTAGAATTAAAAGTCTGATGATAACCATGAAACCATTGTCAATCCATGTAAACTAAAAACCCACCTGGTTCACCAATCCCCCTTAGGGAAGGAAATCTGCTGTCCTTATGTGGCCTGGCCTACATGTGACTCCAGACCCACAGCAATGTGGTTGACTCTTAAATGCCCTCTGAACTAGGGCAACTAGGGATGAATAAATGCTGGCCTGCCCACATCCCATGAACAAATAATAAAAATAATAACAATAATAAAAAACCCCTTCCCATTCTGGGACACCTTGCAGGGCACATCTGAGTCATGGCCTTTGACCCAAAAGGCACTCAGGCCAAGCAGTCACAACTCACCCACCTTGGCTGGTGACAGTTGGCACTCAGACCCTAACACCCCTGAGCTCCACAGAGGGGATGGCCAGCCCTTAACATTTCTCTACACTGATCCATGCCAACTTGGTACTGATCCTTGCCAAGCACAGCAGATCATTGAACCTTTTGCGGCATTGCACCCATGTGCACCGCACAATGCCGTGGCCGCTGACCTTGGCTACCACCTCCTCCCAGGCTGTTTTTGGTCAGGTGTGGTGGCCTCCTCCTACAATGCCTGACACCGACCTCCTCCACAAGGACTGCGAGGCACTTGTCTGAGAAATGGGGGCCAAGTGCCCACCGGGCTTGCCCTCACGCATGACATCTCCAGCCACTGCTGAGGCGATTGTTTGAATGATATGGTTTCCTGGACAGACTCCAAAGATTCTTCCCTGGCAGCCTTCAGGAAGCTGCCTCTGCCGGTTTTCAAGTGCCCGTCGGGTCCCCATTGGACCCGGCCCCCGACAGGCTCCCCCGCACCCCCGTCCGGCCCTTCCCGACCATTGAGAAGACGCGTCTCACACTGGGCAGACCTTCATTGGCCATCCCACATGAATCGCATTTGCAATGCGACCGCGGCTAGGAGCGGATTCCACATCTGCTCCTACTCCTGACAACATGGCGCACACACCAAGCATGAAATTCAGGCCATGAAAATGGTCCATAGCGTACATAACTCTGCCATTTATCTCCTGATGGATAAAAATTTAATTTTTGACAAGCTTTTGCTAGAACATTATCAGTTGGAAACTTGCCAATTAATTGGACAAAATATATTGCAAACTATGATAACTATAATTGTTAAACATTATATATAACATTATAACATTATTATAACTACTTTAGTTCTGATATTTTATGCAATAATTGATCGTAAAAATTAAAAATAATTTAAGTACCACAAGTATTACACAATAGTCCAGTATAATGGCATTCTGCTTTTTATGTCAAAAAGTAAATTAATATTTATGTATTCATTAAAGGGAAATAAATGTGTAAATGTTAGTGGTGTGTGTGTTATTGTGTGTTAATTTCAATAGAAAGCGGTGATGCTTTTATTCTCAGTCACGGATGTTTAACATATTGTTTTATCAACGTTCAAAACTGACACTCTAAGTTGTGCTATTCTTTTCAGCTTCATGGTGTTTACCACCTTCCTGTCTTTACAGCCAGTATTAACTGACACAGGGTTATCAACATAAGTTACTTCCATTTTCTAAGATGGCAAATTAGCACAAACCTAAATCACCACTGCTTAGCTTAAAGCCCCTCAAAGAATGAATTAACATACAGCGATCCAGACAACACATTGTTCATTCAATAGCTGTAGTTAGCTATAGTTTGTATTTTGTAACCCTGAAAAGGATTCATGTATGCCAGAAAGAGATTATTTTTAATATGTGAACACTCGGGCAAGCAGCCAAGGCTGTCATGTTGGATATCACCACAGTCGAAAAGAGGAAGAGGAAAGATTAGTTGAATCAAGAAGTGATTCCAAAGTGAGGCCAAGCTTAGGTTTTGGAAGGTTATGGATTGCTGGAGGAAAGTAAGACTGGGGAGGTGAGAAATTTTGAAATCCCAGAAAGGAACAATTTAGAATAGGCGATTGTGAAATGCATTTTGCTTTCAATGTGATAATACAATTTTACAATTTGTCAGATTTCTAGATGTCTTCTTAATAGGGAGAGATCTTTCTCCTGTTATTATTTTGTCTATTTTTTGATAATTAAAATTCAGTTTAGTCTTGTGGTCTCTGTATTAGGTTGAACTTTTTGAAGAAACTCTTACATAAAAAGAGTTAGATTATCTTATTATTTTCTGCCTTTTTTTGCTTTTTGTGTTAATTTGGTGCTTGTAAAGGTGATAGGTTTTAATAGTGGTGCATAAAATACTTTCCATTTCCGACATTTAGTTTCATTAATACCAAACACCCCCAGATCAAGTGTAGCACATATTGGTACAGAAAAAAACCTTGCTGTACTCTATCCTAATCATGTGGCTGAATGATAGATTCTGTCTATTCATATCAGCTGTCATCAGGGCTGTCTGAATGCCAATAAGTATCAAATGGGGGATGTTTTATGCTGCAGGCCAACATCCACTAAGAAATGAACTACTTTCTGTGTTATTAATTATATATCCCCAACAATGTCTCTTCTGGCAAAAACATTTTCAATCAATACTTCAGTGAGATGAGAGTGCTGGAATATCATGTCCAGCATAGCAAAATCAATCTTTTTTTTTAGCCGTTCATGGGATGAGGGTTGCTGGCTAGGCCAGCATTTATTGCCCATCCCTAACTGCCCTTGAGAAGGTGGTGGTGAGCTGCCTTCTTGAACCGCTGCAAACCATATGGTGTAGATACACGCACAGTGCTGTTAGGGAGGGAGTTCCAGGATTTTGACCCAGTGGCAGTGTAGGAATGGCAATGTATTTCCAAGTCAGGATGGTGAGTGGCTTGGAGGGGAACTTCCATGTGGTGGTGTTCCCATGTGTCTGCTGTGCTTGTCCTTCTAGATGGTAGCAGTCGAGGGTTTGGAAGGTGCTTTTGAAGCAGCCTTGGTGAGTTCCTCTAGTGCATCTAGTAGATGGTACACATGGCTGCCACTGTGTGTCGGTGGTGGAGGGAGTGAATGTTTGTGGCTGGGGTGCCAATCAAGCGGGCTATTTTGTCCTGGATGGTGTCAAGCTTCTTGATTGTTGTTGGAGTTGCACTCATCCAGGCAAGCAGGAGTATTCCATCTCACTTGTAGATGGAGACAAGCTTTGGGGAGTCTGGAGGTGAGTTACTCTCCGCAGAATTCCCAACCTCTGACCTGCTCTTGTAGCCACAGTACTTTTATGGCTGGTCCAATTCAGTTTCTGGTCAATGGTAACCCCCAAGATGTTGATAGTGGAGAATTCAGCGATAGTAATGCCACTGAATATCAAGGGGTAATGGTTAGATTCTCTCTTGTTGGAGATGGTCATTGCCTGGCACTTGTGTGTCACGAATGTTACTTGCTTCTTGTCAGCCCAAGCCTGGATATTGTCCAGTTCTTTCTGCTTTTGGACATGGACTGCTTCAAGTGCACTGATTCATCAGCTGAGGGGGGTGCAGTACGTGGTAGTCAGCAAAAGGTTTCCTTGCCCATGTTTGACCTGATGCCATGAGACATTATGGGGCCCAGAATCAATGTTGAGGACTCCCAGGGCAACTCCCTTCCAACTGTATATCACTGTGCTGCCACTTCTACTGTTGGGACAGGACATACCCAGGGATGGTAATGGTGGTGTCTGGGACATGATCTGTAAAGTACGATTCCGTGACTATGTCAGGCTGTTGCTTGACTAGCCTTTGAGACAGCTCTCCCAATTTTGGCACAAGTCCCCAGATGTTAGTAAGGCTGATCAACAGGACTGAGCTTGCTGTTGTCGTTTCCAGTGCCTAGTTCAATGTTGGGTCATCCGTATGGTTTCATTCTTTTTTATTGGTTTGATACAACTGAGTAGTCTGCTAGGCCATTTCTGAAGTCACAGGTAGACTATGGACGGCAGATTTCCTTCCTCTAAGAGATTAGTGAACCAGATGGGTTTTTATGACAATCAACAATCCTGTTAATCATTAGACTTTCAACTCTAGGTTTTAATTTAATGTAAATTCCACCATCTGCTGTGGTAGGATTTGAACATCTCGGGATTACTAGTCCAGTGACTATGCCACTATGCCACTGCCTTCCCTTCTTATTGAAGCACACCATGATAATGATATCATGGACCACAGGAAGATTAGGGGGAAGCATCTTCCTCTTTGATTTAACTAAAAGAATCTCTAATAATCACACTCATGCATGGACTTAGCCAAGCAGCAGCACAAGAATGTACCGGATCAGCAAAACCGGGCGATGGAGATAACCTCAGTGTACAGGGTAAATCTTTATGAATGTGATCTCTCAGTATTGAACCTTGTCTTCCACAGATCCACAGTCCCACAACTTTCATCTTATTCATAAAGCTTACTCTCACACATCAAAGGTAATTTTCATATCTTGATATCATACGAAAGATACTTTCTTGAGAAATGTCTTGGCTTAAAATGGTGGACTTATAAACAAATAAACTATTTTCCAAAACAGGAGAAACACTTGATTGTAATTGTTTCGTCTTGAGTTCGGGGTCTAGATGGGGTTTCTTTAGGGTTTGCCCGTTACCCTAAGAAAGCTACCACAGAATGTTATCCATAAAAACCATTCTTGTTCATTTACAGCTCTGTATACATCGCAGTACTCTACATGAGGTTGTACTTCCACTTGCCACCTGGTCTGTCTCTAATCATGTGATATTACATCAGAGAGGCTACATCAGTATCATGTGCTTCTGATGTTAATCCTTTACTCTACAGTAATACAGGATATTTTTATCTTTAAGCAGATCTACCTAGATCTGCCCTAGCATCTGGGTGACAATAAACTTTGATCATCACTGGCTGATGCTGGTCAATTTGATTTCTGCGGCCTTGTCTAGTTGGTGATTTGTTTTATATATTTTGCGGGCTTTGGGGAAACTTCTAAATTATTACACAGTAGGTTCAGAATATTGATTGCAGCTTCACACTACAATAATATGCCACTGTGAAAATAATAAAAAACCATTCCAAAAGGGACCAGTCTTCAAGCTTGGAGAAATGGCTGCTATCTATCATTAAAAAAAAACACAAAAACGAGAGATTTTGATTTATATAGTGCCTTTATGGTTTCAGGACATCCCAAAGTAATTTTACATCCATTGAAATACATTTGAATCATAATCACTGTTGAAATGCAGGACACACAGCAGCCAATTTGCACCCAGAAAGGTCCCACAAGCGAAAACGTGATAATGACCAGATAATCTACCTTTTTTACTGATGTTGGTAGAAGTATAAACATTAGCCAGGATACTGGTGCAGAAATCAACAGCGCTTTGAAATAGTGTTGTACAATCTTTTAAATCCGTGGACAGCATCTTATCAAAAAGTTGGCACTTCTAATAATGCAGGGCTCCCTCAGTACTGCGCTACGTGTCAGCTGAGATTATATACTCAAATCCTGGTCATGAGCCCACAACCTCCTAATTTAGCAGTGAGAGTATTACCACTGAGTCAAAGGTGGCACAAAAGTCACTTTAGTCTGAGTCTCTCATGTCACTGTAAGTGTAAGACATCTGACATATTTCAGGAATTCTGACTTTGTTTCCAATGGGAAATCTTGGTGAATATATGTTAAAATGTTACTAAGTAATTATTATATTTGGGGACAGCCCCCAGCAATAACGAAAGATCGAGGATTGTGGGAAGGGAAGGAAAGGTCGCATTTTGGGGAGAGGAGGGATTCGGCGAATCATGGGGTCAGATCATGAGCCATGAGAGGTCGTCAGATCAGGCGGTGGTGGGTCCGATCACAGGGCAGGAGGTGGTTTGGCAGATCACAGGCAAGAAGGGAGTCAGATCACAGGGCAAGAGGGGCAAGGCAGGAGATTAGGGCAGCGAGGAGAGGCTGTGAAAGTTAGCTTGAGGGGCTGGGTGGAGACCTCAACCCTCCTGGCTCGGAAGCAAAGCTCTGCAGCTGGCTGCTCCCATCTCCATTTAGCTGCTGTGCTTCCTAAGCCCTGAGGAACCCAGATGACAACCACTAAAATTAAATCAAGCTCCCACATACATTGTTGGAAATTGATTTAAATATTATAACAAAGTATCCTGCCTCTCCAAGGTGGGTTACAGGCATGACTTGCAACCTGCCACTGTATAAATAGCAAAAGGTGTGTCTGCCATCAGTTCGGGGTATGCGTTTCAGGAATTTTCATTTTTAATCCTCCCAAATCTTTTCCCATCCCTTGCGGGTGAGGGGGAGGTAATATCAACCCCATTGCCTCAGCCGGTGAGTTGGAGATGGGGTGGGGCCAGGATTTACAGCTAACAGTCTACTTTGCAGCAAACAAAGTTCTATTAAAAAATAACCTCAATAAACTACTGCAAACAGAACACATGACCAAAGCTTCAGCAGCTTTGCCCCATTGAAGCAGGGTGGTTTCTCCAGCAAAATTCAATGGGGCGAAATTTTATGGCAGCGGGATTTTACGTTCCCGCTGAAGCCAATGAGGTTTAGAATATTTTGCCGCATTTTACGGCCCCGGCCCCGCTGAAACGGGGCTGTAAAATTCTGCCCAATGCGTAGAGGATTTTTACATAATACCTGTGCATAAAATTAATCCCAATTATTTACAGCAATGATTGATGGGAGAAATAACCAATAATTTCTTATCTGATTGGGAGTAGCGGTGTCACTATATATAGTTGCCTATGTAATTGACAACTATGGGGCTGGCTAGAATTAATTGCCTGGTCTAGATGGCCGCCCACAGTGACCATGGACTGTATAAGTGGTGACGATTGTGTTGTGTTAAATATAGTTCTCAAAGATTAAATTCATGAGACAGCAGGACTGGCAGATTGGTTAGGTTACAAATGGGGTTTCTGGGCCAATCTGCTTTAGACAATCAAAGTTAGTTTGAATACGTCAGTGACCTGTTGAGGTGATTTGAATCGATTGGGCCAAGCAGAAGTAGAGGGTTGTTTGGTAACACCTTTGGTTCAGAATTAAAAAGGAGAAAAACGCTCAATGTCAAGGAGCCTGGAGGAGTCCAGCACCAACTTGACACATGGCTTTGTGCAGAGCTTGGAGCTCACGCCTTCCAACATGATATGGGTGATCACCTCCATCAACAAACCCATGGAACCCATCATGCTGCAGCTTCTGATGGCTGATCACAACTTCCATTGCAGTGCAGGCAGCTTCTACCAAATGCCTGAGTGATGCACTGGAAGCTCATGCTGCTACCATATGGTTCTGGATGTAATTGTTCAAAGGAGTTCCTAGGGCATCACAGCAGACCATCAATCTGTTCTCTAACAGATCTCTTGGATTGGTGGCACTACTCAAGGAGAGTGGTAGCTCCATCCATCACAAAACTGATGTCTTCTTTGAGAATGACAGCATTCGATCTCCGACCCTGCCATACGGCTAGTATTATTGCTGTTGCCTCTCAGCCATCCAGCCCAGACTGCTGCAGCCCAAACTCAGAAGGTGAGGTCTGAAGCTGGACATTTTAGATGCAGAGCTACTCAATGCCACCCTCCAATGCCTTGAACTATGTCCTTAATTGGAGGTCAGCAAACTTCCAGCATCAATGCTGCAGCTAATGGGGAAATATGTCATAGGAGCAGCAAGACAGGCAAAGGCACACTGAAGACAGGCATGATTTGCAACGTGCTGCAATGCAGAAGGATGATTGGTTTATTTTTTGTTTGCATTATGTCAAGATTGAATTTATAAAATTTTGATGAAATGTGCATTTTCTGTCAGCTTTTCTTTCTGTGTTGTCGAAACATGGTCAACCTGATGCTTAGTAAAAGTGGAAAGGTAAGGAGCATAGGACCATACATTAATAGGGAGGTGTAGTTGATTTTCTATGGTAGATCAAATACCGCTGACACAGAAGGCTGATGAAGAATTAAGGCATCATGACTACTGCCAGGATAATGGGCATTCACCTACAGGATGCGCTGTCTGTAATTACCAGCTATACATTGCATGAGAGGAATTCCTTTTGGTTCACGAAAATGACTGAGTTCATAATAGGTGCGTGCAAGTGATAGTGAACAATTAAACAACAACCAGGAGAAGAAGGCTCCATAAACATCCCCATCTTCAATGATTGTAAAGATCGGAAAGTCGGTGCAAAAGACAATTCCTGAAGCATTTCCAATAATCTTCAACCGGAGGCGTCGAATAAAGATGATCTGTTTGGCCTTCTCCTCAGGTCTGAAGCATCACAGATAACAGCCTTCAGCCAATTCGATTCACTCCACATGATATCAAGAAACAGCTGAGCGCACTGGATACTGCAAAGGCTATGGGCAGCGACAATGTCCCTGGCATAGTGCTGCTGTCTGGTGCTCCAGAAATAGCTGCACCCCTAACCAAGTTGTTCCACTGTAGCCACATCACTGGCATCTGCCCAGCAATATGGAAAACTGCACAGGTATGTCCTGTCCACAAAAACAGGAAAGATATAATCCAGCCAATTACCGCCTCTTCTGTTTATCAAAATCATCAGTAAAGTGATGAAAAGTGTCATCATTAGTGTTATCAGTGGCACTTACTCAACAACAGCCTGCTCACTGATACTTAATTTGGGTTCTGCCTTGACCACTTGACTTCATACCTCATTGCAAACATGGTCCAAACATGGAAAAAAGCCGAATTCCAGAGGTGGCGAGGTACTGCCCTGGACGTCAAGGCAGCATTTGACCAAGTGTGGCATCATGGGACCCTTTTAAAATTGAAGTCAGGGGAGATAAAAGAGCGCGAGAAGGGGCAAGATAGAAGCCAGGAGATAAAAGAGCGCAAGAAGGAGTGAGAGAGGAGCCAAGGGCAAAAAGAGCATGAGAAGGAGTGAAAGAGGAGCTGGGAGGTAAAAGAGCGCAAGAGGGGAGCCGGGAGATAATAGAGCTTGAGAGAGGAGCCGGGAGGTAAAGGAGCTAGCTGCTGCCGATGATGCTGGTGGTGAGTCTCAGTAGACTGACCAGATTTAGAGAAAGTCAAGTGTGATGTCCTAGGGAAGTAAGTAAGTGATTAGTTGGTGAGTATTTTACTTGTTTTACTCATTTATCTTTTAAATGCTGGTACAATTATTGGTAACTGAAGGTTTTCTTCATAATAAGACTTTCGTAATAGCAATAGTAAAGCTTATTGGGACTAGTAGCATTTATTAATTAAAATAAATAAAAATTTAAAATAAATATGAATAAATAAAAATTACTAAAACTTAAAATAGAATAAATAAAATAAGTATCTAAAATATATATCTGTGTATTTAAGTAAAGTTTAGTTTTCGGTGCTACTAGCTTTTAATAGCACAGTAAATTATAGCATACGTAGGAGTTATTCTCATTAAGAAAGTAATTAAATTAATTAAATAACCAAAAAAATGGAAGTACAGGTGTTATGTTGCAAATGTGGGATGAGGGAGCTTCTGGACACCAAGCCGATCTGCAGAAAGTGTGGGCAGAATTTTCGGGTGATTAGTTGGTGAGTGGGCAAGTGGGCCCCGACTCGCTCACCGATGCATAAAATGATGCACGGTGACGTCGGGCGGACGTCCCGACGTCACCGCACGTCATTTAGATTTTCAGTTCGGCGGGCGCAAAGCTGAGTCGGCTGTGGACCCACCGAACTGTCAAAGCCCTATTAAGGCCATTTAAAAACTAATTAAACCAATAAATTGAGCTGCCCGTCCAACCTTAAGGTTGGCGGCAGGCGAGGGGCCCAGGCGGCCTTCGCAATTTTCATGGGACCTCATCCACGGGCGGGATGAGGTTTTCATGAAGTGTTTATAAATTGAATAAAACATTTTTTTTAATTCATTGACATGTCCCAGCTCATGTGACACTGTCACACGAGGGGACATGCCTTAAACATTTTTCTTTTCTTTATTCAGCTTTTTAAAAGTTAAACTAATCTCCCTGAGGCACCCCTGTGCCTTGGGGAGATTTCTGCGCTCTTTTGTGCGCATGCACAGGCCCCGACTCAGGGAACACCACCCCCCGCCACCCCCCACCCACACAGGGAGCGCTCAGCACTTCTGGGCACGCGTCACACTGGGCGGGCCTTAATGGGCGGCACGGCCCCAATCGAGGGCGTCAATCGGGTTCGCGCCTGCCCCCACACAACCCCCACAATGGGAGGAAAAGTCTCCCCCATATGTCTGTAAGAGGAATTCCGGATCAGGATTATTGATCTGGAAGCTGAATTGTAGACACTGCACAACAGAAGGGAGGGGGAGAAATACCTGGACACTTTGTTCCAAAAGAAAGTCACACCTCTTAGAATGGGGTCGTCAGTTTTTGACAGCAGTGAGGGACAGGGAGATGTGACCGTGGGTGAGGCAGGTAAAAGGACCGAGCAGACAGTTGTGGAGGAGCCTCAGACTTTGCAATTGTCAAACAGGCACAAGGTACTTGCTACCTGTGTGAACGAAAGTGAGGTCTTCAGGGTTGATGAGCAGACTGGCCAAGGCCCCATGGTTTAGGAAGCTGTTCAAGCCGGGGAAGCAAAAAGCAATGTAGAGGTAGCAGGGGGCAGCATTGTGAGGGGAATTGACACTGTTCTCTGCAGCAAAGAGCGAGAGTCCAGATGGCTGTGTTACCTGCCCGGTGCCAGTATTCAGGACATCTGCTCAGGGCTAGAGAGGAACTTGCAGTGAGAGGGGGAGGATCCAGTTGTCATGGTGCATGTAAGTGCCAATGACAACGGCAGGACAAAGAGAGAGGATCTGCATAATCAGTATGAAGGCTAGGCACCAAATTATGAAGCAGAACCTCAAAGATAACAATCTCTGGATTACTACCTGAGCCACGTGCAAATTGGCATAGGACAAATAAGATTAGGGAAGTGAATGCATGGCTCAAAGACTGATGTGGGAGAAGTGGGTCCTGGTTTCTGGGGCACTGGCATCAGTACTGGGGAAAGTGGGGACTGTACCGTGGGGGTGGTCTACACCTGATCTGTGCTGGGACCAGTGTTCTAGTGAGCTGCATTACTCAGGAAGTAAAGAGGGCTTTAAACTAAACAAGGGGTGGTGCGGGATCAAGCTTAGGTAGTTGTAGCAATTCAAGGGGTAGAATCAAAGCAGGAGAACAAAATAATATCGGAAATGGGGGCCAGAGAATGACAGGAAGGGACAGAGAGAAAAAACCTAAGAATATACAAAAAGTCAAGACTAGATGTTACAAAGATAACAAAAAAACAAAACTAAAGGCTCTGTTTCTGAATGTGCATAGCTAACAAAGCAATTGAACTGTTAGCGCACATTGAAGTAAATAAATATAACCTGATAGCCATTATGGAGACATGGCCGCAGGGTGACAAGGACTGGGTCCTGATATTGAAGGTTGACATTTGAGAAGAATAGGAAGCTAGGTAAAGATGGAGGAGTAGCACTGTTAATCAATGATGACCTTGGTTCAGGAGATCAGGAGATAGAATCAGTTTAGGTAGAGATGAGGAATAATAATGGAAAGAAGTCACTAGTGGGAGTGGCCTCCTAACAGTAATCACAATGTGGGACAAAGTATTGAAGAAGAAATATTGGGTGCTTGCAATAAAGGGACAGCAATAATCATGGGTGTTTTTAATCTACATATAAGCTGGAAAAATCAGATTGGCAGTAGTAGCCAGGATGAGGAGATTACAAAATGATTTCGAGGCAGTTTCTTAGAGCAGCATATTCTGGAACCAACCAGAGAGCAGGTTATATTAGACTTGGTGTTGTGGAATGTGACAGGATTAATTAATGATGTCAGACTAAAGGCACCTCTAGGTAGCAGTGACCACAATATGGTTGAATTTTACATCCAGTTTGAAAGGAAGAGGAGTGGGTCTTAGACTAGTATTTTAAACTTAAATAAAGGCAACTATGTGGGCATGAAAGCTGAGCTAGCTGAAGTGAACTGGGATATTCGGCTAGCGGTTAGATCAATAGAGAAGCAGTGGCAGATATTTAAGAGGATATTTCAGAATACACAGAATAAGTAAATTCTTACCATTAAAAAAAAGTTCTAAGGGGAGGACCCATCATCCATGGTTAACTAAAGAAGTTAAGGAAAGCATCAAACTTAAGGAAAAAGCACATAACTGCACAAAGATGAGTGGCAGGTCAGTTGACTGGTCAGAATATAAAGAATGGCAGAAAATGACTAAAAGGTTAATCAGGAGGAAGACATTAAAGTATGAGAGGAAGCTAGCTAGAAGTGTAAAAATGGATAGCAAGAGTTTCTACAGGTATTTAAAAAGGAAAAGAGTGATTGTTGGTCCTCTAAAGAGTGACAGTGGAGAGTTGATAGTATATAATAAGGAAATGGCGGATGAAATGAACAAATATTTTGCTTCTGTCTTCACTGTAAAGGAAACAAAAAACCTTCCAGTAATAGCTGTACATCAGGAGGTGGAAGGAAGAGAGGAACTTAGTGAAATTACAATCACTAGGGAAGGGGTACTGAGCAAACTGATGGAGCTGTGGGTTGACAAGTCTCCAAGTCCTGATGGATTGCATCCTAGTGTCTTAAAAGAGGTGGAAAATGAAGTAGTAGATGGGTTATTGTTAGTCTTCCAAAATTCCCTAGATTCTGGAAAGGTTGCATCAAACTCGAAAGTAGCAAATATAACCCCTCTATTCAAAAACGGATGGAGGCAGAAAACAGGAAATTTTCGACGAGTTAGCTTGATGTCTGTCATGGGGAATGTGTTAGAATCAGTT
Source organism: Cetorhinus maximus (assembly GCF_964194155.1). Taxonomy (NCBI): domain Eukaryota; kingdom Metazoa; phylum Chordata; class Chondrichthyes; order Lamniformes; family Cetorhinidae; genus Cetorhinus; species Cetorhinus maximus. The sequence goes on along the minus strand of NC_135887.1, from coordinate 33,285,719 downwards.
ATTAAGGGGGTTATAGCTGGGCACTTAGAAAATCTCAAAGTAATCGGGAAGAGTCAGCATGGTTTTGTAAAAGGGAAATCCTGTTGAACCAATTTATCAGAGTTTTTTGAAGGAGTAACATAAAGGGGAGCCTGTAGACTAACTGTGCTTGGATTTCTAGAAGGCATTTGATATGGGATCAGATCATAGGTTATTGCAGAAAATGAAAGCTCATGGTATTGGGGGTAACATATTAGCATGGACAGAAGATTGGCTGGTTGACAGAAAACAGAGAGTATGCATAAATGTTTTTTTTTTCTGATTGGCAGGGTGCGATGAGTGGAGTCCTGCAGGGGCCTGTGCTGGGCCCTCAAATTTTAAAAATCTATATCAATGACTCAGGTGAGGGGAGTGAAGACATGGTAGCTAAATTTGCAGATGACACAAAGATAGGTAGGAAAGTATGTTGTGAAGAGGACATGAGGGGGTTGCAGGTGGATATCAATAGGTTGAGTGAGTGGGCAAAAATCTGGCAGAGAGAGCATAATGTGGGAAAATGTGAAGTTGTTCACTTTGGCAGGAAAAGTAAAAAAGCAGACTATTACTTAAACAGAGAACGGCTGCATAATTCCGAGGTGCAGCAAGATCTAGGTGTTCTAGTGCACGAGTCACAAAAGGTTGGTATGCAGGTACAGCACGTAATGAAGAAGGCTAATGGAATGCTATCCTTTATTACGAGAGGAATTGAACACAATTGTAAGGATGTTATGCTTAAGTTATACAGGACATTGGCGAGACTACATCTCGAATACTGTGTGCAGTTTTGTTCTCCTTATTTAAGGAAGGATGTAGATGCATTGGAGGCAGTTCAAAGGAGGTTTATTAGATTGATAGCTGGAATGAGTGGGCTGTTTTATGAGCAAAGGTTAGACAGATTGGGCTTGTTTCCACTGGAGTTTAGAAGAGTGATTGGTGACTTGATTGAGGTATATGAGATCCTGAATGGTTTCAACAAGTGGACATGGAAATGATGTTTCCTCTTGTGGTTGAGTCCAGAACCAGGGGGCACTGTTTTAAAATTAGCGGTCACCCTTTTAGCACAGAGATGAGGAGAATTTTTTTCTCTCAGAGGGTTGTGCAACTTTGGAACTGTCTGTCTCAGAAGGTCATGGAGGTGGGGTCATTGAATATTCTTAAGGCGAAGGTAGATAGATTCTAGTTAGGCAAGGATATCAAAGATTATCAGGAGTAGATGGGAATGTGGAATTTGAAACACAAAAACCAGATAAGCCATGAACTTATTGAATGGCGGAGCAGGCTCGAGGGGCCAAATGGCCTACTTCTGCTCCTATTTCATATGTTTGTATGTAACTGGGGAGAAAGCTTTCCATTGTCTGGAGTAAAACCTAACACAAAGGAAGATGGTTGTGATTGTTGAAGGCTAATCATCTCAGCCCGAGATCATCATTGTAGAAGTTCCTCAGGGAATTGTGCTAGGCTCAACCATCCTCAGCTGCTTCATCAATGGCCTTCCCTCGATAATAAGGTTAGAAGTGGGAATGTTCACAGATGATATCCTCTTCACAGCATACTTTCCGACCCATCTTTGTGTCATCTGCAAACTTAGCTACCATGCCTTCACGCCTCCTCATCTGAGTAATTGATACAAATTGTTAAAAGTTGAGGGCCCAGCACAGGGCCCTGCAGAACTCCACTCATCACATCCCAGCAATCAGGAAAAAGACCCATTTATGCATACACAACTCCTCAGATAATGAAGCAGTTCATGCTTGCATGCTGCAAAATCTGGATAACATTCAGGCTTGGGCTGATGGCAATAACATTCATGCCACATAAATGCCACATAAATGCCATGCAATCACCATCACCAAAAAGAGAGAGTCTAACCATCTCCCCTTGATGTTCAACAGCATTACCATTGCTGAATCTCAGGGCTTACCATTGACCAGAAATTTAACTGGACTAGCCATATAAATTCTATGGCTACAAGAACAGGTCAGAGGCTGGGAATTCTACTCACTGGGAAGTGACTCACCTTCTAACTCTCCAAAGCTTGTCCACCATCAATAAGGCACAAGTCAGGACTGTGATGGAATGCTCTCCACTTGCCTGGATGAGTGCAGCTGCAACAGCACTCAGGCAGCTCAACATCTTTCAGGGCAAAGCAGCCCACTTCATTGGAGTACCACTTACCACCTTAAAGATTCACCCTCTCTACCACCAATACACAGTGGCAGCTGTGTGTACTATATAAAAGATGCACTGCAGCTAATCACCAAGGTTCCTTTAACCGTACCTGCCAGAAGGACAAGGATAGCAGACACATAGGAACACCACCACCACATGTAAATCCAGCCTCCATGACACACACCATCCTGACGTGGAACCATATTGCCATTGCCTTACTGTCACTGAATCAAATTCCTGGGGCTCCCTTCCTAACAGCTCCGTAGGTGTACCTACACTACATCGACTACAGCAAGTTCAAGAAGACAGTGCATCACAGCCTTCTCAAGTGCAATTAAGGAGGGGCCAACAACACCCACGAATGACTAACAAAAAATCAATATACAGTCAGTCTATTATGACACAGCTGATGGTAAAGGCTGAGTTATTCAAATCCCAGAGGGAAACTTGAAACAACTGTCATAACCTATTTTTAAAATTTGTATGTTTCGATATGCAGGCTTTGAATTCAGTAGTAACAAGACCACCGAGTCTCAAGAGGTTTTCATAAAACTAAATTAAACGTTAATTAACACAAGAAAGATTGTCAACACATACATATGTCTACAAAATTACTACTATAATAGCTATAAAAATCCTCTAATTAATCTGACTCTCAGTTACACCCCCGTTAAGGCAACAGTAAATCTCATAGATTTAAATCTACACCTGGCAAAGCACAGCCTGGACATACGCTTTCAAAATAAGTTTCTTTTAGCTCTGGGTCCTTGCAGACAGCAGTTTGAGGCTTAGAGGCTGGAGGCTTCTCACACTTATTGGATCTTAAAATGCCTCTCCTTACACACAATCTCCTTTCTCCTTTATAAATATCTTTCTCTTTGAATGTAAATTTTCCATTGTATCACCAGGCTTTTAACTTTACCTCTTCTAACAATGACATCCTTTCATCCCACCAATTTTATTAGTAAGCTGAAAAAAATACCTTGCTTGGCATCTTCTAGCTAGGTGTGAGATTTTACCCGCAGTCTTGAATGGCTTCTTCTAACAATTGCAAATTTAGACTTTATCTTCTACACTCCTTACATTTACCTAATTAACATCTCAAAACTACTATACATAAGAGCACCCAGACCAGCTGGCTTTAACCCAATTAAGACGCACACAGACACACACATAGACACAGACCTCACTAGAACTCTATTTTTAAAAATAATTTCCAATAACATTATAGGCATTAATATCTCTTCATGACAAGTCAATGGCACACTGCACCAACGGGAAGTCTGTAAACTATGTAAACCCTCTTGTTCACTCCACCTGCTTGTCTCTTGCAAGAGGGAATAAAATAATATGGTTTCTTTATGGATAGGGAGCCTTTTTGACCTCCTTTATGCAGCAGCATACTCCAAACTGTGAAATAATGCTTATGCCTCCAGCAGCAGCCTGGAAGGAGTCAGATGCACAAAAGTTGACAGTTCAGACAGATGCAGTTCTTACTCTGTGTTGTGGCTGCAGTTTTAGCTGAAGAAAATAGCAAATTTCTACCACAACCTCATTCATAAAGGGAAGGCATTGCAAGAATTGACCCCTAGTAAAATTCAGGTGAGGGAATTGCTCCTTAAAAACCCTAGGCAATTATGGCCTCTTTCTGAGACCCCTTCCCCCTCTTCCAGCAACTAGTCCTGCTCTGTGTGGCCTTTCTTCATTCTCCCACTCATGTTCAATACCAAGAGGAAGCCTGCAACAAAATACACATTTCTGGTAGCAATGTTGATCAGTACAAGGTTTTAACTCAGCAGAAAATTAGTCCAGCCAAACCATGTCTTGTGATCTATTCAAATTTTAGGCAACTATAGGAAAGCTCCAATTGCACCAGCAGCCAGGAGAAATAATCCAGAACCCAATGCTTCATGATTCCTTTAACTTGCACTGGTGGGTGGTCCATCATGCCATTGAAAATATATTCAACTGTGGAAGGTTAAGTCTGGGCATAGGCATTTGAAAATGGTAGCAGTGACATTAAATCAATGTTATACACTAAATACAGCCATAATCTGTCTGCCCTGTATTCTGCTGGTGGTTGTTAGGTGCAGACACGTGAACTACTGTGCCAAGATGGTGTCAGGCACACATCCCATCGGAATTATGCACTTAAAAAAACTCTAGCATTTAATTTTCAACTTTTAGAAGACTGACTAGTGTCTAAAAATGGAAGTTGTAGACTTGAATTTCTCCCCTAATGGAAGCTTCTTACAGGGGTAGATACCACTGAATCAGAGAAGGTAGCTGCAGCAGTCCCTAAACTTGTAATGACATCCCTTCAGAGTCACACATGTAGCTGCAATATCATAGGAAACAAAGATACAGCAGGGAGTTGGTAGTTGTATGTTACTAAACTCCACTGGTTCCTCGATGCATTCCCCAGGAAGAAACTAAACAACAAAGCATTATCTTTCATACTTTATAGCCTGCTGTTTGCGAGTTAGGATGACTTGATGTGTTTGTACTTCTGCTCAGCTGGATTTTGTGAATATGAAGGCAAATTACTGTGAATGCTGGAAATCTGAAATATAAATAGAAAATGCTGGAAGTACTCAGCAGGTCAGAGAGAGGAAATAAAAGAAGTGATTATGACCTGAAATTGTTGAATTCAATGCTGAAACGGGAAGGCTGTAAAGTGCTGAATCAAAAATGCTTCCTTTCTGGGCAGCAACTGATGGTAGTGCCTCTGCTGTTTCCATTTACACCTCCTCTAGCCCTATCTTTTGTTTCTTTAATTGTCCCATTATCCCTTTGCGCCTTGCACCATCATCCTTTTAGTCATTTAATCATTCCTTCCTTCCATACCATCATAGACCTTCACTTTTGTTCATTCCTCATTTCCCTGTCTATGAACTTCCTTAAAACCTCTTACATCTTTAACATTTTTCCAGTTCTGATGAAAGGCCATCAACCTCAATCATAGCTCTGTTTCTCTCTCCACAGATGCTGCCTGATCTGCAGAGTGTTTCCATATTTTCTCTTTTTATCGCAGAATATGACATTGAAATCCTGAACAATGTCTTTAACAGCTCCACCACCAGAAAATTTTGTGCTGAAGTAGGTGGTATGCAAAGGGGCATTTACTTTTTATTTAAATTTTTATTTTTTCCCTTCTTTCCTAAAGGTGGTAATTCATGATAGATTCAGTTCCCTGAACATCCGTAACCCTCCAGTATCGTACCAAATTGTGCACCTCTATGTGGAGTTTTGTCAACCTATGTGACTATGGGGAGTGTCAGAGCTAAATCAATTTTGACTTGATCCACATGCACACATTTTCCAATAGTGGTCATTCAATAATGGTCAGGCGATCACTTTTTGCTCGATCCAGTCCAATCCTTACTACAGCTGCAAAAGTTCAGCTAGTTCAGCACAATCAAAGAATGGGAGCTGGGGCTTTACAGCTCCATATGGTCCAAACCCACACCACCCAGCTATCAGGGAAACCCATTAGCAACTGCAGTTCCCTCATATTTGTGTTATGTAAACAATTGGGATGTACGGCCTTCCTGGCATTGCACCAGCACTGAAATTCATACGCAATGTTGCTCAATTGTGTAGCAGCAGAACATCTTTTTGAATAGATGTCAGCATCGCATTAGTGGAAAATGCCAATCATATTGCCAATGCATCATAGTAGTGTGAAATGGGTTGCTTAACCAGTTGTTCAAATTTTTGAGATATTTTGCCTTTCCAGGATAATTTGAGGTAGACTGGGCACATTTCGGGTCTGAATGTGGCGATCTTTGGCCCATTTGCAAGTTTGCGCAATATGCAGTGAACAATGATCTGATGAAGATAGTCATTGTCCTGCAGGATAGGTTTGATATGGTCTACTTCTGCCTCAAGCTAGCAAGGTGAAAAAATGGCTAGGGCCCTATTTACAAGATTGCTGATAAGGCCAATCTTATAGCATGTTGAGCCATACGACTCCCAATGTGTATATTAACTGGTGACGGTAGGCTTGCAGAAGATGGAAGTGCACAAACCATTAGCGTATATCTCAACTAGCATGTTGAGGAAAGGGAGAAGGTTACACTGTTCCATCTCAAAAATGAATTTGAGAGCGGGATGGAATGCATTCAGGTATGTCAGGAAATCTCTACACACAGCAGCAAGATTCAAAGGTCTATCTGAAGATTATGACAACTGATGGATTGTTATTGGATTTCTTCCTGTTTGTGCTGGTATTGGGGTTTGAATACTCCCTACAGCTGCTGTCTGTACATACGGTGGACAATATCTTCTAGTCTCCAGATTGTCGAAGGCCATATGTACGAATGAAAATGTGCGTTGGGGCGCTGTGGAAGTCCTGACATGCAGACCTCCATGGGATTTGCCTGGGAAGTTTCAATTTCCGAAGGGTCATTACCCTGCTCCCTGGGACCCTTCGCAAATGCCTCCGTCTCTGAGTTAGCTTTTTTTATTTCGTTCATAGGATGTGGGCATCACTGGCTAGGCCAGCATTTGTTACCCCTCGCTAATTGCCCTTGGGGAGGTGGTGGTGAGGCTGCCTTTTTGAACCGCTGTAGTCCCTGTGGGTTAGGAACACCTGAAGTGCTGTTAGCGACAGTGAAGGAACGGTGATGTAGTTCCAAGCCAAGATGATGTGTGACTTGGAGGGGGATTTGCAGGTGGCGGTGTTCCAACGTATCTGCTGTCCTTGTCCTTCTAGGTGCTGGAGGCCATGGGTTTGGAAGTTCCACAGTACTTACCAGGGTAGTTACCTAGGAAATGTTAGTTTAAAACCTAGTCTAACACCTCGTTAACTGCACAACTGAACCGACAATCACCTCCCTAACACAACAACTACCTCCTCAACCCCCCCAACTACTCCCCATTGATCTCCGGCTACCACCCAGATCTGACTACATCCTGGACCCTACTACCTCCCAATCACCCGCCTAACTCCCCCGCTGACCTGACTACTCTCCCAACCATCCAACTACCCCCAGCCAGTCCCAACTACCCCCACCCACACCCATCTACCCAACTCACCCACTTACCCACTAACCCACCATTCCTACCCACTCACCAACCTATCCACCTCACCTACTGACCCTTACCCACGTACCCACATCACCCATCTACCCCTGCCCACCTTACCTATCTATCCCATCCACTTAGTCACCTACCCACTTTACCCACTTACCCACTCACCTACCGACCCACCTCATCCACTTATGCTCTACGCAGCTATCCATATCACCCACCTCCCCTTACCCACCTCACCTGCCTCCCCCTACCCACCTCACCTACCTATCCCTATCCACTTCACCCACATACCCACCTCACCCAATTACCCACTTCACCCACATTTCCCAATACCCACTTACCCATCAACTCGCTTTGCCCACTTATCCACCTCATCCATTTGCCCACCTCACCTACCTACCCATTCACTCACTCACCCATTCATCCACTCATCCATTCATTAGCTTTGAGACTGGAACTTTAAACTTACCACAAGACAACTAGTACTGTAAAAAAAAAGGGGCTTGTCGCTGCTTCCCTTGGCTCTACCCCACTCTGACAGAGTTCCCCGAGGGACACTGCTCTGTTCATTTCTGTGTAAGTCGGGCTCAGGAGACCTCGGTAGAAAGGTGCAGCAGCATCGAGTTGGGGGGGTTTTCAAGTGCAGCAGCAATCCGACCACATTGCTGCTGCTCAGAAGATCCGAGACATTGATGATTCGAAAATACGGATGCTTGCAAATAAAACGATAGCTACCGTCATTCCTAAGGGTCTGTATTTTACAGGTTTCATCGTAATTTCAAATTTCAAAGTGTTAATGGGCGGAATCGTCTGTGTTCTCTGGCGTCGGGCGTACTCGACGACGTGAGCGATCAATATGGCGATAAGGCCAAAAATCCACTCAGCCCATCGATGGTGGGCTGTGTTTCCCGCTGTCGGACGTCGGGAACCTCATTGTAATACATCTGCTAATCATCATAAGGCCAGCCTGCTGAAATCATCCCTCCTACCGCTGGATCGTCCTCCCATGTGGGCATGATTGCACGCCAACATGTTTCACAACAGCATATAAAAGACGTGCTGGGCAGGTTGCACTTCGAGGGGAACCCAGAGGTGAGTCATTTTGCGCAGCGCTCACTCGGGTCACTTGTTGGACTTCAAGGTTAAGGCATGTTGCAGGCATGGGGCAAAGGCTGCCCTGCATTTGGAGTGACTTGAGGATGGGGGCAAAGGCTGCCCTGCGGTTGATGATAGTGCACAAGCACGTACGGGGTGGTGGGGAGGGATTTGGCCAAGTATTAGGGACTCTTGTATAAAGTGACCATTCCTCTGCAGCTGAGACAGTTCAGATACAGCCACGTTGACATGCACGGAGTCGAGCCGCTAGCTTATCTTCCCACTCAAGCAATGCTGAGACATGCAGGTGCCAACAAATGCTCCAGAGCTTTTCAGCCCTCGGGCACAGACTGAAAACTAATGAGCGTTTCAGTGGACTGCAGAACAGTTGGCCGACTGGGCATGTTGCACAATCTCCTTGCTTAAGCTGACCATGAAGCAGTCACTGGTGGAAGCACTCACAGCCCCTTGCAATGTCATCATCCCAGTTTGGACCCATGGTTTAAGCTAACAGTGCAACCATGGGGTATGGAGGGCATCCATTGCCAGTGGCCATGAAAGTGACTGCGGCGCTCAATTTTTATGCCAGTGGCTTCTTTCAGGGCTCCACAGGTGATATTTGTGGGATCTCACAAGCCTCCACCCATAAATGCATCCATAAGGTCACGGATGCCACCTTGGCGAAGGCACACAACTTTGTGCATCTCGCCCGGGACCAAGAGAACCAGGGTGTGAGAGCACTGGGATTTGCCCAGGTCTCGGGTTTCCCACAGGGGCAGGGTGCCATTGACTGCACTCACATGGTGCTCAGATCTCTGTCGCAACACGGGGTCAACTATGTCAACTGCAAGGCTTCCATTCGCTGAATGTGCAGCTGGTGTGTGGCCACCAGAAACGCATCCTGCAGGTCTGCGCATGGTTCCCAGGGAGTTTCCATGACTCCTACATTCTCAGTAGGCCTCAGATCCTTGACATCTTCCAGGGTCCATGGAGGCTACAGGGATGACTACTAGGGGACAAGGGCTACCCGCAGAGGATGTGGCTAATGACACCTGGACGACCTCAGACTGCAGCAGAGAGAAAGTACAATGAGGCTTATGCTGCAACTCACAACTTGGTGGAGCAGACCATCAGGATGCTCAAAAGGAGGTTCCGGTGCCTGGACCGGCCTGTTGGAGCCCTGCAATACAGTCCACGGAGGGTGTCACGCATCATCATTGCCTTCTGCAGCCTTTTCAACCTGGTGCTGTAACGGGGAGAGGAGCTGGCTGAGGAGGAGATGCAGGAGCTGGAGGTCTCCTATGATGAGGAGGATGTCAATGGGAACGAGGGTGAGGAGCTCTGTGGAGGCAACGATGACAGTGATGATGCCCCCGCATTGGTCAGATGAGGCAGGCATGCTCAGGAGGCCCTCATAGCTGCTAGGTTTGTGGAGGATGATGACGACATGCAGTGAGGTGATCCCATAGATCCTCACATTGCATCAGTGAACATTTGACTCCACTCTGGCTTATGGCAGCGCGAATACGCTCTGTGAGAATGCTCCTGTCATGGGGACACAGTGGAGACCCTAATAGACACTCAATTGCAGGAGGATGATGATGATATGCAGTGAGGACACTCCATAGATCTTCACATAGCCTCTAAGAATGTTTGACTCCTGTCTGTCTGAAGGAAGCTCGCTTGCGCTCTGTAAACAGGGTCATATCATAGAGATGCAGCCATGAAACTTTAAAAGCATCTGATCCTTTGTCCACCTTCAGCACCTGAGCCCTTCAGGAGCACAGCGTCACTGGTCACAGATGCTGAAGAGATGAGGGCCAGCCCCACCTTAAAGTTGTTGATAGCACACAGAGAGTATGAGAGAACTCTGTGACATCTGCCCACAACATTCTGGCAGCAATGACCAGCACTGTCAAGGTGCAGACATCAATAATATGTCCAGGGAGTGTAAAGCCGGACCATCACTTTAGTCTGAAGGCTGCACAAAGCACAGGGAAGAGGCCCTGGACTGAGGCACCTGCTTTTATCTTGCGCAGAAAGGTTTCAAATCTGAGTGACATGAACACTGCTCATCAGAACAAGGATCCATAGGCAGCGGGACATTCTTGGGAGTTTATTGACAATAGTGAACGTTACATACAAGTGATTAACACCCGTGCCCAGGCTGTGAAACTACATCTTCTTAACTTTCCTAACCCTGGCGCTACATCTTTTTGACCCCCGGACAGCCACAGTGGAGGTGTAGGCAGCCTACTGACTGTTACGCCCTGTCTATGATGACCTTGGCAGGGCCCTGGCCTGCTTTGGATGTCCTGCTGTGTGGCAGTGGCACCATCCTTAGCCTGTGGAGCTGGAGCTGTGGAGGTCGCAGGAAGAGGGGATTCGGATGGGCCAGACACTCCCGGAGTCACCTGGGTGGATGGGCCCGGAGTATGCAACTGCTGATCCTCCTCCCTTGGGTGCCCAAGAGCCCCTGTCTGACTCCTTGAGGATAAAGGGTAGCTGGAGTGAGATCAGTCTGCCCCACACTCCTTTCGCGTACACATTTTTGGAGGCCAACTATGGCATCAGCGATGGAGTTAAGCCTGTGCAGCAGTGCAGGAGTGACATCCTGGACCAAGATCTCCATGGCGAGCGCCATCCTGCCAGTGTTGACCTCGGTGCGTTGCAATGCTGGCACTATCACCCCAGCCTGAAGACAGATGGACTCCTCCGTTGTGCCTTGCAATCTGAAGAGTGCAACGGACATCCCTTTCCTATGTCCTCGAGCTTGCCTTTGCAGCTCCAACACAGTGTAACATGACCGAGTCCAGAGGCTCATCATCTGACTCGGACTCAGCAAATTTCTGACCTCCAGCAGTCCTCCGAGTGCGGGGGATCTGGGATGTCCCTGCTACTGCCTGCTGTGGATCAGGAAGTGCACTGGTGGAGGGTGTGGGTGAGCGCTGTGACGGGACTTTGAGGAGGGTGCCTTCAGATTCCTCTTCAGAGGTTTCTTCAGGGCTTGATTGGAGACCTTGGGTCCTGGACTTCATTGGCTGTTTCCCAGATGTGCCTGCGGAAGCAAGAGGAGATAATTATTGCATGGCAGCGGGCTGTGAAACAGGACACATCACTCACAGCACGGTTGTCTGATGGATGTTGCACTGCTGGATCCTCACTTGGTAGAGCACAGCCGACCACACCATCAGCATAGGAATGGTCCAGATTCTCGCTGGCCAGCTGGATGGCCTCTGTTTTCAAGTATCCCTCCACCAGTCTGCTTCCTCTCGCTCGTATTGTGTGCCAGCTTGTCCTGCATGAATAGAGTATAAGCAGGATGCCTGCCAGGCCAGATGATAAGCATATGGTATGTGTGGGTGGTGAGTGATGCCATGGATGGGATGAGGACAATGACAGTGAGTGTGAGAGAGTGAATGGCGATGTCCCTTGAACTGGCAGTGAGAGAGAGCCCTGTGGATGTATAATGGGTTTGTGAGTGTGTGAGTTGAGAGTGATGAAAAGAGTGACTTACCCTGGCGGAACGGAGATCATTCATCCTCTTGTGGCACTGGGTGGCTGTCCTCTTTTGCAGGGCATTGGCACTGACCACCACTGCTACTGCCTCCCAAGCCAGATTAATGATGTTGCTGCCCATCCTGCGGCCTGACTAGGGATAGAGGTCACCACAGTGAGCCTCCACTGCGTCTAAAAGGCGCTCGAGGGATGCGTCATTGAACCTGGGAGCTGCAGTCTTCTTGCCTTTCAGGGCCATGTCTTCCATGCAGCAGTCGTGGACATGGCTGCACGTTAAACATGGTGCCCGGAGTGATGAAGCAACGGGGTGATGGCTTGGCGGGCGAATGAGAGCCCACCTGCTATGGAAACAGTGTGTTTCCCAGGAATGCTTAATTAATGCGGCAGGTTTGGGATGATACGGTATGAAAATCCACCACTGTGGCCGGCGGGTAAAACCTTATTTCACCCACCCACTACTGCACTTAGTACAAATCTGGGATGATTTTGCCCAATATTTCCAGATCCACACATGTTGCTCTCCTGTAGAGTTGGGAGCGTTTCCAAAGGAGGTTGTTGTTTTTCCCTTCTTCTGTTCTCCTCACCCAATTCTTGTTCTCATCTATTTCCACAGAGACTGACCTAAGGGACCATTCTTCACGTGTGAGCCCAATAAATGTCAGAAGGCCAGAAGGAAAGCATCACAACCAAGCCCAGAGTTGACTGCACCCTTAGGTCCCAAACACTGTCACTTATCAGCAGGTGTGAGTCAAAGGGACAAATTCAGGAGAGGTGCAGTTCCACATGGGCGTAATGTGGGATTTAAGCACATGGACTGCACAAAGGTTAAAAAAGATTCCTTTATTCCACTAGCATCAAAACTATAAAAACTGTCAAGGGAAAGCATAACTCTAAGAAACAACTATTTACAGAGAATATTCACCGCCGATACTTCACATCTCTGCCTTAGTCAGGGCCTCAGCTCCTCAGCACAGCACTCACCAGACATGTTCTGACTTGTCCAGACCCTGACAGCAGTTTTGCTCTCTTCTCTCTCCATGAGGCTTCTCAGGCTCAGGGGTGCTGACAATCAGTCTGACTCGGTCCCAATTCCTCTTCCTGGCTCTTCAGCCACCCTCAGGGGCTTCAGGCTGCCCTAGGCTCCTGCCATATTGCCACTCACAAGTCCTGGCTTTGTCTTGGCTGCTTTCTCCCTTGCCTCACAGCATCTGGCTCTGCCACTCAGCTTGTCAAAGACACTGCTCCATGCAGGGAGGGGCTCACGTGTGCCAACTTGTCCCCCGCTCCGTTCTTTCCCCCACAATTGCCACCGGCAGCCAGAGGCCCCACTATATAAAATATTTGTACATCTGGGCCAGGCCATCGAGAAAAGGTAGAAATCAAGCAGCAATGACCCGAGGAGTAACTTCTGAGATTTCCAACTACCTCACTGACATCAGTGTCGTGGGTACTGAAAAACATCAAAGGACAAGAGAGATTTGTAAAGGAACACCAACCAGCAAACAGAAATAACCTGAGGCATAGCAATGCAAATGCTTTTTTAACAGTTGCAGAGATCAGTTGCTTGTCGAGTCTAAATCTCTGATAATAATGAGTGGCAGGTGAGTTTGGGAATAACTTACTTCAGGTACTTTAGAACTGTACCATTATCTGCTGCCTTTTCTGTTTTTGCTGCCAGGAAGCCCACAGCCATTTGGAGCCACTTGCTGTTTCCAGATGGTGTTGTATCTTTTTTCATGCTGCTCTTGTGCTTAGCACCATGAACAATATGATTCTACTCTTACCACAGGCAGTTTCCTCACAGGGCCTTTAAATTGCCTTAAGATACAGAATGTGGCACCAAACATAGTTTAACACAGATTACACCAAACTGAATAAACCAGCATGAGGTTCCATCAATGCACTGTATGGGAATGTGTCTGCTGAAGTGTTGGTTTATTTTTAAAGAGCACTATTTATCAACAGCTAGATGCATTAGCTGATGCTTTGAACGAAGGGTCTGTGACCGGAATCTTCTACTCTCGCTGGTGGTGAGTTTGGAGGCAGAAAGGGCATGCAATCAACTCAACTGCAAGTGGGCCCTGCAACATAAACAACAAGTGAGATTCCGCGGGCTGCTTATCACCTCAGGGCGGGGACATCCCTCAATCAAAGGCACTCGGTGTCTAATCGAGCATTGGACATTGGGAAGGACGGGCCCATTGAGAGCTACCCTCCTGCCCCTGCCCCCATCTCCCCCATGATCCCTACCCCATGAAACCCTCCCCTCATGATACTTAGCTGTAATTTGAGTCCTCTGTGATCCTGGGACCCCGGGGGTAGGGGGTGGGTGTGAGGGTGTGCTCCTGGCAGCACGACCACCTCTGTGGTGCTGCTGAGCGCAAGGGCTGTTGGCCTCAGAATGGCTGGCAGCTCTTGCTAGGCTGAACTTCTGTCTCGGGGCCTTCATTCAAGGGGAGGGCCTGCCGATGGCCTCGCCACTGCCTGATTGGCTTGTGTTTGGCGGGCCTTCCCGCAAACAGCCACACTCCAGATGGTAGGTGAGACTTTTGATGCCTGAACATGATTCTGCCCACATGCATTATCACACAAACAGCCATCCTCATACAATGGAATGTCAGACATAGAAAACAATGTTTGCTTTTATTATGTACAAAATTTTATAGAGGGAAAGAAGAACACAAAGGTAATAACAACCATTCATTATAAAATCAAAATACTGCGGATGCGGGAAATCCGAAATAAAACCAGAAAATGCTGAAAATACTCAGCAAGTCTTGCAGCATCTGTGGAGAGAAACCAGAGTTAATCGGTGGAATTTAACGTCCCTCCCGGAGGCAGGTTTGAAGGCCAGGATGTGTTTGATCAGGCAGGAGGGTGTGATGTGGACCAAGCTCTGGGAAGGAGAATGGATGGCAGACACTTAAGGGTCGTGTTTCACCACAGCTGGTATTCAAACAGCAGTGGACAGGGAACTCACAATCTGGGGAGGCCCACCCAGCAAACCCTGTCGTGTTTTCCTGCAACCTAGCAGGGAAGCTATGACAAAGATCAAATAGTGATCAGCTCATCATTCAGGCTTGCACAAGAAAAATGAGCCCTTAAATAAGGAATAGAAAGCTTGCAGAACCATAGTCAGCATGGCTCCATGTCGGAGGAAGAGGCAAGAAATTAAGATACATCATCAATCCTTTTTGAACAAATTCACGGTAGCGTCAGTGAAGCAGCAGTCTATTGCATGCTGAGTTCGCTCACAAAAAAGACAATAAAAAGGAGTAGGAGTGGACTACATGGCCCATCAAGCCTTCTCCGCCATTCAATATGATCATGGCTGATCTTGGGCTTCAACTCTACTTTCCCGCCCACTTCCCATATCCCTTAATTTCCTGAGAGACCAAAAATCTGTCCATCCCAGCCTTAAATGCATTCAATGATGGAACATCCACAACCATTTGGGGCACAGAATTCCAACGATTCACAACCCTTTGAGTGAAGAAATTTCTCCTCATCTCAGTCCAAAATGATTGGTGCCTGCACTGTGCACCCCACCCCCACCATGTTTTATGTTCCCCGACCAGCGGAAACAATCTCTCGGCATCCACAGTATCAACTCCCTTGAGAATTGTGTATTTTTCAATGATATCGCCTCTCATTCTTCTAAACTCCAAAGAATATACTCAGCTTTTCATCAGATGACAACCAACCCTCTCATCCCAGCGACCAATTTAGTGAAACTTCACTGTACTGCCTCCAATGCAAGTATATCCTTTCTCAAATGTGGAGACCAAAACTGCGCATGGTATTCCAGATGTGGTCTCACCAGAACCCTCTGTAACTGTAGCAAGACTTCTTTATTCTTATGCTCCAGTCCTCTTGCAATAAAGGCCAACATGCCATTTGGCTTCCTAATTGCTTGCTGCTCCTGGGTGCTAATTTTCTGCATCCTTTGTACCAGCACACCAAAGTCTCTTTGAACAACACTTACAAGTTACTCATCTTTTTAAAAAATTCTGCTTTTTCACTCACGACCAAAATGAATAACTTCACATTTCCCTATATTATATTCCATCTGCCATCTTGTTGCCCACTCACCTAACCTGCGTATATCTCTTTGCAGCCTCTCTGTGTTCTCCTGACAGCTTACCTTTCCACCTGGTTTAGTATACATACATTACTCTCTGTCACTTCATCTAAATCATTAATTTAGATTGTAAATAGCTGAGGCACCAGTACTCCATTTACACTGCCTGCCAACTTGAAAAAGCCCTGTTTATGACAACTCTCTGCTTTCTATCTATTTCCAATCCTCTATCCATGCTAATATATACCCCCAACTCCAAGGGCCTTTATTTTGCCTCTGAGCCTTTTGTGCGGTACCTTATTGAATGCCTTTTAGAAATCCAGATGTACTACATCTACTGGTTCCCCTTTATCTACCCTATTAACTCCATCCTCAAAAAACTCTAATAAATTTATCAATTTTAGAGATTTAGAAATCTCTAACGAGATCTCTCTTTAGTATAAGCATGTTGACTTGTTCTAATAATACAATGCTTTTCTAAGTACACTGTTAAGACTTTCTTAATAATAGATTCCAGCATTTTTCCAACAACTGATGTTAGGCCAACTGATGTGTAGTTCACTGCTTTCTCACTCCTTCCTTACTTGAAAAGCAGTGTAACATTTGCCAACTTCCAATCGAGTGGGAAACTTCCTGAATCAAAGGAATCTTGGAAAATCATAGTTAGTACATCAACTATCTCTACTGTTATCTCTTTTGGAATCTTAGAGTGTAGTCCATCAGGTCCCTGGGATTTATCTGATTTTAGTCCTTTTAATTTTTGCACCACTTTATCTCTGCTGATAGTAATTTTCCCAATTTCCTCACTCTTTTTAGCCCCTACATTATTGTCTATTTCTGGCATGAAACTTATGTCTTCTACTATGAAGACAGACACAAAATATTCATTCAATGCCTCCACCATTTTCTCATTCCGATGATAATTTCTCCTATCTCTGTTTCTAAGGGACCAACATTTACTTTAACTACTCTCTTCCTTTTTAATAAAAACTCTTACAATCTGTTTTTACATTCCTGGCTAGTTTATTCTCATTCTATTTTTTCCCTTTTTATCAACTTTTTGGTGGCCCTTTGCTCCTTTCTAAAACACTCACAATCCTCAGATTTGCCACTGTGTTTAGCAATAAAATTGTAAGCCTCTTCTTTTAATCTAATGCTATTCTTAACTTCCTGAGTGAGCCACAGATGTGTCCTTGCTGAGTTTCTGTTCTTCTGTAGAATGTATTTTTGTTAAACATTTTGAATTGTTTCTCTCAATTTTTGTCACTCTTCATTTCCCTCCAAACCTTTTAGTCTATTTACCCAATTAGCCAGCTCTCCCCTCTTACCTATGTAATTGGCTTTGTTTAAGTTTAGGATTTTTGTTAGCGATTTAAATATGTCACTTTCAAGTTTAACATGGAATTGAATGATATTATGGTCACTATTTCCCAGTGTATCTTTCACTATGACATTACTAATTAACCCTGCTTCATTACACATTTCTAAATCTAAGATAGCTTTATCCCTAGTGGGTTTCACTACATACTGATCTAAGAAAGTGTCACGAAAACATTCTACAAACTCATCTTCTAGATCATTCTTGCCAATTTGATTGTCCCATGAAGATTAAAGTCCCCCACAATTATTACATTTCCTTTGTTACAAGCACCCAATAATTTCTTGTTTAATGCTGTGCCTAAGAGTACAACTACTTTAAACTACTTGTACCATTGTTTTCTGACTCTTGCTATTCCTAAATTCCATCCATACTGATTCTACTTCATTAGTGTCCTTATGTTAGGGCTATCCCACCTCTTTTGCCATTCTTTCTGCCTTTCCAAAATATTGTGTACCCTAGAATATTTATTTCCCAACCTAGATCACCTTGTAGCCATGTTTCTGTAATGGTGATTAGATCTAAATCATTGACTTCTATTTGTGCCACTCATTTATATGAATTTACCATTATGCCGGTGGGAAAGCATGTCGGCCCAGAACACGCCTGGACAAGTGTGACATGCAGAAGTTGAGACTTATCGTTAGGGCCTTGTTTAGATTGATGACATCTGAGGAGAAGAAAATGCTGGAGCCCTACAGCTACTGGACCTTGGAGGAACACAGACGTCGCATGCTGGATGGACCTTCATGCACATGGCTCCACCACAAAGCAGCTCATGGAAGGTGGGAGGTCTCCTTTGATGTCTCGCGTCTGCTTCAGAAGATCACAGTTTTGGCCATGAGCTGCTATGAATGGTCGATGAAGTGGGGGAAGAGGAAGGTCTAGGTGTGAGTGGGAGTGGAAATTGTACTGGGGGGTGGTGAGGTTGGAGAGTGGGAAACGAAGGTGCCGGGGGGGGGGCGTGAGATTGGCAGGGGGAAGTAGGCTGTGCAGGGGAACAGGGAATATTGGGGGAGCAGGGAGTACGGTGTTGGGGGGGCGGGGTGGGGGGGAGGAGGATGTAATGGGGGAGAATGCTGCAAAGGGGGAGGAAGATGTAAGGGAGGAAGTTTGGAAGGGGGAAAGTGTCCAGGTGGAGGATGGAGTAAGCGTGGGGGGTTGTCCAGGTGAATGTGCAAGGCTGGGGTCTGTGGACTCAATGACTGCCTACTTGGGAGTAAACTGAGGCTAGGCATGGTAGGAGGGAATGGTGAGTGTGAGAGGGGGCAGAGAGAGCTGGTAAGGTGGAAGGGTGAGGGTGCATCAGTAACGGTAGAAGGGACGGGGAGGATGGTCGGTGGGGACTTGGAGGCAGATACGGACCCTGGGGTTGGAAGGAGGAGGTTAGGGAGGTGAATGTGAATGGGGGTGGGATTCTCAGGAAGGTAGGGAAAATGCAAGTTCACCTGGACGTCCTGGAATGACGGGGGCTCGGGTTGGTAGGTGACAGTGGGGAGGTGGAAGGTGATTCCAGGGGGTCCAAGTGATGGGGGAAAGGACATGGGTGACTGGGGGAAGGGAAAGGACAGCGGAGCTAATGATGAACTTGACAATTAACATTTCGCAGAAATAGACAATGAACGGAGCCTCTAGTTGGATGGGCACAGGTGCTGCCTGTGATCAGTGGGTGGGTGGAGATGCAGGTCAGCTCAGATGGGCAACTGAAAGAGAACCCCAGCAGGCAGCATTGAAAATGCTCAGAACATTAAGAGGAGTGTGATGGATGAACATTTCACGTGCATGGGAGAATGCTTGCACAAGGCTCTGAAATGCCCTGCCACACATACACACTTCTCCTGCCAGAGTCACTCGTGGTCCGGCTGCGTACAGCTGAACTGCTAGTGGTGCGGGGGGGGTTGGGGGGTTGCAAGGATGCTGGGGGAGGACTCGTGAAACCTGTCAATCAAGCTAAACGGCAACATTATACATTATTCAGTGAAAGTGAATAAATTTTCTGATTATAAAGTGACAAAATGTTTCACTTGTGATCAGAATTTCTTAACTTTCTAGGCCTACTACATCTTCTAGGTGCTGCCCTGACATCTGCAGCAGGGGTGGAAACAGTCTGTGCAATGGTTGACCCCATTGCCTCTGATGACTTCAGCGTGGGTCCTCTGGAGAGCCGAGGCCTTGAGGGCCCCGGTTTGCTTTGGCTATCTAGTGCAGTGACGGAGGATGAGGTTGAGGCAGGCACATGCAAAGGGGATTTGGAGGGAGTGGACAGCCTTTTGAGGTTCCTAAGTGGATGACCCAGGGTACCCAGCTGCTGCTCCTCCTCCCTTTGGGTGCCCGAGGGCCCCGGCCTGACCCCTTGAGGGGAAAGAGCACCTGGAGGGATGTTGAGGTGACCTGTTTCCCTCTCGCGTTGCCACTGCAGGAACTCATCCATGGCTACTGTGGTGGAGTGCAGATCTGTACACATCTCTGTGTTCCGCTGGACCAGGGTCCCCATGACATCCACCATCCTTCTCATGGAGACCTTCATGCGCGTATATGTGGGCAGCACTTCATCAGAGAGCAGGTGGATGCGATCCTCTGACTCACATGCCACTTTATTGTGGGCTTCCAACAGTTCTGTGTGATGTTCAGCTGCCTTCTGCTGACTCTCCAAGATGAGTTGGAAGGCCAGAGGCTCATCATCTGACTCGGACCTCAGTGATACCTGTTCACCGGCAGTCCTCCGAGTGCCAGGGAGCTCGGCTGAACCTGCCTTCTCATGCTGCGGAGACGTGTTCATGCAGTGATCACTAGATTGTGAACCCACCTGTTCTAGATCTAGGTCCAACCGAGGTGTTTGTCTCTGTGCTGGTGGAGGGTGGGGGTAAGCGCTGTGACAGGTCTTCCAGGCTGCTTATTTCCAGCTCTTCAATGGAGGAGGTATCCTCTTGGCTGGAGGTGAGGACCTGGATGCAGTTGAGGAACTGGCTGACTGAGGGTGTCGGTCGCTTGGCGGAGCTCCCTGTGAACCAAAGTAGAGACAATTAGTACATGGCAGTAGAGTCAAAAGTAGGAGAGAGGGCACTCACAGTTGCATTGAGAGGGATGATGTGGCGCAGGATCCTCACATGGGTGTTTGCCGTTAACCTCACCATTGTCACGAGCATGATCCACGTCCTCATCAGTCAGCATGATGGCACGCTCCTCAAAGTGAGTGAGGGACCTAATGTGGGCCACTCCACCCCCAACCTGGGACCTCTCCTTGCTGTTGTGAGCCAGCTTCTCCTGCATGAAAACAGATGGAGAGAGTGTGAGCAGGACACATGGCACTGCGTGGAATCTTTGTGTGGTGAGTGGAGCCAGGGACAGGATGAGGACGTGAACTCCAGTGGGTATGTGCCTGATGAAGATGTGAGGGTGTGTGTGAGAGTTAGTGGTGTTGTCCCTTGAGGTGTGAGATCCCTGTGGATGTGTAATGGGTTTGGGAGTGTATGAGTTGAGAGTGATGAGGTGGTTAACTTACCCTGGCGGAATGAATGAGAGCATTCACCCTCTTCCTGCACTGGGTGGCTGACCTCCTCTGTGCTCTGGTGGTACTGACCGCCACTGTCACCACCTCCCAAGCTGGATTAGTGACTCTGGTGGACATCCTGCAGCCAGAGCAGGAATAGAGGACATTGCGGTGGCCTTCCACTGCGCCTAGCAGGTGCCCCAGAGAGGCGTTACTAAATTTGGGGGCTGCCATCTTTGCTTTCGGGGCCATCTGTCACCTGGAGCAGTCCTGGTCTGTCAACAGGAAGTAGGCATGTGCTCTGGTGTGCTTTAAATATGGTGCCCGGAATGAGGAAGCGCTGAGGTCATGGCGTGATAGGAAAATCTGAACCTATCTGCCAGCGACCTGGAGTACTTCCTGTGAATTCAGTATTAATGAGGCAGGACAAGTCAAGAAGGGGAGGATACAACATGAAATCCCGCCATTGCGGACAGTGGGTAAAACGGCTTTTTTCACACCCGCTAGTGCACTTAGGCATCAAGATGTATGGGGAGAGAGCGGGAGTATGGTGTTGAGATAGAGGATCAGCCATGATCATATTGAATAGCAGAGCAGGCTCGAAGATCCGAATGACCTACCCCTGCTTCAATTTTTTTATGTTTCTATGTTAGTGCAAATCTGGGAAAATTCTGCCCAGAGTTAATGTTTTGAATTGCATATGACTCGTCAGCTCAGAAGAAGAGTCATGTTTAACTGGAAACATTGGCTCTGTTTCTTGCGCCACAGATGCTGCCAGATCTGCTGAGTTTTTCTCGCACTTTCTGTTTTTACGACAAAAACCTGCCTGAGAAAACTCAACAAATTTAGCCCTTTGACCGAATCCTGGTTAAAGTAATCCCAATCCCAATCCTAGGATGGGGTCTTTATTCATTCCTGGGCAGGACCGGTTTAAACCTGCCATTCAATTTAGCATACTAGTTTCCTGACGCAAAACTGGCAGATTGTGATTCAGAAAAGTCAAGGCAGCATGGGAAGGGGCAATCTGCCCACTCTGTGCAAATGGCCTAGTAATGAGTTTGTTGTCAGCTTGTTAAAGGACCAGTTTTGTAAATTCGTTCTAAGGAGTGGGTTCAATGCACCATGAGAACCACAACAAGGGGGAGGAGGCGGTGAGGCAGCAGGGAGCCTGCTGGAATGGTGGGACACAAGCAAGAGATAGCATTGATGAGCAAAGCCGAAGAAAAGGCTCTCATTCAAATGCAACCTTCTCAGTGAGAAGAATTATCTATCATATCTCTGCACTCTTGACAAGGGCATTTTGGAAGGTCTGGGATTAGAAGGGTGGGTGAGAGGGGTGAGCAGGACAGATCCCTCTGCTAATGGACGTTTCATGCTCATAACAGTGGCAGGAACGTTCTACATTCCATTGCCAACCAGGGAAGGGCACCGAACTTGCTCTGATCAGAATTAAAGAGCAGCATCTGTCAGAGCACAGGCATTGGGGTAAAGGGGTGAGGAAGAAGGGTCAGGAAGGCTCCAGAGCCTGCACCTTACACAATCTTCACCAGCACACTCCGTAACTCTGACAACCCTCACTTTGCATTACTTTTTATATTCATTAATGGGATGTGGGTGTCGCTGGCTAAGCCAGCATTTATTGCTCATCCCTTATTGTCCTTGTTAAGAGGGCATTTAAGAGTCAACCACATTGCTGTGGGTCTGGAGGCACATGTAGGCCAGACCAGGTAAGGACAGCAGTTTTCCTACGGAAACATACAAGTCAGCCTTAATCAAAAAATTCCATGTGCTTTATTGCTTAATGTTTAACTATAATTTATATTAGAAACACCAAATCGACCCACAAAGTGCCTTACCTGTGCTCACAGCCACTCTTTTGAGGTGCTGCTCCTGAGGATGAGATGCAGGCAGATTCTTGCTATTACCTGTCTGGGATCGAGATCCGCATGACAGTTTGGCCTCGGCATGAAGGTGCTGGCAGGGGGTGGTGGCACCTCCAACGGTTGTTGCACCAACATCACTGTGGGTACAGTTCTGAAACAAAGCGTGACTCCACAGATGCTTCGCCCATTGGAGGGGGCGGCCAAGGTGGATGAGAATGACAGAGCTCCATGAGGGGTGACACCCTTATCACCATCAATTGTCCCATCAGCCTCTCATGGCACCCTTAATCGCTGAAGAGAACCACCAGCTGGGCCACAGCTGGCATCCACTCCATGCTTCAGTGCACCATTTGCAACACAGACTATCAATGCTACCGAATAATGCATGTCAGTGATGCCTCTCTGAGAAATGCTACATATTTTCTGAGGGTTAAAGATTCTCCTATTTTTTGCCCATTCACCTTTTTGCAGTTCAGAGTCCAGATGTGTAATGTCTTTATTATTGTTACTTTTTTGCACAATTAAATGTAGTTTCTTTATTATGTATGATTCTTCCTATAAGGCTGCCTAACACTTCCTCATTTTTTCAGTTTCTGGCCAGTATCCTCTGTGCACAAACCCATGGAGCAAAATCCAGAAAGATTCAAAACGTTATGCCAATATGGTTGAACTTGTTTTGAATTGAAATCTTCATTGCTCTCCACAACTTATGGCTCACAACCACACAACTGAAATCAAATAGCTTCCCTCCCCATGAAACCCTCAAGCTCATCACAACAAGTATCTGCTTCAAGACCTCAAATTGAAACTGCCATGAACAGAAGCACTCCTAGCTGGCTTCCCATATTCTACCCACCATAAACTCAAGGTCATCCAAACCTAAGGGGAGGCGGTAGTGTCGTGGTATTGTCACTGGAATGGTAATCCAGAGAACCAGGGTAATGCTCTGGGGACCCCCAGTTTGAATCCCACCAAGGCAGAAGGTGGAATTGGAATTCAATAAAAATCTGGAATTAAAAGTCTAATGATGACCATAAAACCATTGTCGATTGTTGTAAAAACTGCAGTCTACCCCTGAACAACATTCCCAACATTTATGGGGAGATGATGGTATAGGGTTAATGCCAATGGTCTAGTAACCCAGAAGCTCAGGCTATTGGTCTGGGGACAAGGGTTCAAGTCTCAGTAATGGCGACCAGTAAACAATCATTGATTGTTGTAAAACCTCACTTGGTTCACTAATGTCCTTTAGAGATGGAAATCTAAAAGTGACTCCAGATCCATCACAATGCGGTTGACACCTAACTGCCCTCTGAAATGGCCTAGCAAGCCACTCAGCTTATAGGCAATTAGAGATGGGCAACGAGTAACATACCCCATGAAAGAATTGAAAAAAATTCCAAGGAATGACTCCTCTCTCATCTCTTCTCTGAGCAGCTTTTCCCCAATCTGCATGGAACAGCCTCTTGAGGATCCAGAAACCTCACCAAGAAATAAGAGAAAAAGATCAGGGAGGCAACATAGTGGAAGGTAGTAGAGGAGAGATGTGAACAAAATGGAGGACAGAGGGGAAGAGTGGAAAGGAAGCTGGGAGAGGAAGGTGAGAGGAGAAAAGGATTGGCAGGGGCAGGGACATTTTTTATGTATCTCTTAGCCCTTCTCATGACTTTACCATCTTCCTACTTCACTCCTCTCCTCTGTCACCTACCTCTCTCCCTTTTCCAACCTTTCTTTCACCTGTCCCCCTGCCCCTCATTTGTTTTCCTATTTTACTCCCTCCTCTTTGTTTCTCCGCTTTCCTATTTTCCTTCTGCAGTCTTCTTTCCTTCCTTCTTTCAACGCTTTTCTCTCATACTCCATCCCTTCCTCTCCTATTGCTCTCTCGATGTCCTATACACTAGCCCCCCTCCCTTTTCCTGCTCCCTGCCTCATTTATCTCCTCTGCACCATCTCACTATCCAATGATCTATCCCACCCTCTCCTTTCCCTCCATCTCTCCCACCCCTTCCCTCTTCTCCTCCCCCTCTCTCCCCTACTCCTTTGGCCAACTTTCTTCTTCCTTCTCTCTTCATTCCTCCTTCTTGATGCCATCTCCTCCTCCTTGCTCCTCCCCTCCTCATTACTTTCTCTGCTTCCCCTATTGTCCCTTTCCAGTCCTTTCCCCTCCACCACCTTACTCCTACTCTACTACATTCTTCCCTCTCCATCCTCTCCCCATTCCCTCTCCACCATTAGCAAGTAGTATTATTACAAAGAGGACAAGTTTAAGTAGGCTAAATCCATTATAAATCTGGGTTCTGCAATTTAGAATAAAATATAAAGCTAAGAACAGAACTTTAAAATAGGAACTGAATATCAGCTGCATGCACTAATACAATTATTCTCCTTTCACCCCACCACATTTGAGGACTGCACTACAACTTAACCCTGTGTGCAATGCCACAAGAGAGTGACTAGTGTATGTATGTGAGAGAGAAAAAGAGACTTAGAGCAATTAATCCACCTACTCAGTTGGATTATGATGGGAGAATCTTACCGACACAAGGCCTATGTAACAGGGTTATCAAAAGGTTTGTGGGAGCTGTTCTGTTAGCCTATGTTAGGTTGAAGTATATCAAGTCTAACTATGATAGATGTGTGAGAGCTGAGAAATAAAAAGTGGTATTGTTGCCTCTTCAAGCCAGCTTCTGAAATACCTCCCCATTTCAATGCAGGGTCAGTAACCCAGTCTCTTCCTTTATCTACTCCACTACCCAGAGACTTAATTAATATTAAAGCAGGGGTCACAGAGGGTAGACAAATCTCTTCACAATATGCATGAGAAACACCCATCAATTTACTTCAGTGTTAAATGTGTTATGGCAAACTGGCCATTACTGCAAATATTTCAATGAGGCACTGGACTTGGCGATTTGCTATATAAAAAGCAGTGTAAATTGTTGGGGAGAGAATAGCCTTGGATTGCTTTCATTATAGTGACATTGTACGAGTGGCACAATGACAATTTGATACCCAGTGGCGCATTTCAATGTAAATCATGTCACACAATTTTGTCAAATACATCGCATTGAAGAAACTGCCTGTCTGAAACGCTACTGATAGAAAAAAGGTAGTGGCCAAAAACTGCATGGGAGAATACAAGTCGTGTATGCACTTGTTATAAAATAAAAAGCCACCCAACACTCACCTTTTACAAAAATTCTGCTCACATATCCTGTGGCTGTGGAAATGTAACTAACTAATAGGACAGGTTAAAGGTTACGACAAGGTCATTCTGCAATGTTGGCATACAGTCGAATTGAAAGAAAACAACAAAAACATGTCTTGTCATTCAGATTGCCATGGAAATAAACAAGGAAAATTCATTAAGTTCACATGCCCCACATACCTTAGCATGTACAAATCAGGGGTCAGTCACCACTGGATTACGTTCCACGTCACAGATAGCAGCATAGAAACAAATGCTTAACACATTCTAAGGAAAGTGTGAAGAGGGCAGAAATACATATCTACGTACCATAATTATTCTTTCTCCTGCCACCAAATTACTTGGGTATATTATCCAGTTGGCCATCTTTTATGCGTAAGACAGTGAAGGTTGGTAGGCTATTCCATTGGGAAGACACCATACCGGAACCTGAGTCTTATCTTATCTACTCCAAACATCCAGAGATGCTACATTTTCCACCAGGAGTTGCTGCACAGCATTCAGAAGTGGGAGCCCTGTCTGATTTTTCCCTCTCTGACTTTAGACTAATTAGAGGGCCCACACCATCACTGTAGATCAGGCCAGTTAAGTCAGCATAGACGTTTATAGCTCAATTCGACAGTGCATTAACCAGCTGAGCCATGGGCAATGCTCATTTCAACACATACTGTCAGAATAAAGTTGTGCTTTATGGGACTTAATTACCCTGTTGATTAATCTTACTGTAATGAGAAAGGTGTTATACATGTATTATCTGAATCCAACTGGCCAAAGTTTCAGGGATAGATTTTTGTGTTACTTTAACACAGAGCAGCAGGGCCAAAATTACTTTACTGGTGGAATTTTCAACTTATCATCAAGTTGCCCTCTGTCCCAATTGTCAGGTGAACCTCCATCCAAACACCACAAGTTTGCATCTGAAGCAAGCAGGAGACTCATTCATTACTGCAAATTAAGGTCAAATAGCAAAGTTAGGGACCCAATTGAATTTTCATGTCCACGCTGCTACTTGCTCTTCCTGCTATGGGCTGAATTTTTGCTCCCGAGTCGAAAGCACAGAGTCGGGAAAATTCCCGGCTTTGAAGGCCCAACTCCGAAGGAAGTGCCCCAGATATTCCAATTTTCATTCCGGATGGGGCCAGGGCTTATTGGGAGTTGGCCCGCAGACCCCGCAAGTAGTGGAGGCGGGCTCAACGTGGGTTCAGCAACTTAGCTGGCGATCAAAGGCAGACCAGTAAGGAGTTCCTTCTGTGATGCAGGAAGTATATGGAGGTGCTGCTTTCATTTGGAGGAGACATCATTGAGCAGTCAGGTGAATGCAGACTGTAATAGTTGTTCAGTTGATTGCTGACACTGGAACAGATGACCCATCAGGGGCTTTTGAAAGGAAAAACTAGTCATTGCTACTGCCTATTCACTTTGAAATGAAGGAATACACTTTACCAATTTAAGGCTGGAAAATCATCACTGGACACAGCCATTGAGATGGTAGCATCTTGGCACCATCAGCTGCTCATGAAATTCTGTATTGACTTAAGTTACTGATAGGGTGCTTAGGATTACTGATACTTTTCTAGCCTGACAGCTCAGACTGTTACTTTAACACCAACCAGAAAGAACTCCAGCAGCTCCCAGCTGACCAAGTAGCCGGTCACCATCTCTGAACTCCTCGAAGCCTTTTGATTTTAAAAGTCTTTGACCATCGCCTGCCAAGCGGTCTAAGTACAGAAAGCCCATGGTGCTGCAGTGTGATTTGCTTCAAGGATTCTCTTGTTGCTGTCTCCAACCAGGACCTCATCTGGACTGAACTCCGCCATGAAGGAAACACCCTCTGGACGATGACTTCTTGGGCTCTGAAAATCACCAGAATTAACCATTTGCCACAATCCTTTGCTGTTCCACCTACCCTCTTTCCACTCGTCTCTCAGGGTGTGCTCATTCAATTGACATTTGACCAGGACCCTCAAAGCTGAACAATCTCATCGCATAACAGTGTGACTCAAAGGGAGCCAGCAGTTAATGGCTGGGAGCATAGCATGCAATCTGGGAGTGACAGCCACAAAATCTAGGCCACCCCGCATTCGTCCAAACCCATTTCCAACCCCCACCCCATCCCCAGCCCTGCCCAACATTAGTTGTTAATGAGTTAGAGAACATGGTTTGTATATGTAAGCAGACAATGGCCTGAATTTTTCCCGCGTTGGGCAGGCTCGGTGGGAAAGGGCAGAAGCAGTCGCAGAGCCAGCTGCCGTCAGCGATCGGCTCCACACCGCCATTTTACACAGGCGGGCCAATTAAGGCCAGCCCAGCGTAATACGTGAGCAGTAGCGCTCATCGCTACCTGTGCGGGCAGGAGGAGGAGCGGGAGTTGGGGCTAGCACTCTTTTGCACATGCACATAAAAGAGCGCTTCAATGCCTCAGGGAGATTGAAGCGCTTTTGAAAACAATAAATAAAATCAATAAAAATTTAATGAAACATGTCCCCTCATGTGACTGTGTCACATGAGATGGGACATGTTTTTATTTTTCAGAAAAACTTTTTATTTAATTCATAAAAGCTTTAGGAAACCTCATCCCGCTCATGGATGAGGCTTCCTAACAAATGTAAAGGCCACTTGGCTTTTTTGCCTGCCCGCCAAACATAAGGTTGGATGGGCAGTGTAAACTCGATATTAATTACTTCGTTGATGGCCTTAATAGGCCTTTTAATTATCGTCGGGTGCACAGCCGACTCCGGTGAGCACCCGCCAAGCGAACCATCACAAGACAGCGCGATGAGGTCGGGACGCATGCCCGATGTCATCACGCGTCATTTTACGTGCCAGCGTGCTGGGCCCGCCCCCGCATGCCAACTGAAAAATCCTGGCCAATGTGTGTGAGACCATTCAAAGCTGGATGCCTTATGTGTCTCTCCTTTCCTTATGCCAGAATGTTTCACTGAAGAGAGAATAAGGAAGGAGTGGGAGGGCCTGCACCCCACATCAGTGATCAAGACCTCCAGATCATGGTGGAGAAGGTCCAGACACAGCGTGTAATATTATATCCACTGGCCACCGGAAGTCAGCAACCAAGTGGACAAGGCAGGAGATAGCCTCCACTGTGAGCACAGCAGATGACCATTGAAGAACATGGATCCAGGAGGAGGTTCCATGACTGCTGTGCTCTAGCAAGGTGACTTGTTCAGCACAAACACACAGAGGTCTAAGTGATGGTTCACATCTGAATGCTGCACTTATGGTGGGAGACCAGGCACACACCTCTCCTATAGTATGTATGCATACTCCTGTAGGTGCATACAGTAAAGGCGTGAATGTCCACTGTTAATGCACTGCACATTTTTTTTTAAATGTATTCTTTAATATGATGTAGGCCTCACTGGCTAGGCCAGCATTTATTGACCATCCCTAATTGCCCTTGAGGAGGTGGTGGTGAGCTACCTTCTTGAACTGCTGCAGTCCATGTGGTGTAGGTACACCCACAGTGCTGTTTGGGAGGGACATCCAGGATCTTGACCCAGCAACAGTGAAGGAACGGTGATATATTTCCATGTCATGATGGTGAGTGGCTTGGAGGAGATCTTGCAGATCATGTGTTCCCATAAATCTGCAGCCCTTGTCCATCAAGGTGGTAGAGGTTGTGGGTTTGGAAGGTGCTGCCGAAGGGGCCTTGGTTAGTTGCTGCAGGTGTCTTATAGATGGTACACACTGCTGTCATTATGCATCGGTGGTGGAGGGAGTGATTGTTTAAGATGTAGATGGGGTGCCAATCAAGTGGGCTGCTTTGTCCTGATTGGTGTCAAGCATCTTGAGTGTTGGAGCTGCACTCATCCAGGCAAGTGGAGAGTATTCCATCACACTCTTGACTTGTGCCTTGTAGATGGTGGACAGGCTTTGGGGAGTCAGCAGGTGAGTTACTCACTGCAGAATTATGAGCCCCTGACCTGCTGTTATAACCATAATATTTATATGGCTGGTCTAGTTCAGTTTCTATTCAATGGTAACCCCCAGAATGTTGATGGTGGAGTATTCGACAATTGTAATGCCATTGAACATCAAGGAGGAGTGGTGAGATTCTCTTTTGTTGGAGATGGCCATTGCCTGGCAGTTATATTACTTGCCACTTATCAGCTCAAGCCTGAATGTTGTCCAGGTATTGTTACATATTGACACGGACTGAGGCATCACAAATGGTACTGAACATTCTGCGATCACCCGCAAACATTCCCACTTCTGACTTTATGATGGAGGGAAGATAATTGGCTGAAGAAGCTTAGGCCGAGGATACTATCTGCAGCAATGTCCTGGGGCTGAGACAGCGGCCTCCAACAATCTCCACCATTTTCCTTTGTGCTGGGTAAGACTGTAAACTCTGGAGAGTATTCTCGATTCCAATTGACCTCAATTTTGCTCGGGTTCCTTGGTGCAACATTCAGTTTATTGCTGCCTTGATGTCAATGCCAGTCTGTTTCACTTCAACTGTATTCTATATGAATTTGGTTTTCTATTACAGCATAGCACAGCCTAAACTTCCTGGCTTCCTGCTCTTTCCAGGCTGACACAGGGAATATCAATAATATAAGTAAATCTGTGCATGCTGTCACATCAAACAAACATTTTCATCGTTTTCTCCCAAGTTCAGGGCAACAGTAAATACCGCCCTTCAGCCTAATAGATAAGAACCCATTGCTTTCATGAATGATGAGAAATTTGACTTCATTAATGTGCCACAGGTGCATGATCACCAAGAGCTGATCATACAAGTTTCTGCCTCCTTTCCTGGCGGCTGCTATAATGCTTTTATCTTGTGACAACTATCCCTCCCTCCACTCTTTGCCTCTGCATGGCAAATGCAAAGAGGGCTGCTTGGAAACAAGTGCTATCCACAGCAGTGTTGGATCATGACTCCTCACAGGGACCAAACTTGGCTACATTAAGATTGGTGGGTAAATGGAAGCAGACCATTCGTCTTCAAACAACAATTCTGGGTGGAACATTACGTCCCACCCCAATAACAGGCTGGCAGGTAGGGAGGACATAAAATTGAGTGGCAGATTGGGGGCGCCATGCTTGTTGCTAACCCACTCCCATTGGTATTTTACCAGTGGCAGGGGGTACCCACACCACATGGCAAGGCCACCAGGTGACCCCTGACACCTTACCCAATGGAGGACCCTCCCACATAATACTACCCATGCCCACATTCCACCCCATCCCAACTCCCCGCCCTCTAAATCTTGGCCCTGGTAGAACCCCACCCATCTTCTTATCTGGCTCCATTGATGATCGCTGTTGGGTACTTCCTGGGACTAGAGAGTTGCAATCACCTGAGTGGCCAGCAGTTCTCTGGAGCTGAACTTCTTCCACGATGGAGCCAGAAGCTTTGCTCTGAGCCAATTAATGACCCACTTAGCGTAAATTCAGCCCGGCCCTGACTTTTCAGCTGGGGCAGGACCCCCACCTCCATGTAAAATCCATCCCTGATGTCTGGACACATCCGGTGGTTTCCTGCAGTTCAACAGAGAGACAGTACCCTGTGTGACAATAGTTTACTCTATCCTCCATAAATATACTCTGCTACAGGGGAAATACACAAAGTCGCCGTTGGACAAGGACTTTCAGCTTGATGTGGGAGACGATGCTAAGACCATGAAGCAGGAGGGGATCAACATTTGGCTGCAGTCAAAACTACTTAATAACAACTCATTGCAAAACCCTTCAGCTGAACGATTCTAGCTTCCCTGCATTAACAGTCATGTCTAACATCTCTCAAAGCTTTCACTAGCCAACAAACTGCATCTGCCTGAAGGCCAACATTGATATTCATGTCAGCCAATACTGCAGGGTCACCAGCTAATACAACAATACTGTCTGAAACACAAAAAATTCACAAAGCATTATGATTTTATTGACTTATAGAAATGTTTGTGAGCCCTTTATCACCCTGCTGTGAGCCATTGGTGCTGGTCTCAAATGTACTTTCACCTACTCTGTGCTTCTACAAGATACTCCCACAGTAGTTGCAGCATAGGAGGTGGAAAACTACTGTGACTTAGTCAGGGGTTCATGAGATGTTCCTGGCCAATGACTTCTGGTAGCTCCAGACTGAGATGGGCCCAGCTGCAGCAACTCCACCAGCTCTCTAACTCAGCTGGCTTTCTGTCACCAGGGTGGGGATGAATTGAGGGGATTATGAAGATTCAGTTGTCTTGTCTTCATGAGAGATGCCAATATGTTCTATTCCCATTGCACAATTATTCCTGCTACAGGGCTGTGGAACTGATGCTGATCTGTGGGACAGCAGAGCATATGACATTCATGAACTAACTGAAACCTTTTTTCCATTCGGTTTTGTAGCCTTTCTTTGGTGGAGAAGGTGGTTGAGGTCAGAGCCGGCATGGTCCAAGAATAAACATCTGTGAGTGATACTGTTAAAGATTTCCTGACTTGAAGATGGGAAGGCTCAGCTTTTGCATCTAAAGAAGCTACCAGACATGTCATGGCTACCTGTAGATTAATGATACCATAGGCCAGAGTCTCACACAATTTGAAATGGACTGTCCAAAGTGTTTTGAAAGCTCTTTGACAATGGCCAGAATTTTTCCATCAGCAATTTGGGGGCGGGGCCCGCTCGCCGATGGGAAAATGACGCGGGATGATGTCAGGAGGAACCCCTGACGTCATCCCGCCCCATTTAAATATTCAGGAAGGCGGGCGGACAGCGAAATCAGCTGTTCGCCCGCTGACCTGTAAATGGCCAATTGAGGCCATTGACAGGATAATTAAGTTAATTAAAGGCCATGCCCGTCCAACCTTAAGGCTAGCGGGCAGGCCAGGAGCCCCAGCGGGCTTCTGAAAAAACATGAAACCTCATCCACTGGCGGGATGAGGTTTCATGTCTGTTTAAAAAATCTTTAATAAAGTTTATGTAATATTCATTAACATGTCCCATCTCGTGTGACATTGCCACGTGAGGGGGACATGTTAATAATTTTTTCATTTTGCTATTTTTGATGTTTTTTAAACTGTCACCAATTTCCCTGAGACAGCACTTAGTGAAAGAGCGCACTTTGACCGTTGGGGAATCCCTCCCCCCCACCCCCGCACAGGAAGTGCAAAGCGCTTCCCGTTGGGCAGCCCGCCTTAATTGGCCCGCCCACTCAAAACGGTAGCGGGGCCCATTTCAGCGGCGGAGTTTGGCTGCCCACTCGCCGCCGAGCCGGTGGAGCCCGCCCGCCCATCAAGGGCTAAATTCTGCCCAATGTTACGGCACAATGGATGGTAAATGCTAAGCTGCTAAAATCCCAGAGGGAAACTTGAAACAACCACCATAACTGTTTTACAGTTTGTATTTTTATTTTGAAATGCGTGCCTTGAATTCAGTAGTAATAAGCCCACTGAGTCCTGGAGGTTGTTTTAAAAAAAACTAAATTAAACATTTATTAATAAAATAAATAATTTTAAAGACATACACAGGTCTACAAATTAGTACTATGATAACTTTTAGTTCCCTTAATTAATCTGACTCTGAGTTACACCCCTGTTAAAAGTAAACAGAAAAAACAAATAGATTTTAACAGACCCAGGCAAAGCACAATAGGCGAGCTCCAGTTACTGCAACTAGACTCAATGATATTGTGAATTGAATCTTTAAATTCTTCCAAAAGAATTACTTCTCGAAAAGCTGCATATGTTGTCTCTATTTTTAACACCCATATCTACCGGCCAGGATTACTTTGTTTTACTCTCTCAAGCTCAATATAAGTTTTCCCAGGCTGTTTTCTCGTATTCCTAAAATTCTGCCTGTATGCTTCAGGAACCAACTCATATGCACTCAAAATAGCCTTTTTTACCACATCATAGTTCACCGACATTTCTTCTGACAGTGAAGCATGATCCTCATGTGTTCTACCCACCAAACTGGATTGTAACAACAATGTCCAGTTTTCCTGTGGCCATTTCATTTGTTTAGCTATCTTCTCAACTGAAATAAAGAACACTTCAACATCTCTTTCCTCAAACTTTGGAAGAACTTGTACAAATTTAAATATCTCCCTGCTGGGTCCTGGAAATTGGTCCTTCCTCATCTTCTGGTGTGTCTTTTTTAACTGCCATCATTTTAATCTGGAATTCTCTGTCTCTCTCTTTTTCTCTTTCCTCCATTTTTAACCTCACCATTTCTAATTCCTTTTCCCGTTTTCTTTCTCTCTCCTACCTTTTTGCCTGTTCCCTCTGGGATGCCCTTTCTCTTTCTTTTTTTCTGCTGCTTTAGTTCCAATTTTTTCATTTGCAACTGAACTTGAGTCCATTCCAATGGCCCACCCCTTGGAGAAGTCAGTCTCTTGGGTAATCTTTCCAGTTTTAAATGCTGCACTATACCTTCAATTATGTCTGATTTCCTTACCCCTGCAGGCAATCCTAATTGTGATTTATCTGCCAACTCTGTTAACTTACCCTTAGATACTTTTTGTAACCCAATCAGAGTTATATCTCCTACTTCCAAAAGTGTTTTAGCCATTGATAGAGCCATTTTTGCAGTGTCACCACTTTAAAAATACCTCACACCAATTCCTGAATTCAAAGTGCTTCTCGTACTCATAACCTTAAGATTCACCAACTCCAAACCAATCAAGGAATTTTAAATGTATCCTCAAAGAGCCCCCAATTTTTGCTATGGCACAATGGATGGCAAATGCTAAGCTGCTAAAATCCAAGAGGGAAACTTGAAACAACTGCCACAACTGTTTTGCAATTTATATTTCTATTTTGAGATGCGTGCCTTGAATTCAGTAGTAATAAGTCCACCGAAGTTTTTTTTACAAAACTAAATTAAACATTTATTAATAAAATAAATAATTTGAAACAATACATAGGTCTACAAATTACTACTATGATACCTCCTAGCTCCCCTAATTAATCCGATTCCCAGTTACACCCCCATCAAGGCAACAGTAAAAACAAAATAGATTTTAACAGACCCAGGCAAAGCACATGATACCCTGGACAAGGATATTCACAATGAATTATCTTTGCTTCGGTTCCTATAGGCAGCAGCTTGGTACATAGAGGCTGGAGGCTTTTCACACTTGTTAGATCTTAGAATTCTTTTTTCCTACACATAACCTCATCTCCTTTATATATGTTTCTCATTTTATAATGTAAACCCCTTTTTCCTAATATGTCTTTGTAACTTTACCTTTCTAATATTAAAAATCTTTCATGGTACCAATTTTTTTAGCAAGCGTTGGAAAAGGTAAACATACTGTTTGGCTTCTTCTGCCTAAGTGTAACATTTCACCTTCACTTTTGAAATTGAAAGTATTCTGGTTTAACTAAAAATGCAAATTTCCTTTACACCTCACATTCTAAAACTTCAGCCTTGTTTACTTGTTTAACATTTCAAACCTAGCTTCTCTTCTGATACATCAAAGCCTTAAGATTAGCTGTCTTTAATTCAATTAAGTCACACACACACACACACACAAAGGCTATATGGACCCCACTATTCCTAATTTACAATAAATCCCAATAACATTATAAATATTAATATATTTTCATGACAACAAGCATCTCAATGCTTTTTGCTATTACACAGATGTCATCTTATTCTATAGCCAGGACTCTTACAATCTGTAGCTCTATCCTCTTCATATTCCCATGAGCTCATTATTGGGCCAGCCTTTAATTCCAACCTTCGGCTTGAGAGATGCTGATTTTGTTCTGGTGCTGAAAAAATGGGTGAGAGAGCCCTTTCTGAAGAGTCCTCCTCCTCAGCCTGCCTGATTAGAGTGTCCATGTTGTCTGACTGACCTGGGTTGACATACACTCGCATTGGTAACACTAGCAGTTGAGCTGTCACACAATGGACAACGACGTTATAATGAACAGGTAAGTTGAAGAGTTAAATAGCAAGAGGCAAGAGAAAAGGAAGGGACAAAGCCCAACTATGTTCCTGTAACACAATATCACGATACTTGTCAATGTTTTATCAATTACATTGTTAAAGTTTGTTCATGTCAACTACATTGTTAAGGGAAACAGGTGGTGGGTATTTGAACACATATACATTGCTGGGATAAAAGCAAAAAACTGCAAATGCTGGAAATCCAAAACAAAAATAAAAATACCTGGAAAAACTCAGCAGGTCTGGCAGCATCTGTGGAGAGGAGCACAGTTAACGTTTCGAGTCCGTATGACTCTTCAACAGAACTAAGTAAAAACAGAAAAGAAAAGAGATGAAATATAAGCTGGTTTAAGGGGGGCGGGGTGGGGGGACAGGTAGAGCTGGATAGAGGGCCAGTGATAGGTGGAGAAAGCCAAAAAGATGTCATAGACAAAAGGGCAAAGAGGTGTTGAAGGTGGTGATATTATCTAAGGAATGTGTTAATTAAGGGTAGAAAGCAGGACAAGCAAGGTACAGATAGCCCTAGTGGGGGTAGGGTGGGGTGAAGGGAAGGGATCGAAATAGGCTGAAAGGTAGAGATAAAACAATGGATGGAAATACATTTAAAAATAATGGAAATAGGTGAGAAAAGAAAAATCTATATAAATTATTGGAAAAAAATGGGGGGGATTAGAATTGGGTTGGGATGGAGGAGAGAGTTCATGATCTAAAATTGTTGAACTCAATATTCAGTCCAGAAGGCTGTAAAGTGCTTAGTTGGAAGATGAGGTGCTGTTCCTCCAGTTTGCGTTGAGCTTCACTGGAACAATGCAGCATGGCTGGGATATTGGGTGTGGGTGAGGCGTGTTGACACTGAACAAAATTAATAAAGTCGCTCAGCAAGGAAAGGGTCTGTGTCTTAGTTTTGACTTCAGAAACTGGCTTGGATCTTGTTAAACAATACTGACTTCTTTCATGTCAATTATGTTGACAGCATTGATGTCAGCATCTCTTGTGTGACAAGAGCTCCTTCTATGCTGCTTTTCTGCCTCCTGTTGTGTGCCAAAAAAATGTATGTGGGTTATATGTATCCTGGGCAAAGAGCTTCAATATGAAAGAGCTTACCAAAGTGCTTATGATGAAAGGAAAAAGTAGAAAATATAGTGAAGAGGGAAAAGCATTTTGAGCTACTAAGTAGGCCTCAGAATTGTTTCTGAATATTCCTTGATCTGCCATAACTTGTGTAGACATCAGGTTGTAGTATTAGGGTGTCAGAACTGTTAGGGTTAATGTGGGACTAGGGAAACAGTACTGCCCACATTATGATGTAGAGAGTCACATGGGAGAGGTAAAGTGCAGTAATGACTCCGATAGAAGTCAACATGAAGATAGCACTTAGTCAGGACTGTATCATATATATATATGTATGTTGTTATGTGTTATTAATAATAAACAACTATTGTTCAATCATACAAGCCTTTAGGCCACTTCATGACACAACATACATCCTTACAACATGGTGGTAGCAGATGAAGGACCCCAAAATCCCTAAGAATGAAGAAGTAAAGAAATTACAATCTGACTTGAGAGAAGTGCACCTAACTTGAAGACCTCGAATACACAGCAGGAGTTCACCTAAGAAGCTCCATTACAGGTGTGGAGACTGAAGGCCAGAATAAAGATCTATTGTGCAGCATAAAAGAACTCCACCAGAACATGTGGAGGCCTACTGCAGGACCTGGTTGAAACCAGAGTCAAAGGACCTAGCCAGATCACAAAAGGGTGAGCAAAATACAAAAAAACCCCAAAAAAAGGCTGAAATAAGCTTTTAAATATGGCAGAATAATCAGGCAGCACTGGCAGACTGATTATTTTAATGGGCCCAACTTGAATAATGCTGCAGCCTGGATCAAAAGTCAGTGTCATAACATGTGGTGACTGCGCTCGAGTGAAAAAAAAATTAAAGAAAAGTCAAAACAAAACATCAACTTCAATTTGATTCTCCAAGATTAGGAAAGCAACTAGCAGACCAAAATGATTCATTCAAAAGATTTTCTTCAGAATCACTGAAGTTTAAAATGGCTCCATAACTGCGATGGAAGCCCACTAAACTCCGACAAGCGCAGGAAGAGTCAAAAACCGATTTACTGCAGCACCATTTAAAAAAAAGAACTGTATTCCCCTGTGCTGAAAACAGCCATGGGTGGTAAATCAATGTTGCCAGATTAATTAAGGCAAATGGAAGGGCCTGACCAGGTGTATGGAGAAGAATTTTAAGATATCTGATAGCATCAGGCTTGAATACGAAAACAAAGGCTGAACAAGTGAATACACTATTATATTCTGTTGGTCCAACAGCTGATGACATAATTGCCAGGCAAGGAATACATGAAACTCCCGATAACTTTGAAGAGGTCATAAGTCCTTTTACACCTACTTTAACCTGAGAAGCAATAAAATTTTGAAGCAAGCAAAATGTAAGAATACAATCCAAAAGCCCAGGGAACCCATAGACTCTTTCATAAATGAATTTTACAGATTGGCTGAAGGCTGTGACTATGATGACATTAAGTCAGAGCTCATAAGAGACTGAATGGTAGTGGGAGTGGCCAATTATACTCTTTCAGATGTACTTCAATTAAAGAAGATCTGACTGGAAAAAAGCCCTCTAACTTGTCAGACAATTGGAAATCTACAAGGAAATCCAATCCATTTTGCATGGCGAAGTAAAACCATGGTACAGAGTAACCTCAACAACCCAGCTCATAAAGCAACAAAAGGGCAAGGAGACACCAGGGCAAGAAAAGCAATACCCAAGCAAAACACAAGATGGCGGCAGACTGTGTCAGTGCTGTGGCACCAAAGGACCTCACAGGTGTGAGCGGTGTCCAGCAGCCACTGTGCACTGCTTTCACTGCAACCACCTGGGACATTTTGGAAAGCTGTGTAAGTACAAAAGCGCTAGATGTGTGAAGGATCCCAAATGAGTCCATGATCTAGATGATCCACACCAAGAAGAAATCCAACAATGCTTCTTGGAAGAAATTAAGGCTCCCAGGTTCATGTTTTGAAATGCTGACATATCTGTAAATGGTCACCTCACAAATTTCAACTTAGACACAGGAGCCAGTATGATGGTCCTGTCAGGTCAGGAACCATGGTTAAAAGACAGACACAACACTGTATGGTCCCAGAGGAATCCAACTACTGGCCATAGGCATGATTCAAGAGTCGCTCTGGTAAGGCAACAAGCAAATAATCAAAATTCTGTATGTCATCCTCAACCAACCCATTTCTCTCCTGGGCAGAGATGCCTGTGTTGCCCTCACCCTCCTCAAAATGGCAGAAGACATCAAATCAACCACTGTAATCAACTACCCTGAATTGGAGACTCTTGAAAAGTCCACCGGTGCTGATGATCTCAACTGGGACTTCAGTTTGAATTGTCCTCACTCTTTGCAGAGGCAGATATTCCAGCTCCTTTGCAGGTGTCAGAAAATACTCTTCTTCGGTCAGACCAGCCAAACCTTCAGTTGAGCACCAACATGCTTAAAACAGAAGATACAGAGGAGAAGGAGCAGCCCGAATTTCAGAAACAAACAGTTGCTGTCACAGACCCAGGAAAAACTACAGTAATGAAGCTGGAACTTCAAGCTCACACAAACAACATGAGGTCAATCCTGATGCAGGAGAGAGGAGACCAGCAACTCACCAAGACAGACTCAGGGAGGCACAAGTTCACATGAGGAAACAGAGCACAGCATTAGAAGCCAAGCTGCAGGCTGAGCTCAGGGATGAGGAACATGCAAAGATAAGGGAGGTAAACCTTCAACTTCCAGGAACAACATGGCAGGTCCCAAAAAGAAAACCGGAGTCCAATCTATGAATAAACGGACCGAACACTCCCTCCGGAAGGAAAGGAATAAGCCCATGGTATCCAACCAAGGAAGACAGATTGTTGACAAAGAAAAATACAACACTAAGGAGTGCAACAAGTGAACTACATGTTGACACATGAGTATTTGAAACACCAAGTGCTACAACTTCAACTCCAGACCAACAAAGTCAGCGCAAAGCAGCTGAGACTACCGCTCCTCCAAACTTGAAAAGAACGAGATCTGCAAGAGTCATAAAGCCGCCAGACCACCTGAATTTGTAAAGTCAGAGACTTTGGGGAGAAGGAGTAGCATATAAATATTATTGTAAACAATATAAATATTATATTTTGGGTAAGAACTTGGGGGAGGTGTAGTATTAGGGTGTTCGGGACTGTAAGGGTTAATGTGGGATGGGGAAACAGTACCGCCCATATTATGATGTAGAGAGTCATGAGAAAAGAGTGATAATTCTGGTAGAAGTCAGCATGGAGATGGCACCTAGTCAGGACTGTATCCTGTATATATGTATGTAGCTATGTGTAATTAATAAACAGTTATTGCTCAACCATACAAGCTCTAGACCTTCTCATGAGACAACATACAACCTTACAACACAGGTGAGCAAACAATCAAGTTCATGGGCAGAATTTTTCGTTTGGTGTGCAGGTACACGCCGGAAATGCTCGAGCGTAAAATAGCACGCGATGACATTGGGTGAGCGTCCCGATGTCACCGCGCGCTAGCACAATATTTCAGTCGGCAGGCGCACGCTAAGCTCAGAAGCACGCCTGTCGACAATTAAACGCATTAATGGCACAATTAACTGGGATTTTTTGCTGCCCATCCAACATTACGGTTGGCGGGTGGGCGAATTGGCCAGGCAGCCGATTTTTCAGGAATCCTCATCCAAGGGCAGGTTGAGGTTTTTTAAAGGTAATTAAAATTTCTTGAGGCAATTAAAAAAATAAAAATAAAAATGCTTGCACTGAATTTTCATCATCCATATATTCTGGTGACTGATTCTGATGTGAGGGCATTTTTTCCTGGTTTTTAAATCTTTACTTTTTGCATTTTAATTCTTCAGCTCCCTGTGGCAGTCTCTTCCTTCAGGGAGCTTTCACTCCATGCTTCCCTGCGCCCCCATGCCTGCGCTGACTTCAGCACTCGCCCTCCGCCCACTCCCTACCCCGACAGTGTTGATCATATCAGTGTGCCCTTCACAGTGGCTGGCCGTTAATTGGCCATCCAGCACAAAATTGTGGTTGGGGACCGATCGCGGCCGGCGGTCTGTTTTCCGACTGCTCTCAGGCCCGCCGGTCACGCCCGCCAGCTGACCTTAAAATTCAGGCCCATAAGTTGAACATTTATGACACAGATGCTGGAAACAAAGACTCCAATGTAATTTTTATTGGGACACAATATTATTTTGAGTGTTTTTGCCATGACTGAGTACTACTGAAATATGTTGTTAATATGACCACTCTGAGGCATGGGAAAAAAAAAACTTCAATACTTGACCAATTCTTACCTAGGTTAATGGTCATCACTAATTGTTTGATACTTGAAATATTTTCACTTCACAGGAAGAAGCTGGCGGAATGGCACTAGGTAAATTGTTCATTTGGAGAGCTGGTGCAGACATGATGGACTGAATGGCCTCTCTCTGCACTGTAACAATTCAATGATTCGATTCTATAATTCTATGGTCCCTGCCAGGTCCTGCACAGAATAATATCATATCAACATTACATTTCCAGACTTAAAAATAAATAGTTGCTATTTGGTTTAGGTCCTAAGGACAGACAGTAACTATTGAATTGTACTCCAGCTTAAGTTAACACCTTCTGGGAAGGAGGGAAGGATAATGAGATGGAAAACTACTCTTTCTATCTCAAACACTATTCACCAACAAAGAGTAATTGAACAGTAAAGTTACTGGCAATCTAAAAATAGCAGCCTTGACATTCGTCTCTTGTGGACGAGATTAAAGGTAGCCAATTGGTTTTATACGTGTGATGGTATCTGAGTCACACAACTGATGGGGTCATAACTCAGCATATGCTATTTGCATACTTTTCACTGCTATGTGACAACTAAAGTGTATGTGTGGGCATCGAGGTTATTTACGGCTGCAACATCTACATATATTAAGTTTAATATCTGCATCACATATTGCTCCTTGTTCTTTCTGTAACCTTTGACAGTCAAGCATATCATCCTAATCCACAGCCTTTCCTCCTTTGTCCAACTGCTCTCATTCGGTTCTGTTCTGACATAGTCAAGAGCATTATCAACAATGGCTTCTGTTTCTACCACTACCCTGTTACCTCTGGAACCTGTCAAAAATTTATCCTTGAGCCCTTCTTCCTTCTCATACATATGCTGCTCCTTGGCAACATCATTCACAGCCATGAGAACAGTTTTCACATAAGCATTTAACTCTACCTTCCACAACCTCCACTGCCAATGTGTTGCCAGGCTGTTCCTCCAACATCCAGGCCCATAAATTCCAATCTCCAGGGTGTCATACCCAGGGGGTACCCCAAACATGCGCTGGGGGAGCATGATTTAAGTTGCATTCTTCCACTGGTTCTGGCTGTCTTCCAGGAATAGTTACCAAGGAAGAGTTAGAAGAATTAAAACCACTTCAAACTCCTGGGTAACTATAGTGCTGTCTTCACAACCCTCCCCCCCCACCACCCCGACTGGACCCTCTGACAATCTCCCATCCCGCTGGCCATCCCCCAGCACACCTCCTGACTACCCTTCCGACTCTCACGGGAACCCCACAACCACACCCCCCCATGCCCCCACTACCACCCCATCCCCTCAGCTAAGCCCCAACCAGCCCCCACTAACCACCCAAACCCCACAATGGCCAATGACCCGCCCGTCCATCCGACTCCTCCCACTGACAACCCTGCTGCCCCCGCCATTCTGCCTTCTCCATCCTGCCTCCCCACCACAATCCTCCCCCTACCCTCACCCCTCCTTTCTCACCTGGCCCGAGCTGCCAAGTTGGCAAGAAAGGTATGCCTGCGTCCTACTGTAAGCACATAGGAGCGGAGTGGCAATCCAACTGCGATTGCCACTGCACAGAGGTTATGGCCCACGGATGAGCCTCAATTTCCTCTAGTGAAGTATTGGGAACCATTTTTGGCCCCCCACCATAAACTCCCTTTCCCTGGCTATTGGCTCAGTTTGAAGCGGACTGTTTGCAACTTTGGTATCCTATTTGATTTCGAGCTGAACTTGAGACCCTGTATTCTCTCCATTAGAAAGATTTCACCTCCATAACATCACATTCCTCTTCCCCTAACTCAGTAAAGTTCTGACACAACAGCAAGAGTGCTCCTCCAGGCACCACAACACTTTTCAGTCCGCTGCTGAACTATTCTCCTGGTACTCTCGATATTCGAACCTACAGTGTGCAACTGACCAATTCTCCAGCCAGCAAAACCAATGAACTGCAATGAGACGCCTGTTTGGAGCCTGCAGCTCACAGGCAAAATATTAATGAGGCCCAAACTTGAAAGTGTTTTGGGCATCCCAACTGTCTCATTGGGCAGGAAGCACAGGTACATTACTGATATCGCATATATTCTGCACTCGAATCAAAGATTATCCCTAGTGTATTTTCTCACTTAATGTGAGCAATGCCAAGGAACCTACTGGTGATGTATTAAAAGCAATATATCAGTTTGTGCAGACTCTCAGACTTTGTTACAGATGCAAAGCAATCATAAAGTGCTAAGTGCTATAAGATGCATCCTGGAATGGGCAACCACACTCCAAACTCGATGAAGCAATTGAACTCTGAGTGACCTCTGAGTGACTTGTGGCATTTGAAGGGGCTATCTGACCTTGGAAGGACAAGCCAATGTAAACACAGCTCCAGAGAAAACACCATAGGCCAGGATTTTCTGGCCTTGCCATAGCAGGACCCACCGCGAGGGATGCAGCAGGCCAGAAAAAAGTCCATTGACTTTTGGCGGGACCGGAAGATCCCAGCAGCGGGTAGGGCCAGAAAATTCCAGCCATGATTTAGTACTGCTGTCATTACAAAACATCGTTCAATTTACTGGGTACAATGCCACAGGAAATCTACTAATATATTTTAAAATAAATTTCTCCCTTTGTATCAACCTTTGTTCACAAAGCACAAACTGAGTCCCCTTTAAACCTGTTTTATGCTTGCTTGGTAAAAGAAAATTACAGACCTCAACCATTTAAAGATTTGCATCAGCATTCCTCTGTTCCTCAAAATAATAAATCATTGGACTACGGAGGGAATTATAAAAAGTTCTGTGATCTTCAACTTTTTTGACTTTGAAGTATCAACACTGGAGAGGTAGATAAACTATTTATTCTGACGTTACATAATAAAGGAAGTGTGGGTTTTAACATCTAAATCGAAAAGGTTTAAATAATATCCATTTAGGTAGTGTGTAAATTCTCAAGTATGTCAACAAACTAAATGTAACAAAAGACTTATTATTTCCATTACTGGAATCCAGATAAGCAGAGAGGAAGTGCATGTGCA
Source organism: Cetorhinus maximus (assembly GCF_964194155.1). Taxonomy (NCBI): domain Eukaryota; kingdom Metazoa; phylum Chordata; class Chondrichthyes; order Lamniformes; family Cetorhinidae; genus Cetorhinus; species Cetorhinus maximus. Next base: position 33,241,540 of record NC_135887.1, on the reverse strand, counting down.
GTTTGTCTCTGTCAAATCCAAGGGCTGTGTAATAACTGCAAGAATTTCTAGCATGCGTGTGCTTGAAATTCTCAAGTCAGAATAATACCTCCCCACTTGTTAACCAGATACCTTTCAGAATAGTTGCTGGCTGCCTAGGGCAGACCGAAATGGCAGCGGGGGCCTCAAATAGGCATTAGGCTCCTGATTTGCATATGTAAAAGCCCGAATGTCAGTTTCAGGTATATGTGCTGCACAGTATTTACTTTTGCTTTCCCGAATGTGGTGGACGCTGCATGTCTCACCAGAAATATGTGTATTCTTCCTGCATTCCATATTAGGAGCTTAGAAGGATGGTTAGCACCTGTAAAATAGGCACCGTGTGACCAAATTAATTGGCATTTGTCTTCTGATTTTTAACAAGAACTGTAAATCCTTCACTTCATACCTAGAAAATGTATTTGGATATCCTCGATAGAAGAGAACTGGAAACCATACTGTTGCAAACTAGTGAACATTTATTGACCATTTGCACTATATACAGAGACAGACTTTAGTAGGACTCCATTCGAACCTTCTTCCCTCAGTTCCAGTTACATATGATCTGACAACATCTGATGGTGCACTCTAGCTATTAGTATAATAGCTATTAATCCTTTATACTACACCTCTCCCAAGTCTTTCATTCTACAGATAAACTATTTATATTTTTATCCTACTCCTACTTACCACACCACCACCCCCCACCACATCCCCCCCAATCACCACCAAAGTCACTGTCAGGCCCTCCAAGTCATTAGCAAAGATACTATGGTGTCTTAACTAATCTACCTGACTGCATCCTTGTTTCTTTTGGGGGAGGGGAGCAACACAGGCACCCTGCGGAGAAAGATGTGAACAGTCCACTGAGTTGGTCGGAGCATCTTCCCTTTCATCTGGGCAGTCAATCCAGGCCTGCAAAGGTCACTTGCTGGTAGGCGCCATCACCAACCTGTTGCATCTGAGGATGCCATGGCCAGTGTTGACTAAGTAAGAATGAGAGTAAACTAAGAAACTCAAACTTGGCCAGGCCGGTTCTGGCCCTGCGTGCGGACAGACTCCCCAGCACAGATTGCTCCTGAACCTTATAGCAATGGCCGAAGGTGACAGCCCGGTTTGCACGATAGTGATCCTCCATCTGCTGGATTCTATCCAAGTCAGTCTCTGTGATATCTAGTCAAAGAGTATGCGGGAGACTCAGGAGTGGAGTATATAATCTCCTACCCATAAGGAGCTCCAAAGGAGTCAGACCATTGTGTAAAGATGTGGACTGGTAACTAAGCAAGGCCAGGTTGATGTTGTCATTTTCCTTTAACAGAGCTTTGACCATATCAGCCTCACTATTGGTCTGTGGGTATCTAGATAAGCTGGTGGCACATATGAAACTGTATGATTCATTGAAGCATTTGAAGTAGTCATTAGCAGGCTGCAGTCCATTATTCAAAATGACCACATCCAGAATGCTTTGTATGGCAAAAATCTCTAAGTATACTGACAATCGCTGTCAATCTGGGGCTGTGTAGTCACTTGACTCAATCCATTGGGTATAGTAGTCAATGACAATGGAAATGGCTTTACCCTTTAAGATGAACAGGTCCTTCCAAAGGTGCTCCCATGGGCGAGGTGGGAAAGATAGCGCCATCAAGAGTCCCTTGCGAATTTGCCTATGGCTAGCACACTTTGGACAATTAGAGGCCATATCTTCGATAGCCTTTGCCATACCAGGTCACCAGGTGGAGTGGCAGACTTGTGCCCAGCACTTGGCAATGCCTAGGTGTCCCTGGTGTGAGTATTGGAGAATATCCAGTCTGAGAACCCTGGGAATAACAATGCAGTCATTATAGACTAGCAGATCATCCATAAGACTAAGGTGACAGCATTGTTTGAAATATTGCTTTAAAACACAATTAGTGGGAACGTATGCAGGCTAGCTAATAATGCAATATGCCCAAATTTAAGCACAATCAGAGTGGACTTTTCCTGTTGGCATCGGGTGTCTTGGCAGACGTGAGCGGACAATATGGTGGGAAGGGCAAAAATTGGTTTCATGCCATTGTGAAACCAATTTGCAATTGTCCACTCCATCCATCAATGGCAGACCACATTTCCCACTGCTGCACGTTGGGAAATTCATTTTAAAACATCTGCATATCATTATAAGACGACCTCGCCAGGATCATCCCCCCACGTCAAATTTACCAGCCACATCGTCAGGAAAACACGGCGGTGCAGAACACGTCTTCACAAGTGATGTGCAGAAGTCAGGACTTACTGTCAGGGCCTTGTTCGCATCGCAGACATCCGAGGAGCAGAAGATGCTGGAGCCCAACAGCAACCGGACCCTGGAGGAATGAGCATCACATGTTGGGTGGATTCTCATGGACATGGCACTGCCGCGAAGCAGCTCATAGGAGGTGGGAGGTCATCATTGAGGATCTGCTTCAGGACATCAGTTTCTTAATCATGGTCTGCTACAGATGATCGTCGAGGAGGTGGAGAGAAAGGTATAGGAGTGACTAAGAGAGAAAGGTGTACCAAAGGGTGTGGTGAGGTTGGCGGGAGGTGGGGGGTGATGATGGTGTCGGGGGTGGGGGGGTCATTGAGGTACCAGGGAGGAGGGTGTAACAGGGGAGAATACGGCAACCGAGGAGGTAGGTGTAAAGGGGGATGAAGATTTCAGGGAAGGAGTTCGGAGGAGGGAAGGAGTCCAGGGGGAGGAAGGAGCCCAGAGGGCGGAAGGAGCCTGGGTGGAGGAAGGAGTTTGCAGGGGATAAAGAGTCTGGGGGGATGGAGGAAGGATTTCGCAGTTGGGGGAAGGAGCCCAGAGTGAGGAAGGAGTAAGGGTGGAGGAAGGAGTTAGGGGGAAAGAAGAAGTCAGAGTAGAGAAAGGATAAAGGATAGGGTGGGCATGGTAGGAAGGAATGGTGAGAATGAGAGGGCAGAGTGAGCCGGTGAGGGTGCAACCATAGTGGTAGAAGGGTCAGTGAGGGTGGTTGGTGGGGAATCGGAAGCAGACACGGACCTTGGGGATGGGAAAGAGGAGGTTGGGGCTGTCAATGTGGATGGGGGTGGAATTCTCAGGAAGGCAGGGAACGTGCAGGTTCACCTGGAAATCCCGGAAAGAAAAGGTCTCTGGCTGGTAGATGATGGTGGGGAGGTGGAAGGTAATGCCAGGGGGGTCACCAGTGATGGGGGCTGGGGAAGGGAAAGGATGGGGAAGCTGAAGACAAACTTTACCAGTGCCATGCTTCTGAAATAGAAAGTGAACGGATCCTCATGTTGGATGGGCCCAGGTGCTGCATGGAAGTGTGATCAGTGGGCGGAGATGCAGGTCAGCTCAGATGGACAACTGAAAGTGAACCCCAGCAGGCAGCATTGAAAATGATCAGGACATTGAGATGAGTGTGAAAGAGGAATAATCTGCGTGCGTGGGAGAATGCTTACACGAGGGTCCGAAAGGCCCTGCCACACACACACACACTTCTCCCTCCAAAATCACTTGTGGACCGGCTGCGTACAGTTGAACTGCTAATGTTTGGGGGGGGGGTGCAGAGGGAGGACTTGCAAAGCCTGTGATTGAAGCTGAAAAACACCATTATACATTATTTAGTGAAAGTGAATATATTTTCAGATTATAAAGTGACAAAATGTGCTCACCTGTGCAACCAATTGTGATCAGAATTTCTCAACTTTTCTAGTCTTAACACTTCTAGGTGCTACCCTTACATCTGCAGCAGAGCTGGAGACAGACTGTGCCCTGGCCCTGTTGCCTCTGATGACTTTGGTGCGGGTCCTTTGGAGAGCCGAGGGCTTGGGGGCTCCAACTTGCTTTGGCTGTCCTCCTATGGGCTGGCTGCACCCTCTGCAGTGACAGAGGATGAGGTTGAGGCGGTCACAGGAGAAAGGGACTCAGAGGGAATGAGAGTCTTTAAGATTCCTGAATTGATGACCCAGGGGAGTCCAGCTGGCGCTCCTCCTCCCTTCGGGTGCCCGAGGGCCCCGGCCTGACTCCTTGAAGAGAAGGAACACCTGGTGGGACGTCACAGTGCCCTGTTTCCCCATTCGTGTTGCCACTGCAGGAACTCACCCATGGCTACCATAATGGAGTGCAGATCTGTGCACATCTCCCTGTTCTGCTGGTCCAGGGTCTCCATGGCGTCCGCCATCCTTCTCATGGAAACCTCCATACACGCAAATGTGGACACCAATTCATCAGAGAGCAGGCGGATGCACTCTTTGGACTCACGTGCCACTCTGTTGAGGGCTTCCAACAGCTCTACGTGATTTTTTCCACCTTCTGCTGACTTTCCTGGATGAGTTGGAAAGCCGAATTCAGAGGCTCATCATTTGACTTGGACCTCACAGATTCCTCTTGCCCATCAGTCCTCCAGGCAACTTGGCTGAAAATGCATCCTGTTGCGGACATGTGTCCATGCGGTGACCACCAGATTGTGAACCCGAGCATGGTCTAGATCTAGTTCCCACCGAGTGCATATCCCTGCGCTGGGGGAGGGTGTGGGTAAGCGCTGTGACGGGTCTTCCAGGCTGCCTATTTCCAGCTCTTCAATGGAGGAAGAGTCACCTTGCTGAAGACGAGGACTGGATGGAGCTGAGCGACAGGCTTACTGAGGGCATCGGTCGCATGGCAGAACTCCATGTTAACCAAGGTAACGATAATTAGTGCATGGCAGCAGAGTCAAAAGCAGGAGAGAGAGCACTCACATTGGCATCGAAAGAGGGATGATGTGGTGCAGGATCCTCACAAGGATGTTCGCCACCAACCTCACCATCGCTGCAGGCATGGTCCACGTCCTCACCAGTCAGCGCAATAGCACGCTCCTCAAAGTGAGTGAGGGGCCTAATGTGGGCCTCTCCACCCCGGTCTGGGACCTCTCCCTGCTGCTGTGAGCCAGCTTCTCTTGCATGGAAAAAGATGGGGAGAATGTGAGCAGGACACAAGCATGGAATGTTTGTGCGGTGAGCAGAACCATGGACGGGATGAGGACACAAGCTCCAGAGGATATGAGCCCGATGGAGATGTGAGGGTGTGTGAGAGTTAGTGGTGTTGTCCCTTGAAGTGTAAGATCCCTGTGGATGTGTGATGGGTTTGTGAGTGTGCAAGCTGAGAGTGATGAGAAGGGTGATTGCCCTGGCGGAATAGAGGAGAGACCATTCATCCTGTAGTGGCACTGGGTGGCAGTTCTCTTTTGCAGGCCATTGGCGCCGACCACCACTGGCACTGCCTCCCATGCTGGATTGGTGACCTTGCTTGCTGGCCTTCACCCAGAGTAGGGTAGAGGACTTTGCTTGCGGTGCGTCTCCACTATGTCCACTAGGCACTCAAGGGAGGCATTGCTAAATCTGGGGGCAGCACATTTCCTCCCCCTGGCAACCCTCAATTCACAGCAGCTTCCTATCTCTTGAAGAGTGCTAGCTCTTTGCAGGGATGGCCTTTAAATATAGCGCCCGGTTTAATGAAGGTCTGATGTGATGGCAGCGCAGGCAAATGAGAGGACACCCTGCCAGTGACCGGGTGTCTTTCCCGGGAATGGATGATTAATGAAGCGGTGTACGGATGATATGGCTTGAAAACCTGCCATTGCAGCCAGCAGGTAAAATGTCCTTTTATCGCCCGCTACCGCACTTAGTGCAAATCTGGGATGATTCAACCCTCAGTGTTGGCTTTCTGAACTGATCGAATTTCTTCCAATTTCTGAGCCGTTGCTGGGAGAAACTTGGCCAACAAAGAGACGTAGGACTCTATGTCAGCGACAAAGGAGACATCATTCCTGGCTTCACCGCAGGGGTGTAGGATAAAGCATCAACCCTAGTCCGGGTCTTGCCCTGAATGTATTTTGTGATAGTGTCAAAGCACATCAGGTGTAATCGGAACCCCTGGATTCAGAGTGGCATCTTTGCCAGCTCCTTTAATTGAGAAGAGTTACTCATGGCTTATGATCTGTGTTTATGGTGAATTTGAGTCCAAGGACATAATCAGAGAACTTCACACAGGTCCATGTGACTGCCAGGGCCTCTTTCCCGATGACATTGTACTCCTGTTCAGCATCCTTTAGTGCCCTGGAGGCCACCTCCCAACTGGTCATTGGGAACAATTGTGCTGGTTTTGAAATAAAACCACTCCTAAGCCAATGGAGGAGGTGTTGACTGCAACAATAGTGTGCAGTTCTGGACCATAGTGGGCTAGGGCTTGGGTAGATGTGAGCATGTGCTTGATTGTATCAAAGGCCTGTTGTTGGTGTGTGTCCCAATACCAAGCCTGGTCCTGTTTTAAAAGTTGTCTCAGGAGTTCAGTGATGTGCGCCAGGTCGGGCAGAAACTCGCTCAACTGATAAGCCATTCCCATAAAGCATTTGAATTCGGTCACATTAAGAGCGGCGGAAAATTTTTCATGGTTGCTGTCTTTTGGGGATATACCTTGACTGCTGAGGTATTGACAATGTGGCCCAGGAAATTGACGGTGGGATTAGAAAACTCACACTTGTGCTTTTGTCACGACTCAATATCAAGCTGTAATATCAAGCTCCACTCTTTCCCGAGCCACGACAAATGTGAAAAGTTTGACCAAACCACCAGATTGCCCCAATTCTACGAGCACCAGGTTTGTAAACTTAATAAATAAATAAATAATTGTTTATTGAACAAGTTGTCTTTAACTGGTGGCAAAAGAAAGAAATATGAACTGCTAACTTCTAACACTATAACTTAAACTCTACCCCCTTCTTAGGTCCCTATATGTACACACACACACACATAAGACACACAAAACATGGATTTTAGGATGAAGTAAAACAGTTCAATAGCATCAATCTGGAGTACAGGATTTGATGGGTTGATTTTGATTGATGTCTTCCAAATTCCATTCAGTTCCTTTTTGATGACACAAGGTGATCTTCCAAATTCCTTTCAGTCTTTAGTTCACTGGTTGAGAACTTACTTTTCAATGTCTATAACAGTGGTTTTCCCCTTTTCCCTTTTACAGGGGCTTCCTCAGAGAGATAGCAGGTTATGGAGATATAAGGAAAATAGACTTGTAGATGTTTTCTCTTTGCAGGCTTGAAGCTATTCTGCTGCACTGCTCTCACACAAACCTTGGTCACCTGGTCAGGAGTCAATTAAAATGCTGTTATCAGACAGCTCCATTGGTCCAGGACCCCTTTCCTGCACCATCCTGTCTTTCATGGTACTCTGTTCCAGGGTTACAACATTGTATATATCTCTCATCCTGTTCCAGTAGACATGCCTTTCAAACTGCAGTCATTCTGGTTTTAAATCCACAGTCCAACAGAAATAGAGAAAAATGCAAAGGATATGTTCTTTACACTTTAGTGTGAGACCCACAGCCTGCTGGTGTCACAGTACTGCCCGTGCTCTGGCATTGTGTTCCATCATGGTAGAGTCATGAATGGAAATGTCATCCATATGACAGGTGACACCTTCAAGGCCCTCTAAGATGTCTGCCAGAGTGCATAGGAAGATTCCGGACACAGAGGTGATTCCAAACGAAAGGCAATTAAAACAGTATCTTCCAAAGGGAGTGATAATCATAGTTAAGAGCTTGGATTTTTCATCCAGTGGAAGCTGTCAAAAGCCACTGGTGACATCTAAATTTGTGCAGTCTGAGCTCCCCACGAGCTTCGCCAAACTCTCGTTAACAGATGCCATTAGGTGAATTCCTCTTTCTACCGCCTTATTCGATTGCATAAGGTCGACACAAATACTCAAAGAACCATTAGGTTTAGGTACGGGCACCATACTAAGCACCATGAAATGGGCTGGGTGACAGCTGATATCACCCCCTGGTGATATCAGCTGCCTCTGCTTCACTTCTTGACTTTGCCTTGTGCTGCTACAGCCTCCATGGCTGCCTTTACAGTCGTCTCATCTCCCAGGAACCTCATGGGGCCAGTGGGCTTCAGGGTGGCATCCAACTCGTAAACGATCGGAATACCAGTTGGTATGACATCTATCTCCTTCCTGACCTTTTGTGAGAGAGGGTGTGAAACTTTCATGGGATAAATAAGCACACTGGTTTAGCAGTTGGTTTCAAGGTGATGTGGTATGTTATTTGTAGCTTTCTCAGTCCAGAGAACAATTTAGGGAATTAGTCTTGAACTTGTCATGTCTATCTTGATTGACCAGCTCATCTACCTTGCAAATAAGGCGCAATCAGTGCAAGCCCTGCGGCTCAGTAGGGAGGATTCCTGGTTGTGGATGACATAAAGGATTTCAGTAATTTCTCCCCTTATAATGAAGAGTGGCAGCCATCTGACCTTGTTCCTTCAGTAGAGTGCCCCCTGGGACATGGACTCAAATGGTGGACAGCTGAAGAAACTCAGGTTTCAGTTAGGGTGTGTTATCAGGGAGATAGGGCAGCCCTGCTCCTGTATCCAATTTAAAAGTCATCTTGTGGCCATTAACCATTATTTTGATGGTTCATAAATGCCCTTTGGATTCTGTAACGTAAGCTAAAAAAAAAGTGTTTGATACTGACAAAGGTTTTCTGGTGCTTTAGATGCTGTTGTTGGGAGTAGTGTGCCTTTAAATTTTTGACCTGAAGCTGGAAGCTTTCTGCCATGGCAGACTGTTAAAAAATGCCCCCTCCTATGGTAGGAGTGACACTCTGTGTTAATGGCTGGATGGCAGTGGTTTCATCCTTTCCCACCACAATGGAAACATCTAACGATGGCCGTGACAGTGCACTGCCTCATCCCACTGTGCTCATTGGCAGGCGTTCTGGGTGTCCTGTCATATCCACTGTGATATGGCACCACTAACAATCATTTTGAAAAGAATCAATACTTGCTGCAGACTTTTGGGTGGCTCTGTCAAACTTTCCCTGGTCTGTATCAGTGTCATGTTTCAAACTAAAATAGGAGTCAAAGGTACTAAGCTCTTTTACATATCTAGTGGTTTTCTCATTGACCTGCTGTGTATTAAAACGTCTTCGGCTCTGCTGCCGATTGCGTATAATAGCACACTGACCTGATCCTTATCTGGTTTCTCCATGAGTCTGAAGGCAGTGCAACAGTGGTGGAAGCAACTATGCCAGTTCACCCAGTGTGCGGCCTGGCCGAGGCCCTCCACATGGTCCAGGGACTCGGGAAGGGGTGAGGCTTTCTCCATATCTTTGCACACTTAGGTTTGACTGCCGCGGGACTTCAGTAACAATTCATCACTCTATTTGCTGCTCCGGGCATTTCTCAAGTGTGCTCTGCTGAGCTGTCTGCTTTCTCGCCTTTCTCGGAGTCCATGGGGATCCTTAAAAGATGGTTTGCAGACCATTGCCACCATGTATTAATATCACAACCAGGCTCTGGGTGTCTTTGATAGAAGAGAGCTGAAAACCATGCTGTTGTAAACAAGTGAACATTTATTAACTATATGCACTATTTACAGAGACAGATTTTAGCAAGACTCCAGTAGAACCTTCTTCCCTCAGCTTCCAGTTACATGTGATCTGACAGCATCTGACATCACTGATGGTGTGCTCTAGCTATTAGCATAATAGCTATTAACCCCTTATACTACAGAAAACACCAATCCACATTATGCTGTACAGTTACAGATCAAAGAATCCAATACATTTGTTTGGCACAACCTGTCTTTCAAAAATCCTTATTGGGTTGGGACAAATCTCTTGTACTTATGTTAAATGACTTTCTTCCTTTAAAACAAATTGCAAAATTTCCCTTGATTGGTAGCATGCTAACAGGCATATCATATTCAGGACCACATTTCTAAATTTTAATAAAATTGGAACAACATTATGACATTTTCAATATTCTGCCACTGGCCCTGCATTTATTGAGGTATGGTGAATATTTCTATATTGGATGTTTTTATGTCTCGAATCTATGAGTTCATTAGTCGAGTCAACTCGAATTGCACACCTTCATATACACCTGTTAGCTGATGCTCGCTATCAATTACGGAGAGAGACCGACAAAAGAACAAATTGTGATTGTTTATTGCAACAGAAGGCAGAGCACTAAATCCTTGTGTGCTTCCACAAACCACCTCCAGCTCTAGACTTACAGTTAACTATTAGCCCATGCTGTACATTGATTGGTCAGTACTGTCACATGGTTAGACCACTTGCATTCTCTTAAAGGTACATGGTACCCCACTTTACCACATCCCTCCCTTTTTACTTAAAAAATGCAGTTGACAAACTTAATAACGTGAATATTTACACTAATAACTATTTACAAATCAAGTCTCACAGGAGGCTTTCTCGGGCGTGTTGAGCGTTGCAGTTCAACAACCATGGCTGGTTTTCCCAAGACCTCCTTTTCAGGGGCAGGTGTCCACTAGGTTCCTCAGTAGATGATTTCACCAACTTCTGGGTGGGGTCATGTTCACTCCTGCTGCCCCTCCCCTCCAAGCTGAAACAGATAAAGGGCAGCAAGCACAAAGCAACACAGAGAGAAAAAAAGTTTGTTTTTCTTCTTGAGGGTTGTCAATAATTCCTCTTTTCTTCCTGCATGTCCTTTCCTTGGTAGCACTGATCTGTAGCTCAGTCTTCTCTTTAATTTCGCAATTGGCTGGACTAGACTCAGGTGTGAGCTTAACGTGAGTAAGCTCAATAGTTGGATTTTCCAACAACTCTTCTGAGAACTAGTTTTAAAACTTCAGGGCGTTTACACAGCTGCTACTGCAGCTTTTTCAATTCTTTCCTATTGTCATTGATAGTTTCCTGGCGAATTTCATATCATTGTCCCTTCTCAGCTAATTTGTTCCTTAATTCAGCCAGAGACAGGCCTAACTTTTCCTTTTCTTCTTCATATCTTTTCAGTGGCACAAATTGGGAACTGATTGAATTTTGTAGTGCACAAAAGTTCTTTAATATGTTTTCCTTTTCTTTTTGAAGGATGCTGACTTTAGCTTGAACTCTACCCCAGTGTAACACTGATACGGGCTTCTCCTGTTGGGTCTTCTTGAGCTCATTTTTCCTGCAGTAATGCTTCTGGGTTTCGAATGGGGAACTTAGCCTCAAGGTTTATCTCTCCCAGCCTGTTCCTTCCGAGGAGATTCGGTCCCCTGTCTGACATTACAGATAGTGTTAACTTTGCAGACTGTTCCTCATACTGCACCTTGACTTGAAATATCCCTTTCAGTCTTATTTCTTCAGCCATTTATGTTTTCAGTTTAGTGTCCAAAACTTCCAATCTTAAAAGATGAGTTCTTTTATTCAAGTATCTGAATGTATGTTCTCCAATGACGGACATCGACGGTCCAGTATCAACTCCCACCTTAACGGGTTGTCCATTGACTATAATGACTACTTGGATTGACTCGGTTCTATCCACTTTCAGGTTATATAATGAATGGATGTCTGATTCTATTTCTCCTGGTTCTTCCATATATTTAAAATGCTGTCTCAGCCTATCTCTGTCATGTTGCATTATGTGACCATAACGATGGCAGAAAAAGCATTTGACTTATTTGAATTGTCAATTTCCCACTGGATGCCTGGATGCATTCCTCTCATTCATTTTGGGGGTCTTCACTGTAGTACTGCTGTTTTTTAATGATCTGTACATAGGGGATGTTTCCTGCCTTTCTGTGGGGTCTGATGTTTTCACACCTCTTGTTGCTGGGTCTGATCTGCCCTACCAGATGGTCGGCGCCATTTTGTGTATCCCTTGTAGCTTCTGAATTTCTAACAGCATTCTCCATGGCTGTGGCTAATTCTAATGCCTTACTGAAGTCTAGATTAGTTTTGGCTAGCGAACGCCTTTGGATAGTATCATTTCCAATCCCACACATCAGTCGGTCTCAACATATCGCTAATGAATTTGCAATGTTCAGTTAATGCCTTTAAAATGGTGACATAGTCAGCTATTATCTCCCCTGGAAGCCTGTTCCTTGAATTGAACTTGAAGTGCTGCATGGTAACTGAGGGCTTTGGTCTCAGGTGGTTTTTTACAATTTTTTTTCGCTCATTGAAAGCCTTCGAGTCGGGGGTATTAGGTGACGTGAGGCTGCGGATCAGCCCATATGTTTTCCTCCTGCATGTGGCCAAAAGAATCGCCCTCTTCTTTCCCTCACTCACGATGTCATCAGTAGCAAAAATGAACGCTAGACATTCGATATACTGAGACCAGTCATCTGAAATGGGGTCGAATGGATCAGTACGACCAAACTGCGGCATCGAGAATGACTGCAAGGGGACTGCACTTCCGATGGCTTCCCAGTTAATGACAAAATCAGGTGTTTGGCATCCCACGGCTTCCCTGACTGCCGTCAATCGATTCATGTTTTGCATTCCGCAGAGTTGCGGAAGAGTTGCATCTGGGGTCTCTTATAATTTTCTGTCCATAGCCATTTTTCTTGCATGTACCTCCTTAAATGTACTGCCGCTTTAAGAGCAGTCACTCCAACCACTTTTAACTCCATCTCTGCAGCTGTCGGCTTTTCTGTGCTGGGTTTCGCGCTCTTTTCGAGTTTTGGTGGGATCCCTGTGATCGTGGTTCTGCAGGGTTCTTTTCTTTTCTCTTTTTTAAAATTTAAAACTGCAGCACTGCTTCCTGTTCTGATTGCCATCTAATTTACAGCACTAGCACAGATACTCTTTCTAATACTCTGCTCACCCGTCTTGTGGATTCTCACTCAGGGTGCTATTTTATGTTATTTTCATCCTCGTCGCCAGTTTTATGTCTTGAGTCTATGAATTCATTAGTCGAGTCAACTCGAATTGCATGCCTTCATATACACCTGTTAGTTGATGCTCACTATCAACAACGGAGAGAGAGACCAACATAAGAACAGACTGTGATTGTTTATTCCAACAGAAGGCAGAGCACTAAATTCTTGTGTGCTCCCACAACTACCTCCAGTCTAGACTTAGTTAACCAGTAGCCTGTGCTGTACACTGATTGGTCAGTACTGTCACATAGTTAGTCCACTTGCATTCTCTTAAAGGTACATGGTACCCCACTTTACGACAGATGTATTATTGGTGCCCTCATTTTTTTTGTCTGTTTGAATGCATCCTGTTTGATCTCTTGCTTATCAGTATTTCAATACTCTAAGGGCAGAATTTTCACTTGGCTTGTGGGCGTGTGCCCGACACACTGGAATGTAAAATAGCGCGTGATGACGCGGGTGCGCAGCCCAACATCGTCGCACACTCGCGCGATATTTCAGTTGGCAGGCATGAGCAGGTGCCAGAGCCGTGCCCGCCATTAATTAAAAGGTCAGTTAAGGCCATTAAAAAGCCAATTGACGCTGAATTTTCGTTACCTGAGCGATTTTGCGCTTGTTGCACGGGCAAAACAGGCAGGCAACCAGCCGACAATTTCAAAAATCTCAGCCACAGGCAGGATGAAAAGAGTCAGTAACATTGCTAGTGTGAGTAGTTAGTTTGGTAGATAGTTTGCTGCTGGTGACTTATTGGTATTTGGCAGCTTCATCTCTGTTCGGGGCTTCATTCTTAACATTTCCAGGCTTCAATTCAGGTCTCCTTGGTGTCTCCAAGGCCCCCGGAGGATTCAGACTGTGTGGACCCTTCCAGGTATCAGACAGCCTTCCATTACCCTGGTAATGGGGATTGTGGTCTCCACTGTTGGCACCTCCTCTGAGGAGGAAGAGAGGGGCAGAAGGGAGAGGAGGCCAAGTTTCCCAATGCAGCTTTAAGGGAGCGACCTGTGGGAGGAGCAGCACAGGCACAAGGGGTGCAGGGCCAGCGGGTAGTCCAAGGCTGAAGGGGCCACAGAAGACGGCACTATCCTGCTGCCAGAGTTTACAGGCGGGGATGCAGCTACCTCAATATGTCAGAGGTGCAATGCTGAAGGAAGTTCCCTCTCTAAAGGGAGATAGTGACCTCTGTTTGTCAGATGATTGGGCCTGAAATCAGCTCCAACTGTGTGGGTTGACACCCCATGTCAGTGGCTCCGAAGGTCACAATGGCCCTCAACCTCTATGTATCCGGTTCTTTCCAGGGGTCAGTAGGGGATCTGTGTGGAGTCTCCCAATCAGCTGTCCACAGTTGCGTCAAGCTGGTGACAGAAGCTCTGTTCAGGTGGGTAATGACCTTTTTTCTTTACCATATGGACGAGGCCAGCCAGGCTGAGTGAGCCAGAGGCTTTGCAGCAATTGCTGGTTTCCCCCGCGTCCAGGATGCAATCAGCTGCACACATGTGACCAAGACACCAGCGGGTCAGCCGGGTGCCTTCGTCAACAGGAAGGGCTTCCACTCGATGAACGAGCAGATAGTGTGTGACCACAGGATGCAGATTCTGCAAGTCTGTGCAAGGTACGCTGGCAACTCCCATGACACTTATATCCTGAGACGCTCCCAGGTGCCGAGGCTCTTCAGTGCTCCAGCCCAACTGGATGGATGGCTGCTGGGTGACAAGAGCTATCCGTTGAAAAGGTGGCTCAAGACGCCTCTCCGCCATCCAAGAACAGAGGCAGAGCAGCGTTACAATACGAGTCATGCCTCCACAAGGGTGGTGATAGAGAGGGCCATAGGTCTTCTCAAGATGTGCTTCTGATGTCTGAATCGTTCAGGGGGAGCATTACAATACCCCCCAGAATGGGTGTCACTGATAATGGTTGCATGCTGCGCTCTCCACAATCTGGCACTGTCAAGGGGGGACCCACTGGAGGAAGAGGGTCTTGGTGCAGCTGCATAGGCCACAGATGATGAGTCCAGTAGTGAATCAGAAGAAGAACATGGTGAGGAGAATGCTGAGGGTGTGGAGACAGACCTCAGTAACCTCCAGGGAGGCAGGGACACCAGGGATGCCTTGATCCAATGCTCCTTCAGTTAGGCTGCCAAAGATCTGCTTCAACCACATGCCAGGGCTGCCGCCTCCATCGCAAATGTCTGAAATGACACTTTCCTTTGATTCCAAAGTCCACTCAGTGCCTGTGCAATAAAGTTTAGAGCCACCCACGTCCAACACTACATACTGGCATACCCTGCACCAGAAAGAAAAAAATGTGAAGCATACTCAGGACGAAAGCAAATTTAATGTTATCGTCACATTAAACTCATTATGACATTGCAGTTACTGGTGTTGATGTTCCCGCCAGCAGACATATAAACCAAACATAAATGAGCAAAAAATCACCTGTGAACTGTCCCTCCGTACACATAGTGCCTTCACCTAATATTGCGAGTGCTACTTCTTGGTGCCCTACCCCTTGCTGGCACCGGCATTGGAGATAGCCTGCTGACTCTGCTGTCTTGTTAGCCTTGATGACCTTGGCAGTCGTCCTCTGGCCCATGGAGCCTGTGCTGGTCCCGCCTGGGAGGGAGTGGCCAGTGACATGGTTGGCATCACCCCAGTCTCATCAAATGCAACGGTTGCTGGCAGAGGAGCTGCTGCAGTCATCCAGAGCGCCCTGAGAGGAGCCCGCAGAGACAACAAGCAGGTCGTGCACCAACATGAGGTTGCTCTGGACCTCCCTGCTCACTATTGATGGACGGGCACCTACCTGGGATACTGGGTGCCTAACCCATCTCCTTCTAAACATTGCCCCTTGACCTTCAATGGAATTACTATCACTGAATCCCCCACTATCAATGACCTGGGGGTTACCATTGACTAGAAACTGAATTGGACTAGCCATATAAATACTGTCTACAAGGGCAGGTCAGAGACTAGGAATCCTGCGATGAGTAACTCACCTCCTGACTCCCCAAAGCCTGTCCACCATCTACAAGGCACAAGTCAGGTGTGTGATGGAATGCTCCCCACTTGCCTGGATGAGTGTGGCTCCCACAACACTCAAGAAGCTTGACACCATCCAGAACAAAGCAGCCCATTTGTTTGGCATCCCATCAATGGAAATTCACTCTCTTCACCATCGCTGCACACTAGCACCAGTGTGTACCAGATACAAGATGCACTGCAGGAATTACCCAAGGTTCCTTCGACAGCACCTTCCAAACCCACGACCACTACTATCTAGAAGGACAAGGGCAGCAGACACATGGGAACACCACCACCTGGAAGTTCCCCTCCAAATCACTCACCATCCTGACTCGGAAATATATCGTCATTCCTTCACTGTTGATGGGTCAAAATCCTGGAACTCCCTCCCTAACAGCACTGTGGGTGTACCGACACCACATGGACCACTGCGGTTCAAGAAGGCAGTTCACCACTACCTTCTCAAGGGCAGCTAGGAGGGCCAATAAATGCTGGCCCAGCCAGAGAAGCCCACATCCCATGAATGAATAAAGAAAAATACTGGCACTGACTACGTGAGGTCATTGCCTGTGTGAGGACTTACAGGTCCAAGCGCAACCCCAGGAACCCCTGATTCTGTCCCTGGAGCCGCCTCTCCATGAAAATCGCCACTCTCAATGGAGGAGGCAGTGCTCTCAGACATGATGGTGAACGCAGTGTTCATGCTTCGCAGGGACTCCTCCGCAACAGAGACCATGGTGCACAGACCCTCATGTATCTCCGCCAGATCCTCCCACACATCCTGCTGGACATCCAGCATCTGCTGCCTAATGGATGACTCCAGAAGTTCATCAGCTGCCTTCGACTGAGCATCGTCCTGGTCTGCAGCAGCCCTTCGACTGCCGGCGCCCTGGGCGCTCTCTGCCTCCGCCTGCACCTCAAGCAAGTGAAGTGCCCTTACTGCTGTGCTCCAACATTCTAGCTACCAATCTAAAATCTTCTGAGGTGCTAGTATCTGCGCTGGTGCCTGCTTCGGAGGGCGGGTGTGACACAGGTACAAGTGAAGCCCGGTGGCCCTCCGGCGTCAGGGGTGGCCCTTTGGGGCCCAAAGAGTGAATCCCTGCTGGCGAACCTAAAAAAGAGAACAAGGATATGTCATTAGTTTAAGTCATCACACTGTCACTATGGATGCCAGACACCCTGGTGAGACAATGGAGATCTGCATCATGGTGCCATTGTCTTTCAATGATCAATGAGGACTCCAGCTTCAAGGCTCCCAACAATGAAGAAACTGCACTAGAATGGTTGCACAATTCGGAACTCTCACCTCTGTGCTCTGCGCCCTTACCTTCGTCTGGCACCCCCGCCTCCACGCCAGGTTGCATGGGGAGTGTGCCAGCTCTCGAGCTCTGGGGTTTCCTGCTCGAACCTGCTGAGCAGCAGGCGGTTGGGGGGGCCTCTGCCTGTACGTGGCCTCTCTGATTGGTTATGGCTTGTCTTCTCCTGAAAGGACAGAGGAGCATTGATTAGTCCACTTTCTACCTGCAACGCCACTGCAGCCTGGCCAACCCCACCTGAGGAACACCTCGCAGGGCACATCTGAGTCATAGCCCTTGAGCCGCAAGGCACTCAGTCCAAGCAGCCAGGGCACACCCCCTTGGCCAACTCGAGCATCTTTGACAGTTGGCACTCAGACTCTAGCACCCCTGAGGTCCATGGGGAGGTGGCCACACCATAACACTTCTGCACACTGACCCATGCTCACCCTTCCTGAGCACAGCAGGTCATTGAATTGCTTCCAGCACTGCGCCCATGTGCGCCGCACCACGTCCTGGCTGCCCACCAGCGCTGCCACCTCTTCCAATGCCCTCTTTATATGGTGTGGTGGCCTCCTCTTCCTATCTTTACAGACGAGGGTATCCCTTCTGGTAGCCACCCCCTCCAGCAGGACCACAAGGCACTCGTCCAAAAAGCGGGGGGCCAAGTGCCCATCCGACCTGCCTTCCCGCCTGGTGCCTCCAGCTGCACTCGACCCCATCAAGTCAACGCAGAACAGGCATCCTTCCATGGCAGCCTTTCTGGGGCTGCCTGGGCCGTTTTTGAACCAGCCGCCGGGTCGCCATTGGACTCGGCGGCCAACAGGCCCCCACCCTCGCTCAACCCTTCCTGAACAGTGAAGAGTGATGTTTCACACTGGGCGGGCCTTAATTGGGGACTGATCGCTGACTGCAGGCTGTTTCCTGGCCGTTCCCAGTCCTTCCGACCGCGCCCACCCGCTCACCTCAAAATTCTGCCCTAAGTTATTAATTAACATTTCATTATTAATTTCAAATCCCATCCCAGGAGGGGAGTGCATAATCTAAGCTGACACTCCAGTACTAAGGAAGCTGAATTATTGGAGGTGTACTCTATTATTTGAAATATTAAATCATGATCCTGTCTGTCCAGTGCAGGTGGATGCTACAGATTGATAACTTTCAAAATGTAGATATAGCTCTTATTACATAACAACCAGAAGATGTAAATGCAGTAAATTATAAAATGAATGGCTGGATCTTTCAGTAACTGCCTATGAATTTGTGAATAAAAATGGTACCATTAACTTCCATGAATTGAAATGATTGTTGGCCGTCACATTCTACTTTTTGAATGACCTAGTTAGGCTTTTGTTCATTAAGCTAAATGCACAAAATCACTAATGCATTAAGGGAATAATAAATTGATCAATAATATATTAGACTTTCTTCACAATGAGCTTATGTAGCAGCATGAGAGATAAATTAACTTCAATATTATAAATATTTCATGGAAAGATGCTGGATTATTTTTATGATGTTTTCACTTTATTATGCTACCAGAGTTTTAAAAGAAGTCATTGATTTAGCCTGTAAACAAAGGTATCAATCCCACTTTAGCATTTCTCAATTGGTTAGTTATGTTATAGTCGCAGCCTCAACTGTTTAAACATGAACGAACTGGCCTAAGACACAGTGATATGAGATCCAGTCCTGCAGGCCATATATGGTCCACATGGTCCTTTAGTCTGGCATAGCTGCCGCCCACTTGTTGTGTAAATTCTTTACTGTTCTCCCAGAATTTCAAGCCTGGAAGACTGCAGATGGCATTTCCCTATTTAATAAATTTTGACTAATCAGGAAGCAGCCTTTGCCAAACTGCCAATCCTGAGATTTTTAAAGAGATTTTCCTAACTTTTTATGGATTCAGGGAAGGCTGAGGATGGGGATGGGGAAGCAAGTAAAGAGCCTCACATTGCTTGGAGGAGTTTTATTTTATGCTTGGAGGCATCTTACTTTTTGTTATATGTACACTCTATTTTCCATTGCACGAGGTTCTTCCTTCTTTGTGTTCTCTCACTGTTTATATATGGGGTATGCATTTTATGTATGAGCACTCATGTTACTGTATAATTATATGGGGCCTATTCATTAGTTTCTTTCAGCTTCAAAGAGGTCAGAGTTGAAAGAGAAATGAAAGGAAAATGCCCAAACACTCTGCTGTGTGTGGCCTCCAGCCTTTCTATCTGCAAAGTTGCACACCTTCCCTCTGCCAATCAGGTTAATGGCAGCATCCTCTATCGGAGTCAAAATCCATATCAAGGCAAAAGCTATTCTTGATGCCTCTCTTTAATTAATTTCCAGTTCCTCCATCAAGCAGAGTGGGAATACATTATTTTGTGCCCTGTTGAAGGGTTGTGAAGGTGTCTATGGGAGATTAGGATTGAGAGGAAGAAAGAGCAGATGGAGGTGAGACAGGGATTCATTGTAAGGACAGTGGAAGGAAATGTGGTGAATTGTTTCATTATGATTGGAACAAAGGTTTATGAAGAGGAAAGGGGAGGATTGCAATCCTGGGTCACTATGTTTCTTCTCACATTACAGCCAAATTGTAGGAATTATGCTGCTGGCATTGACCTGCCCAGCCACTTTTCTCCACTTGTGCTGACTACTTTGCTGGGCCACTGACAGTCAATCTGAAGGAGGAAGGACCCCCTCCTGTTCCTCACTTGTCGCAAGAGGACCTTTGTAGCAGTATATGAAAGTCAGAGTACTCAGGCCATTGTCACTCTGCCTGCTGCATTTGAAATCAGCTGTCCATTCACCACTACAAAAGCCTCACTTCCTCTTTTAAGAGCTGCTTTTAAGAGGTGACTTTAAAAAATAGCAGATCTGGCTGATTTCACACCCTCTCAAATAATAAACTGCCCAAAAGTAGTATGATTTGCACTGGCAGCTTGACTCCAGCATTTGAACATGGCCCGATCATCAGTTAGGCTACCCACCAATATGTCATTGGAGGAGCTGAGCAGACACTTCACTTGCTGGTCATCTGATTTATACCATATGCCAAAATCTCCTGTAAATTGTTAAAGGGGGATGCAAAAAGCACTGTATTGCCACAAATAAATGGATGTAACAATGGGTCATTCCAATAATAATAATAAAAATAGGATTCTATTATACACAGCGTTATAGCAAATTAAAGTCTATTGCAAGAAGACTTCCATGGCTCAAATCACAAATTTCTACATTTCTTTTGTTTAAAGATTGCATTGCATATAATTGGAGCTCACAGAGCATGCAATGGAAACATGAAACAGCTCACTTCTTTTTAACAAGCTAGTGTAGAGTTGATCAGAAAATGATTGCATCGACATCATGGCCTTGATGGAAACTTGGTTGAGGGGTAATGTTACCTTCCCCCTAAATTAAACCTCCCTGCCTGGTATACCTTCCACCTCTTGCCCTGCCCAGACTGTCATGGTGGAGGTGTGGTTCTCATCACCAAATTACACCTTGGTCTATCACTTTATTCCTCTGGCACCTGCTCCTTCTCATCTTGTTCCACCCTTAACACTTCTCATTTAAATTCTCATTCTCTACTGGCCACCCAAGTGCCATGAAAAAAGTTCTTAACTATACATTTTTACTGCTTTCCTCCCTTAGTCTCTGCCCCAAGCGGCTTCTCATCTTTGGTGATTTCAACTTCCATCACAATTCATCATGCTACCTCTTCTCTGAGTTCCCCCTATCCTCACTTAATTGCTCCCTCCATATAAACTCCCCTACTCATATTCACAGCCACCCTTTGATTTTGCCATCTCATGTGAACTCATTACTTTCAAAATGTCGATCATAAGTAAGGCCATCTCTGTTCTCCTCCTTGTATAGCTTTCCACCCATTTCTTCCTCTTCCTTTGCAGCTCTACTTCCTTGTAAGTCCACCCTGGGAAAAACTCTCTCCTAATTCTGAAACTGGACTGTCAAAATGCCAATGTTCAGCCTTTAGCCTCCGTTCGTTACTATATTTCTGCAGCTATTGATCTGCTCAACTATACCCACCTCCACTGTTTGATGCCCCAGTCCTCAGTAAAATCATTATTCTCTCCCCTCTAGCCATTCCTCCGTTACAGTCCCCATTGCCACTCCCTTAAGTCCAAAGGACACAGACTTGAATGGATGTGGCAAAGAATTGGTTTAGCCATTCTCTGCCAGGTTTGGACCTCAGTAAGCATTATTGTGTCAAAAACACAAGAGGAAAAGTGACCCAACCATGGCTAACAAAATAAATTAAGGATAGTACTAGGCCCAAAGTTGCTAGAAAAAGTAGCAAACCTGAGGATTGGGAGCAGTTTAGAATTCAGCAAAGGAGGACAAAGAGATTGATTAAATGGAGAAAAGTAGAGTTTGAGAGGAAACTTGCAAGGAACATAAAAGCAGACTGTAAAGGCTTCTATAAGTATGTAAAAAGAAAAAGATTAGTGAAGACAAATGTAGGTCACTTACAGCCTGAAACGGGAGAATTTATAATAGAGAACAAAGAAACGGCAGAGCAATTAAACAACTACTTTAGTTATGTCTTCACGGAGGAAGACATAGATAACTTCCCAGAAATGCTAGGAAACCAACGGTCTAATGAGAAGGAGGATTTATTTATTTTTTATTCATTCACAGGATTTGGGCTTTGCTGGCTGGGCCAGCATCTATTGCCCATCCCTAATTGCCCTTGAGAAAGTGGTGGTGAGCTGCCTTCTTGAACGGCTGCTGTCCCTGTGGTGTTGGTACACCCACGGTACTGTGAAGGAACGGCGATATGATTCCAAGTCAGGATGGTGAGTGACTTGGAGGGGAACTTCCAGGTGGTGGTGTTCCCATCTATCTACTGCCCTTGTCCTTCTAGATGGTAGTGGTCGTGGGTTTGGAAGGTGTTGTCGAAGGAGCCTTGGTGAATTTCTGCA
Organism: Cetorhinus maximus; assembly: GCF_964194155.1. Lineage (NCBI taxonomy): Eukaryota > Metazoa > Chordata > Chondrichthyes > Lamniformes > Cetorhinidae > Cetorhinus > Cetorhinus maximus. Next base: position 33,219,601 of record NC_135887.1, on the reverse strand, counting down.
GTGCACCTTGTAGATGGTACTCACCGCTGCTTTTGGGCGTTGGTGGTGGAGGGAGTGAACGTTTGTGGATGTGGTGCCAATCAAGCGGGCTGCTTTGTCCTGGATGGTGTCAAGCACCTTGAATGTTGTGAGGGCTGCACTCATCCAGGCATGTGGGGAGTATTCCATTACACTCCTGATTTGTGCCTTGTAGATGATTGACAGGCTTTGGGGAGTCAGGAGGTGAGTTGCTAGTCGCAGGATTCCTAGCCTCTGACCTGCTCTTGTAGCCACAGTATTTATATGGCTAGTCCAGTTTAGTTTCTGGTCAATGGTAACCCCTAGGATGTTGATAGTGGGAGGTTCAGTAATGGTAATGCCATTGAATGTCAAGGGGTGACGGTTAGATTCTCACTTGTTGGAGATGGTCATTGCCTGACACTTGTGTGGCGCGAATGTTACTTGCCATTTATCAGCCCAAGCCTGGATATTGCCCAGGTCTTGCTGCATTTGGACATGAACTGCTTCAGTATCTGAGGAGTCACGAATAGTGCTGAACATTGTGCAATCATCAGCGAACATCCCCACTTCTGACCTTATGATGGAAGGAAGGTCATTGATGAAGCAGCTGAAGATAGTTCGGCTGAGGGCACTACCTTGGGGAACTCCTGCAGTGATGTCCTGGAGCTGAGGTTACTGACCTCCAACAACCACAACCATCTTCCTTTGTGCTAGGTATGACTCTAGCCAGTGGAGAGTTTCCCCCCTGATTCCCATTGACTTCAATTTTGCTAGGGCTCCCTGATGCAACACTGTGTAAAATGCTGCTTTAATATCAAGGGCAGTCACTCTCACCTCACCTCGGGAGTTCAGCTCTTTTGTCCATGTTTGAACCAAAGCTGTAATGAGGTCAGGAGCTGAGTGGCCCTAGCAGAACCCAAGCTGGGTGTCAGTGAGCAGGTTATTGCTAAGCAAGTTCCGCTAGATAGCACTGTCTACTGCCCCATCTCTAACTTCCCTTTCCTCTCATGTCTTTGAATGTGGTGTCAGCTCCCAAATCCATGCCCATCTGTCCTGAGAGTCCATGTTTGAAATGTTCCAATTCCAAGAGGTGAGGTGAGAGTGACTGCCCTTGACATCAAGGCAGCATTTCACTGGCTGTGGTATCAAGGAGCCTGAGCAAAATGAATTCAATGAGAATCAGGAAGAAAACTCTTCACTAGTTGGAGTCGTACCTAGCACAAATGAAACTAGTTGTGGTTGTTAAAGGCCTCAGGGCTTTGCAGCAGGAGTTCTTCGGGGTGGTATCTTAGGCCCAAGCATCTTCAGCTTTCCTCCACTATAAAGTCAGAAGTGGGGATGTTTGCTGTTGATTGCACAATGTTCAGCACCATTTGCGACTGCTCAGATACTGAAGCAGTCTCTGTCCATATGCTGCAAGACTTGGACAACATTCAGGCTTTGGCTGATAAACAGCAAGTAACATTCACACCACACTTGTGTCAGGCAATGACCATCTCCAACAAGACAGAATCCAACCACCTCCCCTTGACATTCAATGGCATTACCATTGCTAACCTCCCCACCATCAGCATCCTGGGGTTACCATTGGTCAGAATCTTAACTGGACCAGCTATATAAATAGTGTGGTTACAAGAGCAGGTCAGAGGTTGAGAATTCTGTGGTGAGTAACTCACCACCTGACTGTCCTATGCCTGTCCACCATTAACAAAATACAAGTCAGGAGTGTGATGGTATATTCTCCAGTTGCCTGAATGAGTGTGGTTCCAACAATACTCAAGAAACCTTCTTCAAAAGTGCATTTCAAACCTGCAACTTTTACTACCTAAGAAGACAAGGGCACAGATGCATGGGAATGTCATCACCTGCAAGTTCCCCTCAAATCACACATCATCTTGTCTTGGAACTATATCACTGTTCCTTCATTATCACTGGGTAAAAAGCCTGGAGCCCCCTCCCTAACAGCACAGTTAGCGTACCTATGCCACATGGACTGCAGCAGTTCAAGAAAGTGGCTCACCACCACCTTCTCAAGGGAATTAGGGATGGGAATGGGGCAAATAGGGCTTTGAGGAGGCAGTGGCAGAGCAGTAATGTCACTGGACTAGTAATCCATGAGACCCCAGCTAATGCTCTGGGGACATGGGTTCAAATCCCAGCACAGCAGCTCATGGAATTTGAATTCAGTTCATAAAACTGAAATATAAGGCTCGTCCCAGTAATGGTGCCCATGAAACTATCATCAATTGTCATAAAAGCCTATCTGGTTCACTAATGTCCTATCAAGAAGGAAATCTGCCTTCTTTACCTGGTCTGCCTTATATGTGACTCCAGACTAACAGCAATGTGGTTGACTTGAAATGACTGAGCAAGCCATTCAGCTCAAGGGCAATTAGAGTTAGCCAAATGCTGGCCTTGCCAGCGATGCCCACGTTCCATGAAAATCTTTTTAAAAGGGTAACAAATGCAAGCCTTGCCAGCAGTGTTCACATCCCACGAAAGAATATCAAAACAAATATCCAAGCCTTGCTACAGAGCCAAAATGGCTCTTATCAAAATCACAAATGACATCTTATGTGACTGTGACAAAGGTAACCTATTCCTTCTGATCCTTCTCAACCTGATTTCAGCCTTTGACATTGTTGGCCATACCTTCCTACTGCAAAGCCTTTCCATCATCATCCAGTTGGTTGGGACGGCATCATTTCGTTCCATTCATAGTCTATCCAGCTGCAACCAGAGAAGCACCTGCATTAGTTTCTCTTCATGCTCCCACACGTTTATCTCTGGTGTCCCTCATGGATTTATCCTTGGGCCTCTCCTATTTCTCATTTATATGATTCCCTTAGTAACATTATCCAAGACATTGTTAGTTTCCACATATACGCTGTGTTATGACTGTGTAGTTGGTAAAGCCGAGTTATTTAAAAATCTCTGAGGGAAACTTTAAAAACTGTCATAACCTATATTTTTAAGTGTTATGTTTGAGATACGACTTTAAATTCAGGAATCAGACCATCAGTTCTTGAGGTTTTACATTAAACTAAATGAAACATTTTATTAATTTACACTGGTTAAAATATACATACACATGGCTACAAATTACCACTATCATAACTTTTAACAAATTCCCAAACTAATCTCCATTTAGGCAACAGCAACCCATAGGGCTGAATTTTCTGGCTGTTGAGGGGGGTGGGGGCAGAGTGGGAGTGAATGTGGACCTGATCGCCCCCCGCCATCGGGTCTGGGCAACGATTTTACCCAGGCGGGCCAATTAAGGCCTGCCCAGCGTGAATCGCGGCTCCCGAGGACAGCAGGAGTGGGCAGGCAGTGGTGGGACTGCAATGACCGCCGGGTCCAATGGCGACCCGGCTGCCTGTTTTGAAAAGTTGCTGCGGCCTTTCTAAGACTGTGAATTATGGCCAGTGGAGGGGCTCCCCAGAGCGCTGCTGGTGAGCAGACCAGGCAGGAGGGTAGGGCAGGGGGGCACTGTGCCCCTTGTTTCTCAGACAATTGCCTTACTGCCCTCCTCGAGGAGTTGGCAGCACGGTGGGAGGTCCTGGTCCCCCAGGACAGGAGGAGGTGGCCCCCCCACATAACCAAACGTGCCTGGGAGGAGGTGGCGGAGGTGGTGAGCTCCTGCGATGTGGTGCAGCGCACCTGGATCCAGTGTCGCCAGCGCTTCATCGACCTGTTGTGCTCAGGAAGGGTGAGTACCATGTTGGCATTGGTCACTTAACTCATCAGGTCAGCTTACCACCTGGTGGAGGGGGGGCATCAAGCCTGAGTGTAGTGACTGCATTAAATCATTGACGGCCTGTGTACTTCGCTGGGTGGGCCAGCAGATATTGCCCATGCTGAGGTCACCCTGAGAGGGTGGTGAAGAGATGGGTTCTGCCCCCGCAGCATGTGGTACACTGAGACCCACATTACTATTTTGGAGGCAACCTGGAAGAGCTGCACCGAGGCGCAGTGCTGGAACTCCAGGACATGTCAAAGTCAGGGAGATGACATGCTGGGAGGGGAGCTTCAAGGTGGCATGGCACCAATCGATCTGCTGTCCTCTGCGCTCCACGTGCTTGTGCCTCCTGGCTATGGAAGGTTAGACCGTGTGGTGCCTAATGTGATGTAGGCAGCATTTGGCCAAGGGGGTGGGGACAGGCCTAGCATCTTTGTGTGAGTGTTCGACAGCAGCGGGGTGAGAAGACACTGGACCCTGCAATGTCCCACTCTGGTTGGGGTGGGCCATCCACGAAGGGAGTCCAGGTACAAGTTGCACTAATCAATGCTCTTCTCTCCTTTCCAGGAGAAGAATGCACATAATGCAGCCAAGCGGGTGAGGACTGGGGGCGGGCCAGCACAGTTAGCGATTCTCAGCCCCTTCGAGCAAGAGGCCCTAGATTTGGAGAGGCGCTATGCGCCCAGGTCCACCGGTGTTGGTGAGGCTGGGGTGCCACCAGCAGTGAGGCCACCATTGTTCTCCCAGCAGCCATGACAGTGCTGAATGTTCAGTGATTGAAGTTTGCAACATAGCTTGACCATTGCTTATGGAAGGATGAGAGTATAATGATCTGGGGGGCAGGGATATACATTGACATTGTCTCAACATTAACTGATCCAATGTCCTTGTTCTTCCATTCATCATCAGCGGAGCAGGGCCGGGAGGAGGAGCAGCAGAGGCCCCCTCTCACACCTGAGGGCCCTGAAGTCTCACCAGCATCACACCATCTCTCCCAGGCAGGCACCAGCGCAGATATTACCACCTCGGTGGGAATTAGAACATCAGCTAGTGACCCGGGGCACAGCGGTGAGGGTACTTCACAGTCGCTGGAGGAGCTGGCAGAGACAGAGAGTGCCCATGGCGCCAGCAGTTGGAGGACTGCAGGGGGCCAGACACATGCTCAGTTGGTGAGTGATGATGTGCCTCTGGAGCCATCCACGAGGCAGCAAGTACAGAAAATGCAGCTGGGTGCATGGGAGCATCTGGCGGAGATACATGAGGCTACGCTTGACTTGGTTTCCATGGTGGAGGAGTCTACGCGGACGATCGCCGAAGCAATGAGCCTCATGTCCGAGCACCATGCGTCCTCCATGGAGATAGTGGCAACTCTCGTGGAGAGGTTCCTCCAGGGGACCCATCCGGGCTTCCTGGGGATGTGCTCGGACCAGCAAGCCCTCACATCAGCACTAACCTCAGCTGGTCAGTGCCAATGTGGGAGATGGTCTGAGAACCACGTTTCCCATCTCGGTGCCCATCCTTCCACGGTGAGCAGGGAGGTCCGAAGCGTCCTCACATTGGCGCAACAGCTGCCTGTCCTATCTGCATCTGCAGCCAATGCGTCTACGTCTTCATCATCCACAGCATCGCCCCTTTCTAGCGCAAGGTTGTGGAGAACACAGCATGCAACCACTATCAGCAACAGACGATCTGCAGGGTACTGGAGTGCGCCACCTGAGCGGTCCAGGCATTGGAAGCGCATCTTGAGAAGAGCAATGGTTCTCTCCAACACAGCCTTTATGGAGGGTTGGCTTCTATTGTACCGCAGCTCAGCTTCTGTTCTTGGATGGCGAAGTCGTGTCATGAGCCACCTTATGAGGGGATAGCCCTTGTTATCCAGCAGCCATCCATCCAGCCGGGCTGGAGCACTGAAGAGCCCCGGCACCTGGGAGTGTCCGAGGATATAGGCGTCATGGGAACTGCTTGGGTACCTTGCACAGACTTGCAGAATCTGCAGCTTGTTATCTCACACTATCTTCACGTTCGTGGAGTGGAAGCCCTTCCTGTTGATGAAGGCACCGGGCTCACCTGCTGGCGCCTTGATGGCCACATGTGTGCAGCCTATTGCACCCTGGACACGGGGGAAGCCAGCAATGGCCGCAAAGCCTCTGGCTCGCTGTATCTAGCTTGCTTGGTCCCAACGGTAGTGGATGAATGTCAATGCATGCCTGAACAGAGCGTCTGTAACCTGCTTGACACAAGTGTGGACAGCTAATTGGGAGACACCGCAAAGATCATCCACTGAGCCCTGGAATGATCCAGAGGCATAGAAATTGAGGGCAGCTGTAGTCTTTAGAGCCACTGGCATGGGGTGTCCACCCACACAGTTCGCAGAGATCTCAGGCCCAGTCATCTGACTGATATAGTTGACTGTCTCCCTTGAGAGACGGAGCCTCCTTCAGCACTGCACCTCAGACATATTGAGGTAGCTGCTTCGCCGCCTGTATACCCTGGCAGCAGGATAGTGGCATCTTCTGTGGCCCCTTCCGCCTTGGACAACCTCTTGGCCCTGCACCCCTTGTGCCTGCGCCTGGCCTCCCAAAGGTGGCTCCCCTGGAGGCTGCATGTGCACTCCTGGCCTCCTCCTCCTTCTAGCCCACCCTTTCTCCTCAGAGGCGGTACCTCCAGTGGAGAGTTCAGCTCCCATTCCCAGGCTAAGGGAAGGATTCCTGAAATCTGCAGGGCCAAAAAAGATTCCTCACTGCAGAGTGCTGACCTGAAGGTTGTGAGTCCAGACCAAGCAGCTGGTATGCATTTAAGTATTGCAGATCACACAGGCAAGTATCAGTAACTTTGAAATATCAATATTTGTCAGAGCACACTCGCGACCCCACTGAGCCCTGTTATCCCTACTGTAGATGATGCTTATACAAATGTGTCCTACCCATCTGCCCGTTACGCCCGAGCGCTGACCCGGCGATTGCATGGGCGCCGAAAAATCGCCATCAATTGGCGCCTCAAGGGCCTTAAGTGGCCTGTTAACTAATGGCGGGCGCGCATCGGAAAGCATCGCACGCCTGCCCAACGAAATATCGTGATGGCGTGTGGTGATGTCGGGACGTTCGCCTCACATCACCGCGTGTCATTTTACGTACCCCCGCACATCAATGGGAAAATTCTGCCCATAGACTTAACCATGCACCAGGCAAAGCATTTTCACCTTACGAAATCAAAATGAGGTTCTTTTCAGTTTGGTTCCTATGGAAGCCGACAGCTGCTTTTGATCTATCACATTGCCTCTGCCTTGTACACACAAAACTGCTGAAGTTATACCTAACATCGCTCATTGAATGTAAATTCTCATTGTATCACCAGCCCCTTTGAACTCCACCTTTTAACAATGAAACCCCTTTCATTGTACCAATTTTATTAGTAATATAAACATATTGCTTGGTCTCTGCTCACTAGGTAGTCGTTTTCACCCCACTCCTTGAATGCTCTATTCAAAAAATGCAAATATACGCTATCTCTCTTACACGCTATCTCTCTTACATATCAAAACTAGTGCACATCAAAGCACCCAGACTAAATAGTTTTAATCCAATTAAGACACACCCCCAGGCTAAACCTCTATTTTAAAGAAAAAATATTTTCCAATAATATTATATACATTAATAGCTTCATGACAGCTGATATAATTGTTTTAATTGCAAATCATTTTTCTGTAACTCCACTAACCTCCGTTAGTTAAACACTTCAGCTGAATTGTCCTGTAGTCTCTCCTCCCGAATGATGTTATCAAACACAGTGCCAGCTAATTGGATTTCGACACCTTCTTCTTGCCTTTGAACTGCCTGCCCTTCTTGTTTCTCTTGTTTCAATCAATGAGCCTGTGATCTTGTTACCACATAATCTGGAAACAATCCAGGATGCTCTCTCTGTAACACTTCTGTTGAAACCACTTCTACATGCTGCTCAACTACCCTAGGCATCACCCAAATCTGTGACCCTGCCACATCATTACCCAAAATAAATTGAACTCCTGCAATGGGCAATTTTTCCACTACTCCAACAATAACTTCACCTTTCTTCAATTTGTTCTTTAAATTTATCTTCCACCTATCCACAAGGGGATAGGTTTAGCATCTCCATGAAACCCACTTATTATCACCTGCTCCTGCAATACTCCCTCTGAGCAACAAATGTCACTATCCCACAACATTAAGGATTGACTAGCCCCTGTGTCTCTTAACATTTTAACATCTTTGCCTACTCCATCCTGTACATATTAATGATTTAGACATGAATATAGGAAGTATTATCAGTAAGTTCGCAGATGACGCGAAAATTGGTTGTCATAAATAGTGAGGAAGAAAGCCTTAGATTACAGGACGATATAGATAGGCTGGTAAAATGGGCAGAGCAGTGGCAAATGGGATTTAATCCTGAGAAGTGTAAGGTGATGCATTTTGGGAGGACTAATACAGCAAGGGAATACACAATGAATGGTAGGACCCTAGGATGTGCAGAGGGTTAGAGGGACCTTGGTGTACATGTCCATAGATCCCTGAAGGCGGCAGGACAGGTAGATAATGTGATTAAGAAGGAATATGGTATACTTACCTTTATTAGCTGAGCCATAGAATATAAGAGCATGGAGGTTATGTTGGAACTGTATAAAATGTTAGTTAGGCCGCAGCTAGAGTACTGTGTGCAGTTCTGGTCGCCACATTATAGGAAGGATGTGATTGCACTGGAGAGGGTGCAGAGGAGATTCACCAAGATATTGCCTGGGCTGGAGCTTTTCAGCTATGAAGAGAGACTGGATAGGCTAGGGTTGTTTTCCTTAGAGCAGAGAAGGCTGAGGGGGGACCTGATAGAGGTATACAAAATTATGAGGGCATAGATAGGCTAGATAGAAAGAAACTTTTCCCCTTATCGGAGGTATCAGTAACTAGGGGGTATAGATTTAAGGATGGGGCAGGAGGTTTAGAGGGGATTTGAGGAAAAACGTTTTCACCCAGAGGGTGATTGGAATCTGGAACACACTGCCTGCGGGGGTGGTAGAGGCAAGAACCCTCACAACATTTAAAAAGCAGTTAGATGAGCACTTGAAATGCCATAGCATACAGGGCTACGGGCTACAGGCTAAATGCTGGAAAATGGGATTAGAGTAGATAGGTGCTTGATGGCCGGCATGGACACGATGGGCTGAAGGGCCTGCTTCTGTACTGTATAACTGTGTGACTCCATGACTCTAGCTCTACCTCTTCACCACTTCTCTTAATCCCTCCACTAATCTTTAAACTTTCAGGCTGCACGTTCGACATCCAGAAATTTCCTCCACCTAAATATTAGAAAGATCAAGGCCATTGCCTTTGGTCCCTAACAAAGCCCTATTGTTAGGGCTGGATTTTTATCCTAGGAGTGAGTAGCAGGAGTCAGGAAAGTTCCTGGCTGGCCCACCTGCCTCAGGAGAAAGTGCCTGCTAAAGCAGGATTCCTGTTCCTGAGGGGTGAGGTGCAGGCTGGAGTCGGGCCAACTGCCTCTGAAAAGATTTCAGAGGCAGCCACAGAGGCTAATGGAGGCAGAGATGGGCTGTTTAAAAGGTCCAGCTCAGTGTTTTGGAACATTGCCCCAGTCATAATAAGAGCAATGAAATACCCAATGGCCCACACGCACCCCATGCTCCCTCCATGCCAACCTATGCCCCTCCACCCATCCCCATGGCTTCTCATACCCTCTATGCCAAACAATGACCCTCTACCCACCCACCATGGCCCATCATACCCTCCATGTCAACCTTTGGCACTCCCATGCTCATTCACCTAGTATAAATTCTGTACCCAGCTTTAAAAATCCAGTGGTCCATTCATAACTTTCCTTAAAAAAAACTGCTTTTACTACAGCCCTATAAAAGTTTTAATCAACCAGACATTTAAAGTATCAACAGCAGAAACTGCAAGCACTTGACACCTTTTTGGCTTGTGTAAATAAACATTGAGAAATAGCTCTAAGAGAAAAAGCTGTCAATCAATTAGTGTTTTTCCTCGGCACAGTTGTTTCTGTAGGCAAATGGATCTGTAGGCTCTCAGAAGAGTCAACGAAAGTTATGAATGAATGTTTGGATTTTAAAAGCTATTCACACATGACATTGTTACTATAAGGTTCACTGGTTCTATACTGGATGAATGGGCATGGAACTGCCATAGTTGGCATGGAAGGTATGAGGGGCCATGGGGGATGGGTGGAGGGGCAATGAGGGTGGATAGAGAGACATAGGTTGGCATGGAGGGTATAAAGGGCCAAGGGAGGATGGGTACAGGGACATAAGTAGGCATGGGGGAACATGGATAAGACCTTTTGAACTTACCCAGACTATGGTTCATGATACTTCTGAGGGGCCATGAACCACAACTCCTTGAAAAGCTGGCCAAACGCCACAAAAATTGTGGTGGGTTCCTAGATGCCTATCTCCCCCAAGGCAGCTGGCCAGGATAGGAGTGTAGGGTCTGAGCTTGCAATCTGCATCAGCTTGCGCTCTTATCCCATCCTGACAGGAATTGGGGGCACCAGGAATGGGTCCAGGAATCTCGGACTCAGGTCCTGGTGGCCATTTTTAAAGGTCTATGGAGTCTTCTAACTCCGCAAAAACCCAACCCTAAGTCTCCTTCTCCTTGGCAACTGTCTGAAGTTGAAATGGACTGTTCACAACACTGGTGTTATATTTGATCCCAAGATAAGCTCCTGACCACTATTCATGCTATCATCAGGACCACATATTTCCACCTCTGAAAGATTGTCCAATCCCACCTTTACCTTAACTCATCTGCTGCTTAAGTTCCCATCCAGGCTTGTATTACCTCTAGACTTGACTACTCCAATGCACTTCTGACTGCTCCCCATGTTCTACCTTCCATAAACTTGATGCCTTTCAAACTCTGTTGCCTGTGTGCCATTTACCAAGCACCTATATTCCCGTAAGTAATGTCTCAGTTTTAAACTATAATCCATGTTTTCCAATACCTCCATGGCCTCATCCATCCCAATCTTTATAATCACCTCCAGTCCCACAACTCCCCAAGATATCTATGCCCACCCAATTCTAGTCTCTTGAGCATCCCTGATTTTAATTACTTCACCATTGACATCTGTGCTTTCAGCTGCTTAGTCCCAAAGCTTTGTAATTTCTTCCCTAAACCTTTCTGCCTCTCTAACTCTCTTTTCTCCTTTAGGACAGTCCTGAAAATCTACCACTTTGATCAAGCTTTTATCACCTGCCCTAATATCTTCTTATGTGAATAAATGCATCAGGCACGCTTGATGGGAACAATGGATTCAGGTACATGCTGTTCTTCTGAAGATTGCACACCTCCGTTTAGGGAATAATTGCCCTTTCTATTTAGATATTCTGCAGGCTGTCCAGTTGATGCATAAGTTGAAACTTCTATATAATGTCCTTTACAGGGGTGGATTTTGCATTCCCTTGCTAGCGATTTTAAAGGTGAGAGGAAGACGTAAAATTCATTGAGTGGTATTCCAGCCACCTCCCCGCCTGCCCCAACCTGTCTGAAATTTTTCAGTGGATGGAGAGGCGTTGGGTGGCCCTTGGGCCTGTTAAGGCTCTTAAGTGGCCAATTAATGGCCTCATCCCACTGCTGCCACATTTCAGCTGAGGGAGGGGAGGCCCATGCCATGCGGCAAGCCTCGTAGCTGCATGGGCTGGAGCTAGGAGGCAAAGGACCTGATTTAGGAGCCCCTTGGCTCATCAGAGACATATGTCCAAGGTTTTCACCCCCCCACCCCCTTTGAACCCTCTCCTGTAGCCTCTTGAACCCCACCCTCCACCCCGCTCACTCCCCTCGCTGAGAGCCCCGACCCCTAACTTATCTGTCAGTCTGGGATCCTCGGCATTGGGGACTGTTTCTCGAAGCAACAGGTGGAAACCACTCCTGGCTGATGCTGCTGGGAATACAGAGCTGCCGGCCAATCCAATTAGCCGACAGCACTCTAAGGCAGCACATCCCCCCAAGCAAAGAGCAGAAATCTCGTCTTAAAGCAATTTACGCTGGCCCTAGCATTAAATTACTGTGAGGCAGCTGTCGTGATTGTGGGTAGGCTCCTCCCCCGCCTGAGTTACACCATGATCTCAGCGCTTCCTCGCTCCGGGCGCCATATTTAAAGCGCACCAGAGCACAGCCTATGTCATGTTGATAGATCAGGATTGCACCAGGTGTCAGCCCTGGAAGCAAAGAAGACAGCAGCTCCCAAATTTAGGGGATATATAGTGGCTCACAGTAACTGGGAGAGGTCCCAGACCCCTGGGAGGGGTGGAGTGGCCCACATTAGGCACCTCACTCACATTGAGGAGCATGTCATCGCACTGACTGAAGATGTGGACTGAGCCTACGGCAACAGTGAGGTCAGCAGCGAACCCACCAGAGGATCCTGCACCCCATCAGCCCTCTCTCAACATAACTGTGAGTGCTCTCTCTCCTGCCTTTGACTCTGCTGCCATGTACTAATTATCTCTACCTTGGTTCACAGGGAACTCTGTCAAGTGACTGATGCCCTAAGCCAGCCCCTCAGCTCCATCCAGGTCCTCACCTCTAGTCAAGAGGGCTCCTCCTCCATTGAAGAGCTGGAAATAAGCAGCCTGGAAGACCCATCGCAGCGCTTACCCAGACTCTCCACCAACACTGAGACACACACCTCGGTGGGACCTAGATCTAGAGCAGGCTCATGTCTGCAATCTGATGGTCACCACAGGGACTCGTGTCCACAGAAGGACGAGGCAGGTTCGGCCGAGGTCCCCAGCACTCAGAGGACTGCTGGGGAAGAGGCATCTGTGAGATCTGAGTCAGACGTCAGGCCTGTGTATTTGGCCTTCCACATCATGGAGAGTCAGCGGAAGGTGGGAGAATATCACGCAGAGCTGTTGGAAGCCTGCAACAGAGTGGCACGCAAATCTGAGGAGTGTGTCTGCCTGCTCTCTGATGAAGTGTTGCCCACATGTACGTCCATGGAGGTCCCCATGGGAAGAATGGTGGACGCCATGGAGGCCCTGGTCCAGCAGAATGCGGATATGCGCGCCGATCTGAACTCCATCGCAGTAGCCATGGGTGAGTTCCTGCAGTGGCAACTACCTTCAAGGTGCTCCTTCCCCTCAAGGAGTCAGCCCGGGGTCTTCAACACCTGAAATGAGGAGGAGCAGCAGCTCGACACCCCTGGGTCTTTCACTCAGGAATCTCAGAGGCTGTCCGTTCCCTCCAAGTCCCCTTTCCCTGTGATGCCCTCAACATCATCCTCTGTCACCGCAGAAGGAGCAGCTGGCCCACAGGAGGTCAGCCAAAGCAAGCCGAGGCCCTCAAGGCCTCAACTCTCCAGAGGACCCAGGCCAAAATCATCAGAGGCAACAGGGCCAACAATTGCACAGGCTGTCTCCACCCCTGCTGAGGATGTCAGGACAGCACCTATAAGAAATGATGGGCCTAGAAAAGTTAAGAAATTCTGCTCACAAGTGGTTGCACTTGTGATCACATCTTGTCACTTTATAATCTGAAAATATATTCACTTTCATTGAATAATGTATAATGTTGTCTTTCAGCTTCAGTTACAGGCTTCGCAAGTCCTCCACGTGCACCCCCCCTCCCCCCCCACACCACTAGCAGTTGCATGCAGCCGGACCACAAGTGATTCTGGAGGAAGAAGTGTGTGTGTGTGGCAGGGCCTTTTGGAGCCTCATGCAAGCACTCTCCCACTCACACTGAGCCCTCCTCCATCACACTCATCTCACATAATTTTTAATGCTGTCTACTGAGATTCTCCTTCAGTTGTCCATCTGAGCTGCCTGCATCTCTGCCCACCCACTGATCGCACTCCCATGCAGCACCTGTGTCCGTACAACATGAGGCTCCGCTCACTTTTGATTTGAAAAATATGATCATAGCCAAGTTTCTCGTAAGCTCCCCTTTCCTTTACCCTCCCCCATCAGCCATTTCCTTTCCCCCGTCACTGTTGACCCCGTGGCATCACCTTTCACCTCCCCACTGTCACCTGCCAACCCTTTTGTTTCCAGGATGTCCAGGTGAACGTGCACGTTCCCTGCCTTCCTGAGAATCCCACCCCCATTCACAATGACATCCCCAATCTCCTCATTACCACCTCCAAGGTCCTTGTCTGCCTCTGAATTCCCACCCAACCACCCTTGCCATTCCTTCTATTGCTACCATCGCACCCTCGCCTCTCCCACCCTTCTGGTTCATTTCTCCCCCTCCTACCATGCCCAGTTTGCTAACCCAGGAGCCAGTCATTCACAGCCCACTCCCTTGCACATTCACTTGGACTTCCCCCCCTTACTCCCTGCTCTACCCTTACTCCCTTCTCCACCCTTAACTCCTTCCTTCAGCCTTACTCCTTCCTCCCTCCGAACTCCTGCCCCACTCCAAACTCCTTCCCTTACATGTTCCTCCCACCTTAAACATACCTCCCTACTTGCTGCATTCTCCCCTGTTACACCTTCCGCCCCTGAACTCCCTCCTTCCCTTCCCAACTCAACCCTCCGACACCCTCGTTCCCCCCACCCCCCCAACCTCACCACCTCCGGTACACCTTCCTCTCCCAGTCAAATCTAGACCTTCCTCTGCCACCCCACCACCCGCCCTCCCCCGCCAGTCCACCTTCCTTTCCCACTCACAGATGGGATTCCTCTCTCCCACTCTCCTGATCATCCTTAGCAGCCCATGGCCAAGACTGATGTTCCGCAACAGACGGGAGACATCAACAGAGACCTCCCATGTTCTGTCACCTGCTTCACGGCAGAGCCACGTCCATGAGAATCCACCCAGCAAGCGATGAACTTGTTCCTCCAGGGTCCGGAAGCAGTAGGGCTCCAGCATCTTCTGCTCCTCAGATGTCCGCGATCTGAGCAAAGCCCCAGCAGTAAGTCCCAGCCTCTGCATGTCACACATGTCCAGACGTGTTCTAGGCCAGCATGTTTCCCACTGGCGCAACGGAAAACCTGGCATGGGGGTCAGGCCTTACTTTGCATCCCACCATCCTCCAGTGGGCTTGGGGTTCCGCCATGGCAGACACCATCAGATGATCCCGCTATTCTTTCACGTTGGCGTGAAACCAATTTTTGGCCGTCTTGCCATATTGTCTCCTACTCGGTGATGTTTGAGGCAACTGTTGCAAATGACTAGAATGCTCCAGGGACATAAAAGGCCTGTGATGAGCTTCACAGCTACTACACTGGTTGACAGACTCAAGACCTTCTTAAATTAGGTAGCTCACTTCAGTCATAACTTTACCTGATGTGCATGAGCCTACTCATTCACTAACCAAATCCATGCCAAGAATCCATTTATAAGGAACAGATCTGTTATATCCTCTATTTATGTGCCAGTGATGGTTCAGTGGTCACTCTCTCACCTCTGAGTTGGAAGGTTGTGGGTTTAAATCCCACTTCAGACACTTAAGCACAAAATCTATATTGGTTGCCACTTCACTGTGGAAGGTGCCAAATTTTTGATGAAACATTAGACCAAGGCCCCATCTACACACAAGAGTGGACATAAAATATTTCATGACACTATTTCATAGAAGAGCAGGAGAGTTCTCCTGGTGACATCACCAATTTTTATACCTCAATCAACATCACTAATAAAAGATTATCTGGTCATTCTCATGTCTGTCGGAACTTGCTGTTGGCAAATTGACTAACATGTTTCCCACTACAACAGTGACCAGTGACTACATGTCAAAAATATGAATTGACTGTAAAGCACTTTGGAGCATCCTGGGGTCATGAATGGCACAATATAAATGCAGGTCTTTCTTGCTTTCTTTACCCTATGCTCCCTCCTGCTGTTGAACTGTGAGGTACCCATGTTTGTGAGCAGAGAACTCCTCCCTACTATTTAAATCTCTTAGGCCATAAGACCATAAGACATAGGAGCAGAAATTAGGTCATTCGGCCCATCGAGTCTGCTCCGCCATTCAATCATGGCTGATAAGTTTCTCAACCCCATTCTCCCGCCTTCTCCCCGTAACCTTTGATCCCCTTACCAATCAAGAACTTATCCATCTCGGTCTTAAATACACTCAATGACCTGGCCTCCACAGCCTTCTGTGCCAATGAATTCCATAGATTCACCACTTTCTGGCTAAAGAAGTTTCTCCTCATCTCTGTTCTAAAAGGTCTTCCCTTTACTGTGAGGCTGTGCCCTCGGGTCCTAGTCTCTCCTACTAATGGAAACATCTTCCCCACATCCACTCTATCCAGGCCTTTCAGTATTCTGTAAGTTTCAGTCAGATCCCCCCTCATCCTTTTAAGCTCCATCGAGTATAGACCCAGCGTCCCCAAACGTTCCTCATATGTCAAGCCTTTCATTCCTGGGATCATTCTCGTGAACCTCCTCTGGATCCTCTCCAGGGCCAGCACATCCTTCCTGAGATACAGGGCCCAAAATTGCTCACAATATTCTAAATGTGGTCTGACCAGAGTCTTATAAAGCCTCAGCAGCACATCCCTGCTTTTATATTCTCGTCCTCTCAAAATAAATGCCAACATTGCATTTGCCATCCTAACTACCGACTCAACCTGCAAGTTAACCTTAAGAGAATCCTGGACTAGGACTCCCAAGTCCCTTTGCACTCCAGATTTCTGAATTCTCTCCCCATTTAGAAAATAGTCTATGCCTCTATTCTTCCTACCAAAGTGCATGACCTCACACTTGCCCACATTGTATTCCATCTGCCACTTCTTTGCCCATTCTCCTAACCTGTCCAAATCCTTCTGCAGCCTCCCCGCCTCCTCAATACTACCTGTCCCTCCACCTATCTTTGTATCATCTGCAAACTTAGCCAGGATGCCCTCAGTTCCTTCATCTAGATCATTAATGTATAAAGTGAAAAGTTGTGGTCCTAACACTGACCCCTGCGGAACTCCACTAGTCACCAGCCGCCATCCTGAGAAGGACCCCCTTATCCACACTCTCTGCCTCCTGCCAGACAGCCAATCTTCTATCCATGCTAGTACCTTACCTCTAACGCCATGGGCTCCTATCTTACTGAGCAACCTCCTGTGCGGCACCTTGTCAAAAGCCTTCTGGAAGTCCAAGTAGATAACATCCATTGGCTCTCCTTTGTCTAACCTACTCATTACCTCCTCAAAGAATTCTAACAGATTTGTCAGGCATGACCTCCCCTTGATGAAACTATGCTGACTTTGCCCGATTTTACCATGCACTTTCAAGTATTCTGAAATCTCATCCTTAATAATGGACTCTAAAATCTTACCAACGACCGAGGACAGGCTAATCTGCCTTTAATTTTCTGTCTTTTGCCTCACTCCCTTCTTAAACAGGGGGGTTACATTAGCGATTTTCCAGTCCTCTGGGACCCTCCCTGACTCGAATGATTCCTGAAAGATCACCACTAACACCTCCACTATCTCTTCAGCTATCTCCTTCAGAACTCTGGGGTGTAATCCATCTGGTTCAGGTGAGTTATCCACCTTCAGACCTTTCAGTTTTCCTAGCACCTTCTCCTTGGAAATGGCCACCATACTCACCTCTGCCCCCCGACTCTCTTGAACTTTGGGGATGTCACTCGTGTCTTCCACCGTGAAGACTGACGCAAAGTACCTGTTCAGTTCCTCCGCCATTTCTTTGTTCCCCACTACTACTTCTCCAGCGTCATTTTCCAGCGGCCCAATGTCCACTTTTGCCTCTCTCTTACCCTTTATATATCTAAAAAAACTCTTGCAATCTTCTTTTATATTACTGGCTAGTTTACCCTCATATTTAATC
This sequence comes from Cetorhinus maximus, assembly GCF_964194155.1. Lineage (NCBI taxonomy): Eukaryota > Metazoa > Chordata > Chondrichthyes > Lamniformes > Cetorhinidae > Cetorhinus > Cetorhinus maximus. Next base: position 33,202,066 of record NC_135887.1, on the reverse strand, counting down.
TTCTCCCTCCTTATTTCTTTTTTAATTGTCTTCTGTTGATCTTTGTAGGCTTCCCAATCCCCTGGTTTCCCACTGCTCTTCGCAGCATTGTATACTTTGTCTTTAGCTTTTATGCTGTCCCTGACTTCCCTTGTCAGCCATGGTTGCCTCGCCCTCCCTTTAGTATGCTTCTTCTTCCTAGGGATGAATTTTTGCTGTGTCTCCCAAATTACTCCCAGGAACTCCTGCCATTGCTGTTCCACTGTCTTCCCTGCTAGGCTCATCTCGCCGTCAATTCTGGCCAGCTCCTCCCTCATGTCTCTGTAGTTGCCTTTATTCAACTGTAATACCGTTACATCTGATTCCAGCTTTTTCCTCTCAAATTGCAGGGTAAATTCTATCATATTATGGTCACTTCCTGCTAAGGGTTCCTTCACCTTAAGCTCCCTTATCAAATCTGCCTCATTACACATCACTAAATCTAGAATTGCCTGTTACCTAGTGGACTCCACCACATCTCTTCTTGTTGTGGTGCTATTTAGAAATGCTCATCTTTGTTCAATTTACTAGATCAAGGTTGGATCTGGGGTGTAACACTCCATTTTTATTATGCTCATCAGATGTGGAATTCTTCATGGATTTTTGTGGTTACCATTAAAAACACCTGAATAAGTTACCCTCTATTGTTAATGTTCACTGAATCATATTTTAAAAGGCGAGGAATTGTCAGAAAACAGCTAAATACTGATGATTGTCCTAATTCATGATTACTCTTTTGCTAAAATGAGCAAATATGAGGAAATATAGACCCACATCATTGTTGTTGTCAGGAACACAATATTTATACAGAAGTAAATGCCTGCACACACTTGAAAAGGAAATAGGCATTCAAAACAGCTGCACAAATAGAAATAATTGCCCAAAATATTCATATTTCCTAACACTTCCATGTAATATTCAGATCATTATATGTTCATACTTGAGCACAAAACTATTCCACTCACAGCTGATGTACATAACCCATTAGCTAGCTGCAGATATATTGATTTTTTTTTATGTAAACAAAAATAGCATCAAGCCGAGTCACAATGCAAACAGTGTAAAACTATTGAGAGCCAAAACTGAACTTATTAAGTTGGCTGGGAAAAGGGTTTAACAATGATAAGATTCACATTAATGGTCCTTTACTGTTATTATGAAAGCTTGTCATTTTTTTCAGCTGATTATTAATCGGAAGGCACTCAGGTGGTTAAACACTGAGTCACGGTCCATGGTGCAATTGAGTTTGCATAATGGGCAGTTCGTGCATCTGGCTTTCCCAGATGAAATATGTAAGGCCTCACTGTTGGCTGTGTCAATCTGCTAAATGTCTTCAACTGGGTGTATGTTCAGCCAAAGACACAGGCACTGCCTCACTAACCATCTGTTGGAGCACACACAGGGTTGGCATGTTCCATCTTAGTTAGCAGGAAAATGTTATACCAAATTAATCTTTCGTTCAATATCATTTGAACTAGCCACCCATTTCTGAGCAATGTTTAAAATAGAAATAAAACAAAATATTCGCCGTATTTTATCATAATGAAAGACCAGAGCAGTTCCTAATGGCTAAAATCATCATTAACAGGTCACTGTCTATCCAGATAACAAATATGAACACCAAAGTAGCTATGGCTTCAGTTGTCCAATATTGATAACTCCAGGCAATGACAGCTTTGGGGCGTATTTTCTTCTGTTCACTATTTTCAGTAAAACACTATAAAGGACTGTTGCCTATATTCATATCTACCTTTGCATTAAAAATAGCAAATGGTGCAAGCAATATAGCCTATAGCCCCATTCAACTTACCCTGAGATAACCTGGTGGATAATGATGTCAGCAGCTGTAAACATGCCAATCCTTGATGCTATCCCCTCAACCAGATACCACGTAAAGAACAGAAAGTAGGTTACCCCAAGAATATTTCTCGATAGAATGCTAATATCAGTGAAAATGGAAGGAGGGGAAATGCAAAACAAGAACAAAAGTGGAAAATTTAGCAGTGCAAAATCTCACACCCAAATTGCACTGGGTGTGCCTCCAATGCCATATTGGTTTGGACACTCCTTAGGCATCTCTGATTCACCTGACACAAACACTGACATATTAAAATATGTTTTTATAGGGCCCTAAACTGAGAACCTTTTGAGAAACCAGTGGCTGGAGCTTCTTATTTGTCAGCTTCTAATCCAGCTCAGCCAAACATGGTGGTGAGAGTCAGGATAGCAATATTTATAAAGGGATCCACTGTTTTATTAAGGTAAGTCTCTGATTAGGCTTTTAGGCTGCTGCTGCTTTTGGGCCACTATCTTGGCTGTTGGATATTTATTAGTTTTGGAAAGTGAGTCCTGGGGGGGTGCTGTAATCTTTTACAGAATCATCATAAAACATGGATATACTGCTTGTTTTACATTTGAAGCTGCCTGTTGAGGAGAGAAAACAGCAGCAACAAGGAAGAAAGCCCAGAGGTGAAGAAGCTGCTTGGAGAAGGTGAAGGGGAAGACACAATAGATGTGCAGGTGTTCAGGAACAGACCATTATATCTGAGCCTGACAGAGGAAAAATCTATAAGGCTATTATAGAGTTGATCTTCCAGGTAACTTTTCTTCGTCGACACCTTTAACTTTATTTAGAAGACAGCAGCAGCAACTACATGTGTGCATCAAACTCCATAACTAAAGAAGAATTCTCCTGAAGAGATTCCCCGTACTGTTAACACATTGGTTTATGCAGATCATGTGACCTTTCAACACAGGATTATTCTTAAAGCTACAGTCCTATGTTTCCCAAAACTATAATTATGACATTCCTTCCCCTTTAACTTTCTGTACATTTTTTGTTTACAAGGATATTTATCTCATGACATCACAATATTTACACAGGTCATGAAATTACAAGTTCAGTCTTTCAGGTGGTTTCCTGATCCATGTGGAACATCGTAGCTCCACAACTTCCAATGCTTTTGCAGGAACCACATTCTCCGGAACCACATTAACATCAGATACCTTATGGGGCACATGCAGCTCAGTGCCTTCCACTCTGACAGAAACATCGGGTATGTCTGTCCTTGGTTGAGCAACTTCAAAAGAACCACAGGTTCAGCAATGGTTACAGGTGGAACATCATTTTGTTGGGGTATCTCCCTTCCTCTTAAATAATCCACACGCTTACGGGTGATCTGGCCCTCCATTTCCATGTGGTATGACAATGGTCTGGTCACAGAACTCACTTGACCAGGTAACCACTTCTGTCCTCCACCAAAATTCTTTAAATATATTGCTTCTCCAACTGTAAATTGTCGCTCAGAACTATGCAAATCATGAGTAACTTTTTAGTTCCCTTGACATTTCTCCATCTTCCCCTCCAAACTGGAAAGTATCAGGCTTAGCCTTGTCCGAAGACGGCACCTCGTCAGTAATTCTGTAGGTGTTGCTCCTGTTGTAGTGTGGGGGGGTTGTTCTGTAGTGAAATAGAAAACGAGCAAGTCTCCAACAATTCGCCTGTTAACTTTTTCATTCCCGCCTTAAAGGTTTGTACGGCCCTTTCCGCCAGTCTGACAGATGGTACGGGGGGTGCAGTCTTCACGTGGTTGATACCGTTGAGGCTGATGAATCATTGGAACTCAGTGCTCGTGAATGTTGTGCCATTATCTGTGATGATTACCTCTGGCAATCCGTGGATGGTGAAGCTCTGGTGTTGTTTTTCTACAGTAGCGCCTGACGTTGACGACTTTACCTCATAAACGTCTAACTACTTGGAATGAGCATCTATAATCAGTAGAAACATGATTCCAAGGAAAGGATCAACGTAGTCAATATGTAATTGCACCAGGGTCTACCAGGCCACTTCCATGGGTGTAATGGGGCTGCCACTGGCAACTTTTGCAACTGCTGACATTGCACACAGTGTTTTACCACTTTTTCAATATCGCCATACATCCCCAGCCACCAAAGATAACTTCGCACCATGGTGTTCATTCGGGAGATCCCTGGATGGGCACTGTGTAGCTCTACTAAAAGTGGTTCCCTTCCCTGTGAAGGAACTACTACCTGTGCACCCCACAATAGAATAACATCTTGACTGCTCATCTTGTGTCTTCGGTTGAAAAATGGCTTCAATTCATCAGAGACTATTTCCTGGGACCAACCATGTAACACTTGGTCACTGACTCAAGATAGGACTGGATCATAATTTGTCCAGTTTCTTATCTGCCTGGCACAGACTTGTGAGGATTCTAGAAAACTCATCACTAACACGAGCTCCTGTGGGATTGGGATATGTTCATCATTCTTTTGCAAAGGAAGGCGGCTTAGGGCATAGGCATTTTCTATGTGAATCCCTGGTTTATGTACAAAGGTGTATTCATATGCCACCAAAATTAGGGCCCATCTTTGTATTCTTGCAGAGGCTATAGGAGGTATAGCCTTTTGCTCGCTAAACAGACCCAAAAGTGGTTTGTGGTCTGATACTATCATGAAATGTCGCCCGTGCATGTATTGGTGGAATTTCTTTACACCAAAAATAATTGATAGACCTTTCTTTTTGATTCGAGAATATCCTTTTTCAACAGTGGTAAGTGTCCTGGATACATAGCCTATTGGCCTCTCTGTGCCGTTGTCCATTTTGTGAGATAGTACCGCTCCCACTCCATAGGGGGACGCATCGCAGGTTAGCACCAATTCCGTCATCTGGTCATAATACACTAACAAATTTAAAGACTGTAAGAGCTGTTTTACTTTCATGAAGGCTTCTTTTTGGGGTGCCTCCCAAAACCAATGCTGTTTTTTTCTTAACAGTGAATGTAAAGGGGCTAGAACATGGATAAATTTGGTAGAAACCGCTAATAGTAATTTATCATTCCTAAAAATAATTTTAGTTCAGAAGTGTTCTTGGATGTGGGTGCCTTTCTTATTGCTTTAACCTTCTCTTCAAAAGGGTGTAACCCTTGGGCATCTACCCGGTGGCCCAAATAAATTATTTCATTTGCTTGAAAAGTGCATTTTTCTTTCTTCAGGGGTACTCCTGCTTCTAAAAATTGCTTCAGGACTTCTTCTAGGTCAGCCTTTTCTCTGAATCCAGTTATTAGTACATCGTCCAGGTAGACCACAACCTGAGGTAGTCCCCGTAGTAAGATCTCCATTGTCCTCTGAAAAATGGCATAGGCTGAGGAAACACCGAAGGGCAGGCATGTATATTGGTATAACCCTTTGTGGATATTTATGGTCATGAATTCCCGGGAGGCATAATCCAGCTCCAGTTGCTGATATGCGTGACTCATGTCAAGCTTTGTGTACATTGTCCCTCCTGCTAGTTTAGCAAAGGGGTCTTCAATCTTGGGAATAGGGTACCTGTCCAGTTTGACTGTTCTGTTGACTGTTAATTTATAGTCCCCACAGATCCGAACGGCCTGGTCTGGTTTAAGGACAGGGACTATGGGTGTCTCCGACTCTGAGAACTGAGATGCTTTTATGACACCCAGCCTCTCTAGCCAGTTTAGCTTAGCGTCAACCTTCTCTTTCAGGGCGTATGGCACCAATCTTGCTTTCAAGAAGCGAGGGGTTGCTTCTAGGCCCATGTAAATCTTGGCCTGTAGGTTTTGGATTTTTTCCAGTTCATCCTCGAAGATGGTGTCATTTTTTTTAGCAGCTCTGGTAGTCCACCTGCTCTCAACTGGAAGATTTCGGACCAGTTTAATTTAATCTCCTTCAACCAATCATGCCCTAGAAGGCTTGGCCCTTCACTTTCTACCACCATCACTGGTAGTATAAAGGATTAATGTTAAATATGTGCAGTTAACAAGGCAGTCAAAGTGAGAAAGCACAATTGTGTATGTACTTGAGGTGACAGGAGGATCTTGTATAGAAAAACAGCTGACACAGTGGAGTTTGTTGGCCACAGGAGTAGAAGTGCACCTAATCCAAAACAGGGAAAGTGTGAAGAGGACACAGTAGCTGCCAATACTCAGTGTTGTAGCTGTGGTGGGAAAAGGCTGCACCAGCACGAAGAATGCTCTCCAAAAATGTAGAATGTATTCCTGTAAGAGGAGAGGACATTTTAAATTGGCATGCCACAGCAAAATGCTCCTAAGACAAAAATCAAAGGAGAAATCCATGAAAACATGTAACATTTAAGAAACTGAAGAAGAAAAAAACAATGAAGTGCCATTCTTGGGAGAAATTTCAGGATCAAATGGGAAGTATTGGAGCACAAACATTACGGTCAACGGACATAAAAAAAATTTCAAAGACAGGAGTTTCAATTCTTTCAGACACAGAACAGTGGCTAAAGCAAGACTTCCTCCAGCTATTGATCATATGATTCCATGGTCCAGGAGGTCTTCGACTGAAGCTAAACTTCAGTACAAAGGAAGAGAAACCACAGAAACTTTATATGTGATCCAAAACCAAGAATGCTCAATGTTAAGCTGAAAAGTTTGCACAGTTCTACAACTCATCTATTAAGTAGGCAAATTTGGAAGCCAAGAAAAATCAAAAGAATTCAGGACAGAATTTCCAAAATTAGTCAGAGGTCTTGAGAAGATTGAAACAAGCAGAAGCACCAGAACCTAATTAGGCCATATGAAAACCTTGAGAAAACCAGGCATTGACTTCCCATGAACTGCAAGTGAAGGGACCATAAGTTCATTACTGAGAAGGGCAGCTTGCCTCAAGCAAGATACAGATGGACAAATTTGAGCAAGGAAAACAATGAATGACAGCAGACACATTGTCACATGTTCCTGCTGAAAAGCCAAACAAAAGGAACATAAGAACATAAGAACATAAGAAATATGAGCAGGAATAGGTCATACGGCCCCTCAAGCCTGCCCCACCATTCAATAAGATCATGGTTGGTCTGCCCCAGGCCTCAACTCCTCTTTCATGCCAGCTCCTCGTAACCCTCTACTCCCCGATATTTCAAAAACTATCTACCTCCTCTTTAAATACTTTCAGTGATCTAGCCTCCACAACTCTCTGGGGTAGAGAATTCCAGACATTTAGTACCCTCTGAGTGAAGAAATTCCTTTGCATCTCAGTTTTAAATGAGCGTCCCCTTATTCTGTGACTATGTCCCCTAGGTCGAGATTCCCCCACTAGTGGAAACAACTTCTCAACATCTACTCTGTCAAGCCCCCTCAGAATCTTGTACGTTCCAATAAGATCATCCCTCATTCTTCTGAACCCTAAGGAATAAAGGCCTAACCTGTTTAGCTATATATTTTTAGGACATATATTTTGTTGAAGATGTTGAAGCCTATACTTCATTGACCACAACATTTCTACCAGTAACAACACGAAGGCTAAATGAAATTCAAAAAGCACAAAAACAGATGAAGAATGTGCTAAAATTAGGGAATGTTACATAAATGAATGGTCACAATATGTTACAAATTATCTCATCCTGAAACAATACTTTAAGCAACGAAGACACCTCAGTGTCATGGATGATTTAGTGATTTATGATGAGAGATTGGTCATACCAAGAGTCCTCAGAGTACAGGGCCTTAAAGCGAATACACCAGGGACACCTGGGCGCTACAAAGTGTCATGCTAGAGTGCAAGATTCCATTTGGTGGCCAGGGATCTCAAAATCATTAGAGGAAATGATTTTGAGCTGCATCATCTGTGCAATCCATTGCCAGGAGCAACGTGAACTATTGATGGTATCTCCACTTCTGTCCAGACCATGGGAATGTCTCCGAGTGGATCTTTCCAAACGCAAGGGGAAGACATTCCCTGTATTTGTTAACTATTACTCCAGATGGATTGAGGTCAAACGTCTTCATGGTCCCACATTTAAAGCAGTCATTAAACTACTCAAAGAAATCTTTGCCACACGCAGCATTCCAGATTTAGTAATTTCAGGCAATGGCCCACAGTTTGCAAATAAATGTTTTAGAAGTCCATAGAAGCCTATAGGTTTGTCCACACAACTAGTTCACCCAGATACCTAAAAGCTAATGGAGAGGCCTAAAGAGGAGTAAGAATAGTAAAAGCTTTGCTGAAGAAAAATGACAATATCAACTTAGCACTGTTGAGCTACCACTTCACACTACTTCAAAACGGTTTGGCTCCATCAGAACTTCTAATGAGAAGATGACTATGAATTCAACTTCCTGTTCTTACACACACACTGATGCCATGTCTCAAAGCAGCAGATAAAGAGAAAGTAATAAAGGGAGAATGAGGATGAGTATCATGTAAATCAAGCCAGAAACTACAATCAAGGCCATAGAGTGTATGGTTTTTCAGAACTCCAGCCAGATGAATCAGTATGGATTCGTGACCACAGTCGTGAAGGCCAAATTTTGGAAAAAGCATGACAGATGCAATCTTATCTTATAGAAACTGAAAATGGAATAGTGAGAAGGAACAGAATCGCACTTGTATCTACATGGAGATGACCATCAATGGAATGGACCAGCTACCCGGACAATCAGGAAGACAACCTGAATAGAGAGCTGGTACTCTCTTATAATTCGCATACTACTCTACAGAGTTTAAGAGAGAGCATGGAGAACGTGGATACTATTCAACCTCCAGCAGAGCTGAGATCAAGGTTGGGGAGATTAGTGAGACCACCACAACACATCTCTGTGAACCAGGGATGAAGACAGAAACTTCGGGGGAGAAGAAGGAGGATGTAAATAATGTATCTAATAGAGTCAGAGACTAGGGGGGTGATGTAGTATAAAGGGTTAATGTTAAATATGAAAATAGGTAGTTTACATCATCAGTGATATAAGATCCCATGACAACAGAGCATGGAGAGAGATAGTTCTATGTAGATCCTCGTGCTAAGCCTTGTATTATACATAATTAGTAGAATGTTCAATAAAACATAAAGTTTACCAATAGCTTTGTCTCCAGCAGTCTCTATCAATCCTGACCAAGGAGACCCTCATCTAAGACACGCAACAATGATAACAGAAGCAGCGTCACTGCTAGTGGTGGCCATAACTGGGACTGCACCTGTATGATGAGGGCTCATCAATGAACATGTTTACTCAAAGTCAGGTAAGTGGGATCTGAGAGTGCCAGGGCCAGCAGGGAGGGATTGGTGAAGGGATGGGGTCACTGAGTCAAGCAGCACCGTTGCCATCAGAGACATGGCCATGGACTGTGGAGTGCCCAAAAAATACCCACATCCAGAGCTTGCTGGAGTATACATGGCAGTCTGCCCATGCAGTGGCAGGCCCTCCCAATGCGGACAAAATGCCCACAGAGGCAGGAATTGGCCCTTAATTGATCTTTCTTGCCACCAGCAAAATGGCATGGTGACAGAAGGATCCCAGCCCCAACCCTGATAACTACCCATGGCATTTTGTCAGCCTTCCCTTCTCCCAGCCCATCTCCAAAGGCCCAGTAAATTCAGCCCAAATGCTCCACACTTGGGATAGCTGTGGAAGCCTCCTCCCATACAGCCCAAAGATAGTCTCATGGATGTCTGATACATGTTGCAAACTTTGCACTACAAAGGATGGTAACCATGGAGTCAACAGAGGAGGAAGATCTGAAGCAAAAACAAGAAGAAACGAGAAGAAGAGGAAGAGACAACAATGCTGTCATCTGCTAGAGCTTTCAGGCAGAAAATTATGGCAGCGGTTCCCTTGAGCAACCCTCCTCTCTCCTCTCTTCCCTAATACATTAACAGTTTCTCCTTCTATATTACTCAGTCCTTATTCCCACTATTTCAATGTGCTTCATCAGTGCAAGTTTATGGGTGCTTCCCTTATGTTGCTAAGAATATCAAGAGCAGCAGCATTCCAAAAAAATGAAGTTTACTGCTGTACTATATCTCTGCACTTTTAATTTGACAAATGCTTATTTTGAAGGTAGGGAACTAAAAATAACACTTATGGCAAGTGACTTCTGAGCTCATTTACCTATTGCAGTACTCCTGTGCGTTAGCTCCCCAGTGACTACAGCTTTGGAGGGGTGGACTCCTGGATGTCTACCTTGAGATAGCCAGGGTGGATGAACTTGAAGTTAATGCCACTTTAACAGGCCTGACTCTTCCTCTCTTCATTCTTTCATGGGATGTGAGTATTGGTGGCAAGGCTAGTACTTGTTGCCTATCCCTAATTGGCACAATTGAGTAGCTTGCTAGGCCATTTCAGAGGGCAGTTAAGAGTTAGTCACATTGCTATGGCTCTGGGGTCACATGTAGACCAGACTGGGTAATGATTTCCTTCCCTAAAGGACATTAGTGAAGCCGATGGGTTTTAAGACAATTGCTTATAATTTCATGGTCAGCATTACTGAGACTAGCTTTATATTCCAGATTCATTAATTGAATTTAAATTTCATCAGCTGCCATATTGGGATTTGAACCCCTATTCCCAAAGCATTATTAATCCAGTGTCATTATCACATCACCATTGTCTCCCATGAATTAGCATGCCCCCAATGTTCTACCGAGAACAAACAGGAGTGGTGATGCTCTCAACGTCTTTTGTGCTTTTAAAGTCTGAAAAAACTTTGGACTCTAGGTCCAAAATGGCTGCAGTCTAAACATTCAGTGAAGCTGTCAAAACATTTGTCAGAGACTCATTAGTGTGAGGTCCTCCGCAGAGCTAACCATTTGCTCCATAGCTGATGTAAAAAGCCCGGGGCCAGGATTTTACAGTCAGCGTGCAGGGCCGGGCCCAACATGCCAGTGTGTAAAGTGATGCATGATGACATCGGGCGTGTGTCTCAATGTCATCGCGCTGTCTCGTGATGTTTCATTTGGCGGGCGCGCGCCAGAGTTGGCTGTGCACCTGCCGATAATTGATAGGCCTATTAAGGCCATTAACAAAGTAATTAATTTCAAGTTTGCGCTGCCCGTCCAACCTTGGGCAGGCGAAAAGGCCAAGCAGCCTTTACATTTTTTTAGGAAACCTCATCCACGAGCAGGATGAGGTTTCCTAAATCTTTTACGAATTAAATACAAAATTTTTCTGAAAAATAAAAACGTGCCCCATCTCATGTGACACAGTCACATGAGGGGACATGTTTCATTAAATTTTTCTTACATTCATTTATTTTTTTTCAAAAGCGCTTCAATCTACCTGAGGCAGCTCCGTGCCTCAGGAAGATTGAAACGCTCTTTCGCGCACATGCGTGAAAGAGCGCTGGACCCGACTCTCCCTCCTCCCCCCCACCCGCACAGTGCTACCACTCGCGTATTACGCTGGGCGGGCCTTAATTGGCCTGCCCACGTAAAATGGTGGTGCAGAGCTGATCGCTAGCAGCAATCGGCTCCGCAACTGCCCCCGCCCGCTCCCGTCAAGCCTGCCAAACGCAGGAAAAATTCAGGCCCTGATGTTTAACTATCAGGCTTAAATGCAGGCTGGGCCCCGGAAGACTCCAACTGTGCTCTCTGTAGTAAGGCTTGGTTCCATGCTCCTGCTGGGCTGTCCTAACCCTGACTCTTACTTGAGGACAGAGCTCCTCCCAGTGCAGGACACCTCAGCTTACCTTCTTAAATATAGAGTATCAATTTTTGGGCTGGTGCCTGTGAGGTCAAGAGTGGGTGGATCTTCTGGAAGGATAAACTTAACTTAGAAGGAGTAAAACAAAGGTTCACTAGACTTATTATTGGGATGAGGGGATTGTCCTTTGAGGAGAGATTGAGTAGACTCACAGAAGCAATACAACATTTGTAAGGGACTTGACAGAGTAGATGTTGTGGAAATGTTTCCCCTGGCTGTGGAGTCTAGAATTAGGTATCACATTGAAGAATAAGAGGTTGGCTATTTAGGACTGAGATAAGAAATTTCTTCACTGAAAAGGTTGTGAATCTTTGGAAAGCTCTACCCCAGAGAGCAATGCATGCTCAGTTGTCAAATTTATTCAAGACAAAGGCCAATAGACTTTTGGATATTAAAGGAATGACAGGATAAGCTGATAGTGCTAGTAAGTGAAGTTAAGACAGAAGACCAACCATAGTCTTAGTGAATGGTAGAGAAAGCTCCAAGGGCTGAATAACCTACTCCTACTCTTAATTCTGATGTTCGTATGTTCTGGACTATTCCAAATTAAGCTCAGGGACCAATTGGGACCCCACTTGCATCCACAAGATTGGGTACATGCTTTGAACAAGTCATAAATTCCATGCCTAAAAATGGGCCTAAACAATTTCTCCCCAAACATTTCTTTTTGATCACAGTCCAGTATTGGCTATTTTAAATAAAATCTTGTAGCAGGTTTGAAGTTAGCCATCAATGTAAATCACCCCAGTTTTACTGAGAAACAATATTCAAAACCCCGCTAAGCACCAGAGGACTTGATTAATCACATTAATTGCCAGGGATCTTACATAAGCAGAGTAAATCAGGGCCCCTTTGTACATTACTCATCACCTGTTGGAGGTAAAGTGGCTCTTTTTACAGGCAAAGTTATTTCGATCTTTGGCTCAGAGGGAATATCTCAAGCAGAGTGTTAGTAAGCCATTTTCTAGACTGGGGCAGGGGCCATGAATCGTCTATGCAGACTAGCCCATTTTGATTGAACAAATGGTTCTGTCCCTGCAATTTACTACAGCTGCTACAAGAATGGGCAGGGCTTCCGCTTCACTGCTCATTTGGCCCAATAAATTTTTAAGTAGTCAACAACATTTTATTCAATGCAGTATTAAATATGTGCAGCAGTCCTGACGGTTTCTTCAACTTCACCCTCGGGGGATTAGGCATTTATCTTAACCGCTGTTTATTGGTCACTGATTTCACAGAGAAGAATGTCCTGGCAATTCTTCTGGAATCCAGCATACTGAAGTGAAAACAGAAAGTGCTGGAAATACTCAACAGGTACAGCAGCATCTGTGGAGAGAGAAATAGAGTTAACATGCGGAATCGTCCCAGATTTGCACTGTACGTTAATTGGCAGGTAGGCGACATTTTGCTGTATCGTCCCCAATCCGCCGTATTAACTATGCATTTTCAGGAAACACGCCGCTTTCATTGTGGGGGGGTTCTCATTCGCGTACCATGCTGTAACCTCACCGTTTCTTCATGCCAGGTGGCATATTTAAAGTCCAGCCGCATGCCCATCTCTCAGTGCTTCCAGCCCACAACTGCTGCATGGGAGACAGGATGGCCCCAAAAGGCAAAAAGGCTGCAGCCCCCAGGTTTAGTGACGCATCCCTTGAGCACCTTTTGGACGCCGTGGAGGCCTGCCATAATGTTCTCTACCCAGCTCTGGCTGCAGGATAGGCAGCAGCATCGCCAATCCAGCATGGGAGGCAGTGACAGAGGTGGTCAGCGCTAATGCCCAGCAAAATAGGACAACCACCCAGTGCCGGTACAGGATGAATGGTCTCATTCATTCCACCAAGGTAATTCACTCTTCTTATCACTCTCAACTCACACCCTCATAAACCTATCACACATCCACAGGGATCTCACAGCTCAAGGGACAACACCACTCACTCTCACACACACCCTCACATCTCCATCAGGCTCATATCCTCTGGAGCTCGCATCCTCATCCCATCCATGGCTCTGCTCACCACACAAACATTCCACTCAGTACCATATGTCCTACTCACACTCTCTCCATTTGTTTTCATGCAGGAGAACCTGGTTCACAGCATCAGGGAGAGGTGCCAGACCGGGGGTGGAGTAGCCCACATTAGGGCCCTCACTCGCTACCGTGCTGATTGGTGAGGATGTGGACCCTGCCTGCAGCAATGGTGAGGTCAGCGGTGAACACACACGTGAGGATCCTACACCACATCATCCCTCTTTCAACGGAACTGTGAGTGCTCTCTCTCCTGCTTTTGACTCTGCTGCCATGCATTAATTATCTCTACTTTGGTTCACAGGGAGCTCTGTCAAGCAACCCTCAGCCAGCCAGTACCTCAGCTCCATCCACATTCTCACCCCCAGCCAAGAGGACACCTCCTCAATAAGCAGCCTGGAAGACCCGTCACAGTGCTTACCCACACCCTGCACCAGCGCAGAGACACACGTCTCAGTGGGACCTAGATCTAGAGCAGGCTCGGATTCACAATCTGGTGGTCACTGCAGCGGCTCATGTCCGCAGTAGAAGGAGATCAGTTCAGACGAGATACCCAGCACTCGGAGGGCTGCTGGGGATCAGGCATCTGTGAGGTCCAAGTCAGATGATGAGCCTCTGGATTTGGCCTTCCTACTCACCCTGGAGAGAAGGTGGGGAACATCACACAAAGCTGTTGGAAGCCCTCAATAGAGTGGCACACAAGTCGAGTGCATCCGCCTGCTCTCTGGTGAAGTGGTGCCCACATGTGTGTGGATGGAGGTCTCCATGGGAAGGATGGCGGACGTCACAGAGATCCTGGTCCAGCAGAACACGGAGACTTCTGCAGACCTTTCGGGAACCATGGGTAAGTTCCTGCAGTTGCAACGCAAGAGGGAAACAGGGCACCTCGACCTCCCGCCAGGTGCTCCTTGCCCTCAAGGAGTTAGTCCGGGGCCCCCGGGCACCTGAAGGGAGGAGGAGCGGCAACTGGACAACCCTGGGTCATCCACTCAGGAATCTCAGATACTGTCCTCTTCCCCTGTGTCCCCTTTGCCTGTGAGCTCCTCAACCTTGTCCTCTGGCACCGCAGAGGGAGCAGCTGGCCAACAAGTGTTTCTGGAGGGAGAAGTGTGTGTGTGTGAGACAGGGCCTTTCAGAACCTCATGCAAACACTCCCCCATGCACGCAGATCCCTCACATATCACATTCTCCTCAATGTCCTGAGCATTTTCAATGCTGCCTGCTGGGGTTCACTTTCAGTTGTCCATCTGAGCTGACCTGCATCTCCACCCACCCAATGATCACACTCCCATGCAGCACCTGATCTCGCCCACCACGACTGTCGTTTCACTTTCGGTTTGGACAGCATGGTCTTGATTTGGTCTTTCGTGCATTTCCCCTTTTTCCCCTTCCCCAGTCACCCATTTCCTTTCCTCCATCACAGTTGACCCCCCCTGGCATCACCTTACGCCTGCCCTCCATGACCTACCACAACCCTTTTCCTTCAGGGATGTCCTGGTGAACATGCACATTCATTTCCTTCCTGAAAATCCCACCCCTATCCATATTCACCACTCCAACCTCCTCCTTCCCACCCCCAGGGTCCATGTCTGCCTCCAAGGCCCCACCGACCACTCTCACCATCCCTTCTACCACTACCGTCGAATCCTCACCCTCCCACCCTACCACCTCACTCTGCCCTCAGTCATTTTCATCATTCCCTCATACCACGCCCACCCTCAGTTCGCTCCCCAGGAGGCAGTCATGGACCCATAAGACCCCTCCTTTGCATATTCATTTGGACATCCCCCCTCCAGACTCCTTCCCCTCCCAGAACCCCTAGCCCTTGGGAACCCCATTCCCCCAGAGCACTCCCCCACCTTAGTCCTCCCACCCTCTCCAGACTCCTCCCACCCCCGCACTTAGTCCCTCTCCCTTCCTGACTCCCTCAGACACCCTTACTTCTTCTGCCACCCATAGTCCTTCCCTCCTCCCGCACTCCTTCCTCCAGTCTTACCTCTTCCTCCAGCCTTGCTTCTTCCTCCAGCCTTATGCCTTCCCCCTTTCTGGCTCCCTCAGAAACCCTCATTTCTTCCTCCAGCTTTACTGCTTCTCCCTTCCCGACTTCTTCCTCCACCCTTAGTCGCTTCCTCTCCTCACTCCTCCCTCCCCCTGGACTTCTTCCCCTTTCCACACTCCTTTACCCCTCCAAACTCCTTCCCTTACACCTTCCACACCGCCCCCCTTACACATTGGCGGACGATCCAGCAGGGGGAATGATTCTGGTGGGCTGGCCTTATAATGATATGCAGATGTACTACAATGAGGTTTCCAACCTCTAATGGCGGGGAACGCGGCCCGATATCGACGGTTTGAGTGGATGATCACAAACTGGTTGCACAACATCGTGAAACCGATCTTTGGCCTTCTCGCCATATTGTCCGCTCATGCCACTGAGCACACCCGACACCAACAGACAGGGTCGATTCTGCCCACCATTTCAAGTCGAATATGACTCTTCTTCAGAACAAGTATACTGATTGGTGTTTGGGTAAATCCTAGGTGGAACCAGGGCCAGAAATGGGATTTGATGAGTAATCGAGTGGTGATTTTGACAAAGACATTGGGTGGAATATTGTGCCCTCCCTTAATGTCCACTTGAAGGTCTCATCCCACTGACAGTGGTATTAACCCAGCATTAGGTAGGGGCCTTGCCACACAGGGAGTATGACAAGCGAACCCATATGGGCTTGTGGGCTCTCAGGGGGTGAGGGGAGGAGTGCCTTGTTCAAAGGCACTGCATGCCTGATCAAGGAACCCGGCCTCAGGAAAGTGGGGGCCCTCTGAGAGCCAGCTCCCTGCTTTTTTCTGCCAACACCACTGCCCTCTCCTCCCCCATGACAGCCACACTGTCACCCACCCGCTCCCACCATCACTCACCTCTGACCTGGGATCCAGCGACAATCCTAGGTCTTAGGTGGGTGTCATTCTGGCAGCAGCCATCGCCTCCCCAATGCCGTTCAATAGAGCTGCCAGCCTCTGATTCGCTGGCAGCCCTCAGCAGGTGAGACTTCATCCCCCAGGATTACAGATCCTGGAGGGAGGCCTGCCTCTGGCCTATCGAGTGTCTGAGTGGAACAAGATGCAGTGGTCCTTCCCTGAAAGAGGGGCAGTGGGATTCTCGCCGCTGAGGCCTCTTGTCACCGCTTCAAAATCCCGGCCATTGTTTCAAATAATGATGGGTATTATCTTGGCAAAAATGCTTCAGAATGAGAGGACTCGTATTTAGAAAGTATCTTGTTATTTAAGTAGGGATTGTCAGAGTGCTTCACATTCAGTAAATTATTTTTTCATTATTATCATGTGAACAAATGTTCCAACCAATTTTCACACAGTAAAGTCCCAGTAAATCACATAGGTTAATTGGCCAGTTGATCTCTAGGACAGGACACCAAGAGAGCTCATTGTTCTTTCACAGTTTGTACATTGGCCTAAATAAGCAGGTAGAGAATTAGTGTAGCACCTCATTATGCGTTTAAATCAGCTTTAAACTTAAGTTATTTAATATACATTGATTGACAGATCCAGAGAATGTTTCTGGTGAAATCTAAATCATATTCAGGATTTCTTCCTCTGTATGCATAATAAGAGAAAAGTAGCTTTAGATCATTATTCTAATTAGAAAAACAGCTTTATGCTTTGGTAAAAGGTTTAGTTACATAATTATTTAGTAAGTGAATCATAAATGCTTCAGGTGAGAGGCTGGTGTGAATATTAATTAAGAAGGTAGGGCATATGCAACATAGACATGAATTTTTCGCTTATCAGGCACACATGATAGACGGGCCCGGGAACAGACAGGAAATGGGCCCCTGACCGCAATCGGCCCCTGACCAATTAACAGCCAGCCAGTGTGAAACACGCCCGGAGAAAGGCTCAGCACTGCCGGTGGGGGTGGGAAGAGGGCGGGCGCCGACGTCACTGCAGGTGCTGGTGAGCGCTTCCACTGAGCTCCCTGAAGGCAGACAGCTGCCTCAGGGAGCTGCAGACTTCCACAGAATAAACAAAACAACAAAAATGCTGCAAAATATGTCCATGCAGCACAATCAAGCACCTGAAAGCAAACCTCATAAAAAAAAATAGTCCCCAGGCATGTATTTTTATTTTATTTCCCCACGGTGATTTCATCTCGACCTGGATTGAGGTTTGAGCAAAAATGTAAAGGCCTCCTGGCCGACTGGCCCACCCGCCAACCGTAAAAGTGGACAAGCTATGAAAAATCGCTTTCAACTGCCTCCTTAATGGGCTCAATTGCCTGCTTAATTGTCGGCGGGCGCAGTTCCAACTGCCATGCACGCCCCCTGAACGAGATATCGCGCCAATGCACGATGATGTCGGGACACTTGCCCATCGTCATCTCGTGCTATTGGCTGGGCGGGTCAGGCGCGTGCCCACCCACGAGACATAAAATTCTGGCCTATGTATATTATAGGATTACTATATTGTAATCTTATATACAACTAAATCCTACAAAGACGATACTCAGAAATATATTGGTTAAATTAAACCTGACCCCCTGTGCACAATAGCAGTGTCTTTAAGGAGACTGTAAGGTGCCCTTTTATATATACTGAGAAATATGTAAATAGTTCTATTGCACAATGTCACATTTAATGGATTTCTTAGGACAACCATGTCCAGGATGTATTTTCAGGGATAGAATTGGGCCTTCAACCCAAAATTTACAGATCAGTTTCAGATTTTAATTGGATTCGATCATCGACCTATTGACCTTTAAAAGGGTTGTTACTTGAGGGGTAGAGAGGTCTTTTGTGCGATTGTCCTTCAAGTGTTGCAAGCAAAGGGAGTATAAATTATTGGGATTAATTAAGTGAATAAAATTTACAGATGTGTATATACAAGTCTTAATTAAAATTGGAGGCTTAAGCATGATTGACAACTAGGATGAAAAAGGTCTTTGTTCTTAAAGTACTTAAAAAGAGACTTTGATGCTAGAACTCAAGTTGTGTGGGAAGGAAGGGCAGGAGTATGAACAAACATTAGTTAGAAAGTAGTCTGAGAAGTTTTATAGTCGCTTATCACATCCTGGGGCCTTCTCATTGACATTGCAACCAATGAATTATTTCAAACTGTACTTACACTTGTTATTGAGGTAAACATGCAACTAATTTACAAGCAAATGAATGACTGATCAGATAATGTATTTTTGGTGTAGTTTGAGAGCTGAATGTTTGCCTCAACGATTGGAGGACTCTGACCTCTTTAGCCATAGGATCATATGATTCTTTATGCTATCAGAGCAACCAGACAAAGCATCTACTGAACATCTCATCCTATGGATGGTATGCCCAGCAGTGAATCAGTGCCTCAGTAGTGCTCTAAAGTGTCTTCCTAGATATGTATTCATGTCTGTAATGGGACTTAAATCACAACCTTCTGACAAGTTAGAGTGCTATGATCAAGCCATGCTGACGTTTATAATAAAAAAATAGAGAAGCATCAAGATTATTCAGAAAAGTAAATGTAATGAAACAATTAACCCAGTAGCAAGAGTTCATAACGTATAGAAAATGCAGCGTTTGATTCTAAATGTGATGGTAATGGCTAGAATTAATAAAAGAAGGTAGCTGCTGATGAATTAAGATGTTTGGTTATGGCCCAGAGATGAACCAGCACTCTGCAGATGAAATATGAGTTAAAATGCCACTTGGCCACAAAGTTGATATAACTTTATTTTCAACCGACCTAAGGGACTTAAACAAGAAGCTGTTACTGTTACATGCTGGACTTCAGGATCTGAACTGCTGGTTTCTTAACAGCACTCTGCTGCTCTTTGGTCCCTGGGTAGAAATCTGCTTTCCCCTGGACAGATTTCATTGCTGCATTGCTTTCTGGGGTGCACTGTGATCTCGATCTTCATTGTTACTTCCTAATGTGTCTATATTCTCTGCTAGAGTAGCTTCATTCCACTACCTGGTGTGCATTTCTGGGCTTTGTTTCTGCTCCCCCATTAGGACATTTAACTCAACATTGGACTAATTCTGATCCATTTCTGTTGGTTCCCCTCCAGTTCAGTATTCAGCTCCTATGCTGTTGAAAGAGGTTCATTATGCACCTCCTTTGGACTCTGAACTTCTGAATATGCATGGTTGACTCTACACCCCTCCTTATCCCTATGATTTCATTGGGCAACCTCCATCTGTGAATTCCCTGACACTCCACCTTTGGATTGGCTCCTAGATTTATTTCTTCTCCTTGCTTCTAATATCTGAGCAACTTGACCTCTGTAAAAACTTCACTTTATTAATGCTTTTTACTATTTGGCTGGATTTTGTCCTGAGTGGTGAGCTGTGGACTTTATTTAAAACAGAGTGGGGAGACTTCATTTGAAAAGAACACAGAGAGCAGCTGATTGGTGAGTTGGATTGGTGAGTATTTCTAGTCTTTAGATTAAAATTAAGGTCTGTGGTTAGTGTTTAGATTTCTAGTTTTTATTTTCTCTCTTAAAATAGCCCGTTAAATATAAAACAAAAACAAAAATAGCTGGAAAAACTCGGCAGGTCTGACAGCATCTACGGAGAGGAATAAAGTTGACGTTTCAAGTCCATATGACTCTTCATCAGAACTCAGTATCGATACTGGTGTAAGTAATTAATTTCAATAAAGTGTAAAGAGCAGGAATACTCGAGTAACTAATTAATAAATTAAATAAAATAAGATAGCGATGGGAAGACGGGTGATGCGTTGCTGCTGCGGCATGTGGGAGCTGCTGGACACCAAGGTGATCCGGAGCAAATACATCTGTAGTAAGTGTTTGCAGCTCGAGGAACTTCAGATCCGAGTTAAGGAACTGGAGTCTGAGCTGTAGGCATTACACCACATCAGGGAGGGGGAAAGTTACCTGGACACTTTGCTCCAGGAGGCGGTCATACCCGACAGGTTAGATAATTCAAATTTGGTCTGTGATCAGGGACAGGAGGGTGTGACTGCAGGTGAGGCAGGTATGGGGACCCAGGGGGTAGCGTTCAAGGAGCCTCAGCCCCTGAAATAATCCAACAGTTATGAGGTTCTTGCATGTTGTGTGGACAAGAGCAGGGATTGCAGGAACGATGAATGAACTGACCATGGCACCATGGTATAGGGAGCCATTCAAGTGGGGGGAGGAAATAGGAACATAGTAGTGGTAGGGGGCAGTATAATTAGGGGGATAAATAGTGTTCTCTGCAGCCGTGAGCATGAGTCCTGAAGGCTGTGTTGTCTGCCCAGTGCCAGGGTTAAGGAAATCTCCTCAGGGCTGGAGAGGAACTTAGAGTGGGAGAGGAGGGATCCAGTTGTTGTTGTCCACATTGGTACCAATGACATTGATAGGACTAGAAAGGAGGTTCTGCTGAATGAATTTGAACCGTTAGGAGCTAAATTAAAAAACAGAACCTCCAAGGTAATAATCTCGGGATTACTACCTGAACCACAGACAAACTGGCATAGGGTAAATAAAGTCAAGGAATTAAATATGTGGCTCAAAGATTGGTGTGGGAGGAATGGGTTTCAGTTCATGGGGCACTGGCATCAGTGCTGGGGTAGAAGGGAGCTGTTCCGGTGGGACGTGCTTCACTTGAATCATTCTGGGACCAGTGTCCTGGCGAATCAAATAACTAGGGCTGTAGAGGGGGCTTTAAATTAATTAGAGGGGGGGAGGGTCCTGGCGAGGGGATAAGTAGATTTACAAAGCAAAAGGATATGGTGGCATTGCAGGGTAGCTACTTAGGTAATGATACCCAGAGTGTGACAGGAAGGGATAGAGTGTACAAACATTAAAAAAAAACAAATACGGTCAAAGGAGAAAAAAATGGTAAAAAGCCAAAATTAATGGCCCTTTACTTAAATGCACATAGTATTTGGAACAAAATAAATGAATTAACGGCACAAATAGAGATTAATGGGTATGATCTTATAGCCATTACAGAGACATGGTTACAAGGAGATCAAAGTTGGGAACTAAATATTCAGAGGTATGTGACTTTTCGAAAAGAAAGGCAGGAAGCAAAGGGTGGTGGGGTAGCTTTGTTAGTACGAGATGGAATAAGTACGATAGCAAGAAATGATCTTGGATCAGAAGATGTGGAATCCATATGGGTGGAGGTAAGAAATAATAAGGGGAAGAAGACACTGGTGGGAGAGTAGTCTATAGGCCCCGTAACAGTAGCTATGCTGTCGGACAGAGAATAAACCAGGAAATAACAAGGGCATGTAAAAAAGGCAGTATATTAATCATGGGTGACTTTAATCTCCAATGTAGATTGGGAAAATCAAAATGGCAGAGGTAGCCACGAGCAAGAATTCATAGAATGTATTCGGGACCATTTCCTAGAATAATATATTGTAGGTCCAACCAGGGATCAGGCTATTTTGGATCTGGTAATGTGTAATAAAGCAGGTTTAATAAATGATCACAGAGTAAAAGATCCCCTAGGAAACAGTAACCATAACATGGTGGAATCTAGCCTTCAGTTTGAGAGTGGGAAACTTAGTTCGGAAACACCTGTACTAAACTTAAATAAGGATAATTACAAAGGAATGAGGGCAGAGTTGGCTGGAGTAGACTGGAAAGGGAGTTTAGCAGAAAGGATGGTTGATGAACAATGGCAGATGTTTAAGAAAATAGTTCATGACTCACAACAAAGATATATCCCAGTGAGGAAGAAGGATTGTAGGAAGGGCATAAACCAAGCATGGTTAACCAAGGAAGTTAAAAACAGTATCAAAGTGAAAGAAAAAACATACAATGTGGCAAAGATTAGTGGTGAGCCAGAGGATTGGGAAAGTTTTAAAAGCCAACAGAAGATGGCCAAAAAATAATAAAAAGGGAGAAAATAAACTTCGAGGTTAAACTAGCAAGTAATATAAAAACTGACTGTAAGAGCTTCTTTAAATATATAAAAAGGAAAACAGAGGCTAAAGTCAATATAGGCCCCTTAGAGAATGAGGCTGAGGAAATAATAATAGGGAACCAGGAAATGGCAGAGGAGTTGAATAAATACTTTGCATCAGCCTTCATGGTGGAAGACACTAATAGCATTCCAAAAATACTAAATAATCAAGGGGCAAGAGGTGGGGGGGAAATAAATACAATAACTCGCTAGGGAAAAAGTACTAGGGAAACTAATGGGGCTAAAGGCTGATAAGTCACCTGGACCTGATGGGGTTGCATCCTAGGATATTAAAGGAAATAGCTGCAGAGACAGTGGATGCACTGGTAGTAATCGTCCAAAAGTCCTTAGATTCTGGAAAAGTCCCAGAGCATTGGAAAACTGCCAATGTAACACCCTTATTCAAAAAGGGAGGGAAACAAAAAACAGGTAGCTATAGGCCAGTTAGCTTAACATCTGTCATTGGGAAAATGTTGGAGTCTATTATAAAGGATGTAATAGCAGAGCATTTAGAAATGCATAATCTAATCAAGCAGAGTCAGCATGGCTTCATGAAGGGGAAATCATGCCTGACAAATTTATTAGAATTCTTTGAGGAGGTAACAAGCAGGATAGATAAAGGCAAACCAGTAGATGTAATATATTTGGATTTTCAAAAGGCATTCAATAAGGTACCACACATAAGGCTACTTAGGTAAGAGACCATTGTGTGGGGGGTAGTATAATAGCATGGATAGAGGACTGGCTAACTAATAGAAGACAGAGATTTGGGATACGGGGGACATTTTCAGGATGGCAACCTGTACCTAGTGGAGTGCCACAGGGATCAGTGCTAGGGCCACAATTATTTACAATATTTTTAATGACTTGGATGAGAAAAATGAATGTACTATTGCCAAGTTTGCAGATGACACAAAACTAACTGGGAAGGCAAGTGGTGAGGATGACACAAAGAGTCTACAGAGGGATATAGACAGGTTAAGTGAGTGGGCAAAAATGTGGCAGATGGAATATAATGTTGGAAAGTATGAGGTTATGCACTTTGGTAGGAAGAATAGAGGGGCTGAATGTTATTTAAATGGAGAAAGACTGCAGAAAGCTGCAGCACAGAGGGATTTGGGGGTCCTCATGCATGACTCCCAAAAAGCTAGCATACAAGTTCAGCAGGTAATAGGTAAGGCAAATAGAATGTTGTCCTTTATTTCAAAGGGAATGGAGTATTAAAATAAGGAAGTCTTGCTAAATCTATACAAGGTGCTAGTTAGACCACACCTAGAATGCTGTGAACAGTTTTGGTCCCCTCATCTAAGGAAAGATATACTGGCATTGGAAGCAGTCCAGAGAAGGTTCACTAGGTTGATCCTGGGTATGGAGGGATTTTCTTATGAGGAGAGGTTGAGGCGGTTGGGCCTGTACTCTTTGGAGTTTAGAAGAATGAGAGGTGACCTAATTGAAACATATAAGATTCTTCAGGGGCTTGACAGGGTAGATGCTGAGAGGTTGTTTCCCCTTGTGGGAGAGTCTAGGACCAGAGGGCATAATCTCAGAGTAAGGAAGCGCCCACTTAAAATAGAGATGAGGAGGAATTTCTTCTCTCAGAGGGTAGTCAATCTGTGGCATTCTTTACCACGGGTAACCGCTGGGTCGTTAAGTATATTCATGGCTGAGGTAGACAGATTTTTAATCAGTAAGGGAATCAAGGGTTATGGGGAAAAGGCAGGAAAGTGGAGTTGAGGATTATCTGATCAGCCATGATCTCATTGAATGGCGGAGCAGACTTGATAGGCTGAATGGCCCACTTCTGCTCCTACGTCTTATGGTCTTATAAACTTTTTAAGGGCTTTTGCATGATAAGTTCCTATCAGCCAGCCATCCAAAAAGCACAGCAGTCTTTACAGGCAAATTGTGAATAAGACAAGCAATTGTATCTCCATAATCAATCATATTGAACAATTGTTAATGAGGGCTGCAGAGTCTGAACCAGACAATGCTGGAACTAGTTGTAATACTTAATTCAATGTTAAATCAGATACAGCAAGAAAAATAAAGAGATGACAAGAAAGATTAGATAAAGGGAGAAATTTAAAAGAGACAGCAAGAAAAAGTTTTTAAAAGATTTAAATTTAAAGTCTCCAATAATTGTTCAAGGCTGAAGGAATGAGATTTCATCTATTTAAACATTAACTTTAGTGCCAGAGAGATGGTTTTGCAATAATTACGACTTATCAGGCCATTAAAATGGCATTTACACTGGAATGGATAAGCCCTAAATTTTGGCAAGTTGAATCCAGATCTGTACAGCAAGTGCAGCAACTTCAGATTATTCCATGTATTTGAGTGGTGAATTAAACACAAGATAACATTATCGCACAGCTTTTATAATCTTTAGAACCATTGACCTAAATGGAGCTGGTGTATTTGGTGACCACTTTGGTGCCTTTGGAGACGGCATGTTTGGCCAGTTCCCCTGGCAGCATGAGGCAGACAGTGCTCTGGATCTCTCTGGCTGAGATGGTGTGGCGCTTGTTGCAGAGGTGATGCTCTTGAAAAGGTTGACAGTGAAGGAATTCATAACACTCATGGCCTTGGATGAGATCCTTGTGGAAGGGTGGACCTGGGTCAGCACCCTGTATACGTAAGTGGAATAGCTCTGCTTGCGAGATTTCCACCGCTCCTTGGGCAGCTTCTTGGTGACTTTAGTCAGCAACTGCTTCGACGTCTTGTGGGATGCACCGCCCTTAGCCACCTCAGGCATTCCACTTGACTTGGACCAACTCAAGCCAGAGGAACAAGACATCTTGGATGGCATCTTCCTAATTTCTGCTTTTAACTGCACAGGTGCTGTTGCTAGAAATTGCTATCCGGTTTGCACATACGCAACTGTGAACACATCCTCACCATTATTTTTACAGCAAAGTTCAGCCCATTGAGTTTCAGATCCACAATGTGCAATTGATCCAAGGAGCTTAAAATTTCCAAGGAGTTGAAGATAATTTATTGGTTAATTGGCTAAGTGCCATCAAATACACAGAAGTGCCTTCAAGTAAAATTTATTTATGCAATTCAAGAGGAATATTTGAATAACTGATTATCCATCAGAAGACAGGCATTAAGGACTGCACTAAAAATATTGACTAGTTTACATAAGCATTCTTCATTGGAATAAATTAATTAACAGAAACAAGAGTTGGGGGTTTGTCTTTACTTTTGTCCTATTTAAGCCTCATAATAAGCCTTGGTTGATGCATTATTAAAATTACAGACTAGGAGGCCCCAGGCTCAAATCTTAGGCTCCCAGCCAGAGAGGCAGCAACAATATCACAATTGATCCTTTTGCAAGAAGGCCAAAACTCAGGCAGATTTCTACTCCTGGTTATTATTCAATGACTCCTGTTGGAATGTATCTATATGTGGATATTTAGGTAAAGGCAAGATTGGTGACAGCTGTAACTCCCTTTGTGACAAAATAACCTGCTGATATTCACCGTTCATAGATAAATGAAGAAGTGTCACTTTTGGGAGGTAGAAAGGGGATTCCCCCATATTAGGCCATCAAGAATCAGGGCCTTCATCAGAGCAGAGAAAAGCTGGACGTATTCCTTTTGTCTGCAGAGGAAAGGTCACTGCACGTGAATATATCTAGCTTCTAGCAGGCGTAATTGAACTACATTGTGAGCCAGACTGATAATCTTAAATTAGTTGTTAGCATAATTCTTATGAAGCTTGTGATTGTTCGGCAGTATGTAGATGCAAAGAATGGGGTCAAAAGCTCCCTGGCACATTCACCATGGCAATTTCCCAACCAAACAGAGAAAACTTGCTAACCAAGCAGCACCCCTTTTCTAACATAGGCCAGAATCTTTGAGTCGGTGTGCGGGGGCGGGCCCCACTCACTGACATGTAAAATGACGCGTGGCGACGTCCCAACATCACCACGCGTCTTTCCAATTTTCAGTTCAGCAGGCGCGCACTGGAGTCGGCTGCGCGTCCGCCGAACTATCAAAGGCCTAGTAAGGCCATTTAAAAACTAATCAAAATAATTAACGGAGCTGCCCGTCCAACCTTAAGGTTGGCGGACAGGCGAAGAGCCCAGGCGGCCTTTGCATTTATCATGAAACCTCATCCATGGGCGGGATGAGGTTTCATGAAGTGTTTATAAATTGAATAAAAATTTTTATTAAAGTTCATTGACATGTCCCAGCTCATGTGACACTGTCACATAAGGGGACATGTCTTAAAATTATTTGTTCTTTATTTAAATTTTTGATAATCAAACTAATCTCCCTGAGGCAGCTCTGCGCCTCAGGAAGATTTCTGCGCTCTTTCGCACGCATGCGTGAAAGAGCGTAGGCCCTGACTCAGCCTCCTCCCCCCGCCCACACAAGGAGCGCTTAGCGCTTCCGGGTGCATGTCACGCTGGGTGGGCCTTAATTGGCCAGCTCATGTTAAATGGCGGTGCACAGCCGATCACGGGTGGCGATCAGTTTTGTGCCTTCCCGCACCCGCTCCCACTCAGCCCCCCCAACGGGGAGAAAGTTCTCCCCATAGTGTCAAACATTAGATATGATTCCACGATTCGGCAGCGCTTGCTGAACAATCCCAAGTGTGCTAAGAATTACACTAACAACCAATTTAAGCTTATCAGTCGGGCTCACAATTTAGCTCACTTACGCTTGCTAGAATCTACATATACAGGGGCCTGTCCTCTCCAGGCAAAAGGAATATGTCTAGACATTGCACCTTTATTGAATAAAAAAAGGTGGCAAAAGTTCATAAAAAGAATTTAGTCCCATCCACGTCAATTGTACATTTGGCACTTCAGTTTCAGTTCTGTACCTTGCAATTATAAATTATTTTATACTCTATTGATTCTACCCAGTGTATTCCTTTGCATCTACCTACTTAAGCTCGGAAGTATCTGGCATCCATTCTTTTTGTTTATTAAGAAATGTTTAAAAAATCATGATTATCTGTTACAAATTTCACCCAGGTTTTCTTCTGAATATATGATCGTCAATGTCTCTTATAAATTGAACACATGTCCCTTATGATCAAGGTTTATCATCACTGCCTAATATCTCCTCATACTATAGTACGACCCAGAGTCACAGCAATGAAGCCCCTCACCACACCCCACGCCTGTTATGTGAATTGCACACTATGACTTTACAGATACTATACCCTCCTAATGCATTTCTCTTTTTTGTTGGAAGATGTATAATTGAATGGTCAATAATGATGATTCGCTTAGGCCACATTGGCTTGAGGCAATGGCGATTTGTTATCAAATATTCAATTAAAAATTCAGACATAAGGGGCACAAAATTCCATGTATAGAACTTCCTCTAATGGGGTTACAGAGGCCTGACATTGTTCTTGTGTTGTCCTCTGCATCACTGGCCACTTTCTGCATGACCCATGCAGGGTTTTGTAAGGAGAAGGGTGCAAAGAGGGACGTCACCTGCATGTTTTGAAGACCTTTAATCATCACCATCCTGATGTAGCACAGCCCAACTGACTGATACGATGCCAAGATACCAGATTTGGACCACACAGGCCCAGGCAGAGCCTTCATAGATCACTTGGCAAATTATAAGCTGTTAATATGGGATCTGCGCTAGTGTTATTTAAAGGGCCATGCACACAAATTGCAAGTAAAGCAATGTTTAAGAACTTTTTCTATCACAAAGTGTCTGGTGTCTTTGGAGGTGTTGTAGTGAATTCTTGGATTTTGTAGGGAGTGTTGTATTACCTCACAGGAATGACAAAGAAGTAGGTGACCTGTCCACATAAAGACTGCAGCAAGTATGGGTACAGCAGTGGCAGTGCCTCTGGGTCTGCACCATGACAGGGAGATGGAGCAAATTCTGCAAAAGGGCAAGCTCCTCGCCATGCTATCTGCTAACAAGATGCCAAACTCCTCCATGATCCTTGCTGTCACTTTCTCTGTCTCTCTCTTCCTCCTTGAGCTGCTGCGTCTGGGCAGCTGGCAATTCTTGGATGTTTCAAAGCAGGAACTCAGAAGGGAAAGTGTGAACGAAGAGGCATTGGCAGGCAAGCAAAGGGTCCATGATCACGCTATCAGAAGCTTGCTAATCATGCCAGATAGCATGATGAGGGATCAGGGATGCCACAGGCTCTGTCACAGCTGGCCACTTAACGCAGACAGCATCTCCTTAGGGCTTAGGAGATGTAAGCATCCTTTTACCCAGTTCTGCTCTGACTCTTCCTACTGTGTGCTGTCATGTCCTGCAAGGGAGAGGGGGAAATATATTAGTGTTTGGGTGATACACATGCCATAATTGAATATGAAGAGGTATATGGAGGCAGTGAGGCATGCAACATTGAAAAGGTATGTACGGATGATATGGAGAATTTGGATGTTAGGCATGAATCCTGAGAGCCAAGGATTGCTGCCGGGTGAGTGATGGTGGATGGTGCATTGAGCAGTGTGATAAGAGTGGTGGGTAGGAGATGTCATGTGAAGGTACATTCACTGGCCTTGACCACCCACATAGAGATCATTATACTTCGTCTGGAACAATTGTCAGATCATCAAGACCAGACTCCAGTATTTGACCTCCCTAACCATGTGCTCCCATCCCATCTGAGGCTGGTCCCTTAAGGGCCTCCTCAGCCCCTTTGGAACCATGTCATCTCTCCTGTTGCCCAATTCTAATGCCTTTAGAACCATTCCTTCATCCTGGAACCCCCTCTCTACCCTATTGTTCATGTTGGCATCATTTAAATTGCAGCAACATTCTTCAGTGCATCTTCCTTTTAATATGGACAGTCTGCCTTTAAGAAGACCAGGCTGGCTACAATAGCTTCCAGTGTTAAAAGGAAGACAGCAGTGTTGGGCCCACTTGGCCAGACACTACAATCATTCTGATGAGATGGATGCACCAAATCTGCGTGCTGCCCACCTCGATCTGAACAGGCACGTTGCAAATCATGGCCCCTGCATCGAAAAATCAGGGTACCCCAAACCTTTAGCCCACCATGTTAGAATTGTTTCATTCAACTGCCAGCAATATTGATGAAATGTCAACACTTTTATCTTTGATGCCAAGAAAAAGTATTATAATGTCATAGTTTATTTAAGAAGAACTTTTGGAGCCTTCAGAGAGACCATTTGAGTATCTACCATGATCCTTGTTTCACTGGCGGTTTTTGTTATTTTATAACATTGCAGCATGAGAAAATTATTAATTATTCAAAGTAGTTAAGGCAATAAATAGAAATTTATATATCTAGATATTCATTGGATGGTCTAATTCTCCATCGATAGAAACTATTCTCTCCCAGTAAAACGCTATTATTTCAAAAGTGTCTAAAATCTGTCCACAGTTCCTTTGTCCTTCAAAATTGTTTTTATAAAGAATGTGGCAGAAGATAGAGTGGATTTTTTTTTGATGCACACCAAAGATTATGGGCGAAAAAGCATGATCAGATTGCCAACATCTAATGAGAACTTTCACGTATAATATTAATGGAACTTATGTAAGGTATCATTGTTACTTCTTAATTACTGATACATTTATGAAAGCAGATGAAATTCCTTTTGGGGTGCTCTAATGTAGCATAATATACTTATACTGAGCAATCTAACAAATTTACAGGAATGCACTGTTTTGAACAGTGAAATTCCTGTGAGATTGAAGTCACCAGGATGCAAGCACAAATGATGAGCTAATCAGCATGCACCAGTGCTAATGCTTCATAAGCCACTTGTTAAGCAGCTAATGAGATACTTAACGAGATGGAACCTGCCAAAATTGGTTAATGCAGTGTGCAAGCCTCTCGTGGTCTTTCTGCTGAATGGTTCAGCTGAAAATCTGGAAAACCCGATTGTCATTTTTCTAGATTTCTGACTGGCCTGGGAAAACCTTGGGTAATTTATATTAAAATTATTAAGTTTAGCTCATGTAGGACTTAAGTCATAGAATACACAAACTCTGGGGATGTGATTTAAAATGAGTTGAGGTATTAGCCCAGGGCAGTGTTTCTTTCATGCTACGTTAGCTTGAGACAATGGAGGTTTGTTAAAAGATCCCAATAACATTTCCAACATATCAGCCTAGATCTTCCAGTTGCAGGATTGTTGGAGGCTGGATGTACCACTCAAGATACACATTGGACCCCTCAGAAGTTCCAAAGCAATGACTTTGTGGGAATTGCCCAGGAAGTTTGAACTTCTGATGGGCAATTCCCCTGCTCCCCAGAACCCTCCAAAAAAATCTCCAACTCTGAATTTGAGTCAGAGATTTTGGACCAGTTCTGACTTACTTGCCTGAAAATGCCAGGAAATGTTAGACAGAAATATCCTAGTCTAACACCTGGATACAACTGACCCCCCACCATACACTCACACTGACCACCCTGACTTCCTGCTTGACCCCCTGACTACTCCCTCTGACCCCCCCCCAACTGTACCCCCAACCCTCTGACTACCCCCCTGACCCCCAACTCCCCCAAACTGACCTAACCCAACCTCACCACCCGACTCTCCCCTGACCCCCCCAACCCGATCTGACCTGACCTCATCACCTGTCCCCCTCCCAACCACCCAACTCCCCCGAACAAACTTAACCTGACCTCACCACCCTACCCACCTGCCATCCTACCACCCTACCCAAATATCACCCAGCTCCCTAACCACCTGCCACCCTACCCCCATCATCCTACCCACTTGCCACCCACCCACCTGTCACCCTACCCACCTACCACCTCACCCACCTGCCACCCTAGCCCCTTTCCCACTTACCCATCCACCCTATCCCCTCACCCTGGAGACAATTCCATTTCAGGCACGCTCTGCATTTCTGAAGAAGCCGGGATTGGAAGTCGCAGCCAGAAATGTGGAACTTCAGCATGGTGAAGTGGAGCCGCAATCCGATGGTGATATGGTGATTGCCGCTCCATGGAAGATTCGGGCCATCATGTTGGAATCACTTTGTTTGTGAGACTCCAGTGGGGCGGGGGTGGGGGGGTGGAATTGCAAGAAGACCGCACAAAAAGAGTATTAGCAACTGAAAAAGCTGGTCAATTTCCACACATGAAGAACTGGGGAAGGATCAGAGGTCAAGTTTTTGTCTTGCTGTCAAATGGCTCATTTTGCCATATGGAGATAAAATACAGAAAGTGGAAACCCCCTTTTTCAAATTTTGCACTGACTAGTTTCAGAGATTTACTGAGCAATAAGGTGAAATTAACCCACTAACAGGAATAATGTAGTGTGCTTTGTTATTTTTCTATATTAAAAGGAGTGTTATGAAATAGATTGAAATTCACTTTCAACATTTTTCCTGTTTCTTCACATAGTACATGTAAAATATATCCGCTTGGTTTACAGTTGGCCTCAACACAGTAGAATGTACATGAATCCATCTTCTTGAAGTTAGTCAAAACAGTTTCTGAAATTGCAACAGAATTAATTGTACCAAAGAAGGAATAGATATCAAATAGGACAGTGTAACCAACGAGGGATGGTTCAAGTAATTATAAGTGTAAAGTATCACACTTTAGCAGTTGAAGTAACCGATATGTTCAATGGTGATAAAACTTGGATCAGCTGACAAGTGGCTGGTAATATTGTGTGTTTGGAAAGGAATGTTACGGTAGAGAGAGTGCTTTCATTGTAAAGTGTTTTTGCTTACAGTAAAGAATAGAAAATAAATTATTCTTCCCACTGTTAATTCCTTGACCAGTATGTTCTCAGTCCAACATGTTGGATCTGGTGCTAAAGAATGAGGCGGGCCAATAGTCAGTGGGGGAACATTTGAGCCAAAGAGTCATGGAGTCATAGAGGTCTACAGCGTAGAAAAAGGCCCTTCGGCCCATCGAGTCTGTGCCAGTCAAACAAGTACCTAACTATTCTAATCCCATTTTCCAGCACTAGGCCCATCGCTTTGTATGCCATGGCATCAAAAGTGCACATCCAAATACTTCTTAAATATCATGAGCGTTTCTGCCTCTACCACCCTTTCAGGCAGTGAGTTCCAGATTCCCACCACCCTCTGGGTGAAAATTCTTTCCTCACATCCCCTCTAAACCTCCTGCCCCTTAACTTAAATCTATGCCCCCTGGTTATTGATCCCTCCACCAAGGGGAAAAGTTCCTTCCTGTCTACCCTATCTGGGTCCCTCATAATTTTATACAACACAATCATGTCCCCCCTCAATCTCCTCTGCTCCAGGGAAAATAACCCCAGTCTATCCAATCTCTCCTCATAACTAAAACTCTCCAGCCCAGGCAACATCCTGGTAAATCTCTCTGCACTTTCTCTAGTGCAATCACATCCTTCCTATAATGCGGATTCCAGAACTGCATGCAATACTCTAGCTGTGGCCTAACCAGCGTTTTATACAGTTCCAGCATAACCTCCCTGGTCTTATATTCTATGCTTCGGCTAATAAAGGCAAGTATCCCATATGCCTTCTTAACCACTTTATCTACCTGTCCTGCTACCTTAAGGGACTGATGGGCATGCACACCAAGGTCCCTCTGATCTTTGGTACTTCCCAGGGTCCAACCATTCATCATGTATTCCTGTGACTTGTTTGTCCTGCCCAAGTGCATCACCTCACACTTATCTGGATTAAATTCCATTTTCCACTGATCAGCCCATCCATATCCTCCTGTAATCTAAGTCTATCATCCTCACTATTTACCACCTCACCAATTTTCGTGTCATCTGCAAACTTACTGAACAACCCTCCTACATTCAAGTCTAAATCATTTATATATACCACAAACAGCAAGGGGCCCAAAACCAATCCCTGTAGAACCCCACTTGACACAGGCATCCAGTCACAAAAACACCCCTTGACCATCACCCTCTGCTTCCTGCTACTCAGCCAATTCTGGATCCAATTTGCCAAATTACCTTGGATCCCATGGGCTCTTACCTTCGTTATCAGTCTCCCATGCGGGACCTTATTGAAAGCCTTGCTGAAGTCCAAGTAGACTACGTCAAATGCATTGCCCTCATCTACACACCTGGTCACCTCTTCGAAAAATTCAATCAAATTGATTGGACATGACCTCCCCTTAACAAAACCATGCTGACTGTCCTTGTTTAATCCCTGCCTCTCTAAGTGTAGATTAATTCTGTCCATCAGAATTGCTTCCAATAGTTTCCCCACCACTGAGGTTAGACTGACAGGCCTGTAGTTCCCTGGTTTATCTCTTCCTCCCTTCTTGAATAATGGTACCACACTGGCTGTCCTCTGGCACCTCACCTGTGGCCAGAGAGGTATTGAAAATTATTGCCAGCGCCCCTGCTATTTCCTCCCTTGCCTCACTCAACAGCCTAGGATACATTTCTTCCAGGCCTGGAGATTTATCTACTTTTAAGCCTGCCAGACTGCTAGAACCTCCTCCCTTTCTATGCTAATTTATTTAATTATATCACAGTCCTTCTGCCTGATTTCCATACCCATTTTGTCCCTCTCCCTTGTGAACACCAACACAAAGTATTAATTTAGCACACTACCTACGTCTTCCAGCTCCACACACAAATTACCATGATGGTCCTTAATGGGCCCGACTCTTTCCCTAGTTATCCTCTTACTCTTCATGTACTTGTAAAATAACTTTGGATTTTCCTTTATTTTACCTGCCAATGTTTCTTCATGCCCCCTTTTTGCTTTTCTAATTTTCTTTTAAGTTCCCGCCTACACATTCTATGCTCCTCTAGGGCTTCTGCTTTTTTGAGCCCTCAGTATCTGCCTTAAACCTCCCTTTTTCTCTTTAACAATGCTGTATATCCCTCGACATCTAGGGTTCCCTGGATTTATTGGTCCCATCCTTTATCTTTACTGGAATTTGTTGGCCCTGTACTCTCCCTATTTCCTTCTTGAATGAGTCCCACTGCTCTGATGCAGATTTACCTAAAAGTAGCTGCTCCCAGTCCACTCTGGCCAAATTATAACTAATCTTATTAAAATTAGCCTTCCCCCAATTTAGAACTCTGATTTCTGGCCCTTCCTTCTCCTTTTCCATAACAACCTTGAATCTAAAGGAGTTATGATCACTAACTGCAATATGCTCCCCCAATGATACTTCTACCACTTGTCTGGCTTCATTCCCTAAAATTAAGTCCCTCTCTTGTAGGACCTTCTATGTACTGGCTTAAAAAGCTCTCCTGAATGCATTTTAAGTATTCTGCTCCCTCTAAACCTATCACACTATGACTAACCCAGTTAATGTTGGGGAAGTTAAAATCCCCCACAATT
Organism: Cetorhinus maximus; assembly: GCF_964194155.1. NCBI lineage: Eukaryota > Metazoa > Chordata > Chondrichthyes > Lamniformes > Cetorhinidae > Cetorhinus > Cetorhinus maximus. The sequence continues at coordinate 33,167,379 of NC_135887.1, read as the reverse complement.
ACTCCCCTTTCATTTTTACACTTCTCTGAAATTTGCCACCATATCTGCTCTTCTATTTCTCTCTAACTGTTTGGGGGTCTATAGTGCACTCCCAACAACGTGATTGCTCCTTTTTTGTTTTTAAGCTCTACTCATATGGCTTCATTTGAGGAGCCTTCTATGATGTCATCCCTCCTTACTTCTGTAATTGATTCCTTGATCAATATTGCGATACCCCCTCCTCTTTTACCTCTTTCCCTGCCTGGCCTGAAGGCCCTATATCCTGGAATATTGAGCTGCCAATCCTGTCCCTCTCTCAACCATGTCTCTGTGACAGCAAAGACATCATATGTCCATGTGTTAATTTGCGCCCTCAACTCATCTGCCTTATTCGTCAGACTGCTTGCATTAAAATAAATACCATCCAACCTTGCCAAACTCCCTTGTGCCTTAACTGGCCTATAATTTCTGTGCCTTCCAGTCTCACTTGCTCTCTCTTCTAATTTTGGCTGTGCATCTCCCCTTGCTGAACCTGCTCTCAGGATCCCATCCCCCTGCCAAGTTAGTTTAAACCCTCCCCAACAGCACTAGCAAACCTCCTCACAAGAATGTTGGTCCCATTCCGGTTCAGGTGCAACCCACCTGCCTTGTACAGAGGCCACCACCCCCAGAAATGGTCCCAATGTCCCAGAAATCTAAAGCCCTCCCTCCTGCACCATCTCTCCAGCCACGCATTCATCTGGACTAACCTCCTATTTTTATACTCACTAGCGCGTGGCACCACAAATAATCCAGAGATTACTACGTTTGAGGTCCTGTTTTTTAATCTGCTTCCTAGCTCCATAAATTCTGTTTGCAAGACCTCATCCCTCTTTCTACCTGCGTCGTTGGTACCAATATGTACCATGATCTCTGTCTGTTTGCCATCTCCCTTTAGGATGCCCTGCAGCCGTTCCATGACATCCTTGACCCTGGCACCAGGGAGGCAACATACCACCCTGGAGTCACGTCTATGGCCGCAGAAATGCCCATCTGTTCCCCTTACTATCAAGTCTCCTACTACTATTGCTCTTCCTCTCCTTTTCCTCCCCCGTTGTGCAGCTGAGCCAATCACAGTGCCATGAGCGTGTCTGCACTCCCCAGAGGAACCGTCACTCTCACCATTTTCCAACACAGGAAAATGGTTCCCGAGTGAGATGCACCCTGGGGATTTCCTGACTACCTGCCTGACACCTTTCTTCTGACTGATGGTCACCCATTCCCTCTCTGTCTGCACTTCTGTAAGTTGTGGGGTGACCATGTCTAACAACGTGCTATCCATGAAACTCTCAGCCTTGTGGATGCACCTCAGCGCCTCCAGCTGTTGCTCACACTCTGAAATGCGGAGCTCAAGTAGCTGCAGCTAGTGGCACTTGCTGCACACATGGTTGGTCAGAGCGCAAGGAGCATCTAGGACTTTCCACATGTTGCAGGTGGTACATAACAATTGACTGAGCTTCCCTGCCATGCCTCTAGTTGAAAAAAAACCCTTACTTTAAGTTAAATTCCGGAAAAAAACGTTAAATTATTTATGTACTTTAAATAAAAACTAGAACTCTTACCTTTCCTTAGCTTAATCTACTTTAAACTGGAGGAAAAAAAACTAGAGAAAAACACATCCACAACTCACCAATCAGCTCTCACCTTTGTACTGAAGTCACTTTTTGAAGCTTCCCCGCTCTCGCACTGGTTCTGATTTCTCCGCCGCTCTCTCGCGCTGTCTTGTGATGGCACTCTTGTTATTTTCAACAAGAACTGACTGCAGGACCCTCTTCCCAGACGGCTTCACTGCTATGCTGACTGCAGAACACTCTTTCCAGACTGCTTCACCATGATGCTGACTGTAGGACACTCTTCCCAGACTGCTTCACTGCTCTTCTCACTGCAGGGCACTCTTCCCAGACTGTTTCACCATGATGCTGACTGCAGGACACTCTTCCCAGACTCTGAGTAAGAGTGGTCATCATGTCATAAGGTTTAGACTGATAATGCAGCATGGAACAATTTAAAATAGAATGTCTAAGTTAGAAGAGGGTAAATTTCAATAGGTTGAGAAGGGATCTAGCCAGGAATCCAATGGAACGAAAGACTGACCGAAAAAATTCATATGGAGCAATTGGTGATCTTTAAGAAGAAGATGCTTCAGACACAAGCTAGGTACATTCCAAAAAGGGTGAAAAGTTGGTGAACCAAAACCAGGGCTCCTTGGATGACGAGAGGGAGAGAGAATATGATGAAACACAAAAAAGGGTGCATGATGCATGTCAGGTGAATCCTTCAAGTGAGAACTAGGCCAAATAAAATTTGTTAAGGGGGGAGTGAAAAGGAAAATAATGTAAGACTCCAAAGAGAGATTATGGGAACAAAATAACAGTCAACTTAAAGGGAACCTAAAAAAACTTCTATCAGTATGTAAATAATAAGTGAATAATAAGAGGTGAAGTGGCTCCTTTCAAGGACAAAAAGGGTGATATATGCTTAGATTCGCAAGATTACAATACTTAATGAGTACTTTCCATCTGTATTTATTAAGGAAGTCGAAACTGACAACATATCGGTAGAAGTGGAGATGGTAGAGCGAATGGATAGGGTGAAAATTGATAGGCAGGATGTACTAGAAAGGTTGGCTATGCTTAGCCTGGATAAGCTCTCTGGTCCAGATGGCTTGCATTCCAGGCTGCTGAAGGAAGTGGGGATGGTGATAGCAGAAGTCATAATCTTCCAATCTTCCCTAGATACAGGGGATGTGCCAGAGGTTTGGCGACTGGCAAATGTGACACCTTTACTCAAGAAAGTATGTAAGGTCATTCCGAGTAATTACAGACCAGTTGGTTTAACATGAGTGTTTGATATGGTTTTATAAACAATAATCAGGGACAGAAGTCAACAGGCACTCAGAGAGTTAATGGATAGCTAGCAAAGGTTTCTAAAAGGCACATCATGCTTGGCTAATTTAAATGAATCTTTTGATGAAATTACAGAGCAGGTTGATGAAGGGAGTGCAATAAATATTCTCTATGTGGATTTTAGGAAATTGTTTGAAAGAGTAGCACATAAAAGTCTGCTTAACAAAATTGTGGCATGGAATAAGAGGTCTGTGTTAGTTTGGACTAAATACTGGCTTATGGACAGAAAAGAGAAAATGGTGGCAATTTGTTATTTTTTCAGACTGGAGGATGGGGGATGGAATTTAGTCCATTTAATTGTGAGGTGATGCATTTTGACAGGAGGGATAGGGAGAGGCAAAGAGACTTATTGGCACTGTTCTAAAGTGTTCGGGGACATAGATAACTGGGGTTGCATGTGCATAGATCTTTGAAGATGGCAGGACATATTGAGAGTGGTCAGCAAAGCATATGTGATTTTGGATTTCATAAATAGAGGTACTGAGTACAAAATCAGGAAAGTTATGTTGAACCATTATAAAACTTTGTTTACGCCACAAGTAGAGTACTGTGCCCAATTCTATTTAGGGTTGTTCTTGTTGGAGCAAAGGATATTGAAGAGAGATTTGATAGAGTGTACAAAATTAGGACAGGTTTAGATGAGGTAGACAAGGCAAAACAGTTTCCATTAGCTGATAGTACAAGGACTAGATTTAAAGTCTTGGGCAATTATGTAGAGGGATGTGAAGAAGAATTTATTCTATGCAACGAGTGGTAATGACCTAGAACTCACTGCCTAGGATGGTGGTAGATGCAGAAATGAATAATGATTTCAAAAGGAAATTGGATAGGTACTCGAGGGAAATAAACTTGAAGGACTATGGAGATAGAGCGGAGGAATGAGACTAACTGAATTGCTCTACAGAGAGCCAGCATGCATTCAATGGGCTGAATGGCTTTTTTCTATATCGTAATGACTCTATGGGCGGAATCGTCCCAGATTTGCACAAGATGCAGTAGCAGGCAGGAGAAAAGTTGTTTTACCCACTAGCCACAGTGGCGAGTTTTCACGCCATTACATCCCATTCCCGCCTCATTAATTATGCAGCCACAGGAAGCATGCTGTCTCACTGGCGGCCAGCCTCCGATTTGGCTGCCACGCAGTTCCTTGCCACTTCCTTGCCGCTTCCTTATGCAGGACGCAAAATTTAAACTGCAGCCACATGCACACTTCTCAATGCTTGCAGCTCAGGACTGCTCTGGTGAAGACATGGTCACAAAAAACAAGAAGAGTCCAGCTCCCTGATTCAGTGACACATCCCTGGGATGTTTTCTGGATGCTGTGGAGGCCCACCACGATGTCCTCTAACTCCGCTCTGGCTGCAGGAGGCCCATCAGTCTCACCACTCCAGCTTGGAAGGTGGGGGCGGAGGTGGTTAATGCCAATGCTGCACACAATAGGTAGACCTTCCAGTGCAGAAAACGGATGAATGATCTCATCCGTGCTGCCAGGGTAAGGCAACAATCTCATTGCTCTAAACTCACACACTCATACATCCATCACACATTCACTGGCATCTCACTCACTGCCAGCTCAAGGGGCATCACCACTCACTCTCTTACACACACCCTCACATCCCAATCTGGCCTCACCTCCTCTGGAGACTGCCTCCTCAGCCCTCACCATTTTGAGGCCACTTGCACAGACCCACACAAACTTTGGATACCCCCTCCCCCAGTAATGCCCTAGCCCTGCAGCCTCTTCCCTTGCCTGAGGCCACTTCTCCCTCTTCGCCAAGCAAGCCCTAGCTCTGCAGCTGTTGAAAAGCCACCCCTGCCTTACACATGGTCTGGTAGATAAAGACCTTCCCCTGAGCTCCCCTAAAGTGATGTGGTGCTGACTGTGAAGCCTGGCACTGATGACCGTGAGTATTATCTGAAGCAAGTCAGGCAAACAAACCTCAAAGTCTCGAGCAAAGTGCAGCTCACCAGGTGCACATTGCTTATGTAAAGTTGTGAAACGCATTGGCATGTAATCATGCCAACATGCCAGATAATCCAGCGTGGGGGAATGATTCTGGTGAGCAGGACTTATACTGAGATGCTAAAGTATTGAAATTAGGTTCCTGACGTATGGCAGTGGGAAATGTGGCCACCATTGACGGATGGAGCAGACGATTGCAAACCTTTTTCACGATGGCATGAAACCGTTGTCTCCTCTCTGCTTCATTTGCCATGATGCCCTACGCCAACAGGGCTGGAAAATTCAGGCCTATAACTCTAAGAAATTGTCTTAAAGAGCTGAAAGAAACAAGAAGATGGATTTTCCTGCACCCCCACCCTAACCTCAATTCTGCCCAGGCCCAGGCATTAATGTAACCCAGGAGAACCTGGGCACAAGTCTGTCTCCGGCAGAACTTAGCACTGATGAAGGGGCAAGAAATTCCATGTTGTGCCATTCCTGTATCCTTCCCTTGTTAAAATCAGTTTTACAATGACTCCCAGCACTTGCTTCAGCCAAAATACATCACCCCTTTAAGAGGTACAGGCTGGATTTAAGTAGTGCATGTTAACTTTAACTTGCACAAGAATTTGTGTGCTGCCTGCATCAGAAGCAATGGGCACAGATTAATTGTACCGCTTAATCCCTTTGTGCATTTTTGGGGTTATCAAATTCTGCAGCCAAAGACTTCTTATATACTTTTCTTGCATACAGTGCAATGGAATTACTCTGCTGAAAGGGCAGGCTGTTTTAATTGCTTGGAACAAGTATGTTGCACTAAAACTATTTGCCTTAAAGGATTTATGATAACTTAATTGGTAAAATCTGCATGCAGCCTGTTCTTAATGGGTGTTTACAAAGGGTAATTGTCCTCTTAATCTATTTGGAGCAAAGCGACTATGTGCGTTGTTGTTCTGCAGACTTGTAAAATGAAGATAAATCCTCACCCACAATATATTCTATGCTGTAGGTTCCTGTCTGCTTTCACATAAACTTTATAACTTTGTGAAGCTAGAAATCGCTACAATGATTATAAAATGTTACTTCAATTCTTTTTGAAGCAACTTAGCATTAAGAATTAATAATACAATTATAAATTCATTACAAAACAAATTCAGTTAAAGGACATATTGAACAACCCTACCAGGGGGTTGCACATCTGATAGTCTTTCCCTGCACAGAGCAGTAATCATCATGTCAAGCAAGATACTTTTCTCAGTTTCACTGTCATTGAAGCCTTCCAATGGCAGCCTTCTGTCTTGTAAGACAATAATTTGCGTCCTGGTGATCAAATCTGTGTTAAGCATTACCTGGTGTGGCTCAGGAGCCTCACTCTGGCATGGAAGTCTCTGCTGCATTTGCTGCAGAGGAAAAAGTGGCTGAGAAGCTGCACGATTCACTGGTCTTTGTTTTCTCTAGCCACCTTCTCAGCCAGCTAAGATTTTTGTTTCTACTCACCTCTTCTAATGTCCCTCCAAGCAGTCAGCATCTAGAGGTCAGAGCCATCAGCAACTGTTTCCCAGTTGTCAGTGTCAATGTCCGCCATCTTCATATCTCACTTGCAGGCACCCTTGTAATGGCGGTATGGACACCCAAGAGGTCATAGCCCAGTGGCCAGCTTACCATACAGAAGGTCTTTGAGTATGTGGCTGTCGTTCATCCTATGTGCTGGATCAGCCACGTTCAAACGTCATTGGTTTAGCAATAAGTGCATGCTGGTGGAACAGCATGCTCCAGGATCTCTAAATTGGTGACCTTGCCCTATCAAGAGATTCCAAGGATATGTCTGAGACAGCAAAGGTAGGAACTTCAGCTTTTTCTCCGGCCTAGCATATGTTGTCCAGATCTCACTACTGTAAAGGAGTGTGCTGAGAGAACAGGGTTGGTAGACTCACATTTTATTGTTCTCAATCAGGTTGCTGATGTTCCACTCTCTTACTCAGCTTGGACACAACAGCTACAGCTTTTGTGATGTGTGTGTTGATTTCAGCATCAAGTGATTACTGATAATTATGGGGCCTAGATATGTGAAGCTATCAACAACCTCCAATGTCAATGTTGATAGATGGTGGTATGCCAACATCCTGGACCAGGACATTTATCTCCCTGATGCTGATGGTCAAATCAAACTCTTTACAGGTCTGAGAGAGTCTTTCCATTTGCCACTGAAGTTGTTCCTCAGTATGGAATGCTATCATCAACATCCTCAGTGTAGAGCAACTCTTTGATGAGAACATGCACACTGTTGGCTTGGATCTCAGGCAGCATAGTTGAACAGCTTTCTGTCAGCTCTGGTATGTAAGTAGACATGCTCTCTAGTTGATCTGAAGGCATATGACAACAGCAAAGAGAAGAATATTTCAAAGAGTGTCAGTGCCAGAACACAACCCTGTTTGACCCCACTGCAAATCTCAATGGATTCTGATGTTGCTCCATCATAGCTGATCTTACCCATCATGTTGTCATGGAAAGAGGAGACCACAATAACCAGCTTCAAAGGGCACCAATATTCTCCAGCAGCTTAAATAGACTGCCTCTGCTCATGCGGTCAAATAGCTTGGTGAGTTTGATGATAGCAATGTATAGTGATCTCTTTTGTTCACGACGTTTCTCTTGCAGCTGCTGGACTGAGAAGATCATGTTATTTGTAGATCTTCCAGTTCTGAAACCACACTGGGATTCAGGATAGATGCAGTCTGACAAGGACAACACGGACAAATACGTTTCCCATGATGCTCAGCAGGGAGATGTCTCGATAGTTGCTGTAATCACTGCAGTTAACCTTGATCTTGTCCAGGATCAGAATTTTTGCATCACATGTATCCTGAGGCACTGCCCCCTCCCTCCAACAGAGATAGAGAAGTTTGTGCAAATGCTGCAGGAGTGCCAGTTTCCTGTGCTTAAGCTTAGGCAGTAAAGATTTTGGATCTGGAGCTTTTCTTATGGCAAGTGAAACATTGGGCGGGATCGTCTCAGATTTGCACTGAAGTATCAAGCGGGAAAAATAACATTTTACCTGCCGGCTGCAATGGTGGCTTTTCACATTGTGTTGTCCCAATCCCACCTCATTAATCATGCATTCCCGGGAAACACGCCGTTTCCTTGGTGGGCGGACTCTCATTCGCCAGCCACACCGTCACCTCACCGCTTCCTCATGCCAGGTGCCATATTTAAAGTGCAGCTATGTGCACACCTCTCAGTGCTTCCAGCCCAGGACTGCAAGAAGACATGGCCCTGAAAGGCAAAAAGACTGCAGTCCACTGAATCAGTGATGCATCCCTGGGACAACTTCTGGACTCCGTTGGAGCCTGCCATGATGCCCTCTGCCCCCGCTGTAGCCGCAGGAGGCCCATCAGTGTCACCACTCTGGCTTGGGAGGCAGTGGCAGTGGTGGTCAGTGCCAATGCTGCACAGAAGACGTTCGCCATCCAGTGCAGAAAGAAGGTGAATGATCTCATCCGTGCTGCCAGGGTACAGCAACCATCTCATCACTCTAAACTCACACACTCACAAGGCCATCACATATTCACTGGCATCTCACTCACTGCCAGCTCAAGGAACATCACCACTCACTCTCTCACACAAACCCTCACATCTCCATCTGGCTTCATCTCCTCGGGAGACTGCCTCCTCAGCCCTCACCATCTTGAGGCCACTTTCACAGATCAACATGTACCCCCCACACACCCTGGGATACCCCCTTTCCCCAGTAATGCCCTAGCCCTGCAGCCTCATCCCGATGCCACTTCTCCCCCTTCCCAAAGCAATCCATAGCCCTGCAGCCATTGAAAAGCCACTCCCGCATTATGGCTGGTCTCATAAGTAGAGTCCTGCCCGTGAGCTGCCCTAAAAGTGCTGCCTGTGAAACATGGCACTGATGACCGTGAATGCTGCCTGAACCAAGGTGGACTTGTTTGTCAAAGTCCTGAGTGAAGTGCAGCTCGCCAAGTGCATGTCGCTTATGTTCACATCATCATACAATCACGCCGATGTGCTCGGATGATCCAGTGTGGGATGATGATTCCAGTGAGCTGGGCTTATAATGATATGCAGATGTATTGCAATGAAGTTCCAAATATGTGGCAGAGGGAAACTCGGCCCATCATTGATGGGTGGAGTGGATGATTGCAAACTGGCTTCATGACGTTGTGAAACTGATTTTTGGCCTTCCCCCATATTTTCCGCTCATGCACACCATGATGCACAATGCCAGTGGGGATGGAAAATTCTGCCCATTAGCTTGCTCCTCCACTTTGGGTTCACCTGGCCCCTTGCATTCCCTGTGTCAAAGGACATCTGGATATTCTGGCAAAGTTGTAACCTAGCAACCTGTTGGACTTTACCATGAACAGCTATTAGTGCAGTGTTTTCTTGCTCTGATTGCTCTTGAAATTAATGATAGCAGACCACCTGGCTTCAATGACAGGTTCCATCACAGTGATGTTAGCCTCGAACCAGTCTGCAATTTTCCACTGATGCTTCTCGTATGTTGAGAATGCAATATGGTTGCCGTTGATACGAGGACAGTATTTCTGCTTTGAATGAAAAAATTTCAAGGTTTGCATCCTAACTCTGGTGCACACCAGGGAGTGAACTGTATCACAGTCAATGCTGTGGTAGCTGCGTGTATTGAGAATGCTGTTAGGAGAGTCACGTCTGGTGATCAGATCCAGCTGGTGCCAATGCCCTGATTTTGGATGTCTCCAAGGCACCTTGTGCAGAGTTGTCCTGAAAGAAGTTGTTAGTTACACAAAGCCTGTGGTAACAGCAAAGCTCAAATAGTTTCTATCCATTCTCATTCATCTTTTCCTTGCCATGATGTCTGAGGCAGGAGAGCCATGTCTCATGGTGTGTGTTGAAATCCCCCAGTAGGTAAAGATGTTCTGACTTAGGGTTTTGCTAATAGCTGTGTCAAACTTCTCATGGAACTGATCTTTCACCTTTGTAGTGGAGCACAGCATTGGAGCATAGACACTCAAGAGGTTAACTGGCCATGTTTGAATTGACAGGCCGATGGAGAGAATGTGTTCTGAGCCATTTGTGGGGGGGTTCTATCATCGAGAGCAGTGAGTTCCTTAGAGCGAAGCTACACGTTGCTCACGCATTTCCTCTGAACTCTTTCTCTGCCAGATGAATATGCAATGTTTTTTTCTTTCAGTAATCTGCTCTCGGCAAGTCTGGTCTCTTGTGGTGAAGCTATTTCAATGTTCAACCTATCGAGTTCCATGTCGATGTCTTGCACGCATTATCGGCCATCTGTCAAACCCGCACACGTGGTCCTGATCAGCTTGCCAATTGAAGAATTGGCATCTCCTTTCTTTTTGTTTGTTTTGTTTGTTTGTCTTGTGCAATGGATTCCGTTCACTAGTTAAGCAGAAGATTTAAGCTCCAAGCACCCATTGAAACTGATGGACCATGGCAGGACACCACTTTACTAGTCAGGAGCTGCCCGATTTGAGTTGGACGATGGCTGAATAGCGGGACATAGTGGTCCCTTCCACCTTCAGCAACGGCCCATAGCACTTGTTCTCTATGCCAATTGAGCTGGGCTTATCTTTCGTAACTACTGTCTTCCCTGATGTGTTGACACTCTGCAGTGAAGCTGGAGTGTCCTCACCAGGATGCAAGCCTGAACAAAATTTATGGAGACCCCAAGCTGCCCAAATGTCATGGTTTCCCTCTCCACCTCCCCAGCTGAGTCCAAAGGATTGCAAAATACTACATTTGGCACCAGTTTGGTCGCAAGAGTTGCTCAAAAGATGACAAATTTAGACATCAGTTCACCTTTGGGCTCCACTTCAGGTATTTTGTCAGGGTTTACCTAGCTAGGAATTTGGTTCATAGTGCCAGGTGGTTTCTACATGCCAGTGGGCCTACACACCAGGGAGCGATCTGTGTCACAGTCAATGCTGTGGTAGCTGTGTGTGTTAAGAATTCTGTTCAGAGAGTCATGTCTGGCAATGATCGTATCCAGCTGGTGCCAATGCCCTGATTTTGGATGTCTCCAGGACACCTTGTGCACGGTTTGTTCTGAAAGAAGTTGTGTGCCACCAAGAGGAAGAGCATCTGAGGACTAGCCGATGGTGAAGCTGTAAACTGACAGGAAGAGACTTATACATATTTCTCCTCTTTCCACATTGCAGCCAGCCAATGCCGTAGGCTGAAAATGAGAAGCAAACGCACACAAAAGCAGAAAACATTCTAACTCTCCACCCATACATTAGGCGCATCACATCAACCTGTTGGACATACTTCATAATATTTTGATTTAATGTTGATTAAAGAAATTCTCTCTTCCCTTCTGACAACTGGTTCTATTTACCAATAATTGATGTCAATTTGCATATTTACATATCCCACTGCTATACTGAATTTATCGATTTTGATGAATGGGTAATACAATATAGTTTTTCTTTTATTCATATGGCTGGAGAAGCAGTTATAGTTTGATGTTGAGAGTGAAGATGAGGGTGAATGTTGTGTTTAGATGATGTGCCTGCGCTTCCTCTTGATGACACATAACTTCTTTCAGTAAATGGCTGGAGGTATGTGGAGGCATGTGTGAGGCTGGCAGCATTGGTGTGTGTGTGTGATTATCAGGGTGTTAGACATGAGTTCTGAGTGCCAGTGAATGCTGAGTAAGTGATGGATGTGTGATGTATTGAAAAGCGTGAGAGGTTGGTGACATGGTTGGTAGGAGACGTCATGTGACTTCTTATTACAGTGCTGCCAGGTCCTCGGGTCCAGACTCCAGGCGTTGACACCTGCTCCCACTTTCTTCTGTGGGTGGCCCTTGATGGTTTCCTGGGCCACATGAAACCATGGTATCTCTCCTCCTGCCTACCTCCACCCCGGATGTCTCCAACATCACAGCTATCCTGCTGGAACCTTCTCCCTGCTCTGCTGTTCCATTTTCCATGTTTTAAATTCCATCAATATTATTCATTGCAGCTTCCTTTTAAAGGGACAGACTGCCTTTAAGAACAGACCATGTACTCTCAGCACAATGCAATTCAGTCCTTTGCTGAGTGCGGATGCGGTGAGAAGTGGTGCAGGCAAAGCCAGTAGTAATGAGCCTATTCAGCCCCACAATATAATTATGGCAATGAGATGCGAGTACCAAGTTTGCATGCTGTCTACCTTCAAGAAAAATAGCGTGGGCAAGTCATGGATTGTGAACTCATGCCCAAGAAACAGGCCAGACAAATTTTTAGCCCATATATTAATAAAATGTTTTAGGGTTCACTTTAGTGGTACCTGAAAGCTGTCTTTGCACTGCACCCTCCCCCTCCCCAACCTGCACCACCACCCCATATTAGTTTTTCAATTCCCTCCTGCACTTCACTAATTATTAACTGAATCTTGCTCCTGACATTTTTCATAAGCCTCCTTTTTCTGTTTATGTTAACTTTTATTTAATTTCCTATCAAGGGAAAATTCACTGTTGCTGCTCTACCTGCCCCTTATATGCCTAGTCTGTACCTGAACTGTCTCTTCCCTGAATGCCTCCATTTCTCTGTTACAACTTTACTCTGCAATTGCCTTTTCCAATCAACCTCTGCCAGGTCCCCCCTTAAATCACTAAAATTAACTTTTCCCGGTTGAGCATTTTTACTTTAGGAATTTTCTGGTTTCTTTACATAATTACTTCAAACTGAATTATATTGTGGTCACTATAAGCTAGATGATATCCAGCTGTGACACACCCCACTGGCTCCATTTCATTTCCAACAACCAGATCCAAAACTGCTTCCTTCCTTGTTGGGCTGGAGATTTTGATTGAGAAAGTTTCCCTGTGCACTTTTCAGAACTTCCCTTCCTTCCCCACATTTGCCGTTAAGTTTTCCCCAGTCTATATTAGTCTATGACTGTGTTTGGGTTTTAATATCTTTAATTGCTATGTTTTTTATTCATCAATGATCCATAGCAGGAATTAGGAATAAGGGCAAACCTTTTATTTCTTTGTAGAATGACTGTTGATACTGTTGAACCCCTGTGTTACAGGATGAATGAAGTGGGATGTTTTATGTGTTAATAATACAATACAAAACATAAGCACATGACACTGTCAGCATTAGTTGTGAGTTATTAGACGTGAAAGGTTTTGAGGGAATAATTGTTGAGTGGACCCATTCTAAACAGGCTGCAGTGGTTGTGGCTTTATTAATGGTACCTTTCCTGCCAACTCTGAGCATTTGCATGAACTGCTCAATGAAATGCATAGTTAAATTCATAGCTCACTAATCATACTGAAGTTTCATTAAGCAAATCTAGTTTACCAAGATAGGTCTGCTTCAGCAGGTCAAGAGGAGAATAGAATTCATCACCTTGACTAGACTGCAATCAAGACAAGAATTAATGCAGATCTGGAGGCTTTTAAAGGGCAAAATTGGTATCAATGATCACCAGATCCTTATTTACCTTGCCTTCTCTCCTACTCCTTTCAATCTTGACGCACTGTAGACCTTGGCCCTTCTTTTAAGCATGTCAGTAGATTGAAACACAAATCATCAGTGAATTGTTTCAAATGCAACCAAAACAAAATCTCAAAGCTTGTATAAAGCAGGCGATGAAGTCTGCTGCAAAGGGTGGGTGATGCCTTTTACAATATTGGTCTGAATTTTGTCCTTGGTGGGCATGCACGATCGGCGGACCCGGAACCGGTCGGGAAACACGCAATCAGCCCATAAGCTCAATTTCACACTGGCTGGCCAATTAAGGCCCACCCAGCATGAAACGCGTCTTCCCAATGGTTGGGAAGGGCTGGGTGGGGTCGGGAGCCTGTCAGCCTCCGGGTTCAATGGGGGCCCAGCAGGCAGTTTAAAAATGGCACAGGCTGCTCCTTGAAGGCTGCCAGGGAAGAATCATATATTCTGCGTTCTGGGGAGTGAAGCTATGGCCTCAAGAGCGGCTGGAGATGCTAGGTGGGTCTCTCGATCTCCTGGTTTTCCAGAGGAGTGCCTCACAGTGCTCTTGGAGGAGGTGGCTGCCAGGAGGGCCACCCTTGTCCCCAGACATGGAAGGAGGAGGTCACCGCACAAGACAAAAAAAGCTTGAGAGGAGGTGGCAGCCAAGGTAAGCAGCCATGAGGTTGTGCGGCGCACATGGGCGCAGTGTCACAAAAGGTTCAATGACCGGCTGCACTCAGGGAGGATGAGTACCATGTTGACATGGATCAGTGTGGTGAAGTGTTAAGGGCTGGCCGTCCTCCTGTGGAGCTCAGTGGTGTTAGAGTTCGGGTGCCAACTGCCAATGAAACCAGAGCTGGCCAAGGGGGTGAGCCCTGGCCGCTTGGACTGAGTGCCTTGTAGCTCGAGGGAACGACTTGGATGTGCCCTGCAAAGTGTTTCTCAGGTGGGGTTGGCCAGGCTACAATGGCGCTGCAGGTAGAGAATGGACTAATCAATGCTCCTCCGTCCTTTCAGGAGAAGGCAAGCCATAACAACATAGAGAGGTCACGGACAGGCGGAGGCACCCCAAATCTCCTAATATTGACCAGATTTGAGCTGGACGCCTTGGAGCCGGAGAGACGCCATGCAACTCTCAGTCGCGGAGAGGTTGGGATGTCAGATGAAGGTAAGAGTGCAGTGCACAGATGTGAGTGTTTCGGATGATGCAAACATTCTTGTGTAGTCTCTTCACTGATGGGGGCCTAAAAACTGGAGTCCCCATTGATTATTGAAACACGGTGGATGCAGATCTCCATTGACTCACCAGGGTGCCTGGCATGCACAGTGACAGTGTGATGACTTTAACTAATGACATGTTATTGTTTTTCCTTAGAATTGGCAGCACCCACTCATTTGCAGGACCCCGAAGAGCCACCCCTGATGCCAGAGGACCGCCGGGCTTCAGCTGCACCTGCGTCACACCCAATCTCTCAACCAGGCACCAGTGTAGATACCAGCACCTCAGTGGGCATTAGATCTTTGGCTAGAATGTCGATGCACAGCGGTGAGTGCACTTCAAGCTCGCTTGAGGTGCAGGCGGAGGCAGAGAGTGCCCGGAGCGCTAGCAATCGGAGGATTGCTGGAGACCAAGATGATGCTGAGTTAAAGGCAGATGCTGAGCCTCTGAAGTTGTCCAGTAGGCAGCAGATGCTGGATGTCCAGCAAGATATGCGGGAGGATCTGGTGGCTATACATGAAGGTATGTATACCATGGTCTTCTTGTGGAGGAGTCCATGCAGAGTATAAGCCCTGCGTTGACACTCATGGCCGAGCACACTGCATCCTCCATTGGGAGAGTGGTGACTCTCATGGAGAGGCAGCTCCAGGGACAGAATGAGGGGTTCCTGGGTTTGCACTCACACCTGCAAGCCCTCACACAGGCAACAACCTCAGGAGGTCAGTGCCAATGTTGGAGATGGATGTATCCCAGTTAGATGCCCGTCCGTCAATGGCGAGCAGGGAGGTCCAGAGTGACCTCACGTTGGTGCATGAGCTGCTTGTCATCTCTGCGGGCTCCTCTCAGAGCGCTGTGGATGACAGCAGCAGTTCCTCTGCCTCTCTGCCAGTGATCATGGCATCTGTTGAGGCTGTGATGACTGGGGAGATGTTAGCTATGGCACTCGCCACTCCATCCCAGGTGGGGCCAGCACAGGCTCCACTGGCCAGAGGATGACCGCCAAGGTCATCAAGGCCACGAAGACCGCGGACTCAACAGGCTACCTCCAATGCCATTGCCAGTGAGGAGGTAGGGGGTACCAAGACGTAGCACTTGTAAATGTAAGTTTAAGGCACCATGAGCACAAGATCACGTGATCTTCTGTTTTGTAATGTTTGGTTTATATGTTTACTGGTGTGGAAATAAACACCAGAGATGGTAATGTTAATTTGTTTTGAGTGTGAAAATTACATAAATTTTTATTTTGTTGTAATGGCCTGACTATGCTTCACACTTTTTTTTGGTGCAGGGTGCGCCAGTATGTAATGCTGGACATGAGTGGCTCTAAACTTTATTGCACAGGCACTGAGTGGACTTTGGGTTCAAATGAAAGGGTCATTTCAGACATTCGGGATGGAGGCGGCAACCCTGGCATGAGGTGGAAGCAGATCTTTAGCAGCCTAGCTGAAGGAGCTTTGGATCAAGGCATCCTTGGTGTCCCTGCCTCCATGGAGGTTACAGAGGTCTGCCTCCACACCCTCAGAGTTCTCCTTATCGTGCGCAGTTTCTAACTCAACACTGGATTCATCCTCTGTGGCCTGTGGAGCAGCGTCAAGATCCTCTTCTTCCAGTAGGCCCCCCCTTGCCAGTGCCAGATTGTGGAAAGCGCAGCATGCAACCACAATCAGCAACATTGGCTCTGGGGTGTATTGTAGTGCACCCACTGAATGGTCCAGGCATCAGAAGTGCATCTTCAGAAGACCTATAGTCCTCTCTATCACCGTCATTGTGGAGGCATGACTCCTATTATAACATTGCTCTATCTCCGTCCTTGGGTCGCGAGAGGCATCATAAACCACCTTTTCAACGGATAGCCCTTGTCACCCAGCAGCCATCCATCCAGTCAAGTTGGAGCACTGAATAGCCTTGGCACCTATGAGTGTCTGAGGATATAAGTATCATGGGAGCTGCCAGGGTACCTTGCACAGACTTGCAGAATCTGCATCCTGTGGACACAAACTATCTGGATATTCATCGAGTGGAATCCCTTCCTGTTGACGAAGGCACCCGGCTGACCCGCTGGTGGCTTAATGGCCATATGTATGCAATCAAGTGCTCCCTGGATGCGGGGGAACCCAGCAATCGCTGCCAACCCTCTGGCTCACTCAGCCTGGCTGGCCTCATCTGTACGGAAATGAATGAAAGTCAATACCCACCTGAACAGAGCTTCTGTCACCAGCTTGACGCAACTGTGGGCAGCTGATTGGGACATTCCATAAAGATCCCTCACTGACCCCTGGAAAGAGCTGGAGGCATAGAAGTTGAGGGCCACAGTGGCCTTCAAAGCCACTGGCATGGGGTGTCCACCCACACAGTCGGAGCTGATCTCAGGCCCAATCATCTGACAAATGGAGGTCACAGTCTCCCTGGAGAGGCGGAGCCCCCTTTAGCATTGCATCTTGCACATATTGAGGTAGCTGCATCACTACCTGTAAACCCTGCCAGCAGGATAGTGGCGTCGTCTGGGGCCCCTTCCGCCTTGGACTTCCTACTGGCCCTGCACCCCTTGTGCCTGCGCCTCTTCTCCCACAGGTCACTCCCCTGGAAGCTGCATTGGGACACCTGGCCTCCTCTCCCTTCTGCTCCTCTCTTTCTCCTCAGAGGAGATGCCTCCAGCAGATCCCCGTTACCAGGGTTATAGAAGGCTGTCTGATACCTGGAAGGATCCACACAGTCAAAATCCTCCGGGAGACACCAATGAGTCCTGAAATGAAGCCTAGAAACCCGCATTCTGTGGCAACTAGCAGCAAACTATCTCCTAAACTCCTCACTACTCACACTGGCAATGCTGAGGACTTTTTTTATCCCGCCCTTGGATGAGGTTTTGCAAAATGTGGGCTGCCCGTCTGCCCATTTTGCCCGTGCGATGAGCGGAAAATCACACGGGCAGCGTAAATTCTGGATCAATTGGGTTTTTAATGGCCTTAAGTGGCCTTTTATTTGTTGGCGGGCGCGGATCCGACACCCACACGTGTCCAGCGACCTAAAGATTGTGCACGTGCCCGATGGCGTTGGGACCATCGCCCAAAGTCTTCTACCATTATTTTACGCCTGATCAGGTCGGGTGCGCGTCAGCCCACGAGGCATAAAATTCTGCCCATTGTTACTTAAATATTTAGATTTACAGAATTTCAGTTTGCAAGCCAAAGTAAGAACAAAATATTTCTTCACACTGACCCTTAGGATACATTCAATGTATTGTTTGGCACTTCACTATACGGGCTATGTTCAGTCCTGATCTATTTTCAATTACTCAGCTCAGCCAGTGCTACAATAAGGATAGTGGAATTAGCCTTAAGTATCCCTGGTGTAGGGATGAAATAAAGAACCACTAGCTGATGACCACCACTGAAAATGCATGAAAGCAGATGTGTAGTGAGGAAAGGGTTGGGCTTGGCTATGTTTTGATCCATGGTCAAATGGACTGCTGGGCCCAGCTTTTCATCAAGATAGAGAGCCTCTCCGCCATGTCAAAAATGGCAGACAAACCCAGAAATTCTAAGTTCCAACCTCGGACATGGCGCTTCCTATTTTCATGGGGGGGTACTGGAGTTGGGCAGGCGTTTGTGAAACCCAGCATGTGCAGAGCAGACCAGGTAAGAGCTGGTCTGAACTTGGTGGATTTGTTTGGGTAGCCAGGCTATCCCTTTGGAGAGGTAAGGTACCCCTATGGACATGGTCCTGGAACATCTGTGGGAGAGCTAAGACATGCTGTGGGAGAAGCAAGGCACCCTTTGAGAGAGGTAAGGCACCCTTTGGGATTCTTAAAAGTAAACAGGATTTTGCATAAAAAGTGCATACATTCAATGGAACTGTCAAATCTGTCAAAAAGCTTTCAAAGTTGTTAAAACTGCCAAAGAACTGTCAAAGCTCTCAAAAAACTGTCAAGCTGTCAAAGGATACTAGTTGAGTTCGCATGGAAAGGGTAAGGGCAAAGTGTGGTGGATAGGGGCATGGGTTGGCATGATGTGGCACATGCTCCGGGGTAGGGGGGGAACTTGGGGGAGGGGGTGAGGGAAGCAGCCTTGCATTTGGAAAAGCTTCTCAAAAGCGAGCATTCTTCCGCAGCTGAGACCGTTCAACAGCAGCTCCATTGACATGCTTGGAGTTGGGCCTCTGAAGCTTTTCTGCCCACTCAAGCAACGCAAAAGCAAGAATGTGCCACCAAATACTCCAGAGCTTTTCACCCCTCGGGCGCAGACCACAAATTAATGTACGTTTTAGGGAGCTGCAGAACAATTGGCCGACTGGCAAGTTGCAGAATCCCCTTGTGAAAGGTGGCCATGGCGCAGTCACTGATGGAAGTGCTCAGAGTCTCTTGCAATGTCTTTATTAAAGTTTGGACAAGTATCCCTCATGGTTCAGGCTAACAGCGCAGTCTCACAGTGCAGGTTAGGATAATTCCTGTGCCTGAGCTGAGAGCACAGTATGCAATCCAATGGCCAAAGCTGCCGCCAATCAGTCAAATGGAGTGGGGTGGAAATGGGTGGAGTTTCGGGCAGCCATGAAGCGCATTACACACTGGTCATCTAAGTGGTGGCCAGCACTGTTCAGCATGCGTGAAGGGGCCTTCAGAATTAACCAAGAGAGGTTCTAAGGACACATTTACTAATCTTGCTGGAGAAGAACATATGGATCATGGAGACTGGTGATTTAGCGGTATGACACAGGAAGCAGAGAAGAAGAAGAGTGCGGTGGAGGCACCTGGCTCAGCAAAGGGAGGAGCACCTCCCTCAAGATGAAGGGGCAACAGGGCCTGCTGCACAAGCAGCTGAAGAACCACAGAGAACCATCACCCCTAGGCACCTTGCTAAGCCCAGGATCTATAGATGACACTTGTCATTCCTGCAGATGACTGATAACCAATGTCGCCAAAGTCTGCGCATGTCTAGGGAACTGTTCGATCACATATGCCACCTGCTGCAGGCTTTGGCGCTACGGGGACATGGGGGGCATCCACTACCAGTGTCCATTAATGTGACCATGACGCTCAATTTTTACACCAGTGGCTCTTTCCAGGGCTCCACAGGTGACCTGTGCAGGATCTCACAAGCCTCCATATACAAGTGTATCCAGGAAGTCATGAATGCCATCTTCATGAAGGCACAGAACTTTGTGCATTTTGCTTGGGATCAGGTAAGCCAGCAAGCAAAATCGCTGGGATTTGCCCAGATCTCTGGTTTTCCACAGGTGCAGGACGCCATCGACAGCACTCATGTGGTGCTTAGATCTCTGTGGCAACAAGCCGTCAACTACATCAACAGCAAGGGCTTCCACTCATTGAATGTCCAGCTGGCCTGCGACCACCACAAACGTATCCTACTGGTCTGCGCACGATTCCCAGGAAGTGTCCACGGTCCCTACACCCTTGACAGGTCTCAAATCCCTGACAAGTTCCAGGGTCCACAGAGGCTGCAGGGTTGGGTCCTCTGGGACAAGGATACCCACAGAGGCCATAGTTTGGCAGCCACAGACTGCAGCAGAGAGATGGTATAACAAAGCTCATGCCGCAGACTTTGGAGGAGCAAACGATAGGCATATTGAAAATGAGGTTCCAGTGCCTCGGCAGGTCCAGTGGGGCACTGCAATACAGTAGTCCCCAGAGAGTGTCACGCATCATTGTAGCTTGCTGTGCACTACACAACCTGGTGCCACAATAGGGGGAGGAAGTGACTGAGGAGGAAATGGAAGAGCTGCACATCTCCGATGAGGAAGACACCGAAGGGGATGATGGTGATGAGGTCCTTGAAAGCGAGAACGCCGGTGATGAGGCCATCGCATTGGCTAGATGAGGCAGGCTTGCTTGGGAGACCCTCATAGCTGCAAGATTCATGGAAGATGATGACGAGATGCAGCGAGGACAGTCCTGACATCCTCACCTTGCATCTGTGAACGTTTGACTCCTGTGTGGATGATGGCAGTGCACATACCCCCAGTGCTCAGGCTCCTGACATGGAGATGCAGCAGAGGCCCTAATAGTCACTAGATTCCAGGAGGCTGATGACAACATGCAGAGAAGACACTCCATAGATCTTCACATTGCCTCTGTGAATGTCTGACTTCTGTCTGGCAGAGGGCAGCTCCCTTGTGCTCTGTGATCAAGGTCATATCATGGAGATGCAGCTGTGAAACTTTACAAGCACCTGATGCTTTGTCAGCTTTCAGCACCTGTCCCTTCAGGAGCACAGCACCACGAGACACAGATGTGACAGATGTGCCCCACCTCAAAGGTGCTGAGAGCACACAGTGAGAATGACAGGACTCTATGACGCCTGCCCACAACAATCTGACAGCAATGACAAGCATCATTGAGGTACAAACATCACTAACGTGTCCAGTGAGTGTGAAGCTGGCAATCACTTTGCTCTGGAGATTACACATTGCACAGGGAAGAGGCCCTGGACTGAGACACCGGCCTTTATCTTATGAAGAAGCCAAGGTTTCACATCTGAGTGACATGAACACTGCTCAAAATAACAAGGAGCCATAGGCATTCTTGGGAGTTTATTGACAATAGTGAACATTATGTGCAAGTGATTAACACCCATGCTCATGCTGTGCAACTCAGCTGTGTCTCAGTTCATAGCACCCTCACCTTTGAGTCAGAAGGTTGTGGGTTCATGTCCCACTCCAGGACTTTGAACAAAAAAAAAGTCAAGAACTGTGAATGTACTCGAAAGAGTTACATCTTCTTAACCTTCCTAATCCTGCCCTACGGCTTGGTTCTCCCATGACATCCACAGTGGAGGTGGAGGCAGCCTGCTGACTGCAATGCCCTGTCTATGATGGCTTTGGGGTGTGTCCTCTGGAAGACCAAGATCTGGAGGGCACCAGCTGGCTTTGGGTGTCCTGCTGTGGGCCAGCTGTACCCTCCTCGGCCTGTGGAGCAGGAGTTGTGGGGGTCACAGGAAAAGGGGATTTGGATCGGCCAGATATTCCCTGACTCACCTAGGTGCATGACCCCAGGAGGTTGAGTGTCAGGTAAACTTTGAGACTAGAACAGGTTTAAGTACTTTGGCTGCTTAATCACTTAGAGCTAGTTTTAGAGTCTGATTCTCAGGCTAGCTGATGACAGGAAGTTCTTAAAAGGCAAAGATGGCACAGCCTTTCTCTGCAGCTGTTGTGTTGTTAGTATTCTTCTGCAACCTGTCCTGGTCTCTCTGAGTCTTTGGATAAAACTCGTTATCTCAAGCTGGTTTCGATCACATGGCCGATACTGGCAATTGTGGTTTGGAAGCCCAAAGCCATTAATACACAATAGAAGATAGATTGTGGTCTTTGACACTTAACTTGTGGATAATTGGTCAAGTCAGCTTTATTTTGACAAATTGCAAACCTGGAGACATTGGGCAGAATCATCCCAGATTTACACTAAGTACAGTAGCGGGTGTGAAAAAAGACGTTATACCCTCCAGCCGCAATGATGGGTTTTTGCGCCATATCATCCTGTTCCCGCCTCAGTGTGCGTGTGTGCTGAGTGGCACCATGGACTGGATGAGAAGGCTATCTCCAGAGGGGATTAGGCTAGATGGAGATGTGAGGGTGTGGGTGACAGAGTCCCTTGAGCTGGCAGTGAATGGGATGTCAATGAATGTGTGATGGGCTTGTGAGTGGGTGAGTTGGGATTGATGAGATGGTTGACATAGCCTGGTGACGAGGATGAGATCATTCATCCATTTTCTGCACTGGATGGCCGACATCTTTTGTGCAGCATTGGCACTGACCACCTCTGCCACTACTTCCCAAGCCAGAGCGGTGAGACTAATGAGCCTCCTGCCACCAGAGCTGGGTAGAGGACATCACGGCGGGCCTCCATGGCGTTGGGAAGGTGTCCCAGGGACACATCACTGAATTGGGGCTGCACTCTACTTGGCTTTTGGGACCATGTCTTCACCGGAGAAGTCCTGGGCTGCAAGTATTGAGAACTGTGCGCGCGGCTGCAGTTTAAATATGGTGCCCGGTGTATGAAAGCAGTGAGGTAACAGTGTGGCAGGCAAATCAGAGGCCACCCACCAGCAATCCAGCCTGTTTCCCACGACTACATAAGTTATGAGGCGGGAACAGGATGATATGGCGCAAAAACCCGTCATTGCGGCTGGAGGGTATAACGTCTTTTTTCACACCCGCTACCGTACTTAGTGCAAATCTGGGATGATTCTGTCCAATGTCTCCAGGTTTGCAATTTATCAAAATAAAGCTGACTTGACCAGTTATCCACGAGTTCAGTGTCAAAGACCACAATCTATCTCCTTTTGTGTATTGATGGCTTTGGGCTTCCAAACCACAATTGCCAGTATCAGCCATGTGATCAAAACCAGCTTGAGATAACGAGTTTTATCCAAAGACTCAGAGAGACCAGGACAGGTTGCAGAAGAATACTAACAACACAACAGCTGCAGAGAAAGGCTGTGCCATCTTTGCCTTTTAAGAACTTCCTGTCATCAACTAGCCTGAGAATCAGAATCTAAAACTAGCTTCAAGTGACTAAGCAGCCAAAGTACTTAAACCTGTTCTAGTCTCAAAGTTTACCTGACATGCAACCTCCTAGATATTCAACTACAAGAAACCTTGCAATCTGTGAACCCTTCGCTTTACAAGACCCTTATTTCAACTTTAAATCATCAAATCCATTCAAGAAACCATAGGCCTGCCTGGTGGGAGACCAGAAATAGTAAATCAGGGAGTGAATTAACTGTGTGTGTGCGTACGCGTGCAACACGCGTGCATGAGACCGAGTGTGTGATTTGTTAATTCAGGGTAAGTGTGTGAAAATAACCTTTATTTTTAAATTCACAAGATCTTGATGATGAATTATTTGACTGGAATACACACTCCAAGGGCAAGAAAAGACACACCTCTTTCCATACAAAACTTAACTGATTACAGGCAGCAAGGGAACATATACATTCTGTCTATGACAAGGTGTGATAAAGGACATGGGGCAAAGGTGAATAAATGGAGTTAGGTCACTGATCAGCCATGATCTCATTGAATGGTGGAACCGACCCAAGGGGTTAAATGGCCTTCCCCTGTTCCTATGTTTCTTCATGATTGCTATGCTATTTTGTCCTGATGTACCAAGTGAGAACCTAGACACCTTTTGATTTTATGAGGGGGTTGGAGAAAAGTTTCCCCCAAGTATTTTTTTCACTTATGGCTCTGGGCTTGTTCTTTTTTGATTGCATGGTTGTGGGGATGATGGGGTGGGGAAGGGGCTGGTTATAGGAGGAAGTGAGTTAAACATGATTCTCCAACCATTATGTGGTGGGCCAAGTTTGATAGACCAGTTGATCTTTTCCTGCTCATGAATTGCGTATGATCGCACTTGATTAATTTTACCTTATCAAATTCAGTCACTGCTTTGCTTATTTAAGCAGATCTAAAAATTTTCAAGACTCTGCAGTAGCCACAGTAGTGTGAAGAATGAGAATAAATGATTAATTCTGTGTATGTGCAGAAGACAGGGGTAAACTGAAAAAACAGGGCTCTCACCTTAGTTGTCACATCTGATGGGAAGAGACTTATGCAGTTAATAGCAACAGACAATGGAATCTCATAAATAATGCAATTTATGCTGTCCTGCTGAAGCATTAGCTACTTGCATAACTAATCTTGGCATCATTTAGTATGATTTGGATAACTACATTTATGGCTCTACATAGTTTACAGATAGAGTGATGAATTCAAAATCTTGCCACAGGCATTTAATGCTTCTTTGGACAATATTGAAACCATGAATGCTATTCTAGTACTTCAGTCTTCAGTACAGTCACCAAAGTGAATAAATGGCACTACCAGGACTTAATCAAATCTTGGGTCTTATTATTAGTCATGTAAACAGAGGAGCTCTTAACTTGCATTGTGCTCCAGTCCCACTTGCTCAATTAACTATTTTTGGTGTGTGAGTCTAGACTGTGAGCTATTGTATTGAAGGAAGCACCAAAACAAAGCCTCATTCGATATCTAAAGTTACATGATTTCCAGGAGGCTCACTGGAAATGAAAAGCAGGAATCCTGACCAACTAATTCCTCATAGTATTGCTCCTCCCAGCATCACAAGGGAAGTCATGTGCTCCACCTTCCTGATTCTTCCCCCTCCCTCCTGGAAGAATGCAATGAAACTCTCACCTTTCTCACTTATTAGGAACTGGGGGTGGGTGCAGTGTGCTCAATCTTCCCATCTCCAATCGTATTGTGCCCTCTTTCCAACTGTTCTGGGCCACATTTAAATGAAGTCTGGAAGTTAGCATACTCCAGGCCTCAAAATTAGTTCACAGCGTGTGTTTCACAACCTGCCCTCCCAAGCATGCTTGAAGTTAAAATTGACCCCATCATCTCTTTTAACACTTCACATCAATGACTATCATTTACTTTTGCACTTTCCTCAGGTCAGACAGGTTTTTATGTATTTCTGGACACATCTGATGGGCACATCACATCATGTTGATGCCTGTAGTAACCTCCAGCTATACTTTATTGTTCCATAACTCCACACAATCTTCTTCACTACTCCCTCCAGAAACCCTTCCTCTGCCCTCTATGATTTCATTCTTCTCTCTTTCACTCTCTCTCTCTTCCTCGTCCTTCTCCCATCTACCTCTAAATGCCCTTTCCATCCTCTCACCCTATTTATGCTAATACTACACTTGGTCTTGACTCATTAAGTGCTATTGATTACTTGCTTCAAAAATCAAACAAAACAGCGCATTGTCAAAAAGTTAGTATCAAAATTAACCTAAATATTTTTCTAGCATTATTACCAATAGATGTTATTAATATATAACTGATTGTTACTTTGCCCTTCTTGACTTTTGTGATGCCTATTATAGCATAGAGCTGACTTCATGGTGTTATACAAATATTGACTACAGCTGTGGACTAGAGTTTGCTATTGATCTGAAACTTAGTGAAATGATTCACAATCATGCTTGACACTCTTATGACTCAAGGGCACTAGTTTACCTTATTCTGAATACGCCACTCAATACTTGTTTTCTTATCACATGGCAATGTTGAAGGAAGTGTTAATTACAGACCATTGCCATGTTAGATCCTGAGTACAATTAAAAATAGGCGAAAAGTGGCAGTGGCATAATTCAGAGTTACACCTACATGCTTCACTGCCATTCACTTGATGAACCAACACAACTCTATGATTAATCTGAGTATATGCACCAGACTAATTCATCACTATCAGGAAATATGATTGCATTAAGCCGACCGCACCAGCAATTCTTTTTCTAGTGTCCTACAACCTATTATTGTCTAATAGAATTGTCTTGGAGTGAGACCAAGAATAGACCGATTTACAGTTCTGCTTTACTTGGACACTGTCAGAAAGATTCTAGATTTTAAGTTGGATCCATTCAGACTCTGCTGGCTGAGGTGGTCTGCTACAGTGCTTTCACCTGGTCTCAGTAATGACTGCCAAATGGCTCAAATTTTCTTGACACAATCACAGCCTGGAAGAGAGAGAATGAAAGTACCTCGGTGCTGTGAGACTCCCTGTTACTTTTCAGGGGTAAAAACCATTGTTGAAGATGATTCTGGGTGACTGAGCAGTTGTATGCACTCTTACGAACTTGCTTGTTTTTGCTGGTTTCAGATGGTTGTGCACCTAATATTGATGAACACTGTGGATTCCGCAGCTGTACTGTGCTGGGCTATAGAGAGCATTATATATTGAGAGGAAATTGTAAATAGAGGCAGAGACTACCGTGGCCAGGTGACATGTTAATGATGTCATCATGTACTGGGCATGTTCATAACATATAAATACATTACACTGCTTCCTTTTTTTTAAACAAAGTTTTTTTCCAATAAACTATTTACACCGGCGTGAAAGCACAGCAATCATCTGACTGTATCCGCCATGGCAGAACGTGAATTCCACTGGAGGATAGTGTGAACCCAATTTGCATCCCAGTAATGAGATACAAAGTAAGGCCTGACCAGAGTTGTCCCCCCACGCCAAATTTACCGTTATACCAGCAGGAAAAGACACTGGTCCAGAACACGTCTGGACAAGTGTGACGTGCAGAAGTCGGGACTTAACGTTAGGGCCTTGTTCAGGTCACGGACTTTCAAGGAGCAGAAGATGCAGAAGTCCTGCAGCTACTGAACCCTGGAGGAATGTGCATCGCATGCTGGGTGGGTCTCATGGACATGCCTCCACCGCGAAGCAGCTCACGGAAGGTGGGAGGTCTCCATTGATGTCTTTGGTCTGCTTCGGAACATCATGGACTTAGCCATGATCTGCTACAGATGATCGGCGAGGGGAAGGGAGAGGAAGGTGTACTGAGAAGCGGGGGGCGGTGGGGAAGGGTTTAATGGGGAAGAATACGGCAAGTGGGGAGGTAGGTGTAAGGGAAGGAGTTCGGTGGGGGAGAAGGAATTCAGAGGGGTTGTGGGGAAGAAGGAGTAAGGGTGAAGGAGAGAGTATGGCAGGGGGGGAATGTCCAGGTGAACATGCAAGGAAGGGCCTGTGGAATCAATGACTGCCTCCTGGGGAGCGAACTGAGGGTGGGCGTGGTAGAAGGGAATGGTGAGAATGAGAGGGGGCAGAGGGAGTCGGAAAGGTGGGAGGGCAAGAGTGCAATGGTAGCAGTAGAAGGGACGGAGAGGGTGGTTGATAGCAACTCAGAGGCACACATGGACTCTGTGGGTAGGAAGAAGGAGGTCAGAGAGGTTAATGCGGATGGGAGTGGGATTCTCAGGAAGGTAGGGAATGTGCGGACACAGCTGGACATCCTGGAAAGACAAGGGTTCTGGTTGCTCAGTAACAGTGGGGTGGTGGAAGGTGATGCCGGGGGGGGGTCAACAGTGATAGGAGAAAGGACATGGGTGATTGGGGGAGGGGAAAGGACCGGGGAGCTGATCAAAAACTTGATCTCGACCATCATTGTCGAAATTGAAAATGAGCAGAGCCTTGTGTTGGGCAGGCACAGGTGCTGCATGGGAGTGCGATCGGTGGGTGGGCAGAAATGCAGGTCAGCTCAGATGGACAACTGAAAGAGAACCCCAGCAGGCAGCATTGAAAATGCTCAGGACAGTAGGATGACTGTGATGGATGAAGGATCTGCGTTCATTGGAGAGTGATTGCAGGTGGCTCTGAAAGGTCCTGCCACACATACGCTTCTCCCTCCAGAATCACTCGTGGCCCAGCTGCATGCAGCTGAACTGCTAGTGGCTGGGGACATGCAGTGGGGAACTCATGAAACCTGTAAACGGAGCTGAAAGGCAACATTACACATTATTCAGTGAAAGTGAATATATTTTCAGATTATAAAGTGACAAAATTTGTTCACCCATGCAACCACTTTGTGATCAGAACTTCTAAATTTTTCCAGGCCTACCACTTCTTCCAGGAGCTGCCCTGACATCCGCAGCAGGGGTGGAGACAGCCTGTGCAATGGTTCGCCATGTGGCCTCTGATAACTTCAGCGTGCATCCTCTAGAGAGCCGAGGCCTTTAGAGTCCTGGGTTGCTTTGACTGTCCTCCTGTGGGCCAGCTGCTCCCTCTGCGATGACAGAGGATGACGGTGAGGGAGTCACAAGCAAAGGAGGGGAGAGGACAGCCTCTGAGATTCCTGAGTGGATGACCCAGGGGTGTCCAGCTGCCACTCCTCCTCCCTTTGGGTGCCTGAGGACCCCGGCCTGACTACTTGAGGGGAAGGAGCACCTGGAGGGATGTCGAGGTGCCACGTTTCCCTCTCATGGTGCCACGCAGAAACTCACCCATGGCTACCGTGATGGAATGCAGGTATGCGTACATCTTCATGTTCTGCTGGACCAGGGTCTCCATGGCATCCGCCATCCTTCCCATGGAAACATCCATACACTCACATGTGGGCACCACTTCACCAGAGAAGAGGCAGATGCACCCTCCTGACTCATGTGACACTCTGTTGAGCTCCAACAGCTCTGTGTGATGTTCCCCTGCCTTTTGCTGACTCTACAGGATTAGTTAGAAGGTCGAATCCAGAGGCTTGTCGTCTGACTCGGACCTCACAGATACCCCTCCCCAGCAGTCCTCCAAGTTCTGGGGATCTCGGCTGAACCTGCCTCCTCCTGCCTTGGACACATGTTCATGCGGTGACCACCAGATTGTGAGCCCAAGCATCCTCTAGATCTAGGTTCCGTGTGAGTCTCTGCGCTGGTGGAGGGTGTGGGCAAGCACTGTGACAGGTCTTCAAGGCTAAAAGCAAAATACTGCGGATGCTGGAAATCTGAAACAAGAACAGAAAATGCTGGAAAAGCTCAACAGGTCTAGTAGTATCTGTGGAGAGAAAAACAGCGTTAACGAATTTTAAGAGATATATGGACTCAAAACGTTAACTCTGTTTTTCTCTCCACAGATGCTGTTAGACCTGCTGAGTTTAGCAACATTTTCTGTTTTTGTTTCAGGTCTCCAGGCTGCTTATTTCCAGTTTTTGTCCTCTTGGCTGGAGGTGAGGACCTGGATGGAGCTGAGGGACTGGCTGGCTGAAGGTTTCGGTCACTTGGCAGAACTCCCTGTGAACCAAAGTAGAGATAATTAGTGCATGGCAGCAGAGTCAAAAGCAGGAGAGAGAGCACTCACAGTTCTGTTGAGAGAGGGATGATGGGGTGTAGGGTCCTCACAGGGGTGTTCGCTGCTGACCTCATCATCGCTGTAGGGACGGTCCATGTCCTCACCAGTCAGCTCAATGGCACGCTCCTCAAAGTGAGTGAGGGGCCTAATGAGGGCCACTTCATCCCTGGTCTAGGGCCTCTCCCCGCTGTTGTGAGCCAGCTTCTCCTGCATGAAAACAGATGGAGAGAGTGTGAGCAGGATGCATGGCACTGCGTGGAATGTTTGTGTGGTGAACGGAGCCATGGACGGGATGAGGGCATGAGCTCCAGGGGATATGAGCCTGATGGAGATGTGAGGGTGTGTGTGAGAGTTATGGCATTGTCCACTGAGGCACCATGTGCACCCCCCTCTCCCGGGCCTTGGTGGAACGTAGAGTTGTCCTATACTTCGGCAAAAAAATTACTAATCTCTGTTTCATGCTAAAACTTGAACATCCATGCAGCACTTGTTTCTTGAGTGCTTCCTTAGCCATTCTTACAGATCTTTCTGCTGCTCTATTTGATGCCAGATGATACAGAAGGAAGGGGTAGGTTAGATATTATATTGCTTCATGGAATTTTGGAATGGAGCAGAACAAAATTGAAGGCCGCTATCTGAGACCACCTCCTTAGGTAAACCATGACAGGCAAAAATGGATCTTAACTTGTCAGTTGTCCATTGGTGTTTTGACCCATATGCTTTACTTTGATTTGCTTAGAGTGACAAATGAGCACCAAGAAACTCATTCTCCTTTTCACAAATGTCTACATGCGCTCTTTGAAATGAATGAACTGCCCAGGACCTTGGATGTAAAGGAGTTTTAGGTGTCTTATTTCTGCAATTTTGGCAAATGGTACATTTGCTGACCAATGGTTCCAGATCACCATCTAGACCAGGCCGATAAACAAAACTTCTGGCTATGGATTTCATATGAACCATACTCCTGTGTTCAGTATGGAGTTCCGCCAGAATCTTGTCTCATAAAGAACTTGGTACTACCATTTTGTGTCCTCATTTAGCCTTGTTCATATGACAACTCATTACGTTGATTGTGGAACAATTTTAGTGCATTGTCTGTATTCCAGTAAAACTCTGCCCAACCATTCAACATATGTTTCTAAACTCGTTTTTAATCTAGGGCCGGGATTATGCACCCCATCATGGTGGGACCCACCACGGGAGATTCGGCGGTGGGTGGGGCCAGAAAATCCCACCCTAGATCTTTCTGAGTTTCAGCTGCAATTTCAGTTCCAATGTTTGGAAAGTCCTCATTCGCAACTCCTATTGTGAAGCTGGCATCTTCGCAGCCTACTTTTGAGTCTTCTTGCAGCAGAGTGCTATAGCGTTTTCCTTTCAACTGTGATATTTAATGTTGTAATCATACTGTGAGAGAAGTACAGCACACCATTGCATTCTGAACACTGCCATCACTGGTATTGCAGACTTTCAACCTGGCATAACTATAATGATCTGTTACTGGCATGAAGATTCTACCCAATTAATCTGATGAAACTTATTGATTCTGAAGATGATTCCAATAACTTCCTTTTCTATCTGCATATTCTTCAAATTTCTGATTCCAAATTTGTAGCTTTCTTCCATCTCAAGTTTCTGAGGATTAAACTGTGTTGCCAATTGATGATTATTTTGAATAGCACATCTTTTGATTGTTGGGAAGATGAAGATTTGTTAGCATGCCTTCATAAGCAAAATTACTTTCTTGTGCTCAAGAATTGCTTTACTCTGACTCTGGACCTTTTACTTTCACCATCAAGTTCTAATATATTATTAGGCCTGAAGAACATACCCATTCTCTTTATGTATGAACTGAATGGCTCAAGCTCTATCATATATTCCTGGCCTTCCGATGTAACTTGTAGACGCAGCCATATTGTTCCATTTCCAAATGTAACAGTGATCCAGTACACACTTTACTGTGGCCTAATATGAGTGATTCAGAAGCTAAATCAGCCTAATCAGAACAAACTCACCAAAGTTAGTGTAGTCTGGTCAGTAGCCGAATCAGATGGACACGAGAGGACACTGCAACAACCTAATCAACTGAGTGTAGCCACATCTTTTCTGAAAAACTGAGGCTCAACAAAATCTAATCAAAAATCTTCACCATCCTATCAAGTAAGTCACTGGGGCCTAGCTTATTTTGTTCACTATGGTCTCTACTGCCATTTGCTGCAAACATTTTAGAACTTGAACCCCATTTTGTCACCAAAAAATGTTGAATTCAACACCTCTTTGTCCTTTTGTCTATGACATCTCTTGGTTATCTCCACCTATCACTGGCCCTCTATCCAGCTCTACCTGTCCCACCCCCCCTTAAACCAGCTTATATTTCACCTCTTTTCTATTTTTCCATAGTTCTGTTGATGAGTCATATGGACTCAAAACGTTAACTGTGTTCCTCTTTGAAAAAGAAATATTGGATGAGATTTTGCGTGCAATGTTTTATCAGAACTTAGTGTTTTAGAGCTTTGACCTTTCAGATGCAGACTGGCCTGTAGTTTCAGCATTATATTTTACTTCTGATTTTTTTCTTCATTTTTTGTAAACAATTTTTACCTAATTTGTGCACATGTATTCTCTGCTTGGTAGCATCAGTGAAGCAGCAGTCTATTGCATGCTGAGTTTATTCACAAGAACACAAGAAATAGGAGCAGGAGTAGACCACATGGCCCATTGAGCCTGCTCCGCCATTCATTACAATCATGGCTGATCTTGGGCTTTAACTCCACTTTCCCACCCACTCCCCATACCCCTTGATTCCCTGAGACCAAAAACTGTCTATCTCAGCCTTAAATGTATTCAGTGATGGAGCATCTACAACCCTCTGGGGTAAAGAATTCCAAAGATTCACAGCGCTTTGAATGAAGTAATTTCTCCTCATTGCAGTCCTATATGATTGGTCCTTACCCTGAGACTCTGCCCCCCACACCTCCCCGCACCCCCTGTCTTAGATTCTCCACTAGGGGAAACAATCTCTCAGCATCTACCATATCAAGCCTCTTCAGAATTTTATAAGTTTCAATGAGATTGCGCCTCATTCTTTTACACTCCAGAGAATATAAGCCCAATTTACTCAACCTCTCATCATAAGACAACCCCTCATCCCAGGGGCCAGTTTAGTGAATCTTTGCTGTGCCACCCCCAATGCTAGTATATCCTCTATTAAATGCGGAGACCAAAACTGCACACAGTATTCCAGATGTGGTCTCATCAAAATCCTATACAATTGTAGCACGGCTTCTTTCTTCCTGTCTCCAACTCTCTTGCATTAAAGACCAACATGCCCTTTGCCTTCCTAATTGCACCTGCAAGCTAACTGTTTGTGCTCCTTGTTTGAGCATACTGAAGTATCGTTGAAAATCAAGTTTCTCACCATTTAAAAAATATTCTGCTTTTCTATTCTTATGTCCAAAGTGAATAACTCCACGCTTTTGTACATTATAGTCCATTTGCCATCTTGTTGTCCACTCACTTAACCTGTCTATATATCTTTGCAGCTTCTTTGTGTCTTCTCCACAGACTACCTTCCACCTAGTTTGGTGTCATGTGCAAACTTTGACACATTACTCTCTGTCTCTTTCGGCACAGATTAGAAGGGCCGAATGGCCTGTTTTCTGTGCTGTAGTGTTCTATGGTTCTATGGTTCTTCATCTAAGTCATTAATATAGGTTATAAGTAGCTGAGGCCCCAGCATGGATCCTTGCTGCACTCCATTATCACTGCCCGCCAACTTGAAAAAGCCCTGTTCATGCTCACTCGCTGCTTTCTATCTGTTAACCATTAATCTGTCCATGCTAATACATTACCCCCAACTCCATAAGCCCTTATATTGCCTATTAAACATTTGTGTGGCACCTTATTGGATGCCTTTTGGAAACCCAGATACACTACATCTACCGGTTCCTCTTTATCTACCTTATTCATTACAACCTTAAAAAGCTCTAATAAATTTGTCAAACAGGATTTCCCTTTAGTAAAGCCATGTTAATTTGTCTAATCAAATTGGGGAGGTAGTGGCATAGTGGTGTTGTCACTGGGCTGGTAATCCAGAGATCCAGGGTATTGGGGATCCTGGGGACCTGGGTTCAAATTTGAATTCAATAAAATTCTGGAATGGAAAGTCTAATGATCACCATGAAACCTATCTGGTTCACTAATGCCCTCTAGGGAAGGACATCTGCCATCCTGACCTGGCCTGGCCTACATGTAACTGCAAATCCACAATAAAATGAATGAAACAGGATGGAACACCCGGCATCGACCTAGGTACCAGAAACGACAACGGCAAACTCAGCCCTGTCGGCCCTGCAAAGTCCTTCTTACTAACATCTTGGGGCTTGTGCCAAAATTGGGAGAGCTCTATCACAGACTAGTCAAGCAACAGCCTAACATAGTCATATTCACAGAATCATACTTATAGATCATGTCCCAGACACCACCATCATCATCTCGGCAGAGGTGGCGGCAACACAGTGGTATGCAGGCCCTGGGAGTCCTCAACATCAACTCTGGCCCCCATGATGTCTCATGGCATCAAGTCAAACATGGGCAAGGAAACCTCCTGCTGATTACAACATACCACACCACCCCTGCCCTTCAGCTGATGAATCAATACTCCTCCATGAACACCACTTGAAGGAATCACTGAGGGTGGCAAGGATGCAGAATGTACTTTGGGTGGGGAACTTAAATGTACATCACCAAGAGTGGCTTGGTAGCACCACTACAGACCGAGCTGGCCGAATCCTAAAGGACATAACTGCTAGACTGTGTCTGCGGGAAGTGATGAGGGAACCAACAAGAGGAAAAAACATACTTGACCTCATCCTCACCAAACTGCCTGCCACACATGCAACTGTCCATGACAGTATCAGTGGGAGTGACCACCGCACAGTTGTTGTGGAGACGAAGTCCTGCCTTCACAA
Source organism: Cetorhinus maximus (assembly GCF_964194155.1). Taxonomy (NCBI): domain Eukaryota; kingdom Metazoa; phylum Chordata; class Chondrichthyes; order Lamniformes; family Cetorhinidae; genus Cetorhinus; species Cetorhinus maximus. The sequence goes on along the minus strand of NC_135887.1, from coordinate 33,133,269 downwards.
TGAGGATACCCTCCATCATGTTGTGTGCACAACCACCGTGCTAAATGGAATAAATATTGAACACATCCAGCAACTCAAGACAGGGCATTCATGATGCTCTGTGGGCCTTCAGCAGCAGCAGAATTGCACTCAACCACAATCTGCAACCTCACGGCCTGGCATGTCCCCCACTCTACCATTACCACCTAGCCAGGGAACCAACCCTTGTTCAATGAAGAGTGCGGGAGGGCATGCCAGGAGCAACACCAGGCATACATAAAATGAGTGTCAACCTGCTGAAACTACAGCGCAGGACTACTTGCATACTAAAACAGCATAAGCAACAAGTGATAGAGTTAAGCAATTCCACAACCTACGGATCAGATCTAAGCTTTGCAGTCTTGTCACATCCAGTCATGAATGGTGATGGACAATTAAACAACTCACTTTAGGAGAAGACTCCACAAATATCCCCATCCTCAACGATGGAGGAGTCTAACACATCAGTGCAAAAGATAAGGCTGAAGCATTCGCAACAATCTTCAACCAGAAATGCTGAGTAGATGATCCATCTCGATTTCCTCTGGAGGTCTCCAGCACCACAAGTGCCAGTCTTCAGTCAATTCAATTCACTTCACCTGATATCAAGAAATGGCTAAAGGCACTTGATACTGCAAAGGCTATGGGCCCTGACAATATTCCGGCAATAGTACTGAAGGCTTGTGCTCCAGAACTTGCCACACCCCTAGCCAAGCTGTTCCAGTACAGCTACAACACTGGCATCTTCTCGGCAATGTGGAAAATTACCCAGGAAGGTCCTGTACACAAAAAGCAGGATAATTACAACCCGGCTAATTACTGCCCCATTAGTCTACTCTCGATCATCAGTAAAGTAATGGGAGGTGTCATCAACAGTGCTATCAAGTGGCATATGCTTAGCAATAACGTACTCGCTGACATTCAGTTTGGGTTCCACCAGGGTCACTCAGCATCTGACCTCATTGCAGTCTGAGTTCAAATATGGACAAAAGAGCTTAACCCCAGACATGAGGTGAGAGTGACTGCCCTTGACATCAAGGCAGCATTTGACAGAGTGTGGTATCAAGAAGCCTTAGCAAAATTGGGAATCAGGGAAAAACTCTCCTCTGGTTGGAGTTATACCTAGCACAAAGGAAGATGGTTGTGGTTGTTGGAGGTCAATATTCTCAGTTCCAGGATATCACTGCAGGAGTTCCTCAAGGTAGTGTCCTAGGCCCAACCTTTTTCAACTGCTTCATCAATGGCCTTCCTTCCATCATAAGGATAATATCCAGGCTTGGGCTGACAAGTGGCAAGTAACATTCAAGCCACACAAGTGCCAGGCAATGACTATCTCCAACAAGAGAGGATCTAACCATTGCCCCTTGACATTCAATGGTATTTCCATCGATGAATCTCCCAACATCAATGCCCTAGGGATTAGCATTGACCAGAAACTGAACTGGACTAGCCACACAAATACTATGGCTACAAGGGCAGGTCAGTGGCTAGGAATCCTGCAACAAGTAACTCACCTCCTGACTCCTCAAAACTTGTCCATCATCTACAAGGCACAAGTCAGGAGTGTGATGGAATATTCTCCACTTGCCTGGATGAGTGCAGCTCCAAAAACACTCAAGAAGCTTGACACCATCCAGGACAAAGCAGCCAGCTTGATTGGCATCCTTTCCACAAACATTTACTCCCTCCACTACCGACAAACAGTGTCAGCAGTGTGTACCATCCACGAGGTGCACTGCAGAAATTCACCAAGGCTCCTTAAGCAGCATCTTCCAAACCCATGACCACTACCATCTAGAAGGACAAGGGCAGCAGGGACATGGGAACACCACCTCCTGGAAGTTCCCCTCCAAACCACTCACCATCATGACTTGGAAATATATCACCGTTCCTTCACTGTCACTGGGTCAAAATCCTGGAACTCCCTTCCTAACAGCATTGTGGGTGTACCTACACCACAATTACTGCAGTGGTGCAAGAAGGCGGCTCATCACCACCTTCTCAAAGGCAATTAGGGATGGGCAATAAGTGCTGGCTTAGCCAGCGATGTCCACATCCCGTAAATGAATAAAAAGAAAAGTGCATTGTTAAGACTTCCTTGATAATAGTTTCCAACATTTTCCCAATGACTGATCTTAGGCTAACTTGCCTGTAGTTCACTGTTTTGTCTCTCCCCATTCTCTTGAAATGCATTGTAATGTTTGCAAACTTTCAATCTGATGGGACTGTTACTGAACCTAAGGAATTTTGGAAAATCTTCACTAGTGCATCCACGATCTCTGCGCTATTTCTTTTAGAACCCTAGGGTGTAGTCCATCAGGTCCTGGAGATTTGTCCAATTTTAGTCCCTTAAGTTTCTCCAATACTTTTTCTCTGCTGATATTAATTTCCTTAATTTCCTCACTCTTTTTCTCCCCTAGGTTACCATCTATTTCTGGGAGGAAACATGTCTTCTATAGGAAGACAGACAAGATATTTGTTCAATGTCTCTGCCATTTCCTCACTCCTCATGATAATTTCCCCTGTCTCTGTTTCAAAATGACTAATGTTTACTTTAGCTGCTCTCTTCATTTTTACTTACTTGCAAAAACTCTTACAATCTGTTTTTATATTTCTGACTAGTTTACTCTCATATTCTATTTTTCCCTTTTTATCAACTTTTTAGTGGCCATTTGCTGGTTTCTAAAACACTCCTAGTCCTCAGACTCACTATTGTTTTTTGCAACATTGTACACCACATTTAAAAAATCTAATACTATCATTAACTTCCTGAGTGAGCTATGGATAGGTCTTTCTTGCTGAGTTTTTGTTTGTCAATGGAATGTAATTTTGTTGAACATTTTTAATTGTTTCTTTAAATGTTTCCCAATGTTCATTTACCTCCAAACCTTTTAGTCTATTTACCCAATTAACCTTAGCCACTTCTCCCCTCATACCTATATAATTGGCTTTAAGTTTAAGTTTAAGATTCTTGTTTGTGATTGGAGTATGTCACTTTCAAACTTAACATGGAATTCAATACTTTACCCCTAGTCAGTGCCACAATATATTGCTCCAAGAAACTGTCACAAAAACATTGTACAAGCTCATCTTCTAGAGTACTCCTGGCAATGTGATTATCCCAGTCTATACAAAGATTAAAGTCCCTGAGAATTATGACTTTGCCTTTGTTACAATCTCCAATAATTTCTCATTTCATGCTCTACCCAACAGTATAGCTACTGTTAGGGTGCCTATAAACGCCTCTCGCCAGAATTTTCAGACTCTTGCTATCCCTAATTTCCTCCTACAGATTCAACTTCCTAGTTTTCTGAGGCCAGATCCTTCCTCACTAATATCCTTATTCATTCCTTTACTATCAGGACTATCCCTCCTCCTTTGCCATTCTGTCTGAAATATTGTGTACGCTGGAATATTTACTTCCCAACCTTGATCAACTTGTAACCATCTTTCTTTAATGGTATTAGATCTAAATCATTCACCTCTATTTGTGCCACTAAACCATCTGTCTATTGCAGATGCTTCGTGCATTCAGATAAAGAACCTTTGATTGCATTTTTTCACTTATATGCCTTGCAATGACCTTATTCGCTAATATACATTTTTTGTTAAACTGTCTGTCTCTCCCTGTCCCACTCTTGTATTTCCTCACATTGCTAAACTGTTCTGATACCTCGGCCTTTCTCTTTGGATTTCTAAATCTCCATCCACCTTAACACTCCAAAGCGACCCTAGCCCCATCACGCTCCTCCACCCCTTGAAAACTATTACCTATTGTAATAGTGGAAAATATTCCTTATGTTTATTAGCTTGTTAACTAACTGTATTTACTGTTTCAGGCCAAGCATATCATACAAAATGTACCGAGATCTCCATAGATCAGAATATTCAGTGTAATATTCAGCTCCGAGAATCAAGGCACCCAATGGATAGTTACTTTTCACAAGAACTGTTGATATTAGCAAGCATAGATTTTCCAATAGATATTCATAAGGACTTCATCAAGATAGTGGGAGGTGCTTTCCCACCCATTAGTTAAATGCATGCCTGTAGACATAGACTACCAGCAAGATTGCCTTCTTTTTTCATTCCTTACAGCTGGGATGAATAAACAAGATGGAAAGGTTAAACAGAGACTCACAGTTAAATGTGCAATTACACAAACTTGTATTCAATGTGCGTGAGATTTGAAGAGAAATGGGGTTACATCAACGGGGGTGTGGATGTGGCAAAACAACCGTGCAGCACCACACCTGTGCAAGTGGAATAGAGAACAGCAGTGCCATTGTAAGTCATTTGGGAGCCTCAGACTGTGATAGCTGAGTTGAGGTGGCACTTTGAAGCTGCAAGGGCATTGGAAAATGATAGTCATCTGTTATTCAATCTGTATTGAGAATTTCAGGGCAGAATTATCCCAGGTTTGCACTAAGTGTGGTAGCGGGTAGGAGAAAGGACATTTTACTGGGTTTGGCAGGTCTTTGCACCGTATTGTCCCAATCCCACCTCATTAATCATGCATTCTCTGGAAACATGCCATTTCGCTGGTGGGCGGCCTCCGATTCACCTGCCATGCCATCATCTCACCGCCTCCTCAGGCCAGGTGCCATATTTAAAGCGCAGCCGCGCGCACACCTCTCAGTGCTCCCAGCCCAGCTCTGCTACACAGAAGATATGGCCCTAAAAGGAAAGAAGACTACAGCTCCCCAATTCAGTGATGTATCCCTAGGATGCCTCCTGGACACCATTGGAGCCAGCTGCAATTTCCTGTGCTGTCGCCCTGGCCGCAAGAGGCCAATCACTTGGGAGGGGGTGGCAGTCGTGGTCAGTGCCAATGCAGCACAGAAGAGGTTGGCCATCCAGTACAGAAAGAGGATGAATGATCTCATCTGTGTCACCAGGGTAAGGCAACCATCTCATCACTCTAAACTGACACAATCACAAGCCCATCACACATTCACTAGGATCTCACTGTCTGCCAGCTCAAGGGACATCACTCTCTCACACATGCCCTCACATCTCCATCTGGACTCATCTCCTCTGGAGATTGCCTCCTCAGCCCTCAACCAATTGAGGCCACTTGCACAGATCAACAAGCGTCCCTACACATACCCTGGCTTACCCATAGCCCTGCAGCCTCTTCTCTTTCCTGAGGTCACTTCTCCCCCTTCTCCAAGCAAGCCATAGCCCTGCAGCTGTTGACAAGCCACCCCCACCTTACCAAGTAGATGTGGTGCTGCTTGCAAAGCCTGGCACTGATGACCATGAATGCTGCCAAAGCAAGGTAGACAAACAAGTGTGCATCAGTAGTGGAGGGGATGAATGTTTGTGGATGGGGTCTCAATCAGGCAGGCTGCTTTGCTCTGGAAGGTGTCAAGTTTCTTGAGTGTTGTTGGAGCTGCAGTCACCCAGGCAAGTGGAGAGTATTCCATCATACTCCTGACTTGTGCCTTGTAGATGGTGGACAGGCTTTGGGGAGTCAGGAGGTGAGTTACTCGCTGCAAGATTCCTAGCCACTGACCTGCTCTTATAGCCACCATATTTATATAGCTGGTCCAGTTCAGTTTCTGATGAATGGTGACCCCCAGGATGTTGATAGTGGAGGAGTCACTGATGGCAATCCATTGAACATCAAGGGGTGATGGTTGGATTCTCCCTTGTTGGAGATGGTCATTTCCTGACACTTGTGTGGCGCGAATGTTACTGTTTAAATTCAGTTAATTAATAAACCTGGAATGAAGAAATCTAGGGTGGAATCGTCCCAGATTTGCACTAAGTGCAGTAGTGAGTGGGTAAAACGATATTTTACCTGCCAGCCGTGATGGTGAGTTTTCACGCCATATCAGTTCAAGGGACATCACCAGTCACTCTCTCACATTCACCATCATTGTCCTCATCCCATCCATGGGACCACTCACCATCCACACATGCCGGGCATACTTATCATCTGGCCTGCCAGGCATCCTGCTTACACTTCCTCCATCTCTATTCATGCAGGACAAGCTGGCACACAACAACAGGGAGAGGTCACAGACCCGTGGAAGAATGCCTGAAATCAAGGTCCTCACAGACTTTGAAAACAGGGCCAGATGACGAACTGGACTGGTCCTGTGCTGATGGTGAGGTCGACGGTGCTGTACCAAGTGAGGGTCCAGCATTGCAACATCCATCAGACAACCATGCTGTGAGTGATGTGTCCTATTTCACAGGCCATTGCCATGCACTAATTATCTCCCCTTGCCTCCACAGGCACACCTGAGAAACAGCCGATGGAGTCCATGACCCAGGGCTTCCTATCAAGCCCCGAAGAAACCTCTGGGGAGGAATCTGAAGGCATCTCTCTTGAAGTGCCGTCACAGCACTCACCCACGCCTTCCACCAGTGCAGAGACACACACCTCGGTGGAACCTAGCTTTAGAATAGCCTCGGGATCACAGCCTGGTGAGCACATCACACTGTTTGATCCACAGCAGGTGGCGGCAAGGACTTCCCAGATGTCCGGCACTGAGAGGACTGCTGGACGCCAGAAATTTGCTGAGTCTGAGTCAGATGATGAGCCTCTGGACTTGGTCATGTCACAGTTGCTGGAGCTGCAAAAGCAAGTTAGCAAACATCAGGAAGGGATGTCCGCTGCACTCCTCAGATTGCAAGGCATGATGGAGGAGTGAAAGCTCCTGCATTGCAACGCACCAAGGTCAACACTGGTAAGATGGTGGCCGCCATGGAGGCCTTGGTCCAGGACTTCGTTCCTGCACTGCTGCACAGGCTCAACTCCATCGCTGATGCTGTAGTTGGCCTCCAATAGTGCATACGCAAGAGGGGTGTGGGGCAGCTCAATCTCACTCCAGCTGCCCCTGCTCCTCAAGGAGTCAGCCTGGGGTCCCCAAGCATCCATAGGGAGGAGGATCTGCAGGTGCACACACTGGGCCCATCCGACTCCCCTCTTCCTGTGACCTCAGCAGCTCTAACTCCACACTGCCACACAGCAGGACCACCAAAGCTGGCCAGGGCCATCCAAGTCTCAGCCCTCCAGAGGACGCCTGCCAAGGTCATCACAGACAAGGCATCACAGTCACCAGGCTGCCTCCACTTCTGCTGTGGATGTCCGGGGAGCAACAAGTTGTAGCGGCAGGTTTAGGAAGGTTAAGAAGAATTAATATTTTGGAACGCCTGAAATTCCTAGCGTCTTCTTTAGAAGTTGAAGCCAAATTATTAAGATGTTGGTTTGCTGGGCTCACTGGCATGTCGTTTCCTCACCATTTGAGGCAGGATACAGTTTATCTTGCCATTCTCCGAGGACTCCGACAGGGTTGTCATTACTGGGTGGTTCTGAGTATTCCCAAAGAAAAAACTGATCCACCATTGGCCCTCTGTAGACTTTGGTAATCCTGGATGGTATGGAATCACTTCTCCAATGTGTTCAGAGCTGCCACATGAACTATTACTGGAAGCAGAACCAAGGCGCCTCCTGTAATAGTCATGGGTTGCTGCAAGGAAGCCAGTTGAAGGAATGGATGCCATTGCAATCTTTCAAACTAGTATCTGGATGGTAACCCTTTAAAAACACCAAACAGGAACCCAAGTGCGATGACTGAAGAAAGTAAACGCTAGGCAACAGGACCCATTTGAAACCGTGAACCGGCACAAATCGCTCTCAACAACAAAAAATCGACTATTTGGATAAGACTCATGAAGCGCTCATTTGCCCCCCCCGCATTTATATAAACCTGGTTGGCACAGGTGTTAATCACTTGCACATAATGTTGTCAATAAGCTCCCAAGAATGTCTCCCTGCTTATGGTTCCTTGTTCTGATGAGCAGTGTTCTTGTCTCTCAGATCTGAAACCTTTCTGCACAAGATAAAGGCAGGTGTCTCAGTCCAGGGCCTCTTCCCTGTGCTTTCTGCAGCCTTCAGACCAAAGTGATGGTCCAGCCTCACACTTCCTGGAAACATTACTGATGCCTGTACCTTGGCGGTGCTGGTCATTGCTACCAGAATGCCGTGGGCAGGCGTCACAGAGTTCCATCATTCTATCTCTGTGCTTTCAGCACCTTTAAGGTGGGGCTGGCCCCCATCTCTTCAGCATCTATAACCAGCGACGCTGTGCTCCTGAAGGGCTCAGGTGCTGAAGGCCGACAAAGGTTCAGATACTTCTAAAGTTTCATGGCTGCGTCTCTATGATTTGACCCTGATCACAGAGTGCAAGTGAGCTGCCCTTAGCCAGACAGGAGTCTGACAGTCACATAAGCTATGTACAGATCTATGGAGTGCCCTCGCTGCATGTTGTCATCATCCTCCTGCAATTGAGTGACTATTAGGGCCTCCACTGTGTCTCCATGACAGGAGCGTTCTCATAGGAGTATTTGTGCTGTCATGAGCCAGACTGGAGTCAAACATTCACAGATGCGATGTATGGATCTATGGGGACACCTCACTGCATGTCATCATCATCTTCCACAAATCTAGGAGCTTTGAGGGCGCCTGCCTCATCTAGCCAGTGCAAGAGCCTCATCCCCAACATCGTCGTCTTTGAAGACCTCCTCACCCTCTTCCCCGTCGATGTCCTCCTCATTGGAGGAGACTTCCAGCTCTTCCATCTCCCCCTGAGCCAACTTGTCTTCCCATTGTGGCACCAGGTTGTAAAGGGTGCAGCAGATGACGATGATGCGTGACACCCTCTGTGGACTGTATTGTAGGGCTCTGCCAGACTGGCCCAGGCACCAGGACCTCATCTTCAGCATCCCGATGGTCTGCTCCACTAAGTTGCGAGCTGCTGCATGAGGCTCATTATAGCGTCGCTCTGCTACAGTCTGATGCCACCGCACAGGTGTCATCAGCCACGGCCTGCGCAGGTAGTCTTTGTCCCTGAGGAGCCATTACTCCAGTTTCTGTGGACCATGGAAGACTTCAGGGATCTGCGAGCGACTCAGGATGTAGGTGTCGTGCACACTCCCTGGGAACCGTGCGCACACATGCAGGATGCATTTCTGATGGTCACACACCAGCTGCACGTTCAGCGAGTGGAATCCCTTGCGGTTGATATAGTTCACCAAGTGTTGCGACGACGATCTGAGTGCCACGTGAGAGCAGTCAATCGAATCCTGCATCTGTGGGAATCCTAAGATCTGGACGAACCCAATTGCTCGTGCGTCCTGGCTGTCCTGGTCCTGGGCAAAATGCACAAAGTTGTGTGCCCTCAAGAAGATGGCATCCGTGACCTCATGGATGCATTTGTGGGTGGAGGCTTGTAAGATCCCACAGAGGTCACCTGTGGAGGCTTGAAAGGAGCCACTGGTGTAGGAATTGAGTGCAGTGGTCACTTTCACGGCCACAGGCAGTGGATGCCCTCCATGTCCATGTGGTGCCTAATCTGCCATCTGCCATGTGGCAGATGGCAGATGTGACCGACCAGTTCCCTAGACATGCGCAGTCTTCGGCGGCACTGGTTCTGGGTCACCTGCAGGAAAGAAAGGTGGCATCTATAGACCTGGGTGTCGCTAGGCGCCTACCTGTGACGGCTCGCTGTGGCTCTTCGGTGGCGTGTGCGTGAGTCCCAGCCGTCCCTTCTTCCTGAGGTTGCTGCTCCTGACTCTGTGCAGCCAGGAGCCTCAGTCACCCTCTCTTCCATTGTATTTGCTCTCTTCAGGCCATCAGGCATACAGCTAGTTCACCAAGATCCATGATCCTGATGTACTCCTGCAGAATGAAAGAGAGAGACACTTAGTAATCATGGGTGTACTAAGAATCTGTCCTGATGAAGTTTGAAGGCCCTTAGTGCTTCCGGGTAGTGCTGGCCACCACTGGATGGCCAGAGATTAGTGCGCTGCACGGCTGCCTGAAACCCCACCCACCTTTCCCCCTGCTCCACCCAATTGATTGGCAGCAGCTTTGCCCATTGGGCTGCACGCTCTGCTCTCAGCTTAGGCACAAGCATTCTCCGAACCCACACTGCAAGGCTGCACTGTTAGCTTGAACCATGGGGGGAGACTGGTCTAAACTGGGATGCTGACATTGTATGGGTCTGTGAGCACCTCCATAGTCGCATCATATGAATCCATTCTGCCGAAGAGTGGCATGACTGGGTAGCAGTCTTTTTTTTAATTCGATGTACTCACAGTAACAGGGTGAGGCACAGAGTCGGAGCTAATTTAACCCTCATCGCCAAATGTAATGACTCAATGGAGCAGACAGATTTCAACAAGAAACAGCTAAACTTTATTACAGATGCTTTATTCAGGTGCTATATGCTCGATCAGGACTCTCATCAGAATGCTCTATGCTTAGGGCTCAATGGCCGAAGCCTTAACAGAACATTACGTGACCCCTGATAGACAGCAGGAGGGGCCATGCCCTCAGTTACCACAAGTACAATCCCAAATCTATTGCTTCCATTAACGCCAGTGTCTTAGCAGCTACAGTACATTTAACCACCCTTTTTATTTTCTTGGCTTCCCAGCTGTACTCGAATACTATTCAGAAGATTGGCATGGGAAGCATCATTAAAAAGGACTGGCTTCATATCTTTTGGGTCACCTAAGGCTGGAAAATTAATTTCTTTAATGTGTTATTTGCCCTCCGAGCCTCCTCAACTATAGTATGTTTCATTGTAGCACTAAGTTCCAAAACATCATAACTGCATCAGGTCATGCCTGATTACATAGCCAGTTTAACTGTCCAATCCAGCTTCTTAACTGTTGTTTCTTCTTTGGATGCAAGATCATCTTCCAGAGACGACCTGGCCCAATTTATTAGGGTACGATTAACGCTTTCCACATACGATTGTTAATTCAAGGTTACTCCCGACCTATTCTGCTAAATGTTTAGCCCTATACATTTAACAGCTCCAGAAGCCTGGCTTCCAATCTTAAATTCCCCTTTTATCTTGCCTATAACAAATTTGAGCACTGCTGAAAAAAGAGACATGCTATTGAAGCTCTTCGTTTTGTACTCATCAGGACAGCTTGCAAGAAAAACCAACAGAAAGGGAACACCAATTTATACTGCATGAGAAGAAAGTGCTGGTTGGTTGGCAAGTGGACTTTGATTGGTAGGGGCATACTATGGCGAATGCTGCAAAAAACTTAACTGCTAAGCTTTTGTTCAAATTCAAACCAGGTAGGTTGACTCTGATTGGTCACGGCATTGTATTAGGGAATGAACCAGGGAATGGCTGTCCCCAAAGCTTTTGCTTAGTTGCAAAAGGCACAATATGTGGATATGCTCCTTCTGTCTGCAAAGGACAAGGCCCTGTGCGTGAATATGTGGCTTCTAGCATACATAAGTGAGCCACACTGTGAGCCCACCTCATAACCTTAAACTGATTTTCAGTGTAATTCTTATATAGCCAGCATTGTTTAGCAAGTGTTATCTAATTGCAGAATCACATCCAATGTTGGACATTGTGTTTTGAGTTTTGCAAGCATGGGCTGGTCAGTGCTTTGCCTGTTTTGAACAGCTGAAGGGGCGTGCTGTTTGATACGATCCACCAGTCATTTGGATGTATGGCTTACATACCTGGCATCACACCAATACTGAAATTCATATCCCACATTACTCATTGTGTGATAGGTAGAACATCTTTTTGGCTTGATGGCACCATCTTGTTAGTGGGCAATACCACTTGTGTTGCTACTGCATAGTAGGAGCATGCAACAAGTAGTTTCACCTCTTGCTCAAATTTTTGAGATACCTTACCCTTCTGGGTGACCTGAGGTAGACTGGGCACTTTTCAGGGCCAAAAGTGGCAGCCTTAGGCCCATTTGTGAGTTTGTGCGATATAGAGCAAGCAATGATTGGGTCAGGGTAGCCATTACCTCGCAGATTGGCTTTGATGTGCCCTATTTCAACATCAAGCTTGCACTCATGACAGTTGCAGTCAAAACATCATGAAGCAGGTGCAGGATTCTGATGAAGTTTCTTGGACATCCAGATCTTTGGAGCACAACCCACAGAGACTCACGATTTCCTGTATCAAATGCTTTGTTCAGGTCAATAAATGTAATGAAGAGTCCCGGGGCAGAATTTTCACCTCGGCAGGCGGGCGTGCTGTGAAATGATGCGCGATGACGTTGGGCGAGCGTCCCAATGTCAACGCGCAGTCGCATTTGCGTTTTACGCTGAACAGGCCTTAATTGGCTCACCAGCGTGAAATTGCGGTCTGGCCCCAATCACGGGCGGCTTCCCGACTGCCCCCGCCCGACAAGGGCAAAATTCTGCCACTGGTGTTGTTGTCAACAATTTTCATGGATTTGCCTGGCAATAAAGTCAGAGGTTCCTCTGGAAGTTCTAAAGCTACACAGTTTCTTGGGAGGATGTCCTCAGCCACAGAAATAGGTGATTCAGGAGATTGAGTGTCAGGATTTTCCCTGCTATGCACAAGAGGGAAATACTCCGATATTTTCCACAGCATGATTTATCTCCCTTCTTGAAGGTAGTTACAATTGTTGCATTCCTGAAGTCGGGGGAGTTCTTTTTCCTCCCAGGGAAGGAGTGGCCCTAAGAATTCTCAACGTTGACTTGGGCCCCATGAAGTCTCATTGGATCTGGTCAAATATAGGCAAAGAAATCTTATGATTACCATGTATTGCCCTCCCTCAGCTGATCAATCAGTGCTCCTCTATGTTGAACTCCACTTGGAAGAAGCAATGAGGGTAGCAAGGGCACAGAATGTACTAGTTAGGACTTCAGAAGTAGCTTGATGGCATCACTACTGACCAAGTTGACCAAGCCCTGAAGGACATATCTGCTAGCCTGAGCCTGCAGGAGGCGGTGAGAAAATCAACAAAGGGAAAATCTATTTGACCTTGTCCTCACTAATCTACCTGTCACAGATGCATCTGTATTGGTAGAAGTGACCACCACATTGTCCTTGTGAGACAAAGTCCACCTTTACACTGAGGACATGCTCTATCGGGTTTTGTGGCACTACCACTCTGCTAAATGGAATAGATTCAAACAGATCCAATCAAATCTAGGCATCCATGAGGCATTCTGGGTCATCATAAGTAGCAAAATTGCACTCAACCACAATCCTGTAACCTCATGGTCTGGCATAATCCTCACGGAATCAATATCATTAAGCCAGGGGATCAAGCCTGGTTCAATGAGTACTGTAACAGAGCATATCAGGAGCAGAACCAGGCATACCTAAAAATGAGGTGCCAACGTGATGAAGCTACAACACAGGATTATGTGCATGTTAAACAGTGGAAGCAATATGCTAGAGGCAAAGCTAAACGATCCCACAACTAACAGATCAGATCAAAACTTTGCAGTCCTGCCACATTCAGCCATGGATACAGTAAAGACTATGGACTCTGAAAACTTCCCGGTAGTAGTATTAAAGACATGTGCTCCAGAACAAGCCACAGCCCTTATCAAGCAATACTGGCATTTACCCTGCAATGTGAAAAATTGCCCAAATACTTCCTGTCCTCAAAAAGTAGGATAAATAAATCTGGCCAATTATCATCCTATCCATCTATTCTCGATCATCAGCAAAGTGATGGAAGGTGTCGTTAGCAGTACTATCAAGCGGCACTTACTCAACAGTAACCTGCTCACCAATGTGCACTTTGGGTTCTGCTAGGGCTGCTCAGCCTCCTGATCTCATTACAACCTTGGCCCAAACATAGGAAAAGAGTAGAATTCAAGCGAAGAGATTGGAATGACTGCTTGACTTCAAGGTAGGAAGCATTTGACTGAGTGTGGCATCAAGGAGCTCTAGCAAAACTGAAGTAAATCCGGATCAGGGGGATACTCTCCTCTGATTGGATTCATTTCTAGCACAAAGAAAGGTGGTTGTGGTTGTTGGAGGCCAATCATCTCAGCCCCAGGGTATCACTCCAGGTGTTCCTCTGGGTGGTGTCCAAGGCCCAACCATCTTCAGCTGCTTCATCAATGGCCTTCCCTCCAACTTAAAGCCAGAAGTGGGTATGTTCACTGATGAATGCATGGTGTTCAGTACTATTCACAACTCTTCAGATAATGAAACAGTCCATACCCACATGCAGCAAGACCTGGACAACATTCAGGCTTGGGCTGATAAGTGGCAGGTAACATTTGCAAGATACAAGTGCCAGAAAATGATCTTATCCAACAAGAGGGAATTTAATCATCTTCCTTTGATGTCGAATGGCATGACCAGTGCTGAATCCCTCATGAACAACATGATCAGAAACTGAAGCGGACTAACGATATAAGTACTGTGGCCACAAGGGTAGGCCAGAGGCTGGGATTTCTGTGACAAGTAACCCACCTCCTAACTCCCCAAAACCTGTCCACCGTCTACAAGACACAAGACAGGATTGTGATGAGTACTCTCCACTTGCCTAGATGAGTGCAGCTCCAACAACACTCAAGAATATCAACACCATTCAGGACATTGCAACCTGCTTGATCAACAGTCCATCCATGACCTTAAACATCCAGTCCTTCCAGCACCAGGGCATTGTGCCCCAGAGTGTACCATCTACAAGATGCACTGCAGCAACCTTCAAAGGCTACTTCGACAGCCTCTGACCTCTACCACCAAGAAGAATAAGGGCAGCAGGTGTACGGGAACAACATCCCCTCCAACTACATACCATCTTGACTTGGAACAGTAGCACCGTTCCTTCATTGCTGTTAGAATAAAATCCTAGATTCCCTTGCTAACAGCACTGTGGGTGCACCTACACCACATGGACTGCAACGGTTCAGAAAGATGTGTCAGGATCACCTCAAGAGAAATAAGGATGGGCAGTAAATGCTGGCCTAGCCAGCTATACTCACATCCTACAAATGAATATTTTAAAAAAAACACAAGATTACTCTGCACGTTCTTTGAGGATGAATGTGTAAACTTCATAGAAAATTGAACAGTCAATGGAAACACACATACCATGGGCAGAATTTTATGCCTCGCAGGCGGGCGAATGCCCGACCCGATCGGGTGTAAAATTACACTAGAAGACATTGAGCGAGCGTCCCTATGTCATCCCTCATGCGCCTAACCTTCAGGTCGGCGGCCGCACGCGTGTGTCGGAGCTGCACCCGCCATCAATTAAGAGGCCACTTAAGGCCATTAAAAACCCAATTGAACCTGATTTCGTGCTCGTCGCATGGGAAAAACAGACAGGCGAGCAGCCCACATTTTGCAAAACCTCATCTAAGGGCGGGATAAAAAAGGGTCAGCACCATTGCCATTGTGAGTAGTGAAGAGTTAGGGAGATAGTTTGCTGCTGGTTGCTTATTTGAACATGACAGTTTCAGCTCGGTTGTGAGCTTCATTCTTAGCATTTCTTGGCTTTATTTCAGGACTGATTGGCGTCTCCAAGGCCCCCAGAGGATTCAGACATTGTAGACCCTTCCAGGCATCAGACAGCCTTCTGTAATCCTGGTAATGGGGATTGTGGTCTCCGCTGGAGGTACCTCCTCTGAGGAGGAAGAGAGGGGAAGGGATAGGAGGCCAGGTGTCCCAATGCCGCTTCCAGGGGAGCGATCTATGGAAGGAGAGGTGCAGGCACAAAGGGCACAGGTCCAGCAAGTAGTCCAAGGTGAAAGGGCCCACAGAAAACGCCACTATCCTGCTGCCAGGGTTTACAGGCGGTGATTCAGCTACCTCAATATGTCTGAGGTGCAATGCTGAAGGAGGCTCCGCCTCTCCAGCAAGATCCCTCTTGTGTTCGTTGTGCCTTAAACTTACGTTTGCAAATACTACATCTTGGTGCGCCCCCCCCACAACTGCTCCCCCATCACTGGCAGCAGCGTGACTCCGACTCTGCTGTCTTCTTGGTCCTGATGACCTTGATGGTCATCTGCTGGCCAGTGGAGCCTGTGCTGGCCCTGACTGGGATGGAGTGGCCAGTGCCATGGCTAGCAACTCCCCATTGCAGCCTCCTCAGCAGCCACCGTCACTGGGAGAGGGGCAAAGAAGCTGCTGCCATCATCCAGAGCACCGTGAGAGGAGCCTGTAGAGGCAACAAGCAGCTTGTGTGCCAATGTGAGCTCAGTCTTTACCTCCCTGCTCGCCATTGATGGATGGGCACCTAGCTGGGATATTGGGTGCCTCATGCATCTCTCACACTAGCACTAACCACCCGAGGCCAGTGCCTGTGTGAGGGCTTGCCGGTCCGAGCACAACCCCAGGAACCCCTGATTCTGTCCCTGGAGCTGCCTCTTCATGAGAGTTGCCATTCTCTCAATGGAGGAGGCAGTACACTTGGCCATGAGGGTCAACACAGTGCTCATGTTCTGGACCCTCATGGATCTCTGACAAATACTCCCGCATATCCTGCTGGACATCCAGCACCTGCCGCCTAATGGACGACTCCAGAGGCTCATCATCTGCCTTTGACTCAGTGTTAGGGGGAAGAAAGTAAATGAGAATTTATGGTAAGGGAGAATTCATTATAAGGGAATGAATTACTTAAATTAGAATCTATAGGCACACCAGCACAAATCAGTAAATCAACAATTAAACAGGTAAACCAGATGAACCTTATACACTCTCAAACTTTGAACACCCTCGGGGTTTGCAATCACCAGCAAGGTCCTGGGAGTTAGACTGGACTCAGAGGATGGCAATAACATAGATTAAGTGTGCTCTTCAACAGATAGGTGAAGGACAGATGGTCCCAGCTTAGATAGGAAGGCAGGTCTCTGCCTGGGTGAAAATAAGGACATATGATGCATGTACCTGTTACCAGAGATGTCGGTTTAATGTAAACTTATATGTTGACAAAATCGGAATCTGGAAACTGTTCTTGTATGTGACCAATAATGTATAAATATGGTGAACACTTGTAGTTTAGCAGAGTGCTATCTCAAGCTGCATTGAGATGGTTCTCCTCTTGCAATTGCTCGAATAAACGATCGTGACCTGTACCTGAGACTCCTGTGGTCCATTTGTCAAAGTGACCACAACACTCAGCATTAGCCCTGGCCTCCAGCAATCCTCTGACTGCCAGCGCCCAGGGCGCTCTCTGCCTCCACCTGCTCCTCAAGAGACTGTGAAGTGCCCTCATTGCTGTGCTAGCCATGGATCTAATGCCCACCGAGGTGCTGGTATCTGCGCTGGCACCTGGTTGTTATAACACAGCAGTTGGTAAAGGCTGAATTGTTTAAATCCCACAGGGAAACTTGAACAACTGTCATTAACTATATTTTCAATTGGTATGTTTGAGATACAGCTCTGAATTCAGGAATAAGACCATCTCATCTTGAAAGGTTTTTTATATAAAACTAAATTAAACATTTATTAATTTAACAACAAATTAAACACATACACATGTCTACAAATTACTACCATAATAACTTTTAAACAAAATTCCCAAATTAATCATTCCCAGGTAAATCTTCACCAAGGCAACAGAAACATATAGACATTAGACAGACACTAGGCAAAGCACATTTGACCTTACAAATTCAAAATGAGTTTCTTTCCAATTTGTTTTCTTTGCAGACACAGTTGCAGGCTTACAGGATGGTTAGATCTTAAATGCCTCAGACCTACACACACAAACTCCCTTCTGTTTATACCTAGCTTTTCCTTTGAAAGTAAATTTTCCATGGTATCCTAGGGAAGAATTTTCTCCCTGTTGGGGAAAAGTGCAGGAGTGGGCACGGACAGGCATGCCTCCGATCAGAGGCACACTGCCATTTTACGTGGGCGGGCCAATTAAGGCCGGCCCAGCGTGACGTCCGCCAGGAAGCGCTATGCGCTCCATGTGCGGGCTGGAGGGTATTCCCTCAGCCAAGAGTGTGCTCATCTCCCTGAGGCTCAGGGAGATCGGCTCCAGGTGTAAAAATGGTAAAGGTACAAAAACAAACTTTCCCTGACTGGTCCCCTCATGTGACACTGTCACATGAGTTGGGACATGTCCATCACTTTAAATCAAATATTTATTAAATTTTTAAAAACCCTCATGAAACCTCATCCCGCCCATGGATGAGGTTTCATGCTTTTCCTGAAGCTGGCCAGGGCTCCTGGCCTGCCCGCCAACCCAAAAGTTGGATGGGCAGGTCCATTAATGAGTTTAGTGACTTTGTCAATGGCCTCAATTGGCTGTTGACAGGTCGGCGGGTGCACAGCTGATTTGGCTGCGCCACCGCTGACCTGAAACTTGAAATGATGCGGGGTGACATCAGGAGTTCCGCCCAACGTCATCCCGCATCATTTTACGAGTCGGCGAGCGGGACCCGCCCCCCCACCGCTCACCGAACTCAATGTCCTGACCCTAGGCTTTTAACATCACAGCTTCTAACAATAACATTTTCATCCCACTAATTTTAGAAATAATATAGACACATTTCTTGGCGTTTCCCAGCTAGGTGCAAAATTTTACCCATTCTTTTGAATGCTTTATTCAACAAATGCAAGTTTACACTTTACCTTCCCCCCCTTACGTTTATCTAATTAACATCTCAAAACTACTATACATCAAAGCACCCACTCAAGCTGTCTTAAATCCAATTAAGCCACATAGAGACACACACATGGACACACACATGGGCCGGAATATTGCCGTTGGGCGTGCGGGTGTGGGCTCAACATGCCGATGCGCAAAATGGCACGCGATGATGTCAGGCGTGCATCCCAATGTCATCACGGATCTGTTAGATATTTCGCTCAGAGGGCGTGCGCCGGAGGCGGCTGTGCGCCCAACGAAATGTCAAAGGCCTATGAAGGCCATTAAAAAGCCAATTAAAGTTGTTAGCAATGCTGCCCATCCAACCTTAAGGTTTCCGGACAGGCAAAAAGCCTAAGCGGCCTTCACATTTTTTAGGAAACCTCATCCATGGGCAGGATGAGGTTTCCTGAAGGTTTTAGAAGATAATTAATTAAATTTTGTGCAATTCACAAACATGTCCCAGCTCATGTGGCACTGTCACATGAGGGGACATGTTTAAATAATTTTTAACTTTATTATTTAAAAACTTTCATTATGTACTTAATCTCCCTGAGGCAGCTCTGTGCCTCAGGGAGATTGCTGTGCTCTTTTGTGCACATGCGCAAAAGAGTGCAGGACCCGACTCTCCCTCCTCCCCCCATCCACACAGGCAGCGCACTACTAGCCATGCCTCACCCTGGGCGGGTCATAATTGGCCCGCCCACATAAAATGGCAGCGCGCAGCCGAACGCGGGCGATCGGTTCCACATCTGCCCCTGCCCGCTCCCGCCCAGC
The DNA here is from genome assembly GCF_964194155.1 of Cetorhinus maximus. Classification (NCBI taxonomy): domain Eukaryota; kingdom Metazoa; phylum Chordata; class Chondrichthyes; order Lamniformes; family Cetorhinidae; genus Cetorhinus; species Cetorhinus maximus. The sequence continues at coordinate 33,114,087 of NC_135887.1, read as the reverse complement.
CCGCCTGACATAGATAAGTTTCTGGCCATAGACACAGACCCTGCTAGAATTCCAACTTTAAAACATAGTTTCCAGTAACATTATAGACATTAATATCCCTTCATGGGCGGAATTTTCTGGCTGGCGGGGGAGGGCGGAGTGGGAGCGGGCGCAAGAGGGCATGGGCCCAATCACCGCCCACGATCGGATCCGCGCCGCCATTTTACACGGACGGGCCAATTAAGGCCCGCCCAGCGTGAATCGTGGCTCCTGAGGACAGTGGGAGTGGGCAGGTGGCGGTGGGATTGCAATGCCCGCCAGGTCCAATGGCGACCTGGCGGCCTGTTTTAAAAAGCTGATGCAGCCTTTCCAAGACTGTTAATCATGGTCAGTGGATGGGCTTCCCAAAGCGCTGCTGGTGAGCAGGCCAGGCAGGAGGGTAGGGCAGGGGGGCTCTGTGTCCCTTTTTCTGATGATTGCCTTGCTGCTGTTCTCAAGAAGGTGGCACATGACCTTCACATATCCAGATGTGCCTGGGAGAAGGTGGCGGAGGTGGCGGAGATCGTGAGCTCCCGCGATGTGGTACGATGCACCTGGATCCAGTGTCACAAGCGCTTCAATGACCTGTTGCGCTCAGGAAGGGTGAGTACCATGTTGGCACTGGTCACTTAACCCAGCAGGTCGGCTTACCCCACCCTGGTGCCCACCCCCCCACCCCCGCAAGTCTGAGTGTAGTGACTGCATTGAATCATTGACGGCCTGTGTCCTTCGTTGGGTGAGCCAGCAGATATTGCCCATGCCGAGGTCACCCTGAGAGGTTGGTGAAGAGATGGGTTCTGCACCCGCAGCATGTGGTACACTGAGACCCACATTGCTGTTTTGGGGGCAACCTGGAGGAGCTGCACCTAGGCACTGTGCTGGAACTTCAGGACATGTCAAAGTCAGTGTGATGACATGCTGGGAGGGGAGCTTCAAGGTGGCGTGGCACCAAGCGATCTGCTGTCCTCTGCGCTCCACGTGCTTGCGCCTCCTTGCTATGGAAGGTTAGACCGTGTAGTGCCTAATGTGATGTAGGCAGCATTTGGCCAAGTGGGTAGGGACAGGCCTAGCATCTTTGTGTGAGTGTTCGACAGCAGTGGGGTGAGGAGGCACTGGAGCCTGCAATGTCCCACTCTGGTTGGGGTGGACCGTCCGCAAAGAGAGTCCAGGTACAAGTAGCACTAATCATTGCTCTTCTCTCCTTTCCAGGAGAAGAATGCACATAATGCAGCCGAGTGGATGAGGACTGAGGGCGGGCCGGCACAGTTAGCGATTCTCAGCCCCTTCGAGCAAGAGGCCCTAGATTTGGAGAGGCACCATGTGCCCAGGTCCATCGGTGTCGGTGAGGCTGGGGTGCCACGGGCAGGTATGTTTTCCCAGCAGTGAGGTCACCATTGTTCTCCCAGCAGCCATGACAGTGCTGAATGTTCAGTGATTGAAGTTTGCAACATAGCTTGACCATCGCTTATGGAGGATGAGCGCGTAATGATCCGGGGGTTAGGGATACACATTGACATTGTCTCCACGTTAACTGATCTAATGTCCTTGTTCCTCCTTTCAGCATCAGTGGAGCAGGGCCGGGAGGAGGAGCAGCAGAGGCCCCCTCTCACACCTGAGGGCCCTGAAGTCTCACCAGCGTCACACCATCTCTGCCAGGTAGTCACCAGCGCAGATACTAGCACCTTGGTGGGAATTAGGACATCAGATCGTGTCCCGGGGCACAGCGGTGAGGGCACTTCACAGTTGCTGGAGGAACTGGCAGAGACAGAGAGTGCCCATGGCGCCAGCAGTCGGAGGACTGCAGGGGACTAGGCACGTGCTCAGTCGGTGCCTGATGATGTGCCTCTGGAGCCGACCGTGATGCAGGAAGCACAGGAAATGAGGCCGGGTGCGTGGGAGCATCTGGGGGAGATACATGAGGCTATGCTTGGCTTGGTGTTTCTGGTGGAGGAGTCTATGCGGGCTATCGCCGAAGCTATGAGCCTCATGTCTGAGCGCCATGCATCCTCCATGGAAAGAGAGGTGACTCATGGAGAGGTTCCTCCAGGAGACCCATCAGGGCTTCCTGGGGATGCGCTCGGATGAGCAAGCCCTCACATCAGCACTGACCTCAGCTGGTCAGTGCCAGTGTGGGAAATGGTCTGACACCAAGTTTCCCAGCTCGGTGCCCTTCCATCCACGGTGAGCAGGGAGGTCCAAAGCGACATCACGTCGGTGCAGCAGCTGCCTGTCATCTCTGCGGGCACCTCTCAGGGCACTCCGGATGAGGGTGGCAGATCCTCCACCCCTCTGCCAGTGACTGTTGCATTTGGTGAGGCTAAAATGACTGGGGAGGTGCCAGCTATGGAACTAGCAGCTTCCTCCCAGGCGGGGCCAGCACAGGCTCCATGGGCCAGAGGACAACCGCCAAGGTCATCGAGGCCAACAGGACAGCAGAGTCAGCAGCTGTCTCAGATGCCACTCCCAGCAAGGGGACAGCACCAAAACGTAGCACCCGAAAACATAAACATAAGGCATCTTAGGCACACCACGGGTTTATCATTGGTGCTTTTGTGTTGGCCTGCAATGAGGCCTTTATGAGTTGCTGTGTTTTTTAACACCTTTTTTATTTTGTTTCATTAAGTTTCTTTGGTTGCAATATTAAATTCAGACATGTCACCATGGCTGAGAGTGCCCCTTTTCTTCTGCAGGTGGATGGTTTCCAATAATGTAATGTGTTTTGTGGGACATTCAGCTTTATTAACAAGGACCTTAGTTAATATTCCTATCCAGGCAGATTTTGCACATAGGTCTCGAATATGGACCATGCAGCCCAGGCTTGTCCTGGAGGTCCATATGTGGTGTGCTAGCTGAAGGTTTGTTGGATTAAAGCCTCCCGGATGTCTCTGCCTCCCTGGAGTATGCCCGGGTCAGCGTCTACCACCTCAGCATTTCCCTGTGCATGCTCATCCTTGGACTCATTGCTGGACTCATTGTGTGCAACTGCAGCCAATGCGTCTACGTCCTCATCGTCCACACCATTCCAGTGCAAGGTTGTGGAGAGCGCAGTGTGCAACCACTATCAGCGACGCACGTTCTGGGGGTTACTGGAGTGCACCCCCTGAGTGGTCCAGGCATCAGAAGCGCATCTTGAGAAGACCAATGGCTCTCTCCACCACAGCCCTTGTGGAGGCATGGCTCCTATTGTACCGCTGCTCAGCTTCTGTTCTTGGATGGCGGAGAGGTGCCATGAGGCACCTTCTGAGGGGACAGCCCTTGTCACCCAGCAGCCATCCATCCAGCCGGGCTGGAGCACTGAAGAGCCCTGGCGCCTGGGAGTGTCTGAGGATGTAGGTGTCTTCGGAGCTGCCTGGGTACCTTGCTCAAACTTGAAGAATCAGCATCCTGTGATCACACACTATCTGCACGTTCATGGAGTGGAAGCCCTTCCTTTGACAAAGGCACCGGGCTCACCTGCTGATGCCTTGATGGCCACATTGGTGCAGCCTATTGCACCCTGGACGCGGGGGAAGCCAGCAATGGCCGCGAAGCCTCTGGCTCACTCTGTCTGGCTTGCCTGGTTCCAACGGTAAAGGATAAAGGTCAATGCACGCCTGTACCTGCTTGACACAAGTGTGAACAGCTGATTGGGAGACACCGCAAAGATCATCCACTGACCCCTGGAAGAAGCCAGAGGCATAGAAGTTGAGGGCAGCTGTGATCTTTAGAGCCACTGGCATAGGGTGTCCACCCACACAGTTTGCGGAGATCTCAGGCCCAATCATCTGACAGATATAGTTGACTGTCTCCCTTGAGAGACGGAGTCTCCTTCGGCACTGCACCTCAGACATATTGAGGTAGCTGCTTCGCCGCCTGTATACTCTGGCAGCAGGATAGTGGTGTCTTCTGCGGCCCCTTCCGCCTTGGACTACCTCTTGGCCCTGCACCCCTTGTGCCTGCTCCTGGCCTCCCAAAGGTGGCTCCCCTGGAGGCTGAATGTGCACTCCTGGCCTCCTCCCCCTTCTAGCCCTCCCTCCCTCTTCAGAGGAGGTGCCTCCAGTGGAGAGTTCAGCACCCATTCCCAGGCTAGGGGAAGGCTTCCTGAAACATGCTCTTCCTCACTGCAGAGTGCTGATCTGAAGGTTGTGAGTCCAGACCAAGCAGCTGGTATGCGTTTTGAAGTATTGCATATCAGACTGGCAAGAATCAGTAACTTTGAAAAAACAATATTTGACAGATCACACTCACGACCCCACTGAGCCCTCTTATCCTGCCCGTGGTTGAGGTTTATACAAATGTGTCCTACTCACCTGCCCATTGCGCCCGTGCGCCAACCCAAAGATTACACGGGTGCCGAAAAATTGCTGTCGATTGGCACCTCAAGGGCCTCAAGTGGCCGGTTAATTAATGGCTGGTGCGCATCGGAGATCGTCACGTGCCCGCCCAACGAAATGTCGCGATGGCACGTGATGACGTTGGGACACTTGGGACAACGTCACCGCGCATCATTTTACACATGTGCATGCGGGGCCCACTCCTGCACGCCAACGGGAAAATTCTGCCCCAGGACTTCCCCCTCCCTATCAAAAAATAAACCGACATAATTCTAAAAGATAGCTTCATTTCTAATAACCCATTTTACACTATCTCCTCTGCTTATTACACTATTACATTCCCAGATACATGCATTAACAGAACTATATACATATATATATATATATACACAAGTCCTTGGTATCAATAGAAATCACTCCAATCCAGTGCCCAGGTTTTTCAAAATGTCCAATTTTCCTTTTTAGCTTCAAACGCTTGATCATACATATGCAAACAGATTTTCTCTACCGCCAACATGTATAATGTGTAGATTAAGTGGTTGCAATAATAGACTCCACCTGAAAAGTCTTGCACTTTTGTCTCGAAATTTGTCTAAAAACTTCAAAGGATTGTGGTCTGTATAAACAGTTGTTTCTGATTAATTGTTTGCAACATAAATTTCAAAATGCTGCAATGCTAACACCAAACCCAACATCTCTTTCTCGATCATTGAATATCTTTTCTGTTGTACATTTAGCTTCCGTGAAAAATACGCTATCAGTTTTCAGTTCCAGCGTCCCCCTCTTGTAACTGTTCGGCCCCAATGCCTATATTGTTCATGTCAGCGGCCAATTTAAATTGCTTGGCATAATTGGGTACTGCCAAAACTAGTGTCATAGTTAATACAGTTTTCAGACTGTCAAATGACTTCTGACACTCCAGTGTCCATTGAAACTTCTTGCCCTTTTTTGATAGTTCAGTCAGTGGAGCAACCACGCTGCTAAATTTTAGTACAAATTTCCGGTAAAACCCAATTCATTTAAATTTTCAAGCGCTCCCTCATTATCCAATTTGATTAGTGGAAAATAAATTTCAGAGGCCTGCACTTCTACCTCTTTCTCATCATCCACCATCACTAATACCTCTTTTTGGTAATTTTCCCTGTCAAAGTACTTTTTAAGCATATTTACATGACACGCCCTCTGCTTCTTTCTTCTCTCTGGAGTATTTACCAAATAATTTCCTTCATTCGATTTCTTTTCAACCCTGTAAGGTCCACTAAACCTTGAATTTTATGAATCACCTAGTACTGGTAACAGAACTAGCACTTTCTCTCCATAAACAAAACTGCGAGCTGTCACTTTCTTGTCTGCCTTCATGTTCATTACTTGCTGTGACATTTTTAAATGTTCCCTAGCCAACTCACATGCTCTGAACAATCTTTCCTTGAAAGTTGATATGTAATCCAGGAGAATAGTTTCTGATTTTTGATCCACCAATTCCTCATAAATCAATGTCAGGGTTCCCCTTACCTCATGACCATAAACTAGTTCAAAAGGGCTAAAACCAGTTCACGCATTAGGAGCATCTCTAATCGCAACTCATGAGAATGGAATTCCCCCATCCCAATCCTGTGGATAATCCTGACAGTACGCTCTCATCATGGTTTTTAAAGTTTGTTGCCATCTTTCCAAAGCGCCTTGTGACTCCGGATGATAAGCTGTTGACTTAAGCTGTTTTTTCCCCAAACTGGTCATTACTTCCTTAAACAGCTGTGACATAAAATTTGACCCCGTGATCTAATTATAATCCTTAAGTAGACCATATCTTGTAAAAAAAAAGAATGAGTTAACTCCTCCAGAATCTTCTTGGTTATAATATTTCTTAAAGGTATCGCTTCAGGAAACCTGGTAGGCACATCCATTATTGCCAGTAAGTACTGATTCCACTTTAAGTCTTAGGGAGGGGTCATCCACAATCAATAATGACCCTGATAAAAGGTTCGTCAAATGCTAGTATTGGGATTAAAGGCACCATCTTAATCACTGCTTGTGGTTTCCCTGTTACCTGACATGTGTGACATGTTCTACAGAATTTGACTACATCCCTATGCAATCCTGGCCAATAAAAATGTTACTGTACTTTTACCTGTGTCCTTCTAATTCCTAAATGTCCCCCCATTGAAATTTCATGAGCAATTCTCAGAATCTCATTTCTATATCCAACTGGGATAACAATCTGATGCACCTCACTCCAGCTTTCATTTGCTGAAACATGATATAGCCTCCATTTTCTCATTAAAATATCTCCCTTAAGGCAATAACACACTAGAATACACTTTGCTTCTGTTTCTGAGTAAGCTGCCTGATATAACTGTTTTAATTGCAAATCATGTTTCTGTAACTCCACTAGCCTCCTTGAGTTAAACACTTCAGCTGAATTGCCCTGTAGTCTTTCCTCCTGAACAATGTAATCAAACGCAATGCCAGCTAATTGGATTCCAACACCTACTTCCCGCCTTTGAACTGCCTGCCCTTTGTGTTTTTTTTGTTTCAACCTGGGTGCCTGTGATCTCATTATCACATAATCTGGAAACAATCCAGGATGCTCTCTCTGTAACACCTCTGTTGAAAACACTTCTACAAGTTGCTCAACTACCATAGGCATCACCCACATTTGTGATCCAGCTATATCATTACCCAGAATAAATTGAACCCCTGCAATGGGCAATTTTTCCACTACTCCAACAATAACTTCACCTGCTTTCCATTTACTCTTTAAATGTACCTTCCACAATGTAATAGGTTTAGCATGTCCTGAACTCCACTTATTATCACCTGTTCCTGCAATACTCCCTCTGAACAACAAATGTCACTATCGCACAACATTAAGGATTGACTAGCCCCTGTTTCTCTGAAAATTTTAACATCTTTACCCACTCTAACCTGTACACATGGAAAGACTTTTCCTTCACACACAAAATCTTTAAACATTTCTGCAATGCTCTTCCCAGAATTCTCTTGGGTAAACTTTGAACCCATTCCCACTTATTTACCCATCACTGATTCTCCCTGTTTTACCTGTATGCACACCATTGGTTTTTCCTGTGCCTGAATCTCAGAACCTGCAGTACTTTTATTTCCAGAACGTTTCTGCACCCCAATAATTCCAACAGGTTTTCCCATTAATTCTCCACACACTGACTTTGTGTGCCCCACTTTATTACAATGAAAACACCTCAATTTTTGAATGTCACTCCTACCTTCAGCACTTCCTTTTTATTCTGCGAAAAAACTTCCTGGGAATTTCCAAGCTACACCTCTTCCCGGACTATCCACCTTCATTTCACTTTCTCACTTTCTTTCCTTTTCAGATTTAAATGGGTGGCAGAAGAAAGGTTTAGCTCATAATCATCAGCTATCTCTGCTGCCTGTCTTACCATTTGAATCCTCTGTTCCTCCACATGACTTCTCACTACTGAAGAAATTGAATCTCTAAATTCTTCCAAAAGAATCACTTCTCTAAGAGCTGCATATGTTGTCTGTATTATTAATGGCCATATCCACCAGTCAGGATTACTTTGTTTTACTCTCTCAAACTCAATATAAGTTTGCCCAGGCTATTTTCTCATATTCCTAAATTTCTGCCTGTATGCTTCAGGAACCAACTCATGTGCATTCAAAATAGCCTTTTTCACCACATCATAATTCATCAATAGTTCTTCAGACAGCAAAGCAACTTAGGCTGTAACAAAAATGTCCACCAACTTAGGCTGTAACAATAATGTCCAGCTTTCCTGTGGCCATTTCATCTGTTTAGTTATCTTATCAAATGAAATAAAGAATGCTTCAATATTTTTTTCCTCAAACTTTGGAAGAGCTTGTACAAATTTAAACATCTCCCCACTGGGTTTTAGGTTAAAGGTTTTTTCATCATCAGAACTCTCCTCAGAATCTGAGATCTCTTTTTTTAACTTCCAACCTTTTAAGCAGGTATTCTCTTTCTCTTTCTTTCTCCCTTTCCCTTGCCTCTAATTCAAGTTTTTCAGTTCCTTTGCTTGTTCAAGTTCAAGTGTCTTCATTTGTAACTGAAGTCTCACTACCTCCAGTTGTGGCTCACTAGTGTCAGGTAGCACTTACAACTGTAGATGTTGTGCTATATCTTTAATTATATCTGATTTCCTAGCCCCCGCAGGTAACCCCAATTGTAATTTATCCACCAACACTGATAAATTGTTCTTTTTGTAACTCAATCAGAGTTATGTTTTCTAGTCCAAGACACATCTTGGCAATTGCCAAAGCCATCTTGCAGTCTCACCACTTATAAAAAACCTCACCAACTCCTGAATTCAAAATGCTTCTTGTACTCGTAACTTTAAGATTCACCAGGCAGAATTTTCCCTTTGGTGAGCAGGGGCAGGCCCCACTTGCCGACACATAAAATGACATGTGGTGATGTCGGGCGGGTGTCCTGACTTCACCGCGTGTCATTTAGGTTTTCAGTTCGGCGGGCGCACAGCTGAGTCAGCTGCACACCCACTGAACTGTCAAAGGCCTATTAAGACCTGTTAAAAAATAATTAAAGTAATTAACTGAGCTGCCTGTCCAACCTTAAGGTTGGACGGGCAGGCAAAGAGCCCAGGCTGCCTTTGCATTTTTCATGAAACCTCATCCACAGGCGGGATGAGGTTTCATGAAGTGTTTTAAAATCTAATAAAAATGTATACATTTATTCTTTGACATGTCCCAGCTCACGTGATAGTGTCACATGAGCGGACATGTTTTAAAAGTGTTAAAAACCTTCTGTTGAAAACTTTAGCACTGAAACAAATCTCCCTGAGGCAGCTCCGTACCTCAGGGAGATCTTTGTGCTCTTTCGTGCGCGTGCATAATAGAGTGCAGGGAACCTCTCAGGGAATCCCCCCCCGACCCGCCCAGGGAATGCTCAGCGCTTCCTGGTGAGCGTCACGTTGGGCGGGCCTTAATTGGCCTGCCCAGGTAAAATGGCAGTGCATCCCTGATCGGGGGTGCCGATCGGGTTCATGCCCACCCCGCCTGCCCCCGCACAACCCCTCCAACGGAGGGAAATTTCTGGCCACCAACTCCAAACCAATCAAGGAATTACAAATATTATCCCGGATGAGCCCCCAGTTGTTATAACACAGCAGTTGGTAAAGGCTGAGTTGTTTAAATCCCAGAAAGAAACTTGAACAACTGTCATTACCTATATTTTTAATTGGTATGTTTGACATGCAGCTCTAAATTCAGGAATAAGACCACCAAGCCTCGAAAGGTTTTTTATATGAAACTAACTTAAACATTTATTAATTTAACAGCAAATTAAACACATACACATGCCAACAAATTACTAACATAATAACTTTTAAACAAAGTGCCCAAATTAATCACTCCCAGGTAAATCTTCACCAAGGCAACAGTAACACATAGGGCAGAATTTTACGGCCCCGCTTCAGCGGGGACGGGGCCGTAAAATGCAGCGAAACATTCTAAACCTCATTGGCTTCAGCGGGAACATAAAACCCCGCTGCTGTAAAATTCAGCCCATAGACCTTAAACAGACACTAGGCAAAGCACATTTGACCTTACAAATTCAAAATGAGGTTCCTTTTAATTTATTTCCTTTACACAGTTGTAGGCTTACAGGGTGGTTAGATCTTAAATGCCTCAGACCAACAGACACAAACTCCTTTTTGTCTATACCTAGCTTTTCCTTTGAATGTAATGTCACATCTTCTAACAATAACATTTTCATCCCACTAATTTTATGAGTAATATGAATACATTTCTAGTGTCTTCCAGCTAGGTGCAAGATTTTACCCATTCTTTTGAATGTTTTATTCAACAAATGCAAATTTAAACTTTACCTTCTCCTCCTTACGTTTATCTAATTAACATCTCAAAATTACTATAGATCAAAGCACCCAGACCAGCTGGCTTTAATCCAATTAAGCCACACACAGACACACACATAGACACACACACAGACACACACATAGACACACACACAGACACACACATAGACACACACACAGACACACACACAGACACACACATAGACACACACACAGACACACACACAGACACACACACAGACACACACATAGACACACACACAGACACACACACAGACACACACACAGACACACATAGAATTCCAATTTTAAAAAATAATTTCCAGTAACGTTATAGACATTAATATCTTTTCATGACACTGGTTCAGAGAGCGGGTGTGACACAGGTGCGTGTGAAGGCTGGCAGTCCTCATCAGGGGTGGCTCTTCGGGGTCCTGTAATTGAATGCATGCTGGCAAATCTAAGGGAGGACAACTAAACATCATTCATTTATATCAGCACACTGTCGCTGTACCTGCCAGCCACCTTGGTGGGACAATTGAGATCTGCATCATGATGCCATAGTCTTTCAATGATCAATGGGGAATCCAGTTTTTAGGCTCTCATCAATGATGAGACTACACAAGAAGGTTTTCCCCATCCGAAACTCTCCCCTCTATGCACTGCACGCTTACCTTCACCTGACACCCCAGTTTCACTGTGGTTGGTTGACCGAGGTGCATGGTGCCTCTGCAGCTCCAAGGCCTCCTGCTGGAATCTGAATAGGATTAGGAGGTTTGGGGGCCTCCGCCTGTCCATGGCCTTTCAATGTTGTTATATGATTACCATATCACATTGTATTTAAGACCGAGATAGATAGGTTCTTGATTGGTAAGGGGATCAAAGGTTACGGGGAGAAGGCGGGAGAATGGGGTTGAGAAACTTATCAGCCATGATTGAATGGCGGAGCAGACTTGATGGGCCGAATGGCCTAATTTCTGCTCCTATGTCTATGGTCTTATGGGTCATCTTCTCCTGAAAGGACAGAGGAGCATGGGTTAGTCCACTCTCTGCCTGCAGTGCCATTGCAGCCTGGCCAACTCCACCTGAGGAACACCTTGCAGGGCACATCTGAGTCCTGGTCCTCGAGTCACAAGGCGCTCAGTTCAGGCAGCCAGAGCTCACCCCCTTGGCCAACTCCAGCATCATTGACAGTCGGCACTCAGACTCTAAAATCCCTGAGCTCCACGTGGGATGGCCAGCCCTTAACATTTGAACACACTGATCCATGCCAACATGGTACCCAACCTTCGCGAACGCGGCAGGTTGTTAAATCTTTTGCAGCTCTGCTCCCATGTGCGCCGCACAACATCATGGCTGCTGACCTGCACTGCCATCTCCTCCCAAGCTCCTTTTATTAGGTGTGGTGGCCTCCTCCTTCCATCTCTGAGGACAAGGAGGACCTCCAGGAGGACCGTGACACACTCGTCCAAAAACCGGGGTGCCGAGTGCCCACCCGACCTGCCCCCCCCGCCTGGCATCCACAGCTGCACTTGAGGCCATAATTTCGGTGTTCAGAACGCTGCAAATATGCTCCTCCCTGGCAGCCTTCAAGGAGCTGCCAAAGCCGTTTGTAAACTGGCCACTAGGTCACCATTGGACCCAGCAGCTGACAGGCCCATGCCCACGCTCGGCCCTTCCTGACCATTGGGAAGACAGGAGGGCCTTAATTGGCCAGCCAGTGTGAAATCACGGTCGGGGGCCGATTGCGGGTGGCAGCCCATTTCCCTACCAGTCGCGGGCCTGCCGATCCACCCACCCGTCAAGGGTTGAATTCAGGCCCATATTGTTGATGAATCAACCAGGAGCTCTTATCACAGGCATAAAAATATGTGCAAGAAAAATTCTCTGTGAACCAATCCAGCTGAGGATGAGGTATTTGTGAGTGCTAATGACCAGAGATACTACATTATTAAATTAGCAAATATGGAGGTGTAGATCTTTTGTAAATGATGCGATGGAAGGGCAAAATTTTCCTTTTGATCACCAAGGTAAGCCATTGTTGAATTCAGCACCGTGGGAGGTAATTACAGGAAGGTGAGCAATGCACCTGTATCCTACTTGTACAAAATGCAATGGTGGAAGTTCTTTTTGGGAATTAGCAGGAGCATGTGTGGGACCTCTTGAAAAGGCTGGCGACAAGAGGACAAAGGCTGGCAGTGCAATGAAGAAAATATTGCATAACTTTCTGCCCTATAAGGCAGGATTCAGACAAGAAAATCATTATAAAAGCTAATGGGAATGTCTGCCAGCACATCCACTAGCTGACGAGGTTGAATAAAAATATCATATGGTCTAAACCTACACTGTAATGCAGAAATGCACAATGCTCTGCATGTGGTAAAGTACTAGTTTTTACTGAAGCAAAGCACAGTTCTAATGAACGGTTATCAACCTGAAACATTAACTTTGTTTCTCTCCACAGATGTTGCCTGCCCTGCTGAGTATTTCTAGTATTTTCTGTTTTAATTTATAATGAGCCAGAAATACTGAGGAGTGGCAATCCGTCTGTGATTGCCTCTCCTTTATACTTACCTTAATTGGAAGCTGCGCATTTCTAACCCGACATTCTGACTCGGGCCTGCTAAGAAATGTGCAGCGTACCAGCTCCTGGGACCCTTCAGTGCAGGGCAGCAGCATCAGGGGAAGTCAAGCCACACTTCCTTTTCACAGAACCAGCTGCAATAAAGCAGGTAAGTTTCAAGGTCCCAGCCATTTTGAGAAGCCAGGGAGAAAATAAGCGTGTAAAGTAATTGGGTAGGATGGTGGGGTTGGGGGGAGTGTGGTAGGATTGGTCAGAGCATGGTGGTAGGATGGGTTAGAGGAAGTAGGATGGGTCGGGGGGTTGGGTGGTCAGTGGCGGGGGCTTGAGGGGGCAATTGGATGGTGAGGGAATACTCAGGGGAGTGGAGGTGTAGTCAGGTTTTTGGGAGGGTCATCAGGAGGTTTTCGGGGTGGTGTGGGTAGTCAGGGGATGGGGTTGTCAGGGTTAGTCAGGGGGTCAGGAGGGTAGTTGGGGGGTTGTGGGGGTGGCAGGGTAGTTGGGGGATAGTCAGGGATTGGGAGGGTAGTCCGGGGATGGGTGTTGGTAGGGGGATGAAGGGGTAGTCAGGTGGGGGTGGCATGGGGGCATGGTCAGGGGTTGCAGTGGAGGTTAGTTATCCGGGAGTTAGTAGTGATTTTCATCCTTCTAACTTCTTCTGGGTAACTATTCTGCTAAGAGTCAAAAGCATCTGAAGTCTCCAATTTAAAACAGAGTTTCAGATGGTTCCCTGTGCAGGGTAATTGCCAATCAGAACTTCCCAGGTAATTGCCATGCAGGCTTGCTTTTCCTGTTTGTGTGATTATATACAGTAATATCATTATAATACAAACAGTATCTTGCAGTAAAATATGCCTTATGGGCACATCTTTAACGTCACTACATGATCAACAATTAACTGAGTGAAATGTTATGATAATCATCCCAGATTTGCATTAAGTGCGGTAGCAGGCGTGAAAAGAGTAGTTTCATCCGCTGGCCACAATGGTGGGTTTTCGTGCCATATTGTCCCATTCCTGACGTGTCCTGCCTCATTAATAATGTATTCAGGGGAAACATTCTAGATCGCTGGCAGGCAGGCGCGGATTTGCCTGCCATGCCATGACTTGAGCACTTCCTCACTCTGGGCGCCGTATTTAAATTGCACTGGAGTGCATGTCTACTTCATGTCTTCAGACCAGGACTGTTCCAGGCAACAGATGGCCCCGAAAGCAAAGAAGATGGCAGCCCCAAATTCAATGACGCCTCTTTTGAGCAATTGCTGGACACAGTGGAAGACCGCCATAACGTCCTCTACCCTCACTCTGGCCGCAGGGGGTGCACTAGAGTCATCAATCCAGCCTGGGAGGTGGTGGCAGTGGTGGTCAGCGCCACTGCAGCATGGAGGAGGTCAGTCATCCAGTGCAAGAAGAGAGTAAATGCTCTCATTCATTCCGCCAGGTTAAGTCAACCACCCCATCAGTCTCAACTCACACACTCACAAACCCATCTCACATCCACAGGGATCTCATACCTCAAGGGACAACACCACTAACTCTCAGACACACCCTCACATCTCCTCTGGAACTCACGTCCATGGCTTCGCTCACCACTCAAACATTCCACGCAGTGCCATGCATCCTGATCACATTCTCTCCATCTGTTTTCTTGCAGGAGTAGCTGGCTCACAACAGAAGCAAGAGGTCCCAGACCGGGGGTGGAGTGGCCTAGATTAGGCCCCTCCCTCACTTTGAGGAGCGTGCCATCGTGCTGACTGATGAGGACATGGACCGTGCCTGCGGCGATGGTGAGGTCGGCGGCGAACACCCATGTGAGGAATCTGCATCACATCATCCCTCTCTCAACGCAACTGTGAGTGCTCGCTCTCCTGCTGCTGCCATGCAATATTTACCTCAACTTTGGTTCACAGGGAGCTCTGCCAAGCGACCGACACCCTCAGCCAGCCAGTCCCTCAGCTCCATCCACATCCTCACCTCCAGCCAAGAGGACACCTCCTCCATTGAAGAGCTGGAAATAAGCAGCCTGGAAGACCCATCACAGCACTTACCCACATCCTCCGCCAGCACAGAGACACACATCTCGGCGGGACCTAGATCTAGAGCAGGCTAGGGTTCACAATCTGGTGGTCACCACATGGACATGTGTCTGCAGCAGGAGGAGGTAGGTTCATTCGAGATCACTGGCACTCTGGGGACTGCTAGGGGTGAGGCATCTGTAAGTTCTGAGTCAGATGACGAGTGCAATAATCTAGGTGTACCGGTCAGGTTTCTTATTAGAAACAGTAAACTTTATTTACAGAGCTCCTGATGAAGCTACATGCTTGAACCAAGTCCACGACTAGAAAACTCCACTTCTAAGATTACCCATGCTTCGAGCTGATTCGTCTGTACGGTCATATGATACCCAAAATAGTAAGAAAGGTTTTACTTACAATCACTACATCGAGCCTTTGGATTTCGCCTTCCAACTCATTTTGGAGAGTCAGCTGAAGGCAGGGGAACATTACGCCGAGCTGTTGGAAGCCACAAACAGAGTGGCACGCGAATCAGACGAGTGCTTCCGTCTGCTCTCTGATGAAATGGTGCCCCCATGTATGCATATGGAGGTCTCCATGGGAAGGATGGCAGACGCCATGGAGACTCTGATCCAGCAGAATACAGAAATGCGTTCAGACCTGCTCTTCATCACGGTAGCCATGTGTGAGTTGCTGCAGTTTAACGCAAGAGGGAAATGGGGCATCTCGATGTCCCTACAGGTGCTCATTCCCCTCGAGGAGTCAGGCCGGGGTCCTCGGGCACCCGAAGGGAGGAGGAGTGGCAGCTGGAGTCATCCACTCTGGAATCTGAGGGGCTGTCTGCTCTCTCCGAGTCCCCATTTGCATGTGACCCTCCCTCATCCTCATCCTCTGTCACCTCAGAGGGGACAGCTGGCCCACAGGAGGACACCCACAGCAAGACAGGGCCCTCAAGGCCTCGGCTCTCCAGAAGACGCACTCCAAAGCCATCAGAGGCAACGGGGCCAACCATTGCATAGGCTGTCTCCACTCCCGCTGCAGATATTAGGGCAGCACCTAGAAGAAGTGGTAGGCCTAGAAAAGTTAAGAAATTCTGGTCACAAGGGGTTGCATGGGTGAACATATTTTGTCACTTTATAACCTAAAAATATATTCACTTTCACTGAATAATGTTGTCTTTCAGCTTCATTTACAGGCTTCGCGAGTCCAACCCCTGCATTACCCCACCCCCCAACACACTACCACTAACAATTCCGCTGCATTCAGCTGGGCCACCAGTGATTCCGGTGGGAAAAGTGTGAGTGCAGCAGGGCCTTTCGGAGCCTTGTGCAAGCACTCTCCCACGCACGCAGATCCTTCATCTATCACACTCATCTTACTGTCCAGAGAATTTGCAATGCTGCTTGCTGGTGTTCTATTTCAGTTGTCTATCTGAGCTGACCTGCATCTCTGCCCACCACTCCGCACTCCCATGCAGCACCTGTGCCCATGCAACATGAGGCTCCGCTCACTTTCAATTTCAACAATGATGGTCGTGGTGAAGATTTGGATCTGCTCTCCTATCCTTTCCCCTCCCCCAGTCACCCATGTCCTTTATCCCAGCACCGTCGACCTCCCCGGCATCACCTTCCATCTCTCCAACATCCCCTACCAACCCGGACCCTTGTCTTTCCAGGATGTCCTGGTGAATGTGCTCATTCCCTACCTTCCTGAGAATCCCATCCCCATCCACATTCACCTCCTCCTTCCCACAACGAGGGTCCGTTTTGCCTCTGAGTCCCCACCAACCACCCTCGCCATTCCTTCTACCACTATTGATGTACCTTCACCCTTCCAGCTCCCTCTGCCCTCTCTCATACTCATCATTCCCGCCTACCACGCCCACCCTCAGTTCTCTCCCCAGGAGGCAGTCGTTGACTCCACAGGCCCCTCCCTTGCACTTTCACCAGGACATCCCCCACCCCTTACTCCCTCCTCCACCCTTACTACTTCCTACATCCTGACCCCCTCCCCGCCGTGCTCTCTCCTCCCCCTCCCAATGTCACCCCCACGACACCTTCGTTCTTCCCCCTCTCAATCTCACCCCCCGCCCCAACACCTTCATTCCCCCCACCACCCCCCAACCCCACTCCTTGCAGTACACCTTCCTCTCCCACCACCCACCCTGCAGTACACCTTCCTCTGCCCACCTTCGCCGATCATCCGTAGCAGCCAATGGCTAAGACTGTTATGTTCCAAAGCAGACCCAAGACATCAATGGAGACCTCTCACCTTCCGTGAGCTGCTTCATGGTGGAGCCATGTCCATGAGAATCCACCCAGCATGTAATGTGCATGTTCCTCCAGGGTCTGGTAGCTGTAGGACTCCAGCATCTTCTTCTCCTCAGATGTCCGTGATCTGAGCAAGTATCTGGCGTTAAGTCCCAACTCCCACACGTCACATTTGTCTAAACATGTTCTGGGCCGATGTGTTTTCCCGCTGATATAACCGTAATTCGGCATGGGGGGGATGATTTCAGTCAGGCTTTACTTTGCATCCCATTAACAGGCCGCAAATTAGGTTCATGCCGGCCTCCAGCGAGATTTGCATTCCGCCATGGCGGACACCATCGGATGATCCCGCTGTGATTTCACTGCAGTGTGAAACCAATTTTTGGCCTTCTCACCATTTCAGCCTTGTCCCCACCCCCATCTGCCATGACGTCCAACACCAATGGGGCTGGAAAATTCTGGCCAATCAGTCAGCTTCTTAGGGTTGCACAGGTGTGTACACACTTGACTGTCCAATGTGTTACCTACTACTTTCCATCAACTGAATCGTGATCCAAATTAAACTGAAGTACCAGAGTAATCCAAATAGCAATTCTGTTATAATTATGTTTGTCCATTTATGATTAGATTTTGTCAGAATTACTTTTAGTTAATAAATGAGACCTGACTGTTAGTATCTATTTTGCCAAATTTTGCTTTTGCTGTAGCTTACTGCCATTTAGGCTGATCACCCAAACAATGTCTGTGATATTTGCCAGTATTAGTCCCATGTGCCCATCTGACACAAATGTTCTATTATAACCATCTGCTTGTCATATATTGTGCTGAAAGCTTTGTTCAGTAAATAATGCAACGTTTGCCAAATTTACTATGGGAAACAGGATGCTGTGCCTTCGTTAATAATTTGGATGCTTCCTTATTTCCATCTAAAGATGTGGACTTCATTGCTTTTCCATTATATTTATTCAAAGCTCTTATTATCATGGAATACTTATTAGCAGAAAATTTTGCCTTATAATCAACTATAAACAATGGTGACACAGCAAAATGATCCATTATATTCACAGTCCTTATTTTGCAGAACAATTTTATCTTCAGTTTCTTATATCAAAGAACTATTCTGTATAAGAAAAATAACTCCAAGCAAAGTCCTGTGCATTTTATGAATATAGACTTATCTTTGTGGGAAATTTAAAGCAGGAATTTAATCCCAAGGTTTCAATATGGACATAAGGTTTTTGAGATTTATTCTCTGGATTGCCATTTCTTATATTACTTTCCACGACTTTCTGACAGATATTCATTCTGCTCTTTATAACTAAGTAACTTCACATAAGGGAGGTCTTGTGGTGCAGTGATTAGTATTCCTACTCTAAGCCAGAAGCTCTGGGTTTGAGTCCCACACTAGGATTTGATGGCCACGGAAGATGCACTCATAATGAAACCAAACAGATTGATTACCAACCTGTAAATCCTTTCAATACACTATTGCAGGCAATAAGAGTGGGAGATTTTCCTGATCAGCCAGAACCTGCAGAAGACAACAGCAAACCAGTACCTTGCCAAGCATAACCATGGAGCAACACATGGAACTTCATGGTTAGCATCACTGTCTTAAGTGAGGGAGGGAATTTCACATGGAAGCACGTTACTTTATCTTTCACTGCTTTGTTCTAATCACACTCCAAAGTTTTCAATACTGTTTGTTATATTGTTTGACTGTTGCTGCTGTCTGTAAACTACTATGCATGATTTTTTAAATCACAAGTTGGCTCGTGTTAATTTTCAGAGGCAATCCTGCAGTCTATTCTGGAAAAGGCCCTCTGGTCAATCAGAAATTCTGAAAGTGGTTTCACACACAGATGAAGATTCTAATGAGGGTGTAAAGGAATCTCCTTGGACAGCTCTTATTCTTTGTCCTTTTTTTTGTCCATGCTCTCCTTTCCTCTGCTAAAAACATTGGATTAATCTTTAGGCCCCAGCCAAGGCCAGGACGGGAGGCAGGCAGGTGCTAAAAGTAGTGCTGCCAGCGTATATGCCAGTTCCCTCGCTCCATCCCACCCACAGGCTATTTTTCCAGAGGCAGGCTTGGGGGGCATGGGTGCGAGGTGCAGGGCTACCCACCCACATGCAGCATGTAGCTGATCCAGGTTGCTAATGGGCTATTAAAGTGGATTAAATGAGGCTGACTGGGATTTTCCAGTCAGCATCCAGGTCCCCAAACTGAGATAAACTAAGTCAATGTAGCTCTTCAACAGCATCTTCCAAACCAATGACCTCTACCACCTAGAAGGACAAGAGCAGCAGATTATTGGGAGCACCACTATCTGCAAGTTCCCCTCCAAGTCACACACTATTTTGTTTTGGAATTATATTGCTGTTCCTTCACCGTCACTGGGTCAAAATCCTGGAAATCCCTCCCTTTCAGCACTGTGGGTAGATCTACATCACATGGTCTGCAACAGTTCAAGAAGGCTACTCACCACCTCCTTCTCAAAGGCAATTAAGATGGACAATAAATGTTGGCTTTGCCACAATGCCCACATCCCATGAACAATAGCCCAGGAATTGAACCTGGGACGTTTGCTCTAACATCATTTGCCAATACGTTGAACAGTGCCTTTGCCTACAAAGCCATTCAGAAACCTAACTCCCTCTATTTTGGCATGACAATGTGTCCTCAGCCACTGGAATTGATGGAGAATTAAGGGTGAAAGAATCACAGGATTAAACATGATTTTGCAACTGGCATTTGCAAAGGAGACATTTCTATCAAAGATCCAGCAAAAGATACTCAGCTAAAGTTTTGTTGGAAAACTTTATGTGATGCAAATAAAAGTGAACAAGTATCATTCAGAGTAACGTTCATTATAGTCATTATTTCTTTAAAACATTTCTGATATTTAAAATATTAGCCACCAAAATCAAGAGACTTAGATCAATGCTTTCAAGAGATAGAAGCTTTAAGGCTACCATTTTCTCTGGCTAGGTTAGTTATTACTTCATTAACATATGGCTTTCCTTTGTCTTTCTGTCATTGGCAAATTAACATTCTTGAGGTCATACATTCAGCTGTCCTGGTGTCTGTTGAATTTTGAATCTTTTTTCTATCATCAATTGTATGCTTCTTTTTCCTGCAATGATCCCTTATCCTTGCGTAAAGGGATTGGCACATGCAGGACTATAATTCCATTGATTCTGGCAGCCTTTTGGTACTTTATTCAAATAACTACACATTTACTCTTATCAGAAAAAAAATCATGGGATAGCAATCAGCAGCAGGAACCCTGGCTCATTTTTCACTTTCCTTGCTGTTGAGGCCAACTGCAACAACTCCACCTGCTATCCTGGCTGAGGTGAACTACCTCAGCACAAACCAACATAGATGAATTTAAGGGGAAGCTACATAAGCTGGAGGGAGAAAGGAATGGAGGGTATTGATAGGGTTAGATGAAGAAGGGTGGGAAACGGTTCCTGTGGGGCATAAACACCAGCATGTACCAATTCACATCACCTGTTTCTGTGCTATATATTCTATATAATTCTGTACAGCTGTACTTTTACCTGTTATACCATCAGCAAAATACATCAGTACCTTAGCGCTGCTGATGCAAACTAACAGCAACTCGCATTTACAAAGTACTTTTTATGTAGTAATACATCACAAGGTGCTTCACTGAAGCGTAATGAGACAAAAAAATTGACACTAAACCAAAGAAGGAGAAACTAGGGCAGGCAACTAAAAGTAGAGGTGGGTTTTAAAAGAGTATTTTACAGAAGGGTGAGAAGTAGAGTGGTGGAGAGGCATATGGAAGGAATTCCAGAGCACAGTGCCTAGACAGCTGAAAGTACAGCTGCCAATGGCAGTGCAAAGTTGAGGATATTGTATTGGAGGAAAACTGAGTTTTTGAAAGGTTGTACGACTGGAGGAGATTACAGAGATGGGGGGTGGGGATGAGGCCTCAGAGAGAATCGAACATGAGGATGAGAATTTTAAAAATGAGGAGTTGCCAGACCAGGAACCAATGTAGGTCAGTGAGTAAAGGGGAAAAGGGTTAATCGGACTTTGTTCAAATTAGGATATGAGCAGCAAAGCTTCGGATGAACTCAAGTTTATGGAGGAATAGACCATAATGCAGTGTACACCTTTATTTTCTG
Source organism: Cetorhinus maximus (assembly GCF_964194155.1). NCBI lineage: Eukaryota > Metazoa > Chordata > Chondrichthyes > Lamniformes > Cetorhinidae > Cetorhinus > Cetorhinus maximus. Next base: position 33,092,881 of record NC_135887.1, on the reverse strand, counting down.
TTGATTAACTATATTTTTAAAATCTATGTTGTGTACCTTGTCATCATCAAAGCTCAGTTACATAAAATCACAATCTGCAATAGTACTTAATATTTCCATCCACAGCAAGGTCAAAATAAGGAAACATGATTAAAAGCATTCCCTTTTTATCATTTTGGTATTCTCACTAATCTCACTGGTCTTGATACAATTATTTGCTGAAGGGAAATTATAAAAGAATTGTCACTAAACACCTATTCCATGTATCACATCCCAGGTTGCCTTCAGAATTGAATGATTCACATTAAATTAACAAGAATATAACTGGTAACTGTGTGCATATGAATAATGGATCCTTCACCTTCACAGCCAACAGGAGAAACTGTCTTGTGAAATGGGCTTGAGACTGTCATTAACAGATTTCATCCAATTTACATCTGTCATCCTAAACATGCCATCTGTCTAAGATGACCTTTGCCATCCAAGCCTGAGGTCATATTGGCAATCTTCTTTCCACAAATGAAAGGTCACTTTGATTGTTTACCATAATAATAACATCATGGCTTATTTCATATCATTGAAATTTACCACTTCATTCAATGTGGTCTGAAGGCTACTATTAATAATCTTATTGGCCTTTTGAGGGAGGCCTGTAGCTACAAGTCAGGAATAGTGATTTAACCATCATCTGCTGCACAGAAAGCAAGTTATGGTTTGTGTTGCACATAGTGGCAGTGTGCAAAAATCTTTCTTGGTATTAATAATGTTATAAGCTGCCATTCTCGAAAAATTAAAAATAACTTTTGAGGAACACAAAACAGAGGCCTCTAATTGTTACATGTTCCTTGAATACAGGCTCTGAATATTAGGCTGCAAAAATTTAACAGGTTCCTATGAAATTCTATTGTTCACTCTTTTAAAAGAGGCCCTTACATGTTTAATAAGGGACACTGCAGTCTGATAGAGTCTTGCAATTAATGCAACAGCAGGGTCTCTTCAATAAAAAACTTGAGGGTGAAAGGAAAGCCATCATCTCCACAAGAACATTATAACATCACTAGCTTTTATTAAATATGAAAACTGGGAAAATGCACCTGACAATATTAATCCTTAGACAGCAAAGGCAGCAGGCTCGATTCCCTGTTTTGCGTTGAGTTAGCTGATCTTAGCTGACATAAAAATAGGGTACTACAAGTGAATCAACATCCCTGGATAAGGAAGGAAAAAGATTTAGTGCAGATTCCCAATCCTGTTTGTTATTCAGTGGCCCTACAGGCCAGTGTCTATGTGTGTGGATGCTGAGTGAGCAAGTGATTGAACTCGGCTGCGATCCTCGACAGTCAAATAGCCTGCTGGCATCAACCGTCTAGGATCAGACTTGAAAAATGTATTTGGGCAAAGTACATGAGGGCACTTGGCATTCTTGATTTGAGACCCCAGCAGGTGAGAACACCTTTGGAACAGATTGGAGAAAGTCAGGAAAATATAAAATAAGTGTAAACATTTTTTAAATTTTATTGGCTATTTTCTTTTGGAGAAAGAATATTAGCCTAAAAAATAGTGTTTGCATTATTAGTGAACAAATGCTTCACAGGATGATGATTCCCTATTATTATTTTAATAGAGAGGTCAACCTGGTTATTATTGCCTGTGTACAGACAATTGACAAAAAATATGTTTTATATTTTAATATTACAATCAGTAATCCCCAGATTATTGTTTCTTGTTAATATGACATTAGTTGCAGAAGGTTTATTGCCATATTGACAGAACAATGTCTTCACTTTTATATTCCACTATAGTGTTGCAGCAACATCTCACTGTATCACTGCAGAGACTTCAGCTCATAACCTATGCTGACAGTTCAGTGCAGTACTGAGGGAGTGATGAATGGTCAACACCTAAAACAGATGATCAGGTCATTTATTTCATTGCTGTTTATGAATGCTTGCTGTGCCAAATTGGTTGCTACATTTCTTACAATATAACAGTGATTACACTTCAAAAGTACTTTATTGGCTGGAAAGTGCTTTGAGGTTGTGAAAGACGCTATATGAATGCAAATCTTCATTCATGTGACTGTCTGCTCCTACATTGTGCTTCTGAACCAGGAATTCCTGATCCACTCTAGCAATTCCTGATCCTACAATGCATCACTGAGTCAGCTCATTTCTAGACCCAATGGCATTAACTGAACACAATACCCACGATACGCTGGAGTACTGTGCTGAGGGCAGGGGTTGGGGTGGAGAGTTAGAAGTGGATCATTAAGAACTAAGAATGGCTGAAAATTTAAACAGAAGAATGGGATAGCAGCAAGTAAGTAGTACTTTATTTTTTCAATTTATTTTCCTATGCCGACTCTCAATTTGCTATGATAGGTGGTTTCTGCGAGCTTTTTTTGCCACTTATAGAGCCTTAATGGAGAAACAGACAGTGACACCAAAGAAGAGAACAGGGCATTGGAAGGGGGCAGAAAGGAAGGAACCAAAATTTTAGTGAGATTTGCCTTCAGGCACTGCTGGATGGCATGCAGCAAAGCAGGGAAAGAGACAGTTGGCTGGCCAAGAGAGGAAATTTCAGGAAAATGTTGACTTGCCTTATAAAGGTATGTGGCAATGGCACTGTGTGTCACACCTCATTCCAGGAAAGTGCCCAATAAAGTTCAATGATGACAAAGGCAGAATGTATTTTTTGACACACTGTGGAAACTATCAAACTGCTCACCTGCTAAAATTAATAGCTCAGGAGATACTTTGCATAATGCACTGTTAAAGGGTTTACTAGTTCTGAATCTCTGAAATTCCAAATTCCCTAAAGCTTGATATGAGTGCAGGAGAGTGGGATCCATTGAATTCTGAGGAAGCTGACCTTGTCAAGAATTCAGAATTCAGCAACTAGGGTTAGAGGGAGATGCCCCCAGACTGCCAGGGTGGGGCGAGGGTTGGATAACTCAGAGGATGGAGTAAGAAGGCAGTGTTGTCATTGTTATACACCACCTGAAACACGCCTGTTAAAATGTGCATGTGCAGTGTAAATTTATAGACTGCCAAGCTACCAATATGTTAACCACTCCCTACCCTATCCCAACACCTGTTCGTGTTCAGCACAAGAAGTTAAAATCATAGATACAGATTGTAGCCCTGGATGCAGTGTACTCCTGTTAACCAGTTGGTGAAGAATCAGTCTTTACTCAGTTTTGTGAGATATTACAAACGTATAGCTCCTAACTCTACAACACCCCTACTAGTGTCAATATGTGCACAAGTATCCAATGATTGCTTCCCCCACCTGTAGCCAGTTAACCTTAATTTATACAATTAACAGGCAGTGGAGGGCAGGATAGATCTTATCCAAGGCCACGAGTGTTATGAATTCCTTCGTTGTTGACATTTTCGAGCGCGTCACCTCTGAGGCTTCGCACCTCATTCACTACAAGCGCCACACCATCTCGGCCAGAGAGATCCAGAGCGCCATCCGCCTCATGCTGACAGGGGAACTGGCCAAACACGCCATCTCCGAAGGCACCAAAGCGGTCACCAAATACACCAATCTGCTTCCACAATTCTTTTGGGCAGTGCCTTTCAGATCAAGCCCCTCTATTCTCTTGTTAGTCAAGTAATCATTAATTATAGCTTCTCTGGGCTACATACATACTAGACATGATGTTCTGTGTCCAGGGGATTTATTTAGGTCATTTAAGACTTTTTTTTAAATCAGGTATGGATCCATGAGCTGGATTGTTAATAAGTTGACATTATTTTACAAAAGTAAGAAAAAGCATTTCCATCAGTATCAGCTGGAGTTAGCAACAGGTGCATCTCCTTGACTTCATTCACAACACTCATATTGGGAGTGTAAATAATGGGTTTTAGCCACTTCTATGTCTTATTTGCATTAATTACAATGAGCTTCAGGCTGCATCCTTGTGTTCGCAGCAAGAAGGTTCTAGACCTGATCAGAAATGGCAGCGCAGCCTTAAAGGTGTCTAAATCAAAATAAATGGGAACTGCTCCACTTCACAGGACTCAAAAAAAATAAGATTACCAGTCCAACACTAGTGATATGCTGAAAATGGCATGGAAATTCAGGGCCTTAATTTTCTTTATCATGCTTTGAAAACATCAAAAGCTGTCAATATAGTTGAAAACTAGAAGAAAGCCCTGAATAAAAGCTTATGACATATGAAAGCAGATGTTTGGCACATATGCTTTACAGTTTGTTAAGGATGTAGCAGTTTACTGTGTTCTGGAGCAGGGCTTGACCATAGGTGTGCCAACTGTTGGGAAGGTGTTGGTTACAGAATGGTGTCTCTTAAAGAAGTCTTTGTAATCTTCAGTAGGCTAACTGTAAGCCTTTATTAACAAGTAGAAATATTTACACATACAGTAAAGGGTGCAGGCTAGGCGCAATCTCCATGCTTTGCCAGTCTCTGCTCAATACTGCACAGATCCTTGGGTCTGGGTCATGCACCTCTCACATCATTGTGTGGTCGGTACTGTACTCAAACCCTCATTAACCCTGTGTGTGCCAGACCCTTATACTACACCTCCCCAAGTCTTTATCCAATGTACATGGAGTTACATTAGTTTACTTCATGTCTTACATTGTTATCAGTCTCATACATTTATATTGTTGTTACTACATTATTGCTATTACTGCATTATTGCTAATACTATATTAACATTATTACAACATTCTCACTACCCCACCTCCCTCTTCAAGTCCTTAAATTTACAGGATCAGGTGGCCCGGAGGCCTTATAACCCTTCCATATCTCATTCGCTGTTTTGTTAGAGGACTGGTAGGCTCTGTTCTTTCTGGTACTCCCTGTTGACTTGGAGGTTGGACAGGCATTTGGGTATGCTTTCATTCATTTCTTCCATTCATCCATGTTGAACCACACTTGTTGGTTCGGCTGTTGCATTGATCAGTGGCTGTTGCTACTCCAAGTCATTTCTTGTGGGGTGGATGAACATTGTGCTTGTCTCCGTGTCATTTCTTTCTTTTCTTCTTTCTACATATAGGCTGTCTCAATGCCTTCTGTGGCTGAGGAAGAGCATTCCTCTAGTGAGAAGGTTTAGTGGTACGCTCAGCTCTGCTTTTTGTTGTTGATTGTGGGAAGCTGCTACCAGGTTCCAGCATCCATTGTGGTTGTGGCATGCTGGCTGGGAGCTGCACTGTGTACACGGTTGCTGCTGTGTTGCTGTGATTGCTGTACTATTGTCTAATTGCAGGTAGATGCTTCTCAGACTGCTTCTCACTTTATTGTACCACTTCTACTGGAGGCATCATGGTTATCTTGTGGATGGTAGACTGCTCTGACCACTGGGGGTTTTCTGGGACCTCCGATGAGAATGGACAAACCTGCTTCACAAAGGGAGAAGAGAATTCAGAGCTGAAGTCTGAGTCTGAATACTACTTAGTGTTTGAGTACTCGGGACCATGCAGTTCTGGTTGGCTAACAACAGTGGTAGTCTTTACATCCTCTGCCGGCAGGAGGAGATCCAAGGCTATGCTGGCATCCCTGCTCAGAAGAGAGAAAGGCTGGTTATAGATGATGTACATCAGCTCAAAGATCTGTTTGCTGCCACACCTCAGTGGTTCCAGGATCATAGCAATGATTGGAAGCCAGATTCCTCCTGCCCTATGAAGTGGTGTGTTGGTTGTTCAAAGCCAGAGGTCTTTGAGCTATGATAAAAATAAAATATTGTGGATGCTGGAAATCTGAATAAAAACAGAAAATGCTGATAAAACTCAGCAGGCCTGGCAGCATCTATGGAAAGGGAAAGAGTTGTTTCCCTCTCCACAGATACTGCCAGACCTGCTGAGTTTTTCCAACGCTTTCTGTCTTTGAGCCATGGTTCCTGACAGGGCTGTCACATCGGCACCTGAATCTAATTTAAAATTTGTTAGATGGCCAGTGCCAAAGATGTCTGTATTCCAGATGAGAAACCACAATCCTTGTCCCCACCAAAGAAGTGGGCTGTATGTCTTCTGGGTTTTCAGTCTCAAACTCATGGATTACTTTTGGGCCTTCAGCGCGTTCCAGTATCAGCTGGGGCGGAAAGGGGTTTTGACTTGCACAGTTTGCCATAGGGGCCCATCTGTAAAAGTGGAAGCATTGGACTCTACTCACAGGACACTGATCTCCCCTGTGAGGATGCTTCACCTTGCAGTGATGGCAAGGTTGCTTTGCTGGGCATTTCGGGAATTGCTTTCCCTGACTTAGATTGCACCTGTGTCTTTGTGGCCTAACAAGCTGGACTGAGGGCTGGCTTCTGTCCTATGTTTTATTCTCCCCTCTTAAGATTGTCCTGTGTTGCTCACCGAGTTTGGATAATCTAACTACCTGGATTGCCTTGCCCAGGGTTAGATCTTCTTTAGCTTGTAGGAGATCAGAGAGTGTATCATCTGTTACACCCATTACTATTCTGTCTCTGATGAGTTCAGACTTTAAATCTCTGTATTCACATCACTCTGCCATCCTGTAGAGATCATTTGTGAAAGAAGCAACCGGTTCCCTTGCAGTTAGACTCTTTTATTGAATTTAGCTCTCTCCAGAATTTTATTGCTCCACAAGTTAAAATAAATGTCAAAAGATTTTAAAACCTCCTTGAATTTGACACATTAATGACTCATTAATACCCTGTCTTAAATGATGTCTGCAATCGGGCCTATCAAGTAAGGCAGCATGTGCACCTCTTCTTCTGACTCTTTATTTAAGCCAGAAGTGATGCTGTATCTTTAAAAATCTTTCCCTCAAAAGGCCCCAATTTTTTGACTGGCCTGGGCCTTGGTTTAGTCCAAATTGAGCTGGATGTGTTGAATTGTGATCCATGTTAAAACATTTTAAATTCTATGTGCAGCATTAGGAGCTTACAGGCTTTCAAGATGGCGTCATAGTTGACTCAGAGACGAAGGGATTTCCTGTGCTTGCCGGTTTTGTTGCTTCCACAAAATGGTGATGGCGCACTTCTTGAAGAAGACCCTTAATAATGGCTGCCTGGATCAGAATTTTCATTGAAGTTTTGTCTTAGTCTTCTAGCATTTTTGCTAGTTTCAGCACTTTAGTGAGGGTTTTTGATCCCCAGCTGCCACCATGTTGAGAGGGTGTTGGTTACAGAACAGTGTCACTTAAAGAAGTCATCAGTAGGTTAACTGCAGGTCTTTATTAACAAGTAGAACTATTTACACACACAACAAAGGGTACAGGCTAGGAGCTATCTCCATGCTCAGGTCTTTTCCTATCTGCTCAACACCAGACTGACACCTGTGTCTGTGTCAAGTGCCTTCTTACATCACTCTACGGGCAGTACTGTACTCAGTCCCATATTAACCCTGTATGTGCCAGACCCTTATACTGCACCAAATGAACCAAACCCACAAATGTATTGGATACATTTAGCAGTCTATGCTACACTTAAAGGTGAGACAGGTTTATCATCCAGTCATTAGTGAGATTTTTACAATTTAACTTACATAGTACTTTTTATTTTTAAATAATTATGAAAATCGCACATTCTAAGAGCTTTGGTCACCTTGTATGGCCATTATAGAGCTTTACTCCCAACTATATATATATTCCTTAAAAATATTGGCAGTTCTTTTCTATAGAGAGTGCAGGGAGTTGCTTAACAAAGAAATGAGGAGAGCGAAGACGGGGCATGAAAAACACTAGCGGTTAAAATAAAGGAAAATCTAAAGGCGTTTTATGAGTATATTAGGAGCAAGAGTAGGGCCCATTAAGGAGTAAAGTGGGAATCTATGTGAGGAGCTGGAAGACATAGGTGAGGTTTTAAATAGTGCTTTGCATCTGTATTCACTATAGAGAAGGACGGTGTAGCCGTAGAAATCAGGGAGGGAGACTGTGATATACTTGAACAAATTAGCATTGAGAGGGAGGAGGTATTAATGGCTTTAGCGGGTTTAAAAGTAGATAAATCCCCATGCCCAGATTCGATGAATCCCAGGCTGCTGTGGGAGACAAGGGAGGAGATTGTAGGGATCCTGACATAAATTTTCAAATTATCTCTAGCCACAGGAGAGGTGCCAGAGGGCTGGAGGACAGCTAATGTGCTACCATTAATCAAGAAAGGTGGTAGGGATAAATCAGTGAACTACAGGCCAGTGAATCGAACATCAGTGGTAGGGAAACCTTTGGAAAAAATTCTGAGGGACAGAATTAATCTCCACTTGGAGAGGCAAAGATTAATCAAGGAAAGTCAGTATGATTTTGTCAGGGGGAGATCAAGTCTAACAAATTTGATTGAATTCTTTGAGGAGGTGACTAGGTGTGTAGACGAGGTTACTGCAGTTGATGTAATCTACATGGATTTCAGTAAGGCTTTTGACAAGATCCCGCATGGGAGACTGGTCAAGAAGATACGAGCCCAGGGGATCCAGGGCAATTTGACAAATTGGATCCAAAATTGGCTTTGTGGCAGGAGGCAGTGGGTGATGGTCGAAGGTTGTTTTCGTGACTGGAAGCCTGTATCCAGTGGCGTACCGCAGGGTTCGGTGCTGGGTCCCTTGATGTTTGTAGTGTATATTAATAATCTATACATGAATGTAGGAGGTATTATCAATAAGTTCACGGATTACACGAAAATTGGTGGTGTGGTAAATAGCGAGGAGGAAAGCCTTAAACTAGAAAACGATATAGACGGGCTGGTCAGTTGGGCAAAACAGTGTCAAATGGAATTTAATCCTGAAAAGTGTGCGGTGATGCATTTTGGGAGGACTATAGAGGCAATGGAGTACACAATGAATGGTATGACCCTAGGAAGTACAAAGGATCAGAGGGACCTTGGTGTGCATGTCCGTAGATCCTTGAAGGCAGCAGGACAGGTAGATAATGTAGTCAAGAAGGCATATGGGATACTTGTCTTTATTAGTTGAGGCATTGAATACAAGAGCAGGGAGGTTATGATGGAGCCGTATAAAACATTAGTTCGGTCACATCTGGAGTACTGTGTGCAGTTCTGGTCGCCACCCCATAGGAAGGATGTGATTGGACTGGAGAGGGTGCAGAGGAGATTCACCAGGATGTTGCCCGGGCTAGAACGTTTCAGCTATGAAGACAGATTAGATAGGCTGGTGTTGTTTTCCTTAGAGCAGAGAAGGCTGAGGGGGGGACCTGATTGAGGTGTACAAAATTATGTGTGGCATAGTAGGGTAGATAGGAAGAAACCTTCCCCCTTAGTGGAGGGGTCAATAACCAGAGGGCATAGATTTAAGGTAAAGGCAGAAGGTTTAGAGGGGATTTGACGAAAAATATTTTTCACCCAGAGGGTGGGGGTATCTGGAACTCACTGCCTGAAAGGGTGGTAGAGGCAGGAACCCTCACAACATTTAAGAAGCATTTAGATGAACACTTGAAACACCAAAGCATACAAGGCTATGGGCCAAGTGCTGGAAATTATGATTAGAGTAGATAGGACCTTGATGACCTGCATGGACACAATGGACCGAAGGGCCTCGATCCATGCTGTAAAACTCTAGGCTCTATGACTCTATGACTATGACTCTTTTCGGGATGATTGAGGATTGAAAGCAAGTTTTTAGTGAAATACTTTTTGAGGATATTTCTGCCAGAATTTTCCTTTAAATGCCTTGACATTTTTAAATATTTTTTGTACTAAATAGACATGAGTTCTGAGGTTATTGCTGGTAGCATCATCAATTCCTGATGTGATAATTTGCTGCAGTGAAATTAAAAATGATATTTCATATAGTAAATTCACAAAGTAAATTATCATTTAAACATCAGTGCCACATGCTGTGCTCCAGAACTTTAAGCCTAATCTAAAGGTCCCTGTTATCTGCAGTCACAGACGTTTAAAATATCACATCAAAGCACTGTCTATCTGTGTTCTCAGTTTTTTTCTTCAAGAATGGACTGTAAAAATCCCTCTTTTTGAGGCATTTTCTCCCTTTTACATGTTTCAGGCCATGCACCAATTACTGCCTTGAAGCTGATGAACAAACAACTCATTTCTTTGCAGAGAGTTGTTGGGTTATGAAATGCTTTGTCACAAGCCACTGTTAAATCTGAATCCATAAATTCCATGTCAAGGGTATCAGATGGTTGCTTGAAAATTAAAAATATGGGGAGGAAGTGTGAGAGAGAGATTACACATGTAGTCATAGAGAAACACTGGCACAGACTTGGTGGGTGGAATAGTCTGGATCTGACATGGTCACTTTCTTTAACTCTGCAAGTAACATCAAATCAGCAGCTAGGAAGAATATAAGAGCTGCTAATGTGATTGCCCCTTTTATTTTACCACATCCCTGTGGAAAAAAGCTTTCAATCACAGGTATGGTTATAATAAGGAAAACCCTGAGCAGGTTTGCTCCCTACAGCACTGTGGCGTGTGGTTGTGGGTCTGACATGTTTCATCCTCATGCCTCTATCTATTTTCTAAATGGGCAGAATTTTACGCCGCGTGGGCGGGCACACGCCTAACCCAACTGGGTGTAAAATAGCGCAAGAAGACATTGGGCGAGCATCCCGATGTCATCCCGCACACGTGCAATCTTCAGGACAGCGGGCGCATGCAAGTGTTGGAGCCGCACCCACCATCAATTAAAAGGCCATTTAAGGCCATTAAAAAGACAATTGATCTAGATTTTACACTGCCTGTGCGATTTCGCACTCATCACACAGGCAAAACGCCAGGTTGGCAGCCCACATTTTGCAAAAACTCATCCAAAGGCAAGATAAAAAGAGTCAGCAGCATTGCCAGTGTGAGTAGTGAGAAGTTTGGGAGATACTTTGCTGCTGGTTGCTTATTTGAATGTGACAGCTTCATTCTTAGCAATTCCAGGCTTCATTTCAGGACTCATTGGTATCTCCAAGGCCCCTAGAGGATTTTGACAGTGTGGACCTTTCCAGGTATCACATAACCTTCTGCAACCCTGGTAACAGGGATAGTGCTCTCTGCTGGAGGTACCTCCCCTGAGGACCAAGAGAGGGGCAGAAGAGAGAGGAGGCTGGGTGTTCCAATGCAGCTTACAGGGCAGCGACCTGTGGGGGGAGAGGCACAGGGACAAGGGATGCAGGTCCAGCAGGTAGTCCAAGGTGTAAGGGGCCACAGAAGGTGCCACCATGCTGCTGCCAGGGTTTACAGGCAACGATGCAGCTACCTCAATATATCCAAGGTGCTGGGTGACAAGGGCTATGTATTGAACAGGTGGCTTATGATGCCTCTCTGCCACCCAAGAACAGAGGCAGAGCAGCATTATAATAGGAGTCATGCATCCACAAGGGCGGTGATAGAGAGGACTACAGGCCTTCTGAAGATGCACTTCCGATGCCTGGACCGTTCAGGGGGTGCACTACAATACCCCCCAGAGCAGTGTCACTGAAAGTGGTTGCATGCTGTGCTCTCCACAATCTGGCACTGGCAAGGGTGGACCCACTGGAGGAAGAGGATCTTGAGGCAGCTCCATAGGCCACAGAACTCCAGTACTGAGTCAGAAGAGGAGAATGGTGAGGAGGACGCTGACTGTATGGAGGCAGACCTCTGTGTCCTTCAGGGAGGCAGGGACGCCTTAATCCAAAGCTCCTTCAGCTCTGCTGCCAAAGATCTGCTACCACCTCAAGCCAGGGCTGCTGCCTCCATCCTGGATGTCTGAAATGACCCTTTCATTTGAGCCCAAAGTCCACTCAGTGCTTGTGCAATAAAGTTTAGAGCCACTCACGCCCAGCATTACATACTGGCGCATCCTGCACCAAAAAAAAGATGAAGCATACTCAGGCCATTACGACAAAACCAAAATTTATGTAATTCTCACAATCAAATCAAATTAACATTACCATATCTGGTGTTCATTTCTACACCAGTAATCATAAAGAAAACATTACAGAACAGAAGATGGCCTGTGAACAGTCCCGCCTGTGCTCATGGTGCCTTAAACTTACGCTTACAAGTGCTATATCTTGGTGCCGTCTCCCCCACCACCACCACCACTCGCTCACAGCAGCATTGGAGGTAGCCTGCTGTCTCTGCTTTCTTGTTGGCCTTGATGACCTTGGCGGCTGTCCTCTGGCTAGTGGAGCCTGTGCTGGCCCTGCCTGGAAGGGTGCGACCAGTGCCACGGCTGGCATCTCCCCAGTCATCGCAGCCTCATCAGATGCCATGGTCACTGGCTAAGGGGCGGAGGAGCTGCTGCCATCATCCATAGTGCCCTGAGAGGAGCCTGTAGAGACGACAAGCAGCTTGTGCGCCAACGTAAGGTCGTTTTGAGTCCTTCAGAGCTAAAGTGTAGTAAAATGTAATGAAATTTATACTGTTTAAGAGGGGTGGAGCAGGTGAAGCTGGATAGAAAGCCAGTGATAGTTGGAGGCAAAGGAGAGATCGCCAGAGATGTTATGAACAAAAGGACAACGGGGTGTTAATGATAGCGATAATGGCAGGACAAGGGTAAGCACTCTGGAAAGAACAACATGAACAGGCAACAGATGGCCCTAGTGGGAGTGGGGTGGGAGGAGGGGACAGTGGTGGGAAAAAAATTGAAAATAGAATAAAACAATGAATAAAAATGAAGTTAAATAAAAATAGAAATGAAAATAAGTGGGTAAAATAAAAACTGAAAAATGAAAAAATAAAAATTAAGAAATGAGAATGAATATTGAAAAAAGGGGATATAAAGGGGTTGAGGATGGAGGAGAGAGTTCATGGTCTGAAGTTGTTGAACTCAATGTTAAGTCTGGAACGCTGTAAAGTGCCTAATCAGAAGATGAGGCACTGTTCCTTCAGTTTGCATTGGGCTTCACTGGAACATTGCAGCAGGCCAAGGACAGACATGTGTGCATGAGAGCGGGATAGAGTGTTGAAATGGCAAGCGACAGGAAGGTATGGGTCATACTTGCGGTCAGACCGAAGGTGTTCCACATGACATAGGAGGCCTGAGTAGAACTGGAACAAGGAATGTTCCACTTTCTGGCTATTCAAATGGACTCCCAGTAAAGTTAAAGTGGGACATTGGAGCAGCAATGGATCTTTAGGACCATTGATTCTCACTGAACCACAGTGCCATTGGCTCCTTGGTGCTTTCCAGTATTTCAAATAAGTGATCACTATTCATCTGTGAGTGCCAGGAGACTTTTAAGCATGTCTGAACAGATTCTTAGCCAACATTCATACACAAGTACTTTCCAGCAGGAAGGAGTGAACCTCTTCCTCCTTCAGGTACCATGCCCTAAGAGGGCGCAGGCATTCATGGACTTCCATTGGATCAGTCCGTGATTATGCTTGGCAAAGTACTGCAGTGGTTTGCCATTGCCTTCTGCAGCATGGCTGACCAGGAAAGTCTCCCACTCTTACTGTCTGCCATCAGGCATATCGAAAGGAGTATTAGCTTAATAATCAACCTGTTTAGCCACGTTATAAACAATGAAGTGAACAGTCATTCAAAAAAGAAACTCTGGTTGATATTTCTCCTCCCCAACTCAAAGAGAGATATCAATGGTAGTGCTTCCACTGCTGCAGCAGCTAAAATCAACTAATTCACAAAAGCTTGCAAATTAAACCTTTTCAATTCCTGATCTGTTTGACAGCCATTCACTGCACAATCTAATTCAGCCATCAAATCAAATGATGCTACATCACAGGAGGAGACCATTCAGTCTCTTGCACCTGTGCCTGTTTTCTGGAAAAGCTAACCATTCCATCCCATTCTTCTGTTCATGTGTAATTCCCATGGTAAGGTGGCTCTGGACTGGCCCTCAGCTAGTTTGAAGTTACACCCACTTTCTGTATTGCATTATGAATGCATGAGGAGCTTTCCTTTAACTGACATCCCTGGAGTAGCCTTGGAGAACCCACTTTAAGATCTCAATGGTTGCAGAAAAATTGATGTTTTCAAAAACATTATCAAATCAATATAAATTGAATTCACCATTGGTTTAAACAGGGGAAATAAGTATTTAATTGATGAATGGAACTTTCTTGTTTTTTAACCTTGGAAGATGTTCTAAGGTGAGAAAGGATACTTGGCCCATTTAAGTTCATCCATCCAAAATGATAATTAAAGTCCCCCTTCTTCAGCATCCAACTTACACTTAAGTGGCTCCAGAGCTTACTGCCCCATTACACTTATCAGAGAGTTCACACTTTGTTTTGATTACTCTATGCATGAAGAAGGACTGCCTAATATCAGCTCTAAATTTGCCAGTTGGTAGTTTGAATTTGTGTCCCTTTTTCCTAATTTTACACTTCAAATTAAAGCATTTTAATCCCTTCGCTCTTGAGCTTTGGGTGAGAGAGGCAGAGACACATTTACTGACTACAATAAATATCATGGTGCCAAAATCAAGATGCATCTCAACATCCCTAACTCCAATTTATTATCCTCCAGGAGTTTCAAAATAATGGAGTTCCTTAACTCCCTCAGTCTTCCCTTCCCTTATGCATTCTTCAGACTGTCAAGATTAGAACTTGGCATTATTTCGTCAATATTTTATTCCAGGAGAATTTAGTGATTTCCTGTAATTTGTGCCTAGATTTCTCAATTTAACAGCAATACATTTTCCCCTCAACAATTTTCTTCTTTTTCCTGAAGATTTTGACATCTTGCTGGATTTTGCTCCATGGGCACTCATACTCCACTATCTCACACACACAACTATTTTGTACATGTGAGCATTGCCTGTCAGAAATCTATTGAATATCATTGCTGAGCTTAAGCTATGCCTGTCTCTTTATGGGGTATGTGGAACATTCTTAGTTCCAGTCCTACTCCAGCCCCCTCCCACAACTCTTTCTCCGGTACATTGATGATTACTTCGGTGCTGCTTCATGCTCTCGTCTGGACCTGGAAAATTTTATTAATTTTGCTTCCAATTTCCACCCCTCCATCATTTTCACATGGTCCATCTCTGACACTTCCCTTCCCTTCCTTGACCTCTCTATCTCAATTTCTGGTGATAGACTGTCCACCAATATCCATTACAAGCCTACCGACTCCCACAGCTACCTCGACTACAGCTCCTCACACCCCGCTTCCTGTAAGGACTCCATCCCATTCTCTCAGTTCCTTCACCTCCGTCGCATCTGTTATGATGATGCCACTTTCAAAAACAGTTCCTCTGACATGTCCTCCTTCTTCCTTAACCGAGGTTTTCCACCCACGGTAGTTGACAGGGCCCTCAACCGTGTCCGGCCCATATCCAGCGCATCCACCCTCATACCTTCTTCTCCCTCCCAGAAACATGATAGGGTCCCCCTTGTCCTCACTTATCATCCCGCCAGCCTCCGCATTCAAAGGATCATCCTCCGCCATTTCCGCCAACTCCAGCATGATGCCACCACCAAACACATCTTCCTTTCACCCCCGCCTGGCGGCATTCCGTAGGGATCATTCCCTCTGTGACACCCTGGTCCACTCCTCCATCACCCCTTACACCTCAACCCCCTCCCACGGCACCTTCCCTTGCAACTGCAGAAGATGCGACACCTGCCCCTTTACTTCCCCTCTCCTCACTGTCCAAGGGCCCAAACACTCATTTCAAGTGAAGCAGTATTTCACTTGCACTTCCCTCAACTTAGTCTACTGCATTCGTTGCTCCTAATGCGGTTTCCTCTACATTGGAGAGACCAAACGCAGACTGGGTGACCGCTTTGCAGAACACCTTCGGTCTGTCTGCAAGCATTACCCAGACCTCCCTGTTGCTTGCAATTTCAACACTCCACCCTGCTCTCATGCCCACATGTCCGTCCTTGGCTTGCTGCATTGTTCCAGTGAAGCTCAACGCAAACTGGAGAAACAGCACCTCATCTTCCAACTAGGCACTTTACAGCCTTCCGGACTGAATATTGAGTTCAACAATTTTAGATCATGAACTCTCTCCTCCTTCCCCACCCCCTTTTCGATTTTCCCCCTCCTTTTTGTTTTTTCCAATAATTTATATAGATTTTTCTTTTCCCACCTATTTCCATTATTTTTAAATGCATTTCCATCCATTGTTTTATCTCTACCTTTTAGCCTATTTCGATCCCTTCCCCCCACCCCACCCCCACTGGGGCCATCTGTACCTTGCTCGTCCTGCTTTCTACCCTTAATTAGCACATTCCTTTAGATAATATCACCACCTTCAACACCTCTTTGGCCTTTTGTCTGTGACATCTTTTGGTTGTCTCCACCTGTCACTGGCCCTCTATCCAGCTCTTCTTGTCCCTCCCCACCCCCCCACCCCTAAACCAGCTTATATTTCACCCCTTTTATATTTTTCCTTAGTTCTGTTGAAGAGTCATGCGGACTCGAAACATTAACTGTGTTCCTCTCCACGGATGCTGCCGGACCTGCTGGGTTTTTCCAGGTATTTTTGTTATTGCTGAGCTTAATCCTGTTTCTTTGACTAATCATGAGCAGGAAACACAACTGCTTTTCCTCTCCCTAAACCAGAGAATACAAAACCCAAGCAAGGCACAATTTGAAAAATACAGTCAGCTTTTTCTAGCTTGAAATCAATGCAATGATAGGACATGGAAGTGATATAGAAACGTTGATTTGCACAATGACATAGTACAGAAGGAAGCTGTTTGGCCCATCATACTTATTCCAGCTCTTTGATAGAGCCATCCAATTAATCCCACTTGTTTGCTCTTTCCCCATATCCATGCAAATATTTCCCCTTCAAGTATATATCCAATTCGCTTTGAATGTTACGACTAAATATGCCTCCACCGCTCTTTGAGGTATTGCAATCCAGATCTCAACAAGTCACTGTTTCATCATGTTGCCTCTGGTCCTTTTGCTAATCAACTTAAATTTGTGTCTTGTGGTTACTAACCCCTCTGCCACTGGAAACAATTTCACCTTATTTGTTCTATCAAAACTATTCATGATTTTGATCACCTCTGACAAATCTACTCTTAACCTTCACTGCTGTGTGGAGTACAACCCTAGCTTCTTTAGTCTTACTGTATAACGGAAGTCCTTTGTCAGTGGTGCCATTGGAGTAAATCTCTTCTGCACCCTCTCAAAGATCTTGACATTCTTCCAAAATTGTGGTGACCAAGAAATGAACAAAATACTCTAGCTGACCATGGTTTTACATAGGTTCAGCATAGGTTCCTCACTTTTGCACTCTACTCCTCTGTTATTAAAACCAGGGGTGGGATTTTCCCTGAATTGCATTAAGTGCAGTGGCTGGCATGAAAAAAGACGTTTTTCTCACCGGCCGCAATGGCGAGTTTTTGTGCCATATCATCCGCTTCCCTGTGTGCCCTGCCTCATTAATAATGCATGCATGGAAAACACGCCAGATCGCTGGCAGGCAAGCCCAGATTTGCCCACCATTCCATGACCTCAGCGCTTCCTTGCTCCGGGCACAGCCTACTTCATGCCTACAGACCAGAGGACTGTTCCAGGTGGCACCGAAAGCAAAGAAGATGGCAGCCATCAAATTTAGTGATGCCTCTCTGGGGCACCTGCTGGATGCAGTGGAAGCTTGCTGCAACTCCTCTAACCCCGCACTGGGCGAAGACCAGCTACCAAACTCACCAGTCCAGCGTGGTAGGCAGTGACAGCAGTGGTGGGTGCCAACGCCCTCTAAAAGAAGGCAGCCACCCAGTGACGTAAGAGGATAAATGATCTCCTCTGTTCCACCAGGATAAGTCACTCTTCTCATCACTCTCAACTCACCCACTCACAAACCCATCACACATCCATAAGATTCGCACTCACTGCCAGTTCAAGAGACATCACCACTCACTCTCTCACAAACCTCCTCATCTCCCCTGCCCATCATGTCTTCATCTTGTCCATGGCACCACTCACACTCCACACATGCCAGGCATTTTTCTCACCTGGTCTAGCAGGCACCTTGCTTACACTCTCTCCATTTGTCTCCATGCAGGATAAGCTAGCCCACAACAACAAGGGGATGTCCCAGACCTATAGAGAAATGCCCGACATCAAGATTCTCACGGTCTTTGAAAATAGAGCCATCCAGCTGGTTGGCGAAGATGTGGACCGTTCCTGCGCAGACGGTGAGGTCAGCAGCGCTCAACCAAGCGAGGATCCTATACTGCAATATCCATCAGATAACCATACTGTGAGTGCTGTCTCCTGTTTGCAATCCCTTTCCATGCACTAATTATCTCTCTTTTCTCTCACAGGCAAATCAGGGAAGCAGCCAAGGGTGGCCACGAGCCAGGTCATCAACTCCAGCCTGAGGACACCTCAGAAGATGAATATGCAGACACCGACATTGAAGACCCATTACAGTGCTCACCCACACCCTCCACCAGCGCAGAGACACACACCTTTGTGGGGCCTAGTTCTAGATTAGCCATCGGATCACAATCTGGTTTGCACACTGCACTGTCTGATCCAGGCGTAGGCAGGGAAATCCAAGGATGCTAGCACTCAGAGGAGAGCTGGAGGCTAGGAATCTGCTGAGTCCAAGTCAGATGACAAGCCTCTGGGCTCAGTTCTACCTCAGTTGCTGCAGCTGCAAAAACAAGTTTGGGAACATCAGCAAGGGCTGTCTGCTGCACTCCTCAGAGTGCAAGGCATGATGGAGAAGTTCACCCGCCTTCAATCTGAGGTGATAGTGCCAGCATGCCAACACACCAAGGTCAACACAGGTAGGATGGTGGCTGCCATAGAGACCTTAGTCCAGGACATTGATCCTGCACTGCTGCAGGAGCTGCATTCCATCACTGAGGCACTTGCTGGCATCCATCAATGTCAACACAAAAGGGGAATGGGGCATCTTGAATTCATTCCAGCTGCCCATTCCTCTCAAGGAGTCAGCCAGGAGCCCTTGGGCACCCATAGGGAGGAGGATCAGCAGCTGCACACCCCGGGGCCATCCACCCAGGTGACTCCAGAGTGCCTGGCCCAACAGAATCCCCTCTTCCTATGAGCCCCGCAGCTCTAGCTCTGCAGGCTGAGGAGGGTGCCACTGCCACACCCCAACACCAAGTCGGGGGCCTCCAGGTCTCGGCCCTCCAGAGGACGCCCGCCAAGGTCATCACAGACATGGTGTCACAGTTAGCAGGTTGCCTCCACCTCCACTGTGGATATCGGGGGAGCATCCAGACGTAGCGGCAGGATTAAGAAGATGTAACTCTTTCGAGTTATCAACAGATCGCATGTAACTCTTTCGAGTACATTCACAGTTCTTGGTTTCCGGGAGTGGGACATAAACCCACAACCTTCTGATTCAAAGGCAAGGGTGCTATGAACTGAATTAAGAAGATGTAACTCTTTCGAGTACATTCACAGTTCTTGGTTTCCGGGAGTGGGACATAAACCCACAACCTTCTGATTCAAAGGCAAGGGTGCTATGAACTGAATTAAGAAGATGTAACTCTTTCGAGTACATTCACAGTTCTTGGTTTCCGGGAGTGGGACATGAACCCACAACCTTCTGATTCAAAGGCAAGGGTGCTATGAACTGAATTAAGATGATGTAGTTGCACAGCCTGGGAATGTGTGTTAATCACTGTACATAATGTTCACAATTGTAAGTAAACTCCCAAGAATGTCTCCTTGTTGGTGTGTCCTCGTTGTGATGTGCAGTGTTCATGTCACTCAGATGTGAAACCTTGGTTCCTGCAAAAAGCAGGTGTCTCAGTCCAGGGTCTTCCCTGTGCAGTGTGTAACTTTCAGAGCAAAGTAATTCTCTGGCTTCACAGTCACACAACACATCAGTGATGCCTGCACCTCTATGTGGCTTGTCATTGCTGTCAGAATGTCATGGGCAGGCATCACAGAGTTCTGTGATTTCCTCTGTGTGCTCTCAGCACCTTTCAGTTGGGGCTGGAACCCATCTTTTCAGCATCTGTGTCCAGTGATGGTGTGACCCTGAAGAGGACAGGTAATGAAGGCTGACCAAGGATCAGGTGCTGTTGAAAGATCACCACTACATCTCCATGATATGACCCTGTCCACAGAGCACAGGTGAGCTTCCCTTAGCCAGACAGGAGTCAGACATTCACAGATGCAATGTGAAGATCTATGTAGTGTCCTCACTGCATGTTGTCATCATCCCCCTGCAATCTTGCGATTGTTAGGGCCTCTGATGCATCTCCATGACATAAGCCTAATCACTGAGGGTGTGCGCTGCTATCAACCAGACAGGTGTCAGGCGTTCACAGATGCAATGTGAGGATGTATCCTCACTGCATGTCATCATCATCCTCCACGAATCTTGCAGCTATTAGGGCCTCACAAGCATGCCAGCCTTGTCTGGCCACTGTGGTGGCCTCATTGCCGGCATCCTTGCCTTCTAGGACCTCATTACCCTCACCTCTTTTGACATCTTCCTCATCGGAGGAGATGTGCAACCTTTTCTAACTCCTCCTCAGCCGGGTCCTCCCCCTGTTGCAGCGCCAGGTTGTGTAGCATGCAGCAAGCTGCAATGATGTGTGACACCCCCTGGGCACTGTACTGCAGTGCTCCACCAGACCTGTCGAGGCACCAGAAACTAATTTTCAAGATGCCAATCGTGTACTCCGCCAAAGTCCGGTTTGTGGCATGAGCCTCGTTGTACCGTCTCTGTTGCAGTCTGAGGCTGCTGCACTAGCGTCATCAGCCATGTCCTCTGTGCATGGGGTGATGATTCCAGTGCGCAGGCACAATAATGAGATGCAAATGTATTAAAACTAAGTTCCCGACATTAGCTGGCAGGAAACCACCACTGACGGTGGAGGGGGCAACTGTGTCCTGAATTTATGTCAGCAGAAAACGTGACTAAGGTCATCTCACGTTATTTCCCGCTCACGTTGCCAAACACGCCCACCACAACTGGGAGCAGAAAATTCCAGCTCAAGAATCTAATTTACTTTTTTTTTCAATCTACTCAACTTCTCTTGTCGCCTACAATTTTTGTGTACGTGCACGCAGATCTCTCTACTCCTGCACCACATTTAAGATTGTACCATTTAGATTCATATTGCTTTTTCTCATTTTTCCTACCAAATATTATAACTTCACATTTCTCTGCACTATATTCCATCTATGCGTCAGCCTATTTCTCCAGTGTGTCGATGTCCTCCTGAAGTCTGTTACCGTCCTAGTCATTGTTAACTATATTCCCGAGTTTTTGCATCACCTTCAGGCTTTGGAATTATGTCCTAAATGCCAAAGTCTGTTAATATGTCAAAAAGAGCAACTGTTCTAATACTGCTTCCAGGGAAACACCATACATCTCTCCACTCTGGAAAAACAACCATTCACTGCTACTCTCTGCTTTCTTTAGCGAATTTTATATCCACGCTGCCACTATTCCTCTAATCCTTTAATTTTGCTAACAAATCTACTATGTGATATTTTGTAAAATCCCTTTTAAAAGTCTTTACGAACAACATTATCTGCAATACCCTCTTCAACCTTTTCCATTACTTCATCAAAGAATTCAATCAAGTTAGTCAAACATGATTTGCTTTTAACAAATCCATGCTGATTTTCATTTATTAACCTATACCTTCCTGAGGTATATAGTGTTAGCACATATATAGCAGATCCTCACTTTCTAAATAGATCGTTTCCATTCAGTTTTTTATCAGGATAGAAAAGCAAGGTTGAATATTAATACTTCTATTTACTTCAGAGGGATTATCACTCCCTTTTCAGAACTAATGGATTATGTCACTTTTATGTCTTGGGTAAATTAGTTCTTTGGCCAACTAAACTCTAAATACACGCC
This sequence comes from Cetorhinus maximus, assembly GCF_964194155.1. Classification (NCBI taxonomy): domain Eukaryota; kingdom Metazoa; phylum Chordata; class Chondrichthyes; order Lamniformes; family Cetorhinidae; genus Cetorhinus; species Cetorhinus maximus. Next base: position 33,071,232 of record NC_135887.1, on the reverse strand, counting down.
TTCCTATGTTCTCCTCAATTGCTGCTTGCAATCAATAGTGGGGAGAGACCGATGTGAGAATAAACAGTGATGGTTTATTGAGACATAGGGCAGAGCACCAGATCATACGTGTCCACTCAGAAACCTCCAAAATTCGACTTACAGTTCCCAGTTGCCCGCGCTGTACAGTGATTCGTCAGTGCTGTCACATGATCAGTACACTTACATTCTCTTAAAGGGACAGGGTACCTCACTTTACCACAGTCACCCATCACATCTTTATGTGCTCCTCCAAGTTGCAACTCAGCTAGACAACAAATCTACTTTTTTTGTTAAGAAACCTAGGAGAAGGGCCAATGCCCATAGCAAAAGACAAAATAGAAAGTATGTTAATTTAATGATTGAAGACCATAACTTGGGTTTTAAAAGCCTGCTAATTATAAGAGGAAAGGGAACCTGAAAACAGTAAGGACTTCCACGATTGATATTATTGTGACATAACAGTGCAATTGGTATTGATTTGACACAGCGGAAACATAGGGCAGAATTTTCCTCCCTAAAGACTAAGGCTTGAATCTTGCATTCCAAGGTCGGGCGCGTGCCCGACCCGAACACACGTAAAATTGCACGAGAAAATGTCGGGCATACTTTCCGAAGTCATCGCACATGCGTGCAAAATTGAGGTCAGCAAGCGCGCGAGGGAGTCAGAGCAGCGCCCGTTGAAAATTAAAGGTCATTAAAAAGCCTATTGATCGCGATTTTATGTTGCCCATGCGATTTTTAGCTCATCACATGGACTAAACGGGTGGGTGGAATTCATGTTTTTATCATTTCCTCATCCACGGTTGGGAGAAAAGGCCCTCGTAGCAGCAGCATTCTCTGTCATTGCCGGTTCGTTGCTGTGTGAGTACAGAGTTGTCCCAGAGTTTCTTGGCATCCCATTTGTTTGTCAAGCCAGCCTTTCAACATCTCAGGTCCTCATCTTCCTGGAAGGTTCCCCTGAGTATTGCAGCACAGTGCTCCTTCATTTTCAATGCACTGCTCCTCTGCCTCAGATCTAATGGGCATAGCGTATTCCGCCGGTGAATCCTCCTCTGAAAAGGAAGAGAGGGGCAGAAGGGAGAGGAGGCCAGGTTGACACAGGCAGCGTCCCAGGGACAGATCTTTAAGGGAGAGTCATAGGCTCAGTTGGTGCAGGGCCAGCAGGGAGGCCAAGGCGGGAGGGCGTGCCAAAGACGCCACTACCCAGCGTCTAGAGTGTTCAGGCAGCGCTCCAACGACATCCGGATGTCTGAGACACAGTGCCGCAGGAGACTCCGCCTGTCCAGGGACACAGCGACAGCAATATGTCACATGATAGGTCCGGAAATTGCTTCCACTCTATGCCGGTGGCTTTGAAGGTCACAGTGGCTCTCAACTTCAATGCCTCTGGTTTTTTTCAGGGCTCAATGGGGGATCTGCGTGACGTTTCTCAATCAGCTGTACACAGTTGTGTCAAACTCATGACTGATGCTCTCTTTAGACACGTCCATCCACTTCCGGACAGACAAGGTGAGCCAGGCGGAGAGAGCACAAGGCTTCACTGCGATGGCTGGGTTCCCCGCATCCAAGGTGTAACAGGTTGCACTCATGTGACCATCAAGGTGCCAGCAGGTGAGTCAGGAGCTTTAATAAACAGAAAGGAGTTCCACTCAATGAAAGTTCAGATCATCTTTGACCACAGGACACAGATTCTCCAAGTTTGTGCCCGTTACCCTGGGAGCTCTCACGATGCTTACACCTTGCGGCACTCACAGGTACCAAGGCTGTTCGTGGCTCCTGCACGAGTGGATGGATGGCTCCTGGGTGACAAGGGCTATCCTTTGAAGAGGTGGCTGAAGACCCCATTCCATCACCCAAGAACTGAGGCTGAGGAGAGAAACAACGGGAGTCATGCCTCCACAAGGGCAATGGTGGAGAGGACCATCGGGCTGCTGAAGATGCGATTCAGATGTCTGGACCAATCCTGGGGAGTATTGCAGTATCCTCTAGAGCATGTCTCCCTCATAGTTGTCGCATGCTGCACCCTGCACAACCTGGTTAGGGCAAAGGGGTACCCACTGGAGGCTGAGGAAAGCGAGGCAGCTCCATAGGCCACGGAGGACTCAAGTGATGGCTCAGAGGAAGAACCTGGGGAGGTGCAGGATGAGGACCTCGAGGCAGAGGACAGGAACCCTCATGGAGGCAGGGACACCAGGGATACTTTGATGCAGCGAACCTTCTGCTAAGCATCCAAGGCATCAATGCCTCGTCAAACCAATGGCAGTGTCTCCTTTGCTAACAATCAATAAATGAGAACCCAACCCACTACATCAGCACCACACAACGCCATACTTTTACAAGCCTGTGCTGCATCCGGCACCTATCCAGCCAACTCTGCCCATTTACGTCAAATAAATGTTTGTTATTTCACATGAACAAAGTGTCCATCCCAAATACAAGTGTCAAAATAATTAACACAAAAAATGTCACTCGTGACACGCCCCTGCTGTGCTCAAGGTGCCTTCAATTTACGTCTGCTGATGCTGCGTCTTGGTGCCACCCCACCCCTTGCTAACAGTGACGTTGGAGGCACTTGCTGACTCTGCTGTCCTGGTGGCCCTGATGACCTTGGCAATCACCCTCTGGCTGCCAGAGCCTGAGCAGGCTCAGCCTGGGAGGGTGCATCCAGCCTCATAGCTGGGCACTCCTCAGTCATCATGGCATCATCAGATGCAGTGGCCACTGGCAGAGAGGCAGAGGAGCTGGTGCTGTCATCCAGAGCACCCTGAGAGAAGGCATAGAGACGACAGGCAGCTCGTCTGCCAGCATGAGATGCGTTTGCACCTCCCTGCTTACCATTGATAGATGGGGACCTAGCAGGGAGGCTAGGTGCTACATCCATCTCTCACACTGGCAGTGACCTCCTGAGGTCACAGCCTGTGTGAGGGCTTGCAAGTCCGAGGGTAACCCCTGGAACCCTTGAGACTGCTCCTGAAGCTGCCTCTCCATGACAGTCGCCGCTCTTTCAATGGAGGAGACTGTGAACTCAGTGTTAAGGGTCAACGCAGAACTCAAGCGCCACATGGACTCCTCCATGACAGAGAACATGGCACGCAGACCCTCATGAATCTCTGCCAGTTCTCCTCCACATCCCACTGGACATCCAGCATCTGCCGCCTGATGGACGACTCCAGAGGCTTGTCATCTGCCTCGGACACAGCATGGTCCTGGTCTCCGGCTGTGCCCCCACTGTTGGCTCCCTGGGGCCTCTCTGCCTCTGCCAACTCCTCATGCAAGTGTGATATGTCCTCACTGCTCACAGCTGCGCAGTACCTGCAGAGACAAATACCTAATGCCCACCAACGTCAGTATCTGCGCTGGTGCCTGGTTCAGAGAGACGGTGTGACGCTGGTGCAGGTGTGATGTTTTCCTCTGAGCTTCAGGGTCACCAGCAGTTCCTGCATGTGGTGCACCTCCAGGAGGAAGGCAAAAGATTAGTACATTCAATCATCAAAGTCACTATGCATGCTAGACAGGCTGAGGAGACAGTGGAGACTTGCTGCATGATGCCATCTGCATTGGAGCTTCAATAGGCTCTCTGGCTATGACAGTTCAGTTTCTGATGAGAGGAGCCCATTATGTTTCCGGTACCCTCTGCACACGCATCTGTCATCTGCACTGTTACCTTCATCAGAGACCCCCTCCTCATCGCGACCGGAGGAGTGAGATGACCAGTGGCATTCCAGCTCCAGTGCATTGCACAGATTCCATGCACGGGGATGGGAACGCGTTGGGTACCGGGTCCAAAGGGTGTTCAAAAATTGGAAGAGGCAGGTCCCTGAAGACTGCCAAGGGTTATGGGGGAGGTTGAGGGAGCTATCTAGAAGCTATCCAGCGTACAGGCAGGAAAAAATAAGAAATATTGAGAGCACAAGGGTGGCATGGGTGTTCATTCACTGTATATACTTTGCAAATCTGTAAATATATTTTGTGCATCTAAGATTCTCATCTGATGAATGGATCTTCTATCTGATGCTATGCTTCAAGGTCATGCAAGTGTAACAAGTGATTTCCCCTCCTGCCCACCTCAGCTCTTCACTTATCTCCCATCGTGTGCCTCAGGTGTATGGTGTCTCGCACAATCTTAGTACAGTGAGTCACCTTTCAGTACACAACAGCGGCATGGGAAAAGCCTCTTGTTCTGTCAACATGGTGGTTGGGCAATGCATCTTTTAGATTTGCGTCAGAGGATCATGTCATGTAGCCTAATGAGTATAGATTTTGCTGTTTGTTTTTTACTCTTGAAGCTGCAGCACTGAAGACTGGTCTATGTGTATCTTCAAGGTTTCAATGGTTATCCGCATTGGAGTCATTTGAACTCACTGCATCTTCCAATACCGTCCGTGTAATGTCTGTCAGGCGTGAGTGTGGGCTACATTTCAAGCAATAGTCAGGGATCTTAGGCGATCATGGCGGCCTGTAGTGTGACGACGTGACCATGTGTACAGCTGGACATGACCCATATAGTAGTTCCCATTCTCCACCTATATGATGCAGAGCTATGGACCTAGCTAGCACTTGGTGACTCCTGAAATGTCAGCTAGATGGCAACGATTATGTGACTTCAGAGGTGTGTGTCAAAACCTCAGATGCCGGACTATTAAATGGGAGGATGCCGCTCTGTACCTGAAGGTCTGGTTAGCATGGCTTGACATAACCCCTGAGCCAAATCACCAATGGGAAATCGGCATCATTATCTGATTGTCACAATACCATCAGTGTGCCAGGTTTCCTTGTGTATATCTGAAACTGCTGGAATGAAAATGTGGAGGCCTCAAATGGGATCAGAGTGAAGGTCCAGTGCATTTGACGTGTGCTATTTATCATCAACGAAGTTCCTAGGTAATGCTTAAATGCAGTGTCAATATTTTCTGGGCCACAGATGCCAAGGCAATGTTGCATGTGAACTTGGGAAGCTCCAGATGAAGGCTGGGTCATGAGTGCTTGTCAATGATCAGATGATGGTGCTGCTGAAGCTCTCGCTGTGCACACAGACGTGACCTGAGTCACATGATTGCATCCATGACTGACTGACTGACAGATTACTGTATCCTAAAGTTCAATCTCATGCTGAGGACTCACCGTGAGGATGAGGCCAGAACATTATTCTTACATGAGGGATGGTGCTGCAGTCCGGATTCAGAGCAGACCTCAGATGTTGTTCACATGAGAACCAGTGATAGATGATTGTCCCCCTTGAGGCACCTTGCAATGCTCCAGGCATACTGCCATGAGTGCACTTAGGTCTGCGGTGCTGCTCCTGCCTCTTGAAGGCTGCCATAGAGAGTGAAATGTTGGTGAAATACTTGAAAAGACTGCAGCATGTCAAATCTCTTCACAGTGTGCACTGGTGGAGCTCTTATCCTGTAACAGAACGACTACATGCTCCATAGGCTGCCTAGTCTTCCAAGAATGAGGCCATCATCACGCAGGATTATGACTACTCATTCTGAGATTGATGGCCTTCATTGAGATGCTAAAGATAGCAAAGAAAGTATTAATGTCTACATTGCATGGAGGACACAGGTAAAGGGGCTCATGTGAGCTATTTGTCATCATCATCTTGGAACCTCGTGGCTATAAGTAAGTCACAAGCATGTCTGTCATGTCTGGCCCATGCTATGGCCTCTTTCTCTGGGGCCTCAACATGCTCACCCTCATTGTACTCAACCTTCTTGACATCCTCCTCATCAGAGGAGGCATGCAGCTCTTCCATCTCCCCATCTGGCAACTGGTCCCAGGTTGTGTGGAGCACAGGGAACACAGAATCACCGAATTTTAACGGCACAGAAGGAGGCTATTTGGCCCATCATGTCTGCACCAGCTCTCCAAATGAGCATTATGACCGAGTGACATTGTCCTGCCTTTTCCCTATACCCTTGCACATTGTTTCTATTCAAATAATCATCTAATGCCCTCTTGAATGCTCTGATTGAACCTACCTCCACCACACTCCAGGCAGCGCATCCCAGACACGAACCATTCGTTGTGTGAAAGTGTTTTTTCTCACATCACATTTGCTTCTTTTGCAAATCACTTTAAATCTGTGCCCTCTCATTCTTGATCCTTTTTATGATTGGGAACAGCTTCTCCCTATCTACTTTGTCCAGCCCCTCATGATTTTGAACATCTCTATTAAATCTCCTCTTAGCCTTCTTCTCTCCAAGGAGAACAGTCCCAACCTCTACAATCTATCCTCATAGCTGAAGTTTCTCATCCCTGGAACCATTCTTGTTAACCTCTTCTGCACTCTCTCCAATGTGTTCACATCCTTCTTATAGTGTGACATGCAGAACTGTACAAAATACTCCAGCTGAGGTGTAACGAGTGTCTTATATAAATTAGCATAACCTCCTTGCTCTTGTACTCTATGCCCCTATTAATAAAGCCCAGGATACTATGTGCTTTATTAACTGCTCTCTCCACCTGTCCTGCCACCTTCAATGATCTATGCGCATATACACCCAGGTTTTTCTACTCCTGCACCCTCTTTAAAATGTCACCCCTTATTTTATATTGTGTGTCCATGTTCCTCCTGCCAAAATGCATCACCTCACAGTTCTCCACATTGAACTTCATCTGTCATCTATCCACCCACTCCACCAACTTGTCCATGTCCTCTTGATGTTCCACACTGTCCTCCCCGCAGTTTACAACACTCCCAAGCTTCATATCATCCACAAACTTTGAAATTGTCCCTTGCACACCAAGATCTAGATCATTAATATATATCAGGAAAAGCAAGGGTCCCAATATCGACCCCTGGGGAACTTCGCTACAAACCTTCCTCCAACCCGAAAAATATCAATTGACCATTACTCTCTGCTTCCTTTTTTTCAGCCAACTTTGTATCCATGTTGCTTCTGTCCCTTTTATTCCATGAGCAATAACTTTTCTCACAAGTCTGTTGTGTGGCACTGTATCAAATGCCTTTTGAAAGTCCATGTATACCACATCAACAGCATTACCCTCATCGGCCTTTTCTGTTACCTCTTCAAAAAACTCCAGCAAGTCAGGTTAATACGATTTCCCTTTAGGAATCCATGCTGGCTCTTCCTCATCAACCTATATTTTTCCATGTGGCTACTAATTCTATCCCAAATAATTGTTTCCAGAATCTTGCCTACCACTGAAGTTAGACTGACTGGTCTGTAATTGCTGGGCTTATCCTTACAACCTTTTTTGAACAAGGGCATAATGTTTCCAATTCTCCAGTCCTCTGGCACCACCCCTGATTCTAGCGAAAACCGAAAAATTATGGCCAGTGCCCCTGCAATTTCTACTTTCACTCCCTTCAATATCCTTGGATACATCTCATCCTGTCCTGTTGCCTTGTCAACTTTAAGTACCGACAGTCTATTCAACACTTCCTCCTTATCAATTTTGAACCCTTCTAGTGACAGAGTTTCCTCATCTGTCACCATGGCCTGGGTAGCATCTACCTCCTTGGTAAAGAAAGATGCATTTAATACCTCAGCCATGGTCCCTTCGTCCATGTGTAAATTTCCTTTCAGATCCCTAATCGGCCCTACTCCTCCTTTTACCACCCTTTTACTATTTCTATGCCGATAGAAGACTTTGGGATTCCCCCTTATGTTAGATGCCAGTCTTTTCTCATAACCCCTCTTCACTTCTCTAATATGCTTTTTCATCTCCCCTCTGAACCTTCTGTATTCCTCTTGGTTCTCAGTTGTATTTTCTACCTGGCACCTGTCATAAGCACACTTTTTCTTCTTTATCTTAATTTCTATCTCCTTTTTCATTCAGGGGGCTCTGGATTTGTTTGCCCTACCTTTCCCTTTTGATGGAATACACAATGCATATGCCCAAACCAATTATTTTTTGAAGGTAGCCCATTATTCAGCTACAGTTTTTCCTGCCAATCTTTCGTTCCAGTCTATCTGGCCCAGTTCCGTTCTTGCCCTGTCAAAGTCAGCTCTCATCCAGTTAATTATTCTTTCTCTGGATTGCCTATTGTCCATTTCTATCATCATCCTAAAACGTACAATACAATGATCACTGTCTCCTAAATGTTCCCCCATTGACACTTGATCTACTTGGCCCAGCTCATTTCTAAGAACCAGGTCCAACAGTGCATCTTTTCTTGTTGGATTGGACACATACCGCTGTAGAAAATTCTCCTGAACAAAATCTAGGAATTGTTGTGCCTCTCCATCCTTTACACTACCACTGTCACAGTCTACATTCGGGTAATTAAAGTCCCCCATTATAACTACTCTATAATGCTTTCATCTCTCAGAAATTTCCCTGATATTCCTCTCTAATATTCTCTCCTGGTTTCCACACCACTGCCGAGTTAGTTTAAAGCCCTCCCAACAGAAGTAGCAAAACATCCCATAAGGAACTTAGTTCCAGCTCTGTTCAGGTGCAACCCGTCTGGCTTGTACTGGTGCAAATTCCAGTATCCCAGGAATCTAAAGCCCTCTCCCCTGCACCATCTTTCCAGCCATGCGTTCATCTGTCTTATCCTCCTATTTCTGTACGTATTGGCTCGTGGCACTGGGAGTAATCTGGACATTACTACATTTGAGGTCCTGCTTGCTAATTTTCTACCTAGCTCCCTAAATTCTGATTGCAGGGCCACATCCTCCTTCCTGCCTAAGTTATTGGTACCAATGTGGCCCATGACCTCTGGCTGTTCACCCTCCCCCAGAAGAATGTCCTGCAGCCGCTCTATGACACCCTTGCACCAGGAAGGCAACATACCACCCTGGAGTCACAGCCACAGAAATGCCTGTCTGTTCCCTTAACCAATGAATCCCCCATCACTATTGCTCTTCCTTTCTCCCCTCCTGTACAGCCAAGCCACTCATGGTGCCACAAACTTGGCTCTGACTGCGCTCCTCTGAAGAACCTTACCAGCTTCCAAAACGGAAAACCAATTGGTAAGCAGGACACCTGGGGACTCCTGCACTGCCTGCCTACTTCTCTTGGACTGCCTGGTGGTCACCCACTCCCTCTCTGTCTCCAGGCCCTTAAGCTGCGGTGTGACCACCTCTCTGAACGTGTTATCCACACATTTCTCAGCCTCACGGATGCACCACAGTGACTATAACTGCCACTCAAGCTCTGAAACCCAGGGCTCAAGTTTCTGCAGCTGGAAGCACTTCCAGCACATGTGGTCATCTGGGACACCAGTAGTGTCCATGATTTTGCACATATTACAGGACACGCATTCCACTCAACTGAGCTGCCCTGCCATGTCTTAACTCTACTTCCCTTATATTAACTTTATTCTACTTTGGATTATTTATATTACTTTGTTATGTTGGCCCTAAATTTCCCTTATTCCTTCTCAGTTACCCTCTGGGGAGAGTACTGGACAGCAGCGCCTGACCAGTCCAGACATTTGAAACATATCTTCAGCATGCCAATGGTCTGCTTAATCAAGGAACATGTCACGGAATGAACTGTGTTGTACCTCTCCTCTGAAGCACTCTGCTTCTGGTGGTTACAGATCAGATGCACATTGAGAGAGTGGAAGCCTTTTCTATTGATGAATCGCAGTGGCTGTTGTCAGGGAGCTCTTAATGTCACCTGTGTGCAGTTGATGGCACACTGCACCTGTGGGAAGCTGGAGATCACTGCAGATCCCACTACTCTGGTTGCCTGGCTAGCTTCATCCAGGGAGAACTGGATGTAGTTGTGTGCCTTACTGAATGGGGAGTCAGTTACCTCTCGGCTGCATTTATGAGTGGAGGATTGTGATATTCCACAGAGGTCCCCAGTGGAGATCTGGAACGAGCCACTCACAAAAAAGTTGAGTACAGTGGTCACCTTTAGAGCCATTGGCAATGGATGGCCTTCCAGGCCATGTGGCATCAGATCCACCCGAAGAATGTAGCACATGTGAGCCATCACATCCCTTGAAAAGCAAAGGTGTCTGCAGCACTGTCGCTCGCTCACCTACAAGTATGAGAGGCGTCTTTGGTACACCCTGGGTTGTGCCAAATGTCCCCGTGGAATTGGTCTCTCGTGCTCAGCTTCTGGGTCTTTATGGGGCCCTGTTGGCCCAGGTTCAGGGCGAGGCTCTTCCCTTTGCTCTGCCTGGTGGCAACAGGCCCTTCTCCTCCTCAGTTCCATGAGAGCAATGAAAAAGGCTGCATTGCCTGCTGTCTACATTGTGCACTCCTCCACATCTATGTGGGAAAATTGAATAGCAACATGATTGAACATAACCCTGCAAAGATCAACTTCCATCGCCAAGCTAGGGAGTCATTGTCGAGCCCTTGAGCTGCCCTCATTCCAGGCATTCCATCCCCAGATCCTCTTTTACAGTTTTTGCCCAACATTATGGATTTCTGGAAGCTGATCCCCCACTCCTCTCACCCACCCATGCCCCAGACATGACAGTGCTTTCAGAAAGGGTGTTGGATCTGGATGAGTACAGGCCAGGCACTTTGACCCTCAGTCAGGGCACTATCAGGCTGCTTCCTTTGGAGTAGACTAGAGCCCAAACTTGCACTAGTGTAATGACTGTGATTGCTTTTTTTATTCATTTACGGAATGTGGGTGTCGCTGGCTAGGCCAACATTTATTGCCTTTCACTAATTGCCCTTGAGAAGGTGCTAGTGAGCAGCCTTCTTGAATCATGCAGTCCTGTGGTATAGGTACACACACAGTGCTGTTAGGGAGCGAGTTCCAGGATCTTGACCCAGCGACAGTGAAGTAACGGCGATATGTTTCCAAGTCATGGTGGTTCATGGCTTGGAGGGGGACTTCCAGGTAGTGGTGTTCCCATCTATCTGCTGCCCTGGCCCTTCTAGATGGTATTGGTCGAGGACATGTAAATACTGAACCTCTCAGCTGCAAAGTGTTGAGTTCTTTGGAGTTTTTTACATATAACCTTTAGCTGTTGCCCCTTTACAATTGAATTATTGTGACCGCGCATTGCTGTGAGAGGGACAAATGGTCATCCAGACCAAATCAACATTTGGCCCCAAATTCTCACAATGGATTCTCGCCAGAACGCTGCCTATGAGTTAAGGTGCCCAAATCCTTCAATTAGCATTTGACTCTTCCTAACATGTCTCTGCTGAAGCTTGCTCTCCATGTCCTGAAGCAGAAATTATTAAGGTTCCCCATTAATTGGCCCAAAAGTGCAGTAGTTGACTCCTCCCACAAGCCCTCAGACCCAACCCCTGGCAATTTTTTTCCTACCTTATTTTTTAACTATGTCATTCGATCAGCTAGAAAAATGGTGCTGCTCCAGTTCCATTATGAGACCAGTTTCCAATGCACCCCCCCACCCCTCCCCCACCGTGACTGTCCAAGTCCCTCCTATCATCTTGGAATAGCATCATGTGCAAGTTTCCCTCGCTCCTATCACTCGCCTGCCTCCCCTGCTAATCCTGGAGCTCATCGTAATTCTGGTAGTTATCCCTGTCCTCACCTCTGAACCATATCCTGTGGACGTCCACATGCCCCATGTTGACCTGACCCCTCCGCATCTTGAAGCATTATGCACTGTGACCTACCAAGACCCAGCCCATGAGACCATCGAGTGCCCCCCTCTTAGTTACCAGTTCCCCATTTACAGGCTGCAGATGCCTCCCCTGACTGCGACTGTGCCATCTGTGGCCCAGTACCTAAACACCAACCCCCAGGACTGAAATATGTGAGGCACTGACCACTCTCTGCACTCATTGCTGTGCTCGATTGACACAGGGCAGACAGGTCCTCCCCTTCCCTGGACTGGGACCAAGACCTGCGTGCCAGGCACAGCCTTGTGGCATGGTGGGCAGAGACTCAGGACTGCCTTGCTTTCTGGCCTTGACTATAGGTGTACAGCTCCAGGGCTGCCTTTGCTTTCTGGCCCTGACTGTAGGCGCGCACAGCACCAGGACTGCCTCAGACCTAAGCCCCCTCCTCCTTTCTGACTCTGACCCTCGCCATGTGTCTCTGTCTTCCTGTGCTCCAGTTAGTCACTGACCCCCCCAATCATGTGACTCTGTCTGCCCCTTCCCTTGCCTCTGTCTTGTCTCACCACCCCTCCCGCCCAGTCAAGCATACGAACAGACGAATATACGAACAAGGAGCAGGAGTAGGCAATTCAGCCCCTCAAACCTGCGCCGATCTGATAGTAACCTAAAATCTGCATCCCACCTACCCCCGATAACCTATCGGCCCCTTGCTTACCCAGAATCTATCCATCTCTGCCTTAAAAATATTCAAAGACTCTGCTTCCACCACCTTTTCAGGAAGAGAGTTCCAAAGACTCACGACCCTCTGAGTGAAATAATTTGGCCTCATCTCTGTTTTAAATGGGCAACCCCATATTCTTAAACAGTGTGCTTTCCAGTCCCTCCCCTTGGCTCTGTCATGTCTCACCCCCCAGTCAAGCATGTGCTTTACAAAACCCCTCCACCCTTGCATTCCCGCTGGTAGTTGCCTGCGCAGCCTTGGCACGGAGCCGGGGCAGCCGCAAATGCAGCACAGTAAAAGGCAGGCGAGTTCTGTGTGCACAAACCTGGAAGTCGCGAGCGAAGTGCAGTTCACCCTGTGCACGTCTGTTATATCCGGTTGTGATTCACGACAGTCCAATTAACCGCCAGCGTGGCTGCTTGATTTGGAGTGGGGCCGTGATTCCAGCAAGCTGGGTTTTTAATGGGCAATTATGAGGATGCAAACGCATGCAAATGCAGCCTCCGACATGGCGTGGCAGGCAACCCGACCTGCCATGAAACTCGGGAGCGGAAAATTGTGAACCATTTTCACACTGGTGGGAAACTGACTTTTGGCTGCATTCTGAATTTTCTGGTTCAGCCCGCTATGCTACCTGCCGCTGGCGGGACTGGAAAACCCCGCCCTAAAGGCGGAAGATTACTCTAATTAGTGAATATTGATGGTATAGTCAGTGTTATTGGCTGAGAGGAATTACTGGGCAAGGAATGATAAAAAAAAACATTGTTTGAACATTTTTTATGAAAAGGTGAAACAATTATTTTGATGTTACTTTCCTTAATAACAAGAAAAGATTAGTATTACAAAGATCCGGCCACAGATTTGCTATGTAATCCTAAATATTGTAAAGGGTGATCAGCTTTCCGACTGCTTTTGCAGATTAATATAACTCTCCTCATTACTATCCATTATTCTGAGAAAATAGACAATAATTGTGTGCCCTACAAATCCTGAGGCATAAAGCTGAGTGACTTCTTTCTTTTGTATTTCAAGTAGATCATGGACCCTGGGTGCAATGAGCCTAATGTGCTGAATGTTACTGGCTCCAGACTTTACGTGCTGTCTCTTTTGGGGCTCCGCGGTTCTTGCCTCCCGGCTAAAATGTGTTAATTGCTTTAGAGCTGCTGACCAATCGTGAGAGGTGGCGGCTCTGTAGTCCCAGCCAGTTGGGAATGGTGGCCACTGTTGGGATTACATGCAGACCCACCACACCGAGGCATCCAGGTAAATCCGAGAAGGGGGATCTTGGCAAGGGCTGTGGTGGGGTGGGGTGGGGGTGGGGGGGGGGGGCGCGTGGTGGGTGGTGCAAAGGGAGTGAGGAGTCAGGTTCAAGAGGCCAAGAGAGTGTTAAATGGATGGTTTGACCTGGAGGGGGGTGCCTGAGATGGGCCCAGGGGCTTGCAAAGGAGGGTCCCCCCCCCCTTGCCCGACAAAGATTGCATAGCTAAAGCTACCAAGCTTCCTACATGGCATCCTACATGGCATAGGCCCACTCCCCGCTGCAAGTAAAATACTGGCGGCAGCCAGATGAGGCCCATTAATTGCCCACTTAAGGGACTCAATAGGCCCAAGGGCAGGTGGCCTGCACAATGCCTCCCCTGCCGCCATAAAATTTCAGACAGGTCAGGGGCAGGGGCATAGGCAGTAACTGCTTTTATTTGAATAAAACCTACTTTGATTGCTTGTTGCCTCAAATGTTTCCTTCTTCAGTTAACACATTATTTCAATTTTGTCTCTCAGATGGGATGAGCAAAGCTTTATAATGTAATTGCCTTATTGCCCTACTATCCACTGGACTCATTGAACACTGGGCTGTTTTGGCTTCAACTTTGTCTTGAAGTGAAACCACTATTTATAACAAGGATCACTAGAAAATGCAAGTTGATGACAAGAGAGAGAGAAAAGAAGGAGAAAGCAGAAAGAAAGTGAGCCGCATGACAGAGGCAAGAAAGGAGCCAAGAAAGACAAGGGCTATCAGTGGCATGAATGTTCATACAGGAAGAGTTTAGGGCATTCTTGATAACATTCACAAGCTATTTCAACAGTACTGCACAAAACTGTCCAAAGCTACAATTGTAAACCAATGTTATGAACTGCATAGCACAAGTATTGTAGTAAACACAATAGAATACATAAAAACAATGAAGATTTATGTACAGACGTCAATATAGGCTTCTATGATCCTATAGACACTGTCGTCTGAACTAAAATATGCCCATAAATCTCTTGAGCTGTATATGCTCATTGCCTGAACTTGCCTTTAATAGTTTAAGAGTTTAAGCCAGCCTATGCCCTGTGCTGTCTGCATCTCATAGCTTTAATAGCATACTGCAGATGGTAAGAATGTACAGGATTTTAGTTTAGAAAACAGGATTAATGTCATATATTTTAGTCCCACTCATGCATTAAACATGTATAGAATGAACCTGCATTTCTTTAGAGGCCTCAGGATGTCACAAAACCCTCAGATTGAAGAAGTACTTTTGAAGTGAGGTCATTGCTGTTAAGTAGTGAGAAGTGCAGCCAATTTGTTCACAGCAAGATCCGAACAAACAAGGTACATAATATCAATTTCAGACGGTCTCAAGGCCGGCAACAGTTCAAAAAAGGCCAGAGTCAGGGCCGGCAACAGTCTTCAGAAGTGCGACGGAGCCAGAAGAAGTAATCCTGCTCCTCATTAGCTCCCCATTCAGGTATGTATTTTTTAATACGCCTGCCTCTTTTGGTGGTGGTCTCCATTGGTAGGCCAGCACCCATTGAATGAAGGGCTGTCCAATTTGAGGAGGAAGTTTTAAAGCAGGAGCTTGGCCTCCTATTTGCATATTTAAAGGGCCTAACACTCATTTCAAGTGGATGCTCAGAATTATTTTACTGGAATCATTACCAATATGGCGAGTGGCGCACTTAGGCCGTGGAGTTTGCGCACACACACTGCCTGCCATATTGGATGCTTAGGTATCCATTTTCTCAACATTTGGTAGTATAGAACTTGAGTATTGCTGAAAAAAGAGACATATCTAAACTTTTTGTCTTATATTCATCAGGACATGCGCAAGAGTACCAATTTAAGGGGGAAAACAACAATTTATACTGTATGTGAAGAGACTGCTGATTGGTTAGCAGTGGTGTTACCATGCAGAATGCACCACTGATGGTGACTGACAGTTAACTGACAAACATTGTTTGAAACTTAAACCAGGCAGCTTAACCCTGATTGGTCAAGGCATTGGCCTGAGGAATGAGTCAGCAGATGCTGTCACTTATTTTGTTTAGCTGAAACAGGCACAGTGTATGTACATGTTCTTTCTGTCTGCAAAGAGCAGGGCCTTGTATATTAATATATGTAGCTTCCAGTACATGCACATTGCGAGCCCGACTGACAATCTTAAATTGGTTGTCAGTATAATTCTTAGCATGCTGAGGATTATTTAGCAAATATTGTCCAATCGCAGAATCATATCTAATGTTGGTCACTGTATTTTGAGCATAGCAAGCATGGGCTGGTTAGGTACGGTCTGTACCCTGCCCATCGCAAACAGCGCCTGGGACATTCTGTTTGATACAATCCACCAGTCTTTGGGACGTATGGCCTACATACCTAGCATCACTGGCACTGAAATTCAAATACCACATTACTCATTTGTATGATCGGCAGAACATCTTTTTGGCTTGACAGCAGCATCCTGTTAGTGACGAATACCAATCGTGTTGCTACTGCATAGTAACAGTGTGAAACAGCTAGCTTCACCTGTTGCTCAAATTTTTGGGATACCTTACCCTTCCAGGTAATCTGAGGTAAGCTGGACACTTTTCAGAGCCGGAAGTGACAACCTTAGGCCCAATCATGAGTTTGCGCAATATACAGCGTGAAGTTATTTGATCAGGGTAGCCATTATCCTGCAGGATGCCTTTCATGCACCCTATTTCAGCATTAAGCTTACATGGTGAGCCAATGGCTCGGGCCCTATTTACAACGTTGCCAAAAAGACCAATCTTATAACCTGTGAAGCTGTAAGAATCCCAATGCATATATTGACCAGTGAAGGGAGGCTTTCAGTAGACTGTGGTAGACAATCCCCTACCTTTTTCTCAACTAGTGCATAAAGGAAGGGGAATTCATTTGACTGCTCCATTTCATAGGTGAATTTGGGTGCAGGATGGAGCCCATTAAGACATGTAAGGAAATTGTTACATACAAGCGTGTATTAAACCTAAGGTTATGCCAGTCTTCATTTCCAAATATATTGATAATGCTAAAGTGAGACAGTCCCACGATTGAGCGAGCGTTAATGCGAGATAAGATTGAACAGATTGGTGGTAGGGTTACTAATTTACACCATGGCCCACACTGCGCTTGGTCTGAGGTGCAAAAATTTCTTGCATTTTTCGATTTGATCCGTTTATGCTGCTATATTGCTTCAATAGATGACCGCACCATAAACAGTACCCATTTGAAACACATCCGCACCATAAACTCACTTAAGCAGAAGCAGTTTAGCAATGCAATTAATGATGCCACTAAACACGTAACAAATCTCTTTGACCATGTACTATCAGAAAGCAAAGAGTTGTTCTTGTGCATGCTTTTAATTTTGGTGTGCCTTCATCCCAAATCAAACAGGAAGAGGTACTAGCTGAGTTTGAACTCCTGTACTCCCAACTATCCTGCCACAAACCAGCGTCCACTGCATACGTTGAATCCTTGAAAGCACGCTTAGCTGATCTAGCGCATGCATATTGGCGGATTCCGAACGACCCGTTGGACTTTCACATGCAACACGAATGTCTTAGAGTGTTGCAAGGCCTTAAGACCAACACAGACATACATATCAGCAAACCTGACAAAGGAACGGGAATAGTCATCCCTTAACAAGCATGAATATATCGATAAAATGTTCAACATGACTGGACAGCCTTGATTGAAAGTAAGCTTAAAAAAAACACTGAGATAAAAACAAAAAACTACTGCGGATGCTGGAAATCCAAAACAAAAACAGAATTACCTGGAAAAACTCAGCAGGTTTGGCAGCATCGGTGGAGAAGAAAAGAGTTGACGTTTCGAGTCCACATGACCCTTCAACAGAACCTGTTGGTCTGACCTGGGTCATGTGGACTCGAAACGTAAACTCTTTTCTTCTCCACCGATGCTGCCAGACCTGCTGAGTTTTTCCAGGTAATTCTGTTTTTGTTTTAAAAAAAACACTTGCTGGACTTGTGTAAGAGTGATGAGCTACCGTATGATATATATGACAGGGTTTGTCCTCACAGTTCGCTACGTCCGCGTATGTATGGGTTGCCCGAGACACATAAAAGTGATGTCCCTCTAGGCCCCATCTTATCTATGACCAGTTCTGCACAACATTAATTGGCCAAATGGTTGTGCAAATTTTTACAACCAATTTTGACCAAGCTTTCCACGTATATGTTGAAGGAGTCCTTCACATTTGTGAAGGTCGTACAGGACTTGCATATCGATGGTAATGCTGTGTCCATGTGTTCATTTGACATTGCTGGCCTATTCACCAATGTTCCACTTAAGGAAGCTATAGATATTTGTGCTGCAGTACGATATCGGCGATCGAGACCCGCCACCACTGCGTGAATCAGCATTCATTGGACTTATGAACGCAGAAATTCACGCAGTTGAAGTCAGTTTTAATGACAGCATGTCTGCCCAAATAGATGGTGTTGCCATGGGATCCCCTCTAGGCCCGGCTCTCACAAGCACTTTTGTTAGGTTCCATGAGAAACGTGTCTTCAATGGAATGACCACTAACCTCCTACCCCTTGCATATTTCCAATATGTGGATGATAAATTTGCTATATTTAAATCCGCAGCTGCGTGTAACAATTCCTTACATGTTGCTTTTGGTGAGCCATGCTGAAATAATTGAGAGTGCCCAAAGTATTCCCAAAGTAACATTTCAGAATGTTTAATCATTATTCTAGCAAACATTTTATTTCAATCACATTTATTTCAGTTGAGTAACAGTTAAAACTGTAAAATCAAAAATACACTTCATTACTTCCCATGGCTGCAAAATTGAGCTTTGTAATACCTATGGTTTTGTCACTACAGGAGCTGGCGGGGTCAAAAAATGGTGGTAGACCCATTTCCAGCACAACCTATGACAATTGCCAGGCTTGGAAGGACAATAATGCAGATGTGCCGTGCATGCACCGGAAGCTAGCAGAATGGGCAGATCATGACATCAATCAGTGTCTGACACAAATTTGACACCCAACCTGCCATTTTGGACTTTGCAGATCCTGTTAATGCTCTCTCTTAAACACTTGCAGCTGAACCTGTGTTCATCTGCATGAGGAACTTCCACTAGATATATTTAAAGTTTCAGCATGGGACTTTCAGTTGACTTTCAGACTTCCTGCTGCAGAGTAAGAGAAAGTATTGTGTTCTGTGTTGTTGGAAGAGCTCTCAGAAGTTGTTGGGATTAAAAAGGAGCGGTGGTGCACAATGGAGGCTGTGCTGTGAAAGTCTACATGTCCCTTTGAGCACTGATAGCTGCAGCCATGATGGCAGCGGTCTGTGCCTGCAATGCAACAAGCTGGATGTTATGACTGAGTCTAAGCTTCCACCGCAGCACCCTTCAACAGCACCTTCCAAACCCATAGCCTCTACACCTATGGCAAGTGCGCAAACACATGGGAACACCACCAACTACAAGGTCCCCCCAAGTCACACATCAGCCTGACTTGGAACTATGTTGTCGTTCCTTCACTATCACTGGGTCAAAATTCTGGAATTCCTTCCAAAATAGCACTGTGGGAATATTAGACCACATGGACTGTAGCAGTTCAAGAAGGTGGCTCACCACTACCTCCCCAAGGGCAATTAGGGATGGGCAATAAATGTGAGCCTTGCCAGCAATATTCACATCCCATGAACAAGAACTCAGTCGTTGGGTAGCTTCTGTTTGTGCAGCCCATTCATCCATGACAACTCGCCACGTGCTGTTCCTGACTCTATACTACCCTCTAAAATACACGCATTGCCAGCATCTGAGGTGGTGGATGTGGGTGACAGAAGAAATGATGATGCTTCTTTATCAAAAGTCTGGTATAGCTCACACTCTTAGTATTAAGGCTGCCATGGCTTGCCATGTGACATATCTTGGGTATCTGAAAGCATAAATGCAGAAGGGGTGGGTTGAAGTGAGGGAAGTCAAGTGGGTGGAAAATAAGAGGTGCATGGACACACCATCTGGCCTTGTACTTCATGCCAGATTGTGGGATGAGGATGAAGTGGGATGTGAAAAGTGGCATAAGGCAGGAACATACTACCATCCTGATTAGTTTGATATTCCTTAGCTTCTACATTAATAATTTGAAGCAGAGCCTCCTCCAAGGGACTTAGGAGGTGCAGTGAGCCTGACTCCATTCTGCTACTCCCTCCATGTGAGAGAAGTAGGCCATTTAACCCATCGAGTCTGTTCTGTCATTTAATGAAATTATGACTGATCAGCAACCTAACTCCATATTCCTGCCTTTGCCCCATTTCCCTTAACACCTAACAAAAATCTATAAATCTCAGTTTTTAAATTAACAACTGACCTAGCAACTGATCTATCAATTGATCTAGCATCAATTGTTCTAAACTTCTACCATCCTTTATGTGAAGAAGTGTTTCCTAACTTCACTCCAAGAAAGTCTAGCTTTAATATTTTGACTATGCCCCATAGCCTTAGGGTGGAATTTTCCATGCCCACTGATGCCAGGCATCATGGCAGACATGAGTGGACAAAATGGCAGGAAGGCCAAATATCGGTTTCATGCCATCAGGAACTTCATTGTAATACATCTGCATATCATTATAAGCCCAGCTCACTGGAATCACAGGCTGTAGGGTTGGCTCCTTGGGGACAAGGGCTACTTGCAGAGTTTATAGCTGGTGACACCCATGTGGTGGCCTCAGACTGCAGCAGAGAGAAAGTACAATGAGGCTTATGCTGCAACTCATGACTTGGTGGAGCAAACCATCGGGATTCTGAAAATGAGGTTTCGGTGCCTGGACCGATCTGGTGGAGCCCTGCAATATAGTCCACAGAGGGTGTCACACATCATTGTTGCCTGTTGCGGCTTTTACAACTTGGTATTATAATGGGGAGAGGAGCTGGCTGAGGAGGAGATGGAGGAGCTGCACGTCTCCTCAAATGAGAAAGATGTCGACAGGGATGAGGGTGAGGTGGCCCTCGAAGGCGAAGATGATGGCAATCAGGCTATCGCATTGGCCAGGTGAGGCAGGCATGCTGGGGAGGCCCTCATAGCTGCTAGATTCATGGAGGATGATGATGACATGCAGTGAGGAGACACCATAGACCCTCACATTGCACCTGTGAATGTATGACTCCAGTCTGGCTGATGACAGTGCACATACCCTCTGTGATAAGGCTCTTGTCATGGAGATGCAGCAGAGGCCCTAATAGTCGCTCAATTCCAGGAGGATGATGACGACATGCAGTGAGGACACTCCATAGATCTTCACATAGCCTCTGTGAATGCCTGACTCCTGTCTGGCTGAGGGCAGTTAACTTGCGCTCTGTGATCAAGATCATATCATGGAGATGCATCCCTGAAACTTTAAGTGCACCTGATCCTTTGACTGCCTTCTACACCTGACCCCTTCAGGAGCACTGCATCACTGGTCACAAATGATGACAAGATAGGGGGGCCAATCCCACCTTAAAGCTGCTGAGAGCACACAGAGAGAATGACGGAACTCTGTGACGTCTGCCCACGACATGCTGGAAGCAATGACAAGCACCATCGAGGTGCAGGCATCACTAATGTGTCCAGTGAGTGTGAAGCTGGACCATCACTTTGCTCTGAAGGTTACATACTGTACAGGGAAGAGGCCCTAAACTGAGACACCTGCCTTTATCTTGTGCAGGAACCAAGGTTTCACATCTGAGTGACACGAACAATCTTCATCATAACAAGGAGCCATAGACAAGGAGACATTCTTGGGTGTTTATTTACAATAGTGAACATTATGTACAAGTGATTAACATCCATGTCCAGGCTATGCAACTACATCTTCTTAACCTTCCTAACCCTGCCGCTGGGTCTTGGTGCACCCCCCCGACATCAACAGCAGAGTTGGAGGCAGCCTACTAACTGCTACGCTGTGTCTGTGATGACCTCGATTGGCATCCTCTGGAGGGCCCTGGCCTGCTTTCCGGATCCTGCTCTGTGGCAGTGGCACCCACCCCGGCCTGTGGAATTGGAGCTGCTGGGGTCACAGGAAGAGGGGATTTGGATGGGCCAACACTCCTGGGATCACCTGGGTAAATGGCCCCAGGGTGTGCATCTGCTGATCCTTCTCCCTATGGGTGCCCAAGGGCCGCTGGCTGACTCTGACCAGTGTTGAACTTGGTGCTTTGGCATGCCGGCGCTATCACCTCAATTGAAGAGGGACGGAATCCTCCATTGTGCCTTGCAATCTGAGGAGTGCAGCGGACATCCCTTCCTGATGTTCCTGGGCTTGCCTTTGCAGCTCCAGCAACTAAGATATGGCCAAGTCCAGTGGCTCATCATTTGAGTTGGACTCAGCAGATTTCTGGCCTCCAGCAGTCCTCTGAGTGCCAGAAGCTTGGGAAGTCCCTGCCGCTGCTTGCTGTGGATCAGACAGTGCGATGTGCTCACCAGACTGTGACCCCCGAGGCTACTCTAGAATTATGCCCCACCGAGGTGTGTATTTCTGCGCTGATGGAGGGTGTGGGTGATCGCTGTGGCGGATCTTCAATTGTGGTTTCAGCAGATTTCTCTTCCGAGGTGTCTTCAGGGCTTGAGTTGAGGACCTGGGTCATGGACTCCCTTGGCTGCTTCCAAGGTGTGTCTGCGAAAGCAATAAGAGGTAATTAGTGTATAGCAGTGGCCTGTGAAACAGAGCATATCACTCACAGCATGGTTGTCTGATGGATGTTGTATTGCTGGATCCTCACTTGATAGAGCATCGCCGTCCTCACTGTCAACACAAGAATGGTTCAGATCTTCGCTGGCCAGCTGTATGACTCTATTTTCAAAGTCCATGAGGACTTTGATTTCAGGCATCACTCCATCAGTCTGTGGCTTCTCCCTATTGTTGTGTGCCAGCTTGTCCTGCATGAAGACAGATGGAGAAAGTGTAAGCAGGACACTTGCCAGGCCAGATGCTAAGTATGCCTGGCATTTGTGGGTGGTGACTGGTGCCATGGATGAGACAAGGACATTGAAGGTGTGTGAGAGTGCAGATGGCGATGTCCCTTGAACTGGTAGTGAGTGATATCCCTGTGGATGTGTGATGGGTTTGTGAGTGTGTGAGTTGAGAATGACCGGAAGAGTGACTTACCCTGACAAAAAAGTGGAGATCATTCATTCTCTTTCGTCACTGGATGGCTGCCCTCTTTTGCACCACTGCCAGTGCCTCTCAAGCCAGATTGGTAATGTTGCTGCCCATCCTGTGGCCAGAGCAGGGGTAGAGAACATCACGGCAGGCCCCCACAGTGTCCAAAAGGCATTCCAGGGACAAGTCACTAAGTCGGGGGGCTGCAGTCTTCTTGCCTTTCAGGGCGATGTCTTCTGTACAGCAGTCCTGGGCTGGAAGCACTGAGAGGTGTGTGCACGGCTGCACTTAAAACATGGCACCCAGCATGAGGAAGTAGCGAGGTGACAGCATAGCAGGTGAATGAGATCCTGCCCACCATCGAAACAGCATGTTTCCCGGAAATGCATGATTAATGAGGTTGGACCAGTATGTTACGGCATGAAAAACCGCCATTGCAGCCAGCAGGTAAAACGTTCTTTCTCCCACCCACTACCGCACAGTGCAAATCTGGCCTTAGTCTGCCCTTAGTCTCCCCAGCTAGCAACATAATTTCTCCCTATCTTGAACACTTTGATCAAATCATCTCTTAACCTTCTAAATTCCATGGAATACAATCCTGGTTAGTTTTCCTCATAGCTTAACTGTTGGAGTCCAGGTATCATTCTGACAAATCTATGCCGCATTCCTTTCAATGCTTGTCTTGTAACTATTGGGAAGTTTATCAGTGAATGTGTTGCAGTGTGTTTGGGTGATGTGTCTGTCATAACTGAATAGCTGGAAGTATTTAGAACCTGCGGGTGTGAGGCTTATAGTAGAAGTACACATATGAGGGTGAAGTGGAGCATATGAATGTTAATTATGAGTCCTGATTGCTAGAGATTGCTGATGGGTGAGTGATGGGGGTGTCCTGCATTGAATGGCATGTGAGATTTGTGGTGCTGCTGATAGGAATTGCATATGAAATGCATTCACCGACCTTGACCACTCATGTAAGGTCACTGAACTTTATCCAGCTCTACAGCTAGGTTCTCAGGACCAGACTCCTTGCATTGACTTTGGTGGATGCCTGTGCCCATTCCCTTTGCATTGTATGCTTTGAGGGCTTTCTGGCTCCCTATAATGTTTGTCCTCCTTTCCACCTCTTGGACCAAGGCCTCCAGCATTGCATCTGAGGACCTGGGAGACCTCTCTCTGATCTGCTATTCTACTAGACAGGGAGATAGTCACGTAGTGGTAATGTCACTGTACTAGTAATCTGGAGGTACAGGCTAATACTCTGGGGGACAAGGGTTCAAATCCCACTGTGGCATTTTAAATTCAATAAATAAAACTGGAATATAAAGCTAGACTCAGTGATGGTGACCATAAAACATTTATGGATTGTTGTAGAAACTATTTGGTTCACTGATGTCTTTTAGCGTAGGAAATCTGCCATCCTTACCTGGTCTGGCCTACATGTGACTCCAGACCCACAGCAATGTGATTGACTCTTTATTGTCCTCTGAAATGGCCAAGCAAACCACTCATTTTAAGAGCAATTAGGGATGGGCAATAAATGCTGTACTTGCCAATGTCCCATGAAAGAATAGATTTTAAAAACTAGAATTCTTTATTGTTTATGAAAAACACTTTCTGAGACAGATCCAACACTTGCTGCAGACAGAATGCACCTTCCCCTTAAGAGGTACAGGTTGCCTTTAGGAAGAGTAAGCTATCTTCAATTCACGTGAGCTCCATGTTTACCTGGGCCTGCTGCTGAGCATGCAGCCAGACAACATTAAGCACTGGGCTGCAAACCATGATCATGGAGAAAAGCAGGCAGCATGAAGTTTGCTTGAAAATATATGAGGAAGCATTTTTGTTTTACTCTTTTGCCAGTTTACTTCCCTCTTTTCTTGAAAGTGTCTGCCGTTCACCAGCGTGTAATTCCACAGTCTCTGATTCTCTCATAAATTGGCAAATGGTCTTCTTACACAATTCTGCAAATTCTTGGCCAACCATATTTTCTGGTTGTTTGATGATGATTCACCTCAAAGACTAAAGTTACCCTTTTTTGTTATATCGTATTTAACTTTGAAGCTTGACATATCACCTACCTGGGTAAATGTACATATTAAAGACAGTTGAATCAATCTCATCTTAGACAGGTTCAGCCATGTCCATTTTTTAGCAGGATAATGAGTATGAGCAAGAATTCTGTCTGATATTTCCTATGAGTGTGAGATCAATTAAAATATCCCAACTGCTACCTTTGCACTAACTGGGAATTCAGTCTGAAGCTTTCTGGCTCAGGATTGCTTGGCCGTCCCAGTAAACCAAGTACTCGTGTCCTGGTGAAAATGCTGCCCTTGGTTTTTGTTCTCTCTGTTCTTCTAATGTTTAGTATATTTAAAAATTATTTTGCACGAGTTTCAAAACTTCAGAAATATAAAAGTAAGCTGAGAATAGTTTAGACGGGTTTACTAGAAGGAATGAAGACAGAATGAAGCCTGCCCAATTTCCTTTAGGACTGAGTTTAAGAACTTGAAACTTGTAAAGAGAAATGTTATCATCAGAACCTCATTTAAAAATCAAATAATCAGAAATAATTGTGAATAATATTTACATTTTTTACCATACCTGTTTTTGATTATTGTTTCATTAATTTTATTTGAATTATAACAATAATATCATTGTGGAGATCAAAAAATGTGCAGCATAGGCACTGACCATTCAGGTCATGTTGAAGCACCCCAGGCAGGTTAATGGTCCTTTCTACATTAATGTGAAAACAGACCCTTTTCACTGTTGGGCTCAGCATCTCCTCCAATCCGGTGTGCCGAGTGTTGCCACCAGCAGAAACTGATTAAATGGCAGAATAGAGAGAAATGAACAGAACAAAACACTTGGACAAAAAATAAAGCTCACTGTAATAATTATAGTTCTGATAAACTTAGGACTGTAGCTTTGAGAGTAATCCTGTTTTGTAAGATCACATGATCTGGGTAAACCAATGCGTTAGCAGCACAGGGAACCTCTAGGCGAGAGAGTTCTTTAGTTATAGAGTTTGATGCACATATGCAGTTGCTGCTGCTGTCTTGTAAATAAAGTTAAATGTGTCCGCTAAGAAAAGTTGCCTGGAAAATCAACTCTATAACACCCACTGATCAATATTTCATGGGTAGAAGAAACCACTGGCCTTGATGTATGTCTTTTGCACAGTATTTCAAATTTAAATGCATAGGAATGACAGATTTTTTAAAACAATTATTTATCTTTGTTTGCTAGATATTATGCCATGGATCACAGAGAGTAAGGACGTGTCTGTAATTAGTTTCAGTTCAGATGATGTCATATACATTTAAGAATTTTTCCTGAATTCTAATATTAGATAACATATCTTAAACAATTTTCTTCCATTAATGTTTACAGTATAATGTTTCCCCCACCTTCCCCCACCCTCTAGTTAACCCTCCCTTCTCCTGAAAGCACTAACTACCAGAGCACTGTTCCTCAGGCACCAGTGGCTCTCAGGTACTATGCTATTTTTGTGTGCTCCTAGACAGTAAGTGTTGACAAGTAGTTTCACCATGAAGGGCAACACATCTGAATCCAAGATAAAAGCAAAAAACTGCGGATGCTGGAAATCCAAAACAAAAACAAAGATACCTGGAAAAACTCAGCAGGTCTGGCAGCATCTGCGGAGAGGGACACAGTTAACATTTCGAGTCCGAATGACCCTTCAACAGAACTAAGTAAAAATAGAAGAGAGGTGAAATATAAGCTGGTTTAAGGGGAGGGTGGGACAAGTAGAGCTTCCTTAACCGAGGTTTTCCACCCATGGTGGTTGACAGGGCCCTCAACCGTGTCCGGCCCATATCCAGCGCATCCGCCCTCACATCTTCCTCTTCCTCCCAGAAACATGATAGGGTCCCCCTTGTCCTCACTTATCACCCCACCAGCCTCCACATTCAAAGGATCATCCTCCGCCATTTCCGCCAAATCCAGAATGATGCCACCACCAAACACATCTTCCCTTCACCCCCCCGGCGGCATTCCGCAGGGATCGTTCCCTCCGGGACACCCTGGTCCACTCCTCCATTACCCCCTACACGTCAACGCCCTCCCACAGCATCTTCCCATGCAACTGCAGAAGGAACAACACCTGCCCCTTTACTTCCCCTCTCCTCACCGTCCAAGGGCCCAAACACTCCTTTCAAGTGAAGCAGCATTCCACTTGCACTTCCCTGAATTTAGTCTACTGCATTTGTTGCTCCCAATGCGGTTTCCTCTACATTGGAGAGACCAAACGCAGACTGGGTGACCGCTTTGCAGAACACCGTCGTTCTGTCCGCAAGCATTACCCAAACCTCCCTGTCATTTGCAATTTCAACACTCCACCCTGCTCTCAACCCCACATGTCCATCCTTGGCTTGCTGCATTGTTCCAGTGAAGCTCAATGCAAACTGGAGGAACAGCACCTCATCTTCCGACTAAGCACTTTACAGCCTTCCGGACTGAATATTGAGTTCAACAATTTTAGATCATGAACTCTCTCCTCCATCCCCACCCCCTTTCCGATCCCCCCTTTTTTTTCCAATAATTTATATAGATTTTTCTTTTCCCATCTATTTCCATTATTTTTAAATGTATTTCCATCCATTGTTTTATCTCTACCTTTTAGCCTTTTTCGATTCCTTCACCCCACCCCACCCCCATTAGGGCTATCTGTACCTTGCTTGTCCTGCTTTCTACCCTTAATTAGCACATTCTTTAGATAATATCACCACCTTCAACACCTCTTTGACCTTTTGTCTGTGACATCTTTTGGTTATCTCCACCTATCACTGGCCCTCTATCCAGCTCTACTTGTCCCACCCTCCCCTTAAACCAGCTTATATTTCACCTCTCTCCTATTTTTACTTAGTTCTGATGAAGGATCATGCAGACTCGAAACGTTAACCCTGTCCCTCTCTGCAGATGCTGCCAGACCTGCTGAGTTTTTCCAGGTATTTTTGTTTTTGATCTGAATCCAACTCTCTTCTCACCCAACATTTACACACATATACTTCACCGCAAATGTTGCTGGGTTGGGATCAGAAGCACATTCTTTCTTTCCCCCTGCAGCTCAGGAGTTCAATAGCCAATTGTAGCAGACTCAGGACTGAGCACAAATGCAACTTTGAACTTGATGTTGCATGTATAGAAGTTGCAAAGTGTGTTAGATTGAGCATTTCTCTGACTGGAAATATTTCTGAGGTACTGCACTGTAACTTTTCTATGTTTCTGTGGTGCTATGGAGTGTGGCATCAAGAAGCTGGACTCAATGGGAATCAGGCGGAAAATTCTCTGCTGTTTGGAATCATGCCTAGCACAAAGGAAGATGGTTGCGGTTGTTGGAGGTCAATCAAATCAGTTCCAGGACATCACTGCAGGAGTTCCTCAGGGTAGTGTCCGAGGCCCAACCATCTTCAACTGCTTCATCATTGATCTTCCTTCCATCATAAGGTCAGAAGTGGGAATGTTCACTTATGATTGCAGAATATTCAGCACCGTTTGCAATTCCTCAGATACTGAAGCTGTCCATGTCCAAATGCAATAAGACCTGGACAATATCCAGGCTTGGCCTTACAAGTGGCAAATAATATTCATGCCACATAAGTACCAAACAACAACCATCTCTAACAAGAGCAAATCTAACCATCATCCTTGACATTCAATGGCATTACCATCACTGAACCCCCCCACTATCAACATCCTGGGGGTTACCATTGAACAGCAACAGAACTGGACTAGCCATATAAATACTGTGGCTATAACAGCAGGTCAGAGGCTAGGAACGCGGCAGTGAGTAACTCACCTCCTGACTCCCTAAAGCCTGTCCACAATCTACAAGGGACATGTCAGGAGTGTGATGGAAAACTCTCCATTTGCCTGGATGAGTGCAGTTCCAACAACACTCAAGAAGCTCGACCCCATTCAGGACAAAGCAGTCCACTTGATTGGCACCCCATCCACAAAAATTCACTCCCTCCACCACCGACACACAGTGGCAGCAGTGTGTACCATCTACAAGATGTACTTCAGGAACTCACCAAGACTCCTTCAACAGCACCTTGCAACCCACGATCGCTGCCATCTAGAAGGATAAGAGTAGCAGACAGATGGGAGTACCATCAGCTGGAAGTTGGCCTCCAAACCACATACCATCCTGACCTGGAAATATATCACCATTCCTTCTCTGCTGCTGGGTCAAAATCCTGGAACTCGCGCCCTCACAGTACTGTGGATGTACCTACCACATGGACTTCAGCAGTTCAAGAAGGCAGCTCACCACCTCCTTCTCAAGGACAATTAGGGATGGGAAGTAAATGCTGGCCTAGCCAATGAATCCCAGGTCCTGTGAATGAAACAATGATGAGCTGGTATTTGCAGTTAATTGTAGAATTTGAATTTTTCCCCTTTCTGTATTGCAGAACCTGAAGTGCATTAATACTAATTGACTGACTTTCAAACATTTTACTTCACACTTGGTCATATGTGATCAGGCCATCTTCATTGTTAAGATGTCTTCTTTGAAGTAAGTTGACTGTGGTCAAATGTTATGAATGATGCAATTGAAGCTGAGCATAAAACTGCAGCTGATCATACCCTAGGCATCTAGAGAGCTAAATGTATCTACTTTGTCAGAATCGGATCAGCGTGTATTATTCTTATTTCAGCACCAGTACCAAATAAACGGTTAATGTCACTACTACCTCAAACTTGCATTGCCTAGCTCTGTATTCTGAATCCTGGAATTAGTTTCCTATGTAGAGTGAAGGGTTAACATCCAAAGCACATGATGCTGATATAATGATGATTATACCATATGATTGAGTAACAGATCTAGAGGGAACAGAGGTTCTAATCTCGTGCAGAGGTCCTAATATGTATTCAGTAGCTGGAAATGAAGAAAAATTATTTTAACAACTATAGTGCTGAGCAGCTTACTTTGGGAGAATAGACAAGCTCCAAAGAAACTCAACGAGACCCCAAACACACAATGAAACATGGTGGCAGCGGACAATGAGTAAAAGACCCAGGAAAAACTCCAAGAAGCAGCTGCAGATCTGGTACGTCAAAGGAACCTTAAGAGAAGCACCCAAGAAACGAATTCAAAACTCATAAAAAAAGCTGGAGAATTGAGTATGCGGCAGGCACAAGCTAAGACATAGACCCGGAATCCGGACATCAGTGAGCACAGACCAGAACCAACAAGCAACACCTGTGAAACATCAATTATTCCAGGCCTTTGTACAAGCATAGAATCCACACTATCACTCCCAGAACCACTCTGGTGTGCTGAAGGCTCACAACAGGCACAGCAATGGGACAACTGAAGAAAGAGGTTTTCCAGATATAGAACCACTTCTGTTTTGCACAAAAAAGAACAAAAGGATCAGGTCAGTGCATCACTCCATGCACTTGGAGCGATTGCTGATGACCTAATAGTGAATCAGGGAGCCGATGAGACCTCAACATCTTACATGGAAGTCCTGCAAGAATTTGATTCATATTTCAGTATTCACAAACAATTTAATTATAGAAAAGATAAAGTTTAACAAGTGAAAGCAAAGACCAGGAGAGAAAATTGATTTGTTCATGAACAATCTATATAGGCTGACAGAAAATTGTGAAAATTAAGGAATATTTAGGGACAAATTGAATCACGATCGAATAGTAGTTGGGGGCTTAGAGGAAGCTCTATCAGCTCTCTTGAAGACGAGAGAGGATCTAACTCTAGTGAAAGCAGTACAAATTGTGAGACAAACTGAGCTCAGAAAACAAAATGAAGGGCAGAATTCTTACCTCGATGGGCGGGTGGGCCCCACCGGCTCGATGGTGGGCGGGCAGCTGAACCCCGCCGCCAAAACGGGACCCGCCGCCATTTTGAGTGGGCAGGCTAATTAAGGCCTGCCCAACAGGAAGTGATATGCGCTTCCTGTGCAGGGGGTGGAGGGAATCCCCATCTGTCAAAGTATGCTCTTTCCCGCATGCGCGCAAAAGAACGCACTGCTCCCTGGGGCAAAGTCCTGTCTCAGGGAGATTCGTGAGAGGTAAGTAAACTCTAAGAATAGATAAATATTAAAATTATTAACATGTCCCCCTCATGTGACAATGTTAATAATAAACACATAGTATTTATTAAATTTTTAAAAAACAGACATGAAACTTCATCACACCAGTGGATGAAGTTTCATTAATAATCTGCAGCCCGCTGGGGCTGCTGGCCTGCCCACCAGCCTTAAGGTTGGCCGGGCAGTGTGTTTAATAAGGTTAATTAGCCTGTCAATGGCCTTAATTGGCCATTGACAGGTCGGCGGGCGGACAGCTGATTTCGCTGTCCGCCCGCCTTCGTGAATATTTAAAGGGACCGGGATGACATCGGGGGTTCCTCCCAATGTCATCCCGCATCATTTCCCCCTCGGCGAGCAGGCCCCGCCCCCAAATTGCCACGCAGAAAATCCTGGCGGAAGTGTTTGTTCGCAGAGAAGGCAAGATCCCATGGAAACTAATGAGTGAGGCCATTCAGTATGTAGACTATAAAAGGGAAAGCACACCAAAGCAGAAGCCCACAAAAACAGGAAAGTCGTGTCAACTGCCATCTTAAAATGTTCTCGGTGTGGAGGGACAAACCTGCACAAGCAGGGAAGAATGCCCAGCCGGGGAAGCAGAGTGCCAGAACTGTAGAAAAATAGAACATTTTAAAACTGTCTGCTGATCTAAAGCATTGACAACCTGCAAAAAGAAGGGAAAAATTTTAAAGTCAAACCACATAGAAGAAGTGGAAGAACCACAGAGAAAGGAAATAACTTTCCTGGTGAAAGTCAATGAAATGGAAAATAAATACTGGAGTATTAAACGCAACAGAGTTTAAATTAGACACAGGGGCAGGAGTTTCCGTCTTATTCGACAAAGTAAAATGGCTTAAGCAAATTACACTACAGACTTCATCTATCAAGCTACAGGGTCAGGTGAGACTACACAAAGCCATAGGCCAACACATCAAAAAATTGAAGTACAAAGATAGAAAAATCATTGAACCTCTTGTGTGTCATCCAAAATCACGAATCTTCTTTACTAAGCAGGAAGGCATGTTTAAAATTGAAGCTAATATATAAAGCTGATGAAATTGCTAACGAGCCTTACAGCAGTACATTCAGGAATGAATTTCCAGGATTATTTACAGGCATGGGAAAACTGAAGACCGAATACTTTGGGCAGGATATTGAGGTTGGCGAGCGGGGGGCGGGGCCCACCTGCCGACACGTAAAATGACGCAGGATGACGTTGGATGGAACTCCCGATGTTACCCTGCATCATTTCTATTTTCAGGTCAGCGAGGTCTCAGTCGAATCAGCTGTGCACCCGCCAACCTGTCAACGGCCAATTGAGGTCATTTAAAAAGTACTTAGGCTAGTTAATGGACCTGCCTGCCCAACCTTAAGGTTGGCAGGCAGGCCGGGAGCCCTGGCAGGCTTCAGAAAAAGCATGAAACCTCATCCGCAGGATGAGGTTTCATGTAGGTTTTTTAAAATTTAATGAAAGTTTACTTAAAAGTGATGGACATGTCCCAGCTCGTGTGACAATGTCACATGAGGGGACAAGTCAGGGAAATTTCATTTCTCTACATGTACCATTTTAAAATTTGGTGCTGATCTCCCTGAGGCAGCACTTAGCCTCAGGGAGATGAATGCGCTCTTTCACGCCCATGCATGAAAGAGCGCACTCCTGGCTTAGGGAATCCTCCCCCCCCCATAGCGCATAGTGCTTCCTGGCGGACGTCACACTGGGCAGGCCTTAATTGGCCCGCCCATGTAAAATGGTGGCGCACCCCCGATTGGGAGTGCTGATCGGAGGCGCACCTGCTCCTGAACTTCCCACCCAACGGGGGAAAATTCTTCCTTATGTTACCCTAAGAGCTGAAGCTAAACCAATTTGCCTCTTCACACCGAGAAAGGTCCCTCAATCACTCTTGGGCAAAATCAAAGGTGCTACAGCAAGGGGTTATATCAGTGGTCATCATGCCAACAAAATGGTGTTCAGGAATTGTCACAGTACTAAATCCAACGGTTCCATAAAATCTGTGTGGATTTAACCCAATTTAACAAATCAGTGGAACGTGAGATCCGCGCAATGGCTGCAGTGGATGAGAGTCTTGCCAAACTAACCAGGAGTACTCTATTTACCAAATTCGATGCAGATAGCAAATTTTGACAATTGCCTCTGGGCAAAGAATCCAAATTGTTGACCACTTTTATAACACCATTTGGTCATTATGGCTTTATTAATAGATTACCATTTGAAACTGCATCCACTCCTGAAATTTTCCAGAGAACAATGTTTCAAACCTTAGAAGACATGGAAGGAGATTTATGCCATTTTGATGACATACTTGTACATGGGTCCATGAAAGAAAAGTATGATCATTGAGTTAGAGGAGCCCTGAAGGTCTTACAGGATTGTAGCATTGAATGAAAAATTTGAGTTCGCCAATCCTATGACTAAATTTCTATGTCACATTGTACAAGACTTTGGAAGAACAGTTGACCCACAAAAAACAAAGGTGATCAGAGAGTTTCTACAACCCAGCAACATTACTGAGCTTCAGAGATTCCTTGAGATAGTCAACCAAGTAAGCAAGTTCCTACCAAATTTGTTTAAGGTCAATGAGCCTTTGAGACAACTGTTAAGACAGGGTCAACAGTGGTCCTGGAATGTGGACCAGCAAAGTGATTCTGAGAAAATCAAAAATCTTTTCATTTCCTCTGAACTTTTAGCACATTATGACCCAGAGCTGCAGACCAGAGTAGCAGCAGATGCAGTGTCTACAGGTCTGGGTGCAGTATTATTTCAAATAGAGAGAGACAGTAAATGTAGATCAGTTTATTACACCTCAAGGTCACTCACAGAGAAAAGATATGCTACAATTGAGAAGGAAGCATTGACAGCAACATGGGCATACAAGAAATTCTCAGATGACATGATGGGATTGTGGTTCAAAATTGAAACAGACCATAATCCACAGGCATTCGAACATGAAAGAGATTGTGAAGGTGCCGTGAAAATCCAATGGGTAAGACTAAGATTAATGAGATATGATTCCATAACAGAGTATGTTCATGGGAAGTACCAGTCAACAGCAGATACACTACCGAGGATACCAATTGAAGGAACCAATCTAGAGGATTTGCATTTCATTGAGGAGGTGGAACATATATACCCCTTATTACTCAATACCTAGCAGTTACAGGAGATCAAATAAGCAATACTGTGTAGAAGGATGGCTAGACTATACCTCTAACAATCCAATACTGCGGCAGTACTTCGAACAGAGAAAACACCTCACAATCATTGATGATCTCCTAGCTTTTACTGTCAATAGTCATTCAGAGAATACTTCAGCCTGATGTTCTTCAAAGACTTCATCAAGGTCACTTAGGGATAGCAAAATGTCAAGCAAGAGCCCAATAATCAGTGTGGTGGCCAGGTATTATTCGTCCTATAACAGAAATGATTTCTAATTGTCTTACGTGTGCAATGAACAGCCAAGAGCAAAAAGAACCCCTATCACCTTCTGCTTTTCCATCAAGGCTGTGGGAGTGTCTGGGAATTGATTTATTTGATTTTAAAGGCAAGATATTCCTCATTGTCATTGATTACTACTCAAGGCAGATTGAAGTGAACAAATTGCACAGCATCACGACAGGTGTAGTCATTCAATCACTGAAGAGAATTTATGCAACGCATGGCATTCTGGACATTGTGTTATCAGAAAATGGTCCACAATTTGCTAATGGATTATTCCAAAATTTTGCAAAGGAGTACGGATTCATTCATATAACTAGCTCATCTCATTATCCTCGTGCCAATGGAAAAACTGATAGAGGTGTACGAACCATTGAAGACTTGATGAAAAAGAATGAAGATCTTAATTTAAGTTACCGAACCTAATCTCTACAAAATGCTTTCTCACCATCAGAGTTGTTAATGGGAAAGGGATTGAGAACACAGCTTCCAGATCTGCAACAGAAACTAAAACCTATTATGATCTTGAACAACCATGAGAGGGTAAAACAGCATGAGGAAGAACAGAGAAAAAAACAGAGAATCTAACCATCTCGCCTTAATATTCAATGACATTACTATCACTGAATCTCCTACCATCAACACTCTGGGGATACCATTGACCAGAAACTGAACTGGACCAGCCCTATAAATACTGCGGCAACAAATGCAGGTTTGAGGCTAAGAATTCTGTGGCAAGCAATTCATCTCCTGACTCCTCAAGCCTGTCCACCATCTATAAAGCACAAATCAGGAGTGCGGTGGAATACTCTCCATTTGCCTGGATGAGTGCAGCTCCAACAACATTCAATAAGCTTGACATCATCCAGGACAAAATAGCCCATTTGATTGGCACCCCATTCACCACTTTAAGCATGCACTCCCTCCACCACCGAAGCACAGCAGCAGCAGTGTGTACCATCTACAAGATGCACTGCATCAACTGACCAAGGATCTTTCGACAGCACCTTCCAAATCTACGACCACTACCAGCTAGAAGGGCAAGGGTAACAGATGCATGGGAACACCACCACCTGCAAGTTCCCTTCCAAATTACATATCATCCTGAATTGGAACTATAAGTGCGTCAGTGGTGGAGGGAGTGCATGCTTAAAGTGGCGGATGGGGTACCAATCAAATGGGCTGCTTTGTCCTGGATGATGTTAAGCTTCTTGAATGTTGTTGGAGCTGCACTCATCCAGGCAAATGGAGAGTATTCCACCGCACTCCTGACTTGTGCTTTATAGATGGTGAACAGGCTTTGAGGAGTCAGGAGATGAATTACTTGCCATTGAATTCATTGTTGCTGGGTCACAATTCTGGAACTCCATTCCTAACAGCACGATGGGTATTCCTACAACACATGGACTGAAGTGGTTCAAGAAGGCAGCTCACCACCACTTCTCAAAAATGCTGGCCTAGCCAGCAGCATCTACATGCTGTGCATGAATAAAAGAATGGCTCATTTCTTTAACTTCAGGCACAGAGCACGAAGCTTATCAGTGCTGAGGCCTAGGGTGTGAGTATGGGTACCAGACCAACAGAAAGAAGGCATAATAATTGAAAGGGCTCCATAACCGAGATCATACAGGATTGAGATAGACCAGGAAACTATAAGGACAAACCACAGCACCTTAATATGGCTTATTCAAAGAAGAGTGTAAAGATAAGCGAGTCAGTTTGAATTTGATGGTGGGAAAACTTCCAGAAACAATAATGCTGGACAAAATTCATAGTCACATGGACAAGTGTGGGATAATTAAGGAAAGCCAGCATGGATTTCTTAAGGGAAAATTGTGCTTAACTAACTTGCTGGAGTTTTTTGAAAAGGTAAGAGAGAGGGTTGATGAGGGTAATACTGTTAATGTGGTGTAAATGGACTTCCAAAAAGCATTGGATACAGTGCCACACAACAGAGCAAAGTTGTAGTACATAGAATAAAAAGGATAGCAGCAGCAGCATAGAAATGGAATTGGCTGAATGACAGGAATCAGAGAGCAACGGCTAATTCATGTTTTTCGGCTGGAGGAAGATTTGCCCCCTTTTTGCTCTCCTAATTTTCTTTTTAAGTTCCTCCCTACACATTCTACACTCCTCTAACAAAGACCTCCAATATAGACCTTCAACTAACAAACTTTCAGCCTGTTCCTATATATATGAGCAGAGGTGAATCCTCAATTCATGCCCACCACTTAAATATAATTAACTCTAACTGATATACAAGTAACATGTGAGACTAAATAGTTAGTTTGTGGCTTCAAATGTCTTATGTGACATTTCATCACTGTTTTAAAAATGTCTCCTAGTGAAGGAGCTGGGAAAGAATGGAAGATGCAATTTGAAGGAGTCAGAAAATAAGAGCCTAATGCTCTAATAAGTCCAACCATCAGACATTCTTGGATGAATTGCAGCAGAAGAAAGAAAGATTGTTCCATGCCCATGGGAAGAAACTTCACAAAACTGTTGAGAGCCATATGGAGGGAGGTGACATAGGAACTGTAGAACTGCAGACCATTGCAGGAAAAGGTTGAATATCTTAACAAGGACAAGCAAGGTAGCAGACAGGTTCTTTCTCTTTCCTTGACAGTACCAGCACATTGTTAACCTTTTAATGTCACTTTCTTCGAAAGTCTCCTTCTTATTGCATTGTAAAGTTCATATTTTGCATCATATGTTGGCTCTCATGCTGAGTTTTAGAAGACCTTCTTATCACAAGATCTATTAAATCAGCTTTCCGATACAGCTGGGAGACACCCCTCAAGTGCTAGCCTTCAGCTAATGCGCTCAACCCTGTT
This sequence comes from Cetorhinus maximus, assembly GCF_964194155.1. NCBI lineage: Eukaryota > Metazoa > Chordata > Chondrichthyes > Lamniformes > Cetorhinidae > Cetorhinus > Cetorhinus maximus. Next base: position 33,034,260 of record NC_135887.1, on the reverse strand, counting down.
TCAGGAAAAACTGCACACAGCGGCCATGAATGGCAAATGACTGGAGTGAGCATGCCTGACATTGGAGAGGCGGTCCCTCATGATGACCAGGCTAATTGAGCTGTTGGAAAGGCACATTGCTTTAGTGTGTTATAGGTTAGTTGGTGCAGACCTATATGATCACTATAGCATGCTTGTAAATCAGCAGGCATTCAGAATATTTATCATCCTTTATGTGTAAATGTTATAACCACGCATTCTTAGGTTCTGCCCTCTTTCCTGCACAGCCATCACAGACATGGGAGTAGAGGAAATAAATAAGCAGAAGGTGATAATAATAAGGAGGAAGCAGGAAGAAATTTATTCCTTGTAGACTACAGTGATGAAGATTTTGATAATGGAAATAATAAACAATGGCCACACACACAAAAGTGCCTGAAGCAAGATCTGATATCAGCCACTCCAATGATCCGTGGATAAACAGCTCTGGTGTTCAGTAGAATGGCAGTGGCTGCAGCCGACCTGCAAGATGCTGGCATTTCTCAGGACAACAGTGTGTCCCAGATAGTCAGCCTCAGATACTCAGATTACCATTGATGGGCATGAAGAGGAGACCAGGCTGCCCAGCTGTAAGCCCGAGAGATGCAACCCTCAAGGGTCTTTCTCAGGACTATTCTATTATGACAGGAGGGTCACTTCAATCTCAAGAGGCATCATTACCACAAGAGCACGCAGCCAGTTCTTACGATATTACTCCTCAGATATGCTAGAATAGGAGAAAGATAGGCATGTTTGTATACCTAGGGGAATCATGATGTGAAGTAGTTGAATGGCTACTGTTGCTATTTATTTTGGCATGGATAAAAGAATGGGTGCTTTTATTGCCTGCTCAATTATTCATGTAGTAAGTTAGGAATTGCAAGGTTTGATAGGGACAGAGAGATCCAATGTTCAAATATATGTTTTGATTGGAAAGAGTTAAATTTGAACTGAAGATAGGGTTAATGGAGTGATGAAAAAATAAGATACTTGAACAGAGAAGAATAACCATTAATTATTTGAGTTGTGATATCACTTGCACGTTAATGAAGAATAGTTTGAATATCCTGACAGTCAGTTTTATCACAGCAAGCTTCTGCAAACAGCAATGGGATGAATGACCAGAACATTTGTTTTAGGTGTTGGTTGAGGGATAAATGTTGACCAGAACACCAGGAAGAGGAATTGCCCTGCCCTTCTTCAAAATAGTGGCATGGAATCTTTAAATTCCATCTGAGGAGGCAGACAAGGGCCTCAGTTTAACATCTCATCCAATAGACTCCTTCAGTACTGCACTGAATTTATTTTGTATATGGAAACTTTATTTTCAATATATTGTAATAGTTTCCAGTAGATTCCCCTGGCACACTATCAAAAAACACAGACCAGGGCACAGTTCACAAGCTCAGTCACCATAAGGCAACTTCATTACTTAATGTTTCAAAGTTCATAATATTTTGACTTCTGCATGGTCAGTTCTCCTAGGTTAATAGTCTGTTCACCATCATATCGTACTTTCACCATCTCCTCACCGCAAGGCTGTTATGTCTGCAGATAATCTGCAACACCATTATGGAAGCACCATTACTACAAGTCTGCAATGATGCAATAAAGTCCATCACCATCCCTTCTCAGGGAAACCAGGGAAAGGCAGTCAATGTGGACTTGCAACTGTCACCCAAGAGCAGTGTCAGACTTTTTATGTAGACTTGAGTTTTGAAACCTGAATTTTTCCTCTAATTCGTTAACATCTTTCCTGTACACATGGCTGAAGCTGCACTAAAAAAGCAAGTCACCAACAATAGTTTGATCCAATTCATGGGTGCATAAACAATACTGGAAATATATAGGAACAATAGCCTAGAAATATAAATACAGTTTTGTTTTCCAGATTAAACACATGAACTGAGGGTTGTTGCAGGCTTAACATTTTCTTCAAGCGAAAAGTGCCTCATGACCAATTAGAGGCAGTTGGTTAAAGATTTCCAATTCTCAAAGTGATGGTGGTGCAGAACATTGAGTGAACTGGTGAACTGCACACTGCGTTCTAATAAGTGACATTTCTTCCATAATTATCCACAATCTGAATCATCAATCTCCTCTGGCATAAACAGAGAGATATTGCCTCACGTAAGGGAGGAAGGGAGAGACAATGAGGGAATAAGTCAATCTGCACCTCTCTCATCAATCTTTTAGTGGTTGGTTAACAGCATCCATAGTTAAGTGTTAAATGGTACTGAATTAACAATCCCACTCAGGGAAATCAAATCATTTTATTAACCAATTTGTCATTAATTCCATGAGCTTTAACCTTTTTTAATGCTTTCATATCTAAAGGTTAGAGTCATAGGGCTGGATTTTACAGGGCCCTGTATTCCGACACCCTTCCCCCACCATCCCCCTAAACTAAAAAGTCAGTGGGAAGCCCACCCACTAAAACACCAGCTACCCTGCCGCCATTTTATGCTGAAAGCAGTGTTAATTGATTGAAGGTAAGACTTCAGACCCATCTAAGGAGGAAGTCCAGCCCCAGAGAGCTGTCCGCCAATCTGATTGACTGCAGTCCAAGCAGCGCCAGGTTTGAGCTGTGGCTCCTGTTGGGACTACAGGCAATCCCAGAGAAGAAGAGGTGATGGAGCTGGACTTCAAGGTAAGTGTGGGGTATGGGGCCTGGCTGGCAGACCCCAGCAAGGTTAGTGGGGCGGGTGGTGGGGGGGGGGATGAAGTTGATGAAGGGAGATGGGGGGGGCCAGGTTTGAGAGATAAGAGGGGGGATTGAAGGATGGGGGTATGACCTTGGGGAGTGCCTCTGATGTGTACAGAAGTCCTACAAAGGAGGTTCCATCGCCGCTCCCCCCCCCACCCCCGCAAACCCCCCCCCCCGGCCCACCCCCCCGTCTTGCGCAACACCAGCCTGCGCAGTAAAATCTGCTGGGCTACCTACCTTCTGGTAATGCTCCTCTGCATCCTCTGAAGGACACACATTCTTCCTAAAGTGTGGTGACCAGAATTGGACACAATACTTGTCTTTGGCCTAACTAGAGCTTTATAAAGTTTCAGCATAACTTCTCTACTTTTGTAGTCAATATTTCTGGATGGGATTTTCCGGTCCTGCCAGTGGCGGGTGTCATGGCAGGTGGGATTGGAAAATTTGGCAGTTGGTCAAAAATCAGTTTCCCACCGGTTTAAAATTAGATTGCAATTGTCTGCTCCCAACTTTCATGGCGGGTTGGGTAGGCCATTGTGCCATGTCGGGAACCGCATTTGTATGCATTTACATGCCATGAATACTCATTAAGAACCCAACTCGCCAGAATCATGCCCCTACTCCAGATCAAAAGGCCACACCGGCAACTAATTAGACCAGCATGATTCATGACTGGATATAAGTGACACCCCAGCTATGCCTATCTCTTTATGGGGTATGTGGAACATTCCTTGTTCCAGTCCTACTCCGGCCCCCTCCCACAACTCTTTCTCTGGTATATCGATGATTACTTCGGTGCTGCTTCATGCTCTCGTCGGGACCTGGAAAAATTTATTAATTTTGCTTCCAATCTCCACCCCTCCATCATTTTCACATGGTCCATCTCTGACACTTCTCTTCCCTTCCTTGACCTCTCTGTCTCAATTTCTGATGATAGACTGTCCACCAATATCCATTACAAGCCTACCGACCCCCACAGCTACCTCGACTACAGCTCCTCACACCCCGCTTCCTGTAAGGACTCCATCCCATTCTCTCAGTTCCTTCGCCTCCGTCGCATCTGTTCTGATGACGCTACCTTCAAAAACAGCTCCTCTGACATGTCCTCCTTCTTCCTTAACCGAGGTTTTCCACCCACGGTCATTGACAGGGCCCTCAACCGTGTCCGGCCTATATCCCGCGCATCCGCCCTCTCGCCTTCTCCCTCCCAGAAACATGATAGGGTCCCCCTTGTCCTCACTTATCACCCCACCAGCCTCCGCATTCAAAGGATCATCCTCCGCCATTTCCGCTAACTCCAGCATGATGCCACCACCAAACACACCTTCCCTTCACCCCCCCTGGCGGCATTCCGTAGGGATCATTCCCTCCGGGACACCCTGGTCCACTCCTCCATCACCCCCTACTCCTCAACCCCCACCTATGGCACCTCCCCATGCCCACGCAGAAAATGCAACACCTGCCCCTTCACTTCCTCTCTCCTCACCATCCAAGGGCCCAAACACTCCTTTCAAGTGAAGCAGCATTTCACTTGCATTTCCCCTAACTTAGTCTACTGCATTCGTTGCTCCCAATGCGGTCTCCTCTACATTGGAGAGACCAAACGCAAACTGGGCGACCGCTTTGCAGAACACCTGCGGTCTGTCCGCAAGGAAGACCCAAACCTCCCTGTCGCTTGCCATTTTAACACTCCACCCTGTTCTCTTGCCCACATGTCTGTCCTTGGCTTGCTGCATTGTTCCAGTGAAGCCCAACGCAAACTGGAGGAACAGCACCTCATCTTCCGACTAGGCACTTTACAGCCTTCCGGGCTGAATATTGAATTCAACAACTTTAGATCTTAAACTCCCCCTCCCCCCATCCCCACCCCATTTCTTCCCCCTTCCCTTTTTTTTCAATAATTTATATAGATTCTTCTTTTCCCACCTATTTCCATTATTTTTAAATCTAAAACTAAAACTTTGTTAGTCTTTCCACCCCACCCCCACTAAAGCTGTACCTTGAGTGTCCTGCCATCCATTCTTAATTAGCACTTTTCTTAGATAATATCACCACCTTCAACACCCCTTTGATCCTTTTGTCTGTGACATCTTTTGATTATCTGCTCCTATCACTGCTTGTTTATCCCTACAACCACCCCACCCTCAACTTCTCTCTCCCCCCGCCCCCCACCTTAGACCAGCTTATATTTCACCTCTCTCCTAACTATACTCAGTTCTGCCGAAGGGTCGTGAGGACTCGAAACGTCAACTGTTTTCTTCTCCACCGATACTGCCAGACCTGCTGAGTTTTTCCAGGTAATTCTGTTTTTGTTTTGGATTTCCAGCATCCGCAGTAGCTTTTAGCTTTTTGTTTTTATTTAAGTGACATGAACCTGGCGACCTGCACTTCACTCAATATGTTCACCTACCTCTCTATGCACTGTGCTCGCAGCTGCTCCGACTCCATGCCAGGCTGCACAGGCAAGTCCAGCTGGAGTTCAAGGAGGGGTTCAGAGCTAAGGCTCTCCATTCGAGACCAACAGTAAGGTGGGGGGGTGGGGGTGGGTGCTGGAAGGGGATAGCAAAAGCTAGACTGGGAGGGGTGGCGTGAGACAAGACAGAGGTAACAGAAGGGGCTGGAGAGCAAAGAATTGACTGGGTGTAGTAATCTGATGTACCTTTAAGATGAATGTTGTAAGGGAAGATTATATAATCTTGGTATACAATAGCAGAGTAGCACAGGCTACCTCTGTAGTCAGTAGTCTTAAATTAGAGTCTGAAGTGTAAAGACAGAGTTTTGAGTTGTAAGTACACAAGTGTAGCTGCTGAGCTCCTTATGTAAATAAACAGAATGTGTTTCTTCTAAGAATGATGTACTGATCTTCTCTGTCTATGGTACCAACTCAGCCACCCCTAAACAAGTGTGTAACCTGGATCCTTAAGTCCCAACAAACCAGGATACAGGATCCAACAAACTGGCAACAAGAGTAAAAAGCAAGAAGAAGACACAAAAAGACGAGAAAAAGCAAGAAGGAGTGAAGGAAATCAAGGGAACCGAAATTGGGCCGTAGCTTGCATAGTAATTGTGAGTAAAGAAAAGTTTTTGTCCTGATCGTCGAAGCAATTCCCTCAGAGCATGCCGCAATTTGGAAGAGTTGAACGTTTCGATCCAGCCTTGGACGATTGGTCTCATTATGTTCTTCTTCCTGGCGAACGACATTGTTGGGGGAGAAGAAGCACGCGAACCTCTTATCCACGTTGGGGAGTAAGACATATGGATTAACTTGAAATTTGTTGGCACCCAGTGCCCCAGCTTTGAAAAGTTTTGATGACTTAGTGAACCTCATAAAGAATCATTACCAGCCAAAGCCCTCGGTGACGATTTAACTCAAGGAATAGAGCCACGGGGGAGACAGCAGCTTGTTCTTTGGCAAGTCTGAAACAATTAACAGAATATTGCGAGTTTGGTACATGCATCAATGATATGCTGAGAGATCGTTTGGTGTGCATATAAATGAAGATGTGATTCAGAAGAGATTACTATATGAAACAAATTTGGATTTTCAGAAGGCATTGGAAATTGCCCTGGCAATGGAAGACACACTGCGGGACTCAAAAGCCATACAGGGAGTGCAAAATGGCGCTGTCCTCCACATTGGGTGGGGAGCCTTATCCAAAAAGAACACGAAAGTGCAAGGCTTTGCTCAGAAGCTGGAAGCACTAGAAGATGAATAAAAAGAGATGATTTAGCAGCAAAAACATGGCATAATGGTCACAGAGGTGGAAGCAGACAACCTTGTAATGAATCACAGTTTAAAAAAAATCAAATGTTTTTACTGTCATCAGAACAGATACCTCATGAGAGATTGTAAAGATAGAATTAGGCAGACTTTCAAACAAAAGCAAAAACTCAATGAGATCTACAGCATTGATAAGCCTGAAGTAATACATTCAGATATTTATTTGTGTATAATTTAAAGATAGGAAGAACAGAACCTCTCTATGTAACCATAAGAGTGAATGAGAGGCCTATCAGAATGGAGGTGGATACTGGAGCTCCCACTATGGTGATAGGTAAGCATACTTATAAATACCTGAATAATGGGGAACATAAACTAAATTTGGAAGAAACTGATGCCAAATTGAAAACTTATGCAGGAGAAGACATACAAGTCAAGGGCATAAGTAAAGTTACAGTACGCTACAGGGATCAAACAGTGAAATTACCCTTGATGGTGGTAGCAGGCAGATGTCCAAGCATATTAGGATGAAACTGGCTGAGGGAAATCAACCTTGATTTGTCACAGAGATTCCAAAAGAAAAGTGAAAACCTGCTGAAAGACCTTTCCTTCCTGTCTAAGTATGTACCTCTGGAAAAGTAGGAAGAGAAACAGAAAGAGTTCTGCACTTCTCTAAATAAAATGAAGGATGAGTTGGCAGAGAAGACATGACAATGCTTAATTTTCGAGGAGGCAGTACACCAATGCAAAAAAGAGATGGAAGAGCTGAAACATCAACTATGTGAAACAAAAAAGGCTTTGGAGGCAAAAGCTGCAGAATTTTCTAAGAAGCAGACAGATGATGAAATTCTGGAAAACTCATCCGCTGAGTTCACTCAAGTCGAGCTTACATCTGAGATTAGTCTGGCCAACACGGAAGTTCAAAAGAAGGCCAAGAATGAAGTCAGTGTCAGAAAGAAGAATGCCCATCAAAAGAAGACACAGAAGCACAAATAACACCATTGATCTTACCAGCATATGAGTATACCTTCATTCATGGGCTTAGAAGTCAAATTGCAAACACCAGTACACTTAGTCATTTTCCTATGCAAGTAAAAGATGAGGATGTTCCAATTCCTCAAGAATTTGTTTTACTATTGAACTGCCTGGATACATCACCAGTATGTGCTGGGCAGATTAGAAATTGGACAAGTCAAGAGCCAGCCTTATCTAAAGTGAGAGAACAATTTCTTCATGGTTGGTCACAAGAACAGGAATCTGACAAAATGAAACCGTATTTTCAGAGAAGATGCAAAATAACCAGCCAGGAAGGTATCTTATTGTGAGGAGCATGAGTCATTGTTCCTCGAAAAGGACGAAAGCCATTGTTGTCCGAACTTCACATCGCACATACAGGAATTTGCCGAATGAAGGCAATAGCACACAGCTATCTATGGTGGCCTGGGATGGATGGAGAAATAATGAACTTAGTGAGATGTTGTATGCAGTGTCAGCAAGTGCAAAAGTTACCTTCAACAGCTCCATTACACCCTTGGGAGTGGCCAGGAAGGCCATGGGTGTGATTACACATTGACTATGTGGGACCTTTTGTGGGAACAATGTTTCTATTTATCGTCGATGCTCACTCAAAATGGATGGACATATATGAAGTGAAGTCGCTGACATCTTCTGCTACAATTGACAAGCTACGACAATGTTTTGCAATAAACGGACTACCAGAAGTGGTCGTATCAGACAATGGAACAGCATTTACGAGTGCTGAGTTTCATCGATTTATCAGCCTCAATGGTATTACTCATGTAAAAACTTCACTGTGCCACCCTTCTTCAAATGGACTGGCCGAGAGAGCTGTTCAGGCGTTCAAGTCTGGTATGAAGAAGTTGTCTGGAGATTCTACAGCAACTAAACTGGCACGTTTTCTTTTCCATTATAGGACCACAACAACAGGTGTCACATCTGCGGAATTGTTGATGAAGCGCCATCTTCGATCGAGATTGAGCCTAATTATGCCAAATTTGGCGGGGGGGAAGGTGGAAAGGAGCCAGGGAAGTCAGAAAACTGGACATGACTGGTGCAGTTGTAACAGGGCGTTTCATGTAGGAGCAAAGGGTATTTGTGAAGAATTTTAAAGAAAGACCAACATTTTTTGTTTGGTGAAATAAGAGCAGTAACTGGACCTTTTTCCTAAGACATGAAAGTGAAAGATCGAGTTATACGGAGACACGTGGATCATATAAGAAGAGAAGAAACAAAATACCTGGAAAGGATTCCACCAGCGTTCATGACTGAGTCAACATCTCCTGTTGAAAGAACTCAACTGAGTACAGATTTGTCTGAAGGGTCGACTGTACCTAAAAGAGTCAGAAAACAGATTTGCAGGTAACTACCAAAGAGCCAGATGCTCAAACGACTCTGGTGAAGGAGGTTCCAGATAAAACATCAGAAGCTGTAGAGCTGAGATGTTCGACACGCATAAGGAAACTCCCAGAAAGACTAACTTTGTAAATTACGTATCTGTGTGAAAAATTTGATATTTTGAGGAAAATTGTAAAATATATTTCTGAGAAAAGGGGGAATGATGTCGTAATCTGATGTGTAATATAGCTTTAAGACGAATATTGTAAGGGAAGATCACATGATCTTGGTATCCACAGAGTAGCGCGGGCTACCTCTGTAGCCAGTAGTTTTAAGTTAGAGTCTGAAGTGTAAAGACAGAGTTTTGAGTTGTAAGTGCACAAGTGTAGCTGTTGAGTTCCTTTTATAAATAAACATGTTTCTTCTAAGAACGATCTACTGATCTTCTCTGTCTATGGTGCAAACTCAGTCACCCCTAAACAAGCGTGTAGCCCGGATCCTTAAATCCCAACAAATCAGGGTACGGGATCCAACTGAGGGGTGGCAATGTGAGACAAGACAGAGGCAAGGAAAGGGCTTAGAAGGCAAAGGCTTCACTGGAGGAGGGGGGAACACTGGGGAAGGGTGCACACAGACACATGACTGGGGAGAAAGAATTATTCGGGGCCCATAAGCACAGGCAGTCCTGGGCAAGAGCACAAGAGGTAGTCAGGACCAGAATGCATAGAAAGCCCTGGGCAAAAGCAAAAAATGTAGTCAGGGCCAGAATGCACAGACAGTCCTGGACATGAGCACAAGAGATAGTTGGGGCCAGAATGTATAGACAGTCCTGTGGCTCAGTGCCACAATGTAGAGGGCTATGCTTGGAATGACTGTCCTTGTCCCAGTCCAGGGAGGGGGAGGGCCTGTAAGTCCTGTGTTATTCATGCCCAGCAATAGCCTCAAGATGGGGAGGGGTCTGGTCTACATGGGGCATTGGGGCATCAACATCAAAGGGTTCGGGGGTAGGACAGGGATATCTAGACTATCACTTTGGGATCAAGGGTTAGAGGGGGAGGAAGAAGAGTGATCGGAGGGAGGGAAGCCTGAATGTGATGCTCCTCCAGCACAATGAGAGGGGTTTCCACAGTCACAGGGGAAGGGTCAAAGCTGGTCTGGTAGCAGAACCTCAGCACCGCCATTTTTCAAGCTGAATCAGTGATGCAGTTGAGAAAGAAAGTATGAAAAAAAATGCCAGGGGAGGGCTCTCAAGCCTTGTGGGAGGGCCTGACCACTTGGTGAGCCAATTGAAGGGGCACCCTACTAATTTCCAATTTTTCTAATGGAGAGGAAGGCACAGCTGAGACATGGTAGGAGCAGTTAAATGCCAATTTAGAGAATTTGGCACCTTTACTCTTCGAGCGCTTTCATGCAAGAGTATAATTCCGATTGGGGCCATTGTACGATTGCCTTGCAAAGATCCTTTGTCCCACTCATGGGAAATCCAGAGTATCAGAAGGAACCAATAGGAAGGGGGCACAGGCACAAATGTAGATGCCTGGTGGCCATAAGATCTCTATACCTTGCAGCTGGAAGGTTCAGATATGCAAACCCCACTATCTGCCCCAACAAACTCTCATGACATCACTGCAAGTTGGAGCTGCTGTGTAAACCAAACGATACAGTCTGAGTGCCCTGTCAGAGGCTTCTAGCACCTGGCAGAGCTCTTTCAGGTCCAAGCCCCTGTGGCAAAGCACTGTCATTGGAGTTGCATTTGTTGGGGGCGAAAGGGAACCGGGTTGGTGGGTGCACTTCAGATGATCCTGAAGGCTGTAGTAGCACTGCAAAGGGACTAAGTGGGGATGTAATGGCTGGGATGAAAGTAACCCAATGGCTCCATGGTCACTCCCTAGTAAGTGACAGGAAGATGACCTTTGCAGGCTTATTCTCACTCATCAGCATAATGGAAATATGGATGGAGCAGCCACCATTGCGTTCATCCTGGCAATCAGGCAACTAGAAAGGAGGATAAGGGCCCATCGCCATCAGGCTGGGTAAAGGGAAGAGCCTCACCCTGATGGCCAGTGGGGCCCCCTCAACACCCAGAAGCTGAAAGCTGACAGAGCCATTGAGCAAAGTCACCTGGCAAGACCAAGGGTATACATAAGATACTTCTCATACCTCCAGATGAGTGAGAGACAGTGTTGTTGATGCTTTGGCATGTCCAGGGTTGTGGTAGTTCACACCTGCCACATTCTCTGGGAGGACTCAATATGCAGGGACTGGGAGGCCATCCATTGCCAGTGGCTCTCAAAATCACCACCTCTTTGAACTTCTTTGCAAGTGACTTGTTCCAAGGCTCCACTGGGGACCTCTGCAGGATTTATCAAGCATCTACTCACAAAGGCACACGGGAGGTCACCAACGCCCACTTTAGCAACATGCACAATTATGTGCAGTGTTCTCTAAATAACACCGGCCAGACTGCTAGAGAAGTGGGCTTTGCTGCTATCTCCAGATTCCCACAGGTGCAGGGTACCGTCAACTGCATTCATATAGCTTTAAGAGCTCCCTGAAGCAGACATTACAATTCATCAACCGAAAGCTGGTCTGCAACCACCAGAAGCAGATTATGCAGGTATGTGTGAGATATCCTGGAAGTTCCCATGACTCGTAAACCTTGAGTCACTCAAAAGGTGCCATAGATCTTCAAGGATTCCTCAATGCATCCAGAGTTGGCTCCTCTGTGACAAAGGCTACCCACAAAAGACGCGGTTGATTTGGAGCCACAGAGTGCCTTAGAGGAGAGGTATAATGCTGCTCATGCTGCAACACGCTCATTGATAGAGCAGACCATTGGCACCTTGTAGATGCATTTTAGATATCTGAACAGATATCTCCAGTGGTCTCCAGTACAATCCCCAGAGGATCTCACGCATCATTGTGGCTTGCTGCACCCTACACAACAGGTCACTCCAGAGGGGGAATGTCTTGTCAGATGCCAAGATGGAGGAGCTGCATGTGCCCTCTGACGAAGAGGACATTCAGAGGGTTGAACGCGATGAGGGCAAGGAAACTGAGGGTCCACAAGAAAAGGCCATAGCACAAGCCAGGCAAGGCAGACATGCATGTGAGATATTAATAGCCACCAGGTTCCAAGAGGACGATGATGACTAGCTATGACGATCCTCTTTCACCAGTGCCCTCTAGGCTGTGTCCACCTTACCACCTTCGTTGCTACCTTCCTCATCTCAATGCACCATGTCAATCTCTGAATGAGCAGTTACATTCTAGCGGCACAATGTCCTCATTCTTGGAAGATAAGGCAGCCGAGGGAGCATGTGGCCTTTCTGAAATGTGATAATAACTGCAACAGGACATTTTGTGAGCACAGTTGACAGCCTCTTCAAGGATCTTGCCAACATTCCACTGGCTATGGCAGCCTACAAGAGGCTGGAGCAGAACTGTAATCCTCAGCACACTTGTGGCAGTATGCCTGCATTGTGACAAGGCGCCTCACAGAGGTCAATCATCACTCATTGGATATTGCCTTTATGTGTGAGTTCGATTCTGAGCCTGCACTACAGTTTTTTATGCAAGACATGAAAAACTGAGTATCGTATTCAGTCCTCAGTGTCACATATATCCTCAGGACATAGTCATCTGTAACTCTCAGCGAAGGATGCGAGGCTACAGTTCAGCTCACCTTTCCATGGACCTTGAAAATTTCATGAACAGCATCTTTTGATACCTGCCTGCTACTCATGATCATGCTTCTGTTTGGAGTCTCCCAATTTCCCCATATGCCATGGCATTTGTGCTCCTGAAAATGCTGACACTCCATCTAGCTCTTTAGGACTCAAACTGATGATAATAAAGAGCACACATCAGATGAACTGCAGCCTCGCTCTGATCCCATTTCAGGCCTACACATTTTCATCTCAACAGTTTGACATATGCACACAGAAACCAGGCAGACTAATGCCATTGTTAGTTACACATAGCCATTTTGATTGACCACCTGAGAGCTGGCAGAAGGTTAATGTCAGAAGAACTTAGCTAGACCTTACCCAGCCATTTTGATTGACCACCTGAGAGCTGGCAGAAGGTTAATGTCAGAAGAACTTAGCCAGACCTTACCCAGACACTGCCTCCTCCCATGTCCACGTCAGCTGTATGGAGCCTCTGCACACAGGTCCTAGGTCACATACCTTTTACCATCTAGCAGGAAACACAAGGACCAATGTGTGTCAGAGAACTCAAAAGCTTAAAAAATAGGAGGTGAAAAGGTGGGCACTGGCGTGATGTGCAGATGTACACACGGACACGGACATTAGATAATGCTGCAGGCAGACAGGAGTGCATAAAAGCTCAGCATCAGAGGTAAAGCACACTCAATGTTGACTGAAAATATATGCAGGGCAATGAAAGATGCCTTGTCTCCATGAGTGTCCACATTTCATCATCTAGGATATACACTGAGCACTCTACAATGCAGAAGCACCAGAGGAACTAAAACAGCCTCCAGGCTCTACACTCATGACTGAACATCAGATGAACCTCTGATGCAGGTCTCAAAGATGTTGTGGCCAACCACAAAGTTCTTTGAGGCTGACACTTCACTCATGTCGGCACTGAACACAGAATGGGCAGAGACTGTTGTGAGATGGTTCTACACACAATAAAGCTGAAGCATGTGATGGGACATCTGCAATGAGGGAGGGGGATCTATGACATTTGAATGACCATGAAGATTTTCATCAGATAGAAGAGGCATATACAACATGAGAAGTGGGGTGAGTGGAAGCCTATTTACATTTGTGCAAAATCCATGCAGATTGTGAACACCTGTGCAACCTTTGTTCTTCTAGTATTTCTTAATTTTTCTAAGCCTACCACAACATCTAGGTGCATCCCCGACGTCCACAGCAGAGGTGGAGGGAGCCTGCTGACTGCTACACCCTGTTGTCTGTGCTGACCTTGGCGGACGTCCTCTGGAGGACCGAGACTTGAATGGCCCCAGCCTGCTTTGGGTGTCCTGGTGTGGGGCAGGTGTAACCTTCGCAGCCTGCAGAGCTGCAGCAAAGGGGTCACAGGCAGAGGGAATTGGGATTGCCTGCACACTCTCAGAGTCACCTGGGTGAATGGCCTTGGGGTGTCCAGCTGTTAGTCCTCCTCCCTTTGGATGCTCGAGGGCCCTGGCTGAGTCCTTGTGGAGAAGGTGCAGATGGAGTGAAGTCAATGTGCTCCGTCCCCCTCTCATTTAGCCACTGGTGCATCCCACCTATGCCTACAGCAATGGAGTGCAACTCCTGGTGCACATCAGGCCCCATGTCCTGGGCCAAATTCTCAATGGTGGTCGCCATCCAGTGTTGACCTCGGTGCACTGGCATGGCAACACTATGACCTCAGGCTGAACATGAACGGACTCCTCCATTGTCCATTGCAATCTGTTGACCGCATTTACTTTTGGCTTTTTTTATTCATTCATGGGATGTGGGCTTTGCTGCTGGGCCAGCATTTATTGCCCATCCCTAGTTGCCCTTGGGAAGGTGGTGGTGAACTGCCTTTTTGAACCGCTGTAGTCCATGTGGTGTAGGTACATCCACTGTGCTGTTAGGAAGGGAGCTCCAGAATTTTAATCCAGTGACAGTGAAGGAACAGCGATATATTTCCAAGTCAGGATGGTGAGTGACTTGGAAGGGAACTTCCAGGTGGTGGTGTTCCCAGCTATCTGCTGCCCTTGACTGTCCAGATGGTAGTGGTCATGGGTATGGAAGGTGCTGTCTAAGGAGCCTTGGTGAATTCCTGCAGTGCATCTTGTAGATGGTAAACACTGCTGCTGCTATGCGAAGGTGGTGGAGGTAGTGAATGTTTGTGGATGTGGTGCCAATCAAGTGGGCTGCTTTGTCCTGGATGGTGTCAAGCTTTTTGAGTGCTGTGAGAGCTGCACTCAACCAGGCAAGTGGGGAGTATTCCATCACACTCCTGACTTGTGCCTTGTAGATGGTAGACAGGCTTTGCGGAGTCAGAAGGTGAGTTACTCATCACACAATTCCTAGCCTCTGACCTGTTCATGTAGCCATAGTATTTATATGGCTAGTCCAGTTCAGTTTCTGGTCAATAGTAACCCCAGAATGTTGATATTGGGGGATTCAGTGATGGTAGTGCCATTCAACGTCAAGGGATGATGGTTAGATTCTCTTTTGTTGGAGATGGTCATTGCCTGACACTTATGTGGCACAAATGTTACTTGTCACTTGTCAGCCCAAACCTGAATATTGTCCAGAACTTGTTGCATTTGGTCATGGACTGCTTCAGTGTCTGAGGAGTCATGAATGGTGCTGAACATTGTGCAATCATCAGAGAACATCCCTACTTCTGACTTTATGATGGAAGGAAGGTCATTGAAGAAGCAGCTGAAGACGGTTGGGCCTAGGACCCTTCCCTGAGGAACTCCTGCGGTGATGTCCTGGAGCTGAGATGACTGACCTCCAACAACCACAACCACCTTCCATTGTGCTAGGTTTGACTCCAACCAGTGGAGAGTTTTCCCCTTGATTCCCATTGACTCCAGTTTTGTTAGGGTTCCTTGATGCCACACATGGTTAAATGCATCCTTGATGTCAAAGGCAGTCATCTCACCTTAGGAGTTCAGCTCTTTTGTGCATGTTTAAACCAAGGCTGTAATGCAGTCAGGAGCTGAGTGGTCCTGGTGGCACCCAAACTGGACGTCAGTGAACAGTTTATTGCTAAGCAAGTGCCGCTTGATAGCACTGTTAATGACCCCTTCCATTATGCTACTGATGATCAAGAGTAGACTGATGGGGCAGTAATTGGCTGGCATCTGACAACCCTGCCTGATATTCCTGTGTCTGTCATTGCAGCTCCAACATCTGTGTTAGGGCTGAGTCCAGAGGCTTGCCACCTGACTGGGCCTCCAGCAGTCCTCGGAGTGTCATGACCTTGGATGTCCCTGCCTCCATCTGCTGTGGACCAGAATCTGTGCTATGCTCATCAGATTGTGACCCCGAGCCTACTCTAGAACTAAATCCTATCGAGTTGTCCATCTCTGTGCTGGTGGAGGGTGCGAGTGAACACTGTGACGGCTCTATATCTATTGGGTCCTCAGGATTCTCATCCAAGGGTGGTCTGGGGGCTGGGACTGTGGGGCAGGCTGCCAATGGGCTTCTTCCATTTCCCACTGGTGCCCATTAGAGAGAGGAGATAATCAGTGATTGGCTGCATAGTAACCAACTTTACAAAGCACTCAGTTTCATTGGGTGAACAATGAGTTGGTGATGGGTCCTCACTTGCTTGGGAGATGCTGGTGTCACCTTCGGCACAGGAATGGTTCCGGTCTTCTCCGGCCAGCTCTGCTGCATGCTCTTCAAGCTTAGTGAGGGGCCTGAGCTCAGGCAATGCCACTCTGGTCTGGGATCTCTCCCTTTTGTTGTGTGTGAGCTTCTGCTGCATAAAAGCAGATGGACACACTGTGAACAGGACAGATGCCAAGGCAGATGATAATGATGTCATCCTTCTGTGGATGCTGAGTAGACCTGTGTAAGGACTGAGGATGCAAGCTGCACAGGATGTGAGAAGAGATGAAGATACCAAAGTGCATGAGAGAGTAAGTGGTGATATCCCTTGTGCTGGTAATGTATGCGATCCCTGTGGAATTGTAACCCTGTGAATGCCAGATGTGCTTATGAAAATGAGATTTGAGAGTGAGGAGAAAGTTGACTTACCCTGGCTTTGTGGATAAGATCATTCATTCTTTTTCTGCACTGGATAGCGGACCTCTTATGAGCTGATTTGGTGCCAACCACACTGGCCACCTCCTCCCAAACTGGAGCAGTGAAGTTTGTGGATCTCCTTCTCCCATCACTGGTGGTGTGCCTCCACCACGTCCAGAAGTCACATCCCCACATTGTTGCTGAACTTGGGAGCACTCTGCTTCTTCCCTTTGGGGGACCATCACTATATTTGAAAAGTCCTGGGCTGCAGACAGTGAAGGATGTCTGCAGGTGCGGTTTAAATATGGTGCCCAGAAAGATGGTCCGATAAGATCACGGTGGGATGGACAAATCGCAGCCACATGATTTGACGTGCGTCCTGTTTATGCACACTTAATGAGCTGAAAAGTGGGTGATCTGGTGCGGAAACACACCATTCTGGCAGGCGGAAAACACACCGCTTTTCCCACCCACCACTGCACTTAGCCTCTGAAGCAGAAAATCCTGCCCTCTATTTATGAAGCCCAAGATCCCATATGCTGTGCTAACCATTCTTTCAATGTTCTGCCACCCTCAAAAATTAATGTGAATCCCCAGGTCCCTCTCTCCCTGTATGCTTTTTGGAACTGCGTCATTTAGTCTGTATTGCCTCTCCCAAAGTATATCACCTCACACTTCTCTGTAGTAAATTACATCTGCCACTTGTCTGCCCATTCTCCTAGCCAATTGCAGCCAATTGGTACCATTCTCACTGTCAGCCACACCTCCAAGTTTGAAATGACTGGCAAACTTGAAACTTTACTTTGTATTCCAGTATCCAAGTCATTATATGTATATGATATATCAAAAATTTCAAAGGTCCCAGACTGACCCTTGGGGAACACCATTGTCCACTATCCTCCAGTCTTAAAAACAATTATTAACCATGACACATTGTTTCCTGAACTTAAGCCAATTTTTTATCCAAGCTGACACTGACCATCCTATTCCACGAGCCTCAGTTTTGCTAACCAGTCTTTTATGTGGCACTTTGTTGAACGCTTTCTCAAAATCCATATAGACAACATCCATTATATTCCCTTCATCAACATTCTCTGTTACTTCATCTAAAAATTCAATATGATTAGTCAAGCATGATCTGCCTTTTGCAAATCTATGCTGGCCATCCTTAATTAATTCAAACGTCTGCAAGTAACTGCAGATTTTTTCCATGATTATTGTTTCTAAAACCTTCCCCACACCGATGTTAAACTGACCAGCCTGCAGTTACCAGGACTATCTTTATACCCTTTCTTGAAAAAGGCTGTCTCATTGATCAAACATCTGAAAATCCAAATAAAGTTCAATGGTTAGCCCTCAACCATTAATTTCTTTCTCGACAGTTGCTAAAGAATTTGTAATTCTTCTAAATCTATGCTGAATATTATAGCCTCTATGTGATTTAAATGAGCACTGATAAGCCTTTGAAACCGCAGATCAAGCCTCTTCAGAGCAATCCAGAGCTTCTACGGAGGTAGATGAGATTGAAAACAGGGTGAGTGGAGAGGCAGTCAGGAGATTGAAAACAGTGCGAGTGGAAAGGCAGATGAGAGATTGAAAACAGTGCAAGTGGAGAGATAATTGGGAGATTGAAAATACCGCAAGTGGAGAAATAAAATCTAAAAGTGATGTCACAGGTGTCCCAGAAGTTGATTTATTGGTAAGTATAGGCCTTTTCAGACTCAACACAGAGGAGAAGATTGCTGAGTGACAGGTGTGTTATTATATTATATCATACTGTAGCGAACACTTTATATAAAGTTTAAGGTATGTCATTGCAGCTCAGCCATGTGCAACGTGCATCCTGCAGGCTGTGGGAAGTCGTGAAGGCACAAAATGCCCTCGATGACTACATCTGCAGGAAGTGTGACCAGCTACAGGAGCTTGAGCTCTGGGTTGCGGAAATTGAGCGGCGGCTGGAGTCACTGTGGTGCATCCGCAAGGCTAATGACTATGTGGATAGCTCATTTGGAGATGTGGTCACACTGCAGCTAAGAAATGCAGAGACGGAGAATTAACTGGTAACCACCAGAGTATCTAAGAGAAACAGGCAAGTAGTGCAGGAATCCCCTGAGGCTATCTCACTCTCTAACTGCTTTTCCATTTTGGATACTGGTGAGTGAGATGGTTCCTCAGAGGATTGTAGCAAGAACCAAATTCGTGGCACCATAGGTGGCTCATTACATAGGAGGGGAAAAGGATGAGTGTAAGAGGTATTGTAGTAGGGGATTTCATAGTTAGGGGAGCAGGCAGAGTTTCTGCTTAGACATGACTCCAGGATGGCATGTTCCCTCCCTGGTGCCAGGGTCAAGGATGTCACAGAGTGGCTGCAAGACATTCTTTGGGGGGGAGGGTGAACAGCCAGAGGTCGCGGTTCACAAAGGGACCAATGACATAGGTAGGAAAAGGGATGAGGTCCTGAGTTTAGGGAGTTAGGAAAGGAATTAAAAGCAGGACCTCAAAAGCAGTAATCTCAGGATTACTCCCAGTGCCACATGCTAGTGAGTATAAGAATAGGAAGATTGAGCAGTTCAATACATGGCTGGAGAAATGGAGTTGGAGGGAAGGCTTTAGATTTCTGAGGGTTGAAGTGGACTGCAGACTGTATTGTGTAGGCAGGCTCCACAGATGGCATTCATTCCAAATTCATAAAAACTATTCTTGGTAACATGGTGGGAGTAAGTTAAGTTTTAACAACAACAACTTTGATTTATATAACGTTTTTAACATAATGAAATGTCCCAAGACGTTTCACAGGAGCATGATAAAACTTTATGACACCGAGCCACACAGGAGATATTAGGTCAGATAATCAAAAGCTTGGTCAAAATTGCAGGTTTTAAGGAGTGTCTTAAAGGAGAAAAGTGAGGTAGAGAGGTGGAGAGGTGTAGGGAGTGTATTCCAGGGCTTGGGGTCTAGACAACTGAAGGCACACCCACTAATAGTGGAGCAATTTATATTGGGGATGCATAAGAGGACAGAGAGAGAGAGAAACACAGTTAATGGGCAGAACCTTCCAGTCTCACTAGCAGTGGGATGCTTGGGGGGGTGGGGAACTTAATTTGGTGTGCTGCCAAAAATCAGTTTCCCAATGGTGGGATAAACTTTAGCAATTATGTTCTTGGGACTTTAAAGGTGCGTTAAAAGCGGGCTGAGCTTCCCGACAAACAATGTCAGGAATCCCTTTTGCATGCATTAGCATGTCATGCATGCTCATTAAAAGGCCAGCTCACTGGAATTAAGTACCCCTCCAAATTAAGTTTCCTATCAGTGAGAAATTAGAATGTCCATTTTTATGACTGCACATAAGTGGCATGCACCTGGCCAGGTAGGCTTCATCCATGATTAATAGTGAGTTGCTGCTGCATTGTTCTCCTTAGAAAACATCTGTAAATGTTGAGATTGGGTGGTGGCAGTGTAAGTTGCATGGGGGATGATCAAGGAAGGGAGGAGGGGTTCACAGGGAAGGGTGGAGCAGTGATGGGGTAAAGGTGGAAGGGATAATGCAGGCTGTCCAGGTGCCCTTTAAATATGGCACCCAGACGTTCGATGGCATGAGATAACGACAGGGACGGTGACTTCCTGCCTGCTCCTGCCACGAGAAACAGCAAGCTCCTTGCAGATGCATATTTAAGGAGCTGAACAGCACAAGATCATACATGGTCAGCTGTCCCAATCCCCAATGAAAATCACTCCCACTTGCTTCACCGCCACTGAACTTAGGCTCCAAAATGGAAGGTTCCGACCAATGTTTCAGGTCAATGACCTTTTATCAGAACTGGGAAAAGTTACGGATCTAATAGATTTTTGGCAAGGGGTGGGTGCAGCAAGGACAAAGGAAGATCTGTAATGGGGTGGAAGTGAGGAGATATTGAATGACAGAGAGTTAGTTTTACAGGGCCAAAGGGATTGGTGATGGGGATAGAAGTAATAAAGAACCAAATGTTATACCTAGAGCAGATATGCTGCTGTCTGAAAGCAAAAATAAGAGAAAATATTTCCATAATTTTCTGTTTCAATTTCAGATTTCCAGCATCCGCAGCATCCCGCTTTACAAACAAGGTGTACTTGTGCTTATATTTATCTGCTGGTTTGCCCTATTTGAATTTTGTGAGGTTGCTGGGTAGAAAAGTGGTGTTTTACTCGATTGCCTTGTTAATAGATAAATTCTAAATTAGAATACCAAGATCTGAGATGTGTGCAAATAAATAAGAATAAGGCTCCATGGTATTCATCTATACAGCCATTAAAGAAGAAAAGCTAAGACATCCTTGCCTTAAAGGAACTAGCTAGTCTTTAACATGCTATTTAAACTAAAAGATGTGAGAAAGTATTTTTCAATCTCTCTTTGATCTGCAATCTACTTCTCTATTGACTTTGAATCTATTTTAATTCTTCTAAACTTTGTATGCTTCCTACTCTATAACATTTTTGCTTCCCTGCATCTGTTACATTATTTCTATTAAGTTAGGCTAGTTTTAACCTCCTATTGAGACATTATGGTCTCTGGCTCATGTTTCTCTCTTTTCTCATTCAATTTTCTTAAAGTGGTTGAAAAAAAATTCAATTTTTGTCCTGCTCTTTTATTTTCTATTTCTGCTTCCTACTTAATCCATTTGTTGCAGCTCCAACATTGACAGATTAACTTGAATTAATGGATGAAAAATTGTTTAGGTATGCTAACCACCATATCCAAATTCTTGATATGTGCTCTGTATGCAAAGCTTTATGCCAAGAGTGCTCATTTGTAAAGCCAGCACCTAAATCTAATATAACATCTGCTCAGTGCTCTACTCTCCATGTCATGTTAAGAAGCACTCACTAATCAACTCTATGAAATTATTTGTTTTTTTAACTCTTCCCTTCTGTTCACCTCTCATCTGACCACTTTCCTTCTCAGACATGATAATCACATTATGATTTCCCGCAGCCTGCACTTAGAATAGTTTTTGTCCTGTTCAGCTTGAACTGGTGGGTCAAATTGCAGTTGCTAATAATTATTTTGCTGCCCTTATCATTAATTTCAACCCATTTTGCTTCTGTAATCTTCTCATCTGCCCTTATGCCCACCCTCTCAGTAGCTTGTTACTCCTATTTTATCAATCCAGCTTCATGGTTCAATCTTTACAGGATAATCTATAAATTCTTAAATTCTAATACCAATAATTTTAAATGTTTTCCCTTACTGCATACATCTCTAACTCTAAGGGTACCATTTTAATCCAAATTGGTTCAAATGGCAGCAGGCACTTCCTGATGAGTTCCCAATGTGGTTATGCCTGCCACCATCTTAACTGCGCTAATTTTGATGTTGGGAAAGGTAGTTGGCAAAGCAAGTGGGGGCCTCATTAAATGCAAGGCTAGTCAAGCAACAGCCTGACATAGCCTGACACTCACCGAATCATAACTTACAGTTAATGTCCCAGACACCACCATTACCACCATCACCATCCTGTTCCTGTCCTACTGGCAGAGGTGGGAGAACAGTGGTATACAGTGGGAGGGAGTGGCCCTGGAAATTCTCAACATTGACTTTGGATGCTATGAAGTCCCAGGGCATTAGGTCAAACATGGGCAAGGAAACCTCCTGCTGATTACCACCTACTGTCCTCACTCAGCTGATGAATCAGTGCCCCTCCATATTGAATACCACTTAGAACAGGGGTGGGGACCCTATGGCCTGTGGGTCAGATCCAGCCCATTGCTCAATTTCATCCAGCCCGCAGCAAGATTTCTAAAAATATAGACCAATGACAGTAGTGCCTTCAAAACAGTATTTATCATCATTGTTACGAATTTGCTTTGGATAAAAGCTAAATTACTCTAGTAATATTTAACAATATAATATTCATAGTCAGCCATCACATTAAAACAGTGGGCGAGTTGAACGTTTCTGTATTCTCATTAAAAAAAACTAAATTAAGTGGATTTATATGTGTGTGGCCAGTGACTGATTTTTACTATGTGTGGATGGCCCATGATAAGAAAAAGGTTCCTCATCCCTGACTTAGAAGAAGAACTGAGGGTTGCAAGGGCACAGAATGTACTCTGGTTGGGAGATTGCAATGCCCATCACCAAGAGTGGCTCAATAGCACCATTGCCAGTCAAGCTGGCCAAGTCTTAAAGGACGTATCTGCCAGACTGGGCCTGTGGCAAGTGATGAGAGAGCCAACATGAATAAAAATCCCTACTTGACCTCGCCCTCACAATCTACCTGACCCAGATCTGTTGATGACAGTGTTGGTAGGAGTGACCACTGCCCAGTCCTATGGAGACAAAGTCCCATCATACCCTCCATCATATTGTGTGGCACCACAGCCATGTTAAATAGGATATATTCAGAACAGGCCTAGCAGCTCAAAACTGGGCGTCCATGCAGTGTTGTGGACCATCAGCAATAGAATTGTATTCAACCACGATCTGTAATTTCATGGTCCAGCATATCCCTCACTCTACCATTACTGCCAATGCAGGGAATCAATGCTGGTTCAACGAGGAGTGCATGGCAGGAGGAGTATCAGGCACACCTAAAAATGAAAGGCTAACCTGCTGAAGTTACAACGCAGGACTACATTTATGCGAAACAAAGGAAGCAGCATGCAATAGAACGAAGCAATCCTACAACCAATGGATCACATCAAAGCTTTGCAGTCCTGCCATATCCTGTCATGAACGATAGTGGATACTTAAACAATTAACCGGAGGAAGACGCTTCACAAAAATCCCTATCCTCAATGATGGGGGAGCCCAGCATGTCAGTGCTAAAGATAAGGCTAAAACAATAGTACGTGTCTTGAGTTGGAAGTGACAGTTGGATGATCCATCTTGGCCTCCTCCTGAGGTTCCTAGCATCACGGATGTCAGTCTTCAATTTAATTCACTCCTCATGTGATCAAGAAACATTGAAGGCACTGAACACAGCATGATTGGGAGGTTCAAACATGGAATTCCAGAAAAGATGGAAATAGATTTGGCAGGCACTGCAGTCTCTGTGGTGTAGTTACACCCACAGTGCTGTTAGGAAGGGAGTTCCAGATTTTTTACCCAGCAACAGTCACTGGTTTGAAAGGTGCTGTTGCAGGAGCCTTGGTGAGTTGCTGTAGTGCACTTTTTAGATGGTACACACACTGCTGCCACTGTGTGCCATTGGTGGAGGGAGTGAATGTTTAAGGTTCTGGATGGGGTGGATGGGCACCACCTCCTCCATATGTGATAGTCTGCAGTTCCACATTGGACTTATCAGCCATTTCAGAACCCATCGAATCAGAATGGAAGAAAATCATCCTCGGTTCCAAGGTACTGCCTAAGAAGAAGAAGAATGGAGTGCCATTCAAATGGGCTGCTTTGTCCTTTATGGTGTCAAGCTTCCAGTGTGTTGTTGGAACTGCCTTCATCCAGGCAAGAGGAGAGCATTACATCACACTCCTGCTTTGTGCCCTGTAGATAGTGGACAGGTTTTGGTGAGTCAGGAGGTGAGTTACTTGCTGCAGAATTCCCAACTTCTGACCTACTCTTGTAGCCGCAATATTTATTTGGTTGGTTCAGTTAAGTTTCTGGTCAATGGTAACCCTCAGGGTATTGATGGTGGGACGTGACACACATCCCAGCCATAGTACTTATAGACTTATGCTCCAGAAGTAGCCATGCCCCTAGCCAAGCTGTCCCAGTACAGCTATAAAACTGGCATCTATTCAACAATGTGGAAATTGCCCGGATATATCTTGTCCACATAAAAGAGAACAAATCCAATCCAACCAATCACTGCCCCAATCAGACACTCCCACTCATCAGCAAAGTGATGGAGGACGTCATTAACAGTGCAGTCAAGCGACAACACCAATAACCTGCTCACTGATGCTCAGTTAGATTCAGCCTTGGTCCAAACATGGATAGAAGAGTTGAATTCCAGAGGGAAGGTGAGGCAGCATTTGACTGAGTGTGACATCGAGGAACACTAACAAAATTGAAGTCTATGAGAATCTGAGGGAAAACTCCCCACAGGTTGGAGTCATAGCACAAAGGAAGGTGATTGTGTTTGTTGAAGGTCAATCATCTCAGTCTCGAGACATCACTTCAGGAGTTCCTCAGGGTAGTGTCCTAGGCCCAACCATTTTCATCTATTTCATTAATGACCTTCACTCCATCATAAGGTCAGAAGTGGGAATGTTCACTGATGGTTGCACAGTATTCAGTACCATTCACGACTTCTCAAATACTAAAGTAGTCTGTGCCCACATGCAGCAAGACCTGTACAGCTTCAGGTTTGGGCTCATAAATGGCACACAGGTTCCAGGCAATGACCATCACCAACAAGAGAAAACCTAACCAACTCTCTTTGATGTTTAATAGCATTACCATTGCAGAATGCCACCATCAATATCCTGAGGGTTACCATTGACCAGAGACTTAACTGAACCAACCAAATAAATATTGCGGCTACAAGAGTAGGTCAGAAGTTGAGAATTCTGCAGCAAGTAACTCACCTCCTGACTCACCAAAACCTGTCCACCATCTACAGGGCACAAAGCAGGAGTGTGATGTAATGATCTCCTCTTGCCTGGATGAATGTAGTTCCAACAACACACTGGAAGCTTGACACCATCAAGGACAAAGCAGCCCATTTGAATGGCACTCCATCCTTCTTTTTCTTAGGCAGTCCCTTGGAATCGAGGATGATTTTCTTCCATTCTGATTCAATGGGTTCTGAAATGGCTGATAAGTCTAATGTGGAACTGCAGACTCTACCACATGTGGAGGAGGTGATGCCCATCCACCCCATCCAGAACCTTAAACATTCACTCCCTCCACCAACGGCACACAGTGGCAGCAGTGTGTGTACCATCTAAAAAGTGCACTGCAGCAACTCATCAAGGCTCCTGCAATAGCACCTTTCAAACCAGTGACTGTTGCTGGATAAAAAAATCTGGAACTCCCTTCCTAACAGCACTGTGGGTGTAACTACACCACATAGACTGCAGTGCCTTTCAAATCTATTTCCATCTTTTCTGGAATTCCATGTTTGAATCTCCCCAATCATGCTTCCACCCCATCACAGGACCAAAACAGCTCTTACCGAAGTCACAAATTACACACTAAGTAACTGTGACACAGGTAAACTATTCATCCTCATCCTTCTTAACTGTGCAGCCTTTGAAATGGTTGACCACACCATCCTCCTCCAACACTTCTCCATTGTACTCCAACAGGGTGGGATTGCTCTTTCATGGTTCAATTCTTATTTATCTAACCACAGCCAAAGGATCGCTTGTAATGGCTTCACTTCCTACTCCCATACTGTTACTTCTGGTGTCCCCCAAGGATTGATTCTTGGTCCCCCTCCTAGTTCTCATACACAAGCTACCCCTCGGCGACATCATTGAAGGTGCAGCATTAGTTTTCACATGTACACTGACAATACCTAACTCTACCTCAGAATTATCCTTCTCAACTCCTCTACTGTCGCTATATTATCAGACTGCTTATCCAAAATCCAATGCTAGATGAGAAGAAATTTCCTCCAGTTAAATACTGGGAAGAAAGAAGTAATTGTTTTTGATCCCCAATCAAACTTCAATCTCTACCTACTGACTCCAGTCCCCTCCATGGCAACACTCTGAAATTAAGCCAGTCTGTTAGCAGTTTCGGTGTCACATTAACTCATCCGATCAGCTAGCAACCTCATATTAATGCCGTAACGAAGACCATCTATTTTCACCTCTGTAACACTGCCCGACTTCAGCCCTTCCTCAGTTCATCTCTACTGAAACCTTCATTTATTCCTTATTAACCTCTAGATTCATCTGTTTCCACAAACTCCTGCTAGCGTCCCGCATTCTACCTTCCATAAACCTGAGGTCATCTAAAGCTCTACTGTCCATGTCTTAACTTGTAACAAGTCCCATTCCCCTATCACCCCAGTGTTCGCTGGTGTACATTGGTTCTCAGTCAAGTTGATTTTAAAATTCTCATCCTAGGCTGGAATTTGCCAGCCCACTCCCATGACAGAGGTATCTGTACTCCTCTAATTTTGGCCACTTGTGCATCCCCAATTTTAATTGCTTGATCGTTGTTGGCCACGGATTCAATTGTCTAGACCTTGCTCTGGAATACCCTCCTGACATGTCTCCATCTCTCTACTTTGCTTTCCTCCCTTTAGACACTCCTTAAAATATACCTCTTTGACCAAGTCTTTGAACATCTGACCTGATATCTCCTTATGTGTCACAATGTCATATTTTGTTCTACAATGCTCTTGTGAAGCACCTTCAAGTAATCCCTTGGACCTTTGATCTCTTCTGTAACTCATACATCTCACTTATTCGATCGGCCTGGAGCCTTGACCTTGAAATTTCCCATTTGTTGATTGTTAAATTCGCTCCGTGGTCCTGTCAACACAGTGCATTATTAAAATAACCCATTTAGTTTTTGTAAGTACCATAGATCACGGTGTATAAGTCAATCTTTGAAGCTTCAAAAAGTCCTTCCAAAAATGTGGGTCAACATTTGCGCTAAGTATAAAATGTGAACTACCAGTGTGGGTGTGGGTAGTCGCCATTTTGAAATGTAAAAAAATACTTAACAAGGTAATTCCAATTAAATCAATATGTCATGTTTGTTTAATGAAATAACTCTACAAGGACAGTTTGAACCACAATCATAATGTTTTAAAAATCATCAAATTCATCATCTTTGACATCTGATGCAGAGTTCATCGAATCCATCCTGAGTCACTTTGGCAATGGCATTATCATAAGGATCCCATTGTTGATCAGATGTGGTGCTTTTGGTTTCATAATCATTCCTCCACAACAAATCATATTTTTTTTCCATCATTTGAATTGGATCAAAGGTCAACTTATACACCGTGATCTATGGTACTTACAAAAAGTAAATGAGTTATTTTAATAATGTACTGTGTTGACAGGACCACAGAGCAAATTTAACAGTCAACTAATGAGAAATTTCAAGGTCAAGGCTCCAGGCCATTCGAATAAATGAGATGTGTAAGTTACAAAAGAGATCAAAGGTCCAAGGGATTACTTGAATCAGTTTGGATAATAAAATTAACTCTACTCATAAGCACAATTGCAAGATTTAAGAGAAATTAAAGTCCTATAAAAATAATAATCAGGAGCCATCATGTTACCCACAATTCAATGTCAATGCTGAGGTTATGTATGAAGATACTGAGCTTTATTTTCATAAAAATAATCTCAGTAGTTAAATTCATGTCAACCTGGCTGATATAAGGACTATAGTTAAAATAAGTAATAAATAAGTTACATTGTGATGAAAATGAGCTTTATCATTTATCATTTTTTGAATGATCTGATGACAGTTTGTGCATTAAAGCATCCCACAACTTAATGACAAAACCACACAAAACATTAAGCAGGGCTGCACGCATATTTGTGAAGGTTTTTCTCCATCAATCATCTATTTATTGCACTTGAAGTGAACATGATCTTTGAATGACTTTTGAGACACACATCCAAAGGTTGCACTATGGACTATAGACCTGTTATGATCCAAGCTGAAGTTACTCCTGGACAAGCCTGATACCAGAGTGGAACCCAGCTTGATAGATCCTAACTTTAATTTTTGTTTGTTTAGATATGTGGAGAGTGGCTACTGAACAGAGGCATAGGAATCAGCTGATGAACTTTTAACAAAAGAATAAAACATTTATTCAACAAGAAAAGATTAACTATATTACAATACTCCTTCACCCACAACTATACCTTTACAGATGTATGCAGATTTGTAAGGATAACACAAGTTACAAAAGCTATCTTATACTCTAATGTCCACAGCAAGTAAACAGTCCATGTAAACCTATGGCACCCTGTGGTCAGACACACCACACTCTGAAACCAAGGAACAGATGCCACCTCAAACAGATGCTATGGATCTCTCCTCAAATCCCCCCAGACGCTGGTCACACGGTGAGCCAGCCAGTCTAACTGAATTCCATCCTTCACATGAGGGTTTCCAATCTCCACTCTCCAGGACCTCACCTTGGAATCTTCCCCCAAATCGATGCTTTCTCTCAGACACCTTCCACAAGGGTTCGCCTCCAGGGTTTCGAGCTCTCATTCTGATGCTCCTCTTTCCTAGGTCACCACATGTATTCGGTTTCTCTTCCACACACTCTGCCTCTCTGACTCAGCTGTTAACAGTACACCACTGCTTCACATGCCCATAGCAAAGAGTTACAGGCCTTCAGTTGTCTCCTTGGACCTTCTTGCCTCTTGCAAGCTGTTCTCACTTTAAGTCTGCGTTCTGCAGCTTTTGTCTCTTTAAATCTGAAGCTTTGAGTCTTTCTCTCTGCCCCTCACTCTTAACTTCACTTAACAGGACCCTTCCCAGACTCCTGTCCTTCCTTTGACTAGAAGGACTGCTTTGGGCTTTCTCTTCTTCCAATCCCCTGGACTCTTGGGGCTTTTCCTTAGCTTGAGACTGGCTATCTGTCCCCTTTGCTCCAATCCATCCTGGCAGCAACTTTCAGAACCAACTGCACTCAAACAGCTTCCAAAACAACTGCTGCTTCTCGTCTTCTGTGTGTGTGTGTCTATGGGAGAGACCTGCCTCTCTGGGCCCCTGTTGCTAGGTAACAACCAGTTTTCTACTGTTGTGTTTGTTTAATTTCTCCTTAGGGGTCATAAAGCTCCTCATTAGAAATGCAAGGACCTTTTTTAAAGTGAAACTAAAATTCCATTTGACCTTTCTTAACACAGATACAGAAATACAAATCAAACTTAAATTTTAAAGTTAAAACTCATTCATAACACCCACAAATACCAATATAACTTACTTAAACTTTCTCTATTTCCTAACAAGACCCCATGGCGTAACTGCTATTTGGGTATTAATTATTTGCAGGTGCCTCTTGATTATATTGGTTATGTGGGATCTGAATATATCCCACACTAATAAGTTTTGTACATAGGTCACTGCGATGCCTATTCCACAAATTATAAATCCACAACTTCACTCCATTTAACCATTGTCATGGACATGTACAAAAACTCCTGCAGGGAACTTGATTTTCAACATGGTTTTACTTTTGAAAATTACCATGGGCTTTCATTTCATTCTGTTCTCCATGCAGGCTAGTACCACTGTGAATCTTGTCTTCTTATGTCCTGTGATTTTCACTCGAAGTGTATCTAACTAACTATACATTCTGCAGTTTGGTTGCATGGACATTTCACCCATGTTGCCGCTGTGATATAATGAGCACTCGTGTTTTTGCCACTGTCAGATGATGAATCATGAATGGCAATTTTGGCATCAATTTCTTTTGCTAGTGTCTGAGCGACCTTGCTTTTCTGCTGCAACAATAGACATTCCATAAAGTGGCTACACCAGCTAGCTGTTGCTTTGAAACCTTTATTAGACCCAGGGTTTGATTTGGCCCACTTAGGTCTGTGCGTACATTGTATTTCTGGTAACGATGTAAACATTCTGCCAATTCTGATACATGCTTCTCAAGGTCAGGCTGGTGGCTGGTTCCTGGTCTCATGGTATATTGGATCGTGGGCATCTTCTTCAGGGTGGATTCCTTCTTCTTCCATCCTTGCACCAATTTTTCACTAACACCAAATTCCCTTGCTGCAACACAGTTATTTGAGGAGTTAGCAAAAGTTATAACTTTTAAAATGAAACCAGCTTCATACATCATTATTTTTGCAGGGGACCCATTTCTGTTCATCAATCACCATGCGTGGTCTGTTCTACGTTGGCATGTCTTAAACTCCCACACATCTTTTTGGCAACACAATCCATGTTGTTTGCTTGAGCCCATGCACCAACTCCTAAACATGCATTTATTAGCTGAAAATGGATGGGGGTTGGGTGGGGGGTCAACTTAATTGCCATTATAGGCCTAAAAATGTATTTTGGGATCAAAAAATGGGTCATCTTATACTCCGGATCGACTGATATGCCATAATCCATAGTATACATATTACATTTTAATCATGTTGAAATATATAGTATTGGATTATATAGCATGCTGAATATTGCCATGTTAACCTATTTCATAATAGTATCTGAACAGTTTATCTTTTACCATATATCCCATTTCCTTCAACCAGCCTTTCTTTAAAAATTGACACAGCCTCTGCTTCAATAACAGCCCCACAAACCTTTCTGTAAAAAATGTTTCTCATATACTCTGCCCTAAATCACTGTACCTTTGTTGTAAACTCGCCAATCTCTAGAATCTGTTATCTCCTCTGTTCTAACAAAACCAACCTCAAGTTTTAAAAGTACTTTTTTCTGTATCTGAATTTCCTCATACCAGGCAATATTCTCATGAATCACAAATGCCATGTGAGGCGTTGTGCTCGCCAATTCTTCAGTAATGAACCTGTGCCAAAATTTGCTGTAGAATTAATCTGAACCCTTTGCAGTGAACATTGTGGAAAATTAGAAACAATACAGCTAGTGGATATTTCAGAACTTAAGCATTGCTGAAAAGAAGAGACGTCTTTTGTCGAAGCTTTTCATCCTGCACTCATCAGGACAGTTAACAAGAATACCAAATGTAAAAGGAACAACAATTTATATTATATGAGAAGAGAGTGCTGATACCAATCAGGGTCCACTTGCCAACCAATCAGCACTCTCTTATCATTAAGTAGAAATTGTTGTTCCCTTTAAATTTGGTATTCTTGCGAATTGTCCTGATGAGTGCAGGGAGAAAAGCTTTGACAAAAAATATCTCTTTTTCAGCAATGTTAACGGATATTTCTGCCCTGAAGAGAATTCTGTCTGCATTTATGTCTCAATTCATCAGTAATTCTGGTTTCTTGAAAAGGGTATGTTGAACAACCTTGATACATCTTAAAATAGGTGTATTTAATTCATGCAATATCTGAGGTTTAACTGGGCATGACATAAAAAAACTTGTTTTAAGTCACATTTTGTACATCATACACTTTTTCAGAGACTCTTGATAGAAATTATTATATTTAGACAGACTACAACTTAGTCATTAAACTTTCCATGGAATCCACATTGCTTGTGTGGCAACCCAATTTTCAATCGTGTTACAAATATAAAAAGGCAAACACGTTTTGACATCCTTAAAAATTATTTCTGCACAATAAGTTATTTGCCTAAAATGCAATACATTCCCTACAGTGATGTTAAACAGTTGAATTCTGGTTAGAGAAAGTGGTAATGCAGTAAATTATAACAACTATCTTGTTAGGCAATGCACATAAGTTTGACAATTATAAGCTGCCAAAAGGAGTGCTCAGAAGAAAGCATGAAAGTAAATTCAGTCAAAATCTAAGAACACTAAATAGCAGCAGAAACATTTCATTTTCCATCATTGCTTTCTATTGTGTGTCAAAGCAGGGTAGTAGTGCTGTCCATTCCAACAAAAAATAAGAGTAGGAAGTTCAAAGGATATGAAAATAATAGCTGATTTTAAAAAGATCAATATGAACAATATCATAATGAATGGACAGAAACTCATGCTTCTATTTCTCTCCCTAGTTCTCTTGCCCAGATTTTTTGGATTATACTAATGGATCCTCACTGAATTAGATTGTTATTAAACAGGTTTAATCATCTTCAATATTTATTGAATCATAGAATGCTTATGCACAGAAGGAAGGCAATCTGCCCTTTGATCCCATGCCAGCCATCTGCAAGAGCAATTTAGCAAGTTCTATTCTCCGAGTCTTTCCCTGCAGCCTTGTATTTTTTTCTCTCCATGTGTTTATCATTTTACCTTTTGAAAGTCACAATTGAATCTGCCTCCACACAATCTTAGGCTGTGTATTCCAAATCCTAACCACTCACTGCATTAAAAAATGTTTTCCTCATGCCGCCTTTGGTTCTTCTGCCAATCACTTTGAATCTGTGTCCTCTGGTTCTCAAGCTTTCTGCCAACAAGAATAAATTCTCTCTATCTACTTTGTCTTGGCACTTCATAATTTTGAACATCTATTTCAGATCTCCTCTTAACCTTCTCTTCAATAAGGACTACAACACTAGCTTCTCCAAATCTATCCACATAACTGAAGTCCCTCATCCCTGGCACTGATCTCATAAATTTTTCCTGCACCATCTTTAAAAGCTTCACATTCTCCTCAAATGTGGTACCCAGAATTGGACACAGTACTCTGATTGAGGCCGAACCAGTGATTTATAAATGTTCATTGTAACTTCCTCACTCTTGTAATCTATGGATTTTACAGCCCCACTATGCACCACCCACCCCACTCCTGCTGGAGTATTTGATGGACAGGGGGACATGTAAAATAAAGCAGGTGACCAGCCCATTGCCTTCCTGCCCATCTGTGAACTGTCCCCCATATTCATGGGGGAAGGTAAGGCGTTACGCAGCTGCCCAGCATTAAGTCCATTGAGGTCCTTAAGTGGTCAATTAATGGCCACTTAAGAATCTCATTCTGCTTCCACCAAAAGCAGAAGGAAGTTGACCAGATGGCAGGTTTCACAGCACAGGCTAAAGGCAAGTGTTAAGAGGGTATCTCCTTTTGGAGATCTCCTGTGCCCATGGGGTGGCACCCCCTGAGATGACACTCACACTTTGTGCCTCCCCCCTGATGTTTAAACCCCACCCCAAACCTTGTCCCCACCTTGTGGGGTCTCCAATCCCTGTCCAGCCAAAATTCCCAGACTTACTTAAGTCTGGGAAACATGTTCAGTTCTTCTTGGGACTCCTTGGAGTCCCAGAAGTGGCAACTCCTAAGTTTTGGTGCTGCTGGGACTACAGCGCTGTGAGCCAAGCAGATTGTCTGGCAGCTCTCGAGGGTGGGATATCCTGTCCCTGAGGGCCAAAAATCCCACTTTCAAACCATTAAGAACATTTACAACTTATTATCTAAAAACACACGAACAAATGAATTAGGAGCAGGAGTAGGCCATTCCGCCCCAGAGCTTACTCCACCATTCAATATGATTAAGGATGATCTGGCTGTGGCCTCAATTCCACACTCCTCCTACCCTTTATAACTTTTGACTCCCTTGTTAGTCAAGAAACTCTGCCTTTAAAATATTCAATGACCCTGCCTCCACTATTCTCAGGGGAAGATCATTCCAAAGATTCATGACCCTCTAAGGGAAAAAAATCTCCTTAAATTGGAGACCCCTTATTTTTAAACTGTGTCCCCTGGTTATAGTCTCTCTGAGACTATATCCTTTCAGCATCCACCCTGTAAAGGCCTCTCAGAATCTTATATGTTTCAATAAGGTCACCTCTCAATCTTCTAAACTTCAATGGATACAGGGCCAGCCTGTCCATCCTTTCCTCATAAGATAACCTCACCCCATCCCAGGTATCAGTCGCGTGAACCTTCTCTGAACTGTTTCTAACACATTTAAATCCTTTCTTAAATAAGGAGGCAAAAACTGTACACATTACTCTAGATGTGGTCTCACCAACTCCCTGTACAACTGTAGCAAAACTTCCCTACTTATATATTCCATTCCCCTTGCAATAAACAAAAACATTTGATTTGCTTTCCTAATCACTTGCTGTACCTGCATGCTAATTTTTCTGATTCATGTACCATGACACCCAGATCCCTCTGTACCTCAGAGTTCTGCAATCTCTCTCCATTTAAATAATATGCTGCTTTTTTATTCTTCCTGCAAAAGTGGGCAAGTTCACATTTTCACACATTATACTCCATCTGCCAAATTTTTGCCCACTCACTTAACCTATCTATGTTCTTTTACAGTCTCCTTGAGCAGAGTTCCCCCATCCCACCTGCAGCAGATTTCATGGCGTGCAGAAGTTGGAACAAATCCAGTTGGAACAAAAAAATTGGAAACCCGCCATCGTAAAAACGGGTCACAATTCTCCCGACGGCATTTTCATGGCGGGTCGGTTATCCTGCCGACTAGTGGCGCGAATGCAACTTGCATTCATTAGCATGTCATGAATGCTCATTAAAACAATTGCTTGCTGGAATCTTGCTACGCCTTCGAATCTTCTGTCACGCCAGCAGGAAATTACATTGGCGTCAAACCTGTTTGAAAAGGAGTCACGTGCACAAGTCAGACCTCAGTTTGCTGGCAACTTGGAGGTTAGCTGAACATATCTGCCACAGCGCTACGCCGGTCTTGTTGCGATGAACGCCACTCTACTGGAGCTGTAGGGTTGGACTGCTCCTTTTCTTTGCTTTCATTGACCCGAGGAACACCACCGTGCTGTGGTACTCATGCAGGCCTCCAATTTCAGAGACTAGCACTTCAACTGAGGGTGAGCTGTGAGGCGATGGGTCAGGCTGAGAAACACAAGGGGGGCAACGGGGAGGGAAGCCTGTGGAATGGCAGTCAGTGGGAAGGGCAAACATGAGGTGGGCAATGGGGAGGGAAGTCTGTGGAATGGCAGTCAGGGGGAAGGGTGAAAACAGAGAGGACCTTTCTGGGGTCACCCTCTAACCTCTCGTTACCACCGGAGTGAGCAGGAGTCTGATGAGAAAGAAAGGAGGAAGACCTCTTTGCGATGAAAGCCACTGAAAGCCAATGGCTTCATTGGCATTGTTAAAGGGCTACTCAGAACTCACTCAGCGGCTATAGATGAATCGCTGCATCTCAAGTGTAACACATAGGAATGCTGAATTTGGGAATGCAGGCAATAGTGAGGGAGACACAGCTGTATCATATATGGCATTCCATCAATGAAGGCCTATCATGTGTTTACCAGATGTGACACTCCTAATGAGGCATTCCATCTGCTCATTCACCATGAGCAACTGGTTGGTCATTAATATGCCACATCAGAGATTGGAGCACAGAGCTAGGTTGGGTCAATCATCTCACTTAAACTTTAGCATCCCATGCAGCGCTCAAGATATTACATATCTGCAATGCCATCTTGGTCACATTGATGTGTGTGCTAGTGTCTCAGGAACAAGGCGGCATCAGCCACTGTGCAAGTAGGGCAGGAAAAACTATGGACCCTTACAGTCTCCAAACATGTCATCCTCTGAGCTTTGCTTTCTTGGCCCTTGAATCATTAATGTCTTTAATGTTTCTTTTCAGAAAGAAGGCAAAAGCAGATATGGATCCAAGGCTCAGTGCTGCCTTTGTCAGGATCATGATGCAATGGTGGAGGTGAAGGAGGTAGAGGCAACTCCATGCGCAGCTCCAGCAGGAGGGACATGGCCAAGCAGAGCCACAGCATGAGTAGGAAGGTCAGGAGGAGAGACCCAGACAATGGGGGTGACTCGCCAGACCTAGGGTTTATCATCCAAGAGTCTCCAATTTACAAATGAGCAAGAGGCAATGCTGCACTTGTCCTGAGATCTGGTACATCAGATATGCCACATTCTTCGTGAAGACCTGACGCCATGTGGAGCTGGAGGAAATCCTCTGCCAATGACTTTGAAGGTGACTGCTGCGCTCAATTTCTTGGCCTCTGGTTCTTTCCAAAGATCAACAGGCGGCCTGTGCGGCATCACTCAGTGCGCAACTCACCAATGCATAAAAGAGGCCACATGTGCCCTTTACAGGAAGGCCCATCATTATCTCAGGTTTGCTCTGGACGGAAATAGCCAGGCTGCAAGATTCATCAGCTTCACCGCCATCTCAGGCTTCCCTAGAGTGCAGGATGCAATAGGCTGCACCCATGTGGGTGGTGGATGGGAACTGGCTGGGCTTCTGTTCAAAAAAGAAATGGAGATCTCGTACCATCCTGCTGGGGATGGAAGTGTAGAATGTAGCCTAATCACTTGTCTATTACATCCACCACCAACATCCTTCATATGGCTGAACTTGTTCTTACATTGAACAACTTATCCTTTAGCACTATTCATTCCTCCAAATAAAAGGTGTTTCTATGGGAAGTCATATGGGTCCTAGCTATGCCTTCTTTTTATGTCTATTGTGTTCTATTAAGACCCCCGCTGAACACCTGCCATGTATCTGTCCTACACTAGGGACAGACATGCATACTCTGCCATTTTCAAGATGGTATGATATATTGAGGCAGCTCATTTATTCCCTAGCATGCTTTCAAAGAGTTTTTAACTTGACTGATGATAGAAGATAGGCAAATCAATAACTGGTGATAAAAAATGACTTGGAAATTTAAATTGGAAAATAATCTGTTGGGCCTATAAAAAATGTGGAAAAATACAGGAGTACCAGAAAACTGCTTAATTCCTACATTACAACAGTGACTACGCTTCAAAAGTACTTCACTGGATGTAAAGCATTTTAGGACATCCTGAGGTCATGCAAATGCTCCTTTCTTTAATTACAAGCAACTAGTTTATAAGAGGCAAAAACAAAAATTGCTGTAAAAACTCAGCAGCTCTGACAGAATCTGTGGAAAGGAAGACAGAGTTAATGTTTCGGGTCCGTGTGACTCTTCATCAGTTCAGACCTGCTGAGTTTTTCCAGCAATTTTTGTTTTTGTTTCAGATTTTCAGCATCCGCAGTATTTTGCTTTTATCTTAGTTTATAAGAGATGTGGGTATCGGGCTGGGGGGCATTTTCCCCAGATATTTTAGACACTAAAGAATCTCCAAGATGGTAAAGACAGGGTCTTGAGCTGCAATGCTATTTTAGCATACCTTTAGTGCAAAATGCCACCTTGGTAAAGGAGTTGAGGTGTGCAATAGGTATAACTGGCTCAAGGATCAAAGTAGCAACCAATGCTCATTAAAGATGCTGCATGTCATTTTTCTGGCTAGCGCTGAAATTAAAATCTCTCCTGAGCAGGAGTAGAGAAGTCATTGCTGAAGACTATGACTAGTTATAGCCATGTTCGGCTTTCACTGTTCACTTGCTGCTGGAAATTGGTAGACAACACTATATTTGAACAGGACTTTTGATACACATCATCAGACTTTCTGAGGCACTTTGTCATGACTTCACCAACACTCTTTCAACATCTATTTGGTAAGCCCTCTGAAAAGTTTACCTAAAGAGAATGAGCACAGTGCCAGTGTATCTTATTGGAGTCTATTTAGAAGTCAACAAGAGGAAGTGGATGCTTGGTCATGGGGATATTGCTAGGGGACGCATTTGGTTGGGGGGAGTAATAGGAGGAGGAAATGAAGCCAGCCAGGGCAGCATGAAATGCTGGAGGAGAAAGGGACAGAGGGTAACTCATGCTGATTTGTTAAATACTTCACAATCTGGTGATCATGAGAGATCAAGAGGAGAAGGATAAGGGAGATGAGGGTGAGCACTAGGAGGTTCCTGATAGATGGCCCCACCTTGGAGTGATGCTCACCGCCATCTAATTGAAAACCACTTTTGAGAGGTGTCCACCACCATCAGACCCTGGAGCAGGGTTCCTTTGGATTCCTTACCTCTCACAACTAAGGATCCATAAAGAAATCTACAAACTCACATTGAATCCTTTCATTTCCTTGCACATGAACAATGTAATATTATAAACCAGCAATTCCAACACTACACAATTTCCATATTCACTCTTTAGCAAAAGTAAATGCAAACAAAGGAAACAGCACTTAAAAATATTAAACTAGTCACAATGGTACTTATCCTTATGGGCATCCGTTAATTGATTTTGCCTTCTCTAGTGCTTCTGAAAGGTGCAACCTCAGCATTAGCAGCATGCAAGTTGAACAGCTGCTGAGATGCTGAAGAGGGTAGTTCAGATACTCTCAAAGGACATCCATGAGAGGCTGTAAGCCATGATGGCCCTCTCTCAGGCTGCATCATCTCTGCATGGACTTTAGCTGCCTGGGCCAACTAACTGATAGCAAACAGCAAGAGCAATGATAGGGTGTTGGAGGAGGGAGCGAGGATACTGCCATCCAGAGAGAGGCGGGTGGTTTCCTGTTCCATGATTTGCACACCATTGTCTAACTGTGACAGCCCACTGAGTAGTGCCTGTGAAAGGCGTGGATAAATGTTAGTGTATAGTGGATGAAGTGTGTTGAGGTTGTGAAGAAAGTGCGGTTATTGGGCAGAATTTTCTGCCTGTCGGGCAGGCGGCAGAGCTGGAACGGGCACGGGCACAGGCAGGCGCAGACCTGATCGGCGCCCGCGATCGGATCTGCACCGCCATTTTACGCAGGCAGGCTAATTAAGGCCCGCCCAGCGTATTTGTGACTCCCGTGGATAGCGGGAGTGTGCTGGCTGCGGCGGGCGTGCACAGATCACCGGGTCCAATGACAACCCGACAGTCTGTTTAAAGGAAGGCCTGGTAACCTCCTGTAGGCTGCTCACAATGGCCACTTCAAGGTCACACCACAGTGGGGTCGGATGAGCAGGGCACACTGGAGGGAAGGGCAGAGGAGCAGGCCAGGCTGCAGGGTCTGCCACAGGAGCAGGTCAGGTTGCAGGGTAGGCCAGCAGGGGGCCAATGTGCTCCTCGCTTTTCTGATGACTGCCTTGCTGCCCTCCTCGAGGGGGTGGTAGCACAGCGGGAGGTGTTGATCCCTCAGAATGGGAGGAGGAGGCCACACATCACCAAACGTGCCTGGGAGGAGGTGGTGGAGGTGGTGAGCACCCACGACGTGGTGCGGCGCACCTGGATCCAGTGCCATAAGCGCTTCAATGATTTGTTGCGCTCGGGAAGGGTGAGTACCATGTTGACATTGGGCATTTAACCCAGCAGGGAGCCTTAGCCTTTGAGGACCCCCCCACCGCAAGTCTTACTGTCATGACTGCATTGAATCATGCTGGGAATTTCTCCTATGCTGTATGGGCAAGCAGATAGTGCCCATGCTTAGATCAGCCTGAGTGGTTCATGAGGAGATGATTTTTCCCCCGCACCATGTGTTGCTCTTAGTCGCACATGATTAGTCTGAGGGCAACCTGCAGGAGACGCAGCTAGGCGCATACTCAGAACTCCAACACATGTCCTAATCACGGTGATGGGATAGGGGAAGGGGAGCCTCAAGGTGTCGTGGCCAAGAACCATCTCCTGCCCTCGACACTGCACATAGTTGCGCCTCCTTGCTATGGGAGCTAAGACCTTGTGTTTCCTAAAGTGATGGACGCAGAATGTGTCCAAGGTGGCCGTTGGGGAGAGTTGGGAGCAGGCGTACTATCTTTGTGTGACTGATCAGCAGTAGCAGGGAGAGGAGTCACAGGAGGCCTGATATGGGCCACTGTGGATGGGGTGCGGTGTGCGCATGCAGAGTCCATGTGCAAATTGCCGCATGAATGGTGTTCTCTGTTTCTCAGGAGAAGAATGCTCATAATGCGTCGGAGCATTCGAGGATTGGAGGCTGCCAGGCTCACCTCGTGATGTTAAGCCACTTTGAACAGGAGGCCCTGGAGCTTGAGAGGCACCATGCACCCAGGTCAACTGGTACTGGTGAGGCTTGGGTGGAGCAGTCAGGTATTTGAGGCCAACATGAGATCCGCAATGTCCTCCCAACTGATTGCACTGATGATTGTTGAATTTGTTATTGTTGCAACATTGCTCGGTCACAGAGTGATAGACTCAGAGGTGTGGATCATAGAAAAAGGTCCTTCGGCCCTTTGAGGAAGCGCACGTCAAACACGTTCCTAAGTCTACTAATCCCATTTCCCAGCACTATCCCCATGGCCTTGTATGCCATGGCATCGCAACTGCACATCCAAATACTTATTACATGTTAGGATGGTTTCTGCGTCCACCACCCTTTCAGGCGGTGCGTTCCACATTCCCAACACACTCTGTGTGCAATCTCATCACATCCTCTGTCAACCTCATGCCCCTTACCTTAAATCTATGCAACCTGGCTACTGATCCCTCCGCCAAGGGAAAAAGTTCCTTTCTGTTGACCCTATCCATGCACCTCATAAGTTTAAACACCTCAATCATGTCACCCTTCAATCTCCTCTGCTCCAGGGAAAATAACCCCAGTCTATGCTATGTCTCCTCATAAGTCAAACTCTCCAGCCCAGCCAGCATCCTGGTCAACGACCTCTGCACTCTCTCCACTCCAATCACATCCCTCCCGTGAAGCGCATTTCAGAACTGCACGCAGAACTATAGCTGTGGCCTAGGCAGCGTTTTCTGCACTTGGAACATGACCTCCCTGTTCCTATATTCTATTCCTCAGCTAATAAAGGCAAGTATGGCATTTGCCTTCTTAAACATCCCTCTGATCCTCCTTACTTTCCACGGTCCTACCATTCAGCGTGTATTCCCGTGCCTTGTTTGTCCTGCCCAAGTGCATGACCTCACACCTATCCACATTACATTCCATTTGACATTCATCAGCCCATCTGACCAGCCCGTCTGTATCCGCCTGTAATGTTAGGGTCTCCTCCTCAATATTTGCTGCCCCACCAATGTTCG
This sequence comes from Cetorhinus maximus, assembly GCF_964194155.1. Taxonomy (NCBI): domain Eukaryota; kingdom Metazoa; phylum Chordata; class Chondrichthyes; order Lamniformes; family Cetorhinidae; genus Cetorhinus; species Cetorhinus maximus. Next base: position 32,993,439 of record NC_135887.1, on the reverse strand, counting down.
TCTCCATTGGTTCTGGAAGGTTGAGCACATAATGAGCCGGGGGAAAAGGATGAAGTGTGTCACTGTGTGCACACTAACTGATCCACTGTCCTTGCTGTTCACTTCAGCATTATCAAAGCATGGCCACCAGGAGGAACTGCAGATGCCCCCTCTCACACCTGAGAGCCCTCAAGTGTCACCTGTGTCACACCATTTGTGCGAGGCAGGCACCAGCGCAGAAATTAGCACTTCGGTGGGCGTTGGAACATCGGCTAGTGTCTCAGGGCACAATGGAGAGGGCACTTCACAATTGCTGGGGGAGCTGGCAGAGACAGAGAGTGCCGATGGCGCCAGCAGTCGGAGGACTACAGTGGACCAGGCACATGCTCAGTTGGTGCATGATTATGTGCTTCTGGAGTCGTCCGCAACGCAGCAGCTGCAGGAAATGCAGCCGGGTGTGTGGGAGCATCTGGGAGTGATTTATGAGGCTGTGCTTCACTTGGTGTCCGTGGTGGAGGAGTCTACACGGAGCATCACTGATGCAATGAGCCTCATGGCAAAGCGTCATGCTTCCTCCTTGGAGAGTGTGGCGACTCTCATGGAGAGACGCCTCCAGGAGAACAATCACATCCTCCTGGGGTTACGCTCGGACCTGCAAGCCCTCACAGCGGCCACAGTTGGTCAATGCCAATATGGGAGATGATGTGGGTTTCAAGCTTCCCAGCTCATTGTACATCCATCCATGGTGAGCATGCAGGTCCGAGATGACCTCATGTTGGCGCAGCAGCTGCCTGTCGTATCAGGGCTCCCCTCACGGTGTTCTGGATGAGGGCACCAGCTGCTCCGCCCCTCTCCCAGTGATCACTTCATTGGGTGAGGCTGCGACGACTGGGGAGATGCCAGCTGTGCAACTAACAGATCCCTCCCAGGCAGGCCCAGCACAGGCTCCATGGGCCAGAGGACAACCACCAAGGTCATCAAGGCCAACAGGACAGCAGAGTAAGCAGGCTGTCTCAGATACCACTCCAAGCGATGGGGCGGCACCAAGACGTAGCACTCGTAAACGAAAGCATAAGGCACCTTAAGCACACCATGGGTTTCTCACAGGTACTTTTGTGTTGGCCCGAGATTAGGCCCTTATAATCTTTTTCTGGTTGCTTAACATTTTGTTTTGGATTTGTGAGAACATCTGATGTTTAAAATAAACATCAGATGTGTTACCATGGCTGACAGTGGCCCCTTTGTTCTGCATTTGTATGTTTAAGATAAATATCATGAGTGTTTGTTTGGACATTCAAGTTTATGAACTTGAACAGGAGGCCCTGGAACTTGAGAGGCACCATGCACCCAGGTCAACTGGTATCGGTGAGGCTTGGGTGGAGCGACCAGGTATTTGAGGCCAACAATGAGATCCGCAATGTCCTCCCAACTGATAGCACTGATGATTGAGTATAGAAGCGCCTGGCAAGGCTGATCCATTTGTGTTGAGCTAGCTGAAGGTTCGTTGGATTAAAGCCTCCCAGGTATCCCTACCTCCTTGGTGTAGTCCAGGGTCAGCGTTTAGCCCCTCAGCATTCCCCTGTGCTTGCTCATCCTCAGCATCAGTGCTGGATACATCAGGTGCAGCCGCATCCACTGCGTCAACATCTTGATCGTCCACTTGTCCCCCCTTTCCAGCGCAAGATTGTGTAGAGTGCAGCATGCAACCACTATCACCGACACATGATCTGGGGGGTACTGGAGTGCACCCCCTGAGTGGTCCAGGCATCAGAAGTGCATCTTGAGAAGACCGATGGCTCTCTCCACCACTGCCCTTGTGGAGGCGTGGCTCCTATTGCACCGCTGCTCAGCTTCTGATATTGAATGGCAGAGAGGCATCATGAGCCGCCTTCTGAGGGGATAGCCCTTGTCACCCACCAGCCAGCCATCAAGCCGGGCCGGAGCACTGAAGACTCCCGGCACTAGGGAGTGTCTGAGGATGTAGGTGTCGTGGGAGCTGCCTGGGTACCCTGCATAGACTTGTAGAATCAGCATCCTGTGATCACACACTATCTGCACGTTCATGGAGTGGAAGCCCTTCCTGTTGATGAAGGCACCGGGCTCACCTGCTGCTGCCTTGATGGCCACATGTATGCAATCTATTGCACCCTGGACGCGGGGGAAGCCAGCAATGGTCGCGAAGCCTCTGGCTCTCTGTGTCTGGCTTGCCTGGTCCCAGTGGAAGTGGATGAAGGCCAATGCACGCCTGAACAGAGCGTCTGTGACCTGCTTGACACAAGTGTGTACAGCTGATTGGGAGGCACCGCAAAGATCACTCACCGAGTCCTGGAAGGAGACAGAGGCATAGAAGTTGAGGGCAACAGTGACCTTCAGAGCCACTGGCGTGGGGTGTCCACCCACACAGTTAGGAGAGATCTGAGGGCCAATCATCTGACAGATGGAGTTGACTGTCTGCCTTGACAGTCGGAGACTCCCTCCGCACTGCACCTCAGTCATATAGAGGTAGCTGCTTCGCCGCCTGTATACCCTGGCAGCAGGATAGTGGCATCTTCTGCGGCCCCTTCCACTTTGGCCTGCACCTGTACCCCCAAAGGTGGCTCCCCTGGAGGCTGATTGTCCACTCCTGGCCTCCTCCACCTTCTAGCCCTCCCTTCCTCCTCAGAGGAGCTGCCTCCAGTGGATATGTCAGAACCCATACCCAGGCTAAGGGGAGGCATCCAGAAAGCTACAGGTCCGATAAAGATTATGGACTGCAGAGTGCTGAGCTGAAGGTTCAAAGTACACAGAAAGCTGCTGGAACTCATTCTGAACTGCTGCAGGTCACACAGGCAAGTTTAAAATACTTTCTCCAATAAATACTCCATAAAGCAGATTGACAGCCCTACCGAGCCCTCTTATCCCGTCCGTGGATGAGGTTCATAAAAAAGTTTCTTACCCACCTGCCCGTTGCACCCGTGCACCGAACCAAAGATCGCAAAGGCACCTGAAAATCGCCATTGATTGACGAATTAAGGGCCTTAACTATCCCGTTAATTAATGGCAGGCACGCATCGAACTTTATTGCGCGCCCGCCTAGCGAAATATCGCGATGGCGCACGATGACATCGGGGCGCTCGCCCTACATGATCGCGCGTCATTTTACGCGCTGACGTGTGGGAGTCAAACAGAAAATTCTGCCCATTGAGAAGTGTGATTTTGAGAAGGGATCTTACCTTGTGTCAAGTCATTAAATATTTTGCAGCCATGTCCGAGGGCAGTGCTCCTGACTGTGACCTCATCGGCACAACTCCTCCCACATCGTTGCATTATTTGTTTCTGTGGCCTCCTGCTACCCTGCAGTTGCAGTATCTACCTACTTTGCTGTATCTCTTCCACCAAGACCTCCAGTGCTGCATCCGAGAACTTCTGGTCCTTAACCTTTGCTCTCTGAGCCATCCTGATAAGTAGCGTTGTATGTCGACTAGTGAACTCCACACACTCAGTGGAAGTATATGGGTGGAGGCTATATACACAGCTCCATAAAAACTGTTCCTAGCCAGTGTCTGAATGCTACATGTGCAGATCTCTGGTTTAGCACTTCCAGGCATGTTTAGTCATCGCAACCACCAATTAGCCGCAAAATAGTGGGCTAATGCAAAACTTTTAAACAGGCGTTACTTACCACACAAAACCCACTAAGTGCCAGTTTTGACCCTTTCTCCTAAATAATTCCTTTGGTCCTGGCAATATTATTTTCCCATGTTTTTTAATCTTTTCATAAATGCAAGAAGCACTGATGGGTAGGTTTGATTTTTTTTCTGGAATGGCATTTGGATAAATCTTCATTTACTTTTAGACCTGAATATTTGGCTCAGCGAACAGGGGCGGGGCCCGCTCGCCAAGGTGTAAAATGACACGTGTATCATTTAGATTTTCAGTTCAGCGGGCACGCAGCCGACTCGGCTGCACGCCCGCCAAACTGTCAAAGGCCTATTAAGGCCATTTAAAAATCAATTTAAGTAATAAACTGAGCTGCCCATCCAACCTTCAGGTTGACGGGCAGGCGAAGAGCCCAGGCGGCCAACGCATTTTTCATGGAACCTCATCCACGGGCGAGATGAGGTTCATTGAAGGGTTTATAAATTAAATAATTTTTTACATTAATTTTCATTTACATGTCCCAGCTCATGTGACACTGTCACATGAGGGGACATGTCCTAAATTTTTTTCTTTTCTTTATTTAAATTTTTGAAACTTAAACTAATCTCCCTGAGGCACCTCTGTGCCTCTCTGTGCCTCAGGGAGATTTCTGCACTCCTTCGCACACATGCGCGAAAGAGTGCAGGCCCCGACTCAGGGAATCCACCCCCACCCGCACAGGTAGCGCTCAGCGCTTCCAGGTGTGCGTCACGCTGGTCGGGCCTTAATTGGCCCACTCACATAAAATGGTGGCACAGACCCGATTGGGGGCACCGATCAGGTTCACGCCCACCCCCGCCAGCCCCCGCACAACCCTCCCGACGGTGGGGGGATGTTCTTCCCTTAATGTTTATTAGCACGTATAGCACACACCAGGCTGATTCATTCAAATTTGATATTGTGTAAATTTCAAATTTGTGCTATAAACTGGCTTCAGTTGCTGGTGACTATAAATAGCCTGGAAATTGTTGTTGTCATTAGCATTTATGGCAACAACAAATATGAAAGCCTGAGCAGCCATGTGTAAAATCTGTTGTATAATTAATTCCTGACTGATCTCCAATTGGTCCAAAAGTTTAGTAATTTAGATAGTTCTAGGTGTTGAGGGTGTATTTTGCCTGTCCACTCATCTTGTGGTGCTTATTATTTCCTGCATAATTGTTGATTTGAGGTTTGGGAGGTGTGTATTCCACCAGATTCCCATTAATGCATTATATGTTCTGAGGCACTGCTAATCTCCGTAAAAGGAACTGCCATTCACTAAGGGCAGAATTTTATTGCCCCATCATGACAGATGTGGGGCCGTAAAATGTGACAAACCATTCAAAAATCCATGACTTCAGAGGGGCCTTAAAATTCCGCTGGCGTAAAATTCTGCCTTAAGTCTCTGCTGACAGTAAGGTCACTACAAACAGGATCGCTTTCTGTTATTCTCCCTGCGCTTAGTGAAACAGAATGAGCAGGAGCAGAGAACGACTCAGGGGATGTCAAATGACACCAAACCAAATTGGTTAGCAATTGCATCTACTGGCTTAAATACCTCAATATGGCAGTGCTTCAAGAGGCTGCAGGGATATAGTTAAATAGCTGTGGCATCTGCTTCAGGATGCTACATGGAGGAACACACATTCAGTAATGATTGAAGAAACCGCAATCCTTAATTTTTATGCCTTGTTACGATTTGTTTAGGGACCAGTAACTTTTTGTTTAAAGCAGACACATTTTGAAATCCCAGTTATCCACTAGAAGAATAAAGCCACAAGGTTTCATGGTTTTAAACAAACAAAATAAACTTTACTATACAAAGTCTGGACAGTAAAATAATCTACAATATTCCTTATTCTTGAATATTCAGAAATAATATGAGGTAAGTATGAATTAACAGGCAAAGTGTGGTCAAACACACCATACTGCACATTAAATGGCAGATGTGACCAAGATAGATTCCATGGATTTCCCAACCCACCCTGATGTCAGTGACCACTGCGAGCCACAATATTTAGCTTCTTCTGAGCCATCAAAGGGAATATTAATAGTATCAGCCACAGGTACACCAAACAGGAAACTGGTGCCTTATTCAGGAGGGCCAACATCTTGATTTCCTTTCCTACCAATAGCAACATCACAGAATTTCACCAAACTGACAGCTTTTCTGAAGTGCAAGGGCTGATTGATAGCACTTATGTTGCTTTCCAAAGCCTCAGCTACACTTAAGGGTCTACATGAATAGAACAGGTTACTCATTCAATGTACAGCTGACCTGTAACCACAGTACATAGAATTTACAGCAGAGCGTCCAACCATTTGGCCCAGTTGGTTTATGCCAGTGTTTATATTCCACACAAGCCTGCTCCCATTCTAATTACTTCTTCCCACCCTGCCCACAAACATAGAAAGATAGAAACATAGAAAATAGGAGCAGGAGTAGGTCATTCGGCCCATCGAGCCTGTTCCAACATTCAACGTGATCATGGCTGATTATCTATCTCAAAGCCATACTCCTGTGCTCTCCCCATATCCCTTGATGACTTTAGAGTCCAGGAATCTATCTATTTCTTCTCAAATATATTCAGACCCTTCTATTGTTTTCTCCCTACTGTCTGCATCAATCCTCCCCTTAATCCATCAATGTGTGGCATTATTCATTCCATGTGGCAGCAGGTTGCAGATTCTCCCTACTCTTGGTGTAAAATTCCTCCTAAATTCTTTATTTCATCTGTTAGTGGTTATCTTTTACTTAAGCTCCTTGTTCTGGACTCACCCACAAGCGGAAACAGTTTCTCCACATTCACTCAATAGCACACATTCATAATTATAAAAACCTGGAGAATAAGGGAAGTAAACATGTGGCTAAAGGAGTGGTGCGGGAAAGAGGGGTTCCATTTCGTGGGGCACTGGCATCAGTATTGGAACAGGAGGGATCTGTACTGTTGGGACGGTCTCCACCTGAACCGATCTGGGACCAATGTTCTAGCGAAAAGGGTAAATAGGGTGGTCAACAGGACTTTAAACTAGAAAGTGGAGGTGGTGGGGGAGGGTAAAATGCCAAGAAGTATGACTAATGGGAAACAAAGCAGCAGGTTAGCATGTGGGGGGGGTGGATTCAACTTCATGTAAAATTATGAAAAAACTGAAAAGAAAGGAGAGCCCAGGAGAGGCTATTAAAGTCCCCAGAACACAAAATAGGACAGAGTGTTTGGAAAGAGCTAGTAATCTAACTTCAAGCACATCAGATAAAGGGACGACAATGAGAAAGGGGACGGGAAATACAGGACTGAAGGTGTTGTATCTGAATGCACGCAGTATACGAAATAAGGTAAATGAGCTTGTGGCGCAGATTGAAATTGGCAGGTATGATGTGGTGGACATCACGGAGACATGGTTGCAAGGGGATCAGGACTGGGAGCTAAATATCCAAGGATATACATCCTTTCAAAAAGATAGGCAGGTTGGCAGAGGGGGTGGGGTTGCTTTATTAGTAAGAAATGAAATTAAATCAATAGCAAGAAATGACGTAGGGTCAGATGATGTAGAACCTGTGTGGGTAGAGTTGAGGTACCGCAAAGGTAAAAAAACCATAATGGGAGTTATGTACAGGCCTCCGAACAGTAGTCAGGATGTGGGGCACAAGATACACCAGGAGATAGAAAACACATGTAAGAAAGGCAAGGTGACAGTGATCATGGGGGGATTTCAATATGCAGGTAGACTGGGGAAATCAGGTTGGTAGTGGATCCCACGAAAAGAAATCTGTGGAATGTCTACGAGATGGCTTTTTGGAGCAGCTTGTGGTGGAGCCCACTAGCGAACAGGCAATTCTAGATTTAGTGATGTGTAATGAGGCAGATTTGATAAGGGAGCTTAAGGTGAAGGAACCCTTAGGAGGAAGTGACCATAATATGATAGAATTTACCCTGCAATTTGAGAGGAAAAAGCTGGAATCAGATGTAACGGTATTACAGTTGAATAAAGGCAACTACAGAGGCATGAGGGAGGAGCTGGCCAGAATTGACGGGGAGATGAGCCTAGCAGGAAAGACAGTGGAACAGCAATGGCAGGAGTTCCTGGGAGTAATTTGGGAGACACAGCAAAAATTCATCCCTAGGAAGAAGAAGCATACTAAAGGGAGGACGAGGCAACCATGGCTGACAAGGGAAGTCAGGGACAGCATAAAAGCTAAAAAGAAAGCATACAATGCGGCGAAGAGCAGTGGGAAACCAGGGGATTGGGAAGCCTACAAAGACCAACAGAGGACAACTAAAAAAGAAATAAGGAGGGAGAAGATTAAATATGAGGGTAAACTAGCCAGTAATATGAAAGAAGATTGCAAGAGTTTTTTTAGATATATAAAGGGTAAGAGAGAGGCAAAAGTGGACATTGGGCGGCTGGAAAATGACCCTGGAGAAGTAGTAGTGTGGAACAAAGAAATGGCGGAGGAACTGAATAGGTACTTGCGTCAGTCTTCACGGTGGAAGACATGAGTAACATCCCCAAAGTTCAAGAGAGTCCGGGGGCAGAGGTGAGTATGGTGGCCATTACCAAGGAGAAGATGTTAGGAAAACTGAAAGATTTGAAGGTGGATAAATCACCTGGACCAGATGGATTACAACCCAGAGTTCTGAAGGAGATAGCTGAAGAGATAGTGAAGGCGTTAGTGGTGATCTTTCAGGAATCACTGGAGTCTGGGAGGGTCCCAGAGGACTGGAAAATCATTAATGTATCCCCCTGTTTAAGAAGGGAGTGAGGCAAAAGACGGGAAATTACTGGCCGATTAGCCTGACCACGGTCGTTGGTAAGATTTTGGAGTCCATTATTAAGGATGAGATTTCAGAATACTTGGAAGTGCATGGTAAAATAGGGCAAAGTCAGCATGGTTTTATCAAGGGGAGGTCATGCCTGACAAATCTGTTAGAATTCTTTGAGGAGGTAACGAGTAGGTTAGACAAAGGAAAGCCAATGGATGTTATCTACTTGGACTTCCAGAAGGCCTTTGACAAGGTGCCGCACAGGAGGCTGCTCAGTAAGATAAGAGCCCACGGTGTTAGAGGCAAGGTACTAGCATGGATAGAAGATTGGCTGTCTGGAAGGAGGCAGAGAGTGGGGATAAGGGGGTCCTTCTCAGAATGGCGGCTGGTGACTAGTGGAGTTCCGCAGGGGTCAGTGTTGGGACCACAACTTTTCACTTTATACATTAATGATCTAGATGAAGGAACTGAGTGCATCCTGGCTAAGTTTGCAGATGATACAAAGATAGGTGGAGGGACAGGTAGTATCGAGGAGGCGGGGAGGCTGCAGAAGGATTTGGACAGGTTAGGAGAATGGGCAAAGAAGTGGTAGATGGAATACAACATGGGGAAGTGTGAGGTCATGCACTTTGGTAGGAAGAATAGAGGCATAGACTATTTTCTAAATGGGGAGAGAATTCAGAAATTTGGAGTGCAAAGGGACTTGGGAGTTCTAGTCCAGGATTCTCTTAAGGTTACCTTGCAGGTTGACGCGGTAGTTAGGAAGGCAAATGCAATGTTGGCATTTATTTCGAGAGGACTAGAATATAAAAGCAGGGATGTGCTGCTGAGGCTTTATAAGGCTCTGGTCAGACCACATTTAGAATATTGTGAGCAATTTTAGGCCTTGTATCTCAGGAAGGATGTTCTGGCCCTGGAGAGGGTCCAGAGGAGGTTCACGAGAACGATCCCAGGAATGAAAGGCTTAACATATGAGGAACGTTTGAGGACTCTGGGTCTATTCTCGATGGAGTTTAGAAGGATGAGGGGGGATCTGATTGAAACTTAGAGAATACTGAAAGGCCTGGATAGAGTGGACGTGGGGAAGGTGTTTCCATTAGTAGGAGAGACTAGGACCCGAGGGCACAGCCTCAGAGTAAAGGGAAGACCTTTTAGAACAGAAATGAGAAGAAACTTCTTTAGCCAGGGAGTGGTGAATCTATGGAATTCATTGCCACAGAAGGCTGTGGATGCCAGGTCATTGAGTGTATTTAAGACCGAGATAGATAGGTTCTTGACTGGTAAGGGGATCAAAGGTTACGGGGAGAAGGCGGGAGAATGGGGTTGAGAAACTTATCAGCCATGATTGAATGGCGGAGCAGACTCCATGGGCATAATGGCCTAATTTCTGCTCCTATGTCTTATGGTCTTATGGTCTTTATCAGGTGCTCTCTCAGTTGTCTCTGTTCCAGAGAAAGGTGCCCTACTCTGCTCAATCTTTTAGATAGTGATATGTATATCTGGTAACATACTTGTAAGTCTTTATGCACTTTCTCCAGTGCTTCATTTGTTTGCAGTATGGAGACATGAGTGCACACAGTATGGCCTGAACAAGATTGTATATAAATTTATTATTACTTCCCTTCTTTACTATTTTGTTCCTCCAGAAATGAACCACGGGACTTTGTGGCCTTATCAACATGTGCTGCTATTTTTAGTGATTTATTCAACTGCATTCATTGACCTTTTTGCTCTTTTACTCCATTTAGTTTCTTACCTTTCAAGAAATAGGTAACCTCTGTATTTCTGCTACCAACATGGACCGTCTCACCATTTAACTTTGTTGAATTTCATTTGTCATTTATCCATCCCCTTTGCAGGTCTGTTTATATATTTCTGTATTTTGATGCAATCTTACAACATTATTAACTATATTCCCCAAATTAGTACGTTCTGGCCATATCTGTATTTTCAGAAATCAAATCACTTATGTATATGGTAAACAGTAGTGATCCCAGCATGGAGCCCTGTGGGACATAACTTCCCACTTTCTACCAGTTCAGAAATTTCCATTAACTACTGTCCTCTGATTTCTGTTTCATAGCAATATTTCAATGCATTCTGCCTGGCCCCTGAATCCACACCTTTGGCATGAGTCTCTGATCTGGCACTTGTGATGATCTTTGACCTGGAGCAGTAACAGGAACATTTGTAGTAGCTTTATCACATTTGGGGAATCTGTGATTGTTTTAAAAAAAATGTTTGAAAGGGGCTTTTAAGAGTTTGTATCAATTGTAAAGAGATAAATTGTAATTTTATTGAATAATAAAAAATACCAGTCGATGTGACCTGACGACCCTTGACCTGAAAGCAGTGCCAACAGGAAGGAAGTTATGATATGGAAGCCATGTGGCCAGACACAAAAGAGAGCTGGAGACAGAAAGTGATCAGCACACAGATGCAGATACAAAGGCCAGGATTTCCCAGTCGGTGAGCCCGCTCGCCGACACATAAAATGACCCGGGATGATGTCGGGCAGAACTCCCGACCTCACCCCGCCTCATTTCAATTTTCAGGTCAGCGGGGGCTCAGCTGAATCAGCTGTCTGCCTGCCGACCTGTCAATGGCCTGTTGAGGCCATTGACAAAGTAATTAACATAATTAGTGGATCTGCCCATCCAACCTTAATGTAAGCAGGCAGGCTGGGAGCCCTGGTGGGCATTAGAAAAAGCATGAAACCTCATCCACGGGCAGGATGAGGTTTCATGTAGGTTTTTAAAAATTTAATAAACGTGTAACAAAAAGTGATGGACATGTCCCAACTCATGTGACTGTGTCACATGAGGAGACTTATCAAGTAAATTTTTCTTTTCTGTTTTTAACATTTTTTAATGTGGAGCCAATCTCCCTGAGGCAGCACTTAGCCTCGGGGGCGCCGATCGGAGGTGTGCCTCCACACACCCACTCCTGAACTATCCCCCCAAAGGGGGAAAATTCTGCCCAAAGAGACAGCAGACAGAGACAGAAGGAGGAACACAGAACAAACCAGTAAATCTTTCCAAAAATGTCAGTTTGCTGTTTGGCAGCTAGAAGAAAAATAGAATTCCAGAATCCTTTCGATAAGCAATGTGTGAGTGAGCTAAAGGGGATTGAATCCTAAAAGCGGCGCGAATAGCTCAGGCATGCAAAATACCTGAGACTTTGCATCAGAGGACCAGAGCATAAACTAGGTATTGTTAGTTGGTTGTTTGATAAGGATTTCTGGAAAGCTATGCCATCAGGACTGACATGACCCGAGTGAGAAATGGTTTACCTTGCACCTTGGCAGTGTTAACCGTATCTGGGGACCTCGGATGGAATACGGCTGCTTGTGAACATTAGTCATGGCTGAATCTATTGAATGGGGAAGCGAGAGATCCTACCAGAGGCTGAGTTCGAGAACTTTGGAACTGCATGAGGTGCCATATGTGCACAGGGGTGATGGGGGTGCTTGTGACTGTGTAAGAAGTATCTTTTTTGTTTTGACTGTTTAAATTGAAATGTATTTATTTATTTGAAGTATCATTTGCCCGTTAATTCATGTTTAATTTTCTTTGCTTCTGATTCATGTTAAAGTAAAAGAGAAATCTTTTTGGTAATTTCTTCATTTGGGGGTCATTCAGTAAAGTTGGTTATTTTGGTTTATGGTTTCACTATAAGGATCATAACATCTTAATTGAAAAGTCCTTTTTATTGCCTCTGGGCTTGCCATCCAATTAAGAATGGTGGGTGGATTCTGACACCTCAATCAGAGGGATGGCACTTCTAAAGCTTCAGCAGTGCCATGGTGAGAGCTGGTCTCTGCTGAGGCAGCTAGGAGACCTTGGGGAACCTTCTGGAAAGTAAATTAAAAATAAGAAATTAGGGGGCCAAGAGTCGGGGAGCAGACCCATCTGGAGGATCATCAGGGCCACAGCGGCTGCCTTCCCTCCAAGCAATCCCATCTTTGGGACATAGAGCCTCTAGCCCTAAGAAGAATTGAAGGCCTGCCCACTGATCTGCTGCCTCCATTACTGGCCTAGCCAATTTTTATGTGGGCAGGAGGAGAGCTGGGGTGGGGGAAGTGGCTACCAAACCCACTTGCATTATTGATCAGGCTAATTAAGGCAATTAAGGCACTCATTAGGAACTTGCCTTTGATTCTTTACAGATGTTCATTGTGGGGTGGAGGGTAGGCAGCCTTCATGAGCTACCTGATGCAGGTCAGCTCAAGGGTTACATTCGAGAACAGGGTCAGCTGCATTTTGAGTGGAGAAGATAACTTAGAAGTCATAGTGAAGAAGTTTAATGAAGTAGATGGAGCCTGACCCATCACAGCTTAAGTCTAAAAGATTTTAAACAAATTCTTACATTCCTCCCTACTGCTGGTTCCATATCTCCATCTGGCCTCTGAAATTTGAAAAGTCTGCATTTGTTATTTTTCCAAATTTAAAAGCTACTGTCTAAATCACAACCATAGCAATGGCTGCCAAAGTGATTCACAATGTAGCCTGCATTTCCAGTGACCCACCTCTGTTCCCATCGCCCAGCCACTAACTGGCTGACATATCCCCAACCCAATTGATTGCTTGCCCCCAAAAAATTAACAGAAAGTTTCTGCTTCCTGATAGGGTTGTGTTTGCAACCCAGAAATGAACCCGCATCCCGATTCCCGCCTCCACCGCAAAAATCTGGCCCTATATATTCAGCTAAGTATTAGAGTTGCCCTTCTCTTTGTCCATATGTGCACATTAAAGTAGTCCAAAACACCATCAGCAAAATTTCCTCTACACTTCCCCCCCCCACTGCCAATGTTTATCCTTTGCTGTGTTAATACCTTATTCTGTACAATCACAAAGGAAATCTCTGGACAAAGTACAAACAGAATGTAATCAATTTATTTCCATACTTTGTGTGATGTGTGAGCAGTGTCAATGTGTCATGTTTAGCCACTAACCTATGACTTCTTCTAAGCAAAATATCTATTGAATGACTAGGCATGGTGGCTATTTGTGGGATTTCAATGCCAGTCAGGATTCAGGTGGTCTATGTCATAACAATGACTACACTTCAAAAGTAATTCAATGGTTGCCAAGTACTTTGGGATATCCTAAGTATATGAAAGGAACTGCACAATGCTATTTCTTTCTTTCAATTACTTATTTTTATTCCTTCATGGGATGTGGGTATAGCTGGCAAGGCTAATATTTATTGCCCATCCCTAATTGCCCTTGAGAAGATGGTGGTGAGCCACACTCTTGAACTGTTACAGTCCATATGGTATAGGTACACCCACAGTGTTGTTAGGGATGGAGTTCCAGGATTCAGATCCAACAATAGTGAAGGAACAGCAATATATTTCCAAGTCAGGATGGTGTGTGACTGGTAAGGGAACTTGCAGGTGGTGGTGCTCCCATTGCCCATATTCTTGAGTCTGAAGTCTTGAGTTTGAAAGGTGGTGTTGAAGGTGCCAATTTGTTGCAATAAATCTTGTAAATGGTACAAACTGCTGTCACAGTGCACCAGTGGTACAGCGAGTAAATATTTAAGGTGGTGGATGGGATGCCAGTCAAGCAGGCTGCTTTGTCGTGGATGGTGTCAAGCTCCTTACAGACACATCATTTATTTATTACAGTTAAATTTCTGGTCTATGGTGACCACTAGGATGTTGATGATGGGGGATTCAACAATGGTAATGCCATTGAATGCTGAGGTGGTTAGATGTTCTCTAATTGGAGATAGTCATTGTCTCGTACTTCTGTGGCATTAATGTAACTTGCCACTTATTAGCCCAAGCCTGAATGTTATCCAGCTCTTGGTGCCTGTGGGTACGGACATCTTCACGATCTAAGGAGTTATGAATGGAACTGAACACTGAACAATCATCATCGAACACCTCCACTTCTGACAAACATTCCCTCTAATTTCTCTTTGTTCTTCATGGCCTCTAATTTAAGGGCCCTTTAAATTCTTGGTCACTTCCATGCACTTACAGTAACTTAAAGGAGCTGACTTGTCCTTGGCCTTTGAGGGAACTTCTAAGTTGCTGCAAGGCCACACAGCTTAGAGCTGTGCTGGAACAGCTTGGCTAGGGGCACAGCTAGTTCTGAAGCACAAGTCTTAAATACTACAGCCAAGTAGTATGCGACCAATAGCCTTTTCTGCATCCAATGCCTTCAGCCACTTTCTGATATCACATTGAATGAATCAAATTGGCTAAAGACAGGACCTCAGAAGGAGGCCAAGATAGATGGAGGTCAAGAAACCATTTGGTTTCTGGCTGAAGATGGTTGAAAATGCTTCAGCCTTGCCTTTTACATTGACCTGCTGGGCTCCCCCATCATTGAGTATGGGGATGTTCATAGTTCCACCTCCTCCCATTAGTTGTTTAACTGTCCACCACCATTCACGATTGGATGTGGCAGGATTACAGAACTTTGTTCTGATCCGCTGATTGTGGGATTGCTTAGCTTTGTCTAAAGCATGTTCTTTCTGTTGTTTAACATGCATATAGTCCTTTGTTGTAGCCTCACCAGGTTGATACCTCCATTTTAGGTATGCCTGGTGATGCTCCTGGCATGGTCTTGTACACTTTTCATTGAACTAGGGTTGATCCCCTGGTTTGATGGTAATGGCAGAGTATGTGATATACTGTGTCAAGAGGTTATACGTGTGTGAAATATGTTTCTGCTGCTGATGATAGCCCACAATGTCTCATGGGTACTGAGTTTTGAGCTATCAGACCTATGTTATGATCCCCAGCTGACGTTACCTCTGGAGAAGCCTGATCCCAAAGTGGAACCCAGCTTGGTAAGTCCTAATTGTCGTTTCAAGTTTCCCTCTGGGATTTGAACAACTTAGCCTTTACCATCGGCTGTGTCATAATAATTGGGGGCTCTTGCCAGGATATATTTGTAATTCCTTGATTTTTTTGGAATTGGTGAATCTTAAGGCTACGAGTACGAGAAGCACTTTGAATTCAGGAGTTGGTGAGACTCAAGATGGCTGTATCCATGGCTAAATCTTTTTTGGTAGTAGAAGATTTAACTCTAATTGGGTTACAAAAAGTATCCAAGAGTAAGTTAACAGAGTTGGTGGATAAATTACAACTGGGGCTACCTGCAGGGGCTAGGAAATCAGACATAATTGAAGTGATAGCACAGCATTTGAAATTGGAAGGAATATCTGAGAGAGAGAGTTTGCCAAGAGGTGGGTCATTGGAATGGGCTCAAATTCAATTGCAACAGAAAACAATTGAATTGGAAGAAAGGGAAAGAGGCAGGGTATTCCAAAGGGAACAGGCAGAAAGGAAGGAGAGAGAAAGAAAACAGGAAAGGGAGGTGGAAATTGCAGAGATAGAGAAGGAGGAAAGAGAAAAAGAGAGAGAGAGGAGGAAAGAGAAAAAGAGAGAGAGAGGGCATTCCAATTGAAAATGTTGGCAGTTAAAAAAGAGATGCCAGGAAGTGAGGAAGGACTTTTCTCCAGAGTAGAACCCAATGGGGAGATGTTTAAATTTGTACAGGCTGTTCCAAAGTTTGGGAAAAGAGATGTTAAAACATTCTTTATTTCATTTGAGAAGATAGCTAAACAGATGAAGTGGCCACAGGAGTACTGAACACTGTCGTTGCAATCCAGGTGGGTGGGCAGAGCATATGAGGTAAATGCTTCACTGTCTGAAGAGGTATCAGTGAATTATGATGTGGCAAAAAAGGCTATTTTGAGTGCATATGAGTTGGTTCCTGAAGCATACAGGCAGAAATTTAGGAATATGAGAAAACAACCTAGGCAAACTTATATTGAGTTTGAGAGAGTAAAACAAAGTAATTTTGACCGGTGGATGCGGGCATTAAAGATAGAGACAACATATGCAGCTCTTAGAGAAGTAATTCTTTTGGAAGAATTTAAAGATTCAATCCCTTCAGTAGTGAGAACTCTTGTGGAGGAACAGAGGGTCGATTCCTAAAGGCAAGCAGCAGAGATAGCTGATGATTATGAGTTAGTTCATAGAGCAAAACCTTTTTCTTGTCATCCTTTTAAATCCAAAAAGGATAGAAAACAGGAAGGTGAAAGGAAAGTAAGCAATCATGGAAGAGAAGGAGTATCTGGGAATTCCCAGGAAGTTTTTGTTCAAGATAAAAGGGAAGGTGCTGAGGGTAGAAGTGACATTCGAAAGTTGAGGTGTTTTCATTGTAATAAAGTGGGGCACACAAAGTCAGTGTGTTGAAAATTGTAGGGAAAATCTGTTGGGATTATTGGGGTGCAGAAAAATTCTGGAAGTAAAAGTACTGTGGGTTCTGACCTTCCAGCACAGGAAAAACAATGGTTTGTGTACAAGTAAAACAGGGAGAATCAGTGATAGGTAAAGAAGTGGGAATGTGTTCACAGTTTACCCAAGAGAATTCTGAGGAGCAGGTTGCAGAAATGTTTAAACATTTTGTGTGTAAAGGGAAAGTGTACAGGGTGCAGAAGGTAAAGATGTTAAATCTTTAAGAGACACAAGGGCTCGCCAATCCTTAATGTTGTGGGATAGTGACATTTGTTGTTCAGAGGGAGTATTGCAGGGGCAGGTGATAATAAGTGGTGTTCATGGAAGATAAATTTAAAGAGTAGATGGAGGACAGGTGAAGTTATTGTTGGAGAAGTGGAAAAATTGTCCATTGCAGGGGTTCAATTTATTTTGGGTAATGATGTGGCTGGGTCACAGATTTGGGTGATGCCTATGGTAGTTGAGCAGTCTGGAAGCATTTTCTACAGAGAGAGCATCCTGGATTGTTTCCAGATTGAGTGGTAACAAGATCACAGGTTTATAGGTTGAAACAAGAAAAACCTAAAGGGCAGGCAGTTCAAAGGCAAGAAGAAGCTATCAAAATCCAATTAGTTGGCACTGTGTTTGATAACGTTGTTCAGGAAGAAAGACTACAGGACAATTCAGCTGAAGTGTTTAATCCAAGGAATTAGTAGAGTTACAGAAAAATGATCTTCAATTAAAATAGTTATATCAGACAGCTTACTCAGAAACAGAAGCAAAATGTACTCCAGTAAGTTATTACCTTAAGAATGTTATTTTAATGAGAAAATTGAGGCCGGATCATGTCTCAGCAAATGAAAGCTGGAGGGAGGTATATCAGATTGCTATCCCATTAGGGTATAGAAATGAGATTCTGAGGTTTGCTCATTAAATTCCAATGGGGGAACATTTAAGAATTAGAAAAACACAGGCAAAAGTACAGAAACATTTTTATTGGTCAGGGCTGCAGAGGGATGTAGTCAAATTCTGTAGAACACGTTACACATGCCAGGTGATAGGGAAACCACAAGAAGTGATTAAGGCGGCACCTTTAATCCCAATACAGCATTTGAAGAACCTTTTACTAGGGTCATGATTGATTGTGTAGGACCCCTCCCTAAGACTAAAAGTGGAAATCAGTACTTACTGACAACAATGGGGATGTCTACCAGGCTTCCTGAAGCAATACCTTTAAGAAATATTACAACCAAGAAGATTGTGGAAGAGTTAACTAACTTTCTACAAGATATGGTTTACCTGAAGAAATACAATCAGATCAGGGTTCAAATTTTATGTCACAGCTGTTTAAGGAAGTAATGAACAGCTTGGGGATAAAACAATTTAAGTCAACAGCTTATCATCCGGAGTCACAAGGAGCTTTGGAAAGATGGCATCAAACTTTAAAAACAATGGCCAAAATCTTTACCTCAGCAGGCGGGCACGCACCTGACCCGCTCGAGCATAAAATGACATGCATTGACATCGGGCGAGCGTCCCAATGTCAATGCACAGTTGCACGATATTCTAGTTGGCGGACGCGTGTGGGATTCGGCAGCGCATCCGCCTACAATTAAAAGGACTATTAAGGCAAGTATAGACTTAATTAAATGACATTTTTCGCTTCCCATCCAACCTTACATTTGGCGGGAAGACGAAAAGGCCAAGCGGCCTTTGCACTTCTTAGGAAACCTTATGCTTGGGTGGCATGAGGTTTTCAAAAGCAAATAAAAATAAAATAAATTTTTTTAAAATTTAATTAATAACATGTCCCTGCTCTTTTGACAGAGTCACATGAGGGGGCATGTTTTATGACATTTTATGTTCCTTTATTTATTTGCCTGAAAAGTTTTCATCACCCTGAGGCAGCTCTGTGCCTCAGGGAGATTTGCAAGCTTGAATTCATGCACATGCGCAAAGCGCAAAGCTTGCACTCCCCACCCACCAGCCCGCACAGGTAGCGGTGAACGCTGCCGCTCGCAATTCACGCTGAGCGGGCCTTAATTGGCCCACCTGTGTGAAATTGCAGTCCAGCCCTGATCATGGGTGAGCGATCCACCCCCACCCATCCCCGCCGAGCCTGCCCAAGAAGGGCTAAATTCTGCCCTATGATGAGAGCATACTATCAGGATTATCCACAGGATTGGGATAGGGAATTCCATTTTTGTTATTTGCTATTAGGGACACTCAAATGCATTGACTTGTTTTAGTCCTTTTGAACTAGTTTATGGTCATGAGGTAAGGGGAACCACTTAAATGGATTTATGAGAAATTGGTGGGTCAAAATCCACAAACTACTCTCTTGGGTTATGTATCAAACTTCAGACAGAGATTGGACAGAGCATGTGAGGTGATAGGGAATATTTAAAGATATCAGAGCAAGGGATGAAAGTGAAGGCAGATAAGAAACTAAAGCTCACAGTTTTATTGCTGGAGAGAAAGTTCTAGTTCTGTTACCAGTACTGAGTGATTCATTAAAAGCAAGATTTGGTGGGCCTTACAGGATTGAAAAGAAATTGAATGAAGTAAATGATTTAATAAATACTCCAGATAGAAGAAAGGAGCAGAGGGTGTGTCATGTAAATATGCTTAAAAAGTACTTTGACAGGGAAGAGGACCAAAAGGAGGTGTTAGTGGTGGTGAATAATGATAAAGAGGTAGAAATACAAGACTCTGAATTTGATTTTCCTCTAATTAAATTGAATAATGAGGGGTACTTGAAAACCTAAGTGTAATATTGAGTTACCTTCCAGACAATTATCAAAGTGATTTGGAAAAGCTATTGCAATCAGACAAACCTATTTGTAGGAATAAGTTGGGAGGAGAAATTTAGCTATACATGATGTCTCTGTAATAGTTTCATCTTCGATAAAGCAACATCCTTATAGATTAAATTCGGCAAAATTATCGCAAGTACAAAAAGAAATTGATTTCATGCTATCATTCAGTCTAGTTGCAGTAACTGGAGTTTACCTATTTAACTGATACCGAAATCGGATGGAACATAAAAAATGTGTGGACTATCGAAATGTGAATGTGGTGACAAAAGCAGATTCATATTCTATACAATGATTGGAGGATTGTATTGAGAAAGTGGGACAATCAAACTTTATCACTAAGATTGACTTGCCAGAAGAATATTGGCAAGTACCATTATCAAAGAGAGCAAAGGAGATATTGGCTTTTGTGACGCAAAATGGGCTACATCAGTTTAAAGTCATGCCATTTGATATGAAGAATGCACCTGCAGCATTTCAAAGACTGACAAAGTAATTGCACGTCTAAGCAATTGTGATGTTTATATTGATGACTTAATAGTTTTCAGTCAGACATGGCATGAGCATTTACAGCATCTGGAAGAATTATTTACTCGATTACAAGAAGCTAATTTGGTGAGAAACTTGGTTACAAGTGAATTTGCAAAAGCGCAAGTTACATATCTAGGCCATACTATTGGACATAGTAAGGTGGCTCCAAGAGATACGAAAGTCAAGGCTGTCTTGGATTTCCCAGTGCCTACAACAAAACGAGAAGTTTTGAGATTTCTGGGCATGAGTGAGTTTTACCGGAAATTTGTACCAAATTTTAGCAATGTGGTCGCTCCACTGACTGAACTATTAAAAAAGAACAAGAAGCTTCAATGGACACTGGAGTGTCAGAAGGCATTTGATTGTTTGAAAGCTGTATTAACTATGACACCAGTTGTGGCAGTACCCAATTACGCTAAGCAATTTAAGTTGGCCATTGATACAAGCGATATAGGTATTGGAGCCGTACTGTTACTGGAAGATGGCACTGAAATTGGAAAACCGATAGGGTATTTTCACAGAAGTTCAATGCACAACAGAGAAGATATCCAATGATTGAAAAAAAGACATTGGGTTTGGTGTTAGCATTGCAGCGTTTTGAAATCTATGTGGCAAACAATTTGTCAGAAACAATTGTTTATAGAGACCACAGTCATTTAAAGTTTCTGGACAAATTCCGAGACAAAAGTGCAAGGCTATTTAGGTGGATTTTATTACTGCAACTATTTAATCTACAGATAATATATGTTGCAGGACAAGAGAATCTGTTTGTAGATGCGTTATCAAGAGTTTGAAGCTTAAAGGGAAAATTGGACATTTTGAAGTCTGGACACTGAACTGGAATGATTTCTGCTGATACCAAGAATTTGTATATATATTATGTTAGTGCATGCATTTGGTAATGTAATAGTGTAATAAATATAGGAGGTAGTGTAAGATGGGTTAATTAAAAAAAGAGCTATCTTTTAGAATTATGATGGTTCATTTTTCGATAAGGAGGGGGACATCATGAAGAGATCAATGCCTATAATATTATGGAAATTATTTTTTTTAAATAGAGTCTCTGTGTCTATGGGGAGAATTTTCCCCTCGCCGAGCGGACTCTGCGGGGGCGGTCGAGAATCCGACCGTCGTCCGCAATCGGGACCAGACCACTATTTCAAGCTGATGGGCAAATTAAGCGTGAAATACGAGCGGCAGTGCTCAGCGCTGCCTGTGTGGGGGGGGGGGGGGGGGTGGAGGAGGGCGAGTGCGCAAGTTCAAGCATGCGCGCGGGTACACACTGGAGAAGTTTCCTGAGGCACAGAGCTGCCTCAGGGAGATGAACAGTTTAAAACATCAAAAATAAAGATTTTAAAAATGTTATAAAACATGTCTCCTCATGTGACTCTGTCGCATGAGCAGGGACATGTTATAAGTGAAATTTAAAAATTTTAATTTTATTTTTATTTTCCTCATCCCGCCCATGGATGAGGTTTCCTAAAAAATGCAAAGGGCACTTGGACTTTTCGCCTGCTGACCAACCGTAAGGTTGGAGGGGAAGCAAAAAATTTGTTTCCATTACCTTTTTAATGACCTTAATAGGCCTTTTAATTGTCGGCAGGCACGCCGCTGACTCTGGCACGCGCTGGGTGACTGAAATATCGCATGAGTGCATGATGACGTCGGGACGCTCGCCCAAAGTCATTGCGCATCATTTTACGCTCGGTCGGGTCGGGCGCAGCTCCGCCTGATCAACTAAAAATTCTGGTCCGTGTGTGTGTCTTAATTGGATTAAAGCCAGCTAGTTTAGGTGCTTTGATGTATAAAAAGAAGTAGGTTTTAAATGGTAATTAGATAAGCATGAAACAAAAACAGAATTACCTGGAAAAACTCAGCAGGTCTGGCAGCATCGGTGGAGAAGAAATCAGTTAACGTTTCGAGTCCTCACGACCCTTCGGCAGAACTGAGTATAGTTAGGAGAGAGGTGAAATATAAGCTTGGATTTCCAGCATCCGCAGTAGCTTTTAGCTTTTTGTTATTAGATAAACATGGTTCAGTTCAGAAACATATGTGTCAAGGGAGCAATTTGCATTTTTAAATAAAGCATTCAAAAGAATGGGTGAAATCTTGCACCAAACTAGAAGACGCCAAACAATGTGTTTATTTTTGTCAGCTTACTAAGTAAATTGGTCGAATCAAAGGATATTATTGTTAGAAGATGTAACGTTAAAAACCTAGTGAGACAATGGAAAATTTACATTCAAAGGAAAATCTAGGTGTAACCAGAAAGGAGTTTGTGTGTAAGGGAGAGGCATTTTAAGATACATCAAGTGTGAGGAGCCTCCAGCCTGTAAACCTCAAGTCTGTCTGCAAGGACCCAGAGCTGAAAAGGAACTCATTTTGAATGCGGCTCTCCAGGGTGTGCTCTGCCAGGTGTCTCTTTTAATCTATGAGTTTTACTTATGTCTTAATGAAGGTGTAACTGAGAGTCAGATTTGAACAACTCAGCTTTTACCGTTGGCTGTGTCATAATGTTGCCTCATGCATGTTGTTCTTGTTTTAAATTTGCTTTTTGCAGCTTGAAGCTTTAAACTTGAAGCTTGGAGCCTTTCTCTGCCCCTCACTCTTAACATCACTTATCAGGGCCTTTTCCAGGTCCCTATCCTTCCTTTCACTAGAAGGTCTGCTTGGACTTCCCCTCTTCCACTCCCCTGTATTTTGGGATATTTTCTTTAGTTTGGGACTGGCTATCTATCCCCCTTGCTCTAGTCTCTCCTGGCAGCAACTTTTAAAATCAAACTGAACTCCACAGCTTCCAAATCAAAACTGCTATCTTTCTTCTTCTTGTGTCTGTAGGAGGGATATGTCTCTCTGGCCCCCTGTTGCTAGGCAACAGCCCAATTCTTCTACACTTGTTTATTTAATTTAGTTTACAGTTGTAAAAAACCTCATTAAAAATGCAAGCACCTTTTTAAAGTGAAATTAAAATTCCATTTGACCTTTCTTAACACACACATAGAGAAATACAAATCAAACTGAAACTTTAAAGCTAAAAGCCATTCCCAATACCTACAAATACCAACACAACTTACCCAAACTAGCTCCATTTCGTAACATCTGTTCTGAATCTATCTCATTTAGCATGGTGTTAGTGCCACTCAACATGTTGGAGGGTGTCATCAGTTTGTGAGGGTGTCCTCAGAGGGTGTCTCACAAAGACTATGATGTAGTCCCTCCCACCAATAGATGCATCTGCAGAAGGTAGATTGACGAGAATGAGATCAAGTAGGTTTGTCCGTCATGTTGATTTTCTCATCACTTGCCACAAGCCAAGCCTGACAGATACGACCTTCAATGCTCAGTCAGTCCAGTTAGTTCTGGTGCTACAAATCCACCCTTGGCGTTGGGCAGTGAAGTGCCCCACCCAGATTGCATTCTGTGCCCCTGCTACTCTCAGTGCTTCTTCAATGTGATGTTCAACATGGAGGACTATTAATTCAGTTGGTGAGGGATAGCTTTGGTAATCAACAAAAGATTTCCTTGCCAGTACCCAACTTGACAAAAATTAATGAGGGTCAAAGTCAATGTTGAGTCCTACAGAGGACCACTCCCTCCTGACTGTATAAAACAGTGCCATTGGTACAGGAAATGCTCAGGGATGTTGATGGAGGTATCTGGGACATTGGCTGAATGATAAGTATGACTATCTCAGACTGTTGATTGGATAATTTGAATCTCAATTTTGCCACAAGTTCTCAGATGTAAGTGAGGAGGCATCTACATGGTCACCTGGGCTGGTGTGCCTTTGTTGTATCCAAAGCCCAGGTCAATGCTAGGTAGTTCATCCAGTTTTGTTCTTACTTGACCTTTTTGTAATGGTTTGATATAAAGGTGTGATTTACTCGGTCATTTCAGAGAGCAGCTTAGGGTCAACCACATTTCTGTGGATCTAGAATCGCATGTGGGAGAGGCAATGGCATAGTGGCATTGTCACTGGGCTAGTAATCCAGAGGCCCAGGAACACAGGGTAATGCCGCAATGACAGATGGTGGAATTTGAATTCAATAAAAATCTGGAAATAAATCTGGAACTCAGTGATGGGGAAAATATTGGAAGCAATTCTGAGGGACAGAATTAATCTACACTTGGAGAGGCAGGGATTAATCAAGAACAGTCAGCATGGTTTTGTTAAGGGGAGGTCATGTCGGACCAATTTGATTGAATTTTTTGAAGAGGTGACCAGGTGTGTGGAAGAGTGCAATGCATTTAACGTAGTCTACTTTGACTTCAGCAAGGCTTTTGATAAGGTCCCACATGGGAGACTGATAACGATGGTAAGAACCTATGGGATCGAAGGCAATTTGGCAAATTGAATCCAGAATTGGCTGAGTGGCAGGAAGCAGAGGATGATGGTCGAGGGGTGTTTTTGTGACTAGATGCCTGTGTCCAGTGGGGTTCCACAGGAATCGGTGTTGAGTCCCTTGCTGTTTGTGGTATATATAAACGATTTAGATTTGAATGTAGGAGGGTTGATCAATAAGTTCGTGGATGACACGAAAATTAGTGGGGTGATAAATAGTGAGGAAGATAGCCTTAGATTACAGGAGGATATAGATGGGCTGGTCAGATGGGCTGATTAGTGGCAAATGGAATTTAATCCGGATAAGTGTGAGGTGATGCACTTGGGCAGAACAAACAAGGCACAGGAATACACGATGAATGGTAGGACCCTGGGAAGTACAGAGGATCAGAGAGTCCTTGGTGTACATGTCCACCAGTTCCTTAAGGTAGCGGGACAGGTAGATAAGGTGATTAAGAAGCCATATGTGATACTTGCCTTTATTAGCCGAGGCATAGAATATAAGAGCAAGGAGGTTATGCTGGAACTGTATAAAATGCTGGTTAGGCCACAGCGAGAGTATTGCACACAGTTCTGGAATCCGCATTATAGGAAGGATGTGATTGCACTAGAGAGAGTGCAGAGGGGATTTACCAGGGTGTTACCTGGGCTGGAGAGTTTTAGTTATGAGGAGAGATTGGATAGACTGGGGTTATTTTTCATGGAGCAGAGGAGATTGTGGGGGGACATGATTGAGGTGTATAAAATTATGAGGTTCATAGATAGGGTAGACAGGAAGGAACTTTTTCCCTTGGTGGAGGGATAATAACCGGGGGGCATAGATTTAAGGAAAGGGGCAGGAGGTTTAGAGGGGATGTGGGGAAGAATTTTTTCACCCGGAAGGTGATGGGAATCTGGAACTCACTGCCTGAAAGGGTGGTAGAGGCAGAAACCCTCATAACATTTAAGAAGTATTTGGATGTGCACTTGCAATGCCATGGCATACAAGGCTATGGGCCATGTGCTGGAAAATGGGATTAGAATAGTTAGGTACTTGTTTGACTGGCCCAGACTCAATGTGCCAAAGGGCCTTTTTCTGTGCTGGGCCTTTTTCTGGGCCTTTTTCAAGGCAAGGCTGCCCAGCCTCTAGAGAGAGAGATTGCAAGTGACACAGAGGGTTTCAAGAAAGTCTTCAGCAGAGGAAACATGCTGGGGCTGCTTTCTCTTCCTCTCTCTCTTTTGGAATAAGAGTGTCATCTGGTTCGAGAAGCCAACTCTACCAGAAACCTACCAGCAAACCGTGTCTTATAATAATTGCAACATCTTCTACATCTGACCATATCCAAGAAACCAGGGAACCGAAGTCAGCCGCAGCATTTAAAAATCTATGCCTTAAGGACAATCAAAGGTAACTTAACCATATATTCTTATATCTTTTCTTTATTGGACTCTAAATCCCCATATTTCTAGG
This sequence comes from Cetorhinus maximus, assembly GCF_964194155.1. Lineage (NCBI taxonomy): Eukaryota > Metazoa > Chordata > Chondrichthyes > Lamniformes > Cetorhinidae > Cetorhinus > Cetorhinus maximus. The sequence continues at coordinate 32,967,656 of NC_135887.1, read as the reverse complement.
GTGTGTGTGTGCATGTGTGCATGCATGTGTGCATCTGTGTGCGTCTGTGCCTGTGTTTGTGGGCCCAAGTGCATGAATGCTTGACATTGCATTTTTGTTATTTTTCTCAGGTTCAGTGATTAATAAATCTACTCTTTCTCTGACTCAAGAAAGCCTTTTTTTATTGGCTTCTTGTTGCTTACTGCTTAAGTAGTTAAACACATTCTGATTTGGAAAGGCATGTCCTCATGAAAAAGGAAACTTAAAACTCTATTGTGACCAACCGGGAGGTTGAACAGAGGGGAGTCAGTTCACCTCTTCTCACCAGGTCGGAACAATAATTTTAAGTGGAATATCCATCCCTCTCTCTGAAATAACCTGAGATGAAACCAGTATATTTGCAATCTTGGTGATATAGTTAACCCTGTGATAAACTTCTGACTGCATATTCATGTTATCATTAAAACCACCTATTTCCACCTCTAACATATCCCAATTTTGCCCCTTCTCAGCTCATCTGCTGCTGAAATCCTGATTCAAGCCTTTTTTAACCTCAAGACTTGACTATCCCAACCAGGAAGACCTGGTTGGTCTTCCACATTCAACCCCCTCTAAATTTGAGGCCATCCAAAACCCTGCTGTTTATATCTTAACACTCACGAAGTCCCATTCACCCATCAGCCTGTACTCACTGATCTGCGCTAACTCCCAGTCAAGGAACATCTTGATTTTAAAATCCTCATCTTTGTTTACAAATCCTTCATGGCCTCAGTCCACTCTATCGCTGTCGTCTCCACAACCCTCTGAGATAACTGCGCTCATCTAATTCTGGACCCCTGAGCATTCCCAATTTTAATCACTCCATCATTGATGGCTATGCCTTCAATTGTTAAGGGCCGAAGTTCCAGAATTTCTTTCCTACCCCTCTCCACCTCTCTGCTCTCTACCTTAATTTCCTCCTTTAAGACACTCCTTAAGATCAACCTTTTTGACCAAGCTTTTGGTCACCTAATTTAATACCTCCAAAAGTATCTTATTGTCATATTTTTTTTCATTGTGCCTAGCTCCTGTGATATTTCAATAACTAAAAGGCGCTATGTAAATATAAGTTGTTAATGTTGAATGCAAACATTTGCAATATGTGACACCTGTGGTGTTGCAAGCACATCCCAATACTTTGATGTACGAGTGAATCTCCAGTGCATTGCATGCAGCACATTGGACAATATGGTTTCTCCCCATCTGTTATCTTCATATTGCTACTTCTTCCCACATGTTCTCTTCTTACTCTGTCCACATCTGCTATTTTGACATTTTTTTTAACTTATTTTCTTCATTCCTTTTGAGTGGGGGATGATGGATGGCCTGGCATGGTGTGGCATGGAAAGGAGCCATCAAAGGCTATATTTTCTAGCGGGGCCTACAAGGAGCCTTTAATTCCTACTGCCTTCCTCAACCCAGAGGCTGCTTTCCTATCCACTGCCTCACTTATGCTTTTCTGCCTATTAAATCCTTACCCCTGTACCTTCCACTACTACTCTCCTCATAGCTTCACTCTCGTTGCTAATCTTTCAGTCCCCTTTTATTTTCTGCCCCGCAACACTATCTTGTTTTATTCCGCCCTCCTCATTTTGCTGTCATTTATTTCACTCTTAACCCACTATCCACTCCAGCTCCCACACTTGCTCACCCTCAATCAATTTCCCTCATATCTTCCCTTCCATCCATTTCCCTCAATATGATTTAGTTTGCTTTCAAAATTCCCCAGTTTCCATAACCTCCACCAGCTCCACAGGTAAATATGCCCAACGACCACCCCCACCAACCACCCCCATTCCCCACCCATTCCTGCCTAATTTTCCACTCTTTCAACTTGGTGTTGTACCTAACCTCAGTCTTCTACCCTATTTTGGTATCATCTGCTAACTTTTTTTATGGGTTAGATTGATGTCTCAATGGTGAGATCTTGAGACTTGTATGAACATGAACCATTAATTGTGAATCTTTAACTTTGTACAGATCCCATTTAATGTCATGCATGGTGCTGCTGCCATTCAGGTAGGCTACTTCTAGAGAGTTGCCTCAAATCTATTACCATGGGACTCTATACATCACACTGTGGGCAGTGCTATTCTCCTGTCCCACATTAACCCTTGCACTGCCAAGCACCTTTACATTACAATGGCATGCAGGCACACACAACATCATACAATATCCCCCTTTCTTCTCAAAAGAAAACTTTCCTCTCTTCCAGCAGAGTATAACAATACTTTATAAATTCAGATGGTCCTGAGGCTTGACAGCTCTTCTACATCTTGGTCTATCACGTTTAAGGGATGTGAATTGTAGTATTCTGTATTTCTGTACTTGGTTATCACTATTTGATTTGCTCTTTGTGCTCCTTCGAATTGTGTTTCTCTTTATTAACAAAATGTCTGCTTTTATCGGACACAAGGATTTATCCCATTCCTTCCGAAAGGAATGTGCACTCCGTTCATTCCTAGAATGGACTCAAATTTTCTTTTGCCATGGCGTCTGCCATAATCTTGCTGGACGTTCTTGAGACTCTCAGTTCTTGATTTTCAGTTCAGCCATTTCATTCTTCCACAACTCAATGGTTCTCAGTACGTTTGAGACATCCCGTGCTTTTTCTTACTTTAGTTCCTTGTGCTTTAGTATCAGATTTACATTTTCTAATTGTATTTCTGTAGCATGTGAAGTTCTTTCAACAGGTTTTCCTTTTCTTTGCAAAGCTCACTTGCTTCATCTTGAGTTTTCCTAGATTTCATTAGAGCCTTCTTGAGTCTCTTCTGCTGTGCTTCCTTTCTGCTGTTTAAGGCAGTCTTCTTTTCTTCATGTTGCTGAATGGTTATGCATTCCTTTTGCATGTGATATTGAAGGAGAATCAACTGTTCTTTCAACTGTTTATTTTCTTGTTGTCCTCTTGCCAACTCACTCTGGGCTTCAGTATATCATTCCGTCGCTACTGATGCAGCTTCTTCAGAAGTAAATTCAGCATCCTTTTTAGATTTTCATGTTTTTCCATGGCCACATATTGATTGTTCAAGGAGTCTTTCAGGGATGCAATTTCTTTGTGTGCTGTTTTTGCCTGTCGTTTTGCCTGGCTGTACCTCTGGTTGAGTTTTCCCAACTCCTGCTTCGATTTGCCAACTGTGGAATTGAGGATCATTATTTCGTCCTGATACCTTTGTGTCATCTCTGAAACTTGTTTGTTCAGATCTTGGACAATTTGGTTCATTGAAGACTTCAGTTTATCGTACGTTTTCAGAGGATTCAGCTTGAATCTTCTGCTTCAACTCTTCCAGTTCAGCTCTGATGCAAAGATTTTCTTGTAGAACAGATTCATTTACATTTGCATGTTTTGCTTCTTTTGAGTTACCTTAGATAGCTTTCGTTCATTCATAGCCATCTGCTGTTGCAATTGGGGTACTGAGTCAGCATTTTCAAAAGCTCTATTTTTAAAACTTTTGGCTGCTTCTCAGCCATTTCTTTCTTCTCCACTAAACTCTTCAGCTCGTGCATTTCATTGCACTGAGATGGTTGGCAACCATCTTGTAGTTTACTTGTATATTATTTCCCTTGTCTGGGGTCTTCTGTCTCCCTCTCACTGGAATCTTTTGTTATCCTCACTCTGGAGTCTTTATTGGGGGTGTGCCAGACCTTCTTCAGGTGTCTGTACTCTCCACAGCTTGGAGTTTAAAGCAACTGCCAAAGCCTTTTAATATCTCACCAAATATTGTTGAGTATTGATCTATACATTGGCTGTGGAGTACGTCACCAGCAAATGAACCAAACAAGAACAAAAACTTATTAACTTGTGCTTCTTCTGATTCCTTATTTAATCCTGTAATTCCCCTATAAACTAAAAATTGTCTTCTCTAAGACTCCTATTCTTTGGCCTGATTTAGCACTTTCCTTAGCAAAAATATGCCTGGCTCTTCTAATTTACTGTCCATGCCTTTTTTTCCCTGTATTTACTACTTTAAAAGTTATTGCTCCTTTAAGGCAATCTGTGCAGGAACCATTTTTTTTCACTCAGGCTGTAGTTGCCAGGACACAATTGGCTTCCCTTTGTCTTCTTTTTAGTCTTGCTGCTGGGGAGGTTATTTGGCTCCTCAATTTTAAGAGAAGACTTTACAGTTGTTGTATTTTGTAACAAATGTATCAATCCAGACACGGAGTATTACAGTATTTGTACTGCACTGTACTAGGTTTGAAGCTTGGTTATCCCTCTGTTTTAGTTTGGGACAAAATGTGTTCTCCTCAGTTTAAAATGAGAATGTTTGAAGTGATTTCCTTTTTTTAAACTCTGCAGGAACTTTTAAAATAACAGTAATTCATTCCTCTGTGCAAGAAGCTAGGGACCTGATTGAAAAAGGTTCCCTTTCTCTTAAACTCTGCAGGATTTTCCCTTTTTGTACTCTGTATGTTTCCCTCTTTACTATGTCAACTGATTGTTATTGAACTTCATTTTTTTAAACTTCAATGTAACACAGCCACCACTGTTGCAATCTATTGAGCCTCTGGGACTGCCACCTATTCTATCATGTAAGTACAACTTATTTTTTTGTAATTTTTGCTCACTGTCTTATGAACCGACCAGGCGTTTTGACTCTGTATCACTCAGGGTCTTGCCATTTTTGTATTTTTGCTCACCATCTTATTAAATAACCACTTTTCTTCACACTGCATAACTACGTTTTGTATTTTTGCTCACCCATCCTTAGATCTGACCAGATTTCTTTACTCAGCATCACTTAAGGTCTTGCAATGGACATCTACTCACTCTGGTGGATTCCACGTATGTAGCAAAGCTCCTTCAACTGTTTCTTCAATCGTTCTTCTTAGGCACATGTCTCTCTAGTCAGGCTTCAGCTGCTTTTAATTTTTCATATCTTGTTCATGTCTGTTCTGAGTTCATCATTTAAAATGCAACCTTTCATATTTCCACTGATCGCCATGCTGTGTACCACTGCTGATCACCATGTTGTATTATGGGCTCGATTTATGTCTCAATGATGAGATCTTGAGACTTGCATGTTTAAACATGCACTACTATTAATCTTTAACTATGTACAGATCCCAGTTAATGTCATACATGGTGCTGCTGCCATGTAGGTAGTCTGCTTCTAGAGAGCTCTCTCAAGTCTATTACCATGTGAGTCTATACATCATACCATTAGTGGTGCTATTCTCCAGTCCCACACTAATCCTTGTTCTTCTGAGCACCTTTACATTACAATGGCATGCAGGCACACACAACATCATACAGCACTAACCTCTCCACTTTGCACTGGATTTACGAGGTTAAGTTATTGATTTAAATTAGAAAGAATAAGAATCCCAGCACTGATCCCTGAGGTACTACATTTAATCCTCCCCCTATCATTCTGATATCCTACTGATAACCTCCTGTTATTTTATTAATTTCAACTAATTTCTTATCCACCTCACCTTGAATTATTATTGGTTTGTGTTTATATTAACTGATTTGCAGGTGGAACTTTACCACAGGCTTTCTAGAAGTTCAGATAACCACCTCCTCAACATAAAATTGATGTAACGTCATCACTGTCCGAAGTCATGTTATCTGCTATTTACTGTTATACACATCTTTACGTTTGCTTCTTAAGATTAATTTAATTATTTTACCTGATATTGATGTAAGACTAATGGGTCTATAGTTTCCTGGATTTCACCGATCATGTCTGAGAAATATCTGCTACTTATGCCAACTATGCTGCAACTTCTGATGTAATATCACTTAGCTATTTGTAAATGGAATTAATCTATACTGTGCTACAAAGAATAGGAACATGGGAACTGAAGTAAGCCAATTCACCCCTCGAGCCTGCTCCACCATTCCTGCCTAATTCTCCACTGTTTCAACTTGTTGTTGTACCTAACCCCTTAAAGGGAAGGTGCACTGTGGCTGGATCAGATGCTGGCAGGGTGTGAATCTCATCTGTGAAACATTGGATAATGGCACAAGGTAAGAGAGTGCATATTCCAGGGTTTTCAAACACTACACTGGAGGTCAAAAGTGGAAGAAATGGAAATTTCCTGAATCTACAGGGGGCCAGGAGCAATATTTCCTCTATTTATGCAGGTATGTGGCCACACAGCAACCTGGAATATATGGCACAGTTCAATAAACAAGCCACATATAACCAGTGTTCTTTCTAAGATGCACAGGTGTGTGGCTGCACAGCAATCTTGAATGTACAGCACAATACAATAAGTGCAACAAAGAAAAAATAGGGGCAACATTGTTCAGGGGACCCTATTCGTTAGGCAGTGGAAGCAGGTAGACATGGAGGTCAGTGCGAGGAGTCAGACTGTGAAGATCTGGTTGCAGTGCCGCAAAATGTTAGATGACCTCACAAGAGTTGTCAAAATCAGTGAATGCATCTTCAAATGCCATATTCTTCCAACTGCACAATTAGCCTCAGGTATTGTTCAAATCACCACATCCCCATTACTGACCTACCAACAGACTCTATCAATCAGGACTCATACCTGACATTCATATGCTCCACTGTATCCTCACACACCTAGCACTGCTAGGTGCCTCACATTCACACCTCACAGCGTGCACACTGTGCTAGCTATTCAGCCACACCAACTACATCAGCCAAACAAAGTGTAAAATGCTCACTGACAAACTTCCTTCTGCCTTGCGGAACAAGGTGGCAAGCAACCAGATGCAGTAGGAGCTAACTGGAGGACGACAGATGCACCTGCATATCATAGCCCCCATGGAGGAGATGATATTGGTCATTCCTTGGAAGGCCCATTGTTGAGGCCAGCAGAGCGGCTGAAATCATCAAAGATGATAATATTCTCATACCTAATTCTGCTTCTTGCATCCCACCTCCCTTTCAACCCACACTCTCTTTCCATTTACAACTGCAGATGGCATGAGCATACATTTCCTCTGTGGATGCCGGGGAGCACCAAGACATAGAGGCAGGGTTAGGAATGTTAAGGAAAATCAGTTGCACAGCCTGTGCGCAGGTGTTAATCACTTATACATACTGTTCATCATTGTCAATAAAGTCTCCCTGCCTGTGGCTCCTTGTTCTGATGAGCAGTGTTCTTGTCACTCAGATGTGAAACCTTTCTGCACAAGATAAAGGCAAGTGTCTCAGTCCAGGGCCTCTTCCCTATGCTTTGTGCAGCCTTCAGACCAAAGTGATGGTCTGGCCGCACACTCCCTGGAAACATTACTGATGCCTTCACCTCAGCGGTGTTTCTCATTGCTGCCAGAATGTAATGGGCAGGCACCACAGAGTTCTCGCATTCTCTCGATGTGCGCTCAGCAAGTTAAGGAGGGAAAGCGACCACTGATGCTGTGCTCCAGCTCCTGAAGGGCTCAGGTGCTGAAGGTGGACAAAACATCAGATGCTTCTAAAGTTTCTTGGCTGTATCTCTATGATATGACCCTGATCACAGAGTGCAAGCAAGCTGACCTCGGCCAAACAGGAGTCAGACATTCTCAGAAACTATGTGAAGATTTATGGAGTGTCCTCACTGCATGTCATCATTGTCTTCCTGCAACTGAGTGACTATTAAGGCCTCCACTGTGTCTCCATGACAGGAGAATTTTCACAGAGGGTATTTGTGCTGCCATAAGCCAGACTGGAGTCAAACATTCACAAATGCGATGTGAGGATCTATCGGGTCATCTCACTGTATATTGTCATCATCCTCCACAAATCAAACAGCTATGAGGGCCTCCTGAGTACGCCTGCCTCGTCTAGCCAGTGCGAAGGCCTTATCCCCATAATCATCGCCTCCGAGGACCTCCTCACCCTGATCCTCGTCGGCGTCTTCCTCATCGGAGGAGACATGCAGTTCCTCCATCTCCTCCTCATCCAGCTCATTTCCCCATTGGAGCGCCAGGTTGTAAAGGGCGCAGCAGATGATGACAATGCATGACACCCTCTGTGGATTGTATTGCAGGGCTCCACTACACCAGCCCAGGCACCAGAACATCATCTTCAGCATCCTGATGGTCTGCTCCACCAAGTTGCAAGCTGCTACATGAGCCTCATAATACCATCACTCTGCTGCAGTTTGAGGCCGCTGCACAGGTGTCATTAGCCATGGCCTCTGTGGGTAGCCCTCCCTGCAGCCCAAGGGGCCAACCCTACAGCTTCAGTGAACCCTGGAAGACTGAGGATGTAGGCATCGTGCACACTCCCTGGAAACCGTGTGCACACCTGCAGGATCTGTTTCTGGTAGTCGCATATCAGCGAGTGGAATCCTTGCAGTTGATGTAGTCCACTGTGTGCAGCGACAGAGACCTGAGCACCACATGGGTGCAGCCGATCGTACCCTGCACCTGTGGGAATCTCGAGATCTGGGCGAATCCAATGTCCGTTACATCCTGGCTGTCCCGGTCCTGGGAGAAATGCACAAAGTCGTGTGCCCACGAGAAGATGACATCCGTGACCTCATGGATGCATTTATGTGTGGTGGCTTGTGATATCCCACAGAGGTCACTTGTAGAGCCCTGAAAGGAGCCATTGACATAGAAATTGAGCGCCGTGGTCACTTTCACAACCACTGACAGTGGATGTCCTCCATGACCCCTTGGCGGCAAGTCCTGTAGTAAGTGGCAGATGTGAGCGATCAATTCCCTCGATAGGCATAGTCTTCAGCAACACTGGTTCTCGGTCATCTGCTGGAATGACAGGTGGCACCTATAGACCCTGGGTGTCGCTAGGTGCCAACCAGCCACAACTTGCTGTCGCTCCTGGGCAGCGTGTGCGGGAGCCTCAGCAGCCCCTTCTTCCTGAGGTTGCTGCTGCTGCCTTTGCACAGCCAGGCACTCCAGTCCCTCTCTCCTCCGTCTTCTTTGCTCTCTATGGGTCATCAGGCATACAGCTAGGTCACCAGGCTCCATGCTCCTGACGTGGTTCTCCTGCGGCATGAAAGAGAGAGACGTGGTTAGCATGGATGAACTTTAGCACCTTTCCTGGCCTTGTGTGATGTCCCCTTAACGCTTCCCGGAAAGTGCTGGCCACCCCTCGGATGGCCACAGAGGAGTGGGCTGCATGGCTGCCCTGTCAGCCTGCGACATGGGGGAGACCACTCCTAACTGGGTTACTGAGAATGCAAGGGGTTGTGAGTGCCTCCAGCAATGTCTGCTATATGGCCAGTGTTGTCGAGGAGGTTGTACAACGTGTGCAGGCCAACTGCTCCGCAGTCCATTAAAGTGGTCGTGGACTCGCGGTCTGTGTCGGGGGGTTGGGGGGGGCATGTTAGGGGGGGTGGGGGGTAAGGTCTGGAGCGCTTGGTGGCACTTTGGTGCCTCCGGGTTGCTTGCGTGGGTGGGCAGGCTGGGAGCCCAACCCCAATCGTATCACTGTGGCTGTGCCTGAACTGTCTCAGTTGCAGAGGAATGGTCAGTTTATACAGGTGTCCCTACTGCATGGCCACTTCGCTCATCTACCCTGACCCCCACCTCAATTTCTTGTGTGCAGGATCCAATGCCAAGGCAGCAGTTGCCCCCCCAACAACCGCAGAATGCCACAGAATGAAGACATTGTGACTCCTTCCAGGATACCAGGCATTGACCTACAGCATTCCCCATCAAAGGTACACACCACCTGGGCATTGAGGGAATGGTATCCCTTTTGATTTGGATATAGGGCAGAGTAGACATGCGGCACCCATAAAGCAATGTATGTGCAGTCAATGGTATCCTGCAACATTGAAAAGCCTGCAATCCTAGTCCATTGTCTCTAGCAAGAGAGAATGAAATATAGTGCACTCAATGAATAGACATCAGGTCTCTTACCCAACAGGGTACAACAAACATCTTCAACCCCAACCTAAAAGGAGACAGGCAGTTAAAAGTTCATTGCCACCGTCACCTTCATAGCCACTGGAAATACATGCCTTTCTCTGCTCTAAGGTTGAAGTTGTGCCTGCAGCATGTGGAGGATTTCAGTGAGGACACCTTGCTGAAGCGCAGATATCTCTCACATTGCTCCTCACTGAGCTTCAGGAAGAAATGCTCCCTGAACACCCTGGATAGATAAAATCTCCTGCTGAGATCCCTTGTCCTCTTCCTCCCTCTTCCAGCAGCTTGTGCGGCTCAGCATGTCTTCTGTTCAGTCTCTGAATTATGCTGCATTTCAAACAAAATGGCTACTAATGCATCTATGGCCTGAATTTTACCCCTGGCCGGTGTGTGCGATTGGTGGGCCCAGGACCAGTAAGGAAACAGGCCCCTGGCCACGATCGGCCCATGACCGCGATTTCACACTGACTGATCGATGAAGGCCTGCTCAGCGTGAAACACATCTTTGCAATAGTCGGGAAGGGCCAGGCAGCGCAGGGGCCTGTCGGCCACTGGGTTCAATGGCAACCCGGCGGCCAGTTCAAAAATGGCACAGGTGGCTCCTTGAAGATTTCCAGGGAAGAATCATATATTCTGTGTTCTGGAGAGTGAAGCTATGGCCTCAACGGCGGCTGGAGATGCCAGATAGGAGGGCAGGCTGGGTGGGCACTTGGCTCCCTGTTTTTCAGACGAGTGCCTCGAGGTGCTCTTGGAGGAGGTGGCTGCCAGGAGGGACACCATTTTTCCGAGAGAAGGAAGGAGGAGGCCACTGCACCAGACAAAAAATGCTTGGAGGAAGTGGCAGCCCAGGTCGGCAGCCATGACGTTGTGTGGCGCACATGGGTGAAGTGTTGCAAAAGGTTCGATGGCCTGCTGCGCTCAGGAAGGATGAGTACCATGTTGGCATGGATCAATGTGGTGAAATTTTAAGGGCTGGCCGTCCCCTCATGGAGGAGTCCATGCGGAGCACAAGCACTGCCTTGACCCTCATGGTCAAGAGCACTGCCTCCTCCATTGAGAAAGTGATGACTCTTTGGTCTAGAATGCACTGCCTGGAAGCGTGGTGGAGGTAGGTTCAATCAAGGCATTCAAGAGGGCATTAGATGAATATTTGAATCAAAACTATGTGCAGGAAAATGGGGAAAAGGCAGGGTAATGGCACTAGGTCATAATGCTCATTTGGAGAGCTGGTGCAGACACGATGGGCTGAATGGCCTCCTTCTGCGCCGTTAAAATTCTATGATTCATGGAGATGCAGCTCCAGGGACAGAATGAGGGGTTCCTGGGGTTGTGCTCGGACCTGCCAGCCCTCACACAAGCAATAACCTCAGATGGTCAGCACCAGTGTAGGAGATGGATGAGGCACCTTGTATCCCAGCTAGGTGCCCATCCATCAATGGCAAGCAGGGAGATCCAGAGCAACCTCACCTTGGCGCATGAGCTGCCTGTTGTCTCTACAGGCTCCTATCAGGGCACTCTGGATGATGGCAGCAGCTCCTCTGCCCCTCTGCCAGTGACCATGACATCTGATGAGGCAGCAATGACTGGGGAGATGCCAGCCGTGACACTGGCAGGCTCCACTGCCCAGAGGACAACGGCCAAAGTCATCAAGGCCAACGAGACATTAGAGTAACCAGGCTGTCTCCAATGCCGTTGCCAAAGAGGCGGGAGCACCAAGAAGCAGCACTCGTAAACATAAGTTTATGACACCAGTGGGACTGGTCACGAGTGATATTTTGTTTATGTTTACTGGTGTGGAAATGAACACCAGAGATGGTGATGCTAATTTGTTTTGAGTGATAATTACATAAATTTTGTTTTTGTCGTAATGACCTGAGTATGCTTCACATTTTTTTTTGGTGCAGGGTACGCCAGTATGTAATGCTGGACATGGGTGGCTCTAACCTTAATTGCACAGGCACTGAGTGGACTTCGGGCTCAAATGAAAGTGTCATTTCAGACATCCGAGATGGAGGCAGCACCCCTGGCATGAGGTGGAAGCAGATCTTTGGCAGCCTAGCTGAAGGAGCATTGGATCAAGGCATTCCTGCTTCTCTGAAGGATACAGAGGTCCGGCTCCACACCCTCAGTGTTCTCCTCACCATGCTCCTCTTGTGACTCACTACTAGATTCATCATCTGTGGCCTGTGGAGCTGCGTCAAGATCCTGTTCCTCTAGTTGGTCCCTCCTTGCCACAGCCAGATTGTGGACAGTGCAGCATGCAACCACTGTCAGTGACGCCCGTTCTGGACAGTAATGTAGTGCACCCCCTGATCGGTCCAGGTATTGGAAGCACATCTTCAGGGGAACTATGGTCTTCTCTACCACCATCCTTGAGCAGGTCTGACTCATATTATAACGCTGCTCTGCCTCTGTTCTTAGGTGGAGAATAGACGTCATAAGCCACCTTTTCAACGAATAGCCCTTGTCACCCAGCAGCCATCCATCCAGTTGGGCTGGAGTACTGAATAGCCTCGGCACCTGGGGATGTCTGAAGATATAAGCGTCATGGAAGCTGCCCGGGTACCTTGCACAGACTTGCAGAATCTCCATCTTGTGGTCACAAACTATCTGGACTTTCATCAAGTGGTTGGGTATAATACGAATGTAAGAGTGCAGTGCACAGAGGTCAGAGTCTCGGATGGTGCAAACATTCTTATGTAGTCTCTTACATTGATGGGAGCCTCAAAACTGGATTCCCCAAGATCATTGAAAGACGATGGCACCATGATGCACCTTCCTGTTAACAAATGCATCTGGCTGACCTGCTGGTGCCTTATTGTCCACAAGTGTGCAGTTGATTCCACCCTGGATGTAGGACAACCCAGCAATCACTGCAGACCCTTTGGCTCGCTCAGCCTTGCTCGCGTCATCCATACAGAAATGAATAAATGTCATTACCCGCCTGAACAGAGCTTCTGTCACCAGCCTGATGCCACTGTGGACAGCTGATTGGGACACACCACAAAGATCCCCCACTGACCCATGGAAAGAGCTGGAGGCATAGAAGTTAAGGGCCATTGTGACCTTCAGAGCCACTGGCATGGGGTTTCCGCCCACAAAGCTGGAGGTGATCTCAGACCCAATCATCTCACAAATGGAGGTCACAGCCTTCTTGGAGAGGCGGACCCTCCTTCAGCATTTCACCTCAGACATATTAAGGTAGCTGCATCACTGCCTATAAACCCTGGCCCCTGTGGCCCCTTCCACCTTGGACCACCTGCTGGCCCTAGGCCCCTTGTGCCTGCGCCTCCCCTCCCACAGGTCCCTCCCCTGGAAGCTGCGTTGGGACACCTGGCCTCCTCTCTTTTCTCCCCTCTCTCCCTCCTCAATGGATGTGCCTCCATCCCCATTACCAAGGTAACAGAAGGCCGTTTGATACCTGGAAGGGTCCACATGGTCAAAATCCTCCGGGGTCTTGGACACACCAGTGAGTCCTGAAATGAAGCCTGGAAATGCTAAGAGTGAAGTTCAGAACTGAGATGAAGCTGTCAAATTCAAATAACCAGCAGCCAACTATCTCCTAAACTCCTCACTACTCATAATGGCAATGCTGCTGACCTTTCTTATCCTGCCCTTGGATGAGGTTTTTAAAAATGTGGGCTGCCCATTTTGCCCATGTGATGAGCACGAAATCGCACAGGCAACATAAAATCAGGATCAATTGTTTTTTTAATGGCCATAAGTGGCCTTTTAATTGATGGTGGGCACGGCTCCAACACCAGGGTGTGCCTGCCAACCTGAAGATTGGGCATATGTGGGATGACGTTGGGACGCTCGCCTGACAGCTTCTCATGCGATTTTACAACCCATCAGGTCGGGCCCATGCCCGCCCATGAGGCATAGAATTCTGCCCTATGTCTGGAAGCAACTGGTTTCTGCAGAAGCCTTGAAGTCAGCAAAACGTTCTTCAGCAACTACCATAGCACTCCCTATAGACCTTCGCTACTTGAAACAACTATAGAAAGCATCAAACACTAGTAAAATCATAGCAACATATGGAAGAAATCAACCAGCAACGAAGCCGCAAATAGTTGATGACCTCTTTTAATAGCATTGGTCCTACTGTTTAATGCATGGTCAGCTTTATAAGGTTAAGAGAAGGCTGTTGCTGGAGTGTTGAGCTCCAAATTGGCACTGTTAGCATCAAATCAGCTTTGCATGTTGTTTAACATCACAATCTGCCTGCTCTGCATAATTCCATTAGTTTTTCACTGTGCATGCACTAATGCCTGGTCCAACTTGCCCTAAAAGCGTGTGCAAAGGCTGTGGATGCCATTTTTGTCCTCAAATAGCATCTGTGGCACTCAAAAATAGGCACTACCAATCCAAATTTTACATGGGAGTTTTTCACTGTTCTGTCAAGTTTATGAAGGGAAATGTGATGCAGAAGATACCGCAGCAATGCAATGTAGTTCTGACCAGCAAATGTAAGGCAAACATCAGAAGGGGCGCATATATCCTGAAAGAAAAGGTTAGGTTTATTAATTCAGAGAAAGTGTTGAAACAAAGTGCTGCTGACCCATGAAGGGCCTGGCAGGAGGTTGCCTGTGTTTGAAGTGCAGAGCACATCAGACCAGGTAGAAACAGACACATATAAGCAATAGGAAGCAGTGAATAGTATCCATGTATAAATAATTTCCTATATCCTACACATTGCTCCATATTAGTCATAACTTTAAAATTTTAGAAGGTCAGTCAAAAGTAAAAATATCATTAAATAAGGAAATAGGCCCTCTAACCTACCAGGATGAGAGATAATTTAAAAGCTTTTTCTAATATTAAAATATACATTTAAAAAATTGTCTGTGGTGTATTCATTCAAAAAACATAATCCATAAATGAATGAATACAGTTCATTATTATTAGTGGGCATTTAACAAAGTAAAATAGACATTTACAAAATTTCTTCAGTTAATTTGCAGATGCTTTTAAGGGCACAGTAAATTCTGCTTATTTTTAAACATTGATATTTTATAGATTATTACTCTCTTAATGGAACAATTAATTCTGCAGATGTTGAATGATTTTTTTTCATAGATTCAAAATGTTAATTCGAATTGTAGGCAATTGGAGAAACGTTCAAGCACAAGTTGTACTTTCCAAGGGAACTCATTCACAACACTCATTCCAAAACATACCAGTGTCCAAAAATCAGATATTCATGCTGACCATGCCTTTGACAGTTGTATCAGGCAAAATAAGCTTTCACTGACTCAGATCGATAAAGAACTATTTATGGTTGACTGTGTTGCAAGGAAGTCTAAATGGCTTGGCAGATATCTTGATAGTACTTGAGATTTTTTGGAAACTCAACAATTCAGTTGTTGTTGTATAGAGATATTGAATGCAGTTACTCAGATAGTGTACAAGATTTTGTTGCAGCTAAAGCGCAAGAAACTAGTTTCTGAGATATACTGAGATAACATCAATGATTCAAGAATTTTTATAACCACTCAATGTCATTTACTCATGTTACTTATCACTTACAATTTTATCAACTATTTATAAATTATCTATTGCAAAGTTGTTTTTTCACAATCATAAGAGTGTGGATTTGACACCAGATTAAGTAGGTATTTTTTAGTTTCATTGCCAGTTAAAATGTAGGATGCCCAAACTGAATCCCCACAAGGCAAATGCTATCCGTCCACAACCATTAAAGTCAGGTGACAGGAGGCCACTGCTGGGGACCAGTTCTCTGCACAAAGATAATTGATCAGAAATGGAGCTGCGAGGGGACAGTGGTCAGGAGAGAAAAATGAAGTCCAGGTCAGGGGGGACCCAAGATTTTCTGGTGGGGTAGGAAGAAATACTTTTGCTTCTTCTGACCCACTGGAAAACCACAAAAAAAATTCAAGCCCTAGATCCACTTCCTGAAATGTTTGGCCAGACAGTGTAGCCATCAGGGCTCCACCATGCAGGCTTGGGATTAAAATTGCACAAGCTCACTGCAACAAGATCCAAGCCCAAATTGTATATTTAAACAAGGACCCTGCCATCTTTGGGGAGCATCCTTGGCCCTATGATTTAAATTGCATTTTTAAAATTAGGGGCTAGCAACTTTTGGCAGAATCGTCCCAGATTTGCACTAAGTGTGGTAACGGGAGGGTTAAATGCTCTGGTCGCGGGATGGGCAATGACGTGACCAACCAGGCTTGGGAGGCCATGGCAGTGGTGGTCAGCTCCAATACTCTTCAAAAGAGGACAACCACCCAGTGCCACAAGGGCATGACTGATCTCCTCCATTCTGCCAGGGTAAGTTTCTCTTCTCACACTCTCAACTCACACACTCACAAACCCACCACACATCCCGAAGCTATTCTAAAGCTAGGTCCCACTGAGGTGTGTGTCTTTGCGCTGGTGGAGGGTGTGGGTGAGTGCTGTGATGAGGCTTCAAGGAGGGTGCCTCCAGATTCCTCTTCAGGGGTTTCGTCTGGGCTTGATTGGAAGCCATGGGTCATGGATCTCACTCACTGCCAGTTCAAGGGACATCACCATTCACTCTCTCACAGTCACCGTCATTGTCCTCATCCCCTCCATGGGACCACTCACCAACCACACATGCCAGGCATACTTATCATCTGGCCTGGCAGGCGTCCTGCTTACACTTTCCCCATCTCTATTCATGCAGGACAAGCTGGCACACAACAACAGGGAGAGGCCACAGACGGTGAAGAAATGCCTGAAATAAAGGTCCTCACTGACTTTGAAAACAGAGCCATCTAGCTGGCTGGCAACAATCTGGACCAGTTCTGTGCTGACAGTGAAGTCGGCGGTGCTCTACCAAGCGAGGGTCCAGCCGTGCAACATCCATCTGCCAGCCATGCTGTGAGTGATGTGTCCTGTTTCACAGGACACTACCATGCAATAATTATCTACCCTTCCTTCTGCAGGCACATCTGGGAAACAGCCGACGGAGTCCATGACCCAGGGCCTCCAATCAAGCCTGGAAGAGGGGCTGGACACTCCCAGAGTCACACAGACGGATGGCCCCAGGTATGCATCTGCTGATCCTCCTCCCTATGGGTGGCTGAGGGCCCCATGCTGACTCCTTGAGGGGAAGGAGAAGCTGCCCGGCACTCCTCTCATGTACACACTATTGGAGGCCAACTATGGCATCAGAAATGGAGTTGAGCCTGTGCAGCAGTGCAGGAGCGATGTCCTGGAAGGTTTCCATGGCGGCCGCCATTCTACCAGTGTTGACCTCAGTGTGTTGGCATGATGACACTATCATCTCAGAGTGTAGGCGGATGGACTCCTCCATCATGCTTTGCAATCTGAGGAGTGCAGCGGACATCCCTTCCTGATGTTCCCAAGCTTGCCTTTGTAGCTTCAGCAACTGTGACATGACCTAGTTCAGAGGCTTGTCATCTTACTTAGCCTCAGCAAATTTCTGGCCTCCGAGTGTTGGATGCCCGAGAAGTCCCTACCGCTGCCTGCTGCGGATCAGACAGTGCGATGTGCTCATCTGATTGTGATACCAAAGCTATTCTAAAGCTAGGTCCCACCGAGGTGTGTGTCTTTGCGCTGGTAGAGGGTGTGGGTGAGCACTGTGATGAGACTTCAACGAGGGTGCCTCCAGATTCCTCTTCAGGGGTTTCGTCCAGGCTTGATTGGAGGCCCTGGGTCATGGACTCCGTCGGCTGTTTCCCAGATGTGCCTGCAGAAGGAAGGGTAGATAATTATTGCATGGTAGTGTCCTGTGAAACAGGACACATCACTCACAGATGGCGCTTCTGTGTGTGCTAACTGTGATGAAAGTCAAATACTTAACTCCAGAGATCAGGAACTCCAGTTCCCGGCAAGCCTTGGGCCTCCTGCACATGCACCAGCTGGGAAATGGCCATGCATGTGCAGTTCGTGTCTTTTACATTACTTAGGCTAGGAACTGGCCCATCACGCCTGCACAGAGGAAAAGAAATAGAATGGCATGAAAAACAGGTCAGATCACTTCAAAATGGAACACCGTTGTGCTGAGTGTGTTCCAGGGGGCAAGATAAGGGAGGGGGACAGGGAGAGATCCCAGAAGAAAGTCCCAGGTAAGGACAAAGACAGGGATCAGAAAGAGGTCCCAGAAATCAAGTTAAAAGAAAAGGGCAGAACAATAAGCTCTGAGTCAAAGAGAGAGCTGCAAGGAGCAGACTTGAAGTGAAGCAGGCTTGAGAGAAGCCCTGAAGATCCAAGAAGGCAGCTGAAGGTTAATGGCTCCTTATTGTGGCCAATTGTGCTTGGGATGGTAGGGTTGAGCATAATGGATGAAATAATTGGAGATTGTCAGAAAGTTATGGTGATAATCATGAGAGATTTTAATTTACATATAGACTAGAAAAGTCAGATGGGCAAAGATAGTCTAGATGAGGAGTACATTGAATGTTTTTGGGATAGTTTCTTAGAACAGCGTGTCCTGGAGCTAACTAGAGAGCAGGCTATACTACAGCTGGAATTGTGCAATGAGATGGGAGTAATTAATGATCTCATAGTGAAGGTGCCCCTAAGTAGCAGTGACCATAGTACGATTGAATTTTACATTTAGTTTGAGGGAGAGAGGAGTGGGTCTGAGACTAAGTTTTTAAACTTAAATAATGGCAATCATGAGAGCATAAAAGCTGAGGTGGCTAAAGTGAATTGGCAAATTAGGTTAAGGGATATGTCAATAGAGATGCAGTGGCTAATATTTAAGGGTATATTTCAGAATGCACAGAATTGATACATTCCAACGAGTAAGAAAAAGTCAAAGACACACCATCAGTGGTTAACCAGAAAGGTTGAAGATAGTAGCAAACTTAAAGAAAAAGCATATAATTGTGCAGAGATAGGTGGAAGGCCAAACGAGTGGACAGAATATAATGAACTGCAAAGAATGACTAAAAGACTAATAAGGAGGGAAAAAATAGAATATGAGAGAAAGCTAGCCAGAAATATAAAAACAGATTGTAAGAGTTTTTATAAATATTTAATAAAGAAAAGAGTTAACAAAGTAAGCGTTGGCCCAAAGGAAGTGAGTCTGGAGAACTGATAATGGAAAACAAGAAGATGGCAGTTGAATTCAATAGGTATTTTGCATCAGTTTTCACTATAGAGGATGCAAGTAACATCCCAGAAGCAGCTATAAACCAGGAAATGGAAGGAAGTCAGGAAAGTTACAGTCACAAGTGGCACTGAGTAAATTGTTGGAGCTGTGGGCTAACAAGATCCTGGGCCCTGATAGACTTCAACCTAAGGCCTTAAAAGAAGTGTCTAGTGAGGTAGTTGATGCATGGGTTTTAATTTTCCAAAACTCCCTAGATTTAGGGATGGTCCCATTAGATTAGAAAATAGCAAATGTAACTCCATTATTCAAAAAGGGAGGGAGACAGAAAGCAGGAAACTACAGGCCAGTTAGCATAACATCTGTCATAGGGAAAATGTTAGGAGCTATTATTAAACAAGCTATAACAGGGCAGTTGGAAAAACTCAAGGTCAGGCAGAGTCAACATGGTTTTGTGAAAGGGAAATCGTGTTTAACCAACTGATTGGAGTTCTTTGAGGAAGTAACATGTGCTGTGGATAAAGGGGAACCAGTGGATGTACTATACTTAGATTTTCAGAAGGCATTTGATAAAGTGCCACATCAAAGGTTATTGCACAAATTAAAGCTCATGGTATGGGGGTAACATATTGACATGGATAGAAGATTGGCTGGCTAACAGGAAGCAGAGAGGAGGCATAAATGGGTCTTTTGCAGGTTGTCAAGATATAATAAGTGGCCTGCCACAGGAATCAATGCTGGGACCTCAACTGTTTACGGTTTATATAAATGACTTGGATTAAGGGATTAAAGGGATGGTTGCTAAATTTGCTGATGGCACAAAGATAGGTAGGAAAGTAAGTTGTGGAGAGGACATAAAGAAGCTACAAACAGATATAGATAGGTTAA
This sequence comes from Cetorhinus maximus, assembly GCF_964194155.1. Taxonomy (NCBI): domain Eukaryota; kingdom Metazoa; phylum Chordata; class Chondrichthyes; order Lamniformes; family Cetorhinidae; genus Cetorhinus; species Cetorhinus maximus. The sequence goes on along the minus strand of NC_135887.1, from coordinate 32,947,884 downwards.
GTGAGTGGGCAATGATCTGGCATTTGGAGTATAATGTGGGAAAATGTGACATTGTTCATTTTGGCAGGAAAAATAAAAGAGAAGCACAATATTTAAATGGTGAGAGATTGTAGAGGTCTGAGGTGCAGAGAGATCTGGGTGTCCTAGTGCAATAATCACAAAGGCTGGCTTGCAGGTACAGCAAGTAATTAGGAAAGCTAATAGAATGTTATCATTTATTGAGAGGGGAATTGAATAGAAAAGTAGGGAGGTTATGCTTCAGTTGTACAGGGCACAAGTGAGATCACATTTGGAGTACTGTGTACAGTACTGGTTACCTTATTTAAGGAAAGATATAAATGTGTTGGAAGCAGTTCAAAAAAGATTTACCAGACTAATGCCTAGAATGGGTGGGTTGTCTTATGAGGAAAGATTGTATATACTAGGCTTGTATCCACTGGAATTTTGAAGAGTAAGAGGTGACTTGATTAAAACATATAAGATCCTGAAGGGTTTTTACAGGATGGATATGGAGAGGATGTTTCCTCTTGTGGGAGAATCTAAGAACTAGGTGTCATGTTTAAAAACAAGGGTTGCCCATTTAAAACAGAGATGATGCAAAGTTTTTTCGCTCAGAGCGTCCTGAGTCTTTGGAACGCTCTTCCTGAAAAGCCGGTGGAAGCAGATTCTTTGAATATTTTTAAAGCAGAGGTGGATAGATTCTTGGTAAGAAAGGGAGTGATTGGTTATCAGTGGTAGGTGGCATGCAGATTTCAGGTTACTATCAGATCAGCCATGATCTTATTAAATAGCAGAGCAGACTCGAGGGGCTGAATGGCCTGCACCTGCTCCTTGTTTGTATTTTTGTAAGTTCATAAGGTGAAGTTTGAGTGTACTCAGAGATCCAGGGAAAATGAATCTCAGAAGGTGAGATTGAAATCCTGTGAGGTGGGCCATTGTTGCAGCTACTCGCATGGGGGCAACATTTGGAGAGAATTCCAAGATGAGTTCTTTTAAATGTGGAGATTGGAAACCCTTGTGAGAAAGACTGCGGGCGGAATCGTCCAGTCCCATCGGCAGTGGGTGTCATGGAAGGTGCCAGCAGGCGATATGGCGAGAAAGGCAAAAATTGGTTTCATGCTGTCATGAAACCAGTTTGCGATTGTTCATTCCTTCCGTCAATGGAGGGATACGTTTCCTGCCACCGTATGTCAGCAACCTAATTTCAATACTTTAGCATCTCATTATAAGCCCAGCTCACCAGAACCATTCCCCCACATCAAATTTACCGCCCACTATGGCGTGACTTCAGAACGGCCTTTAAAAGGCATGCATCTGACAAGCTGAACTTTGAGGGCAACTCAGAGGTGAGTGCACACAGACTTGCGCAGCGCTCGCGAGCATTGCCCATAGGACATCAGGGAAGAGGCACCCTACATTCAGAGGTTGGGGGCACAGGCAAGTCACATTTTCCTGGCTGGCTTTCAGTGCAGTGCCAGGGCAAGGGCTCCAATGTGGGTGAGGCCGGAGGGGGCAGGGGCAAGGCAGCAGAGACTGAAGAAAGTACACAGGCACATGCCGAGGAGCGGCGGTGGTGGGTGTGGCGGGGGCAAAGCAGCACAAACTGAAGGAAGTACACAAGCACATGCTGGCGTGGGAGGGGGTGAAGGTGGGGGAGGGGGTGGGTGAGGGAAGCGGCCACACACTTGGGCCACAATTTTGCCCTCATTGGGCAGGCTCGGTGAGGGCGAGCAGGAGTGGTTAGTAAGCCGACTGCTGTCCATGATCAAGCCACAACCGTGATTTTACGCTGGCGGGCCAATTAAGGCTGCCTGTGTAGGGGGGGAGGAGGGTGAGTGCGCGAGTTCTTGCATGCGCACAAATGCGTGCAATGAAAGCACCCTAAAAAATTAAAAGCAAAGAATTTTGAAATGCTAAAAAACATGTCTCCTCATGTGACTGTCACATGAGCAGGGACATGTTATGAATGAAATTTAAACATTTTTATTTTATTTTTATTTGCTGTTGGAAACCTCATCCTGCCTGTGGCTGAGGTTTCCTAAAAAATCCAAAGGCCACTTGGCCTTTTTGCCTGCCTGCCAACCGTAAGGTTGGGCAGGCAGTGAAAAATTGAACTTAAATATAACTTTAATGGCCTTAATAGGCCTTTTAATTGTCAGCAGATGCACAACTGGCTTCCGCGCTCGCCCATCAACCAAAATATTGCGCGAATGCGCGATGACATTGGGATGCTTGCCCTACGTCATTGCGCATCATTTTACGCTCATTCAGGTCAGGTGCGCACCTTGGATTCTGGCCTTGGAAAAGCTTGTCAAAAATGAGCATTCTTCCGCTGCTGAGACCGTTCAGCAGCAGCTCCATTGACATGCTTGGTGTTGGGCCTCTAAAGCTTTTCTGTCAATTCAAACAACGCAAAAGCATGGACGTGCCACCAAATGCTCCAGAACTTTTCAAACCCCACCACGCCAACGCCCACCCCACCCCCACCCAACCCCTACCACCTCCCCCCACCCCAGTACAAATTAATGCGCACTTTAGGGTAAGGTGTACAATCCCCTTGTGAAAGGTGGTCCTGGTGCAGTCACTGATGGAGGTGCTCAGAGCCCCTTGCAATGTCTTTGTTAAGGTTTGGACCAGTATCACTCATGGTTCTAGCTAACAGTGCAGCCTTGCAGTGCAGATTAGGAGGATGCCTGCATATGAGCTGAGAACACAGCAGGCAGTCCAGTGGCCAAAGCTGCTGCTAGTCGGTCAAGTGGAGTGGGGCACAGGTGGGTGGGGTTTCGGACAGCCATGAAGTGCACTACATACTGCTCATCCAAGTGATGGCCAGTACTCTCCTTCATGCATGAAGGGGCCTTCAGACTTAACCAAGAGAGGTTCTTAGAACACATATACTAACTTACATGTCTCTCTCTTTGATCCTGCAGGAGAACATCAGGATCATGGAGCCTGGTGATTTAGCGGTATGGCCTATGGCTTACAGGGAGCAGTGAAGAAGACTGCAGCAGAGGTGCCTGGCTCAGCAAAGGGAGGAGCACCTCCCTCAAGCTGAAGGGGTGGCAGGGCCAGCTGCACACACAGCTGAAGATCCACAGAGAGCCGTCACTTGTAGGCACCTCGCTAGACCCTGGGTCTATAAACGGCACTTGTCAATCCTGCAGATGACTGAGAACCAGTGTCGCCAAAGACTGCACATGTCTAGGGAACTGGCCAGCCACATATGCCGCCTGGTGCAGGATTTGGTGCCACAAGGACATGGAGGGCATCCACTGCCCATGGCCACGAAAGTGAATGTGGCACTCAATTTTTACACCAGTGGCTCCTTCCACGGCTCCACAGGTGACCTTGCGGGATCTCACAAGCTTCCAATCACAAGTGAACCCAAGAGGTCACGGTCGATATCTTCGTGAAGGCACAGAACTTTGTGCATTTTGCCTGGGATCAGAAAAATCAGGAAGCTACAGCTATGGAATTTCTACAGATCTCAGGTTTCCCACAGGGGCAGGGTGCCATTGACTACACTCACATGGCGCTCAGATCTCCATGGCAACAAGCAGTCAAATACATCAATTGCGAGGGCTTCCACTCGCTGAATGTTCAGCTGTGTTCAACCATCACAAATGCATCCTGCAGGTCTGCCCATGATTCCCAGGGAGCATCTATGACTCCTGCATCCTTCGTAGGTCTCAGATCCCTGATATTTTCCAGGGTCCACAGAGGCTGCAGGGTTGGGTCCTCAGGGACAAGGGCTACCCACAGAGGCCGTGGCTGATGACCCATGTGCGGCGGCCTCAGACTGCAGCAGAGAGACGATATAATGAAGCTCATGCCGCGACCTGGACTTCATTGGAGCAAATGATAGGCATCTTGAAAATGAGGCTCTGGTGGTTCGACAGCACTGCAATACAGTCCACCAAGGCTGTCGTGCATCATCATAGCTTGCTGCGTGCTACACAACCTGGCGCTGCAATTGGGGGAGGACCTGGCTGAGGAGGAGATGTAAGAGCTGCACATCTCCTCCGATGAGGAGGACGTTGAAGGGGATGACGGTGATGAGGTCCTCGAAGGCAAGGATGCCGGCAATGAGACCATCGCAATGGGCAGATGAGGCAGGCGTTCTTCGGAGATCCTCATAGTCGCTAAATGCATGGAGGATGACAACAAGATGCAGTGAGGACAGACCAGATTTCCTCACCTTACATCTGTGAACATTTGACTCCTGTGTGACTGATGGCAGTGCACATACAGTTAGTGCTCAGGCTCATGTCAAGGAAGTGCAGCGGAGGCCCTAATACTCGCTCAATTGCAGAAGGATGATGACGGCATGCAGTGAGGGCACTTCATAGATCTTCACATAGCCTCTTGAATGTCTGACTCCTGTCTGGCCGAGGGCAGCTCACTTGCACTCTGTGATCAGGGTCATATCATGGAGACACACCTGTCCCCTTCAGGAGCACACCATCACCTGTCACAGATGCTGAAGAGATGGAGGCCAGTCCTACCTCAAAGGTGCTGAGAGTACACAGAAAACAGGAACTCTGTGATGCCTGCCCATGATATTCTGGAAGCAATGACAAGCATCATTGAGGTGTAGACATCACTAATGTGTCCAGTGAGTGTGAAGCTGGACCAGCACTTTGGTCTGCACAGGGAAGAGGCCCTGGACTGAGGCACCTGCCTTTACCTTGAAAGGAAACAAAGTTTCACATCTGAGTGACACGAACACTGCTCATCAGAATTAGGAGCCATAAGCAAGAAGACATTCTTGAGAGTTTCTTTACAATAGTGAACATTCTGTACAACAGGCTGTGCAACTGCATCTTCTTTTCTTCTTAAACTTCATTTAAATTTTGCCTTTTGTATTTGCAGTTTCCCTTTAAGAGGCTGCCTTTTAATTTGTCCCTTGATTTGTTAATTTAGTTTATTTGTTTTGGACCCGAAAGAGTTACATCTTCTTAACCTTCCTCACCCTCCCACTACATCTTGGTGCTCCCCCGACATCCACAGATCCACAGTGGAGGTGGAGACAGCTTGCTGACTGCTATGCCTGATCTGTGATGACCTTGGCATGCGTCCTCTGGAGGGCCAAGACTTGGAGGGTCGCAGCCTGCTTTGGGTGCCCTGCTGTGGGCCAGCTTCACCCTCCTCAGCCTGTGGAGCTGGAGCTGTGGGGTTTTGGATTGGCGAAACATTCCCAGAGTCACCTGGGTGGATGGCCCCGGGGTGTCGAGCTGCTGGTCCTCCTCCCTGTGGGTGCCCAATGGCCCCTGGCTGACTCCTTGGGGAGAAGGGGAAGCTGGAGTGAGATCAAGCTGCCCCTGGAGGCCAACTATGGCACCAGTGAAGGAGTTCAGCCTGCGCAGCAGTGTAGGACCGATATCTTGGACCAAGGTCTCCATGGCAGCCGCCATCCTGCCAGTGTTAACCTCAATGAGTCGACATGCCAGTGCTATCACCTTGGACTTAAGGAGGACAGACTCCTCCATCGTGCCTTGCAATCTGAGAAGTACACCAGACATCCCTTCCTGATAGTCCCATGATAGTCTTTGCAGCTCCACCAACTGATTGAGGACTGAGTCCAGAAGCTCATAATCTGACTCAGACTCAACAGATTACTTGCCTCCAGCAGTCCTCTGATTGCCGGCAACCAAGGATGTCCCTGCCTCCACCTGCTGTAGAAAAGATTGTGTGATGTGCTTACCAGATTGTGATCCCAAGGCTACTCTACATCTAGGCCCCATTGAGGTGTCTTTTGCTGTACTGACGGAGGATGTGGGTGAGTGCAGTGACAGGTCATCAATGGTGCTCATAGAGTCACAGTCACAGAGGTCTACAGCACAGAAAAAGGCCCTTTGGCCCATCGAGTCTGGGCCAGTCAACAAGTACCTAACTATTCTAATCCCTTTCTTCAGCGCTAGGCCCATAGCCTTGTATGCCATGGCATCGCAAGTGCACATCCAAATACTTCTTAAATATTATGAGGGTTTCTGCCTCTACCACCCTTTCAGGCAGTGAGTTCCAGATTCCCACCACCCTCTGGGTGAAAAGATCCTTCCGCACATCCCCTCTAAACCTCCTGCCCCTTACCTTAAATCTATGCCCCCTGGTTATTGGTCCCTCCACCAAGGGGAAAAGTCCCTTCCTGTCTACCCTATCTATGCCGCTCATAATTTTATACACCTCAATCTTGTCCCCCCTCAATCTCCTCTGCTCCAGGGAAAATAACCCCAGTCTATCCAATCTCTCCTCATAACTAAAACTCTCCAGCCCAGGCAACATCCTGGTAAATCTCCTCTGCACTCTCTCTAGTACAATCACATACTTCCTAAAATGTGGACTCCAGAACTGCACACAATACTCTCGCTGTGGCCTAACCAACATTTTATACAGTTCCAGCATAACCTCCCTGCTCTTATATTCTATGCCTCGGCTAATAAAGGCAAGTATCCCATATGCCTTCTTAATCACCTGATCTACCTGTCCCGCTACCTTAAGGGACCGGTGGACATGTACACCAAGGTCCCTCTGATCCTTGGTGCTTCCCAGGGTCCTACCATTCATCGTGTATTCTTGTGCCTTATTCGTCCTGCCCAAGTGCATCACCTCACACTTATCTGGATTAAATTCCATTTGCCATTGATCAGCCCATCTGACCAGCCCATCTATATCCTCCTGTAATCTAAGGCTATACTCTTCACTATTTACCACCCCACCAATTTTCGTGTCATCCGCGAACTTACTGATCAACCCTCCTACATTCAAGTCTAAATCATTTATATATACCACAAACTTACCCTGGCGACATGGATGAGATCATTCATCCATTTTCTGCACTGGATGGCCGACCTCTTCTGTGCAGCATTGGTACTGACCACCTCTGCCATCGCCTTCCAAGACGGAGTGGTGAGACTGATGGGCCTCCTTCAGCCAGAGCAGGGTAGAGGACTTTGCAGCGGTCCTCCACGGTATCCAGAAGGTGTCCCAGGGATGTGTCACTGAATTGGGAGGCTGAAATCTTCTTGGCTTTTGAGGTCATGTCTTCACCGGAGTAGCCCTGGACTGCAAGCAATGAGAAGCATGTGCGCGGCTGCATTTTAAATATGGCGCCTGGCCAGGTGGAAGCGGCCAGGTAATGGCATGGCAGGCCAATCGGAGGCCACCCGCCAGTGATCCGGCATATTTCCCATGACTGCATAATTTACAAGGCGGGAAGGGGGTGATACGGCGCGGAAACCCGTCATTGCAGTCAGCAGGTAAAATGTCTTTTTTCACGCCCACTACCACATTTCGTGCAAATCTGGGGTGATTCCACCCAAAGTTTCTGTGAGGCCGGTTGGCCACAATAAGACAAATGTCTTGGTGGGTTGTTGAGAAATCCATATGGAACCTGTTTTGGTTGCATCTGCCATTTACTTTGGAGTGTGGTGTGTCTGGCCACAGTTCTCCTGTTAATTCACATGTACCACATACTTACTCTGAATATTAGAGTATAAGGTAGATATTATAAATTGCTTTATCTTTCTGAATTTGTATGTTTCTATTAAGATATTGCTGGAGTCAAGGAATGGTGAATATTTGAATCACTTTCTTGTGTTCATATTGAGACTTTTCCAGCCTCTTTGTCTGGTGTAATTAGTTCACTTTTTCTCGTTTAATAAATATTTCATTATTTGTGTTCAAAGTACATCAGCAGAATTCTGTGAATTTGTCCAGTAACTTTCTTCCATGACTTCAAAAAAATAGATGGATTTATCAAGCTAGGTTTCACTCTGGGATTTGACTTGTCAAGTATAAGCATAAACTGTGATTGTCACATAACTCAGAACCTGAGCTGCAGGTCATTGTCGATGACATATTTAAAACACATGAGAAAATGGGCCTTTCACTAGACACCAGGAGACATAGAAACATAGAAACTAGGAGCAGGAGTAGGCCATTCAGCCCTTCAAGCCTGTTCCGCCATTCAATATGATCATGGCTGATCCTCTATCTCAACGCTGTACTCCTGCTTTCTCTCCATGCCCCCTGATGCCCCTAATATCCAAAAATGTATTAATTTCTTTCTTAAATATTCTCAGTGACCTGGCCTCCACAGCCTTCTGTGGGAGAGAATGCCACAGGTTGACCACCCTCTGAATGAAGAAATCTTTCCTCATCTCAGTGCTAAATGGCCTGCCCCGTATCCTGAGACTATGGCCCCTGGTTCTAGACTCCCCAACCAAGGGAAACATCCTCCCTGCATCCAGTCTGCCTAGCCCTGATAGAATTTTATATGTTTCAATCAGATCCCCTCTCATTCTTCTAAACTCTAGTGAATACAGTCGAACCAATCTCTCCTCATACAACAGTCCTGCCATCCCTGGCATCAGCCTAGTGAGCCTTCGCTGCACTCCCTCTATGACATGTATATCCTTTCTTAGGTAGGGAGACCAAAACTGCACGCAATACTCCAGGTGTGGTCTCACCAAGGCCCTGTATAACTGCAGTAAGACATCCCTACTTCTGAACTCAAATCCTCTTGCAATGAAGGCCAACATACCATTTGCCTTCCTAATTCTTGCTGCACCTGCCTACTTACTTTCATTGACTGGTTACAAGGATACCCAGATCCCTTTGTACATCCACATTTCCCAATATATCACCACTTAAATAATACTCTGCCTTTCTGTTTTTCACACCGAAGCGTATAACTTCACATTTATCCACGTTATACTGCATCTGCCCTGTGTTTTCCCACACACACAACCTATTTAAATCACCCTGAAGCCTCCTTGCATCCTCCTCACAACCCTGCACAGTTTTGTGTCGTCAGCAAATTCAGAAATATTGCATTTGGTTCCCTCATCTATGTCATTTATGGATATTGTGAATATCTGGGGCCCAAGCACTGATCCCTGTGGTACACCACTAGTCACTGCCTGCCACCAGAAAAAGACCCATTTATTCCCACTCCCTGTTTCTGGCCTGTCAACTAATTCTGAATCCATGCCAGTATATTACCCCCGATCCCATGTGCTTTAATTTTGTCCACTAGCCTCTTATGTGGGAGCTTAGCAAAAGCCTTCTTGAAATCCAAATACACCATATCCACTTGTTCTCCCTTATCTATTCTATTAGTTACATCCTCAAAAAACTCCAGTAGATTAGTTCAGCTCCAGTAGATTAGTTAAGCATGATTTCCCTTTCATAACCCCGTGCTGACTTTGTCTAATCTTCTTAATGCTTTCCAAGTGTTCTGTTACCATATCTTTTATAATAGACTCTAACATTTTCCCCACTACTGATATAAGGCTAACTGGTCTGTAATTCACTGTTTTTTTCTCTCCCTCCTTTTTTAAATAGTGGGGTTACATTTGCCACCCTCCAATCTGTAGGAACTGCTCCAGAGTCCATAGAATTTTGAAAGATGACCACCAATGCATCCAATATTTCCAGGGCCATTTCCTTTAGTACTCTGGGGTGTAGATTATTAGGGTCTGGAGATTTTTCAGCCTTTAACCCCATTAATTTCTCGAGCACCGTTTTTTTTACTGATACTAATTTTCTTTAATTCCTCCCTCTCACTAGATCTTTGGTTGCCTAACATTGCTGGGAAATTATTTGTATCCTATTTTGTGAAGAATCAAAATGTGTGTTCAATTCTTCTGCCATTTCTTTGTTCCCCATTATAATGTCCCCCGTTTCTGACTGTAAGGGACCCATATTTGTCTTCAGCCACGTATTCATCTGATATATCCTGTTATTTCTACTCTCACTAGCACGTAGCGCTGGTAGTAATCCTGAGAATACTACCTTTGAGGTCCTACTTTTTAATTTATGTCCTAACTCCCTATATTCAGCTTGTAAGACCTCATCCCTTTTTTTACCAATGTTGTTTATACCAATATGCACCACGACCACTGGCTGTTCACCGTCCTCCTTCAGAGTGCTGCAGCCTCCTCCTTGACCTTGGCACCAGGGAGGCAACATAACATCCTGGAGTCTCTTTTGCGGCCGCAGAAACACTTGTCTGTTCTCCTTACTATTGAATCCCCTATCACTATAGTCCTGCTACTCTCCTTCCTCCCCTCTTGTGCAGCACAGCCACCCATGGTGCCACGGACTTGGCTCCTGCTGCTTTCCCTTGAGAAGTTATCTCCCCCAATAGTATCCAAATGGTATATCTGTTAGAGAGGGGACAGCCTCAGGGGACTCTGCACTACCTGCGTTCCTCTACTCTGTCTGGTGGTCACCCATCCCCTTTCTGTCTGTTCAGTCCTTATCTGCGGTGTGACCACACCACTGAACGTGCTGTCCACCATAATCTCAGCATCGCGGATGCTCCACAATGAATCCACCCGCAGCTCCAGCTCTGAAATGCGGTTAGCCAGTAGCTGCAGCTGGACATACCTCCTGCACAGATGGTCGCCAGGGACACTAGAAGCGTCCATGACTTCCCACGTAGCACAGGAGGAGCATATCATGGATGCGGGTTCTGTTGCCATGGCTTCCCCTTGGATTAAGCTTGTTAGTTACTCCCTTTAAAGAATACTAATTACGCTAGCGGCCTTATTCCATTCCAAACACTCCCACTACAGTCCAAAGTCGTCACCTTATTTTGTTTAAGCTAATGGAGTGCAGCAGTTTAATTGGGAGATAAAGTAAAAGTGCTCACTTCTTACCAATCAGCTGCCTCCCCTGCATCATGTCACTTTTTGAATCGTGATGCCCTCACACCACTTTCAGCCCTAAGTATCCCCGGAACTTTGGTTCTGACCTCGTGCCACTTTCAGCCCCTAATCCAGCTCCTGCTCTTTTTAAATCTCCACTCTGGCGCTCAGCTCCCACCCTTTTTAAATCTCCGTTCCCTCAGCTCCCACTCTTTTTAAATCTCCGCTCTGACTCTGAGCTCCCGCTCCTTTTGAATCTTACCAAGACTGCCACTCCTCTTGCACTACCTCCCGATCCCGCTCTGGGGACCACCAGCTTTTTTATCTGCTCCCTCCTCTCATGCTGTTTTATCTGCTCCACCACTCTTGTGCTGTTTTATCCGCTCCACTGCTCTCGCGCTGTTTTATCTGCTCCCTTCTCTCGCACTGTTTTATCTGCTTTGCCACTCTCATGTTGTTTTATCTGCTCCCTTCTCTCGCGCTGTTTACCTGGTCTGCCACTCTCGCGCCGTTTAATCTAAGGTGCTCTTCCATACAGTTCCTATTGCACAACACCTGCCCCCCATTGATTAAGGTCAACGGTGAGATCCTGGAAAATGTGAACCATTTCCCATATCTTGGGAGCCTCCTCCAGACAAAGACAAAATTCATTACCACCTCCAATGTGCCTTTGATCGATTGAGGAAATGAGTATTTGAGGACTAAGGTCATGGTTTACTCTACCAGACAGCAGTGATCAGTGTGCTCCTATATGCTTAAGTGATTTGGACAACTTACAGCACCTCTATATGCCTCTAGAGAAGTACCACTATCAGTACTCTCGCATGATCCTCCAAATCTGGTGGCAAGAATGAGGATCCAACAGCAGCGTCCTCTCCCAAGCCAACATGCCCAGCATCAAGGCGCTAATCACTCAAAACCAACACCGCTGAGCAAGTCATTCATATGCCTGACACCAGACTCCCAAAGCAACTGTTCTACTTGGAACTCAGTCCTGGCAGGTGACTTCCAGGAGGACAGTGGAAAGGTTTAAGTTGTCCTCAAAGCATCCCTGAAGAAGTCAAACATCCCCACCAACTCACAGGAGTCCCTGGATTGTAACTGAACAAAATGAAGATGGCTCATTGAGGAAGGCATCAAATAAATTAAGGGACTTTATTGGGAGCACACAGAGGTGTCAGAGAGAGCACACAAACCTTCTAACAATTCATCTACCCAACCCTTCAAGTACAATCTGCCCCACATGTGGCAGAGTCTGTAGATTGCACATTGGACTTATCAGCCATCTCAGAAACCATCAAACCAGGGTGGAAGCAAGTCATCCTCAGCCCCAGGAGACTGCCTAATTTCTATATACTGTTTTAATTTCTATATATATATATATATATATATATCCGTTGACACATTTAATAGCTGTCAAACAGTCTATTTGTTTACTGGTTGGTTTTGATATTATCAATGGTGACATCGGTAACACTTCGAATATTTGACAGTGTGTGGATCAGAGCAAAGTAGCATTAGGTGCCAATCATTTTCAGTTATGGCACCAGGCACTGCTATGACATGATGCAATATAGAATTAATGTTGTGATGAATTCCCCCTAATGTTACTTGTTCTTTAAGGTCCATATTTGCCTCAATTTGGAAAGAAAGGAAATAGTGATCTTTTCTATTGCAGTCTCGCCAAAACCCTGTACAACTGTGGCAAAACTTTTTTATTCTTGTACTGAAATCTCCTTACAATAAAGGGAAAAATGCAATTTGCCTTCCTAATTGCTTGCTGCACCTGCATGTTAGCTTTCTGTGTTCCTGTACAAGTACACACAAGTTTCTTTGGACATCAACTTTTACAAGTTCTTCACCTTTTAAGATATATCTTTATGTTCTATTTTTATGACCAAAGTGAATACCTTCACACTTCCCTATATTATAATCCATCTGCCATCTTATTACCCATTCACATGACCTGTCTATATCTCTTTGCAGCCTCCCTCTCTGTTTCTTCCCTACAGCTCACCGTTCCACCATGTTTAGTGTCATCAGCAAATGTGGATACATTACTCTCTGTCTTTTCACCTATTTCATTAATAAAGATTGTAAATCGCTGAGGCCCCAGCATGGATCCTTGCGGCACTCCACTATTCATGGCTGCCAACTTGAAAACACCCCATTTATGCCCACTCTCTGTTTTCTATCTATTGACCAATCCTTTATCCATACTAACATATTACCCCGAACTCCATGAGTACTTACTTTGCCTTTTAACCTTTGGCGCGGCACTTCATCAAATGCCTTTTGGAAATCCAGGTACACCACATCTACTGGTTCTCCTTTATCTACTGTACTAGTTTTATCCTCAAAAAGCTCCGATAAATTTGTCAAGCAGGATTTCCCTTTAGTAAAACCATATTGACTTGCTCTAATCATACTATGCATTTCTAACTGCATTTTTAAAACTTCCTTAAGAATAGATTCTAGCATTTTCCCAACAACTGATGTTAGGCTAACTGGTCTGTTGTTCACTGTTTTCTCTCTCCCTCCTTTCTTGGGAAGCAGTGTAACATTTACCAACTTTCAATCTCATGGGACTATACCTGAATGTAAGGAATTTTGGAAGATGATAGCTAACACATTCACTATTTCTGCAGCTATCTCTTTTAGAATCCGAGGGTGTAGGCAATCAGGTTCTGGGGATTTGTCAGATTTTAGTTCCTTAAGTTTCTCCAATACTTTATCTCACTGATATTAATTTCCCTAATTTCCTCAATCTTTTTAGCCCCTAGGTTAACGTATATTTCTGGTATGGAACTTATGTCTTCTACTGTGAAGACAGACTCAAAATACTTGTTCAATGCATCCGCCATTTCCTCATTCCCCATGATAATTTCTTCTGTCTCTGCTTCTAAGGGGCCAATATTTACTTTAGCTACTCTCTTCCTTTTTATATACTTATATATCTTACCATCTGTTTTTATATTTCTGGCTATATTACTCTCATTCTGTTTTTTTTTTCCTTTTTATCAACTTTTTGGTAGCCCTTTACTGGTTTTCTAAAAAACACTTCTAATCCTCAGACTTGCTACTGGTTTTTGTAACATTGTAAGCCTCTTCTTTAATCTAATACTATCCTTAACCTCCTGAGGGAGACACGGAAGAGTCTTTCTGGCTGAGATTTTGTTCTTCAATAGAATGTATTTTTGTTGAACATTTTTAATTGTTTCTTTAAATGTTTCCCACTGATCATTTACCTCCATGATGTTCAGTTTATTTACCCAATTAACCTTAGCCAGTTCTCTTCTCCTATCTATACAATTGGCTTTGTTTAAGTTTAAGATTTTTGTTTGTGATTCAAACATGTCACTTTCAAATTTAACATGGATCTCAATGGTGTTATGGTTACTATTTCCCAGTGGATCTTTTACCATGATATGACCAATTAATCCAGCTTCATTATACAATATTAGATCTAAGAAAACTTTACCCCTAGTCGGTTCCACTACATACTGCTCCAATAAACTGTCATGAAAGCATTCTACAGACTCATCTTCTAGACCATACTTGCCAATTTGATTGTTCCAGTCTGTATGAAGATTAAAGTCCCCCACAATTATTACATTTCCTTTGTTACAGGCTCCAATAATTTCTTTTTTAATGTTCTGCCAAATAGTATAACTACTGTCAGGGAACCTCTAAACTACTTCCACTAGTGTTTTAAGACTCTTGCTATTCCTAATTTCCATCCATACTGATTCTACTTCATGATCATCTTCAAGGGCCAGATCCTTATTCATTAATGTCCTTATGTCATCCTTTACTATCAGGGCTATCCCTCCTCCTTTGCCATTCTGTCAGTCTTTCCAAAATATTGTGTACCCTGGAATATTTATTTCCCAACCTTGATCACCTTGTAGCCGTGTTTCTGTAATGGTGATTAGATATAAATAATTTACCTCTATTTGTGCCACTAATTCATCTATCTTATTGTAGATGCTTTGTGTGTTCAGATAAAAAACCTTTCATTTCACTTTTTTACTTCTATTCCCTGCTATAACCTTATTCGCTAATGTACATTTTTTGTTAAAATCTCTGTCCCTTCCTGTCCCACTCTTGTATTTCCCCACATCACTACACGGTTCCAATACCTTCACCTTTCTCTTTGGGTTTCTAAGTCTCCCTTCATCCAAACCCTCCCCCCACTCTGTAATACAAGCTTGCTTCTAGCTTATTCCTGAATAACAATTTAAGGCAGTTTGTAAGCCATCCCATAGTGACTGTATAAAATTCCAGTTCATTCGCATCATATACAACTTGCCTCAAACAAAATAAACAACACCCTTTACTTCAGCTCATCCAAACTCTGCTTTCTTTATCCTATCCCATATTAAGGGCAGAATTTAATGCCCTCCCTCGTGGAAAGTTTCATGGCGGTGAGGGAATTTAATTGGGTAGGAGGGTGACCAGTGGGTACCCAGCCATTTCCCATCTCTACCCCAATTAAGTCCATGGCGGGAAGGCTCGTGGATGGCCTTTCAATCCTGCTGCCAATTGATGCCTTTAAGTAGGCAATTAATGCCCACTTAAGGGCCTCATTCCGCCTCCGCTAGTATTAACCCAGCGGCGGGCTGGGCAGTTGCATTGCAGGGAGCACAACAAGCAAAGCCATTGCTTGCAGGCTTCTAGGAGTGTGGTGTGTCCCTCATTCAAAGCCACTGAGTGCTTGATTGAAGGACCTGGCATCAGGAAGGGGGAGTCTGCTAAAGCCAACCCTCTGCCCTTGCTGCTGACCACCCTCCCCACCTACCCTGCGACCGCCACCCCATGACCCCCCATCCCACCATTACTCAGCTGTGCCTGGTTCATTACAATCAAAGGCCTGTGGTGGCTGTTCTTCGAGCATTAGCCACTGATTTCCCAGTAGCACTGCCGCCCAATGGAGCTCCCAACCTCTGACTGGCCACAGCTGTCAATGAGCAAGGGCAGAATTTTTTGTCCCGCGGGCGGGCGCATGCCCGACCTGAACGGGAAACGGGAGTGAAATAGTGCACAATGACATCAGGCAAGCATCCCAACGTCATTGCGCACTCTCACGATCTTTCGGTCGGCTGGCGCGCACAAAGAGACGGCAGCGCGCCCGCCGACAATCAAGAGGCCTACTAAGGCCCTTAAGTCATTAATTAAGTTGCATTTTTCACTGCCCAATCAGCCACTCGGTTGGCATCCAGGCGAATAGGCCAGGCGGCCTTTGCATTTTTAACCTAACCTCATCCACGGGTGGGATGAGGTTTCCAACGGTTGCTAAAAAAAAAAATTAAAAATTTTTAACATCCTTTTTCACATGTCCCTCTTCATGTGACTGAGTTACATGTGGGGACATGTTTATATCATATGTAAAATGTTTATTTTTCATTTTAAAATCCTTCAGCTCCCTGAGGCAGCTCTGTGCATTCAGACAGCTGTCAGTGCGCGCTCCCCCATGCATGCACAGACTTCAGCGCTTGCGCTCCTCACGCCTCCATCCCGGCAGTGCTGAGGCTCTTAGTGCACCTTTCACGCTGGCTGGCCATTAATTGGCTAGCCAGCATGAAATCGCATTTGCAGCCCGATCACGGGTGGCGGTCGGTCTTGTGGCCCTTCCCGGGCCCGCCCACCACACCCGCCCGACGAGGGGGAAATCCTCCCCCAAGACTTCTGGGGTCCTTCATCCTGGGAAAGGACCACTGCTGTCCAGTTAAGTGCCTGAGTGGCACATGATGCAGCGAGCCTTTCTGAAAATCGAGGCGCTTGCCAGTTCTCCAGCTGGCAGCTTCAATTAAATCCAGCCTTGGTGAGTTTGGTAGCTGGGAGGCATTTAATCATGTGGGATGGTGGTAGGTGGGGACCATGACCCAGAATCAGGAAAGGGGCCTGCTAAGAGCCCCGAACCCCTGCCAATGCTGCCAAACATCTCCCCCTCCCTCCCCCACGACCCCTTTCCCGCCTTCATTCACCTGTGGCCTCAGATACACTGTCGATACTCCACCTTAGGTGAGTGTCGTACCAGCAGCAGCCATCACCTCCCCAGAAGCTCTGCCATTCAATAGAGTTGCTATCCTCTGATTGGCCGACAGCTCCCGGTGGGTGGGACTTCTGCCGTTGATCCAGGGAAGGACTGTTGTTGCCCTGTCAAGTGCCTGACTAGTACAGCAGGCCTTCCTTAAAAGAGGCGATACGGGGGTTCTTGCTGGTTCTCCAGTCAGCAGCCGAGACCACCAGCACCTCCACAAGATCCGCTCTATAAGTCCCATTTGCCCATTGTTCCTGTTCCACCTCTATGAAGCACTTTAGAGCATTTTTAATTGTTAATGGTGCTATCTAAATGCAAATTATTAATGTTGTTATCATTGTTAATGCCAGGATACCCAACCATTTTGCTTCTGAGACCACACTCGATTTTTTTAAGTGCACATATAGACTGGGATTTAACATGGAAGCGTCATTCCTGCCCATCAGTGGGAAAGTTGGGGCAAGCCAACATCTGCTGCCCTGGAAGCTACGACTCTGTTTTAGATGTTTCAGGCAATTAATGAGGTCATGACCTCCGCAACCCCACTCCCCACCCCCACCCCCAACCCCAAGCATTATGTACCACCTCCAAGAGCTGCCAACCAATCAAAGGGTGGCAGCTCTTCAGTGCCAACAATGCCAGTGGCCAGTGCTGAGGCTGCAGCAGGCCATGGACTAGGAGCATCGCTGGAGGCCTGGAAGAGAGGTGAGTAGGCAGACTCACTGGGACCAGTCAGGCAGGTCCTGGAAAAGGGGGTGGAGGGGGTTGGGTCAAGCACAAGGGTAGGGTCCAGCGGGGTCAGCCCTTGCTGTTGGGGGGCCCATGATGAGGCTGGGTTCCCGATCAAAATGGACCATACTCTCCCCCCCGAGTCCACAGACAGGCCATCATGATATACCTAAAGGCCTCACTACATGGTGTGGTCCACCACCCCACTACACCACAACACCCCCACCCTCCACCCCACCACACACACCTCGTCGCTGATAAAATGCCGGCAGTAGCGGCATAAACCCTTTTAAGTAGTACTCCCTGGAATCGTAAAACTACGGCTTTTGTATAAATATGGATTTGGACACAATTCTAATCTGTATGTTAGCAGACAGTAATTCAATTGCAATTTTCCCACAGTTGTAAATTCACTCATGGAATTACAAAATCATAATAGACACATAAAATATCTGCATTAATGATTTAATTTAATACAATTCAGTTGCATAGCACTTGTAAAATGCCCTGTCTTGATCAGTGTTTTTCTACTCACTTAGTCATGCATATACTGACTCCGAAGACATGTAAAAGCATCTCCAAATTTTGGGCTTTTGTTCAATGGCTGTATCATCTAGCACAGGCTTTTCCCTTGCCAGTGCCACTTTACAACCAACATAAAAGTAAAACTTGCAATCGAGGACAAGATTCATTAAGCGTCCTACCCTTCCCACCCTCCAGTATTTCCATTCACGCACCACATCTAAATCACTGCTGTCTGTATTCTGCTCCACATCATTTGCCCATTGACTCTGTTCTCACTAACGATTCCTAACGCCCACTGCCACTGTCTCATGCACGGATCAGCTTCATTGTTTTTTATCTCCACATTTCCATGAAAAGCTGTGCAAAAACAGAGAGACCCTGAACTTGATTCACTCATTGGATGGCATCCGTTGCTAGACAAGGTACCTGAGCCAGTGATTGTGATTCTGATTGTTCTATTATCTCATCAAACTTTTTTTTATTTTTGGCACAGTAGCGGGAACCTTCTCACAGACCCCTAGTCACCAAGTCTTATGTCACATCCTATAATATGCTGCTCTGGTACAGAAATGTATGGTTCCCTAACACGATAAAAATTTGACCGTTTTTTGTTTTACATCATTAACTTTTGTCATGTATTAAGCATCATGCTGTATTTTTTTATTTCATCACCACATTCAGCCATTTATAAAGAAATGTATATCACTGAATGAGGTGGCAAATGCCATGAGGTACACAGTATTTGAAGTAAAGCTTGTAAGAAAAATAAGATTTATATTTTTTTAAAGCTATCTCCTGTTTGCTTATCAACTTTTTTGGGATACTGCTGCAATAACTTCTAAGAAAGCTAATGGCAATATCACCAAGAAAAACACTTTCACCTCTTTTAATATAAAAAATCAAACTATCCATGTGATTATTGAAAATTGGCCATAACAAAATAATTTAATCAGCTACAAACTAGTTAGCTCTCAAAAGGGGTCATTATTCCAAAGATATAGCACCAAATTTTGCAAGCAGCGGTGAATTAAATGAGCTAACCTGCCCACAGTCTTTCTGTAAGGTTTTGCACTGGGATTTACGGTGATTAGAAAGTCATTTTGTGCAGAGCCCCAGAGGATCTGAGTTCTTTGTGAATAGGCCAATCAACTGTGCATATCCTTAATCAATCAGGTTGAAGAATCATTACCAAACAATGAACCAGGAAGTGAAGTTAAAATATTTTATTCAATGCCACATCATGGCACAGTAAGTGTAATACAGTAATGAGAAGTAAAAAAAGGATGGCATTAAGGAAGAGATAAAGGAGACAAGAAGAAGTTAAAAAATAAACTATTTACATTTTTTAAAAATCACAAGCTCTAAAACCTGAAGGAATCAGACTACACACATGTACAAGTTAATTTTCAGTATGTGCAAAGTTATTTGACAGTAATTAAAACTTATACTGTTTAAAATTTATCTATATTGGAATGAACAAGTCCTAACTTTTTTTTTGGTGCCTTTTTGTCCAACTATTGTCAGTATATTAAACCACACTGATGTTTAAAGTGTTTCTCTGCTTCCTCAAGAGGCTTTAAATAACAGGCAGCAGAACATTCAGGAGCTGTGTTACTTCAAACTAGCCTAATCATTTAATGTACTAGCAGCTCCAACACATTCTCTGGCACCAAGTCCTAAGCACAGATTCTAAAATTTTTCTGTGCAGATCTCAAAGACCTCACCCAGCCAATATGGACGCAATAGGAAAGATTGCTGGGATCGACAAGAGTAAGCCTGTTGGCTTCTTGAAGGAAATACAAAACTAATTTGGCATTAATTCCTTGAGTCTTTAACTTCTTGGAAGGCTGAAGAGATATCCCCCATATTTCTCCAGAAATCAATAGGGTCCAATGCCATGATGACTGTGAATTTCATGAGAATACTTTGTGCCAGTTCATATACCTTCCAAAATTGCCAATCCTCCAAGATTAAGTTTGAAGTTGCACCATATGAGCTAATGGAACTGTATTTTAACAATCTATCAATCCAAAAGATTTATGCAATATGCCAGCAACAAAACTTCTCATACTGCTAATCCTGCTATCGAATTATTTCCTAGGCAGTTTGTCTGTGGAAATCTTGATGCAGCATTAGTCATCACTTGCTGAATCAGCTTCAGGCTTTAGGTAATGAGAATTAAGTTACAATTCTAGTATCCAGTAAAACGTTCCTACTGTATCAGGATCAATTCTGTGAGACATCTATCCTTGTCGATCAAGTCTCTTAGTGCATAATATAACTATGGAATTCAAAATTTTAAAAACTGTAGCAAAAAACAAAATTGTACTCTCTACTCTTTATTATTTTGTGCACTTAAACTGATAGCATTGGAATCATGATAGTATATATTAGTAGTACATATATTTCCAGTTTAATCCAACAATATCGTGTTGATTCTTTACTTGATAGTTTCCTGGGTATATTTAGAAGTAAATATGAATAGCTGCAGGTTCATGTTTCCAAAGATGGCAAATAAAAACTTATCTCCTCACTATTTAGATTCTTTCTATTGGGGCAGTTGGAGGCTGATCTAACCACATTTAAATCATTTAAATATACTTTCAATTGAGATGCCTTCAAATCCTTCAGTCATGTCCACTGCCATGCTTAAGGTGGGCAACTGTCTATTCTGTGCAACTTCTCATAACCATAGTGGTAGTGGTAAGGGACTTTAATTAGCCTAATATAGATTGAGAACCAAAACAAATTAAAGATCAAGGATAGTGAAGAGTTCTTAAAATGGGTACTAGAATACTTTCACAGTCAGTATATTTCTAGTACAATGAGGAAGCAGGACTGGATCTAATTCTGGGGATTGAAATAGGGCAAGTGGATTATGTTTTAGTGTGAGATCATCTAAGTAAAAATAATCATAGCATAATTAGCATTAAAGCAGTTATGGAAGAAAAAAACAAAAATTAACAATAAAAATACTCAGCGAGAAAAGAGCCAATGTCAAGGGGGAAAATTTTATGAGCAGGTTTACAGGCAGGGATCCCGTAAAATTCCATGGGTGCCTGTCTGCACACCTGACCCGACCTGACTGCGAGTTAACGTGTGGCAGGCAAGTCCTCTGGTCAAGCAAAGCCATTAATTGGCCAATTAATGGCCACTTGAGGATCACTTTCACCTGGTTGTAATTTTCTGTACAGGGGAAGGAGGTCAGCGATGAGCAGGAAGCCTGGCAGGTAAGCCTGCTTGGGCCTCAAGCGGGATAGGAGGGGGTACTTCCTTCATGGATTCTTTTTCCAATTGGAGAGCCCCCCAATGTCTGTCCCCCACAGGTGTCCCGTTAGCTCCAGCCTGTGCACCTCGACCCCCACCCACATTGTACCTTCCCTCTCACGGCCTCCTATCCTGGCCTCACTGAGAATCTTCCCCCAACTTACCTGTCATCTGGCTCTTGGCTCTTATTCATTGGGGACTGGGTGCAGCCCCAACAGTGGCCACTGCTGCTGAGACCAGAGAGCTACAAGCACAGATTGGGGATGGGGCTTCCTCTTTAGGGTGTTAAATGGCTGCAAGTCAGTTCGCCAGAGCAGGAATGAGCTGTATGGCAGCTTTTTTGTCATGTTACGATTATTGGTCAGACTCCGGGTTGTGGGAGAGATCGGTTATGGACCAATAATGTTTTATTTGAAGTAGACGAAGTTTGAGATTCATGATGCTTACTAAGTGAATAAAACCAGAAGATTCCATGGATTTTGAATGAACAAAAATAAACTTGACTCTACAAGTTCAGAAAGATAAAACAATTTACAATATCCATCTTATACTCTAACATTCAGGGTAAGTGTGAGGTACATGTCAATTAACAGGGAAACTGTGGTCAAACACACCACACTACGGAATAAGTGCCAAATGCAACCAACCCAATTCCATGGATTTCTCAAAAACTCAACCAGACATTTGTCACATGGTGAGCCAACCAATCTCACTGAAACTTTGTCTTTCTCACAAGGGTTTCCAATCTTCATTTTCGAAGAACTTGCCTTGGAACTCTGTCCAAAAGTTACTCCAACTCGGACAGCTTCAATGATGGCCCACCTTGAAGGGTTTCAATCTCGCCTACCAAGACTGTGTTCCCCTGGATTTCCAAGTACACCCAAGCATCAACCTACAACAACAATTTCAGATCTTCGGCTGTGCCAAGCAGAACACCACTGCTCCAAAGGGATACTTCTGCCCCAGTGGCCCAAAGAACGGTGTCACCAGCCTTTGGCTGCCTTCGTGGATCTTCTGGGCTTCTCTCAAGTCCACTTCTCTTAAAGCCTGACACCCATAGTTCTTTCTTTAATTGGGGACTGTTTATCCTTTTCTTAACTCAACTGGGACCTGGTTCTGTCCCCTGTCTCGTGTCCCTTACCTCTGATTTCTGGCTGACTAAAAACTGACTCTCCAAGAAGTGCTGTTCACTGACCCTTGAACTGATATAGCGACCTATCACAACACTCCAAGAGGGTCCCACTCTTTTTACTAGGCAGAAACAAATGTAACAAGTAGTGGAACATCCTGTGCCTTAAATGTTACAATCTCCACACACCACAAGCTTACATGGCACACAGAGACACAAAATGAATGGATTTCATAACAGGCAGTAGCATGGGAAATCCAGCCACTCATGAAATCTTGCCCATTGATTTATGGAGGGATATAGCATAAGTAGAATAGAAACAATGGTCAGGGAAACAGTAAATAAGCAATAGCAGACCTTCAAGACAGGAATAGTTTGGGGACAAACCAAGCATATTCCCATATGGAGGAAAGATGGGTTACCAAAGCCGGAGCTCCCTAGATGACAAAGAAGATAGAGGTTAATTTAAAACAGGTTAGAAGAAAGGTTTATACAAATGTCAGATACAGAATATAATCAAAAAATAGGTAAAATACAGTGAATGCAGAGGGAATTCGATAAAGGATATAAGAAGGTCAAAGAGAGTATGAGAAAAGGTCATTATATAACATTAAAGGGAACTCAAAAATATTTCATAAATATATATAAAGTAAAAAGATAGTTAAAGTAATGGTGGACCACTGACGGAAAAAAAAGAAATCTTGTTGAGGTAAAGGGCATGTATGAGGTACCAAATGCTGTACTTTGTATCTGTCTTCACAAAAGAAGAGGATGAAGTTGATGGCACAGTAGAGGAGGGGGGAGTTGGGATGTTGGGTAGAATAAAAATAGATAACAAAGAGGGGCTACATGGGTGAGCATCACTCAAATTTAACAAATTATCTGGTCCAGATCGGATGCATCCTAACTTGCTGATAGAAGCTAGGTTGGAGATAGCAGAAGCTCTGATCGTAATCTTTCAATCCTCATTGCATATGGGAGTGGTGGAAGAGAATTGGAGGATTGTAAATGTTACACCCAGTGTAAAAACAAGGAGTGAGATGAACGTGCTAACTACAGGAAAATTATTCTAATGGCAATGGTGGGAAAACAACTAGAAATTACTGTCCAGGAAAATATTCATTCTCACTTGGGAAAGCTTGAGTTAATAAGGGAGATCCTGAGGGGTCTAGATGGATTTGATATGAAGAGGATGTTTCCTCTTGTGGGAGAATCTAGTACTAGGGGCCACTATTTAAAAACAAGGGGTCACCCACTTAGGGCAGAGATGACGAGAATATTTTTCTCTCAGAAAGTTGTGAGTCTTTGGGACTGTCTTCCTCAAAAGGCAGTGGAAGCAGAGTCTTTGAATATTTTTAAGGCGGAGGTAAATAGATTCTTGATAAGCAAGGGGGTGAAAGGTTATTGGGGGTAGGTGCAAATGTGAAGTTGAGGTTACAATCAGATCAACCATATTGATCGTATTCAATGGTGGGGTAGACTTGAACGGCCGAGCGGCCTACTCATGCTCCTAATTTGTATGCTCATATGTTCGTATGTCCGAATAGTCAGCCTGGATTTGTTAAAGGCAAATAGTGCCTGACCAACCTGATTGAGTACTTTGATAAAGTAATAGAGATGGTTGATGAAGGAGGTGCAGCAAATATTGTAGATATGCATTTTCAAAAGGAATGTGATAAAGTATTACAGAAAAAAGCATTGGGAAAATTAGAAACACCTGGTATTAAATGGATGGTGGTAACTTGAGTCAGTAATCACCTAAGGGATGGAGGCAGGGTGTGGTGGTGAACAGTTGTTTTCTGATTGGATATGAAGTGGATTTCCACAGGGTGTTATGACCTTTGTTTTTCTTGTTATATATAAATAATACTATCCAGCTTCAGATTTCATTATAGCCTTGTTTCCAACACAGACAAATGAGCTGAATTCTAGAAGTGAAGTGAAATCAGACAGTATTTGATCAAGTGTAGCATCATGCCACATGCAGTAAGGCCTAGACAACATTCAGGCTTGGGCTGATTAGTGGCAAGTAATATTCATGCTACACAAGTTCTAGGCAATGACCATCTCAAGATAGAATATAATGACCTCCCCTTGACCTTCAGTGACATTATTGCTAATGAATTACCCACCATAAACATCCTGGGGAATACCATTGACCAGAAACTTGACTAGACCAGCCATAGAAAAACTGTAGCTACAAGAATTTGTCAATGGCTGGGTATTCTGCAGTGAGTAACTCACTCCCTGATACACTAAAGCCTTTTCACCATCTGCAAGGCACAAGTCAGGAGTGTGATAGAATATTCTCTATTTGCCTAGATGAGTGTAGCTCTAACAACATTTAAGAAGTTCAACTTCTTGGCGACTATCTAATCTTGATGGCCTCTAGTCATGCTCTTCGCCACAAAAGGAAACATTCTCTTTGCATTGTCAGGAGGCTATGCCTTTTTATTTTTGAAAATATAATTTTTCAACTTTTAATTAACTTGAAATTTTGCAATTTGAAATAAGACAGAACAAACTACCCAAAAATGCAAGGCTACCTTCCAAGGAGAAGGTGAAAGACAAACAAACCACCCTCAGGGGAGAAAGACATTTCCTATAATTCAGAAATTCATTGAAACTTATGTCTAAGGAAGAGACATTAAAATGAAATGTGCTGGATATTGAAACAATGGCTGCCACAGAAAGACCCACCCCAAAACCCTTTGGAAATACACTGTGGCCGAAGCATTTGAGGCCAAGGTGCAATCACTGCAGAGAGATTACTTGAAAGTTTTCAGCAGGGGAAACAGGCTGAAAGCTAGTCTCTCTCTCTCTCTCCCCCTCTCTCTCTCTCTCTCTCTCTCTCTCGCTCTCTCTCTCTTTTGGAACAAGTGTATTACCCAGTTCGGAAGCCAACTTTACTAGAAATCTACTAGAGAACTGAGATCTCATAATACTTACAACATCTTCTACATCTGACTGCATCCATGAAACCAGCTAATCCAAATCAGCTGTAATGTTTAAAAATACACACCTCCTGCTCAATCAAAGGACATCTAACCATATGTTCTTTTAACCATTTGTTTACTGGACTCTAGCTTCTCTTATTTCTGATACCTGTGTGGATTGTCGTATTTTTATTATTTCTTTCTCTCGGGTTTAGTGGTTAATAAATTTGCCCTTTCTTTGACTCAAGATTGTTTGATTTGCTCTTTTTTGCTCACTGCTTAAACAGTTAAATACTTTTGGATTCAGAAAAGGCATATGCTCATGAAAAATAAACTAATCCTTTGTTGTGACCAACTGAGGAGGTTGAATAGAAGGAAGCCAGTTCACCTCTTCTCACTTGGTCATAACAAAATCCATTCTAGCAAAAGCTTCATAATTTTATCTCTCCTCAGTCTTATTTTTTCAAGAGATAAGACACCCAGCATATCAATCCTTTCCTGATATGTACACCCACACATTTCTGGTGTCATCCTCGTAAATCTTCTCTGCACCCTCTCCAAAGCCTCTATTTCATTTTATAAAATAGCAATCAAAACTGCACATACTACTCTAAGTGTGGCCTAACCAAGATTTGATACAGGTTTAGCATTAATTTTCAATTCCGAGGCACTGAATACAGAAACAAGGAAGTCATGCTAAACTTTTACAAATCTCTAGTTAGGTCTTAGCTGGAGTAATATGAACAATTCTGGAGACCACACTTTAGGAAAGATCTCAAGGCTTTGGAGAAGGAACAATGGATGGTTACCCCAGAATGAGGGGCATCAATTATGTAGAGATTGGGAAAGCTGTGATTGTTCTTCTTAGATAAGAGAAGGTAAGGAAAAACCGAATCAAGGTGTTCAAAACAATATAGGGTTTTTATAGAGCAAATGGGGAGAAAATATTTCCTGTAACAGGTCTGTCAGTAGCCAAACACCATTGATCTTGAAATAATTGACAAATAAACTAGAGGGGAAATGAGGATACATTTTTTTTTACACCAAGCGTTGTTAAGATCTAGAATGCACCACCTGAAAGGGTGGTGGAATCACATTCCATAAGGACTTTCAAAGTACATTGGACATGTGTCAAGAAGATATAATAATTCTCATAATGTTATTGGAATTTATTGTAAAATAGAGTAATAGTGGGATGTGTCTATGTGTCTATATGTGTGTGTGTGTGTGTATGTGTATGTGTGTGTAAGAGATTTAATGGAATTAGAGCCAGCTAGTCTGGGTGTTTTGATCTAAGAAGAGAGGTTAAGCTTGAAATGTTAATTTGATAAACATGGGGAAGTTTAGAAACATAGGGCAGGATATTTAGGTCAGCAAGCGGAGGGCAGGGCCTGCTCGCTGACATGTTAAATGACGCGGAATGACTTCGGGCGGAACTCCCAACGTCACCCCGCTTCATTTCAATTTTCAGGTCGGCGGGGGCGCAACCAAATCAGCTGTGCGCCCGCCGACCTGTCAACGGCCTATTCAGGCCATTGACAAAGTCATTAACCTCATTAATGGACCTGCCTGTCCAACCTTAGGGTTGGCGGACAGGCCGGGAGCCCAGGCAGGCTTCAGAGAAAGCATGAAGCCTCATCCACGGGCGGGATGAAGTTTCATGAGGGTTTTTAAAAATTTAATAAATGTTTGATTTAAAGTGATAGACAAGCCGCAACTCATGTGACAGTGTCACATGAGGGTCAGGTCAGGGAAGTTTTGTTTTTGTACCTTTACCACTTTTACATTTGGAGCCAATCTCCCTGAGGCAGCACTCAGCCTCAGGGAGATGATTGTGTCTTTTTCACGCATGCGCAAAAGAGCGCACTCTCAGCTGAGGGAACCCCCCCCCGCCAGCCCGCACAAGGTGCGCATAGCACTTCCTGGCGGACGTCACGCTGGGTGGGCCTTATTTGGCCCGCCCATGTAAAATGGCGGTGCGCCCCCAATCAGGGGCGCCGATCAGAGGTGCCCGCTCCTGCACTTCCCCCCAACGGGGGTAAAATTCTTACCATAGGTGTCAAGGGAACATTTGCATTTTGAAATAAACCAGACTAGATCATTTTCAAAGGAGGGGCGAAATGTGTCACCTAGCCAGGTGAAGTTTAGAGATGGTGTGTTTATTTTTCCCAAAGATTACTGATAAAACTTAGTGCTATGAGAGGGTTTTATTATCAGGGAGATATAGTCCAAAGACATAGTGAAACAATGGATATTTGCATTCAAAGAGAAAGGCATGTATAAAGAAGGACCAAGGGCTGTGTGTAAGGTAAGGCATTTTTAGGATCTTACAGGTGTATGAAGAAGCCTTCAGCATCTATGCCTCAAGCTGCTGTCTTCAAAGGACTGAAGTTAAGAAAACTCACTTGGAAGTCGACTTGTTCAGGGTATCATGTTTCTTTGCCTGGGTCTTTTCCAATCTATGTGTCTTATTGCCGCCTTAATGAATGTGTAACTGGGAGTTACATTGATTAGGGGATTTAGAAATTATCATAGTAGTAATTTGTAGATCTATGTATGTATTTAAAGTAATTTATTCGATTAATAAATGTTTAATCTAGCTTTGTAAAACCCTATAAGACTTGGTGGTCTTATTACTACTGAATTCAGGGCACGCATCTCAAAATTTATACAAATTTCAAAACCAGTTGTTTCAAATTTCCCTTTGGGATTTGAATAACTCAGCATTTACCATCGGCTGTAAAATAACAACATGTATTTGAAGAGGACTAATTTGCAGTGTCATGGGGAAAATCTGGGTTGAACTAAGCACAAAGAGCACAATGGGCTGAATAGCCTCTTTCTCCGCTGTAAGATTCTATGATTCTAATTTATAAATCAATTATAAAGACAGAATTTACAATGTATTAAATGCATCAGGTATTTTAAGCAATTCAATAAGCTCTTTGCACCTCGTTAAAATGCAATTACCTTAATTACTTAATCTTCCCTATTTACCATTTTAAAAGCTCTGCTGATTTCACGCAAATTGAAGTGTATTCAATGTCTTGCAGCTTGTACTGCTACTTACCTGGTATGTTGGGCGCTAAGTGCCTCAGTAGTGCAGTGTAGTAAGACATCGTCACTGTATCATGATGAAATAGTGGCTGAGTGACAGGATCACACGCATTTATTCATTGTAGGAGCTTGAGTTCTATTATCCTTATTCCCTTTTTTCAACGTTGATGAATTCTACATGAACAATGCAAAAATGAAAAATTGTGTCATGATGCAGTCTTGAGCCAGATATTCGAGCACCACTGAAACTGTCTTTATCCTGCACTTCTTGGTTTTACTGTAAGTGATGAGGTCATTAAGTTAAAGGTCCTTTAAACATCAAATATTTTTTTCTACAAGGTCAATCATTCTCATTTTGTGTGCCATCCCCTTATCTAAGAAAAGATATACTGGCATTGGAGGCAGTCCAGAGAAGGTTCACTAAGTTGATTCCGGGTATGGAGGGATTTTCTTATGAGGAGAGGTTGAGTAGGTTGGGCCTGTACTCACTGGAGTTTAGAAGAATGAGAGTCGACCTTATTGAAACATGTAAGATTCTTAGGGGGCTTGACAGGGTAGATGCTGAGAGGTTGTTTCCACTTGCTCTAAGAGTAAGTGGTCGCCCATTTAAGACAGAGATGACTCTCTTCTCTCAGAGGGTAGTGAATCTGTGATTCTATACCACAGAAGGTTGTAGAGGCTGGGTCGTTATGTATATTCAAGGCTGAGATAGACAGATTTTTAATCAGTAAGGGAATCAAGGGTTATGGGAAAAAGCAGGAAAGTGGAGTTAAGGGTTATTAGGTCAACCATGATCTCATTGAATGGCGGAGCAGTCTCGATGGGCCAAATGGCCTACTTCTGCTCCATCTTATGATCAGTGTCACTCTTGTGATCTCAATAAGAATTTTACCAGTTGTAAGAACACGCGTTTAGAACTCAAACCTGAAATAGTTGAGAAAAAGATAGTTGATTCTGTTTCAATAGGAGACTTACTTCAAATCTTGAAACTGACACAGTTAATTCTGAACTATTGTAAATGCGCCAGTAATTGTGAGTCGATCAGTAATTGCTGATATTTGTAGTCATACAGAGATTTTAATTCCTTTGTGTACACTGATTGCATTAAGTGAGAGTTGGGGAAATTCCATTACTATATTTCAGGATTGTACTAAGAGTGGATGTGTGTTAGAAGACTGGAGTGTGACCGATGCAATATGAATTTTCAATAAGAGGAACAAAACAAATCCCGGTAACTACAAAGCAATTAATTTAAAATCTGTGGAAAACTTAGGAAAATTTAATTAAGGATGATAATGCTAAATATCTAGATGAAAAGAAAATAATAAACAGGAGTCGACAAGGATTTCAAAAGAAAAGATTATGCATGACAAAACTCAGAGTTCTTTGAGGAGGGGACAGATATGGCTGACATAGGAAAGGGTGCAGATATTCTTTGTATAGATTTTTGGAAAGTCTTTGATAAGCTACCAGGCAGGAGACAAAAGGAGAAGAATAAACGGGACATATGGGTTAGGGAGATGGTGCCAAACTGGATTAAAATCGCAGCATGGAGTGAGAGTAAGGTAAAAGTGGGTTTTCAGAGTGTCTTGGAGTGGGTGGTGGTGACCCACCTCTGTTCATATATACATCAATGATTTGGAATTAAAGCTAGAGGAAGTCCAAATTTGGAGATGATACCAAAATAGTAGATATGATAAATATTCTGAGGATCAAAGTAAACTGTAAGGGGTGTAAAGACTGACGGCAGGATTTTCCACACCTGCCCGCCGGTGTGATCTTCCGGTAAAGCTGCAAGTCAATGGACTTCTGGCTGGGGCATCGCCTTGCCCATGGCAGGACCCGCCCGTGACAGGGCCAGAAAATCCTGGCCTGAGTGGGGAACAATGGGTGGAATTTTTTCATTATTGCGCTAAGTCCTACTCGTCGATGAAAATGGCTGGTTTTCACGCCATATCTTCCCGAGCCCGCCCCATTTATATATTCACTCCCATGAAACAAACCGTTTCCATGGTGGGCGTGCTTTCATTTGCCCACTCACCATTACCTCACTGTTGCATCACACTAGCCACCATCTTTAAAAGGCAGCTGCCAGAAAGGCGCTCATCGTCACCAGCTCACCACCGCTGCCTGGGAGATATGGCCGGCAAAGGCAAAAAGACTGCAGCCCCCTGCTTCAGCGATGGGTCCCTCAAGCACTGGATGCCATGGAGGCCTGTCAGGATGTGCTCTACCCCGTCTCTGGCCGCAGGATTGGGGTAGCAATGTCACCAAGCCAGCTTGGGAGGCGACGGTAGCGGTGGTCAGTGCAAATGCCCTGCAGAGGAGGACAGCCACCCAGCGCCACAAAAGGATGAATGATCTCCTCCGTTCCACCAGGGTAAGTCACTCTTTTCATCGCTCTCAACTCACACATTCACAAACCCATCACACATACACAGGGCCCTCGCTCACTGCTAGTGCAAGGGACATCACCATTCACTCCTTCACACACACTGTTATTGTCCTCATCCTGTCCATGGGACCACTCACCATCTACACAGGCCAGGCAGACCTATCTTCTGGCCTGGCAGGCATCCTGATACACTCTCCCCACCTCTATCCATGCAGGACAAATTGGCTCATAACAGAAGGGAAAGGTTGCAGGAGGGATGCCAGAAATCAAAATTCTGACTGAATTCAAAAACAGAACCATCCAGCTGGCCGGTGATGACCGGGACCAGTCCTGTGCTGACGGTGAGGTCGGCACTGCTCTACCAAGTGAGGATCCTGCAGTGCAACATCCATCAGACAACCATGCCGTGAGTGATGTTTCCTCTTTCACAGGCCACTGCCATGCACTAATCTCCCCTTGCTTTCTGAGGCACATCTGCCAATCAGCCAACAGAGTCCATGACCCAGGGCCTCCAATCAAGCTCCAAAGAAAGATCTGAAGAGAAATCTGAAGGCACCCTCCCTGAAGTCCCATCCCAGCGCTCACCCACACCCTCCACCAGCACAGAGACACACATCTCGGTGGGATCTAGCTTTAGAATAGCCTTGAGATCACAATCTGGTGAGCACATCGCACTGTCTGATCCACAACAGGTAGAGGCAGGGACTTCCCAGGTCCCCAGCACACGGAGGACTGCTGGAGGCCAGAACGTTGCTGAGTCCGAGACATATGACGAGCCTCTGGACTTGGTCATGTCACAGTTGCTGGAGTTGCAAAGGCAAGCTAGTGAACAACAGGAAGGGATGTCCACTGCACTCCTCAGATTGCAAGGTACGATGGAGGAGTCCGTCCACCTTCTGTCTGAGGTGATAGCGCCAGCATTGCAATACACTGAGGTCAGCACTGGCAGGATGACAGCCGCCATGGAGACCTTGATCCAGGACATCACTCCTGCACTGCTGCACAGGCTAAACTCCATTGCTGAAGCCACAGTTGGCCTCCAACAGTGTGTATGCAAGAAGGGTGCTGGGGAGCTTGATCTTATTCCAGTTACCTGTTCTGCTCACAGAGTCAGCCAAGGGCCCTCGGGCACCTATAGGGAGGAGGATCAGCAGGTGCACATTACAGGGCCATCCACCCAGGTGACTCTGGGAGTGACTGGCCCATCTGACTTCTCTCTTCCTGTGATCTCCGCAGATCTATCTCCACAGGCCGAGGAGGGTGCCAATGCCACACAGCAGGACCCTGAAGGCAGGCTGGGGCCTCCAAGTCTCGGCCGTCTAGAGGACGCCCACCAAAGTCATCACAGAGAGGACTTCACGGTCAGCAGGCTGCCTCCACCTCTGCTGTAGATACCCGGGGAGCACCAGGATGTAGCAGCAGGGTTAGGAAAATTAGTTAGAAGTAGTTTCACAGCCTGGCCACGGGTGTTGATCACTGGTACATACTGTTCACTATTGTCAATAAACTCCTAAGAACGTCACCCTGCCTGTTCTGATGAGCAGTGTTCTTGTCACTCAGATGTGAAACCTTTCTGCACAAGATAAAAGCAGGTGTCTCAGTCCAGGGCCTCTTCCCTGTGCTCTGTGCAGCCTTCAGACCACAGTGATGGTCCAGTCTCACACTCCCTGGAAACATTACTGATGCCTGCACCTCAGCAGTGCTGGTCATTGCAGTCAGAATGTAGTGGGCAAGCGCCACAGAGTTTTCTTATACTCTCTGTGTGCCCTCAGCACATTTAAGGTGGGGCAGGCCCCCATCACACCAGCATCTGCGACCAGTGATGCTGTGCAGCAGCTTCTCAAGGGCTGAGGTGCTGAAGGCAGACACAGCATCAGATGCGTCTAAAGTTTAATGGCTACATCTCTGAGATGACCCTGATCATGGAGTGTAAGTGAGCTGCCCTCAGCCAGACAGGAGTCAGACATTCTCAGGGCTATGTGAAGATCTATGGAGTGTCCTCACTGCATGTTGTTATCATCCTCCTGCGATCGAACAACTATTAGGGCCTCCACTGCATCTCCATGGCAGGAGCATTCTCACAGAGAGTATTGGCGTTGCGATAAGCTAGACGGAGTCAAACGTTCACAACTGCAATGTGAGGATCCACAGGGACACGTCACTGCATGTCGTCATCATCCCCCAAAAATCTGGCAGCTATGAGGGCCTCCCGAGTGCGCCTGCCTCATCTAGCCAGTGCGAGAGCCTCATCCCCGTCGTCATCACCACCGAGGACCCCCTTACCCTCATCCCCGATGGTGCCTCCTCATCAGAGGAAACATGCAGCTCCTCCATCTCTTCCTCAGCCAGCTCCTCACCCCGTTGCAGTGACAGGTTGTAAATGACGTAGCAAATGATGACAATGCGTAACGCCCTCTGCAGCCTGTATTGCAAGGCTCCACCAGACTAGTCCAGGCACGGGAACTGCATCTTCAGCATCTCGATGGTCTGCTGCACCAAGTTGCAAGCTGCTGCATGAGCCTCATTATAGTGCTGCCTTGCTGCAGTACACTGAGTGTAGTGATGAAGACCTGAGCGCCACATGAGTGCAGTCATTCGCACCCTGTACCTGTGGGAATCCCGAGATCAGGGCGAATCCAATGGCCCTTGCACCCGGGCTGTCCCGGGCGAAATACACAAAGTTGTGTGCCATGGAGAAGATGGCATCCATGACATCATGGATGCATTCGTGGGCAGCGGATTGTGAAATCCCACAGAGGTCACCTGTGGAGCCCCAAAAGGAGCCACTGGCATAGAAATTGAGCGCCCTGGTCACTTTCACGGCCACTGGCCGTGGATGCCCTCCATGCCCCCTCGGCACCAAGTCCTGCCGTAAGTGGCAGATGTGAGCCACCAGGTCCCTAGACATGCGCAGTTGTCAGCGACACTGGTTCTCAGTCATCTGCAGGAATGGCAGGCAGCGTCTATAGACCCTGGGTGTTGCTAGGTGCCGACCAGTTAAGGCTTGCTGTCACTCCTGGGCAGCAGGTACGGGAGCCTCTGAGGTTGCTGCTGCTGCCTTTGTGCTGCCAGGAGCCTCAGTCACTCTCTCCTCCATCTTCTACGGACTCTGTAGACCGTCAGGCATACAGCTAGGTCACCAGGATCCATGATCCTGACGTGGTCCTTCTGCAGCATGAAAGAGAGAGAGACGTGGTTATCATGGCTGTACTTAGCACCTTTTCTGGCCCTGTGTGACTGCCCCTTAATGCTTCCCGGAGAGTCCTGGTCATCCCTCGGATGATCAGAGATGAGTCCGCTGCATGGCTGCCCTGTCAACCTGCGACATGGGGGACACTGGTCCAAAGCAGGATGTTGAGATTGCAAGGGGCTGTAAGCGCCTCCAGCAGTGACTGCTACATAGCCAGCGTTGGTGAGGAGATTGTACGTGTGCAGTCCAACTGCTCCTTGGTCCAATAAAGTGGTGGTGGACTCAAAGTCTGTGCCTGAGGAGTGGTGGGGTCTGGGGTAAGGTATGGAGCGCTTGGTGGCCCTTTGGTGCCTCCATGTTGCTTGCATGGGCAGGCAGGCTAGGAGCCTGACCCCAATCATATCACTGAGGCTGCGCCTGATCTGTTTTAGCTGCAGAGGCATGGTCAGTTTATACAGGTGCCCCTAATATGTGGCCACTTACCTCGCTTACCCTGTCCCCCACCTTGATTGCCTGAGTGCGGGATGCAACACCAGGGCAGCACTTGACCCCACCCCCCCACCTCAGCAGCCGCCTCCGAGGCTGGCCAGCACTTGCCCCCAGACACCCCCACCCCTCAGCAGTCACCTGCGGGGCCAGGCATCAGTTTCCCCCCCGCCACCCAAGTGCCCCTTAGGCCTGTAAAAAACAGGCAAGCCCTGGAGAACGCTGCTGCTCACTCACCTCAGTCCCCCCAAAGTGAAGGCCGCCAAGTGCACGTCGCCTGTGTGCTGTTGTGAAACACATCGGCGCGCTTTCCCACCGGACGATACAATGGGGTTCCAAGAGCCTGGTGGGATGGCCTTTTAATTATATACTAATGTATTACAACTAGCTCCCCACCGGCCAATGGCGGGAAACATGGCCCGCCATCAGTGGGCTGAGCGGAAGATTGCAACCTGCCTTCACGACACCGTGAAGTGGGTCCTGCCATATTTTCCGCTCACGCCACCTATCACGCCCGCTGCCAGCAGGCTCCGAAAATTCTGCCCAATATGTGAGCCATAGATTTTTGAGAGCTCTGTACTTTTAGAGGGCTGAACTTTTGCAGCAAAAACAGGAGCCAGGTTTGATTTTGAGTTAGAAAACCACCTCCAGTGGAAAACTGATTAAATTTGAAGTGTGTAGCATCCTAGGCTTTAATAGTAGGGGCATAGAGTAAAAGAGCGAGGAAGATATGTTAACATTTTATAGTACACTGATTTGGACTCAATTGGAATAGTGTGTCCAATTTTAGGTGCCACACCTTGGGAAAAATGTGAAGGCATTAGAGAGAGTGCAGAAAAGATTCACAAGAAATGGTCCCAGAGATAAGGAACATCAGTTGGATAGATTGAAGAAGTTGGGACTGTTTTCCTTGGAGAAGAGAAGGTTATGAGAAGATTTGATAGAAGCATTCAAAATCATGAGGAACCTGGGCAGAGTAGATAGGGAAAAAACTATTTCCATTAGTGGAAAAAACTATTTCCATTAGTGGAAGGATTGAGAACAAGAGGGCACACATGTAAGTTAATAGGCAAAAGAAATAATGGAGACGTAAGGAAAAGCTTTTTCATGCAGTGAGTGGCTAGGATCTGGAATACTGCCTGACAGTGTGGTGGTGGCAAGTTCAATCGAGGCATTCGATAGGGAATTTGGATTGTTATGCAAAAAGGAAGAACATACAGGGCTACAAGGAGAAGGCAGGAGAGCAGCACCAAGTAAACTTCTCTTAAAAGATTCAATGCAGGCACGATGGGCCAAATGGCCTCCTGTGCTGTAACAATTCTGTGATTCTTTTAAATTAAGATTTTCATGGTAGTGAGCACTTAATTGGTATGGAGACTGGTTTCCTGTTCAATTAGACCCAGTGAATGTGGAAATAGAGGCAGAAATTCATGGCCGCCATCACGGAAGCTGCTGGTTATCTTAAGGGAGAAATTTACTGATTGCGCCAAAGCCTTCCACAGTATCAACAGGAAGCGAGATGTCACAGCAGAGTTGAGGCCTGGCACCCAGGGCAGGGCTTCACCTCGCTTCATCGATACTAACCTGGATCTAATGTTGGAGGTCATGAAGGAGAGGAGGGAGCTCATCTTCCCAGAGGGTGGCAAGAGGATGCCTCAGTCTGCATTGCACAGAGCACTCAGTGGGTCATTGGGGTGAGTTTTTACCATCTTGGTCTACTGCTTTCCTCCGTTTGCACTATATAAATGATAACTCTTTAAGCCATATATCTGGCATTCCTTTTATTCTGCTATGACAGGAAACTATAGGCCAGTTAGTTTGACACTGTCGTGGGGAAGGTGTTAGAATCAATCATTAAGGAGGATTTTCGCTGGGCACTTAGAGAAAGGCAAGGTAATCGGGAAGAGTCAGCATGGTTCTGTGAAAGGGAAATCATGTTTAACCAATTTATTGGAGTTCTTTGAAGGACTAACATGTGCTGTGGATAAAGGGAGCCTATAGATGTACTGTACTTGGATACCCAGAAGGCATTGGATGAGGTGCCACATCAAAGGTTATTGCAAAAATAAAAGCTCATGGTATAGGGGGTAACATATTAGCGTGGATAGAAGATTGGCAGGTTGGCAGAAAACAGAGAGTATGCAAAATGGGTATTTTCTGGTTGCCAGGATTTGATGAGTGGACTCCTGCAGGGATCTGTGCTGGGGCCTCAACTTTTTACAATTTATATCAATGATTTAGATGAGGGGAGTGAAGGCATGGTAGCTAAATTTGTAGATGACACAAAGATAGGGAGGAAAGTATGTTGTGAAAAGGACATAAGGAGGTTGCAGTAGTTATAGATAAGGTTGAGTGAATGGGCAAAAAAATAGCAGATAGAGTATAATACAGGAAAATGTGAAGTTGTTCACTTTGATAGGAAGAATAAAAAAGAGTATTAAATGAAGAATAGCTGCACATTTCCAAGGTGCAGAGGGATCTGAGTGTTCTAGTGCATGACCCTCTTCAACTGCATTACCCTCTTCTACACACCTGGTCACCTCCTCAAAAAATTCAATCAAATTTGTTAGGCATGACCTCCCTCTGACAAAGCCGTGCTGATTATCCCTAATCAAACCTTGCCTCTCCAAGTGGAGATAGATTCTCTCCTTCAGAATTTTCTCCAATAATTTCCCTACCACTGATGTGAGACTCACTGGCCTGTATTTCCCTGGCTTATCGCTACAGCCCTTCCTAAATAGTGGAACCACATTAGCTGTTCTCCAGTCCTCTGGCACCTCCCCCGTGGCCAGAGAGGAATTAAAAATTTGGGTCAGAGCCCCTGCAATCTCCTCCCTTGCCTCCCTCAGCAGTCTGGGACACAAATCATCCGGACTTGGAGATTTGTCCACTTTTAAGCCTGCCAACACCTCCAATACCTTGTCACTCCCTATATCAATTTGCTTAAGAATCTCGCATTCTCTCTCCCCGAGTTCGATACCTTCATCCTCATTCTCTTGGGTGAAGATGGATGTGAAGTATTCATTCAACACCCTAGCGATGTCATCTGGCTTCACCTATAGATTGCCCCTTTGGTCCCTTATGGGCCCTACTCTTTCCCTAGTTATCCTCTTCCCATTGATATACTTATAGAATATCTTGGGATTTTCCCTACTTTTACCAGCCAGAGCTTTCTCATATCCCCTCTTTGCTCTCCTAATTGTTTTCTTATGCTCCACCCTGCACTTTCTGTACTCCACTAATGCCTCCACTGATTTGCTTCCCTTGTGCCTGCTAAAAGCCTCTCTTTTCCTTCTCATCATAACCTGAATATCTCTGGTCATCCATGGGACAGAATTGAGGAGAATTTTTTTTCTCACAGAGGATTGTGCGACTTTGGAACTCTTTGCCTGTGAAGGTGGTGGAGGCGAGGTCATTCAATATTTTTAAGGCTGAGATAGATAGATTCTTGTTAGGCAAAGGAATCAAATGTTATCGGAGGTAGATGGGAAAGTGGAATTTGAAACATGAACAGATCAGTCATGATCTTATTGAATGGTGGAGCAGGTTCTAGGAGCCAAATGGCCTACTTCTGCTCCTATTTCCTGTGTTCGTATATTCTGACGATAGGAGAAATGGTATGTGTTGGTGGAAGAGATAACGGGATCCTCCACAGTGAAGGCAAAGCCTCTAGGCAAATGTGCCTCTTTCATTAGCAGTAAGCGATTAGATGTCCCATTCTGCAGCTTCCATGTCTATGTTCATGCAGGTGTCTCAGACTCATTTCCATGTTGAAATGTTTCTGGATCAGGAGATCCCTGACATTCATGGCATCCTCAAAAGCTCTTCACACTTCAAGTCATGTCCGGACACCCCTGTGCAGACCGGCCACCTCACTCTTCAGTGTCATCTCCCTGACCTCCACTTCCTCCTCCTCTACTGCTCCGACTCTTCCCCCGATGTGCTGTCTCTTTCCAGTGCCTCACCATCCTTAGGGTTCACACCTGTCTGAAGGGCCATGTTATTAAGAACGCAAAGACCACCACAACGAGTAAGACCCTTGCAGGTGTGTACTGCAGGACTCCATCCAACTGCTCCATGTACCACAGGCATATCTTAAAAAGCACAGTGGCCTGCTTAATTGTTGTCCTAGTAAGCAGGTGGCATTGGTTGTATCGCCTCTGTGCCACTGAGTGGGACTTTCATAGAGGGGTGAGTAACCATGTCTTCAAGGGGTACCCCTTGTCCCCTAGGATCTACCATGTTCTTTGGGATTACAGTGAAGATCTAAGGCTGCGTGGACTGCTGGAGGATGAAGGAGTCATGGCAGCTATAAGAAAAGTGATAGCACACATGGAGGAAGTTGGATGTTGAGAGAATGAATGACCTGTTGATAGAGCTCACTTGTCGGTCACTGGGTGCAATGATGGTCACATGGGTGCGATCGATGATACCCTGCACCTAAAACAGTCTGGCAAAACCTAATGCCACTGCAAGATTGCATCTATCGTGTTATCAATGTACTGTCCAGCTCTGGGAAAGAGGGCGTCAGTGATCAGCACAATGCAGAGGGGTGCAGCTGTTTGCAAGGTGTTTCTCAGGTCTGCAGCTAATCTGTGGAAGGAGCCAGAAGTGAAGAAGTTCAAGGCCACAGTGACTTTGATGCCTACTGGCAGGGCATGGCGACCAGTGCTGCGAAGTGTAAGGCTTTGGCAATGAGGTCACATGACCATCTGCCTGGCGAGTCACAGTCTCCTGAGGCACTGGGTTTCAGTCATCTCCAGATTTGGTGATAGATCATGTGTTAAAGATATGGCCTCTGCTTCTTTCCTGCCCCTCTTCCCTCTCCTGTGCCCTCCTGCTGCTTGGGGCTCTGTCTTTACTCCAAAGGGTGTTGCCCCTCATCGCTACTGGGTCCAAACTCTGAGAATCATTGCCAGCTGCAGCCATCCTTTTGGTGGCCGCCCTCTTGTGATTGGTAGCCTTGCCCCCTGCTCTTCTGCACCTGCAATGCTGAGGAGGGGTAATGACCCTGTTAAATGCCGGAGCACAGTGCCCACTCTCCCTGCCACCTATGCAGTGCAAAGGACACCTCTTTCCCAAATGCCGAGACCCATTTTGCCTCGTTCCGTCTTATGAGGCCTGGATAATGCCCTGGGGCTGCCATGGCTGGCTTTCCACTCAGTACCCGCTTCCCTTAAGCTGATCAGCAACAGAAGCTCATTCAACCCATGTGCTCCCTTCTAGATTGTAGTCCTCACAAGCTCTCAATGAGCTTTTCACGTAATTTACTTAGCCTCATTTGGGAGGTAGGCAGGATCCCTGTTACTGTCTTGTTCGTCGCCAGACTTTAAGATGCGACACGTGAGTTTTGGCCTACATGTCTAATTGACCACTGGGACTTAAGCTACTTCAACTTGTTACCCATAATCTTCTCTGTTCTAAAGCAAATAGCACTGCTTTTCAGACTTTTCTTTGTACTTGTTTTTCCTCATACTGGACAGTGTCATTGCGAATACCTGATGTCACAACATTGTTCCTTTGGAATCCAAAACTGCACACAATACTTAAACTGCAGTCTTACTCAGATATGGATTCATCATTACATTTTGACTTGTATATTTTGTACTGCTATCATAAATCCATCAGCTATTTTAAGGCCTTATCCAGAGTACTGCTTTTGTGAGCCTGACCTCTATTCAACCATTTCACCCAGATATCCCCCATTCAAAGCACAATTATTACTTTCATTTTTTAAAACTTAATGTATATCCTCACATTTACTGATATTAAAAGTAATTTGCCATTTTTTCTTCTCATTCCACTATCTTATCAATATTTCCTGTAACAGGGAACATTATGGGTGATCTGATAAAAGCGTTTAAAATTATGATGGGATTGGACAGGACAGATAGAATCAGTCCAGTAGTTATAGGGCCTAGAATGAAAGGAATGGAGATATAATATGACATGTAAAAGATTTAGGTCAGAGAATAGGAGTGTCTTCTTTACACAGATGGTTGTGATGGTGTGGAATGTACTACCAGAGTTAATGATTAAAGCAGTGACCATATGGCGGGCAATTTCAATGATCGGTTGGCAGGCCACCTATCCCCTTTAGCTGGAGACTTAATCCACTTTGAGGGTGGGCTTCATTAACATGTCACCAGAGAGCTGCATGCACTGAAGGGGTGTCTTGCTGCACCTTGCGGGTTCCAGGCCATTGCAATATTGGGCAGCCCACAGGCCAACCCAACTGGCAGGAAAATAAAGCACTCCCAGGCAACTAATTTTAGACTTCACAGAATCACAGAATCGTTAAGTTGTAGAAGGAAGCCATTCGGCCCATCGGGTTTGCACCAACTCTCTGAACATTTTAACTTAGTGCCAATCTTCTGCCTTATCCCCACAACCCTGCACATTGTTTCTATTTAAATAATCATCCAATGCCCTCTTGAATGCCTCAGTTGAACCTGCCTCCACCACACTTCCAGGCAGTGCATTGTAACCCTAACTACTCGCTGTGTGAAAAAGCTTTATCTCACCTCGCATTTGCTTCTTTTGCAAAACACTTTCAAACTATGCCCTCTGGTTCCCGATCCATTTATGAATGGGAACAGTTTCTCCCTATCTACTCTGTCCAGACCCCTCATGATTTTGAAAACTTCTATCAAGTCTCCTCTTAGCCTTCTCCTCTCCAAGGAAAACAGTCCCAACTTCTCCAATCTTTCCTCATAACTGAAGTGTCTCATCTCTGGAACCATTCTCATAAACGTCTTCCGCACTCTCTCCAATGCATTCACATCCTTCATACAGAGTGGCGCCCAGATCTGTACACAATACTATAGCTGAGGTCTAACCAGTGTCTTATATAAGTTCATCATAACCTCCCTTCTCTTGTACTCTATGCTCCTATTAATGAAGCCTAGAATACTGTATGCTTTAGAAACAGCTCTCTCTATCTGTCCTGCCACCTTTAATGACTTATGTACATATACACCCATGTCTCTTTGCTCCTGCATACCTTTTAAAATAGTATCCTTTATGTTATACTGTCTCTCCACGTACTTTGTACCAAAGCCTATCACCTCACACTTCTCCACATTGAATTTCATCTCCCACCTATCTGCCCACTCCACAAATGTGTCAATGTCCTTTTGAAGTTCTACACTGTCCTCCTCACAGTTTACAATTTTCCCAAGTTTTGTGTCGTCCGCAAACTTTGAAATTATCCCCTGCACACCAAGATCTAGACCACTTGTATATATATCAGGAAAAGCAAGGGTCCCAATACCGACCCCTGGGGAACTCTACTACAAACCTTCTTCCAGCCTGGAAAATACCCATTAACCATTACTCTCTGTTTCCTATCCCTCAGTCAATTTTGTATCCATGTTGCTACTGCCCCTTTTATTCAATGACCTATAACGTTCCTTACAAGTCTGTTGTGTGGTACTGTATTGAACGCCTTTTGGAAGTCCATATACACCACATCAACAGCCTCGCCCTCATCAACCACCTCTGTTACCTTTTCAAAAAACTTCAGCACGTTAGTTAGACACAATTTTCCTTTAACAAATCCATGCTGACTCTTCCAAATCAATCCACATTTTTCCACATGACTATTAATTCTATCCTGAATAATTGTTTCTAGGAGCCTCTATCACCAAAGTTAAACTGATTGGCCTGTAATTACGGGGCAGATCTTTACATCCTTTTTTGAACAAGGGCGTAATGTTTGCAATTCCCCAGTCCTCCAGCACCTCCTCTGAATCCAGGGAACATTGAAAGATTATTGCCAGTGCCTCTGAAATTTCCACTCTCACTTCCTTCAATATTCTTGGATGCATCTCATCCAGTCCCAGAGCCTTATCAACTTTAAGTGCTGACAGCTTATCCAATACCTCCTCCTTATCAATTTCAAACCCTTCTAGTGACTGAGTTTCCTTCTCTGTCACCATGGCCTGGGTAACATCTGCCTCGTAGGTAAAGACAGATGTAAAGTATTCAGTTAACACCTTAGCCATGCCTCTTGCCTCTATGTGTAAATCCACTTTTTGATCCCTAATTGTCCCACCTCCTCCTTTTCGCACCCTTTTACTATTGCTGTGCTTATAGAATATTTTGGGATTTCCTTTTATGTTAGCTGCCAGTCTTTTTTTTCTTTGCTTCTCGCATTTGCTTTTTCACATCCCTTCTGAACCTTTTGTATTCAGCTTGGTTCTCAATTATATTTGCTACCTGATACCTGTCGTAAGCACACTTTTCCTTCTTTAACTTAATTTCTATCTCTTTTGTCATCCAGGGAGCTCTGGATTTGTTTGTCCTACCCTTCCCTTTTGAGGGAACATACCTTGAATGTGCCCAAACTATCTCCTCTTGCTCCCTTACTCCGGCTCCATCTATTAACTCACTATTCTCTATTTTAGTGCTATCTGCGCCTCTCAGCATTTCATGCACCCTGGTATTACTTTCTAATATTCTCTCCTGGTTCCCACGCCACTGCTGAGTTAGTTTAAACTCTCCCCAACAGCACTAGCAAAACACCCCGCAAGGAAATCAGTCCCAGCTCTATTCATAGGCAAACTATCCAACGTGTACCAGTTCCATTTCCCCAAGCGCTAGTCCCAGTGTCC
Source organism: Cetorhinus maximus (assembly GCF_964194155.1). NCBI lineage: Eukaryota > Metazoa > Chordata > Chondrichthyes > Lamniformes > Cetorhinidae > Cetorhinus > Cetorhinus maximus. The sequence continues at coordinate 32,904,860 of NC_135887.1, read as the reverse complement.
CAGGGACCTAAAGTCCTCCCCACTGCACCATTTTTCCAGCCATGCATTCATCTGTCTAATCTTCCTATTTCTGCACTCACTTGCACGTGGCACTGGGAGTAATCCGGAGATTACTACTTTAGAGGTCCTGCTTGCTAATTTTCTGCCTAGCTCAATTGCAGGATCACATCCCCCTTCCTACCTATGTCGTTAGTACCAATGTGGACCACGACCTCTGGCTGTTTACCTTCCCCCACAAGAATGTCCTGCAGCAGTTCTGTGACATCCTTGACCCTAGCACCAGGGAGGCAACAAACCGTCCTGGAATCACGTTCATGGCCGCAGAAATGCCTGTCTGTTCCTCTAACTAAAGAATCCTCTATCAGTACTGTCCTTCTGCTCTTCTTCCCCCCCTCCTATACAGCTGGGCCAACCATGGTGTCACAGGTTTGGTTCTTGCTGCACTCCCCCAAGGATCCATCGCCCTCACCAATATCCAGAATGGAAAACCGGTTAGTGAGCAGGACCCCTAGGGACTCCTGCACTACCTGCCTGTTTCTCTTGGACTGCCTGGTGGTCACCCATTCCCTATCTGCCTGCTTGCCCCTAACTTGCAGTATGACCACCTTTCTGAATGTGCTATCCATGTAGTTCTCTGCCTCACGGATGCACCTCTTTGACTCCAGCCGCTGCTCAAGCCCTGAAATGCGAAGCTCAAGCTTGTGCAGCTGGTGATACTTCCTGCTTATGGGCTTATCTGGGTCATGAGAAGTGTCCGTGACTCCCCACATGCCACAGAACAGGCATTCCACTTGTCTGAGCTGTCCTGCCATGCCTTAACCTTAAACTTTAAAATCGCTTCATTTACTTTAACTTCAGTCACTTATACTTGCTTTAAATTACTTTAACTTCACTTTTCTACTGTTAACTATAAACTGGAGATTAGTAGAAAGTAGAAATTCTTCGCCCTTACTCACAAATTAGCTCCCTCTCCTGTGCCTATAAATTCTTACTTTCCCTGTGCTAGTTTAGAAATTTACGTTTTTCAAAATTACTGGGGTTGAAACATAGTCCTTAACAGCAGCTGCTCAAGAACCAGTCGACTCACGAATTTCTTGTGATGTTACCCTCACACTTTTTTCAAATTCACCAAGCAGCTCAGGAAAGGTGCTTCTATGTAGGTCTGACTCCTCTCGCCCCCAGAAGGTAAATGAAAGGCCCCAAGCCTTGGCCTCTCTTTATTCACAGCCCTGGAACGTGCTCCCACACAAGTCCAACTCCTCTCGCCCCCGGAAGGTAAGTTCCTTTTTGGAGCTTCTTCCTCTTGACATTTTGCTGAGCAGAGCATCTTCAGAACACAATCCTCTCAATAGGCCTTCAAAACTCCAACAGAGTCCCAGACACATTATAATACCACAATTAATTAGATTGCTGCCTGATTCAGATGGGTGCCTTGGCTGCCCAAGTAGATGATCTGAGTTAAAATAGTAGTGGAACTGAAATGGGGCGGTAAATAAACCATATTGATTTTCACTCTGCTACTGCATCATTTCTGTCAGCGGAGGGAGTTCAAGTCACTGCTCATGTCTACTTAAATACTGTGGCTACAAGAATAGATCAGAGGCTGGGTATTTCAGTGCATGTAACTTATCTCCTGATTCTCCAAAGCCTGTACACCATCTCCAAGGCAGAAGTTAGGAGTGTGATGGAATACTCTTCACTTGCTTAGATGAGTGCAGCTCCAGCAACACTCAAGAAGCCGACACTATCCAGGACAAAGCAGTCTACTTGATTGGCATCCCCCCATCCACCACTTTAAACATTCAATGCCTTTTCCTCTACTGGTGCAAAGTGGCTGCAGTGTGTACCATCAATAAGATGCACTGCAGCATCCCACCAAGGCTTCTTTGACAGCACCTTCCAAACCCACAACAAACTTCCTAGGAGGACAGGGGCAGCAGGCACGTGGGGACATCAACGCCTCCAAGTCACATGCCATAATGCCTTAGAAATATCACTGTTTCTTCATCACTGCTGGTGTAAGGGGTTCTGTTACCTTCTGTCTTATAGTGGTTCTTGGACTCCGGAATTACAAGAACAAAATGCACGCAGCAAACAGGGTTTGGCACAACCTTAGATTCATTCATTTATTGAACTCATAAAACCACAGTACAAACCTCTTTACAATTTGACTGAAACTTCAAAGCCACAGTACCAACACCTTTATGATTTGACTGAAACTTACAATCACCCAAGTGGCTGGTCATTACCGGTGTTGATTGTAGGCCTGGATCTGGAGATGACCGGTCCCCGTCCTTCTTCTCCTGACTGCACCAGCCACGCTTCGATGCTGTCCCTTTTTTCTAGTGTTCAAGTCACACTATCTCACACCTGGGTCTCAGGCATAGATTCCATTAACATTCCGCTGGATTGTTCAGCTCTTCACGCCCCTTTACCTTGATTCTTTCAGTCTCCTGAGCTATGCAGAACTGCAAGAGCATAGACAATTCTCCTGTTGTGTACAAAAGAGAATGATAATATGATTATCCTCCCATGGTGAGGGGCACTTAGCTCTTAACTTATTCATGTGTAAATACTCCTTTCATTCTCAGCGGAAACTGCTCACAATTTGTAATTACAGTTAACTTGTGTTATTGTCCAGTTGCTATTGCTCTCTAAATCAATCGATGACACCTTCCAGGCACCTTCCATCACTATGCTGATGACTAAGAATAGGCTGATGGGGCAGGAATTGGCTGGGTTGAATTTGTTCTGTTTTTTGTGGACAGGACGTACCTGGGTGATTTTCCCTGCTGCCAGGTAGATGCCAGTGTTGTAGCTGTACTGGAATGACTTGGCTACAGGAATGGCTAGTTATCGAGCACAACCCTTCAGTACTGTTGGAGGAATGTTGTAACAATTTTGGAATATGGGATCTTAACCCCTCCTAGACCCAACACATATGGACACTGCAAGTTTATTAAGCTCAATTAGCATATACAAAACTGATACTTAACAATGGCTGCAGTTGTAACAGTGAACCATGGTGCTTGCTTTCCAAAGTCACTGGGGCATCATCTTCTGGGTTATGTTCTGTTGACCATAGTCTTGTCTTTTGTTGAGGTATACTAATGGTGTCTCAAAGTGCCTTTATTTTATCCTGTTTAGAGAACCTTCTACCTCCAACGCTTGGTAGCAGCAGTGTGCATCATCTACAAGATGCACTGCAGGAACTCACCAAGCTTCCTTTTACAACAAACCCACAACCACCACCATCTAGATGGACAAGGGCAGCAGACACATGGAAACACCACCACCTGGAAGTTCCCCTCCATGCCACTCACCATCCTGACTTAGAAATATATCGCCATTCCATCACCGTCGCTGGATAAAATCCTGGAACTCCCTACCAAACAGCACTGTGGATGTACCTATACCACATGGTCTGCAGCGGTTCAAGAAGGCAGCTCACCACCACCTTCTCAATGGAAGTTAGGGGTGGGCAATAAACGCTGGTCTAGCCAGCGATGCCCACATCCCAAGAATGAATACAAAAAAGATACAACTGAGTGGCTTGCTAGGCCATTTCAGGGAGCATTTAAGAGTTAGTCGAATTGCTATCAGCTTGGAGTCACATGTAGGCCAGACCAGGTAAGGACGGCAGATTTCCTTCCTTGAAGGACATTAGTGAACTGAAGGGGCCAATGTCATTCCGGACACTCTAAAGAGATCGGGTATCAATATCTGTAGTAAATTTCTTAAATGTACAAAATTTCCTCGTAATCTGTCAAGAGAATCTCTTTATTGGAGATGTGGCATTCATCTGTCTTGCCACTTCCTTCCAGGAAGCCATGACCGTTGTTTTCCAAAGGTGGTTACCACTAACAACCAAATATCACAGCTTCCCTTAGCTTGGCCTCAAGATATATCTGAAAGAATAACTGTCTTTCCTCCTCCTAGTACTGGCAAGCTGTTGACTCATCTTCCCAAAATGCACAGCACTAAAAGATAAACAGAAAAATAAGCACATATGTCTCTTTAAGTAGCTGCAATTGCACATTTTATCTCTTGCTAAGGAAATGCTGCATCTGTACCAGAAATGAGTGGATCCTGGATAACCCAGGGAGGTGTCCTCTCCACAGTGGAAACAGATTGTGTCCACCCTATCATGGGGTGAGTGAGCTTGGAACTCTATGGACTATAACTCTGGGCCAATATCTAATGCATTGCACTAGGTCTATATTGTGACCCATTAGTGGATTTTTACAAAATAATAAAGGCTGACATTTCAGTCCCATAGCAAGACAGTGCTGCACTGCCACGCATGATGGGCTAAAAATTCGATTTGGTCAGTTAGTGGGCAAGATGCATGACTACTCCTTGCCTCATCAAGGTGAGACAAGTAGCACGCAAACTTCGTGCTGCCTGCTCATCTTAATTACTTTTCAGTGTTCAGTCCAGTCTAGAGCGAGCTGCTGACTGGCTGCACACTCCTCAACAAGCCCAAGAGCATGACTGACATGACGTACAACTGACCTGCATTTCTTACAGTGAGCAGGTGCTGGAACTGTGTCAGGAGGTCGAGTTGAGGGACAGAACTGTACCTGTCTTCTGTTCTCAACGTTGTGGATCTTAACTTAGGCTCTCTTTGGTCAGAATTATCAGAGACTGCTGGAGGTAAGGCTGTTGGTAAACGTTACCTTTTACTTAACATTCTTCTAACTATATACAGTATAATGCTTAACACAAGGTTTCACATAGAACAATTTCTCAGTATGCTCTGTTGTCATGTGATCTTTCATCATTGATGCTGTAGATTGTCTATTTACATAATTAACATTAATCCTTGACGTTACAACTCCCAGGTTGGAGGAACGAGGGCAGGGAGGTGGGGGAGCCTGTCATATAGCTGAAGCTTCATCACAGTTCTGCGGCCAGGCAAGTTTCCCAGTGAGGTGAATCAGCTGCCCACTCCAAGGAGGTGAACAGCCCAATTTCATATTTAAAAGTCCTATTAATGGACCATTTTACAGAACCTGTGTTCACCATCTTAATGGAGGCTGCATGGCCCAAAAAAAGGACTCTGGGCAGGAAAGGCAGTCCTGCAGTCCCTTTAAACTCCCTGGAGGGGTTTCCCCTCAGACTCTTGGACTCCTGCATTTCTTTTTTTAACTTACTTACCAAGCTCTCCTAGCTGCCTCAGCTGCGGCCATCTTTCCCAGGTTCTTGGGGTTGTCCTGCAAGTCCATCTGTAATGTACCCCACTAAATGTCAACAGTCTTCTACCAGCCATTCTGCAGCCACTGAAGTAGCAATGCTCTGGAGCACTGGCCAGGAAAAAGCACCCACAAGGCAGGCACTAAGGAAATGCACAAGGATGAATAGTTTAGTTATGCATTTATTGTTAAATAAAGTGTTGGATGAAGTTGTTATGGAATTTTCTTTTTGTGGTGGCTTTTATTTCAGGATTTTGGCCAAGACAACGCTGTGATTGTCCGTAGTAAAGGGATGGAAAGATGGGAAATTGTGGATCAGAAGTAATGTGGTGATGCAATTTCCAGGAAACCAGAGTTTGAGTAACTGCTCATAAGCAGCCCGTCAGACCAAAGGATGCTTCCAACATTATTCCTCATACTGCCTTCCTCTTTCTCCTCTTGCTCCTCTTCTTCTTCCTCCACTACCTCCTCCCATGGTGCCTAATGAAAGCCAGGTGACACGGACTGCACCCTCATGAGTTTGAAGGCATGGAGGACAAAACAGATCACCACAAATTTGGAGACACATTCCAGCAAGTACAGCAGGGCACCCCCCAGAAGTCCAGGCAATGTTGTTTCAGAACGCTTGTGTTTTTGATAATGACTTTCCTGGTGACAGCATGGCTATCTTGTAGGACATGTGTGATTGGGTGGCAAAGGGGAGTCATGAGACAAATGTGCAGAATATAGCCCTTGTCACCAAGCAGCCAATCTCCAGTTCATCGTGGGGGCTTCAGTATGGTAGATACAGCTGCCTGCTGCAAGATGGAAGCGCATCGCTGCTGCCAGGATAGTGGGCATTTACTAACATTAGCATAGTGGTAATGTTACTGAAGTACTGAAATAGTAATCCAGAGGCTTGGACTAATGCTTCAGAGTCATAAATTCAAATCCCACCATGGTAGCTGAAGGAATTTGAAGTCCGTTAATAAATAAATCTGGAATAGAAACATAGTCTTAGTAATAGAGACCATGACAACTACTGGATTGTTGTCAATTCCATCTGGTTCACTAATGTGCTTCAGGGTAAAATCTACTAACCTTACCTGGTCTGGCTTACATGTGGCTCCAAACTCACAATAATGTGATCGATTCTTAACTGCCCTCTGAACTGGGTAACACACTCAGTTCAAGGGCAATTAGCGATTGGCAATAAATGCTGACCTTGCCAGCAACACTCACATTCCAAAAATGCGCTGTTGTACATGGTCGTACACCAACTGCACGTTCAAGGTGTGTAGGCCTTGTGATAGCAGTACAGCTCTTAATTAAAATGTGGGGCCCGCAGAGCCATGTCAGTACAGTCAATGGCTCTTTGCACCACCAGGAATCCCATTACCTTGGCAAAGGACCCTGCCTACTTCTGCTACTTCTCTCTGGTAAGAGAAAAGACAGTGAAGTCCTTTGTCTTAGCATAAAGAACCTCTGGCACCGGCCGAATGATGCACAGTGAACCATGAGATGTTGGCAATGTTGCATTTACCACCTGGAAGGATTTGTTGACATAGAAATTGAGGGCCATGGTGATCTTCATGGACACTAGCTGCACTGTCTTTGTCTCCCTATGCAGCTGTAGATTTGATTGTAGGATTGGGTCTTGGGTCGGTTCAGTTACCACCTCCTTGGTGATATGTAGCACTGGAGAGAGGTAACGATGACCTCAGTCACTGCTCCCAGTTGAGCTGGAGGTAAAAGAAGTTCTGCTTGAAGACCTATGTGGTTACAGTCCTTCAATACAGAGCCCTATCCTCCTTCCTCTGTGCACACTTTCCCCTTTCTATAACATAAAGGATTAGCAGATGGGATATGCTAATGTATGACATAGATGATGATGTACCAAAGACATTGATCAGTTGTGTGTCAGACTCTGAAGAGACAGGTTGGAACACCATGTCTAGGGGCAACCTGCCTTCTCTGTAACCTATTTAGATGTATGAATAAGCAAGTGTTAAGCAGATAACAGAGTATCACTACAGTCTGTCTAGTAACCAGATACCACACATAGAGTCCATGGATAAGGACCATCTCAGAACCTGGTGGCAACAGTGGAGTCATCAATGTAAAAAATACATTGGTGTTATCGAAGGAACCACAGAGTGAAGAAAATCTTGATAGCAGCTTGTACTTACAAATCAACAGAAGGAGGAGGCACACTAGAGAAAGGTAATGATGAACATACCTGGTGGCAATAAATGCCCTTACCCCACCCTTTTGACTGCCTCGAGGGCCTGCAGAAAGGACAGGTGGGAATTATGGAAACAGCATTTTCTTCGGTATCAAGCAGCATCAGGCCTTCTGTTATGGCATGGCTAATGGTAAATGCTGAGCTGCTCAAATCCCAAAGGGAAATTTGAAACAACTGCCACAACTGTTTTGCAATTTGTATTAATTTCAGGATGCGTGCCTTGAATTCAGTAGCAATAAGATCACAGAGTCTTATAGGTTTCTTACAAAACTAAATTAAAACTTTATTAATAGGAAAAATGAATTTAAGGGCACACATAGATCTGCAAATGACTACGATGATAACTTCTAAATCCCCTAGTTAATCTAACTCCCAGGTACACTTTCATTAAGGCAACAGTAAGGCACATAGATTTTAAAAGACCCAGGCAAAGAAACACAATACCCTGAACAATCCAATTCAAAGTGAATTTTCTTAACTTCAGTTATTTGTAGACAGCAGCTTGAGGCATAGATGCTGGAGGCTTTTTCATACTTGTTTTAGATCTTAGAATAACTCCCCTTGCACACAGCCTTCCCTCCTTTATCCATATTTCCCCTTTTAATGTAAATTCCCTTTGTTTCACTATGTCTTTGGTCTTTACCTTTCTAATGATAAAAATCTCTCAGTACCAATTTTACCAGTAATCTTTGGGAAAAATAAACATGCTGGGCAGAATTTTCCCATTGGTGTGCCGGGGTGGGCCCCGCACGCTGACGCGTGAAATGATACATGGTGACTTCAGGCGTGCGTCCCAATGTCACCACACACCATCGGGATATTTGGGAAGGTGGGCACGCTATAAGTTCGGATGCGCGCCCGCCATCAGTTGACGGGCCAGTTAAGGCCCTTGAGGCAGCAATTGAATTCGATTTTCCACAGCCTGTGCTATCTTCAGGATGTCATATGGGCGCAACAGGCAGGTGGGTAGGAGACATTTGTATTAACCTCATCCACGGGTGGGATAAGAGGGGTGAGTGGGGTCACGATTGTGATCTTTCAGGTATTTAAGTGTGAAAGTTACTTATACTTGCCTGTGTGAGCAGGAATACTTCAAAACTCATACCAGTTGCTTGGACAGGAGTAAAAGCCTTGATCAGGATTCTACAGTAAAGATCATTTTTGGGGACTGCAGCTTTTAGGAAGCCTTCCCTTAGCCTGGGAATGAGAGTTGTGCTCTCCACTGGAGGCACCTCCTCTGAGGAGGAAGGGAGGGCCAGAAGGGGAGGAGGCCAGGGATCCACATTCAGCCTCCAGGGGAGCCACCTTTGGGAGGAGAGGCGCAGGCACAAGGGGTGCAGGGCCAAGAGGTAGTCCAAGGCGGAAGGGGCCGCAGAAGGTGCCGATATCCTGCTGCCAGGATAAACAGGCAGTGAAGCAGCTACCTCAATATGTCTGAGCTGCAGTGCCAAAGGAGGCTCCATCTCTCAAGGGAAACAGTCACCTCCATCTGTCAGACGATTGGCCCTGAGATCTCCGCAAACTGTGTGGGTAGGCACCCCATGCCAGTGGCTCTAAAGGTCACAGCTGCCCTCAACTTCTATTCCTCCAGCTATTTCCAGGGGTAGGTGGATGATATCTGCAGAGTCTCCCAATCAGCTGTCCTTGACACTTGGGTCAAGCAGGTTACAGATGCTCTATTCAGGCGCACATTGACTGTCATCCACTACCACTGTGACGATGCCAGCCAAACAGAGCGAGCCAGAGGTTTCGCAGCCATTGCTGGCTTCCCCCGTGTCCAGGGTGCAATAGGCTGCACACATGTGGCCATCAAGGCACCAGCAGGTGAGCCCGGTGCCTTCGTCAACAGGAAGGGCTTCTACTCCATGACCGTGCAGATAGTGTGTGATCACAAGCTGCAGATTCTGCAAGTCTATGGGAACTACCCAGGCAGCTCCCACGATGCTTACATACTCAGACACTCCCATGTGCCAAGGTTCTTCAGTGCTCCAGCCCGGCTGATGGATGGCTGCTAGGTGACAAGGACTATCCCCTCAAAAGGTGGCTCATGACGCCTCTCCGCCATCCAAGAACAGTGGCTGAGCAGTGGTACAATAGGAGGCACGGCTCCACATGGGCAGTGGAGGAGAGAACCATTGGTCTTCTCAAGGTGCTCTTCCAATGCCTGGATGCTCAGGGGGCACACTCCAGTACCCCCCAGATCGTGTGTCGCTGATAGTGGTTGCATGCTGTGCTCTCCACAATCTGGCACTGGAAAGAGGCGACACAGTGGACGAGGCAGACATAGATGCAGTTGCTCCGGATGCACATGATGAGTCCAGCAGTGAGTCTGAGGATGAGCACGCACAGGAGAACGCTGAGGGGCTAGACGCTGAGCCAGGCATACTCCAGGGAGGTAGGGTCACCCGTGAGGCTTTAATCCAAAGAACCTTCAGCTAGCCCACCACAAATGAACCTTCAACACATGCCAGGGCTGCAGGCTCCACACTCAATACCTGAGTGCTAAATCAGCCTGGATACTAACATTAACTAAGGCCCTTGTCAATAAAGCTCAATGTCAAACAACTCACTCACAACATCATGGCTTCCCTCCACTTGCAGAAGTAAGGAATCACCCTGAGGCATCACAACATATCAAAATTTATTGAGTGAACAAATGTAACTTCATAAAGCAAAAAAAAATGTTGCTGACATCACTCTAAGTCTTCAAAGTACTATGGACCAACATAAAAGCGCCAGTGAGAAACCCGTGGTGTGCCTAAGGTAGCTTAAATTTATGCTTATGGGTGCTATGTCTAGATGCTGTCCCCTCGCGGGCACTGCATCTGAGACAGCAAGCTCACTGTGCTGTCCTGTTGGCCTCAATGACCTTGGTGGACATCCTCTGACCCATGGAGCAACTGATGGCCCCGTCTGGGAGGGAGCGGCCAGTTCTATAGCTAGCTTCTCCCCAGTCATCACAGCTTTATCAGATGCCATGGTCACTGGCAGAGAGGTGGAGGAACTGCTGCCCTCATCCAGAGCACCCTGAGATGAACCCGCAGAGGCGACAGGCAGCTGCTGCACTGACGTGAGGTCACTTTGGACCTCCCTACTCACCGTAGATGGATGGTCACCGAGTTGGGATACTCGGTGCACAAACCATCTCCCACACTGGCTCTGACCAGCTGAGGCCAATGCCACTATGAGGGCTTGCAGATCCGAGCTCAACCCCAGGAGGCCCTGATTGGTCTCCTGGAGGAACCTCTCCACAAGAGTCGCCACTGTCTCCATGGCAGAAGCATGGCGCTCAGCCATGAGGCTTATTGCATCGGTGATGCTACGCGTGGACTCCTCAAGCACGGGCACCATGTCATACATAGCCTCATGTATCTCCGCCAAATCGTCCCGTATACCCTGCTGCACTTCCAGCATTCACTGCCTCACGGATGACTCCAGAGACACATCATCAGCCACCGACCGAGCATGTACCTGGCCCCCAGCAGTCTTCCCACTGGCGGCGCCCTGGGCACTCTCTGTCCCTGCCCGCACCTCAAGTGAGTGTGAAGTGCCCTCAACGCCGTGCCCCGGGGCACTAGATGAATATCTAATTCCCACCGAGGTGCTAGTATCTGCACTGGTGCCTGCCTGGCTGAGATGGTGTGACGCTGGTGAGTGGATTTGTTCTGGTGCTTCAGGGGTGAGAAGTGGGCCCTCTGCCTCCTCCTCCTGGCCCTGCCCCAGTGATGCTGAAAGGAAGAAAAAGGACGTTTGATTAGTTACATTGCATACAATGTCAACTTGCATGCCGCTCCCCCGGATCATTATGCGCTCATCCTTCCATAATCAATGGTAAACCCATGTTGCTAACTTCAATCACTGAGCATTCAGCAGTGCCATGGCTTCTGTGACACATGGTGACCTGTGTGCTCGCCGAACATACCTCCCAGTCACACCCCAGCCTCACCACCACCGGTGAACCTGGGGGCATGGTGCCTCTCCAGATCCATGACCTGCTGCTCGTAAGCCGTTAGGATGGCCAACTGGGCCTGCCCTCCGCCAGTCCACATTCGTTCAGAGGCATTGTGCGCAGTCTTCTCCTGAAAAGGAGAGAAGAGCAATGGTCAGTCCAGCCTGCACCTGAATTCCCATCGCATCCCTGGCAACCCAGCAAGAGTGGGACATTGCAGGACTCCAGTCCTTCGTCACCCCGCAACTGCCACACACTCACCCAAACATGCCAGGGCTGACCATCCTCCCATTGCCCAAATGTTGCCTCCTTCACATGCGGCACCACAAGGTGTCACTTTGCTAAGCAAGGAGGCACAAGCACGTGGAGTGCAAACACCAGCAGATGGGTTGGTGCCCCGCCGACTGGAAGCTCCCCTCCCAGCATGTTAGCACCCTGACTTCGACATGCTTCGCAGTTCCAGCACTCTGCCTCACAATGGCTGGAGAAGAGCACATCAGAGGGGCAATGTGCCTGAGGCAAGTGCGGAGGGTAGGCCATCAGGGTAGGTCACTCAACCCCATTCTATACTCTGGGTGTCAGTGTCACACATGCTGCGGATGCAGAACACATCCTAGCTCAGGGTGAACCGGACAAGGGAGAGTACCTGTTGGCACACCCAGTGAGGGATACATGCCTTGAGGGATTCAATGCCGTTACTGTACTCAGAGTTGCCGGGGGAGGGGAGGTGGTTGGCGAGAAAGGGTGACGGCTGCATTAAGTGACTTGAGGTAACATGGTATTCACCCATTCCGAGTGCAGGAAATCATTGAATCTTTTGCAGCACTGGACCTATGTGCGCTGCACCACATCATGGGAGCTAACACTCTTGGCCACCTCCTCCCACACACATTTGGTCAGGTGGGGAGGCCTCCGCCTCCATCCCCTCGGAAGAACGACCTCCCGCCATGCTGCCACCTCCACCAGGAGGGCAGCTAGGCACTCGTCGGAAAAACGATGGGCACACGGCTCTGCTGGCCTGCCCTCCGGCCTGGCTTGCTCCAATGGCCTGCACCTCAGCCTGGCCTGCCCCAATAGTCTACCCTCCGGACTTGCATCAGGCACATTATCCCTCTGATGTGCTCTTCTCCCAGCCATTGTGAGCAGCCTTGCAAAGGCTCCCAGGACTTCATTTAAACAGGCCGCTGGGTCGCCATTGGACCCTGAGGTCAGAGCACACCCGCCGCCGGCCACCCACTCCCACTATCCACGGGAGTCGTGATGTATGCTGGGTGGGCCTTAATTGGCCTGCCTGCGTAAAATGGCGACACAGTCCCAATTGCAGGTGGCAATCGGGTCCACGACCGCCCACATCCACTCCCACATGGCCTGCCCGACATGGGGAAAATTCTCCCCACTGTTTCTTAACTTCTCCTGGCTGGGTGAAACATTTCACCCCTCCTTTGAATTCAATCTCGTCTGGTTTATTTAAAAATGCAAATGTTCCCTTTACACCTATGTTTACCTGCTTAACATTTCAAACCTAGCTTCTCTTCTGTTACATCAAAGCCTTCAGACCAGCAGCCTTTAATTCAATTAAGTCACACGCACAGACATAGACACAGACCCCACAATTACTCTACAATAAATTCCAATAACATTGTGAAAATTATTATATCTTCCTGACACTTCATGCTAAAGAGAAGAAGCATCAAGTCCGTTTCTGACTTTCTTTATGCTGTAGGTCCAGTAGCAGATGATATTCCCCTGGAACAGGGAGTGGAGGAGTCTTCTGTGGACTTTGAGACTAGTTTCAAAGCCTTTGACACCTACTTGAGCCCAAAGCATACTTTAGTTATGGAACAAGCACATTTTAACCAAAGTTCAAATAACCTGGCCAATCAACTGAATTATGTCTAACTGACCTATATCGCCGAGCAAGTTCTTGCTGAGACGCTGAAGGACGAGCTAATCTGTAATCGTGTAGTTGTGGGTGTCCAGGATGAAAAGCTCTCCAACTTTCTTCAGACCAAAGATGACCTTGCTTTTAATCAGGAGGTTCAGTAGGCCGTGCTTAGAGAGTTCAACCTGGCTGTATTTCGGCGTGACTCCGAGATTTCACATGACTCTATTGACTGGGTAGGTCCACGGGCAGTGGCCCCGCACATAAGAAAGCCCGCCAAACCAGGTGAAACTCCTCCCAGGCAGCCATTTTGAGCTGCTTGCGTTGTGGAGTGAAAAACCAACAAAGACACAAGGACTGTCCAGCAGGAATCATTGATTTCTTCCAGTGCAGCAAAACTGGACAATTCAAATGTTTCGGCAAATCCAACAACTTTAATCAAGGTAGAAGACAAGAAAGCATTTATGAAACACACTACATCCAAGTCAATAGTCATAGTCCAAACTATTGATCAGTTACAGTGCAAGTTCAAGGCTTCAATACCACCTTTAAAATTGATACTGAAGCTGCTGTTAACATGCTAGCAGATGATCTTGACTGGCTTTAGATAATACCCCTTCATCCATCAAACATCAAACTACAAGGTCCAAGCAGCACAGACCTTCCAATTAAAGGCAGGATGCATTACAAGGGGCGGCAGACCATTGATTTTCTCTATGCTCTCTACAATCCTTATTGAGTGATGATGTTGGCATGCTTCTTGGAATTCTGAAAAAAAACAAATGATGCCCAGCATTGGAACGGCTCACTGTATTTCATGAAACAATCTTCAACATTTTATTTAGAACCAGTGGAACTTCAGCCTTCAGCAGCTGAGAAGGTTTATTCCCTTCTTTCGCAGAGACACCATCCACTGGAACCCGGGCGGAGATTGAAGTTACGAATCTCAGTTCCTCATGGAGTTAAGCCAGAGGTGGTGGATACAAAAGGTTCTGCGGCAGATGGTAGCCGGCTTCATGAAGACCTGCTGGACCTGAAATGGCTCTTTCCAGAAGAAAGTGATGAAGAAGAAGCTTTTGTAGCACTGAGTGATCTGTTGGAGGATGAGGTGCAAGAGGTTAGTATGTCTTTCCAACTGATGAGAACACCACCACTTGGAAGCTCCTCTACAAGCCACCCACCATCCTGACTTGGAAATATATCGCTGTTACTTCACTGTTCGCTGGGTCAAAATCCTGGAACTCCCTCCCTAACAGCACTACGGGTGTGCCTACATCACAGGAACTGCAGCAGTTCAAGAAGGCAGCTCACCACCACCTTCTCAAGGGCAATTAGAGATGGGCAATAAATGCTGTCCCAACCAGCGACACCCACATCCCACAAATGAATAATAAGAAGTAAAATATGAAGTCTCTGCTGTCTTTTTTTCCGGTGGCAATCGTATTTCTAGCAGCTGGGCAGGATTCAGGTCTTTGTTCTACTGAACCTACCAATGTATTGTTTAGTCTATCTCTTGTCTATGAAGAGTCTTCCAGAGAGAATGCCTTGCCTTAGTCCATTTCAGAGTCCATGGAGGATCACGCTGCCAAGGAGCTGGTGGCTTCCAAGAGTGAATGGTTCTTCTTTAGAGCTAAAGAGAAGTAGAAATGTGACGGATGTTATATGGTTTAACAGGGGGTGGAGCAACTGGAGCAAAATAGGTCAGGGATAGGTGAGAGCTCAGGAATGATTGACAAAGATGTCATGGACACAAGGCGAAGGGAGTGTTAATGGTAGTGTTAAAGACTAAAGAAGGTGCTGATAGTGGCATAAAGGTAAAATAACAGAATGTGTTAATAGCAGAACAAGGGTCTGCGCTTTGTGAAAGCACAACATAGATGGCCCTGTGGTTGGGTGAAGGGTGAAGGGTGGTGGGGGGAGAGGATAATTTTTTTTTAATTGGTTTAAATAAAAAAAGTTCATAATAAACAATATAGTGAAAGATGAATGAATAACTAAAAATAAATAAATAAAATGAATAAGAAGTATTTTTTTAAATGGAATAAACAAAGGTGTAAAGATGGAGAAGAGAGTTTGTGGTTTAAAGTTGTTGAACTCATTGTTAAGTCTAGAAGGCTGTAAAGTGCCTCATCGGAAGATGAGGTGCTTTTCCTCCAGTTTGTGTTGTGCTTCACTGGAATATTGCAGAAGGCCAAGGACTGACATGTGGGCATGAGAGCAAGATGATGTGTTGAAATGGCAAGCAGCAGAAAAGTTTGGGTCATGCTTGCGGACTGAGCAAAGGTGTTCTGCAAAGCGGTCACTCAGTCTGTGTTTAGTCTCCTCAATGTAAAGGAGAACGCATTGGGAGCAGTGAATACATTGGCCAAATTGAAGGAGGGGCGAATGAAGCACCGCTTCACCTGAAAGGAGCGTTTGGGCCCTTGGACATGAAGAGGGAAGAGGTAAAGGGGCAGGTGTTGCACCTTCTGCGAGTGCATGGGAAGGTGCCTTGGGAAGGGAATGAGGAGTTGGGAGTGATGGAGGAGTGGATCACGGTGTCACTGAGGGAATGGTCCTGACATAATGCTGACAGGGGTGGGTGAGAGTGAGATGTGTTTGATGTTGGCATCTTGCTGGATTTGGCGGAAATGGCAGAGGATGATTCTTTGAATGCAGAGGCTGGTGGGATGAAAAATGAGGACAAGCGGGGCCCTATCATGGTTCTGCGTGGGAGTAGAATGGGTGAGGTAGAGGTGCGGAAGATGGGTCGGACACATTGAGGGCCCTGTCAACCACATTGTGGGGAAATGGAGAGGGGACCCTCGGTTAAGGAAAAAGCACCATTTATCAGAAGCACCATTTTGAAAGGTAGCATCATTAGAACAGATGCAGTGGAGGCAGAGGAACTGGGAGAATGGGATGGAACCCTTATGGGAAGCAGGGTGTGAGGAGCTGTAGTTGAGGTAGCTGTGGGAGTCGGTGGGCTTGTAATGAATATTGGTAGACAGTCTATCACCAGGAATGGAGACAGAGATGTCAAGGAAGGGAAGTATCAGAGATGGACCAGGTGAAGGTGAGAGAGGTGTGGAAACTGGGAGCAAAATTGCTAAATGTTTCCAGGTCCAGATGAGAGCATGAAGCAGCACTGATATAGTCACTGATGTATCGATGTATCAATAAATTTTTTCCAGGTCCAGACAAGAGCATAAAGCGGCACCAAAACAATCAAACAATCATCGATGCATCGATGTATGCTTATTCTATAACCTGTTTCAATGTAGTCATACTCTGGCATCTGTTTAACACTATTAAATAGGTGTTAAGCAGATATTAGAGTATGATTACAGTCTGTCTCGTAACCAAGTACCACGCCTAGAGTCCATAGATAAGACCACCATCTTAGAACATTTTCTGCTGCCTTTGCTCCATAAACCTTATCCGAGGGGGATTGCAAACATAGTTCCCATTCTTGAAAACAGACTTTCCTCTGACAAGCCTTCAAACTCCTCTTACCTCTGTGGCAAAGTCCATACCATTCCTTTTGAATTCAAAACCTGTCAAGATTTCTTCAACAATGCTCAATACCATATGCCCACTAACACTGCAGCAAAAAAAATCAAAATCACCTCTGAAGACTGGAAGTCCATTGATGAGCCCTTTAAATAGTGATAGTGGCAAGGATTGGGAAGTCCTTGTGCAGCTGAACATATGTCTAGCTAGGAGTATTTAAGAGAGTACGATAACAGAAGATGTGAGGTCCAAAATAGATACCATACTGAGTTTACTTTACAGGCTACCAACTAGCTTGAAAGATATAAGAGAGCAAATTTGCTGGGGAATTACAGAGAGGTGCTAGAACTCTAGAGTAGTGATAATGAAGGACTTAAATTATCCTAGTTATAGACCAGGATAGCAATAGTGTAAAGGGTAGTGTTGTAAGGTTGCCAGTCTCTGCATTCAAAGGATCATCCTCTGCCATTTCCGCCAAATCCAGCAAGATGCCATCACCAAAGACACCTTATCCTCACCCACCCCTGTCAGCATTTTATAGGGACCATTCCCTCAGTGACACCCTGGTCCACACCCCCATCACCCTCAACTCCTCATTCCTTTCCCACAGCACCTTCCCATTCAATCACAGTCCGTAGACCTCATGAAGAGGCCTAGAGGCTTGTATGGTTGAACAAGAACTGTTTATTAATAACATATAATTCTATAAATATATACAGGTTACAGTCCTGATTAGGTGCTATCTCCATGCCGACTTCCACCAGACTCATTACTACACTCTACTACTCCTTACATGTGGCTCTCTACATCATAGAGAGCGGTACTGTTTCCCCAGTTCCACATTGACCCTTACAGTCCCGAACACCCTAATGCTACACCTCATTCCAAGTTTTTATCAAAATGTATTTACAATAATATTTTCTTGCTACCCCTTCTCCCCCGAGGTCTCTGACTTTATAGATTCAGACAGTCTGGAGGCTTTATGACTCTTCCAGATCTTGTTCTTTTCAAGTTTGGAGGAGTGGTAGTCTCAACTGCTTTGGGCTGACTTTGTTGGTCTGGAGTTGAAGTGGTAGTGCTTGATGTTGCAAATATTAGGTTCGCCACGAGGATTGAGGAGAAGACTTCTCCTGTTCTGCCTGATTGTGCCTTCTAGGGTATGTATCAAGTAAGACAATCGTTGATTTTCATTTCTCAGAACAATGATGCCTTCTCTGTCAAGGTCCCTGATCCAAACCTTGTCACCTCTGTTTAACCTGAGCAAGTTTCTAGTACCTCCTATTGTAGGTGGAAGCTTGTTGCTGTCTATACTATTGTTCTCAGTCCTGAACATTCTAATGGTCCCTGACTGCTAACCCGGGCATTAACTTCTTCGGCAGCATGGGAAGTTGAGTGCAAAATTTTCTGCCCATCAGGAGCTCAGATTGGGCTAATTCACATTATAATGGGGTAGATTTATATGTCAAAAGCATCAATGCAAAGTCATTGTTTTTCTTCACAAGGGTTTTAATTGTGCGGTTGCCCCTTTCTGCCTCACCATTAGGTTGTGGATAACTTGGGGAGCTGATGAGATACTGAAATCTGTAAATCCTGGCAAAATTCGTGGAGTAGTGAATTGCAGCCCATTGTCGGACACCACCTGGTCTGGAATGCCACGGATTGCAAAGATTTCTTTCAATGACCAAATGACCAACTCTGTGGTCATTGTGTGTAAATGCTTCACTTCGATCCACCAATGAAATAATTAACAATGATAAGGAAGGACTTGTATATGACTAGATCCATTCCCAAATGTTCCCCTGGTCTGGTATGGAACTGTGTGGGGATAAGGGGCTCCCTCTGGACTGGTTTGTGCAGTACGTGCACCTGGTAATTTAAAATCATTTCTTCAATTGCTCCTGATATTCCCAGCCACCACACTGCAGACTGGGCTCGTGCTTGCACTTTGTGATGTCCACGTGACCTTGGTGGATTCGTTATAGAATCTCCGGCCAGAGTAGGACGGGAATGACCAACCACTCATCATATACTAGCAGATCATCAATAACAGTGAAGTGCTTCTGCTGTTCAAAATAAATTTTCATAACGCAACCACCTGGATGCTACAATGGCCAAACTCATAGGCAGTGCTGACAGATGTGGACACACTCTTCATCTCGCATTTGTTCCTGTCGTATCTCTTGAAGCTTTTTGGAGCTCAGCAGCAGCTGTGTTGTCACAAACTGGGAATATGACTCAAGCTCATTGAGCAGGTTGACATCATGTGTCACAGGATGGTCAACTGTGCCCCGGACAGTGTGTCCGCAGTTGTTTTATGCTTCCGCTGGACGTACATTATCTTGTATGCAAAGTGCACGAGATGCAAGTGGAATCTCTGAATTCTGGGGGGTATCCTGGTGAGTTCGTTCTCATCCAATAGTGAGATCAATGGTTTGTGACGTGTCTCGATGATCGCTTTCAGCCCAACAATATAGTCCGAGAACTTCTCACAAGCCCACGTCACTGCGAAGGCCACTTTTTCAATAACTGCGCACCACATCTCTGTCTCTGACAGCTCCTAGATGCATAATAAACTGGTCGGCGGCATCTGTGCAAGCTACTCTTGGAACAGAACTGCCCCTAATCCTGTTAACGAGGCATCTACGTTGATTGTAGTTGGTAGAGATGCGCCGTAGTGATCCAGGATATCTGGTGCAAGCAGCATGTCTTTGATCTGATGGAATGCTTGCTCTTGGTATGCATCTCAACACCATGCTTGGGCCAATTTGAGAAGGTATCACAGAGGGTCTGTGAACTGCATCAGGTTGGATAGAAATTTTGCCAACTGGTTCACCATGCCCTGAAATCTTTGAAGGCCTGGAATCGATGATGGGGTTGGAAGATGACTAACTGCCTTTCTTTTGTGTGGGTGTGCCATGATGCCTTTGCTGCTCACAATGTGACCTAAGAACCAAATTGAGGTCTTAGAGAACTCGCACTTATCATTCATCATCAACCCTGCTTCCTGCAAGCATTTCAAGACAGCTGTGGATTTACTATTCTGTTCCTCGGCAGTCATCTCATGGACAAGGATATCATTCATATGGCAGATGACTCCTTTCAGACCTTGTAAGATGACCAACATCAGTGCGCTGAAAAATCTCGGGTGCCAAGGTAATGCCGAAGGGCAAACGATTGCAGAGGAATTTGTCAAATGGGGCGATAAAAGCTGTCAGCAATTTAGATTTCTCATCTAATGGAACGTGCAAGGAGCCTCTGTTGGCATCAAGTTTCAAGAACACTGTGCTCTTGGAGAGTTTGGTCAAGCTATCGTCCACCAAGGACATCAGATGGATTTCCCTTGCCTACGCCTTGTTGAGTTGTGTCAGGTTGACACAGGTGCAAATGAACATATTTGGCTTCGGATCTAGGACCATAGGACCATCCCGGAACTCCATTCTGTTGGCTGAGTAACGGGGGGGGATGACCCCCATCTTGATCATCTCATCAAGATGCTATTATACTTGCTTCATAAATGGGTGCAATATTTCCCATGGTGTAAACAAGTACACGGATTTGGCAGCTTTTCTCAGTGTTGTACTATATGCAGTCTTCAGTCAGCCCAGCTCAGTGAAAAGTAATTGCAGGACACTGCTCGTGCCAATGAGGTGTTTTGACATCACAACACTGACATGGTCTGCCACCAGCTTGTGTTTTGCTTCAGTATTTCTTTCCTTGCACCGGAGTCTCCTTGCCCTTTAGTTGCTCTATGAGCTGGACTGCTGAGGTTGCTCAATACCATGGTTTAACTTCGTCACACAAAATGAATCAGTTCTGCTGGCAGACTTCCAATTTTCTGGCCATTTGGATGGTTTTTCCCAAAGTCAGATCTTCTTTAGATTGGGGTACATTTGAAAGAGTATCATCGGCCACTTCCATTACTATTCGGTCTCTTATGAGCTCTGACTTAAGGTCGCCATAGGCACAGCTGTATAACTCATTTACAAAAGAGTCTATCAGTTCCCTGGGCTTTTGGACTCTTTTGTTAAATTTTGCTCGTTCCAAAATTTTATTGCTCCTTAAACTAAAGTAGGCGTCAAAGGACTTCATGACCTCTTCAAAGTAAGCAGAAGATTCATTTATTCCTTGTCTGGCAATTATGTTGGCAGCTATTGGACCTACTGAATATAATAGTGTATTCATTTGTTCAGCCTCTGTTTTCTTATTCAAGCCAGATGCTATCATATTTCTTAAAAATCTTCTTCTCCATAATGCCCAATTTTTCACCTGGTCTTGTCCCTTCCAACTGCCTTAATTGGTCTGGCAGTGTTGATTTGCCATCCATGGCTTTTTTCAGCACAGAGGAATACATTTTTTTTTAAATGGCGCTGCAGTAATCACTTTTTTTTCTTCCCATGCTTCTTGGGCTCCCGTTGCAGTTACAGAGCCATTTTAAACATCAGCGATTCTGCAGAAAATCTTTTAACAAATTGTTTTGGCCAGCTAGTTGCTTTCCTAAGCTTGGAGAATTGAAATTAAGCGGATTTTTTGCTCTGATTTCTCTTTACATTTTTTTTTCGTTTCCGTGCGGTTCCGTGTTATGGTGCTGACTCTGGATCTAGGCTGCAGCATTCTTCAAGCCACGCTTGTTAAAACAATCGGTCTGCCCATGCTGCCTGATTATTGCACCGAATTTTAAAGCTTATCTCAGCCTTTTTTTTGGCATTTGCTCACCCTTTTGTAATCTGGCTAGGTCCTTTGCTTTCGATTGGGTCTTGCAACAGACCTCCATGTGCTCTGGTGGAGTTCTCTTACACTGCACAATGGATTTTTCTTCTGTCCTTCAGCCTTCACACCTGTAATGGAGCTTCTTAGACGATCTCCAGCTGTCTATTTGAGGTCTTCAAGTTAGGCACACTTCTCATAGGTCAGTCTGCAATTGTTTTACTTTTTGATTCTTAGGGATTTTGGGGTCTTTCACCTGCTGCCGCTATGTTTTAAGGTTTTATGTTGTCTCATGTAGGATACAGTACTGACTAGGAGCTATCTTCAAGCTGACTTCCACCAGACTCACTACTACGCTCTACTATTCCCATGTGACTCTATATCATAATGTGGGTGGCACTGTTTCCCCAGCCCCACATTAACCCTTACAGTTCCGAACACACACATACTACAGGTAGAATGAGGGAAGAATTTCAAAAATGTGTTCAGAAGAATTTTCTTGACCATATGGGCAGGATTTTCCCCCTGCTGGGGACGAAGTTGAAGTGCGGACGCGCACAGGCGTGCCTCCGATCAGCGCCTCCAAACAGGGGCATGGCATCATTTTACGTGGGTGGGCCAATTAAGGCCCACCCACCATGACATCCGTACAGAAGTGCTATGCGCTCCCTGTGCGGGCGGGGGGGGGGGGGGTTTCCCTAAACCTGACAGTGCGCGAAAGAGCGCACTCATCTCACTGAGGCTAAATGCTGCCTCAGGGAGATCGCCTCTACTGTCAAAAAGATTAAAAACAGAAGAAAAAAAACTCCCTGATGTGTCCCATCATGTGACACTGTCACATGAGTTGGGACATGTCCATAATTTTTTTTAAAACTTTAATTTAATTTTTTAAAACTTACATGAAACCTGATCCATGCTTTTCCTAATTCCCACCAGGGCTCCTGGCCTGCCCGCCAACCTTAAGGTTGGACGGGCAGGTCCATTAATTAGTTTAATGACTCTGTCAATGGCCTCAATTGGCCATTGACAGGTCGGCGGGTGCACAGCTGATTTTGTTGCGTCCCCGCCTACCTGAAAATTGAAATGGGGCGTGGTGACATCGGGAGTTCCGCCCAACGTCACCGCACGTCATTTTACGTGTCGGCAAGCAGGCCCCGGCCCCCACTCGCCGACAGGAAAATCCTGCCCTATGTTTCCAGCCCAACAGAGAAGGAGGCAATGCTAGATTTGGTTCTGAGAAATGAGGTGGATCGAGTGAATTAAGTGTCAGTAGGAGAACACTATGGGAACAATGATCACAGTATCATAAGTTTTAGATTAGCAAGGGAAAAGGGCAAGGAGAATATGAGGAGAGATTATCAGCTAACATAAAGGGGAATCCAAAAGTTTTCTATAGGCATATAAATAGTAAAACAGTGGTCAGAGGAGGGGTAGGACTGATCAGGGACTGAACAGAGATGCTTGTCTGTGGAAGCTGAGGGCATGGCTGATGTATTAAATAAGCACTTTTGCATCTGTCTCTACCAAGGAAGGGGATGCTGCCAAAGTCATAGTGAAAGAGGAAGTAGTTGAGATACTAAATTGGCTAAAATTGATAAAGAAAAGGCTGTCGGTATTTAAAGTTTATAAATCACTAGGACCAGATGCATCCAAGGATACAGAAGGAAGTAAGGGTGGAAATTGCTGATGTACTGGCCATTATCTTCCAATCCTCCTGTCGGTATTCAAAGTTTATAAATCACTAGGACCGGATGCATCCAAGGATACAGAAGGAAGTAAGGGTGGAAATTGCTGATATACTGGCCATTATCTTCCAATCCTCCTTAGATACAGTGCCCAAGCCTGGAGATTTCCAAATACACTTGTTCAAAAAAGGGTGTTAGGATAATCCTAGCAACTACAGGCCTCTTTCACTTTGGCAGTATCCTCTTCCTTGGTAAAAATGGATGCAAAAGTGCTTATTTAGTTCCTCAACTACAGGCCAGTCAGTTTAAACTCGGTGGCAGGAAAGCCTTTAAAAACGATAAACAGGGACAAAATTAACAGTCACTTGGACAAGTGTGAATTAATTAGGGGAAACCAGTATGGATTTGTTAAAGGCAAATTGTGTTTAACTAATCTGATTAAGTTTTTGATGAGGTAACAGAGAGGGTTAATGAGAGCAATGCGGTTGATATGGTATACATGGACTTCCAAAAGACATTTCATAAAGTCCCACATAACAGGCTTGTCAGAAAAATAATTAACCATTGAATAAAAGGGACAGTGGCAGCATGGATACAAAATTGGTTCAGTGACAAGAAACAGAAAAGTAGCGGTGAATGGTTGTTTCTCGGACTGGGGGAACATGTGCGCAGTTGATTTCTCAGAGCCAGTGGCATTTAAACATTTTGGGTTGACTGTAGACATCATTTGTAGCTAAGTCAGGTGCCTACATCTGATGGAATGGAGAGGAAAATCGCTGCACTGCGCTGCCTTAGTGTAATTCAATCCCAAACCTGTTGGGGAAATTCTAAAAAATCTGTAATTGTACCCTTTTCTATTATGCCAGATTCTGTAATGCAATTGATCCCTGTTTTCTCAGTAGCAATGCCAAAAAATAGTGTTGTAAATTTTGAATCCCTTCAATGCTTTTGGATGGCTGTGATGCAGATAAGCCCCTTTTCCCAGTATTTTCAAACGACAAATGACAGGAAATATTTCATTTAGTGTATTGTCCCCTTTTACACGTCACTAATATATGCCCACCAATGGGCATTTAAGACTGTCCACAAGGAATTGAGACAGTCGGAAAAAGGAGAGGGGGACCACGTGTTAACCAAGTCTCACTCAAAACTGGCACTTTTGCTCAGATTTTGGCCAAGAGATTTGGGGCATTCAGCTTTTGTCATCTTTGTATTTTGCTGCTTTTATCACAACCAGCATATTACGTCATATTCAGATCGACTGCCTAATTTCTGCTTATGAAGATGATAAATCTGAATAATTTTAACTAATATTTAATTGTGTTTCTTTTCTTATTGCCAGAGCCTGCAATTTTAGCAGCTTGGCACTTACTACCACATAACAGTCTTATGTGTTTGGAGTCCAATAGTCTGGAAACAGCCACTGATGATCAAGTTGCTAAATCTGTCTCAGCACATACTACTGATTGGCTGATATGAAATTAAAAGCATAAACCAACACTGACATGCTGATAATTGCAGTATGTCATAAATTCTATCATTCTTCTGAAAAATAGCACTGTCTCAATTTGGTTTTCTAAAACTTTGCTTAACCCTTTATAGGTCTGTCATGATTCTATCCGTATACAATTGCCACAACAGAGAAAAATAATAATAAAATATTTGATTTTCATGGATTTTACACATAATGATATATCAAATCCAGATAAATCTGTCTGATTTTTAAATAATTTGATCTAATTATACTGATTGGGAGGGAGTTTGGGCTCAGTGGTAACATTTCTGCCTCTGTTGGAAAGCTCAAGAGTTCAAGCTCCATAAATGACAGCCTTGACAACTGTAGGCAAGAGTTTTAGCCTTCAAATACTAATCTAGTGGGGTACTCGCATCTGATGGGAGTGGAGTGGCGACCCCATATCACATCTAGCTTTTTCTTATAGGTAATTGTGACTATGACCTCTCCATGCAAAAAGGATTTTGTTATGGATACTACTGAAAACATGATCTTCTCAATGTAAAGTTGTAAGAAATTGATTACCTCATGTGTCATTAGGTCTCGAACAGCAAGAAAATTATATAAATTCTAATGCTGAATTTGATCATACACCTGCCACCATTTTCCTGCTACACAGACCTTTAGGTTTGCAGTTCAGAGTGTAAACATGGAAATACTGTTCTTAAGAGTTGATAAGTGAACTTGATACCTTCATATCTGATTCATTTTGTACACACCAATCCTTTAAAGCTCCACCAAACATTTACTGCCACTGTCCTTGCTGACTAACAGAACCACCAACATCAAGACAAATGGGTTTTTGAGGCCAGGCAATATAACTTAGATTTTCCAACTAGTGATCCCTGCTGGAAGTGAAACTGGAAGGAATTCTTGCCCATCCCCACACTAGTATTGGACCAGCCAGTATTTTCCTTTATTTTTTGTATATTTGTATGCTGTATTGAATTTCTTGGTCACCTTAATTATAATATTGAGGGCAAACTCCAGGGCCAGGAGTTTACTCTTGTCGGGCGGTCTCAGCAGGGGCGGGCGGGAGCAGTCGGGAAGCCAACCGCTGCCTGCAATCAGGGCCAGACTGTGATTTCACACTGGCGGGCCAATTAAAGCCCGCCCAGCGTGAAATGTGTGGGGGTGGGAGGAAGGCGAGCGGGGAACTTCACGCATGCTGTGAACAGAGCTGCCTCAAGGAGATGAAGATTTTAAGAAATAAAATTAAGAAAAAATAATAAAGATTTTAGAAATGTTACAAAACATGTTATTAATGAAAAGTTAAAATTTTTATTTTATTTTTAATTGCTGTTGGAACCCTCATCCCACCCATGGATGAGGTTTCCTATAAAATGCAAAGGCCGCTTGGCCTTAAATTGGGACTTTAACAGGCCTGTTAAATATTGTTGGGCATGCACAAGAGTCAGCAGCATGCCCACTGACTGAAATATTGCACAGGTGCATGATGATCAGTCTGGGGTCACACATAGACCAGTAGATTTCCTTCCCTAAAGGACATTAGTGAATCAGATGGGTTTTTTCAACAATCAGCAATGGTTTCATAGGTCATCATCAGACTTTTAATTCAAATTTCACCATCTGCCATGGTGCGATTCAAACCTCAGGTCCCCAAAGTATCACCTTGGGTCTCTAGAATACTAGCCAGTGACAATACCACTATGCCACCACCTCCCTCTAGGCTTGTAAATGCAATATAGCAGCTTGGAAATCTTGCTCTATTTTCCTGCCTTTCCTAGGTGGCTCATTGAAGGAATTGCACCTTCTCTTAAGTGAAAACAGCATCACCTTTGAAACTCTCCACAGCATCAAATCTGTCTGGGTACTTCAGTTGTAAGTCATGGGCAGACTTAATAGGGTAATTGTTAACATTTTCTTCCATCAATGGTGCTTTGTTGATTTCGTGTATGCTCACAATTTTGAACTCCCTACACACCAGTAATCCTGATACTGCTGGACTATTTGTGTCTACCAAATAGAAAACCTGTGATGATCAGGCAGACTTGCCATAGCTGTATTTTAACGTCAGTGTAATAATACAATAGATTGATGACCCCGTTTGAGTTGCCAACCTGGTTGCAGACTGTACCGACTCCCATCAGTCAAGATACACGCCTTTTGGGATTCTTCATGGCAGAATGCTGGCGTTATATCTGGAGTCTATCTTGGCTTTGAGCATGTATTTGCCATTCTTGTTTAGCCATATAGGCCCAACTATCCCAGCTGGATGCATTGCCACTGCCCTAAAAGGTTTTCCTGCGCCCAAGTGACTGCCCATTTCTTCCATGACCTTCTGATATTGGCTGTCAGAGAAATGGACAGTACAATGATCCCATCAAAGTCCAGCAAGCAAAGTAGAGTTGGGGGAAGAAAGGGCATCCCCCTCCTTTTTTTAAAGTCAGTAGTTGCATATTCCGGTGTGTATTTAAAGGTTCAGTCTTGTAACGTATGAGTGTGGGTTAGTGAATGGATGAGCAAGTGAATAGTTATGTGGGAGAGGTAAATAAGGTGGTTAGATGGGTGAGTGGGTGGGTGGTGTTGGTAGAGAGTTGGTTATAGATCAGTATGTCTTAAAGAAGTCTCCATAGTCTTCTGTAAGTCTTTATTAACTAGGAGCTGTCTCCATGCTTAGGTCCAAAGGGATCTGGGTGTCCTAGTGCATGAATCACGAAAGGCTAGAATGCAAGTACAGCAAGTAATTAGGAAAGCTAATAGAATGTTATCATTTATTGCGAGGGGAATTGAATACAAAAGTAGGGAGGTTATGCTTCAGTTGTACAGGGCATTGGTTAGACCACATTTGGAGTACTGTATACAGTATTGATCACCTTATTTAAGGAAGGATTTAAATGTGTTGGAAACAGTTCAGAGAAGGTTTACCAGGCTAATACCTGGAATGGGTGGATTGTCTTATGAGGAAAGGTTGGACAAACTAGGCTTATATCAGCTGGAATTTAGAAGAATAAGAGGCTACTTGACTGAAATATATAAGATCCTGAGGGGTCTTGAAAGGGTGGATGTGGAGATGATGTTTCCTCTTGTGAGAGAATCTAGAACTAGGGGTCACTGTTTAAAAATAAGGGGTCACCCATTTAAAACAGAGATGAGATAAAAAATTTTCATTCAAAGGATTGTGAGTATTTGGAACTCCCTTCCTGAAAAGGTAGTGGAAGCAGAGTCTTTGAATACTCTTAATGCAGAGGTGGATAGATTCTTGGTTATCAACAGGGTGATAGGTTATCGGCGGTAGGTGGGATGCAGATTTGAGATTACTATCAGGTCAGCCATGATTTTACTAAATGGCGGAGTGGGCTCGAGGGGCTGAACGGCCTACTCCTGCTCCTTGTTCCTATGTTCATATATATGTTCGTAAGTCCATTCACGTCTCTGCTTAACATTACACTGACCCTGGGTCTGGGTCATGTGCCTTCTTATATCACTGTGTGGGCGATACTGTACTTAGTCCCTATATATTAATTAACATGATATATTAACCCTTATA
This sequence comes from Cetorhinus maximus, assembly GCF_964194155.1. Taxonomy (NCBI): domain Eukaryota; kingdom Metazoa; phylum Chordata; class Chondrichthyes; order Lamniformes; family Cetorhinidae; genus Cetorhinus; species Cetorhinus maximus. The sequence goes on along the minus strand of NC_135887.1, from coordinate 32,876,705 downwards.
CTACACCTTCCCCAACTCTTTATCCAATGTTTTTGGAGTTATGCTAGTTTACTTCATGTCTTATATTGTTATCAATCCCATACATTTACATTGTTGTTACTACATAATCACTATTACTGCATTGTCACTACCCCATCTCCCCCTTTCAAGCCCTTGAACTTAAAGGTCAGGTGGCTGGAGGCCTTATAACCCTTCCATATCTTGTTCACAGTTCTGTCGAGGAGCGGTAAGCTCTGTTGTTGCTAGTTCTTCCTGTAGATCTGGAGGTTGAGCTGGCATCTGGGTATACATTGATTCTTTTCATCTGTTCCTTCATGTTGAACCACACTTGGTCAGTCCAGCTGTAGCATTGATTGGTGATTGCTGCTACTCTAGCTCATTTCCTGCGAGGTGGGCGGACATTGTGTTCGTCTCCTTGTTGCTTCTTTTGCTTTTTCCATCATCAGTGGGTTGTCTCAATATCCTCTGTGGCTGAGGAAGAGCTTTCCTGTGGCAAGAAAAAGGTTTAGTGGTACACTCACCTCTGCTTTTCGTTGTTGGCTATGGATGGCTGCTACCAGGTTCCAGCACCTGTGGCTTTGGCACAGTGACTGAAAGTTGCAGCGAATGAACAGTGGCTGCAGTACTGACCTGCTGTACCATCATCAAGGCTGGAGATAGAGGCTTCTCAGACTGCTAATCATTCTCTTCGCCTCTTCCACTGGAGGCATCATGGTAACCTCCTGGGCGGTTGGCTGGTCTGATCATTGAGGGTTTTCTGGGATATAGACATTCAGTTCTTTCCGGAATGCTTCTTGCCTGGTCACTGACAGTTGTTTAGAATCTTTCAGTTAATTTGTTAGGTCCTCATTGTGTTTCTTTGAAAGCAGATAAGGAAAATTCTAAGCCTGGATGCGCTCTTCCACACTATTCATCTTGTTCATCATGTTGTTGAGATTTCATCAGTTTTGATTATTAATTCTACATTCAAGCAAATGTTCTGATTCTTCAGTAATACCTTCTCCTGTTCCAGGTATTTTTTCAGAATGTTTACTACATACATGTAATGGTTGAAGTTCATCAAGTTTTAAGCAAAGATCTCTCTTTGTTGAATTTGTTTGTACAAGTTCATAACTTAAGTGCTTCAAGTCCTCTTTCAAGTGTTCAACTTCATGCGAGCGATACTCCAGTGTCCTCATCAGTTCTCGTTTTCCCTTATCAAACTCTTCTTTCATACATGAAAGTTGATTCTCTACACTGATCAGTTTTTCTTTAGCAAAGTACAATTCCTCTGTGCTATCCTTCAAGCTCACATTCTGTAATTGCACTTCTGCCAATTGTTAGTGAGACACCTCATGCTCTTTACTGAGAAATTCTACCTTTGTTTGCCATTCTAAGTTTTTCATTTTCATCTCATCGTATATATAATGTAATGTTTTTCTAAGGTTCCTTCCAAATATGCAACCATTTTCTTCAGTGCTGTAGTCTCTTTCTTGTATCGCTTGGCTTCCTCCTGGAATACAGAATACTTCTAAATCTTCTCTGCCAACTGGTTCTTCATATTTTTTAGAGTGGGAGTCAATTCATTTTGTTTCACTTCATAATTTTCCAGAAGAACAAACTCTGACCTGAGGGATCCTTGTAGTGTGTGAAGGTCCTTTTCGTTGTGAAGCTCAGTCACTTCGTCTTGGCTTTTCTTGTAATTTAAAAGTCTCATTGGGTTTGTTCTGCTGTTCCACCATTCTGCTGCTCAAGGTAGTCTTTATTCCTTCATGTTGCTGAAAGGTTATGTACTGTTTTCGAATTTTATCTTGAAGGAAAATGAACAGTCCTTTCAACTGTTTATTTTCTTGTTCAGCTCTTGTCTTCTCACTCTCTGGGCAGAATTTTTCCATCGGCGAGCTGGCGGCGGGGCCAGCTTCCCCCCGACATCATCCTGCCCCATTTAAATATTAAGGAAGGCGGGCGGACAGCTGATTGCGCAGTCCGCCCGCCGACCTGTCAATGGTGAATTGAGGGTAATTAAGCCAATTAAAGGCCCTGCCCGTCCAACCTTAAGGTTGGCGGGCAGGCCAGGAGCCCCAGCGGGCTTTTGAAAAGAACATGAAATGTCATCCACCGGCGGGATGAGGTTTTATGTCTGTTTTAAAAAAGTTCAATAAAGTTTCTGTGCTTTTTATTAACATGTCCCATCTCGTGTGACATTGTCACATGAGGGGGATATGTTAATAATTTTTTTATTTTTCTATTTTTTAAGTTTATAAACCTTTTACCAATCTCCCTGAGACAGCACTTAGTCTCAGGGAGATGTGCTGTATTTCGCGCGCATGCGCAAAAGAGCGCACCCTGACAGTTGGGGAATCCCTCCCCCCCGCACAGGAAGAGCATAGCGCTTCCCATTGGGCGGCCCGCTGGGTGGGCCTTAATTGGCCCGCCCATTTAAAATGGCGACGGGGCCCGTTTCAGCAGCGGCGATCGGCTACCCGCCCGCCACCGAGTCGGTGGGGCCCGCCCGCCCATCAAGGGCAAAATTCTGCCCTCTGTTTCAGTGTATTGTTCTGTCAGTACTTCAGTTTTCTGAAGCAGCATTCAACTTCTTTTTTAGCTCCTCGTGTTTTTCCAGGAGCATGTATTGGTTCTTCAAAGAATCTTCCAAGGCTGCAACTTCTTTGAGTACCTTTCCACCTGCTGTTTTGACTGGCTGTATATCTGGTTGACTTTTCCCAACTCCTGCTTCCCAACTACTGTTTGCCAACAATGGAATTGAGAGTCATTATTTCCTCCTGGTACCTTTGTAATGTCTCAGAAATTTGTTTGTTCAGATCTCGAACAGTTTGGTTCATTGAAGACTTTATCATACATTTTCAAAAGTACCTGCTCAGCTTGAATCTTGCACTTCAAATCTTCCAGTTCAGCTTTGATACAAACAGTTTCTGATTTTACTCCTGCTCCGCCTGCCACAAGGTTTTATCCTTGTCATTCACTGACAGTGGCTGGTAGAGTTCTGGAAACATGTCAGGGTCTCAAATGAGGTATAGCATTGGGACTTCTGGAAGTTCCGTGCCTTTCTGGTGCCCATGCATGGTTTGTTTGGGTTCTGTCTTTTTCTCTTTAGTTGCTTTACTATGGGCTTCCTATGTTTCTTTCTAAGCTCTGCACACTCCTTAACTTGAAGATTAAAATATTCCTCGAAGGTTGTCAATGTTTCATCAAGGTTGGTTGCGGATTCATAAATGCCTTGCATTAGGATTACTTTGTCTGTAAGTTCACCAAACCAGGAAAAAAAGTATTAATCTGGACTTCTGATTTTTTTTTACTTAGACCTGATGTACTCCAGCAATTTAAAAAAAAAACCTCTTCTCAAGGATGCCACATTTCCTGTTGGATTTGGCCCCTGGATAAGACCAAATTGATCTGGGACCTTGGATTTTTGAGTCATGGTCATTTAATTTTTTTGCAGTTACAGCTTTAAATGTTGTTGCCCTTTTAAAAATGGCTATGCAGTAACCCGTTTTTTTCTCTTTGCTCCCATTCCCAGGTCTCAGCAGGCACTCATTGCACTGACAGGGCTGTTTCTTTTTAAACTTATCATCTCTGCATGACCTTCAAAACTAATAGTTTTGGCCAGAGAGTTGCTCCTCTATACTTTTGAACTCAATATTAAGCTGCTTTTTGCTCTGCCTTGAGTATTTTTTAAATTTTCTCTGAAGCTTTGCCTGGATTTCAAGATGGCACCGCTGTTCACTCAGAGACAAAGGGGTTTCGCGTGCCTGACAGTTTTGACGGGCTCCACACAATGGCAATGGCACTCTTCTTGGGAAGAAAAATTAACAATGGCTGCTTGGGTCGGCTGCCTGCAGACTTCTTTTGTCCAGCCGTTTACTTTTTAAACTGTCAAGTCGGTCAAATTGGAGCTTCTGCTTGATTTTATTTTACTGAGATCGACAGTCATGATATTCCTGAAATATTTAAATTGATTCTTTCTCTTTTTTTCAGATGAGTTCAGGTGCCACTTGTTCAGGCTCTGACTTAAGGATCGGATTTTAACAGCAGTTTTCTTTCAAGTAGCACTTCTGATTACTTAAAGGAATTCTCAGGAGATGCTGAAGCCTTGAGTTTTAAAAGGTTTAGCTCACCCTTGCAAGTTCTGTCAATTTTTCAATCTGAAGCTGAACGTCCAAAGGAAATTCAATGGAGTCTTCTGCTGCAGTTAAGGAATTTTAAATCTCTGCCTTCAGCTTCCAAGCCTTTGTCTGGAGCTTTGCCTGGCAATTTTCTCTCTGCACCTCTGCTTCTTCTGGACCTTCTTTCAGGTCAGAATGCTTTGTTGAATTTTTCTCAGTCTGCCAGCATTTTGGTTTGTTTGTACATTTTAGCAAGGTTTTGGGTTTTATCCCTTTCCTGCCACCATGCTGGGAGGTTGTTGGTTACAGATCAGTATGGCTTAAAGAAGTCTCATGGTCTGCTGTAGGTTAACTGTAAATTTTTATTAACTACTGGAACTATTTACACATGTGCAGTAAAGGGTGCAAACTGGGAGCTGTCTCCATGCTTAGGTTCATACAAGTCTCTGCTCAACACCACATTGACCCTGGGTGTGGGTCATGTGCCTTCTTACATAACTGTCTGGGTGGTACTGTACTCATTAACCCTATATGTGCCAGACTCTTATACTACAGGTGGGTGAGTGGGTCAGTGGTTGGCGGGTAGATGAGCGAGGCTGGTAAGTGGGTAGTCAGGTAGTTGGGGGTAGGTGGGGGGTAGTCGGGCGGTCGGGGGTAGACACGTGGTCGGGGGGTAGTCGGGCTGGGTTGGGTCAGGTCAGTTGGTTGGGGGAGTGTAGTTCGGTGGTCGGTGCTGTTGTGATATAATGTATATGTACCCTTGAGGGAGGGTATTTTAAGCTGCTGTTAATCACTACCAACTCAACAGGGTGTGATGTATTAGTCCCATGGCTTGTATTCAGCCTACAGCAGCAGGTGGTAGAAACCAGGCGTGTATACTTAGCCTCTTAGTTAACATTTGTATATAGCCTTATCTTCAAATAAAGAACCCACATTATTGTTTACCAAGATAAAAGCAAGATACTGCAGATGCTGAAATCTGAAATGAAAACAGAAATTACCAGAAAAACTCAGCAGGTCTGGCAGCATTTGTGGAGAGAGGGTTCATGTTTCGAGTCCATATGACTCTTCTTCAGAGCTCTGCAAAAGAGTCATATGGACTCAAAATGTTAACTCTCTCTCTCTCTCTCTCCACAGATGCTGCCAGACCTGCTGAGTTTTTCTAGCATTTTCTGTTTGTATTGTTTACCAATCCTTGTTGTTTGATTAATACATTTACATCAAAGAGAGGAGCATAACATGGTGGCAGCATGGTTTTGAAGATTTGACTGAGAACTATACAACCCTTAACCTTTCACACACAGCAGAAGAAAAGAACTGGTGTGACAGTGAAACAACTATCAAGAGCTTACTGCGTGTATGTGATTCTGCAGCTCTGTGTGAATCCTACACACCGTACCTTGATTCTGGTATTACACCTCACCCAAGCCAGCAGGCATTAGGTCCTGGTAAGATTGTTTGAATTTGGGAGAGCTTAATCAATATAAATCTACCTGCTGTGAAGTTTAAACAGGAACAGAAATTAAATAGCTGACTCTGGTAAGTCTAACTTTAAGCAAAACTCACAGACAGAGGAGAATTACTGCTGCTTACTGTCCCTACAGGAGGTCTGATGAAGTTAAAATACTGCAGACTGGGCTGGGAAGAAGAATTCATCCCATAACAGCTCCTAACAGGCAGAACAAGCCTCTTTAAAAAAGTGCTTTTTGGCTGTTTTATTTTACTTTTGAAGTCTGCAGTAACTACTCATGCCTAAGATCACTGTTTTGTGGGCGGAGCTTCAGTAAACCCAGATAAAATCAGAAAGAGCTCAACAACACCACCATTGTAGTCAAGTAGTAACCTATGACCAACTAAGGCAGTGACCACTAAAGGTACTGCAACTCAGAGTTATATTAGCTTTAAAAGAGCTGTCAACAGTTCCAGATAAGATTAGTAACCCAGAAAAAAGCTAAAAGATGACCACAAAATTTCCAACACTCAATTGGAAGGGAGTGGCCCTCCTAGCCGAGTTTACTTTGTTCTAACAATGCACAAGCTGTGCTTTCTGGCCATCTGGTTTTCAAAACCAGATAGACATGCCATAAAAATTTAGATTTCTGTAGGCAATATCTTAAAAATATACACCAAATATGGTCAACACGCAAAGATCAATTATGAGTGAAGCTCAACTTCAGAATACACCAATGGAATTCATGTCTTTTCGGCAACAACTGACAGAGACCATCGACCAATTCACAAAGACAAGGGACATGATTGCGACTTTATGGCAGCCGAGCTAGCTGACAAAATAACCAAGCTCACAATAGTGTGTACCATGATAGAAGCATTCCAAAAAAGACCTTTCGGACCAACTCAGCGGAAGCACCACTGCAAAGCAGAAGCAAGTACAAAGCCATACTATTGGGTAGACAGGGTCTACAGGCTATGTGTAATTCATCCACCATTGGCACGAAATCCAATACAGGCAAGCCTAGTAAGCAAAGCACGTGGTACAGTCTCACACATGCACGCAGAAATTGTCCAGCTGTTAACACTGCATGCAAGGCATCTGGCACTGGAGGACACTGGAAGTGCCAGTGCAGAAAGCAAAGGCCAGACCAAGTGGCTCAACATCATAAGAAGGCACACCCATAAGCTAGACAGATACAGCATTCCAATCAACCAAGAGTGCATACAAAACAGTCTCAAGACAAGGCCCCTGAAATGTCTAGCTAAGCTACACGACAGGTGATAGGGATGACCACACATCAACACACAAAATGAGCAGACATTCAGCATGGTGAACATCAAAGAATGTATTTGCACAGTGATACCAACAGAAGTCTTTGTCACCATCCAGATTATATTCCCACAGATGCAGGGTTAGCATAACCTATATGCAAAACTGCATACTGGTGCAGGTGCAAACATCTTTCCACTTCATACACTGAAATGAATGTAATTACAGAAGTGGCAAGTGATGATTCAACTAACTCACCAAACTCACTGCATACAATGGCTCAGAGATTCCATCCTTGGGATCCATTACACTCAAGTGTCGCTATAAAAACTCACCCTGATACCCCAGATATTTTATGTTGTGGGCACCAAAGGTCCAGTGATTGCAGGCCTACCAGCACGCAAGGGCCTGTCCTTAGTCACCACCCACTGACAAGGACCACAGACTACAAGAAGCACCAGTGAAAACCCTGTGCTTACATTGGGAGAAGATCCCCTAACTCTGCAACACAGATCACCAGCCAACAGACTGAGTGGCACAGTTGAAACCAAATATGTATACCCATTCCGAATGTGCACACTTGATTGTACTCTGGAACCAATGCGGAATTACTATTCGGCAGACAAGTGTGAACAAACCGCCCAGTCATCACTCTATGATACTCCCAGAAGTACAAAATGCACTGATTGAAAAATAGTGGAAAATGAAAAATGTCCATGACCGGAATGCAGGTAACAAATTACCCAACCTGAACATCAGTTAGAAAGTGCGAATACAACACCCAAGTGATGGCACATGGAATCCAGCAGAAATCATCAGCATATGCCCAGATCCAAGATCGTATCAAGTGTGAACACCAATGGCATGACAATGCATCATAACAGATATCAAATCAAAACAATACCACAACCAGAAACACTGACTAATCCTATTGCAAACAGAACATAGTCTAAAATGCAACACAAACAAAGTACACCTAACCAGCATTCTGAAAACATACAGCAGCTTCCAGCCAAAGCCATCATACATCATTCTGGACAGATAAGCAAACTGCTTGCTCTGTGTTAAGTACATTCAGACACAATGGGAAGAATTTTCCCCCTGTTGGGGGGGGAAGTTCAGGAGCGGGCGTGCCTCAGATTGGTGCCTCCAGTCAGGGGCGCGCCGCCATTTTACGTGGGCAGGCCAATTAAGGCCCACCCATCATGACATCCGGCAGGAAGCGCTATGAACTCCTTGTGCGGGGATGAGGGGGGGGATTGCCTAAGCCGAGAGTGCACTCTTTCGCGCATGCGCGCAAAAGAACGCATTCATCTCCCTGGGGCTAAGTGCCACCTCAGGGAAATCTGCGCCAGATTCAAAAATGTGAAATGTAGAAAAATAAAATTTCCCTGACATGTCCCCTCAAGTGACATTGTCACATGAGTTGGGACATATCCATCACTTTTAATTAAACTTTTATTAAATTATTTAAAAACTTAAATGAAACCTCATCCTGCCCATGGATGAGGTTTCATGCTTTTTCTGAAGCCCATCAGGGCTCCCGGCCTGCCTGCCTGCCAACATTAAGGTTAGATGGGCAGGTCCTTTAAGTACTTAAATTAGTTTTAAAATGGCCTCAATAGGCCGTTGACAGGCCGGCGGCCACACAGCTGATTTGGCTGCATCCCCGCCGACCTGAAAATTGAAATGACATGGGGTGATGTCGGGAGTTCCGCCCAACGTCATCCCGCATCATTTTACACGTCGGCGAGCAGGCCCTGCCCCCCACTCGCCAAACTTAATATCCTGCCCAATGTTAATTTCTTTTGCTGTCATGTAAATAGTTTGATTCTTTAAAGGTAAACCTATAGTTCAGAAAAAAGAGGCATGTTATGATATGATGTATACGTAGCTTTAAGGAGGCAGATCTTAAACTGTTGTCAATCACTACTACCTTATCAGGATGTGATGCACGACTCCCATGACTTGTATTCAATCTATAGCAGCAGATGGTAGGAGCCACATATGGCTTACCAATCCTTGTTGTATGATTGGTATGTTTACGCTAAAGAGAAGAACGTAACCAGGGGCAGGGGAGGTGGTTAGTCAGGTGGTCAGGGGGTAGTTGGCTCAGTAGTGAGAATGGAATATTACAGTGCGGAAAGAAGCTTTTTGGCCCAACATGCCTGTGCCAAGTCTTTGAAAGAGTTATCCAATTAGTTCCACTGTTCTGTTCTTTCCCCATAGCCCTATATATATTTTTTTTCTTTTTCAAGTGTTTATCCAATTTCATTTTGAAGATTACTATTGGATCCACTTCTGCCATCCATTCTGGCTGCGCATTCCAAATCATCATAATTTATTTGATTAAAAATAAGTCTCATCTCCCCTCTGGTTTTATTGCCAAGTACCTTACACTGTGACCCCTGATTACCAACTCTCCTGCCAGTGAAAGTAGTTTCTCCCTATTTAATCTATCATCCTCTATTTTAATAAGTATCTTATACGCCACTACAAAGTCTCCTGTTATTTAACTTTCATGGATGACGAGTTTTTCTAGCTTTCATACAGAGTGGAGAACATGTAATACTGTCCGATGAAACATACCCAAGATCCATCCATAGTCAGGTGGTAGGGAAGGGGGTAGTTGGGTTGGATCAGTGGGTAGTCAGGTGGTCAAGGTGATAATTGGGGAATCAGTTGTGGAGTTACTCAGCTGTTAGACCAGGTTTTAAATGAACATTTCCTGGATAATTATCAAGGTAAGTTACGTGTAACTTGCCCAAATCTCCAACTCTAGCTCAGAGTCGAAGACTTTCGCGCAGTGTGCTGGGCAGCAAGGAATCAGCCCATCAGAAGTTTAAACTTCCCCAGCAATTTCCATCATACATCTGGTCTCCAATGAGCCAAAGATCAGAAGATTTGTGCCATTATGTTGATTATAGCAAAAGCTTCTAGCTGTGTGATCTCATCCACATATCATGTCACATTTACTGTGACGAAGGTCTGCTCATTTTCAAATTGAAAAGCTTTCTTCTCGGCATCTCCCACCTGCTCTGTCCCATTGCCAACTTCAGGTATATGTCTGTGCTTGCATTGACTCCTGGCACACTCCTTGTTGCTGCTGCCAGTACACTGCTGTGGTAAAGTGGAGTGCTATGTACCATTAAGAGAATGTAGTTAACTGACCACGTGACTGTATTGACCAATCTCTATGCAGCGCAGGCTACTTAGGTAACTGCAGGTTTAAAGCTGGAGGTGATTGAAGAAGCACACATTGTGTTGGTGTTCTGTTATTTGTTCCAGTAAACCACCAATGTTTGTTCAGTTAATCAGCCTCTCTGCCTATATTGTTTCAAGCACCGACTAATGTGTTAATATTAAGGGAGCAGCTTGCATTCGCGAACCTGATAAACAAAAGCATAAAACTGGCGATGAGGATAAACCGGATCAATTGACGCTAATCAAGAAAGGCGTGGTAAGCCAGCTATGTTACTTTGCCACTACCATGAAGCTGTTTGAAGGCGCATCTCCTTAGTCATCAAGTACGCCACAGTTTGGGTATCTTGAACCATTCGACCCCGTTTCCAATGACAGGTCAAATTATGTCAAATGCCTAGCGTTCTTCTTTACTCCTAACGACATTGTGGGGGAGGACAAGAAGAGGGCGATTTTATTGTCCACATGCGGGAGCAAAATGTATGGGCTGATCCGCAGCCTTACATCACCTAACACCCCTGATACCAAGACTTTCAACAAGTTAGTAAATATTGTCAAAAACCACCTGAAGCCAAAGCCCTCAGTCACTATGCAACATTTTAAATTCAATTCGAGGAATAGGCTTCCAGGAGGGATAATCACTGGCTATGTAGCTGCTTTAAAGGAATTAACAGAATATTGTGAGCTTAGAACTTCGATTAATGACATGTTGAGAGACCGATTGATATGTGTAATCGGGAATGATGCTATTCAAAAGCAATTGCTATCTGAAACTAATCTAGACTTCAGTAAGGCATCAGAATTGGCAATAGCCATGGAGAGCACTGTTAGAGACTCAGAGGCAATAACAGATAGACAAATTGGCACCGTCCATTTTGTAGGGCAGGAAGGACCAATAACAAAAGGCACAAAAGTCGGACTCCGCAGAAAGGTGGGAAACGCCCACTAATGGTACAGACCATTGAAGAACAATAGTACTACAGTGAAAACCCATGACATTAATGAGAGAAATGCATCCAGGCAGCCTGCAAGTGATCAGCAGTTCAGAAATATTGAAATAAAAGCAAAGAACTGCGGATGCTGGAAATCCAAAACAAAAACAAAAACAAATACCTGGAAAAACTCAGCAGGTCTGGCAGCATCAGTGGAGAGCAGCACAGTTGACGTTTCGAGTCTGCATGACTCTTCAACAGAACTAATTAGTTTAGAACCCATTAGTTCTGTTGAAGAGTCATGCGGACTCGAAACGTCAACTGTGCTGCTCTCCACTGATGCTGCCAGACCTGCTGAGTTTTTCCAGGTATTTTTGTATTTGTTTTTCAGAAATACTGAATCCTTTTTCTACCAATGCTGTGGTCACATAATATGGCACTGTAAAGATAGGCTGAGACAACATTTTAAAAACAAATGTAGAAATCGTGAAATCTGTCTCGTTGTAGAACCAGAGGGAACAGAATCTGACATCTATTCATTATACAACCTGAAAGTGGGTAGAACTGAACCAATCCAGGTAGTCATTAGAGTCAATGATGATGAAGAAATAAGAGTGAAAGGGATATGTCAAGTCCTGATGCAGTATGAGGATCAGCTTGTGAATTTACCCCTTATAGTAGTAGCTGGGGCAGGCCACAGTTTAATTGGTTTCAACTGGCTCAAAAAGATTAAATTGCAATGGGCTGAGATTTTTCAAATCAGAACAAGGAACTTACAGGAATTGTTTACAAAGGTACACTTCCATTTTCAGTGATGAACTAGGAAGGATTTGTGGGCTGCAAGCCAAAATCCACATAAACCCTAACGCAGCCCACAGATTTATCAGAGCCAGACCAGTCCCTTATGCTCTATGGGACAAGGTTGAGACTGAGCTAAACAGGCTGGGAAAGTTGGGTATCTTACAACTGGTGCAATTTTCCGAGTAGGCAGCACCCATAGTACCCGTACTGAAGCCAGACCAAAGTGTTCGCTTATGTGGTGACTATAAGTTAACTGTAAATGGAGGGTCCAAACTTGATAGACGCCGGATAATGAAAATTGATGAATTATATTCGAAATTGGCAGGGGGCATCAGATATTCAAAACTCGACATGAGCCACGCCTACCAGCAGGTAGAGTTGGAAGAAAGCTCTAGGGAATTCATGACCATCAATACACATTAAGAATTGTATCAATATACTTGACTACCCTTTGGGGTCTCATCGGTGTGTGCTATTTTCCAGTGTACCATTGAAAATCTACATCAGAGACTGCTCCATATCGTTGTTTATCCGGATGATGTCTTAGTCACTGGACTGACTGATAAAGAACACTTAGCTAATTTGAAGGAGGTGCTGAAACGCTTCTCACAAGCGGTGATACGCTTGAATTGAGAGAAATGTATTTTCCAGGCCAAAGAGGTAGTTTACTTTGGCCATAAGGTCAACACGCAGGGCCTGCATCCCGTGGAAGAAAAGGTTAAGGCTTTTCGCGAGGCACCTACACCAAAAAGCACTACAGAACTAAAGGCCTTCTTAGGCATGATAAACTACTATGGGTGATTTCTCCCAAATCTATCAACTGTACTGGCTCCATTATACACATTGCTTGATAAAGTGATTTGGCAAGCTCCGCACCAGAAGGCGTTTCTGAAGGTAAAGCAGTTGTTAAGATCATCGGCCCTACTGGTTCACTTTGACCCAAAGAAAGAATTGATTTTAACTTGCGATGCATCCCCTTAGGGGCTGTACTTTCACACTGGATGGTGGATGGCTCTCAACGACCCATTGTTTATACATCTCACACGCCCAGTGCTGCAGAGCGATGATATTCTCAAATTGTGAAGGAGGGCTTGTCTGTTGTGTTTGGTGTTCAGAAATTCCATCGATACCTTCACGGTCACTATTTTCACATTATATCCGACCACAAGCCTCTGCTGGGATTATTTGGAGAAGATAAGGCAATAACCCTCCTCGCATCTGCTTGCATCCAGAGGTAGGCACTAATATTGGCTGCTTATGAGTACACTTTTATTCACCAGTCAGGAAGCCAGATCACACATGCTGATGTGCTGATCCACCTCCCCCTGCCAGATAACAACGTGAAGGTTCCAATTCCCTAGGAACTTGTCTTAGTACTAAAATTTTTGGATTCCTCCCCTGTCCAGACCAAACAAATCCATGAGTGGACAAGCCAAGATCCACTTTTATCTCACGTCTAGGAGCACGCCTTGAATGGATGGTCAGGAGAGCCAAAGTCTGATGACATGAAGCTTTATTTCAATCGCAGATATGAGCTCACCTGCCAGAACGGTATATTGCTCTGGGGAGCAAGGGTTATCGAGCCCCTGAGAGGATGAGGCCATTACTGGCTGAATTACATAGTGCTCCCCCTGGCCTTAGGAGGATGAAGATGCTCATGCGCAGCTAGTTGTGGTGGCCAGGGATGGACGTGGACATTGAAACCCTAATTTAAAGTTGTCTTCAATGCCAGCAGGTACAAAAGCTACTCCCCTTAGCTCTATTTTACCCAGGGAAATGCCAGGGCGGCCATGGGTGTGTCTCCACATGGATTATGTGGGGCCCTTCTTGGGCACGATGTTCCTTTTACTAATTAATGACGTCTCCAAGTGGATGGATGTCTACATCAGTGACCACCTCAGCAAGACCATTTGCAACAGAGTTTTGCAGTGCTCAGGTTACTGAAGGTGCTCATGTCAGACAATGGGATTGCATTTACTAGGGGGGAATTCCGCAGGTTTACAACTCTCAATGGAATAACTCATATCAAAATCTTGTCTCACCACCCCGCCTCTAATGATTTGGCTAAGCGGGCAGTCCAAGCTTTTAAGTCCGGGATGAAAAGCTGGACAGGGATTCCATCAGCACCAGATTGTCACGGTTCCTGTTCGCATACTGGACAGCGCCACACATGACCACCGGTTTTGCCCCCATTGAATTACTAATGAACAGACATCTCCACACCTGTCTAACTCTTATCAGGCCGAATTTAGGGGGAAGTGTGGAGAGAAGCCAAGAGGCCCAGAAGACCAGACATCATGGCCATAATCATGAAAGAAATTTCACGGTGCAAGACACAGCTCTCACGATGAACTTGGAGATGGGCCCAGTTGGCTATTAGATGAAGTGAGTGCCATGACAGGACCTCTCTTCTCATCTCCGGATGACGCCAGCAGCTCCTCCACACCTCTGCCAGTGACCGTGGCATCTGATAAGGCTGCACCAACTGGGGAAATGCCAGCCATGGCACTGGCTGCTCCCTGCCAGGCAGGGCTAGAGGATGACCACCAAAGTTATCAAGGCCAACAAGACAGCAGAGTCAGCAGACTGTCTCCATTGCCGGTGCCAGCGAGGGGGGAGCACATAGACGTAACATCCACAAATTTAAATGTAAAGCACCTTAAGCACAAAGCAGCATTATCACGGGTGATATTTTGTTCTCCATTTTGCTTTAAATATTTTCATTGTGTGATTAAAAACACCGATTAATGTTCATTTCAGCTATATTTCACATTCACAATTAAATGAGATGTTATTTCGTGCTATTGGCCTCTGTATGCTTCATTTGTTCTGTAGGTGCAGGGAAGGCCATTATGTAATGATGGACTTGTGTCTCCTGAAACTCTATTGCAAAGGCACAGAGTGTATGTTGTTGGCCAATGAATTGGTCCTGTCAGGGATCGAGTATGGAGCCTGCAGCCCTGACATGTGGTGGTGGTTCTAATTTGGTAGGCTAGCTGAAGGAGCGTTGGATCAAAACATCCCGGGTGTCCTTGCCTCCCTGGAGGTTACCCAGGTCACTGTCCATGCCCTCAGCATTCTCCTCACCATGCTCGTCCTCGGACTCACTACTAGGCTCATCATCTGTTGCCTGTGCAGCTGCGTCAAGATCTTCTTCCTCCATTGGATCTCCCCTTGCCAGTGCCAGATTGTGGAGAGAGCAGCATGCAACCACTATCAGTGAGACCTGCTTTGGGAGTATTGCAGTGCGCCCCCTAAATGGTCCAGGCATTGGAAGTGCATCTTGAGAAGACCGATGGTTCTCTCTACCACCGCCCTTGTGGAGGCATGTCTCCTATTGTACCGCTACTCAGCCTCTGTTCTTGGGTGGCAGAGAGGCGTCATGAGCCACCTTTTGAGGGGATAGCCCTTGTCACCCAGCAGCCATCCATCCAGTTGGGCTGGAGCACTGAAGAGCTTCAGCACCTGGGAGTGCCTCGGGATGTAAGGATCATGGGAGCTGCCAGGGTACCTTGCACAGACTTGCAGAATCTGCATCTTGTGATCACACATTATCTGCACGCTCATGGAGTGGAATCCCTTCCTGTTGACAAAGGCACCAGGCTCACCCGCTGGCGCCTTGATGGTCACAGATGTGCAGTCGATTCGCCCTGGACACGGGGGAACCCAGCAATCGCCACAAAGCCTCTGGCTCGCTCAGCCTGGCTGGCCTCATCCATGTGGTAATGAGTGAAAGTCATGATTGAACAGAGCTTCTGTCACCAGCTTTACGCAACTGTTGGCAGCTGATTGTGAGACTCCACAAAGATCCCCCACAGAGCCGTGGAAAGAGCCGGAGGCATAGAAGTTGAGGGCCACTGTGACCTTCAGCGCCACTGGCGTGGGGTGTCCATCCACACAATCAGAGCTGATCTCAGGCCCGATCCTCTGACAGATGGAGGTCACTGTCTCCCTTGGGAGATGGAGCCTTCTCCGGCATTGCGCCTCAAACACATTGAGGTAGCTGCACCGCTGCCTATAAACCCTGGCAGCAGGATAGTGGCGTCTTCTGCGGCCCCTTCCACCTTGGACTTCCTGATGACCCTTCCCCCCTTGTGCCTACGCCTCTACTGCCACAGGTCGCTCCCCTGGAAGCTGCATGGTACACCTGGCCTCCTCTCCTTTCTGCCCCTCTCTTCCTCCTCAGAGGGGGTGCCTCCAGTGGAGACCACAATCCCCTTTACCAGGGTTGTGGAAGACTGTCTGATACCTGGAAGGGCCCATGCAGTCTAAAACCTCCGGGGACCTGTAAGACAACAATGAGTCCTGAAATGAGGCCTAGGATAGCTCAGAATGCAGCTCTGAAGCGAGGTGAAGCTGTCCAGTTCACAGAAAAAGCCAGCAGCAAGTTAGATCCAAAACTCCTCATTACTTGCATTGACAACGCCACTGACCCTTATTATCCCGCCCGTGGATGAGCTTTTGCTAATTGTGGCCTGCCTGCCCTTTTTTCCTGTGCAACTACCAAAAACTTGCACGGGCTACATAAAGTCAGAGACAATTTGTGTGCCAAGGGCTTTAAACGGGTCTCTTAATTAATGGCGGGCGTGCCTCCATCTCCATTGCACGCCCATATAGCGAAATATCACAAGAGTGCGCATTGATGTCGGCACGTTCAGCTGATGTCATCGTACGCTATTTCACGCTCAAGCAGGTGGGCGCGTGCCTGCCCGCCGAGCAAAAAATTCTGCCCATAAATAATGCAGTCACAGGAAGTACACCAGATCACTGGTTGGAGAGGACGTGGACCATTCCTGCGGCAACGGCGAGGTCGGCAGTGGACACCTACGTGAGGGTCCTGCAGCACATCATCCCTCTCTCAAATCTACTCTCAGTCCACTGTTCTGTTTTCAACATGGCTGCCAAGCACTAATAATCTCCACTTTCTGTCCTAGGCACATTTGACACATCACCCAGTGCTGAGAGCACCTCAGATGAGGCCCATGAGGGCAGCATTGTTGAAGACCCAACACAACGTTCACCTATAGCCCCCACCAATGCAGCAACACACGCCTCAGCGGGACCTAGATGTAGAGCAGCCTCGGGATCACAATCGGGTGAGCACAGCACACAATCTGTTCCACAGCAGTCGAAGGCAAGGATATCTGAGTTCACCGGCACTCAGAGGACCACTGGAGGCAAGGAATCTGCTGAGTCTGAGTCAGACGATGAGCCTCTGGACTCGGTCCTCAATCAGTTGGTGGAGCTGGAAAGACGATCTCGGGACTATCAGGAAGGGATGCCTGGTGTACTCCTCACATTTCAAGGCACGATGGAGACCTTGGTCCAGGACATCAGTCCTGCACTGCTGCACGGGCTGAACTCCATCACTGATGCCATCGCTGTTGCCTCCAACAGTGTCAGCACATGAAGGTTGCGGGCAGCTCGATCTCACTCCAGCTTTCCCTTTTCCTGAAGGAGTCAGCCGGGGCGCATCAGGCACCCATAGAAGGGAGGACCAGCAGCTTGACACCCTGGGGCCATCCACCCAGATGACTCCAGGAAAGTCCAGCCAATCCAAATTCCCTCTTCCTGTGACCCCAGCAGCTCCAGATCCACAGGCTGAGGAGGGTGCAGATGGTTCATTGCAGGATACGCAAAGCAGGCTGGGGCCCTCCAGGTCTTGGTCCTCCAGAGGACACATACCAAAGTCATCACAGACAGGGTGTCGCAATCAGCAGGTTGCCTCCACCTCCACTGTGGATGTCGAGGGAGCACCAGGACGTAACGGCAGGGTTAAGAAGATTAAGAAGATGTAACTCTTTTCGAGTCAAAACAATTAACTAAATTAACAATAACAAGGGAGAAATCAAGCACAGCCCCTAATTCAGGTCAGCTGTAAAACCAAGGACAAAGTTTAAAGGAAACTTACAAACATTAAACCAAAATGTGATTAAAGGGGTCAACAAAACACCCCAGCCCCGCGGTGCCCACCGGGCACGGAAGGCATCGATGGTGGCGGCAGACACCGTGTGCTCCCTTTCCAGGGACACCCAGCCGCGAACGTAGCCACGGAAGAGGGACAAACAATTGGACGGGACTCCCCCCTCGATTGCCCGCTGCCTGGACCTGTTAATGGCCAACTTGGCCAGGCCCAGGGTTAAGAAGATGTAGCTCTTTCGAGTTATCAACAGATCGCATGTAACTCTTTCGAGTACATTCACAGTTCTTGGTTTCCGGGAGTGGGACATGAACCCACAACCCTCTGATTCAAAGGCGAGGGTGCTATGAACTGAGCCACAGCTGACACCTCGTTGTTAAGAAGATGTAACTCTTTCGAGTTATCAACAGTCACAGATTGTAACTCTTTCGAGTACATTCACAGTTCTTGGTTTTCCGGGAGTGGGACATGAACCCACAACCTTTTGACTCAAAGGCAAGGGTGCTATAAACTGAGCCACAGCTGACACCTCGTTGTTAAGAAGATGTAACTCTTTCGAGTACATTCAAAGTTCTTGACTTTTTTTTTCCGGGGGTGGGACATGAACCCACAACCTTTTGACTCAAAGGCGAGGGTGCTATGAACTGAGCCACAGCTGACACCTCGTTGTTAAGTAGATGTAACTCTTTCGAGTGATCAACAGTCACAGAATGTAACTCTTTCGAGTACATTCACAGTTCTTGGTTTCCGGGAGTGGGACACGAACCCACAACCTTCTGACTCAAAGGCGAGGGTGCTATGAACTGAGCCACAGCTGACACCTCGTTGTTAAGAAGATGTAACTCTTTCGAGTTATCAACAATCACAGAATGTAACTCTTTCGAGTACATTCACAGTTCTTGGTTTCCGGGAGCGGGACCTGAACCCACAACCTTCTAACTCAAAGGGGAGGGTGCTATGAACTGAGCCACAGCTGACACCTCGTTGTTAAGAAGATGTAACTCTTTCGAGTACATTCAAAGTTCTTGACTTTTTTTTTCCGGGGGTGGGACATGAACCCACAAACTTCTGACTCAAAGGCGAGGGTGCTATGAACTGAGCCACAGCTGACACCTTGTTGTTAAGTAGATGTAACTCTTTCGAGTGATCAACAGTCACAGAATGTAACTCTTTCGAGTACATTCACAGTTCTTGGTTTCCGGGAGTGGGACACGAACCCACAACCTTCTGACTCAAAGGCGAGGGTGCTATGAACTGAGCCACAGCTGACACCTCGTTGTTAAGAAGATGTAACTCTTTCGAGTTATCAACAATCACAGAATGTAACTCTTTCGAGTACATTCACAGTTCTTGGTTTCCGGGAGCGGGACATGAACCCACAACCTTCTAACTCAAAGGGGAGGGTGCTATGAACTGAGCCACAGCTGACACCTAGTTGTTAAGAAGATGTAACTCTTTCGAGTTATCAACAGATCACATGTAACTCTTTCGAGTACATTCACAGTTCTTGGTTTCCGGGAGTGGGACATGAACCCACAACCCTCTGATTCAAAGGTGAGGGTGCTATGAACTGAGCCACAGCTGACACCTCTTTATCAACAGTCACAGATTGTAACTCTTTCGAGTACATTCACAGTTCTTGGTTTCCGGGAGTGGGACATGAACCCACAACCTTCTGATTCAAAGGCGAGGGTGCTATGAACTGAGCCACAGCTGACACCTCGTTGTTAAGAAGATGTAACTCTTTTGAGTTATCAACAGTCACAGATTGTAACTCTTTCTAGCACATTCACAGTTCTTGGTTTCCGGGAGTGGGACATGAACCCACAACCTTCTGATTCAAAGGCGAGGGTGCTATGAACTGAGCCACAGCTGATGTAACTCTTGTAGAGTCAAAATAATTAACTAAATTAACAATAACAAGGGAGAAATCAAGCACAGCCCCTAAGTCAGGTCAGCTGTAAAATCAAGGAAGAACTTTAAAGGAACCTTACAAACATCAAACTAAGATGTGATTAAAGGGGTCAACAAAACACCCCAGTCCCCGCGGTGCCCACCGGGCACGGAAGGCCTCGATGGTGCCGGCAGACACCGCGTGCTCCCTTTCCAGGGACACCCGGCCGCGAACGTAGCCGCGGAAGAGGGACAAACAATCGGGCGGGACTCCCCCCTCGATCGCCCGCTGCCTGGACCTGTTAATGGCCAACCTGGCCAGGGTCACAGCTGATGTAGTTGCACAGCATGGGCACGGCTGTTAATCACTTGTACATAATCTTCACTATTGTTAATTAATTCTCAAGAATGTCTCTTTGCCTATTGCTCTTTCTTATGATGAGCAGTGATCGTGTTACTCAGATGTGAAACCTTGGTTCTTACATAAGATAAAGGCAGGTGTCTCAGTCCAGGGCCTCTTCCCTGTGCAGTGTGTAACCTTCGGTGCAAAGTGATGGTCTGGCTCCACACTCAATGGACACATTAGTGATGCCTGCACCTCAATGGTACTTGTCTTTGCTGCCAGAATATCGTGAGCAGGCATCACAGAGTTCCAGCATTCTCCCAGTGTGCTCTCAGCACCTTTGAGGTGGGGCTGGCCCCTTCTCTTCAACAACTGTGTTTGGTGATGGCATGCTCCTGAAGGGAGCAGGTGCTGAAGGCTGACAAAGGATCAGGTAAATTTAAAGTTTCACCACTGCATTTCCATGATATGACCCTGTTCACAGAATGCAAGCGAGCTGCCCTCAGCCATACAGGAGTCAGACATTCACAGAGGCAATGTGAAGATCTATGGAGTGTCCTCATTGCATGTCGTCATCGTCCTCCTGTAATCTAGCGACAATTACGGCCTCCGCTACGGCTCCATGTCATGAGCCTGAGCACTTAGGGTATGTGCGCTGTCATCAGCCGCACAGGAGTCAAACGTTCACAGATGTCAGGACAGTCCTCACTGCAGCTCTGTCATGAAACTAACATTTTTTTTCATTATATTATTGTGGTTTATTGTAAAGTAGGCTTATGGGGGTAAGTATTGTTGTGTGATTTAATTACATTGTGTAGTCAAGTAGACTGTAAGCTTCAAATCATCAAAAGAATCTAGGCGCTTGACATGTTCAGGAGTAAATATGGACGTTGGCTTAGCGTGTAAGGTGTGAAGGGAATTTGAATTTTTAGATAAATGAAGGGATATTTGGATTTCAAAGGGATCTTAGTCTGTTTACAACTAGCCAGGTAAGCCAGGCTAAGGGATGTGTTTATTTTTCCCAAAGGCTACTAACAATATATAGTAGCAACATGAAAGTTTTTATATTATGAAGAAGATGCAGTTTCAAAGACATATGGAACAATCAAATATACATATTAAAAAGAGAGAAACATATATAAAGCAGAATGAAAGGTTATGTGTCAAAAGGCCATGTAAGGCCTAACAGGAGTGTATGAAATAGCCTTAACGAAGCATCCAATATATGTGCATAAGCCTGCTACAAAACGAAGCTGAAGTTGGGGAAAAGCCATTTGGAATTCCGCTGTCCAGGGTATTGTGTTAACTTGATGAGTTGTTTTAAATCTAAAATCTATTTTGGGCCGTTGCCGTAAAAGGAGCGTAACTGGAGATCTGGTTAATTCAGAATTTTAGGAGTTACTACAGTAGTAATTTGTAGTCTTATGTATGTGTTTGAAACCTTTTATACTTTGTTAATAAATATTTTAATGTAATTTTTAAGATCTCTAAAGGTTTCAGTGGGCTTATTACTTCTGAATTCAGTGCACACATCTCATAAGAAATACAAATTGCAAAACCGTTGTGATAGCATGACCAAGTCTCCCTCGTGGATTTGGTCCACCTGGCACACATCATCTGCCATGTCATAACAAGCTCATCATCATCTTCCACGAATCTTGCGGTTATGAGGGCCTCCAGAGCACATCTGCCTCATCAGAGCAATGGCCTTATTGCCAGCATCCTCACCTTCAAGTACCTCATCACTATCATTCCCTTCAATGCCTTCCTCATCGGAGGGGATGTGCAGCTCCTCCATCTCCTCCTCAGCCAGGTCCTTCCTCATTGCAGCACCAGGTTGTGGAGCGCACAGCAAGTGACGATGATGCACAACACCCTCTGGGGACTTTTGCAGTGCTCCACTAGACCTGTTGAGGCACCATAACCTAATTTTCAAGATGCCTATCGTTTGCTCTACCAAAGTCTGGGTCGTGGCATGAGCCTTGTTATACCTTCGCTCTGCTGCAGTCTGAGACCACCACACAGGCATCATCAGCCACATCGTCTGTGGGTAGCCCTTGTTCCAAGGAGCCAACCCTGCAGCGTCTGTGGACCCTGGAATATGTCAAGGATCTAAGACTTACTAAGGATGTTGGAGTCATGGAAGCTCCCTGGGAATCGTGTGCAGACCTGTAGGGTGCAGCTGTGGTGGTCACAGACCAGCTGAACATTCCATGAGTGGATGCCTTTGCAGTTGACATAGTTGACTGCTTGTTGCCACAGATCTATGGACTATGCGAGTGTAGTCGATGGCACCCTGTACCTGTGGAAACCCAGAGATCTGTGCAAATCCCAGCACTCTTGCTTCCTGGCTTTCCTGATCCCAGGTGAAATGCACAAAGTTCTGTGCCTTCATGAAGGTCTGTGACCTCCTGGATACACTTATGCGTCAAGGCTCACGCGATCCTGCACAGGTCATGTGTGGAACCCTGGAAGGTGCCACTGCTTAAAAATTGAGCGCTGCGGTCACTTTCACAGCCACTGGCAGTGGATACCCTCCATGCCCCATGGCGCCAAATCCTGCAGCAGGTGGCACATGTGACTGACCGGCCCCTAGACATGCACAGTCTTTGGCAACACTGGTTCTCAGTCATCTGCAGAAATGACAAGCGCCGTCTATAGACCCTGGGTCCAGCAAAGTGCCTACGAGAATGGCTCTCTGCAAGGATCTTCAGCTGCATGAGCAGCATGCCCTGCCATCCCTTCATCTTGGAGGAGGTGCTCCTTCCTTTGCTGAGCCAAGCACCTCCGTCGCACTCCTCTTCTTTTTCTCTGCTCTCTGTATGCCATGAGACATGCCTCAAAATCACCAGGCTCCATGATCCTAATGTATCCTCCTGCAGGATCAAAGAGAGAGGCACATCGGTTAGCATATGTGTCCTAAGAACCTCTCTTGGTTAAGTCTGAAGGCCCTTCCACGCATGTCAGACAGTGCAGGCCACCACTTAGATGGCCAGTGTGTAGTGTGCTTCAAGGCTGTCCGAAACCCTACCCACCTCTGCCCCACTCCACTTGACTGATTAACAGCAGTTTTGCCCATTAGACTGCATGCTGTGCTCTCAGCTCAAGCACAGGCATTCTCCTAATCCACACTGCAAGGCTGTGCTGTTAGCCTGAACCAGGAGGGATACTGGACCAAATCTTAACAAAGACATAGCAAGAGGCTCTGAACGCTTCCATCAGTAACTGCACCATGGCCACCTTTCAAAAGGGGATTCTGCACTTTGCCCAATTAGCCAATTGTTCTGCTGCCCTCCAAAGCACATATTAATTTGCATTAATCTGCTCCCAAGGGGTGAAAAGTTCTGGAGCATTTGATGGCACAGTTATGCTTTTGCGTTGCTTGAGTAGGCAGAAAAACTTCAGAGGCCCGACTTCAAGAATGTCAATTGAGGTGCAGCTGAATGGCCTCAGCTGCAGAAGAATGCTCACTTTTGACAAGCTTTTCCAAGTGCGTGGCCATTTCCCTCACCTGCCTTCCCCCTCACCCACCCCAGCACCTAGCATATGGTTGTGTATTTCCCTCAGTCTGTGCTGCTTTGCACCTCTCCACCCCTCCCCAAGGCCTGTGCTCATGTACTTCCTTCAGTCTGTACTGCCTTGCCCCCCCAACCCCCACCCACAGCCTCACCCACAGTGAAGCCTTTGCCCCAGCATGACACTGAAAGCCAACTGGGAAAAAGCGACTTGCCTGTGATGCCCCCCTTCCTCTCCCCCACCAAATGCATGGCACCTCTTCCTTGATGTCCTACGGCCAATGCATGTGAACACTGCGCAAGGTTGTGTGCACTCACTTCCAAGTTCCCCTTGAAATCCAACTCACCAAATGCATGCCTTTTAAAGGCAGTTGTGAAGCACGCCGTTCTGAAGACATGCAGGTGTAGGCAGTAAATTTGACGTGGGGGAATGATTCTGGCATGAGGGCACAATAATGAGATGCAAACGCATTAAAAGTAAGTTCCCGATGTTGAACAGCAGGAAGCACGGCCCACCATTGACAGGCGGAGTGGACGATCATAAACAAGTTTCACAATGGCGTGAAACCGATTTTTGGCCTTCTCTCATATTATCCACTTATGCCCGCCATGATGCCCACTGCCAACGGGACCGGCTGATTCCGTCCCAAGAGTAAGTTTTAAATTGGGGAAAGGCTTATTTTCCTAGGCTGAAATGGGACTTGGCAAATGTGAACTGGAAAAAGCTACTTGAAGCATTCAAGGAAGAGAAAGGGAGGGAAAGCTATGAAGCATTCAAGGAAGAGAAAGGGAGGGATCAGAACAAATATGTTCCCACAAAGGAAAAGGGTGAGACCCCCAAATATTGATCACTCTAACTGTCAAAGAGCATATAGAGTAAGATAAGGCAAAATATAGAAAGCCTTGGTGAATATAGAAAGTTTAGGGGTGAAATTAAAAGGGATATTAGGAAAGCAAAGACAGGGCATGAAAAAGTGTTGGCAGTAAAATCAAGGAAAACCCAAATTTCCAGTGCTTGATGAGTTCAAGCTGTTTCTAAAATGTTTTTTCACCATCACAATCTATTTGATTTCAATACACATCATCTGGACTTCTACAATTGAACATTTTCTTTTTGGTTGCTTAAAGGAGATGTTTTCCACCATCAAATCATTCCCTTGGCAAAATTGTATGAGTTTCTCTACTTCCGTTTCTCGATCTAAGACCATGGTGACCAATGTGTTCCTGATGTTCCTTCGCCAATTTTAGGTTTAAGTCATACAATGCAATTACCACATCAGTTGATTTGACTTGATCATAACACTTCTGGATGTCACCATAGAATGCCTCTCTTTTGTGCTCACTATAACCTTCCGTTGGGGCATAAACTTGTATGACAACCAGGTCAAAGGTTTTCCTTCAATGTTAATCATGATCACTCTTTCTGATATTGGGCCAGTAACTTCGAACTGATCTCTTGTACCCTTTGTTCACTAGGATTCCTACTCCATTCCTCTGCTTTTACCTCCCGAGAAGCACATAATTCTTCTTATCCGTCTAACCAGATTCTGACCATCTTACTTCTGCAAATTCTAGTAAGTCAATATAGTGTCTATCCATTACCTGGATAGTAATGCAGGCAATTATCAAGCTTTCCCGCCTGATATAAAATGCTTATGTTCCATGTTCTAATTCTCAAGAAGCTACCTCTTTCATTGAGTGTAATGGTCTCAGAAGCTGTTGTCTCTTGTGAGTTTAAGTCAGCTTCTTCATTAATTTGTTGGTTACTTTTGTTGAGCAAGAACTTCTCCTTCCCTGTCACTATTTACAACTGAATCGGCTGCAGAGGGGCCCAACCTCTTCTGCATCTCCTATTCTTCAGGTGTGACTTTATTTTATCAATCATGGGGCATCTGTGTGAAGTCCCAGACTCTTCACATGTGATTGGCCACTTGCCTTACTAAGTGTCATGACTGACCTGGATGTGTCACACCTTGCTGGTCTCCAACTTCTGAGCCATTGTCCTACTTGTTAGGGTCTTCTGCCTCACCTGCCATTCCCAATTTTCATGTACTTAGAAGGGGTGACGTCGCCACACCACAACTGCCGAAGCTGATGGGCCCCTTACTTAGCTTTGCACGACTGCCATGTCAAGGTGCTGGAGTATGGCTGTGGGTGTGAGAATTGGAGAGTTGTAGGACACCAGTTTCCCCTACCCACATCCCACACGTAGATTGAATACAGGAAGGTTGTTTCCTTCGGTTAGGGAGTCAGTGATAAAGGGTCACCAATTTAAATTCACCATTAAGAGAACAAGGAGACTAGAAGAAATGTATTACACAGGGGATTATTGGAGCCTTGCCACAGAGAGTTACTGCAGCGAAGATCACTGCATCTTTTAAGATAAAATTCAGTAAATAATTGAGGCAAAGAAAGACATAGGCTAGCGGAGATAGCAGGAAAGTAAAATTAGTTCTGGATTGCACTGGCAAAGGGCTGAAATAGGCATAAGGCTGGAATAACCTCCTCCTCAAGAACATGTGTTCCTTCTATACTGTAACTAAGGTTTTATGAGACACAAACAAATCAGCAAGGTTCACTTTAGAGATGATTTGTTGGTGCTTATTTTATAAATCAAGGTGATTTTAAGCCAACTGGGACTGTAATCTATCAACATTTTCATACATGAAAGGCACAGTTTCATGTCCTACATACTTGATGCTGTGAGTCTGAAAAGCATAAATATTCACTTAATAGTATCATAAATGATGATGTAACTGTTTTTAAAAGCTCTGGAACATTTGCTATGTGTAAACTACTAATAGCAATTACATCATACTGTTGATATTGTCTAATGTGCATTGTTCTAATTATAAAATCAATGGTTGAGGTTGTTGGCAGGCCAGTCATCAAAGCCACAGAACATCAATACAGGAGTTCCTTAGGGAAGTAGCCCCAGCCCAATTATCTTCAGCTACTTCATCAATGACCTTCTCTTCATCATACTGTCAGGGTTATTCCTTTGTGCTGACATTTCCACATTGTTGAACTCCATTGGTCTCCTTTAATAACAAAGAAACAGTTGCCAGCCTGCTACCAGGATCTAGCTAACAACTAGGGGAGGGAAGGATTTTCTGCTTGAGGTTGGGACCCTGGTGTCTGTACCATTTCTGGGTCTGAACCCTGCTCTGAGGGGGGAGTTGTCATTGGTTTTGATTGGGTGTGAGAGCCATATAGTCAAAGGATATCCCTTGTCCCCTAGCAGCCATTCACAGAGCTTTGGTGGTGACTTGAACAGCAGTGGAACCCTTGACTGCTGGAGGATGAAGAGGTCACAGCAGCTGCTAGGACAGCAAGCACGCACATGCATATGATATGATCGTAAACCAACTGAACGTTTAGGGAACCTTTCTTTTGATGAATCTCACTGGCTGCTCACTGAGCTCCTTGATGGCCACAGGGATACAATTGATGATGCCCTGCAGCAGCTGGATTCCAGTAATGGAAGTGAATCCCAATATCCTTTGTAACTCTGGGGCCCCATTTGTTTGAAATTGTATGCACTGCACAGTTTTTGCAAAGAGGGCATCAGTGACCTGTGCAATGCAATAGTGTGCTGCCACTTGATAAATGCCACCAAGGGCTACTGCTGATCTTTGGAATGAGCCTGAGGTGGAGAAGTTCAAGACAACAGTGACTTTAACAGCTATTGGCAGGGCATGACAAGCAGTACTGCAAAGTCTGAGGTCTTCCTCATCAAGGTCACAATTCTCAGTGACCATTTCCCTAGATAGGCACAATCTCCTGCAGTACTGGTTCTCTGAAATCTCCATCTGGGTTGGGGTCTTTGGGTCTGCACTTGCAAAAGTGAAATACCAGAATGAGGTTGGTGAATAGTTTGCAGATGCCATTGTAACAAAGGGATTGGCATTCTCTTGCCACCCTTCTTCTTTTCATTGTTGAAGCACTCCTAGGAGAATGGAAAAGGAAGCAAGGTAACCAGGGACAGAGGAGTTGCTGAAATATTTTTGTTGTTATTTAACTATAAGTCAAGAGCTAAAATGTTTATATCCTATTGTCATGACAGACATATCTGTGATACTGGAGTTTAAGAGATATGGAAGATGAATGTTGAGACCAACCTGTAACTAGCATCCACTTTCCTATTTTCAAGTGGACACCGCTACTCCTGTATGCCTGTCTTGTAATTCCATAGCTCACCCTTAATATGGGTTGAGAGGACAAAGGGTGAAACTCCACGCTCAGTGGCTGCTTTCCGACTTCATGTATGGGCACTTGCTTCTTTACAAAAGGAACATTATTCACACAGTGGTTCTTCTTGTCAATATAGAAATGGCACCTAGCTGTATGTGGACATTCTTTAAGGTGTGGCAAAGGCACAATTGCACATGATAGCAAATGGGACTTTTATTGCAATACCACCTTAGATTGTGAGTGAACATACATGTGTAGGAGAAGGAAGGGAGTGTGTTTGGTTGAGTAGTATCTCATGTACATTCCTAGAAGGTTATATGTGTTGCTCAACTCAGTGAGAATAATTGTGGCTACTACTGTAATGTGAAACATGCTTCCTTGCTTGTTATTGTAACAAAATATGATTGCTTCCTCTCACCATAGTTATCCTGGTGAGGATTTTGAACTTCTTACACTGGGTAGTGGACTGCCAAAGCCACGTTCTTTCATTGTGCCTGTGCAATTTATTTTCTTAGTTGTCTCGCTCTAAAACAAGCAGTCCCAATTTGCTCCTATTTCTCTTGGTAAAATGTCCAAAAAACTCATCAAACCTCAGTGCTCTGGCCCCTTCTGTAGCACACTCTGTAATGCTTCCTTTGACAATGCTTGCTTAATGCTGCTGCTCCCAAAGGTGATGGTCTACAGCTTTAAGCTGCTGCAGCCAGGGAAACATGGCAGCAGCAGGTTTCCCTCTCTCTAACCACACCTACCATCACCTCATACCTGCTGCTCCCCATCACTCCCACTGTGTTAGATACTCAGTGGTATTATACACATAGCTATGGCAAAGCTGAATATTAGAAATGGTCAGGCTTAGGTCAGGTAATAGCACTGTAAGGAGAATTACAGACAGCAAGGCCAGACAAACATATAAAGAGGATAAAAGATAAAACCAAATTTTAAGTGCTTACAACAATAGTGGAAGTGTTTGAAATAAATCTGATGAATTACAAGCATTTCTGAGAACCAGTAATTATAGGCCTGGATTTTCACCATAACAGAGAGCCTCTATGTCATGGTGAAAATCTCAGAAATGGCCAAAATTTCTAAGTCCTAAGTTCTGCCCCTGAACCCAGCGTTTCCCATGTTCACGGGGGCGGGACTAATGTCAGACTGGGGTTTGCGCATGTGCAATTCGTGGAGGCAGCTGGCAATTTAAATCACCAGCTGACTCCATTGAAGAGTGTAGGAGGGCATGCCAGGAGCAGCACCAGGCATACCTAAAAATGAGGTGTCAACCTGGTGAAGCTACAACACAGGAATTCTTCCATGCCAAACAGCAGAAGCAGCAAGTGTAGACAGAGGTAAGCAATTCCACAACCAGCAGATTGGATCTAAGCTCTGCAGTCCTGCCGCATCCAGTCATGAGTTGTGGTGGACAATTAAACAACTCACTGGAGAAGGAGGCTCCACAAATATACCCATTCTCGATGATGGAGCAGCCCAGCACATCAGTGCAAAAGATAAGGCTGAAGCATTCACAATAATCTTCCGCCAGAAGTGCCAAGTGGATGATCCAGCTTGGCCTCTTCCAGAGATCCCCAGCATCACAAATGCCAGTCTTCAGCCAATTCGGTTCACTCCACATGATATCTAGAAATGGCTGAGGGTACTCGATAATGCAAGTGCTATGGGCCCTGACAATATTCCAGCAATCTTACTGAAGATTTGTGTTCCAGGACTTGCTACGACCTTAGTCAAGCTGTTCCTGTGCAGCTACAACACTGGCATCTACCCAGCAATGTGAAATTTCGCTGGTATGTCCTGTACACAAAAAGCAGGTCAAATCCAACCCAGCCAATTACCACTCCATAAGTCTACTCTCGATCATCAGTAAAGTGATGGAAGGGGTCATCAACAGTACTACCAAGCGGCACTTGCTTAGCAAGAAAATGCTTACTGATGCTCAGTGGGTTCCGCCAGGGTCACTCAGCTTCTGACCTCACTACTGCCTTGGTCAAACAAGGGCAAAAGAGCTGAACTCAAGAGGTGAGGCAAGAGTGATTGCCCTTGACATCAAGGAAGCATCTGTCTGAGTGTAGCATCAAGGTGCCCTAGCAAACCTGGAGTCAATGGGAATCAGGGAGGAAACTCTCCACTGGTTGGAGTCATACTGAGCACAAAGCAAGATGGTTGTGGTTTTTGGAGGTCAATCTTCTCAGTTCCGGGGCATCACTGCACGAATTCCTCAGAGTAGTGTCCTCGGCCCAACCATCTTCAGCTGCTTCATCAATAACCTTTCTTCTATCGTAAGTCAGAAGAGGGGATGTTTGCTGATGATTGCACAATGTTCAGCACCATTTGTAACTCCTTAAATACTGAAGCAGTCCATGTCCAAATGCAGCAAGAGCTGGACAATATTCAGGCCTGGGCTGACAATTGGCAAGAAATATTCACGCCACACATAGGCAATGACCATGTCCAACAAAAGAGAATCTAACCATTGCCTCTTGAAATTCAATGGCCTTACCATCGCTGAATTTCCCACTAGCAAATTCCTGGGGGTAACCGTTGACCAGAAACTGAGCTGAACTAGGCACATAAATACTGTGGCTACAAGAGCAGGTCAGATGCTAAGAATCCTGCGACGAGCAACTCACCTCCTGACTCCCCAAAGCCTGTCCACCATCTACAAGGCACAAGTCAGGAGTGTGATGGAATCTCCACACTTGCCTGGATAAGTGCAGCTTTAATAATACTCAAGGAGCTTGACACCATCCAGGACAAAGCAGCCCACTTGATTGGCACCCCTTCCACAAACATTCACTCCCTCCATCACTGAGAATCCTCTTTAGGGTAAAAATTCATCATTGGTGATGATACAAAACAGGAGATATCAGATCGACTGTCCATTACATGCAGTGCCTGATATTTAATTCTATTGACAGCCAATTGATGGCCAATCCAATACCACCTGTTTTGCGCCACTGCCCATGACGCATTTCTATCCCTGTATATCCTTTTGTACAATGGCAAAATTTGCGAAGGAACGGGGGCTCTAAAACCATGAATTTCATCCAGTGGTTCTTGCTCAGGTGTGTTAGGTACTTCAGGCTCTCTGTTCTTTAGTGTTTTACTTTAGTTCTATTGATTTTTTTTATTCAACGAATGCTCAAAAATTTCTACAGATGATTTTCCATCAGGGGATAGTTTGTCTTGGTAGCATTGTGAAACTGAGGGTGGTTGCTCAATTGGCTCCTTCACAGGCTTCAAAGTTTAAGGTGACGTCAAGCTGAGGAGAACAAAAGAAATGAAAGGAATCATGATGTGTGTACCACATTGTTAAGCAACTTAGATTTCTTAAACTGGATTGGTATGGTTTCTGAGAGAAAAATAACTTGTGTGGATTAAAAATGGATGATAGAGTGAGAAATGAAACCTAATTCTGCAGGTGACACTGATAAAAGCACTGCTGGAATCTCTTCTTTAACACCATAGAATGTTTTCTTTCAGCTGCAACTGAATTTGATTGAAATCTAGTATCCACTTTTAGTTTGAAAATTACTTTATCTTAAGTGACTTGCAAGATATCATTATGATTTAAGTAAGAATTGAGTCACTGACCTTTAACCAAAAATAAAAAAGTCAAATTTAAATTTATGTCAAGTTTGATTTCAGGCACACAAAATGTAAACCCTTACACTAATAACAGTATAAGTGAAACTGGTGCAGCTAAGTCAAATTTAAAATTATTATCATAATTATAATTAAGTTATGTTACAATCATCCTTATGTAGGATGTATTCACACTAAACCTGTGATGTTGGTGACTTTGCACTCACTCTACAATTATAACCTGAATCCTATGACAGGGGCACTGGGAGGTTTACTGATGGAGTCTGTTGTAAAAATAAATTTTGAGAGCATTTATTTTCCTTACACTTATTGTCAACAATAATGTGTGAAATAATTTAATTTTAAATCCAGAGCTTCAGAGTTTTCTCCCAACAATATTTGGTGCACGCATTCCTGTTTCTGATAATATTAGCACCCTCTAAAAGCAGTATCTCTCTGGAGGCTGGAAGCCTCAGTGCTGTTATAGCAGCTGAAAAGGAAAGGCAGTTATTTTGCTTGTATAACAATGCAATTTTGGAGTCTGTTGCTTCTGCAGGGCAAGGAGCCCAATGATTTAAAGACTAAAGTAGAGGAAGACCCAGTTTTTGGCCTCTTTCCCTCAGGCCCAATAAAATTGGGTCTTTCATTACTGGATCACAGGTGTTGAAATTCATCTTCGCTGATAACGCAAAAAGAGTGTTAGTGAATTGGCAACCAGTTTTATACCCTAAAATAAAAGCAAAATATTGCGGATTCTGGAAATATGAAATAAAAACAGAAAATGCTGGAAAAACTCAGCAGGACTGGCATTGTCTGTGCAGAGAGAAACAGAATTAAC
This sequence comes from Cetorhinus maximus, assembly GCF_964194155.1. Lineage (NCBI taxonomy): Eukaryota > Metazoa > Chordata > Chondrichthyes > Lamniformes > Cetorhinidae > Cetorhinus > Cetorhinus maximus. The sequence goes on along the minus strand of NC_135887.1, from coordinate 32,844,649 downwards.
AAATGTTTTTGAGTTTGTATGACTCTTCTTCGGAGCTAGAGGTAGAAATGCGATGGGTTTTATACAGTTTAAGAGGGGTGGAGCAGGTGGAGCAAAATGGAAGGACGGGGGTAGTTGGGAGCTAAGGAGAAATTTGACAAGGATATCATAGACACAAGAAAAAAGGGAGCATTAAAGACTAAAGCAGGTGCTGACAGTGGCATAAAGGTAAGATAGCAGAATGTGTTAAAAGCAGAACAAGGTCAAGCGCTGTGTGAAAGCAAAACATAAGGACAAGTGATAGATGGACTTGTGGCAGCCGGGGGGGGTGGGGGTGGTGTGGGGGTGGGGGGGTTTGCGCGGTGGTTAGTGTTAGGAAATAGAGATAGTATAAGTAGGTTATATTTGTATTTGTGGGTGTTAGGAATGAATTTTAGCTTTAAAGTTTAAGTTTAATTTGTATTTCTGTATCTATGTAAGAAAAGGTCAAATTGAGTTTTAGTTTCACGTTAAAAGGTGCTTGCATTTCTAATGAGAGTTTTGTGACTGTGGAAGCTGGGTTAAACAAACAAGAGTAGAGAAACTGGGATGTTACCTAGCAACACGGGTCCAGAGAGGCAGGTCCCTCCCACAGACACACATAGATAAACTAAAGAAAAAGAATCTTTGAGTACAGTTTGAAGCCAGGACTCCAGAGAGACTGGACACTGGGAGAGGAACTGCAAAGTGAAAACATATTTCCCAAAAGAACCTAAAGGTCCCAAGGCCAAAGGAGTGAGACAGAAAGAGGAGAAAGTTCCAAGCAGACCTTCTAGTCAAAGGAAGGACTGGAACCTGGAAAAGTCATGTTAATGAAGTTAAGAGTGAGGGGCAGTGGGAAAGGCTCCAAGCTTCAGGTTTAAAGAGACAAAAGCTGCAGAAAGCAGATTTAAAGTGAGAACAGCTTGCAAGAGGCAACAAGGTCCAAAGAGACGGCTGAAGGCCTGTAACTCTTTGCCATGAGCAAGGGAAGCAGTGGTGTACTGTTGGCAGCTGAGTCAGTGAGAGAGAGTACATGGAAGACAGCTTGAACGTATTTGGTGACCCAGGGAAGAGAAACATCACAAGGAGAGTTTGAAACCCTGGAGGTGAACCCTTGCAGAAGGCATCTGAGAGAAAGTGTCAGTTTGGGAGAAGATTCCAAGGCGAGTTTTTGGAAAGTGGAGATTGGAAACCCTCGTATGAAAGATGGAGTGCAGTGAGATCGGTTGGCTCATGGTGTGACAAACATCTGGGGGGCTGGGCGTTGAGGAGAGATCCATAGTATCTCTCCCAGACACCACCACCACAATCCCTGGGTACGACCTGTCCCACCGACAGGACAAACCCAGCAGAGGTGGCAGCACACTGATATATATTCGGGAGGGAGTTGCCCTGGGAGTCCCCAACATTGACTCCGGACCCCATGAAGTCTCATGGCATTAGGTCAACCATGGACAAGGAAAACTCCTGCTGATTACCACGTACCACCCTCCCTCAGCTGATGAACCAGCGCTCCTCCATGTTGAGCACCACTTGGGGGAAGCACTGACAGTGGCAAGGGAGCAGAATGTACTCTGGGTGGTGGACATAGTGGCATTGTCACTAGACTGGTAATCCAGAGACCCAGGATAATGCTCTGGGGACCTAGTTTCGAATCCCAACATGGCAGATGATGGAATTTGAATTCAATAAATATCTGGAATTAAAAATCTAATGATGGCCATAAAACCATTGTCGATTGTCATAAAATACCATCTGGTTCACTAATGTCCTTTAGGGAAGAAAATCTGCTGTCTTTACCTGGTGTGGCCTACATGTGACTCCAGACCCATAACAATGTGGTGGACTCTTAAAAATGCCCTCTGAACAAGGCTACTGGCCTAGCCTCATCCCACGAACGAATAAAAAAAAAGTCCCTCTCCACGTATCTAAACGAATAAAAGTTAGGATCTATCAAGCTGGGTTCCACACTAGGATCAGGCTTGTCCATTGGTAACCTCAGCTGTGGATCATAACATTGGAGAAAAAAAGCTGCATTAAAAAGGTGGTCAAAATGAAGGAGAAAGTTCATAGTCTGAAATTGTTGAACTCAATGTTAAATCCAACAGGCTCTAAAGTGCCTAATCGAAAGATGAGGTGCTGTTCCTCCAGCTTGTGTTGGGCTTCACTGGAATATTGCAGCAGGCCAAGGATGGACATGTTGGAATTAAAGCAAGATAGTGAGTTGAAATGGCAAACAGCAGGAAGGTCTGGGTCACAGAATCACACAGTGCAGAAGAGGCCCTTCGGCCCATCGAGTCTGCACCGACACATGAGAAACACCTGAGCTACCTACCTAACCTCATTTACCAGTATTTGGCCCATAGCCTTGAATGTTATGATGCTCATACAGGTACTTTATAAAGGATGTGAGGCAACCCACCTCCACCACCATGCCAGGCACTGCATTCCAGACTGTCACCACCCTCTGGGTAAAAACGTTTTTCCTCACATCCCCTCTAAACCTCCTGCCTCTCACGTTGAACTTATGCACCCTTGTGACTGACCCTTCAACTAAGGGGAACAGCTGCTCCTTATCCACCCTGTCCATGCCCCTCATAATCTTGTACACCGCGATCAGGTCGTCCCTCAGTCTTCTCTGCTCCAACGAAAACAACCCAAGTCTATCCAACCTCTCTTCATAACTTAAATGTTTCATCCCAGGCAACATCCTGGTGAATCTCCTCTGCACCCCCTCTAGTGCAATCACATCCTTCCTATAATGTGGCGACCAGAACTGCACACAGTACTCCAGCTGTGGCCTCACCAAGGTTCTATACAGCTCCAACATGTCCTCCCTACTTTTGTAATCTATGCCTCGATTGATAAAGGCAAGTATCCTGTATGCCTTTTTCACCACCCCACTAACATGCCCCCCCTACCCGCCTTCAGAGATCTATGGACACACATGCCAAGGTCCCTTTGTTTCTCAGAACTTCCTAGTGTCATGCCATTCATTGGATATTTCCTTGTCAAATTACTCCTTCCAAAGTGTATCACCTCACACTTTTCAGGGTTAAATTCCATCTGCCACTTATCTGGCCATTGGACCATCCTGTCTATATCTTCCTGTAGCCCAAGACACTCAACATCACTGTTAACCACCCGGCCAATCTTTGTGTCATCTGCAAACTTACTAATCCTAGCCCCCACATAGTCATCTATGTCGTTTATATAAATGACAAATAATAGGGGACCGAGCACAGATCCCTGTGGTACGCCACTGGACACTGGCTTCCAGTCACTAAAGCATCCTTCTGTCATCCCCTCTGTCTCCCACAACTAAGCCAATTTTGAATCCACCTTATCAAATTACCCTGTATCCCATGTGCATTTGCCTTCTTTATAAGTCTCCCATGTGGCACCTTGTCAAAGGCTTTGCTGAAATCCATATAAACTACATCAACTACACTACCCTCATCTACACACCTGGTCACCTCCTCAAAAAATTCAATCAAATTTGTTAGGCATGACCTCCCTCTGACAAAGCCATGCTGACTATCCCTGATCAAACCTTGCCTCTCCAAGTGGAGATAGATTCTTTCCTTCAGAATTTTCTTCAATAATTTCCCTACCACTGACGTGAGACTCACTGGCCTGTAGTTCCCTGGCTTATCTATACAGCCCTTCTTAAATAGCAGAACCACGTTAGCTGTTTTCCAGTCCTCTGGCACCTCCCCTGTGGCCAGAGAGGAATGAAAAATTTAGGTCAGAGCCCCTGCGATCTCCTCCCTTGCCTCCCTCAGCAGTATGGGACACAAATCATCTGGACCAGGAGATTTGTCCACTTTTAAGCCTGCCAACACTTCCAATACCATGTCATTCCCTATATCAATTTGCTCAAGAACCTCGCAGTCTCTCTCCCCGAGATCGATGCCTTCATCCTCATTCTCTTGGGTGAAGATGGATGTGAAGTATTCATTCAACACTCTAACGATGTCCTCTGGCTCCACCCATAGATTGCCCCCTTGGTCCCTTATGGGCCATACTCTTTCCCTGGTTATCCTCTTCCCATTGATATACTTATAGAATATCTTGGGATTTTCCCTACTTTTACCAGCCAGAGCTTTGTCATATCCCCTCTTTGCTGTCCTAATTGCTTTCTTATGCTCCACCCTGCACTTTCTGTACTCCACTAATGCCTCCACTGATTTGCTTCCCTTGTACCTGCTAAAAGCCTCTCTTTTCCTTCTCATGCTTGCAAACTGAGCAAAGGAGTTCCACAAAACAGTTACCCAGTCTACACTGGAGAGACTAGATGCAGACTGAGTGACCACTTTGTGGAACACCTTCACTCAGTTTGAAAGCATGACCCAGACCTTCCTGTCACTTGCCATTTCAATTCACTATCATGCCCATATGTCCGTCCTTGGCCTGCTGCAATGTTCCAGTGAAGTCCAACACAAGCTGGAGGAACAGCACCTCATCTTCCGATTAGACACTTTACAACCTTCTGGACTTAACGTTGAGTTCAACAACTTCAGACCATGAATTCTCTCCTCCATCTTGAACCGCTTTTTAATGCAATTTTTTTCCCCCAACCACCACGCCCCCCCAAAACAGTGCCATATGTCGCTTGTTCTTATGCTTTGCTTGCACACAGCCTTGTTCTGCTCTGACCTTTGTTCTGCTATTAACACATTCTGCTATCTTACCTTTATGCCACTATCAGCAGCTTCTTTAGTCTTTAACACTACCATTAAACACTCCCTTTGTCTTGTGTCCATGACATCTTTGTCAAATCTCTCCTGAGCTCCCACCTATCCCTGACGTTCTATTTTGCTCCACCTGCTCTACCCTATCTTAAACAGTACAAAATCCATCATATTTCTACCTCTCGTTAGCTTGAGGAAGAGTCATACAGACTTGAAACGTTAACTCTGTTTCTCTCTCCACAGATGCAGCCAGACCTGCTGAGTTTTTCCAGCATTTTCTGTTTTTATCCTGCTTTCTACCCTGATTATCTTCCCCATTGAAGACCAATTTCAACCTCTAAATGTTTATGATCCAGTGAAAATAAACTTATTATTTAACCAAATTATTACATCAACTCTGTTTTGTTGACAGTTACAAAAGATCAATGCAATTTGTTTAAATTTGTAAGATTTAGGGAGAGACTTTCAAGTTAGGTGCTGAATGGACATGATATCAGCAGTGCAGCCATAGAGCCTGCCAAATGAGTAACTCAAGAGGCCAGAACCATTTCCAAGTTTAGGCCTCATCAATGTCTTCTCAGACACCAAACAGGTTAGGTGGAGACTTTCAGGATTTTAGCCTAGTGCCTACTGGCTTGTGTAGTTGTCTCCAATTAAATAAAAAACCTCAATGACCTCTCTTATGCAACAGTGGCTGGCAAAGTGTGGAATGTTGCAAATATCTCCAGTCCCAATCTGGAAGGAGCCAAATGCTGAAAAGCTCATCACCATGGCGACCTTTACAACCATTAGCAATGCAGTCCTTGCCCTACTCTGAGTTTGCAGTTGTGGTTACAGCAGATGGCAGATGTCAGTGAAGACGTGCTTACTGAAGCACAGACTTCCCATATATTGTTCCACACTGAGATTCAGGTCAGAGAACTTATCCATGAATACAATAGGCGGATATGGCCTCCTGCTGAGAATCCTTCTCTCCCTTCTTCCAGCAGCTTGCCCAGCTGTGCATGGCTTTTGTTCATTTTCAAAATCATGTTGTATTCCAAGGATAAAGCCTACCAGTGCCTGGGAGCAACTGATTTGTGCAGAAGCCTTGAAGTCAGCAAAATTTCCTTCAGCACCCACCACGCCACTCTATACAACCAGGGCTTCTAATACTACAAGAAGACTGACACTTGCACTAAAATTAAAATTGATCAGGACATTAGAATACTGTAGGGAAGATTGAGGTACCTTGGTAGTTATTGGAGTCTCTCTTGTATACTCCCAATGTTGTTTTCTGAATTGTGGTGATCACTAGCTGTGCATCTGCCATAGCCAGAATGGTCCACATACAGGTGACATAAAAGCATAAGTTCAATAAAGGTCATAAAACCGCAAACATCCATTTCAATGCAATGTTATGCTTTCAACAAAAAAAAAATGAACATAAATCTATTTCAAGCAACAATGGTTTGTTTCAGACTTTGGTGAAACCTTATAACAGAAAAGGAACTTAATTTTACCACTGTGCCATTTCTAGCTTTTCTTTGTCCTATGCTAACACTTCTTCTAAGCATCACCTAAGGGCCTGAGAGCCAAGGTGTGAATGACTGGTCTACATGACAATAAGCCTCTTGGAAAAGAGGTAGCCCTCCTCTCAGGGCTGCAGGGTTCTGTGATGAACCTTTGACAGACTGCTTTCCTGGTATAGAATATTGATAGCCTTGACATGGTGACTTACTTCCATCTGTGAAGGAAGGTGAATGAGCAAAGAATTTACTGGTGCTGCTGTCCTGAAGAAATAAAGAATTTTGAGACACCTTTCATGATCTTCCATTCCGTATGTGATGAACATCTTGGTTGCTAATGCCATACAGAAAACAGACCTTATGGAATTACCAATAGTTCTTACTTCCTGAGAGGAGGTATGCTGAATTTTCTGCAAGTCTCTTAAGAGATCTTGGAATCTAGTATATATTACTCTTTCCATTATGGCACCTAATTTCTGAATGGCGTTGGTCAAGATGGCACAGTTACAATTATAACTTCCTTCATGTCTTTCTGTTCTGTGAGACATCAGCCGAGGTCATTTCAACTGCTGCTCAATCCAGGCTGCTCTGCACTATTTGTAATGCTGTTGCAAAGGAAGGCATTGGGCTGTTCTCAATATCTACTGCCTAATGTACATTTTCAGAGAACATTCGCAGACCCGTCATGAGTTTAATGATATGTTAGCGCCTTTTTAGGGTAGGCCCCCAAGATCATCATCCAAATATTCTTTAGTAATGGTCTGATGTCTCTAGTGTCCACTCAGCACATCCTGCCCCAACCAAATCTTCTGGCTTCCTGGTGCTTTGTGGATTACCTAATGTCCACTTGTCTGAACTATCCTTTCCACCCCAAGTAAATCTGCCTGGGCTGATGTAGGTATATTTCTTCTCACAATACCTGCTGTTGAAGACCCAGGCCTGGTATCAATTTCCCTATTTGCTTTGTCATTCTTGCTTCGAGCTCATCTCAAGAAAAAGAGATTGAAAAGATGTTTTATTTTCATCCAACAAATGTTCCTTTACATGTGTAGGGGACTCCTTAGAGAATGAATGTCAGGTGTTATGATCCCTGTAGAGACCAATATATTTTTTAAAAGAAAGGAATCCCCATGGCATCAACAGAAAGAAAACTGATGGACAAAATATCACTTTTTAAAACTTTTACTGTAACGAGCTAAAATCAATGTAGGTGAAACATTAATTAACAGACTATGGATATTTCAAATAAAAAGGTAAATTTCACTTTAAATAGTCAATACAACAAAGATATGCCTCATGTAGTTATAAGCACTTGCATTACTTCATGCACAAATGTGGCATCATGTGCAATCTCAGAGTCTTTCCAACTCAGCCTCTGTTATGTCGGATCTCTCACTTCCCATTCAATCGTTTCAGTCCTTGAGTCGCATTCACCAACAGATGTGTTCCATCCGAAGTCCCCAACACGGTTAACACTGACAAGGTACATGTCTATGAACCCTCTATTACTTGATTCATGATAGCCCTGATGGCGTAGTTATCCAGAGTTTCTTTTCAACTGACCAACCAACATAATTGGTTCATGGTCCAGTTCTCTAGTACCAACATTTATCTTGCTGACATGTTGCTGTACAAAGAGCATCTGGAGTTGTATTTTCTTCTTACTGCTAAACAGAAAACTAGTTTATTCATAGAGAGCTTGGCCTGCTCCCCTCACAGGAATTATGTTTCCTGAAGTGCCTGCCACAAGACAGGCTAGAATTTGACACCACTGCAATTAGCTTTCAATTTATTTTTTGCTTTGACTTTCATCATCATGGCAACCTCAGGTCATATGGACATTTCTTGGAACCTAATAATGTCAAAACCTAGTCACAAAATTGGATGGTTCCCATTGCAGGGCAATTGCCCAACGGCAGTTTGAACTTCCTGGGCTGTACTCATGCAATCTTTACATGGGAACTACCGGGCCTGGGGTTCCCCAGCGCATCTTTGGGGTACCCCTGAAGTACGACACCCCAGGGAACAAAAGTTATGCGCCCTGATTTTTTAAACCTTTGAACATTATCACTTTTTCTGTAAGAATACAGAATAATTGATATTTTCAGGTACCTATTTATTTATTTTACAACGATTATAGAATTCATATAATTTCCCATAGACTTCCCTTAGAAAAAATGCTTTTCATAGAATACAATTGCATTGCAAAATTCTGCAGCCATATCATGCCATTATTCTATATGAAGGAGTTTGTGCAATTAATTTGATTCAAATTTTAAAAATCATGTTGATTACTGCAATTTTAAGATAGCTATCGGTCCACAGTCTAAAATTTAAAATATGTATGAATGGCATCTTGCTGCCTTCACGCTTGCCTTTGCTTACCTCATGAATCCATTAAACTCCCGCACTGGAAAAGGGTCCTCAGGTTGGGGATTTGTCACCCACTGAACTGTGTCACTTCCTGCGACATTGTTCTGGTTGTCCATCAGCAGGCCTCTTGCCCCTTTGTTCCCACTATTGCATCCCTCCTGCATCTAATTTCAGTAAGAAAAATATTTGTACCATTATAGGGAAGTGTATTACTCCCTTTTCACTTCTGCCCATGGGAGCTGTTATTACTCCTTCCAGTCCTTTGACTCAGCTTTAGAATAAACTTTAAATCCTGTAGCTAAATCCTCAGAATAGTTTCCCACACCCATCCATGAAGTTTCTGAGTCGTTGAGGTGCAGTAGACCAATTGCTAACAGGAGTCATGACTTAATCCCACCCAGCCAGGTCAACATCTGAGGATGGCAGTCCTGCCTATTGCATCACCAGCATAGATCACAGGACTTGTAATTTTGAGGCCTATCTCTTTCCAAAAAAAAACAATGAAACGAATGAATAACAGATAGCATTAAACAATCATAGCAGCGCTATATAGTGTGTATTATTGATTATGTTGTATGAAATATTGCCAATGTGCTTGCTTTCATGAATTATTTTATTTGTAAGTAATTCTGCACAATGGTTTAGCCATTCTTGGGCCTGACTTCTTAACACAATGGTGACTGTACACTATGTATTGATTGCCAACACAGGCTAACAAATTGTTTAGTTATTTAAAGCCTTAGGAGAAAACAATTTCATTAGCATATTAACCACTTTTCATCTGGATGTTTTTTTGAAAATTATGTTGTTGGCCTTTGCTTTAAAAACCCTATATTGGAAGAAATGCTTTGTGAGGAAAACTAGGCACAAAATACTAAAATATATCACTTCAATTTATCTACAGTACTTTAAAAATTGCCTGACATCACTTTGCCCAGTGTCAAGATGTCCATGGGCCAAATTTGTTTCATGGGCTCCTTTTACTTGCCAGTAGTTTATCTTTCTGAATTGCATACTGTTACAAAATTCAGAACTTTCCGTAGTGGGCAGGTTCCACAACACGTTTCCCGTTGGGCAGCATGGTGGGGAATCGCACCCGGTTTCACGCTCGGATGCTAATCAAACACATGGCGGGTCGGGAACTGATTCATCTGCCCCGTCATCACCTAATGGGGTCAAAGGTCTGGATGCCATATTTAAATGCCACCTGAACATAGATATTCACTCACTCCAGCATCGTTTTGTGAAGGAGATGTCTTCAGATGGCTGCATTGAAAAAGAAAGCCGCCCCGGGAGTAATGACTCCCTGAAGGCCCTCATCAATTGAATCCACCAACACCGGGATGTCCTCTACTCCAGGGATGGTTTCAGGAAGCCCACCAGTCTCACTGGCCTGGAAGGCGATTACAAGGGAGGCCAGCTCATTGGGCACCTGCCTAAGAATGACATCCAATGTAGGAAGAGGATGAATGATCTAATCTGCTCTGCTAGGGCAAGTCAACCTGCAGTTCACTCCAATCTTGCACTGTCATAATGCCATCAAGCACTCAAAGAGTTACACTGCTCAGGGATCTCACACAATATTAGCAGGAGACACATCACCACTGATTGTCTCACGGGCACTCTCACTCTCATCCATCTTATCCATCATGCTACACAAGCTCCATCTTCACCCCTTACTGGGGAGGGCTCAGCATACGCAGCGGCATATATGCTTACCAATCTCTCCTCCAATACTTCTCATCATATTTCAACCATTTGTCTTCATGCAGGCCAAGCCTGCCCACAATAAGAGGGAGATACAGACTGGAGGAGGGAGAACCAACAACCTGGAGCTGACCAAATTTGAGGAGATTGCCGTCCAGTGTGTGAGCAAGGACAGTGCTCCTGTGGGGAAGAATAGATTGGGATCTCCCAGCAGCCCAGTATGGATGAGCCATCCATGAGTTGATCACATCCTGACATTCTCAGTCAGTGACATGCAATGTTGTATTCAGTCGTCTCATGAAATAAATCTATCAGCCCTCTCTTACAGGCACCAGCAGCTCAATACAGAGCTCCAGACCAAACATAAACCCCAGCTCCCTGGCCACCTCAGAGGAGGAAGCTAAGAAGCCATTGGAAGACTCGTCACTGCATTCACCTGCAATCTCCACCAGATTAGAGACATACAACCCAGTGGGTCCTAGTTATAGAGTAGGCTCGGGATCGCATTCTGAGGAACACCTCACTGCTTCTCTACAGCAGTCAGAGGCTGTGACAGCCCAGGTCTCTGGCACTCTGAGGACTGCTGGAGATCAAGCACCTGCTGAGTCCTAGTCTGATGATAAGCCTATGGAAATGGCCATGTCACACATGCTGGAGATGCAACAACAGGCGATGGAAAATCAGGTAGGGCAGAATCATCCCAGATTTGTACTAAAAGCAGTAGCAGGAGTAAAAAAAGTTGTTTTACCCACTGGCCGCAATGGCGCGTTTATGTACCATATTGTCCCATTCCCGACATGTCCCGCCTCAATAATGCATTCACAGGAAAGACTCCAGATCGCTGGTGGGCGGACTCAGATTTGCCCACCATGCCGTGACCTCAGTGCTTCCTCGCTCCATATGCCATATTTAAAGCGCACCAAAGCACAAGCCTACTTCAAATCTTCAGGCCAGGACTGCTCCAGGCGATTGATGGCACCGAGAGCAAAGAAGACAGCAGCCCCCAAATTGAGTGACGCCTCTCTGGGCTGCTGTGATGTCCTCTACCCTGGCTCTGGATGCAGGAGGTCCACCAGAGTCATCAATCTGGTCTGGGAGGCAGTGGCAGCGACGGTCAGTGCCACTGGAGCACAGAGGAGGTCAGCCACCCAGTGCAGGAAGAGGATGAATGTTCTCATCCGTTCACCAGGATAAGTCAACCACCTCATCATTCTCAACTCACACACTCACAAACCTATCACACATCCACAGGGATCTCACACCTCAAAGGACAACACCACTAACTGTCACACATACCCTCACATCTCCGTCAGGCATCCAAACGTGATTCAGACCAATCTAATTTCCCACAAGATTGGGAGGGGAAATGTGATTCTGGCAAGTAATGTTTTTAATGAGCATTCATGACATGATAATGCATGCAAATGGTGTCTCTGCCATGGATCAGCGGGAAACGCAACCCGCCATGAAAGCAGTGAGGAGGAAATTCCAAACTATTTTCCCATCGGTGGGAATCCAATTTTTGGCCTCTCTCCAAATTTTCTGTTCCCACCTGCCACGAAAGATGCCATGGGCAGGAAAGGAAAGTTCCACCCTTATTGTTCTGTGTTTAATTTTTTCATGTAAATTTGAATGTTAAAAAAAGTCCAACAATCATTCCAAGTGCATGCCATCAAGTGTTAATGCTGTCTCATGCAAGTTACATAGTAGAAATTGTGATTAGTTGGATATTCCATTGCTAAATTTCCCAGCACTGGAAATCAATGTTTCTACAACACTATTGTCCAAATTTTCTACTCTGTTTTTTTAACTGTCGTCTTCAGTTGAACAGATATTTTTATGGAGTGAATTAGCAAGGGATTTTGTTTTGTGTTACAAACTGTGCACAGTGTGGAAAGAGCACAGCATACAACATTACTGCAAGACCAAGCATGAAACAAAATTTAATGGATTTAAAGGACACCAACTCACCTAGCACTGTGTCATGCAAAGCATGATATGGGAAACCTAGCCAGTTTCATTATGGTGTGTGTCATGCCCAGTAAAGGCATGTCCTATCCATAACTTTTCAAACATGAACTGTACTTAGTTTGAAATCTTCTGGAACTAACTTTACTTTTAAAAAAGGAGATTAAAATGCTGCAAAAGACCGAGAGTCACCTGACATGATCTGTGGATTAAAATTGCTACAATGTCTTGAAAGGGCAAGAGGCCACATTCTGAGGTAAGCGTGCCAATATCCATATCCTGAGAACATCCAGAAATTTCCTGGCTCTTTTCAAAACAAAAGATGGTGATTGTCTCAGACCCCCAAGGTGAATGTCAGCCACACCTTGTGTCTTTGTGTGCAAAGTAACTTAAGCCCAACACCTTATTTGAAAGTGAACTGTGAAGGGCCACATGGTAAGGCAGCCATGTTGGTCGCTCTTTTAAATAAAAGTCTTAAGTGCTATCTGCTCAACACAAAATAGCAGCAGCAGCAGAAAGGACAGAAATGCCTAAGCCTTCAAGAACAGGAGACTGCAACATTGTAAAGTCTCCAAGCCTGTTGCTTTTCAGTTCCACCACTCCAGAAAATTGACCTCCTGGTGACAAGACTACAAGTAACTAACTTCATGACCTGCTGAAAATCCATGTCTTCGAGGGAATTCTGCAATAATCCTGATGTACGACTCTGATATTGAATCCAACTAGACTACCCTTCATGAGTGAAAATACCTTCTTCACCAGGCCTGCAATGTGTGTTTGTTTCCAGACAAGCAAATAACGTGAATTAGGACTTGTAAAAGTAAACTATTGACTTGAATTGTATTTTTCCTCGAGTATGTGTGTGTGTGTGTGTGTGTGTGTGTGCGCGCGTGCGCCTTTATTCATTTTTATGGGATGTGGGCGTCGCTGCCTAGGCCACCCACAGTGCTGTTAGAAAGGGAGTTCCAGGATTTTGACCCAGCGACAGTGAAGGAACAGTGATATATTTCCAAGTCAGGATGGTGAGTGGCTTGGAGGGGAACATCCAGATGGTGGTGTTCTCATGCATCTGCTGCCCTTGTCCTTCTAGGTGGTAGCGGTCATGGGTTTGGAAGGTAAGCCTTGGTGAGTTTCTGCAGTGCATCTTGTAGATGGTGCACACTGCTGCTGCTGTTCATCGGTTGCGGAGGGAGTGAATGTTTGTGGAAGAGGTGCCAATCCAGAGGGCTGCTTTGCCATGGATGTTGTCAAGCTTCTTGAGTGTTGTTAGAGATGCCTTTATCCAGGCAAATGGAGGATATTCCATCACACTCTTGATTTGTGCCTTGTAGCTGGTGCACAGGCTTTGGGGAGTCAGGAGGTGAGTTACTCATCGCAGGATTCCTAGCCTCTGACCTGCTCTTGTAGCCACAGCATTTATATGGCTAGTCCAGTTCAGTTTTTGGTCAATGGTAACCTCCAGGGTGTTGATAGTGGGGGATTCAGTGATGGTAATGCCATTGAATATCAAGGCGATGGTGAGATTCTCTCTTTTTGCATTATCATTGTCTTGTGCTTGTGTGGCGCGAATGTTACTTGTCACTAGTCAGCCCATGCCTGAGTATTTTCCAGGTCTTGTTGCATTTGGACATGGACTGCTTCAGTGTCTGAGGAGTCGCAAATGGTGCTGAACATTGTGCAATCATCAGCGAACTTCCCCCTCTTCAGACCTTAAGATGGAAGGAAGGTCATTGATGAAGCAGCTGAAGATATTTGGGCCGAGAACATTACCCTGAGGAACCCCAACAGTGATGTCCTGGAACTGAGGTGATTGACATCCAACAACCACAACCATCTTCCTTTGTGCTAGATATGACCCCAACCAGTGGAGAGTTTTCCCCCGATTCCCATTGACTCCAGTTTTGCTAGGGCTCCTTGATGCTACACTCAGCCAAATGCTGCTTTGATGTCAAGGGCTGTCACTCTTGCCTCACCTCTGGAGTTCAGCTCTTTTGTCCATGTTTGAACCAAGGCTGTAATGAGGACAGAATCTGAGTGACCCTGGCAGAACCCAAAGTGAGTGTTCGTGATAAGGCTATTTGTAAGCAAGTGCCACTTGGTAGTGCTGTTGATGACCCCTTCCATCACTTTACTGATGATCAAGAGTAGACTGATGGGGCAATAATTGGCTAGGTTGGATTTGTCCTGTTTTTTGTGTACTGGACATACCAGGGCAATTTTCCACATTGCTGGGTAGATGCCAGTATTGTAGTTGTACTGGAACAGCTTGGCTAGAGGTGCAGCAAGTTCTGGAGCACAGGTCTTCTGTACTATTGCTGGAATATTGTCAGGGCCCATAGCCCTTACAGTATTCAGTGCCTTCACGTGATGTCACGTGGAGTGAATGGAATAGGCTGAAGACTGGCATCTGTGATGCTGGGGACATCCAGAGGAGGCCGAGATGGATCATCCAATCTGCACTCCTAGCTGAAGGTCATTGAGAATACTTCAGCCTTATCTTTTGCACTGATATGCTGGGCTCCTCCATCATTAAAGGTGGGGATATTTGTGGAGTGTCCTCCTTCAGTGAGTGTTTAATTGTTCACCACCAAACACAACTGGGTATGGCAGGACTGCAGAGCTTAGATCTGATCCTTTAGTTGTGGAATTGCTTAGCTCTGTCTATCAATTGCTGCTCATGCTGTTTGGCACACTAGTAGCTCTGTGTTGTAGCTTCACCAGGTTGACAGCTCATTTTTAGGTGTGCCTGGTGTAGCTCCTGGCATGCTCTCCTGCACTCTTCATTGAACCAGGGTTGACCCCCTGGCTTGAAGGTAATGGTAGACTGGGGGGTATCCCAGGCCTTGGGGTTACACATTGTGGTTGAGTACAGTTCTGCTGTTGCTGATGGCACACAGAGCCTCATGGATGCCCAGTCTTGAGCTGCTAGATCTGTTCGAAATCTATCCCATTTAGCACGGTGTTAGTGCCACACAACATGATGGAGGGCATCCTCAATGTGAAGATGGGACTTCGTCTCCACAACGACTGTGCAGTGGTCAGTCCTACCCATACTTTTATGGACAGATGCATCTGTGACAGGCAGGTTGGTGAAGATGAGGTCAAGTACATTTTTCCCTCTTGTTGGTTCCCTCACCACCTGCCGCAGACCCAGTCGAGTGGCTATGTTCTTTAGGACTTGGCCAGCTCAGTGTGTGGTGGTGCTACCAAGCCACTCTTCATGATGCACATTAAAGTCCCCCACCCAGATTACGTTCTGTGCCCTTGCCACCCTCAGTGCTTTCTCCAAGTGGTGTTCAACATGGAGGAGTACTGATTCATCAGCTGAGGGGGGAGGGGGGCACGGGGGGTGGGGGGGTGGGGGGGGGGGCCGCACTGCTTGGTAATCAGCAGGAGGTTTCCTTGTCCATATTTGACTTGATCCCATGAGACTGGAGTCGAGGTGAGGACCCCAGGGCAATTCCCATCCAATTGTATACCACTGTGCCAACACCTCTGCTGGGATGGTAATGGTGGTGTCTGGGACATTATCTGTAAGGTATGATTCTGTGAGTATGACTATGTCAGGCTGTTGCTTGACCAGTCTGTGAGAGAGCACTCCCAATTTTGGCACAAGCCCCCAGATGTTAGTAAGGGGGACTTTGCAGAGTCGACAGGGCTGGGTTTGCCTTTCTCATTTCCAGCGCCTAGGTCAATGCCGGGTGTTCCGTCTGGTTTCATTCCTTTTTATTGACTTTTTAGTGGTTTGATGCAACTGAGTGGCTTGCTAGGCCATTTCAGAAGGCATTTAAGAGTCAACCACATTGCTGTGGGTCTGGAGTCACATGTCGGCCAAACCAGATGAGGACAGCAGGTTTCTTTCCCTAAAGGACATTAGTGAACCAGATAGGTTTTTACAATAATTGACAATAGTTTCACAGTCATCATTAGATTTTTCCAGAGTTTTATTGAATTCAAATTCCACCATCTGCCGTGGTGGGATTCAAACCAAGGTCCCCAGAACATTTTTTGCTCTTTAGCTCTGAAGAAGGGTCATATGGACTCGAAATGTAAACTGTGTTTCTTTCTCTACAGATGCTGCCAGACCTGCTGAGCTTTACCAGCACTTTCTCTTTTTATTCCCCAGAACATTACCCTGGGCCCCTGGATTACCAGTCCAGTGACAACATCGCTTTGCCACCGCGCGCGTGCGTGTGTGTGCATGTGTGTGTGATGTAGCATTAGACTTTCAGGATGAAAGCATGAATAAATAATCATCTTTATTTACAAACCATGAAAAGCTGGCTACTGATCATTCAAATTGTCCACACACTCAGCCATTAAGAAGCACACACATCTTATTTTTCAAAAATATACTGAACCGTGCTGAGACCAGTGTTCTAGCAAGCCTCATAACTAGGGAACAGAGAGGGCTTTGAACTAAACAAGGGGGGGAGTTGTGGGATCAAGCTTGGGTAGATGAATCTACATCTTGATTTGGTACAAGGCAGGAGAGCAAAATAATAATAAGGGAAATGAGGGTCAGAGAATGGCAGGAAGGAACTGAGAGAACAAAACTCAGAATACACCAATAGTCGAGACTATAGGTTAGAAAGATAACAAAAAGACAAAACTAATGGCTCTGTATCTGAATGCACGTAGCATTCATAACAAAGTAAATGAATTGACAGTGCATATTGATGTAAAAAATATGATCTGAAAGCCATTATGGAGACTTGGCTGCAGGATGACAAGGCTTTGGCCCTGAATATTAAGGGATATATGACATTCAAGAAGATTAGGAAGCTAGGTAAAGGTGGAGGGGTAGCACTGTTAACCAAGGATGGCATTGGTGCAATAGTTAGAGATGACCTTTGTTCAGGAGATCAGGATGTAGATTTGGTTTGGGTGGAGATGAGGAATAATAGGGAAAAGAGGTCACTAGGGGGATTGGTCTACAGGCCCCCTATCAATAATCACAATGTAGGATTAAGTATACAAGAAGAAACATTGGGTGCTTGTGATCAAGGGATGGCAATAATCATGGGTGATTTTAATCTACATATAAACTGGAAAAATCAAATTGGCAGTAGTAGACTGGATGAGGAGTTCATAGACTGCTTTTGTTGGATCCTGGTCACCAGTTTGTTGGGACTTAGGGATCCGGGTTGCACGCTTGTTTTGAGATGGCCAACTTGGTACGAAAGACAGAGTTGATCAGCAGACAGTTCTTAAGTGGATCACATTCTGTTTATTTACAAAGGTACTGAGCAGCTACAATAGTGTGCTTCCAACTCAAACCCTGTCTCCATATTTCTGACTACTAACTCAGACTACTGACTCCAGAGGTAGCCTGCACTATTCCTCTATTGGTTACATAAGATCATGTGATCTCCCTTTACAACATCCTTCTTAAAGATATACTACACATTGCATAAAGCCATAATTAACACAGCTTTCAAGATAGTTTCATAGAGCAGCACGTTCGTGTACCAGTCATAGAGCAGGACATAAAAGCAAAATACTGCGGATACTGGAAATCTGAAACAAGAACAAAAATAGCCAGAAAAACTCAGCAGGTCCGACAGCATCTGTGGAGAGGAAGACAGAGTCAACGTTTCGGGTCCGTATGACTCTTCATCAGGGGAGAGCAGGGCATATTCGACTTGGTATTATGTAATGTGACAGTATTAATTAATGACCTCAGAGTGAAGGCACCCCTAGGTAGTAGTGACCACAATATGATTGAATTTTAGACCCACTTTTGTCCCTTTCAAACTGGATGTAAGACTAATATTTTAAACTTAAATAAGGTCAACTATGTGGGCATGAAAGCTAATTTAGCTGAAGTGAACTGGGATACTAGATTAGAGGATAGGTCAATAGAAAAGCAGTGGCAAACATTTAAGGGAATACTTCGGAATATCAGAATAAGTATATTCCTACTGTAAAGAAAAGTTCTAAGGCAAAGATCCATCTGTAGTGAACAAAAGAAGTGAAGGAAAGCATCAAACTTTTAAAGAAAAAAGCATATAACTGTGCAAAGATGAATCACAAAAGGCAGGATCTTCACCCCGTTGTGGGGGTTGTGCGGGAGCAGGCGGGCTCCCGGTCGGCACCCCCAGTCGGGGACGTGTTGCCATTTTACCTGGGCGGGCCAATTAAGGCCCACCCAGCATTAAGTGTGCCAGGAAGTGCTATGCGCTCCTTGTGCGGGCGGGGGGGCGGATTCCCTGAGCTGGGAGTGCGCTCTTTCACACATGTGCGCGTAAGAGTGCACAGATCTCCCTGAGGCAAAATGCTGCCTCAGGGAGATCGGCTCAAATGTGAAAACCAGTTTAAAGAATGGAAAAAAAAATACTGACATGTCCCCTCATGTGACACTGTCACATGGTTTGGAACATGTCCATAACATTTATTTTAAAATATTCTGAAAATTTTAAATCCCTCATGAAACCTCATCCTGCTCGTGGATGAGGTTTCATGTTTTTTCAGAAGCCTGCCTGGGCTCCCAGCCTGCCCGCCAACCTTAGGTTGGACGGGCAGGTCCATTGATTACTTCAATTACTTTATTGATGGCCTTAAGTGGCCGTTGACAGGTCAGCGGGCGCACAGCCGATTCTGCTTCACGCCCGCTGACCTGAAAATGTAAATGACGCAGGGTCATATCGGGACGCCCGTCTGACGTCACCCCACATCATTTTATGCATCGGCGAGCGGGCCCCATCCCCCGGTCGCCAACCAGAAGATGTAACCCAGAATTTTAATGGCACAGAAGGAGGCCATTTGGCCCGTGTCTGCATTAGCTCTCCAAATGAGCATTATGACCTAGTGCCATTGCTCTGCCTTTTCCCCGCACCCCTGCGTATTGTTTCTATTCAAGTAATCATCTAATGCCCTCTTGAATGCTTTGATTGAATCTGCCTCCACCACATTTCCAGGCAGTGCATTCCAAACCGGAACCACTCATTGTGTGAAAATGTTTTTTCTCATGAGTGGCAGGTCACATCATTGGTCAGAATATAAAGAACAGCAGAAAATGACTAAAAGGTTAATCAAGAGAAAAAAATTAGAGTATGAGAGGGAGCTAGCTAGAAATGTAAAAATGGGTAGCAAGAGTTTCTACAGGTATTTAAAAAGGAAAAAAGTAAAGTGAGTGTTGGTCCTCTAGAGAGTGGGGAGTTAATCGTAGATAATAAGGAAATGACGGCTGAAATGAACAAATATTTTGCTTCTGTCTTCACTATAGAGGATACAAAAAACATTCCAATAACAGTTGTAAATCAGGAGGTGGAAGGGAAAGAGGAACTTGGTGAAATTACAATCGCTCAGGAAGTGGTACTGAGCAAACTGATGGAACTGCGAGCTGACAAGTCTTGGGGTCCTGATGGACTTCACCCTAGAGTCTTGAAAGAGGTGACAAATGAGGTAGTAGATGTGTTGCTGTTAATTTTCCAAAATTCCCTAGATTCTAGAAAGGTTCCATCAGACTGGAAAGTAGCAAATATAACCCCTCTACTCAAGAAGGGAGGGAAGCAGAAAACAGGAAATTATAGGCCATTTAGCTTGACATCTGTCATGGGGAAGGTGTTAGAATTGATCACTAAGGAGGTTATAACTATGCACTTAGAAAAACTCAAGGTAATCAAGAAGAGTCAGCCCAGTTTTGCGAAAATTAAATCAAGTTTAATCAATTTATTGGAGTTCTTTGAAGGAGTAACGTGCGCCATGGATAAAGGGGAGCCTGTGGTCGTACAGTACTTGGATTTCCAGCAGGCATTTGATAAGGTGCAGCATCAAAGGTTATTACGGAAAATAAAAACTCATGGTGTAGGGGATAACATATTAGCATGGATAGAAGATTGGCTGGCTGACAGAAAACAGAAAACAGAGAAATTGGACTTTTTCTGATTGGCAGGGTGTGACGAATGGAGTCCCACAGGGGTCTCTGCTGGGGCCTCAACATTTTACAATTTATATCAATCTCTTAGATGAGGGGAGCAAAGGCATGGTAGCTAAATTTGCAGATGACACAAAGATATGTAGAAAAGTATAGTGTGAAGAGGACACAAGGAGGTTGCAAATGGATATGGATAGGTTGAGTTAGTGGACAAAAATCTGGCAGATGGAGTATAATGTGGGAAAATGTGAAGTTGTTCATTTTAGCAAGAAGAATACAAAAGCAGATTATTAATTAAACGGAGAATGGCTGCAGAATTCCAAGGTGCAGAGGGATCTAGGTATTCTAGTGCATGAGTCACAAAGTGAGTATGCAGATACAGCAAGTAATTAAGAAGGTTAGTGGAATGCTATCCTTAATTATGAGAGGAATTGAACATAAAAGTAAGGATGTTATGCTTCAGTTGTACAGGGCACTGGTGAGACCACATCTTGAATACTGTGTGCAGTTTTGGTCTCCTTATTTAAGGAAGGATGTAAATACATTGGAGGCGGTTCAGAGGAGGTTTATTAGATTGATACCTGGAATGAGTATGTGGGACAGACTGGGCTTGTTTCCATTGGAGTTTAGAAGAGTGAAGGACAACTTGTTTGAAGTATATTAGATCCTGAACGGTCTCAACAATTTGGACGTGGAAAGGATCTTTCCTCTTGTGGGTGAGTCCAGAACAAGGGGGCACTGATTTAAAATTAGTGGTCACCCTTTTAGGGCAGAGATGAGGAGAATTTTTTTCTCTCAAAGGGCTGTGTAACTTTGGAACTCTTTTCCTCAGAAGGCAGTGGAAACAGGGTCATTGAATATTTTTAAGGCGGAGTTTCGATAGATACTTGTTGGACAAAGGTTATCAGGGTAGATGGCAATGTGGAATTTGAAGCACAAACATATCAGCCATGATCTTATTGAATGGTAGAGCAGGCTGAAGGGGCTGAATGGCCTACTTCTGCTCCTATTTCGTATGTGCACTGATTACGGACAGTAAAGGAAGGGTTCAGGAGTTTCAGTTCTTTCTCATCCCTGTCTGTAATAGTGTGAATGATCTTAAAGAAAGCAAATGCTTTCCCTGATGATGCTTTGTGAAGCAGGGTATGGAGGCTACCTTAGAAATTGTCTGTTCATAGAAAGTGGTGTTCTTGGCAACATTAGTTTACTGCTCAACATGATGCAATAAAGGGTAGGACAACCATCAAAAGGCCATTACAAAACAACTGATTGAAAAGGCCCAGAAATTTGCAGGTACAGGTACAGCCTATGGCCAAAATTTTCTGTTTGGCGGGCAGGCGGGCAGGGGCAGGCGCGGACCCAATTGGCGCCTGTGATCGGGGCCGCGCCGCCATTTTGCGCAGGTGGGCCAATTAAGGCCCATCCAGCACATTTCCAACTCCCGTGGATAGCGGGAGTGTGTGGGGTGCAGCGGGCATGCACAGACCACCAGGGCCCAATGGCGACTTGGCAGTCTGTTTAAAAGAAAGCCTGGCAGCCTCCTGTAGGCTGCTCACAATGGCCATGTCGAGATCCAACCGCAGGGGGTCTGCTGAGCGTGGCAGTCTGGAGGGAACAGCAGAGGAGCAGGGCAGGCTGCAGGGTAGGCCAGCTGGGGGCCAATGTGCCGCTTGCTTTTCTGATGATTGCCTTGCTGCCCTCCTCGAGGAGGTGACAGCACGGCGGGAGTTGTAGGTCCCCCAGGATGGGAGGGGGAGGCCCCCACCACATGACCAAACGTGCATGGGAGAAGGTGGCGGAGGTGGTGAGCTCCCGCGACGTGGTGCGGTGCACATGGATCCAGTGCTGTAAGCGCTTCAATGATTTGTTGCGCTTTGGAAGGGTGAGTACCATGTTGTCATTGGGCATTTAACCCAGCAGGTAGCCTTAGCCTTCGGGGGCAACCCCCCAAGTCTGACTGTCATGACTGCATTGAATCATGTTGGCCATTTCTTATACGCTGGGCGGGCAAGCAGATAGTGCCTATGCTTACATCAGCCTGAGTGGTTCATGAGGAGATGAGTTCTCCCCCGCACCATGTGTTGCTCTTAGTCACACATGAGTAGTCTGGGGACAACCTGCAGGAGATGCAGCTAGGCGCATACTCAGAACTCCAACACATGTCCTATTCACGATGATGAGATTGTGGAAGGGTAGCTTCAAGGTCTCGTGGCCAAGAGCCATCTGCTGAGCTCAATGCTGCACGTAGTTGCGCCTCCTGGCTATGGGAGCTAAGACTGTGTGTTTCCAAAAGTGATGGATGCAGAATGTGTCCAAGGTGGCCGTTGGTGGGAAGTCGGGAGCAGGCGTTCTATCTTTGTATGACTGATCACCAATAGCGTGGAGAGGAGGCACTGGAGGCCTAATATGGGCCACTGTGGTTGGGATGCGGCGTGCGCATGCAGATTCCACATGCGATTAGCCGCAATGAATGGTCTTCTCTGTTTTTCAGAAGAAAAATGCTCACAATGCCTGTGAGCATTCATGGACTGGAGGCAGCCAGGCCCATCTGATAATTTTAAGCCGCTTTGAGCAAGAGGCCCTGGAGCTTGTGAGGCGCCTTGCGCCCAGGTCAATGCCACGAGGTTACTCATCCCTCTGCCAAGGGGAAAAGTTCCTTTCTGTCGACCCTATCTATGCCCCTCATTATGTTATAAAGCTCAATAATGTCACCCCTCAATCTCCTCTGCTCCACGGGAAATATCCCCATTCTATGCTATATCTCCTCATAACTCAAACTCTGCAGCCCAGCATGCATCCTGGTCAACGACCTCTGCACTCTCTCCACTCCAATCACATCCCTCCCATGAAGCGCATATCACAACTGCACACAGAACTATAGCTGTGCCTAGGCAGCGTTTTCTGCACTTGCAACATGACCTCCCTGTTCCTATATTCTATTCCTCGGCTAATAAAGGCAAGTATGGCATTTACCTTCTTAAACGCCTTATGTACCTGTCCCGCTACCTTAGTGGGCCTGTCGACATGCTTAGCAAGGTCCCTCTGATCCTCTTTACTTTCCACGGTCCTACCATTCCTAATGTATTCTCGTACCTTGTTTCTCCTGCCCAAGCACATCACCTCACATTTATCCACATAACATTCCATTTGGCATTCCTTAGGCCATCTGACCAGCCTGTCTGTATCCACCTGTAATGTTAGGGTCTCCTACTGACTATTTGCCACCCTACCAATATTTGTCTCCATAGGTTCTGGAAGGTTGAGCGCATAATGAGCCAGGGAGAAAGGGATGAAGTGTGTCACTGTGTGCACGCTAACTGTTCCACTGTCCTTGTTGTTAAATACAGCATCATCAGAGCTTGTCCACCAGGAGCAATTGCAGATGCCCCCTCTCACACCTGAGGGCCCTCAACTGTCACCTGCATCACACAATTTCAGCGAGGCAGGCACCAGCGCAGATACTAGCACATCGGTGGGCATTGCAACATCGGCTGGTATCCCGGGCACAGTGGAGAGAGCACTTCACAATCGCTGGAGGAGCTGTAAGAGACAGAGAGTACCGATGGCGTCAGCAGCCAGAAGACTGCAGGGGACTAGGCACATGCTGAGTGGGGGCACGATGATATGCCTCTGGAGTTGTTCACGACGCAGCAGCTGCAGGAAATGCGGCCGGGTGTGCGGGAGCATCTAGGAGTGTTGCGTGAGACTATGCTTTGCTTGGTGTTCGTGGTGGAGGAGTCCACGTGGAGCATCAGTGATGCAATGAGCCTCATGGCAGAGCGTCATGCTTCCTCCATGGAGAGAGTGGTGACTCTCGTGGAGAGGGGCTTCCAGGAGAACAAGCAGCTCCTCGGACCTGCAAGCCCTCACAGCACCAGTGGCCACAGCTGGTCAATGCCAATGTGGGAGATGGCATGGGCTTCAAGTTTCCCAGCTTGTTGCCCATCCATCGATGGTGAGCAGGGAGGTCCTCAGGTCTGCGAAACAGCTGCCTGTCGTATCCGCGGGCTCCTCTCATGTTGCTCCGGATGAAGGCAACAGCTGCTCCGCCCCTCTCCCAGTGACTGCTTCATCGGGTGAGGCTGCAACAATTGGGGAAATGCCAGCTGTGGACCTGGCAGGTCCCTCCTAGGCAGGGCAAGCACAGGCTCCACAGGCCAGAGGACAGCTGCCAAGGCCATTGAGGTCAACAGGACAGCAGAGTCAGCAGGCTGTCTCAGATGCCACTCCAAGCGATGGGGCGGCACCAAGACGTAGCATCCGTAAACGTAAGCATAAGGCACTTTAGGCACACTACAGGTTTCTCACGGTGCTTTTGTGTTGGCCCTAGATTAGGGAATTATTATTTGTTTATGCTTGAAAAATGTTTTGGTTTGACTTTGTGTGATCTTATGATGGTGAAAATTAAAGCCAGATATGTTACCATGGCTGAGGGTGGTTCCTTTGTTTTGTATTTGTATGTTTTACATACATGTCATGAGTGTTTGAGTGGACATTGAGGTTTATGTCCAAAGCACTTAGTTGCAGCTGATGAAGTGGCAGATGTAGCACTTATGTGCCGACTATGGGAGCACCAGGCAAAGCTGGTCCTCCTGATCCGTTTGTGTGGAGCTAGCTGAAGGTTCATAGGATTAAAGTGCTCCGGGTGTCCCTACCTCCTTGATGTAGTCCCGGGTCAGCGTTTAGCCCCTCATCATTCCCCTGTGCTTCCTCATCCTCAGGATCAGTGCTGGACTCATTGTGTGCAGCCGCATCCACTGCGTCAACGTCTTCAGCGTCCACTGCATCCCCCCCTTTCCAGCGCAAGATTGTGGAGAGCGCAGCATGCAACCACTATCACCGAGATCTGGGGGGTACTGGAGTGCGCCCCCTGAGCAGTCCAGGCATTGGAAGCGCATCTTGAGAAGACCGATGGCTCTCTCCACCACAGCCCATGTGGAGGCGTGGCTCCTATTGTACCGCTGCTCAGCTTCTGTTCTTGAATGGCAGAGAGGCATCATGAGCCACATTCTGAGGGGATAGCCCTTGTCACCCAGCAGCCAGCCATCAAGCCAAGCCAGAGCACTGAAGAGCCCCGGCACCTGGGAGTGTCTGAGGATGTAGGCGTCGATGGTGCTGCCTGGGTACCTTGCACAGACTTGTAGAATCAGCAACCTGTGATCACACACTATCTGCATGTTCATGGAGTGGAAGCCCTTCCTGTTGACAAAGGCACTGGGCTCACCTGCTGACACCTTGATGGCCACATGTGTGCAGTCTATTACACCCTGGAAGCCAGCAATGGCCGCGAAGCCTCTGGCTCACTGTGTCTGGCTTGCCTGGTCCCAGTAGAAGTGGATGAAGGTCAATGCACGCTTGAACAGAGGGTCTGTGACCTGCTTGACACAAGTGTGGACAGCTGATTGGGAGACACTGTAAAGATCACCCACCAAGCCCTGGAAGGAGCCAGAGGCATAGACGTTGAGGGTAAACTGTGACCTTCAGAGCCGCTGGCATGGGGTGCCTGCCACACAGTTAGGAGAGATCTCAGGGCCAATCATCTGACAGATATAGTTGACTGTCTCCCTTGACAGTCGGAGCCTCCTTCGACACTGCACCTCAATCATATTGAGGTAGCTGCTTTGCCGCCTGTATACCCTGGAAGCAGGATAGTGGTATCTCCTGCAGCCCCTTCCACCTTGGACTACCTCTTGGTCCTGCGCCCCTTGTGCCTGCACCTGTACTCCCAAAGGTGGCTCCCCTGGAGGCTGATTGTGTACTCCTGGCCTCCTCCTTATTCTAGCCCTCCTACCTCCTCAGAGGAGCTGCCTCTAGTGGGCATGTCAGAATCCACACCCAGGCTAAAGAGAGGCCTCTGGAAAGCTACAGGCCCGATAAAGATTACTGGCTGCAGAGTGCTGACCTGAAGGTTCAAAGTACACAGAATGCTCCTGGAATTCGTTCTGAACTGCTACAGATCACACATGCAAGTTTAAAAAACTTTCTGCAATAAATACTCACAAACCAGATTGACAACCCCACTGAGCCCTCTTATCCTGCCCGTGGATGAGTGTTATTAAAAAGTCTCTTACCCGCCTGCCTGTTGCGCCCATGCACTGCCCCGAAGATCGCACGAGCATCTGAAAATTGGCATCGATTGCCGATTTAAGGGCCTTAACTAGCCCGTTAAGCCCGGGTGCAGGTCGAACTTCATCGTGCACCCGCCCAGCAAAATATCGCGATGGCGCGTGGTGACATCGGGACGATTGCCCGACATCACCGCGTGTCATTTTACGCGCTGACGTGCAGGGCCCGCCCCCCACACATCAAGCAGAAAATTCTGCCCTATGAATCAAGCAATTATATAGTGAACTCTGACAGCTGTTCATCTTTAGAAACCATGTGGATTAAATTGGATAGCCCCTGAAAATAGGCATGGAGATTATAATGCATGATTATCCCATACCTGTTGTTTGAAATGTCAGCAGCAGTTTTTTTGTTGCCTGCTCAATAGCATGATTTCTGCATTCAGCTAGTGCTAAACTATGCTGTTCATTGGTTGCATGCACATATCAGGGGCTGAAAATCATCATTTCCAGGCCTATTAAAGCTAGCTTGCGCTGCTTAAAAATAGCCTGAATGTCTTAAAAAGGTGCATTATGACTGCAGCAGGGCCTGGAAGTCATGCTGAAAGTGAATCTGGCCTGGAAAATGATGAAAATGGCACAAGATGGGAAAGAGTGGGCTCTGAAGTTTCTAAGCTATACTGGAGGTCTTTTGGTGGAAGACCTGGAAAAAGGAGAGATGATCTGTATCAGCCAGGAGCCTGGAGGCCCTCTAGACATACAATGAAAAGACAGGCATTGAGGTCAATGCCAGGAAGCTAGCCCCATGGACCTGGATGCAGCTCCGCAATAACCTCAAATGAGTAGTCATGGTCAGTGCATCATAAGCCCAGCCATTCCTCAATTCAACACACCCTATCAGTTATCTATGAACAATCGCAATCAATTAGGACTCACACCTGAAATTTATATGGTCCACCGTACCCTCACACACTTAGCACTACTGCAAGCCTCACACCCACAACTCAGAGCTTGCACACACTGGAACATTTTCAAGCATGACATCCACATAACCCAAACAGATTCAGCATCACTCACTGCTACACTTCCCTCTCTCTTGCAGGACAAGGTGACACACAAATGGAGGCAACAGAGGCTAGCCGGAGAAAGACTGGTGCACTTGCATGTCTTCCTATATTGGTCAGGCTGCACTGCTGCATTGATTCTCAGGTGCCATCCAACTACTGATCAGTACAGGGGCTTTGACCTGCTCTGTTTCCGACCTGGGACGGTTCACCCCTCTTTAACACACCTGGTGATCGTCGGTTCCCCGAAGAGCACCATGTGGACACCGATCTTAGTGTGGACACCCGATCGGCACAGATGACAGCAGCCCAGAACTCCCGACTTCAAGCAATTCGCCAGCCTCCCAGCAACGGGATTACAGGAGCGTGCCACAGCACCCGGCACTTGCATGTCTTAATGCGCATGGGACACAGTCAAGTTAACAGTGCTAATAAAAGGCTAATCAGCAACCTTTGCCCTAAGATTGAGACTATCTGATCATCTGCCTCAGCCACTTCCCTCCTTTTCCCTAGTCCATCAAGTCAAACTTTGTCTCAGGTTCCCCTGCTTAAACCTTGAACTTGCACCTTTCTCTAATTTTGTTTCTATTTCCCTCATGCCTTGAACGCATCGTATCAATGAGACCTACTTTGTGCTGTTCAACTCCATTCCCACTTAACTGTTGACCATCCAACTTCCCTTTCCTACTCAAATGTTAGTTGATATCATAAATGATTCTCTCTCCTCAATTGGATGCGGTACAGTGGAGGTTCACTAATTGGTCCCCGGGATGAAAGGGTTATGCTATGATGAGGAGCTGTTTAAATTGGGTCTGTTTTCTCAGGAGTTTAGAAAATTGAGAGATGACCTCATTGAAAGATACAAGATTCTGAAGGGGATTGACAGGGTAGAAAATAAGAGAAAAAAGCAAAAAACTGCGGATGCTGGAAATCCAAAACAAAAATAAAAATACATGGAAGAACTCAGCATGTCTGGCAGCATCTGCGGAGAGGAACACAGTTAACGTTTCGAGTTCGTATGACTCATTGCTTCCCTTCGCTGCAGGATGTAGAACATAGGGGCATAGTCTCAGATAATGGGTCGATCATTTAGGACTGAGATGTGGAGAAATTTCTTCACTCAAATAGTTGTGAATCTTTGGAATTCTCTACCCCAGAGGGGTGTGGATGCTCCAACATTAAATACATTTATGGCTGAGATAGACAAATTTTTGGTGTCTCAGGGAATCAAAGCTTTTGGGGAGTGGGCAGGAAAGTGGAGTTGAAGCCAAAGATCAGCCATGATCATACCGAATGGTAGTGCAGGCTCGATGGGCCATACTCCTGCTCCCATTTCCTGTGTTCTTAAATATTACCTCCCACCTCTTTTTGAAGTCTGCCATCATCACTTCTATGATCAAAAAACCAACCCTGAACCAATGTACCTCTAATTTTATTTTGGACTGCATAGGTCATTTGTTTAATTGTGTGACCTCTTTAATTTTTTTTGCATGGTGTCACGGCTCATTGGGGATAGCGCGCTGTTCATATACATAAAGTCTCACTGTTTCCCGAGCCGCGACAAATGTAAAAAGTTTGACCAAACCACCAGATTGCCCCAATTCTACCTAACTGTTTAACTTAGGTTACAGAATATGAGCACCAGGTTTGTAAACTTATTAAATAAATAACTGTGTATTGAACAAATTGTTTTTAATCAGTGGCAAAAGAAAGAAATATGAACTGTTAACTTCTGACACTATAACTTAAACTCTACCCCCTTCTTAAATCCCTATGTACAACATGCACATGCACACACACAAGACACATAAGATACACAAAACATGGATTTTAAGGGTGGAATAAAGCAGTTCAATAGCACCAATCCGGAGTACAGGATTCGATGGGTTGATTTTGATCAATGTCTTCTAAATTCTTTTCAGTTCTTTGTTGATGACACAAGGCGATCTTCCAGCACTTTTAGTTCACTGGTTGAGAACTTGCTTTTCAATGTCTCGAACAGTGGTTTTCCCTTTTCCTTTTTACAGTGGTTTCCTTAGAGCGAGAGCAGGTTATAGAGATATGAAGAAAAGAGATTTTAGGTGTTTTCTCTTTGCAGGCCTGGAGCTTTCTTCTGCACTGCTACCACACAAACCCTGGTCACCTGGTGAGGAGCCAATAAAAATGCTGTTTTTCAGGCAGCTCCCTTGGTCCAGGACTTCTTTCCGACACCATCCTATCTTTCATGGCACACTCTGTTCCAGGACTGCAACCTTGTATATATCCCTAATCCTGTTCCAGTAGACATGTCTTTCAAACTGTGGCCATTGTAGTTTTAAATCCACAGTCCAACAGAAATAGAGAAAAATAAAAAGGATATGTTCATTACATGCCTTCACCCTCAATAGACTTGAAATGCCATTTCAAAAAATATATTTCATTACAAGGCATGTGACACATGGGCAACGAAAAAAACACAAGACTTACATCCATTCATCCTTCCTCCCCTTATACAATCTTATACAGCTCCTGATTCCCCATGCCTCCCCTAACCAGGGCCTGCCAGCCTGGCCCCAGTGATACTGCTCCCACTTATATTTCCATGCTGCTCCAGCAATGATCCTTTTGGGGACTGCAGCAGTCCTAGCAGTAGCCACTGTTCCTAGTGGAGCTGCTAGGACCAGAGAGCTGCCAGCCATTTGATTGGCTGGTATTTCTCAGAAGCAGGACTTCCTCCCCACATGGAGGTGGGAGTCTTACCACAAGGCAATTAACATCCCAGAAGATGTTAAATGTGCCCAGAGTGACCAGCTGGTGAGGGGATGGTTTCACTTCAGTCTTTTTCTCTGATGGGATGGGGGGCAGGCAGTATCCCAATGGTCCTAACATCCAGCCCACTGTTATCATACTGGGCTATCCTTTAAATAGTGTGAAATGTACTCTAGTTTTATCCATGAAATTATTTTTTTTAACTCAGCAGAAGACTTTTCCACGTTTCCAATGTTGATCTTTTACTTGACAGCTTGCCAGTTGGCAGAAGTAACAATCAAGCAAACGTATTGTTTACTGGATAATTACATCGTCCATTTACAGCACTGTTATAACTCATTTTAATGAACACACTTTAATGAATACAACTCATGCTACAACATTTCAAATGAACTGTAAAGAAGACAAAACCATTTTACTTATTTTTTAAACTCTTCCTGCCTCCAGCCCATGGTTCATGCTTCTGTGCAGCCGGAGCCAACAGTTGCTAAAGTCTGACCGCCTCCGTGAATTTTTTTTAAAATTACCTCGGACGAGCTCTCAATGAGCCCACAATTCCGTCTCCTTTACTGAAATAGGTGGCTTCCAGGGCTAGTTCAACCGCCCCACGACCCCCCCGCCACCTCATGAAAATGTTTGAG
Organism: Cetorhinus maximus; assembly: GCF_964194155.1. Lineage (NCBI taxonomy): Eukaryota > Metazoa > Chordata > Chondrichthyes > Lamniformes > Cetorhinidae > Cetorhinus > Cetorhinus maximus. Next base: position 32,814,002 of record NC_135887.1, on the reverse strand, counting down.
GCAGCAGAGGGACCACTTATTTCCACTCCTGCCTCCTTTTGATCCCAACTAGATTCAATCTCTGATTGCTGGCTTGACATCCAATGTGATACTTGTATCCAACGTGAAAGAGTGCTTCTTCTCCGCACCCCCAACACCCACAAAAAAAAATCCTCAACATTAGAACCCCAGCCTCTGAATACTGGGTTAACCTCAAGAAAGGTATTTGTGTACAATTGGAGTGGAATGGCAACAACCATTTCCCCACCCGAGGCATGGAAGTGATGAGATGAAGAACTCTCCAACCCGATGATTAAAATTCCAAAAAAAAATTTTTTCTTCAGCTGCTATGAGGCAGCTGGGTCTGCCATGGAACTGCAGGCATCAAACAGAACTGCTATTTTTCTCATCTTCCTGAAGTACATTCTATGGTTTCAGCTGAAATTCCACTGGGAGCCCACCAAAATTATGGTAATAAAGTTGACGCTGGAAAATCAATTGGGATTAGCAATGGAAGAATTAGACACAAAGTGTACCACATTAATTTTACACTGGACTTCCCTCAAAGCAAAAGCCTATAGATTGAAGATTTCAAAGAGATGACTGGTGAAGAAAGATGCTATCTTTTGTTCTTTTTTATATTATCTTGAACTTGGAAATGGAGTCAGCACTAAATATATAGTCACAATTTGTGATGCTGGTATAGTGACCCAACTTAGCCACTACTACAATGTACAACAAAAATCTCTCGTGGGCAAATTCTACATGCAAAGCTGATATTATGAAAACGTTTGCAAATTTTAGCTCAATACACGTGTTTTATTAGAAAACAAAATTAATATGTTGGACATCATTTTTAACCATGATTATCCTAGACACAAGTGTTCTGTGATATGTGGCCCACTTAATGGTTGTGCTTATGGATCCTGTGTCCTGTTGCAGAAGATTGCATACATTTGCCTTAGCTGATCCAAGTTTATGGATCGAGGTCCCTTTTAAATGTTATCAATTATCTCACTGTCATTATTTGACAGTATAACTTTGTGTTATCATCAAATTATCCTTTACAAGTGCTAGTCCCTTGCATATCTTTTATGGCATTCGTGTACAGTAAGAGATGGGGAACTTTGGCCGGAATTTTCCGGCCCCGCTGGTGTCAGGCGCCATGCCGGACAGGGTTGGGGGCAATATGGTGAGAATGCCAAAAATCGGTTTTATGCTGTTGTGAAACCAATTTGCGATCGTCCACTTCAACTGTCAATGGTGGGCCACATTTCCCACCGCCACAAGTCGGGAATGTCATTCTAATACATTTGCATCTAATTATAAGCCCTGATTGCGAAAATCATCCCCTCACGCCCATATGGCATGACTTCAAAACGGCATGCTTCACAACTGCCTTTATACAACTGCCTTTACCTGGCGACCTGAACTTCAAGGGGAACTTGGGGGTTACAGCCTTGTGCAGCGCTCGTGAGCATCGCCTGTAGGACATCAGGGAAGAGGCATTGCGCATTTGTGGGAGGACAGGTAAGTCGCTTTTTCCTGACTGGCTTTTAGTGCGGTGCTGGGGCAAGGGTTCTAGTATGGGTCAGAGCAGGGGGAGCAGGGGTGGGGGGGGGGGGGGGGGAGCAAGGCTGCATAGACAGACTGAAGGAAAGACTCAAGCACATGCCTGGGAAGTGGGGGGAGGGGACGCTGAGGGTAGCGGCCATGCACTTGGAAAAGCTTGTCAAAAGTGAGCATTCTTCCACAGCTGAGACCATTCAGCTGCAACTCCATTGACATACTTGGGGTCGGGCCTCTGAAGCTTTTCTGCCCACTCAAGCAATACAAAAGCATGAAAGTGCCACCAACTGTTCCAGAAGTTTTCACCCCTTGGACGCAGACTGCAAATTAATGTGCATTTTAGGGGACAGCAGAGCAATTGGCTGACTGGGCAAGTTGTACAATCCCCTTGTGAAAGGCGGCCATGGTGCAGTCACTGGTGGTGGCACTCACAGCCCTTGCAATGTCTTTATTAAAATTTGGACCAGTATCCATTATGGTTCAAGCTAACAGCGCAACCTTGCAACGCGGGTTAGGAGAATGCCTGCGCCTCAGCTGAGAGCACAGTATGCAGTCCAATGACCGGAGCTGCCATCGGTCAAGTGGAGTGGGGATGGAGGTGCGTGGGGTTTCAGACAGCCAATTACAGCACTACACACTGGCCATCCAAGTGGTGGCCAACGCTCTCCTCCATGCTTGAGGGGGCCTTCAGACTTAGCCAAGAGAGGTTCTTAGTACACTTATGCTAACCCAAGCATCGGTCTCTTTGATCCTACAGGAGAACATCATGGAGCCTGGTGATTTAGCAGTCTGCCTCATGGCTTATAGAGACCAGAGAAGAAGAAGAAGAAGAAGAAGAAGAAAAAGGAAAAGAAGAGAGCAGCGGAGGCGCCTGACTCAGCAAAGGAAGAAGCACCTCCCTCAAGATGAAGGGGCGGCAGGGCCAGCTGCGCACGCAGCTGAAGATCCACAGCGAACCATCACTCGCAGGCACCTCGCTAAACCCAGGATTTATAGACGGCGCTTGTCATTCCTGCGGGTGACCGAGAAACAGTGACACCGAAGACTGCACATGTCTAGGGAACTTGTCGGTCACATATGCTGCAGGATTTGGTGACACGGGGACATGGAGGGCATCTACTGCCAGTGGCCGTGAAAATGACTGTGGCGCTTAATCTTTATGCCAGTGGTTCCTTCCAGGGCTGCACAGGTGACCTTTGCAAGGTCTTGCAAGCCTCCAGGCACAAGTGCATACGGGAGGATGTTATGGATGCCCTTTTTGGAAAAGCCACAGAAGTTGGTGCATTTCGCCTGGAATCAGGAAAGCCAGGAAGCAAGAGCGCTGGGATTGCGCAGATCTCAGGTTTCCCACAGGTGCAGAGTGCCGTCAACTGCATTCACAAGGTGCTTAGATCTCTGTGCCAACAAGCAGTCAACTACGTCAACTGCAAAGGCTTCCACTTCCTGAATGTTCAGCTCATGTGTGACCACAACAAACACATCCTGCAGGTCTGCACATGATTCCCAGGGAGCGTCCATGACTCCTACTTCCTTAGTAGGTCTCAGATTCCTGACATCTTCCAGGGTCCAAAGAGGTTGCAGAGTTGGCTCCTCAGGCCAAGGGCTACCCGCAGAGGATGTGGCTGATGACGCCCACGCGGCAGCCTCAGACTGAGCAGAGCGATGGTGCAAGGACGCTCATGCAGCGACCTGGACTTTGGTGGGGCAAACAATAGGCATTTTGAAAATGATGTTCCGGTGCCTTGACAGGCCTGATGGAGCATTGCAATATAGTCCCCAAAGGGTGTCGCGCATCATCATAGCTTGCTGTGCTCTCCATAACCTGGTGCTGCAAAGCAGGGAGGACCTGGCTGAGGAGGAGATGGAGGAACTACATGTATCCTCCGATGAGGAGGATGTGGAAGGGGATGACGGTGATTAAGTCCTTGAAGGTGAGGATGCCGGCGATGAGGCCATTGCACTGACCAGATAAGGCAGGCACGCTCTGGAGGCCCTCATAGTCAAAGATTTGTTGTGGATGATGAAGAGCTGTAGTGAGGACAGTTCTGACTCCTCACCTTGCATCTGTGAACGTTTGTGGCAGATGGCAACGCACATGTGCTCAGTGCTCAGGCTCATATCATGGAAATGCAGTGGAGGCCCTAATAGTCACTAGATTCCAAGAGGATGATGATGACATGCAGTGAGGACACTCCATAGACTTTCACATTGCCTCTGTGAATGTCTGACTCCTGTCTGGCTGAGGGCAACACACTTGTGCTCTGTGATCAGGTTCATATCATGGCGACGCAGCCATGAAACTTTAAATGCAGCTGATCCTTTGTCAGCCTTCAGCATCTGACCCTTTGAGGAGCACAGCATAACTGGTCACAAATGCTGAAGAGATGGGAGGGCCAGCCACAACTCAGGTGTGCTGAGAGCACACAAAGAATGACAGAACTCTGTGACGTTTGCTCACGACATTCTAGTCACAATAACAAGCACCATCGAGGTGCAGGCATCACTAATGTGTCCAGTGAGTGTGAAGATGGACCATCACTTTGGTCTGAAGGTTGAACACTGCACAGGGAGAGGCCCTGAACTGATACACCTGCCTTTACCTTGTGCAGGTACCAAGGTTCCACATCTGAGTGATATGAACACTGCTCATCATAACAAGGAGCCATAGGCAAGGAGACATTCTTGGAAATTTATTTACAATAGTGAACATTAAGTACAAATGATTAACACCCATGCCCAAGCTGTGCAACTATATCTTCTTAACCTTCCTAATCCCGATGCTGCATCCTGGTGCTCCCCCGACATCCACAGGTGGAGGCAACCTGCTGACTGCTATGCCGTGTCTGTGATTACCTTGACGGGAATCCTCTGAAGGGCCGAGAACTGGAGGGCCCCAGCTTGCTTTTGGTGTCCTGTTGTGTGGCAGCGGCACCCTTTTTGGCCTGTGGAGCTGGAGCTCCTGGGATCACAGGAAGACAGGATTCGGATGGGCCGGACACTCCCAGAGTCACCTGTGTGGAGGGCCCCAGGTGTGCACCTGCAGATCCTCCTCCCTTTGGGTGCCCGAAGGCCCCTGGATGACTCCTTGAGGACAAGGGGAAGCTGGAGTGAGATCTAACTGCCCTGCACCACTCTCGCATTGACACTATTGGAGGCCAGCTATGACGTCAGTGATGGAGTTCAGCCCACAGGACAGTGGAGGGCCGATGTCCTGGACCAAGGTTTCCATGGCAGCCAACGTCCTACCACTGTTGACCTCAGTACATTGGCATACCAGCGCTATCACCTCAGACTGAAGGCAGACAGACTCCTCCATCGTGCCTTGCAATCTGAGGAGCATAGCAGACATCCCTTCCTGATGTTCCCAAGCATGCCTTTGCAGCTTCAGCAACTGAGGTATGACCAAGTCTAGAGACTCCTCATTTGACTCAGAATCAGCAGATTTCTGGTCTCCAGCAGTCCTCCAAGTGCTGGAAACCTGGGAAGTCCCTGTCTCCGCCTAGTGTGGATCAAACAGTGCGATGCGCCCACCAGATTGTGACCCCAAGGCTACTCTAGAACTAGGTCCCATTGAGGTGTGTATCCCTGCGCTGGTGGAGGGTGAGGGTGAGCGCTGTGATGGGTCTTAAATTAGGGCGTCATCAAATTCTTCTTCCGAGGTATCTTCGGGACTTTAGTCAAGGACCTGGGTCGTTGACTCCCTAGGCTGCTTCCCAGCCTGCAAAAGCAAAAAAAGAAAATTAGTGCATGGCAGAGGACTGCGGAACAGGGACACTGACTCGCAGCACAGCAGTCTGATGGATGTTGCACTGTTGAATTCTCACTTGGTTGAGCACCGCCGACCTCACTATCAGCACAGGAATGGTCCAAATCCAGATTACACTATTTTCCAAGCCCGTGAGGACCATGATGTCAGTATTCTTCCACCAGTCTGCGACCTCTCCCTTTTGTTATGTGCCAGCTTGTCCTGCATGAAAACAGATGGAGAAAGTGATAAGGTGATAAGGATGCCTGGCCTGTGAGAGTGGTGAGTGGTGCCATAGGCGGAATGAGGACATGATCCACAGGGCAGATGAAGGTGTGTATGAAAGAATGATCAGGCAGTGAGTGAGATCCCTGAGGATGTGTGATGGGTTTGTGATTGTGTAAGTTGAAAATGATGAGAAGAGTGACTTACCCCGGTGGAATGGAAAAGATCAATCATCTTCTTTCAGCACTGGGTGGCTGTCCTCTTTAACAGGGCATTGGCACAGACCATGACTGCCACCACCTCCCATGCTGGATTGGGTGACCTTGCTTGCTGGTCTTCACCCAGAGCGGGAGTAAAGGACTTCTCAGCGGGCCTCCACAGCATCCAGTAGGTGCCCGAGGGAGGTGTTGCTAAATTTGGGGGCAGCATGTTTCCTTCCTTTGGCAGCCATGACTTTGGAGCAGCTTCCAATGCCTTAGAGAGTGTTAGCTCTGTGCAGGGGCGCCTTTTAAATATGGCACCTGGATTACTGAAGGCCTGAGACAATGGTGGGGCAGGCAAATCAGAGGCTGCCCTGCCAGTGATCTGGTTGTATCCTGGGAATGCATTATCAATGAGATGGGACAGGTCGAGAATGGGGCAATATGGCGCGAAAAACCGCCATTGCGGCTGGTGCGTAAAACGTCCTTTTTCCCGCCCGCTACCACACTTTGGGTAAATCTGGGACGATGCTGCCTTTCATTGCTCTCTGTCCCAGTCAAAGTTTTCGCTACTGATCAATGTAACAATGGATATAAGCTTCATTTTCAACCAGAAAAGGCTTTAAATTTTTTAAATATATTTTTGTGGAATTTTACATCCGGCCTGCATAATGAGCATGCAGATTTGTTCATATACAGCTTTTGAACAGCTGACACCTAGTCACACTCCCGGCCTCCCCTGAGAATATTAAAGTGGTCTGTGAAGACCACTATAGATGTAAAGTGTCTCAGGCATGCTTCATTGCTGAGTTCTGACAGGAGTTTCTTCTGCATCCTGAGGAGATGTATTTCATTATCTGGAGCGGGTCTTTCATCAGCTATAACTCACAGCTACATAGGATGATGTTTGAGTTCCTTTTCTTCTCTAATGTCTGTAATGACATTTGAGGAAACAATGCAAGATAAGAGGAATGGGAGGTGTCGTCGCCTATCGTATTTAAGTTGCTATGGCAGTTAATAAGTTATGCAATAGCAGAATGTCAGGTTCTTTTTTGCACTCTCCCTACCTCGAAAAATGTGGTGGCAGCCTTCCATCTCATGAGACGATGGTTTGCGCCATGATGGTGAACTCTGTGTTAAACATTGCCTGGTATGGCTTTTGAGCTCCACTCTGGCATGGCAGTGTCTTCTGCATTTGCTGCAGAGGAATACAGTGGGCTGAGAAGGAGTAGGGTTTGCTGGTCTCTATTTTCTCTGGGCCCTCTTTTCACCCAGCTGAGCTTTTTGGTTCTGCTCACCTCTTCTAACGCCCTTCCAAACAGTCAGCCTCACACAGCTGTCAGTGACTGTCTACCCAGTTGTCAATGTTCACCATCTTTGTATCTCATTTGCAGGTGTCCTTGTAGCGGAGGTATGAACAGCCAGGAGGTTGTGACCCAGTGGCCATTTCACCATACAGAAGGTCTTTGCGTATACGGCTATCATTCATCTGATGAATGTGGCTAAGCCAGTGCAAACGTCGTTAACTTACCAATAAATGTATGCTGATGGAAATAACATGCTCCAGAACCAAGTCCAGTGTGGAACAATAGCAGCCTGACTGAGAACACCAAATTGTGAGTCTATCAAGCCTGCGTCCTCTGCGCACACCTCTATGGCGGCGAGACCAGAAACATGTATTTGTTTAAAAATTAGGGGTGCGAAATTTGGCTCTGTAACATTGCATGTGCTGGTACTACAGAAATTCCAAATTTTAAAAATATTGGCCAGAATGTTTCTGAGCATGTTGCAAACATACAAGGTGGGTGGATTTTGATGTCAAGCAACATTTAATGCTGATTTGTTGTGAGATCTTCCATCTTGGACCTTATAGGTCCTGATAGTGCCCATGCTTAAACACTCCAAGCTGAACTTGAATCCAGCTGCATGAGGTACACTCCTCCTACCCTTCCACTTCACCCCATTACCAGCACTATTTAAAAGGATCATCATGGGATTTCCAGGTGATCTGCTTGCCTTTCTTTTCCTGATGCAAAGTTAGTGGCAAGCAATGTATAAATGTTATTGGAGGAGACTGGAAAATGTTTTGGATTTACAAGGGAGTTTTGCTGTAATTTGACAAGGAGGTCAGAGGAGTTCCTCTCAGGAGGAAGCTAGCTTTCAGCAATGGGGGCTGTGGTTGCCGTTTCTCTTGTGCTGCAGCATAACTTGGAGATGGACAGTAGAGAGGAAAAACTGTGCATAGAGTGAGGAGAAGGAGGGCTCTCAATAGAAGGGTCTTTAGGGAGCACTTCTCTAAACTTCACCTCAGCCAGGAGCAGTGTCTAAAGGTCACCCAGTGTCATTAAGAGATATTAATGTCTATAACATTGGAAATTATTTTAAAATTGGAATTATAGTGGGGTCTGTGTCTATGCGTGATTCTTAATTGAATTAAAGCCAGCTAGTCTGGGTGCTTTGATGTATAGTAGTTTGAGATGTTAATTGGGTAAACAGTAGGGAGAATAGAAGGTAAAGTGTAAATTTGCATTTGTTGAATAAAGCATTCAAGAGTGGGAGTAAAATCTTGCACCTAGCTGGGAGATGCCAAGTAATGTGTTTATATTACTAATAAAATTAGTGGGATGAAAATGTTATTGTTAGAAGATGTAACGTTAAAAGCCTAGGATACGATGGAAAATTTACATTCAAAGGAAAAGCTAGGTATAAACAAAAAGGAGTTTATGCAAGTAAGTCAGAGGCATTTAAGATCTAACCAGCCTATAAGCCTACAACTGTGTCCGCAAAGGAACCAAATTGCAAGGAACCTCATTTTGAATTTTTAAGGTCGAATGTGCTTTGCCTGGCGTCTGTTTAAAGTCTATGGGTTATTGTTGCCTTGGTGAAAATTTACGTGGGAGTGATTAATTTGGAAATTTGTTTAAAAGTTATTATGGTAGTAATTTATAGACATGTATATGTGTTTAATTTGTTGTTAAATCAATAAATGTTTAATTTAGTTTTATATAAAAAAAAACCTCTTGAGGCTCGTTGATCTTATTCCTGAATTCAGAGCTGCACCTTAAACATACCAATTGAAAATATAGGTTATGACAGTTGTTCAAGTTTCCCTCTGGGATTTAAACAACTCAGCCTTTATCAACTGCTGTGTCATAACACCCAGGAGGTGGTGACTGAACTGTGCCACCTCCCACAACTGGATCAGCAACCATACAGTAGGATCAGGACAGAGCTCCCAATGACCGTCAAGATCACTGTGGTTCTAAATTTCTACACCAGCAATCCTTCTAGGCAGGACCAGGCAACATTTGGAATATATCACAGATTTCCATGCATCACTGAATCCAGGGGATGACAGAGACCCTGTACAAAAGGAAAAGGGATTTTCCAGAGATAATTGGAGAGACCAAACTCATGGTTTCACCAGGTTGCAGAATTCCCTTTGGTGTTGGGTGCTATCAGTTGCACACATGTTGCTCTGCAGGCCCCACATATTATGAAAGAGATATCCGACAGCTACTGGGGCTAGCACTTCACAAACATGAGGCTGATGGGCAACCATGCCAGAAGATTCTGTCAGTGAATGGTTGTTATCCTGGCACAGGCATGACTCATTCATCCTGCGCAGTCAGCTGCATCCGCCATCTGTGGGCCACCAGAAAGAACCAGAGGCTAGCTGCTAGGTGACAAGAGCTATTTACTCTACATGTGGCTCATGACACACATCTGCCACCAACTACATGTGGACAGTGCACCTACAATGAGAACCATGCTGCCATCAGGAAAGTCATCGAGCATCAGCATCCTTAAACAACAATTTTGTCCCTGGGTCTGCTTGTGGTGGGGGGTCTCTCCAGTACTTGCGGGATTGTGCCTCCAAGTTCCTGATGATCTACTGCATTCTCCACAACATTGCTCAGCCCTTGCCACCATGCCTTCAGGGGCTACCTCAGGAGGAGGAACGAAGGAGGCATCTGGGATCCCTTTGCTCTGGGTGAGCTGCAGTGAGCAGATGTTCATATTCTGGTTCCCCTGAAGTCTTGTCCTCACATCACAGTTTCACCTGCTACTTACCATCACGGCATCCTCTTGGCAAAAATCCTAAACTAAAAGCCACCACCAAAAACACCATTCCATTACTTCTTAATTCAACAACACTTCCAATAATAAATACTAAACTGAGCTATACACCCTTGTGCAGTCCTTTAGTACCTGTCTTGTGATTGCCTTTGCCTAGTCTAGTGTTCCTATGCAGTACTCCCTCAGCGTTTGCGCATGATTAGTGGAAGGCTGTTGACTTTCAAATGGAAACTTTCAAACTGCAGGTGGCCTTGCAGGATTACCTTGAGCAGTTCTGGGCCTTCGGTTTTGGACAGTGCCAACTCAGCATGGGCAGCAGCAGTCTGGGCTAGCTGGCTGAAAGGCAACAGCAAGGGCACTGGCACAGTAGCAGTTTTGGGACCATGAATGCTTTCAAGCTAAGAGAGGAGAGCAGATTCATGCACTGCTGAACGATTGGCACTTCCCTAGGGAGGGGCTTCAACAATCCTAGTAATCTGTTGGAGGACGGACTGCTGGGATAGCCTGTATGCCCCTCTGAGCTCTGGTATCTGCAGCCACAATGGCAGCAGTATGAGTTTGCATGGCAAAAAGCTGGGCTTGCATAGTAACATACATAGATCTCATGACCTTAGGCTGATCTTCCACTGCAACACTGAGATATTGTTCCATTTGCAATCTTTTTCCTTCCACTAAAGCCTACCTGAGATTGTTCCAACAGCTCTTGTAGCCTCAGTCAAGTACCCTTTAAGAGAGGCAAACATCCTTTAAGATGTGAAGGCTGGTGTGTGTCATGCTAACCACCCAAACACCTGGGTCTACCGCTTAGGGCATGCTTTGCACAGGGCTGCACTCTACAATGATGTTGATGAACAGGCAGCATAAAGTTTGCATGCTGCCTGCCTCAAAGGGACCAGATGTAAAGTAATCACACATTCTGATTCCAGTGCTTGATATCAAGCCTCAATGATTTTTTTTATTCTGGATTACTGGGCTGTGAGAAGGGAGAGAGCATTAGATTGATGACTCAATATGGGGTGTGAGACTATTGTAAAAGCATTTCAGAGAGGGTGTAAGATGCTCGTGTTGGTGTACAACTCCATGCTGACAGCCTTTTCCAGTTCATTCGTTCTCTTTCAGTGACAAGGGGACTTGAGAGCTAGGAAAAGGTTCCAGTTATTTACTATGAGTGGAAAAAAAGGAAACTCTTTGAACTTGTCTTTCTCAAAGTGTTTCATCAAGGTTGCAAATTATTTAAAATATTCCAAAAACCTCCACTTTTATTATTTTGCAATAAATTCTGTAAACTTGTTCACTTTACAATTGTTTCTGTTTAGCTACTTTTTGATTAACCTGATTCAAAGTTCATAGCCTGAGAAATACATAGTTAATTTTTTGCATCCATCGACAACAACTTATATTTATGTGGTGTCTTTATAACAGTAAAAAAATCTCAAGGCGCTTCACAAGAGCATTATAAAACAAAATATGACACCAAGCCACATAAGGAGATATTAGGTCACTCGGAGATCCAGGGTGACATTAATAATATGTACTTTTTCCATTGGTTCTTCATCAATGAAAGGGTTCACTGTTTATCCTTTGGACCACTATACAATATTACTTTATATATTAGCTCATGCTTTGGTTCATAGGGTTGTGTGCTTATCTATGGAACTGGTGCCTTTGTGTTTAGTAAAGGAAAAATACCTTGAGTGTGCCTGATTCATAACAATCGCTTCTACTTTCTACTGCTAACCAGTGTTCAATCCAGTTTGCTACTTTGCTGTCAGTTCCACAAGCTGTAATCTTTTTTATAAGCCTCATTATACAGTACTTTGTGAAATTCTCAAAATCTAAGTACATATTATTCACTGGATTGCCCTTGTCAGCTCCATTTACTTACCTCCTTAAAGGATTCCAGTAGGTTTATGAAGCATAATCAGTTGCTTCTAAACCTATGCTGACTAGTCCTTGTGCCTTTGCACTCTTTAGATACCCTATGACTAACATTAAGATTCCAGCTATCCAGCCTGTATGAAGTTACAACCAACCACAGCAGATGTTTCAGAAGATGCAAAAAAAAACCAAAATATAATGGTACGGAAATATTGCTTGTAGAAGTATTAGATAAAGGATTTTTACATTGTGGATAGACAGCATCATGTAATTCCAGAAGTTACTGTCAGCAATGTTATTGTGTACTTTTTTAACAAAGACATCAACCAATTTCTCTTAAGTAAATTAATAACTGTTATATTAGCAGAGAGAAGAATTTAAGATGAAGGTATTAAGCATTCATCTTATAACATTTTTACAACAATTTCCAGTCTACACATCTTAAACTGTGCAAATTGAGATAACTTATTTTTGTTTGTTGTTTGTTTTTTAAGAGTGTGGAAAAGCCAGAAAGTTGCATGGGCCAACAATATGCAGAATTTTTTCCACCAAAAATAATTTAAAATTTTCTGTGTCATTTTCTCAGCAGCCTCCAATAGTCTCTTTAAGGACCATTGGTTTGGCCACATAACACCCATACAAATTGTTAGAGTGTACCCATTTGTATCTAAAAATTGTAATCAAGCTCCTTTGTATATCATTGAACCTTGATATTACATGGCCTCCCACCTAAAACAGACAGGTACTCTGATTACTCACTACAGGATTTAATTCAAGATGGGGGAAGCTGGAGCATTAGTGTAAGTGAAGCAATAAATGAATTTTTTCATAAAGGCTACTAGTGCCCCGTTTATGCACACGAAGGCACTTAAAATCAACCCTAATTTACCATTTTTTGTTGTGAAAATTGATTTCTCATTTAGTAGACACTTCAACTTCACTTTTATATTACCTTTCTTGTACTTTTAGTATATTTACTGCATTTCTGTTCTTTGACTTTTGTTATTTTGTTTTTTAAAAGTTTAATTTTAATCCTAGGATAACATTTTAAAAATATAGGTTCTGACTGGGGATGTAGAGAAGTCCATAAATAGCCAAAGAACTCAGCAAGGTTAGAACATGGAGGTCCTGTCGGACATTGGCTGGATGTCTTTATCACTTTCTTGATCTACTTGCCGCTGAGCAGATGGAAAAATTGACAATCTAGTTGACTGGGAGGGGCATCCAGTGTCATACTGGAGGCCACTGTATGGGTCTCTTAGAGGTGGACCCCAGCATTTGGGAGGGAGTAAGGTCACAGCAGATGGGTTTGGTGGGTAACTAAATCAGGCATTGCAGCTTGGGCAGGGAAAGATTGGACAATGCAGCAGTGGGGAGAGGACATCAGACTCCAGGAGGGATTGCGGGGAGGAGGGGGGGGCAGGAGGTGGGGGTGGGCAAGGGCTGATAGAGAGAGGCTATGATCGGTAGGTGGGGGAGACAGAAGGCTTCTTCAGAAGGGACAGGGTGAGGGATGAGGTTTCCATGGTTCAGAAGGGAAGTTGGAAAAGGCACTTAACTTGTGGAGCTAGCAGTTCCTGCTCCTGTTTCACTGCCAAGTTGTCTGACCTCTGGGAAACTGGTGCTGCACAGTGAGTTTTAAATCAGGCTCTCAATTGTGCTATATCAATGAAGTGTCCTACCTCCATGGTGCAATACTTGGATGCCACGATATCCACCATAAATACAATTGCCTTGTGTACATGTGCAGTGCATTGAGGGCGCATCCTTCTTATAAAAGTCTTAAACCATCAACGACCATCAATTTTGAGGCTATTGAAAACTCCATCAAAGAAGCAAGTGTTACTTAAGGATTTAGAGCATAGAAATAAGCCAAAACAAAAACAGAATTACCTGGAAAAACTCAGCAGGTCTGGCAGCATTGGCGGAGAAGAAAAGAGTCGACGTTTCAAGTCCTCATGACCCTTCAACAGAACTGAGTATAGTTAGGAGAGGGGTGAAATATAAGCTAAAAGCTTATATATCATATAAAGCTTATATAAGCTGAAATATAAGGTGAAATATCACCCCTCTCCTAACTATACTCAGTTCTGTTGAAGGGTCATGAGGACTCGAAACGTCGACTCTTTTCTTCTCCGTCGATGCTGCCAGACCTGCTGAGTTTTTCCAGGTAATTCTGTTTTTGTTTTGGATTTCCAGCATCCGCAGTAGTTTTTTGTTTTTATAGAAATAAGCCATTTGGTCCCACAGGTCTACACTGGTATTTAAGCTCCATCCGCGCCTTCTGCCACCTCTCTTCATCACACTGTATGAATATTTCCTCTGAATTCTTTCTCCCTCATGTACTTATCTAACTTCTCTTTAAATTCATTTAAGCTATTCACCTCAACTACTCCATATGGGAGCAAGTTCCACATTCTAATCACACTCTGAGTAAATAGATTTTTCTCTGAATGTCACATTGTAAAGTAATAGTAACACTCAGATTTATGTCTCCTAATTTTAGGTCCTCCCACAAGTGGAAACATCTCTGTCTACCCTACTGAATCTCTTCACAAATTTAATATATCTGGCCACCCCTCAATCATCTTTTTTCTATAGCAAATGGCCCCAATCTGTTCAGTCTTCTATAGTAACAACCCCTCAGATATCCTTTGTGTAACAATAATACTACTATTCCAAGTGTATTCTAATCAAAGTTCTTTACAAATTTACAAAATCTGCTTTTCAATTCTATTCCTTCAGAGATAATACCCAGTGCTTTGTTCACATTTTTATGGCTTTGTTAACCTCCAATGCTACTTTTAATGATTTGAGAATCTGTATCCCTGGATCCATTTGCTCCTCTACCCCATTTTGATTCTTATTTTCCATGGAGTAGGCAGCCTTCTTATTCCTCCTACTGAAATGCACCACCTAATGGTTACCTATGTTGAAATTAATTTGCCAATTACATGCCAATCTCCAAGTTTATTAATATCATCTTGTATTTTGTCACAGGGAGTCCAAAATGAGGATCCATGAATATAAAGAAAATTACCGTTAAATTCAATGAGGCCTTCAGGAAGAAACTCTACTCAGAGAGTGGTTAGAATATGGAATATGCTCCCACATGGAGTGACTGAGGTGAATAGCATAAATGAAGATAAGGGGAAGTTGAATAAGTACGTCAGTGAAAAAGAAATAGAAAGATATGTTCAACACATGTAATAAGGTGTGAGGAGGCTTCTGCGGAGATTAACTACAGGCTTAAACCTGCAGCACCAATTGGTTTCTTTCTGCTCTGGAAACTCTTGCTTCTTTGAACAGAGCCTGTGATCTTGATACTGATCCCTTCCATGCTGGGTGGAGAGGTGATTAAAGAATTAAACAAGGGAAAACCAATTTGCTTTTTATTCTTTCACAGGATGTGGCATTTCTGGCTAGGCCCACATTTGTTGCCCATCTCTAATTGCCTTTAAGAAGGTGGTGCTGAGCAACCTCCTTTAACTGAAGTCTATGTGATGTAGGTACACCCACAGTGCTGTTAGGAAGGGAGTCCCAGGATTTTGACCCAGCGACAGTGAAAGAACAGCGATATAGTTCCAAAGTCAGGATGGTGTGTGCCTTGGAGGGAACGTGCAGGTGATGGTGCTCCCATGAAACTGCTGTCCTTGTCCTTCTTGGTAGTAGAAGTCACGGGTTTGGAAGATGCTATCAAAAGATCCTTGGTAAATTGATGCAGTGCATTTGTAGATGGTACACACTGCTGTCACTGCACATCAGTGGTGGAGACAGTAAATTCTTAAAGTGGTGGATGGGGTGCCAATCAAGTGGACTGCTTTGTCCTAGATGGTGTCAATTTTCTTGAATGTTGTGGGAGCTGCACTCATCCAGGCAAGTAGAGAGTATTCCATCACACTCCTAACTTGTGCCTTTTAGATGTTGGACAGGCTTTGAAGAGTCAGGAGCTGAGTTATTTGCCACAGGATTCTCAGCCTCTGACTTCCTCTTGTAGCCATAGTATTTATGTGGTTAGTCCAGTTCAGTTTCTGGTCAATGGTAACCCCCAAGATGTTGATAGTGGGGGATTCAGCGATGATAATGCCATTGAATATCAAGGGGCGATGGTTAGATTCTCTCTTGTTGGACATGGTCATTGCCTGGCACTTGTGTGGCACAAATGTAACTTGCCACATATCAGCAAAAGCCTGAATGCTGTGCAGATCTTGCTGCATATAGACACGGATTGTTTCAGTATCTGAGGAGTTGCAGATGTTGCTGAACATTGCACAATCATCAGCATCCCCATTTATGACCTTCATTGATTAGGCAGCTGAAGATGGTTGGGTCTAGGGCGCTACCCTGAGGAACTCCTGCAGTGATGCCCTGGGACTAAGATGATAGACCTATAAAAACCACAACCATCTTTGTGCTAGGTATGACACCAATCAGTGGAGAGTTTTCCCTCCGATTCCCATAGACTTCAATTTTGCTGGGGTTCCTTGATGCTACATTTGTTCGAACGTTGCTTTGATGTCAAGGGCAGTCAACCTCACCTCTTGAGTCCAGCTCTTTTGTCCATGTTTAGACCAAGGCAGTAATGTGGTCAGGAGCTGAGTGGTCCTGGTGGAACCCAAACTGAGTGTCAATGAACAGGCTATTTCTGAGTAAGTGCCACTTGATAGCACTGTTGATGACCCCTTCCATCTCTTTGCTGAAGATCAAGAGTAGATTCATGGGACAGTGACTTGCCAGGTTGGATTTGTCCTGCTGTGTGGATAAGACATACCTGGACAATTTTCCACATTGCCAGGTAGATGCCAGTGTTGTAGACATAATGGAACAACTTGGCTAGAGGTGTGGCTCGTTCTGGAGCACAAGTCTTCAGTAGTATTGCGGGAATGTTGTCAAGGCCCATAGCCTTTGCAGTATCCAGTGCCTTCAGCCATTTCTTGATGTCATGTGGAGTGAATTGAATTGGCTGAAGACTGGTATCTGTGATGCTGGGGACCTTAGGAGAAGGATGAGATGGATCATCCACTCAGCACTTCTGGCTGAAGGTGGTTGCAAATGCATTAGCTTTCTCTTTTGCACTGATGTGCTGAGCTCCCCCATGATTGAGGATGGGGATATATATGGACCCTCCACCCCCATCACCATTCACGACTGGATATGGCAGGACTGCAGAGCTTAGATCTGATCCATTGGTTGTGGGTTTGTTTAGTTCTGTCTATTGCATGCTGCTTCTGCTGTTTGGCATGGAAGTAGTCCTGTGTTGTAACTTCACCAGGTTGACATCTCATTTTTAGGTATGCCTGCTGCTACTCCTGGCATGCCCTTCTGCACTCTTCATTGAACCAGGGTTGATCCCCTGGCTTGATGGTAATGGTAGAGTAGGGTATATGCAGGGCCATGAGGTTACAGATTGTGGTTGTACACAATTCTGCAGTTGCTGATGCCCCACTGTTCCTCGAGGATGCCCAGTTTTGAGTTGCTAGATCTGTTTGAAATATATCCTATTTAGCACGGTGGAAGTGTCACAGAATACGATGGAGGGTATCATCAATGTGAAGACAGGACTTTGTCTCCACAATTACTGTGCTAATCACTTCTACTGATATTGTCATGGACAGATGCGTTTGGTGATAGATAGATTGGTGAGGGCGAGGTCAAGTAGGTTTTTGGTGATGGAGATTGAAGTCCACTACCCAGAGTACATTCCATGCCTGGCAAGGGTGGGGGGGGCGGTGGATGCTGCTGGTGGTTGGTGACCAGCAGGAGGTTTCCTTGCCTATGTTTGACCTGATACCATGAGATTTCATGGGGTCCAGAGTCGATCTAAGGATTCCTAGGGCAATTCCCTTGCAACCTTATACACCTCTGCTGCAACATCTGCTGGTCTGTCCCATGGGTGGGACAGGACATGCCCAGGGATGGTGATGGTGGTGTCTGGGACATTGAGAGGTATTATTCCCTGAGTATGTCTATATCAGGTTATTGCTAGACTAGGTTTTGGCACAAGCCTCCCAGATGTTACAAAGGAGGATTTTGCAGGGTTGACAGGGCTAGGTTTGTGGTTGTTGTTTCTGGTGCCTAGATTGATGCTGGGTGGTCCATCTGGTTTCACTATTTTTTGTAGACTTTGTAGCAGTTTGATATAAGTTAGTGGCCTGCTAGGCCATATCAGAGGGCATTTTAGAGTCATCCACATTGCTGTGGTTCTGCGGTCACGGAACCAGATAAGGATGACAGATTTCTTTCACTAATGAACCAGATGGGTTTTTGCAACAATCAACAATGGTTTCATGGTCACTGCTATTGAGAATAGTTTTTAATTCCCAGTTATTTTATTAATTGAATTTAAATTGCATCAGCTGCCATGGTGGGTTTGAACCTGTGTTCCAGAGCTTTAGCCTGGGTCACTGGATTACTCGGCCAGTGACATTACCACAACGCCATCACCTCCCTTAAAAAAAATTGCTGTTGTCCACAAATTTCATATGTTTCAGATACCTGAGAATAAATAATTTATGTAAATGATGAACAGTGGTCCCAACACCAATCGCTTTGAAACACCACTTCATACCAGTCGCAGTAACTAACTTTAACCCCTACTATTTTGTAGCCAGCTTGCTATCTATTGTGCTACTTGCCCCTGACTCCACATGCTCTGACTTTAACCATGAATCTACAATGCTGCATCCATCAAAGGCCTTTTGAAAGTCCAAGTAAATTATATCCACTACATGACCTTTGTTGACACCTTCTGTTTCAAAAAAATCCAATAAGGTTACTCAAACATCATATTCCCTTTGTAAAACTGTAATAAGAAGTTGTTTCCTAGCTATCAGAAAACCCATCATCTTCCAGTTTGCTAATCCTAATTTTGAACTGGTTATATCACAGAATCACAAAATTGTTAAAACACACAGAAGCAGGCCATTCAGCTTATTGTATCTCTGCCAGCTCTCTAAATGAGCAATGTACTTAGTGTCATTCCTACGCCTTCTCCCCGTAACTCTGCACATTCTTTCTTTTAGATAACAATCCAATTACCACTGGAATGCCTCAATTGAACCTGCCTCCACCACAGTCTCAAGCAGCGCATTACAGATCTTAACCACTCACTGCATGAAAAAGATTTTCCTCATGTCTCCATTGCTTCTTCTGCCAATTACCTTAAATCTGTGCCCACTCGATCTCGATCCTTTCACCAGTGGGAACAGTTTTTCCCTCTACTCTATCCAAACCCCTCATGATTTTGAATACCTCAATCAAATTTCTTCCCAACCTTGTCTTCTCAAAATATTTTTTTCTGGAATAGATACATGGAATAATTACCAAATGTTAGTACATAAATATAAATTTTCTTGTATGCCAAACACCAATTATTTCTAAAAGGCTTTTGGTGCATTTACTAACAATATATAATTTCTTCATGTTTTATAGAATACATTTCTTACAAACAATGTTGCTTTTACATAGCACAGTAATGTCAATCACTTCTGATCACCTTTACTGTTTTGGGGTTGTTCTTTCACTCTGACTGTATGTGAAAACTAACTTTTAAATTGCTAATTTATGTCCAACTGACTTTGACATGCATCTTTCTGTATTAACAAAAGTAAAATGTTGCCAATACTTGAACTGGATCTATTTATTTTTGTTTAAAAGGTGAATAAAAGAAGCATAGTAATGAGATGTGGGTGTTACTAGTAAGACCAGCATGTACTGTCCATCCTCAATTGCACTTGAGAAGACGATAGTGAGCCACCTTAAATAATTTCAGTGCATCTGGTGAGGTACTCCCACAGTGCTGATATTTAGGGAGTTCTGGGATTTGACTCAGCAGCTGTGATATAATTCAAAGTCAGAATGGTGTGTGACTTGAGGGAAGCTTGGAGGTGGTGATATTCCCATGAGCCTGCTGCCCTTGTTCCTCTTAGTAGTAGAGGTCGCAGGTGCGGAAAATGCTGCAGAAGAAGCCTTGGTGAGCTGCTGCAGTGCATAGATGTATATCTGCACATCAGTACATGCATAGATGTATATATACATCAGTACATCTGCAGCCAGATTGTGCTGGTGGTGCAGGGGGTGAATGTTTAAGATGTTGGAAGGGGTGCTGATCAAGTGAGCTCCTTATTGAGCATTTTGAGTGTTGTTGGAGCTGCACTCATCCGAGTCTTCCATCGCACATTTGATTTGTACTTTGTTGGTGGAAAGGCTTTCAGGAGCTAGCAGGTGAGTCACTCAGTGCAGAATACCAAACCTCTGACCTGCTCTTGTAGCCATGATAGTTATCTGGCTAGTTCACTTAAGTTTCTGATCAATGGTGAACCCAGGATGTTTAGAGTGAGAGATTCAACAATAGTAATGCCATTGAATGAAAAGGGCAATGGTTAGACTCTCTCTTGTTAGAGATGATCATTGCCTCATACTTTTGTGGCATGTATGTTCCTTGCTACTTATCACTGCAAGTGTGAATGTTGTCCAAGTTTTGATGTATGAAAGTATGGACTGTTTCATTATCTGAGAAATTACAAACGGAACTGAACACCCTGCAATCATCAGCAAAAAGTCCCACTTCTGACCTTACGATGGAGGGATGGGCAATGGTAGGATGCAGCCCTGATAAGTTGCGGCAGTAGCATTTTCAATGGCTTTCACCAACCACAACCATCTTACTTTTTGCCAGTATTTCAGGAGCTAGGAGAAAGGTTGAAGCACAGAACCTCAAAAGGTGGTAATCTCTGGATTACTACCAGTGCCACATGCTAGCGAGTACAAAAACAGGAAGGTATTGCTCGAAAAGCGGTGTAAAAGGGTGGGCCTCAGATTCTTGGGCCATTGCAGCCAGCTCTGGGTGGAGGAACCTGAACGGGCTTGGGACCAATGTCCTTGCGGGTATGTTAATTGCTACTTCATGCAGGAGTTTAATCTAATTTGACATGGGAAGGGCACCGGGACATGACAGCAGAGAGGAGAAACATGGTGCATGGTAAAGCTGAGACCAAGAACCATAAATTGCATTTATATAGTGCCTTTAATGTAGAAAAACCTGCCAAGGTGCTCATAAGAGTGATAGCAATAAAAATATTTTTGACACCAAGCCGTAGGAGATATCAGCACAGATAAACAAAACCTTGGTCATAGAAGTAGGTTTTGAGTTGCATCTTAAAGAAGGAGAAAGATTTAAGGAGAAAATTCCAGAGCTTAGGACCAAGGTTAGAGCAAGGCTGATGAACACACAGCTGATAATGGTGAAGTGATTAAAACTGGGATTGTTCAAGAGGCCAGAGTTGGAGGAATGCGGAAATCTCAAATGTCTTGTTATTATATTCCAGAAAGCCAGCTGATGAAAGGTAGAACTGGAGCCAATATTTACACACTTCTATAAACATGTATTTACAAATTTACACGTAAACATACAACTCCTAGCCCAACAACCACAATTTCAGTCTGTGTCTATTTATAGGGCACAAGTGAATACCCAGTTAACATGCACCACCTGCATACAATTAAACACATTTAATATAAAATCACCAGCTTCCCTTCTCCCTCTTTAAATAAAATTAGAGTTAATGTGCGCATCCAAAATTTCAAAACAAATTAAACCAAAAGCCTCCATGTTCTGTACAAGGCATTACATTGCAAGATGCCCGTGTGAATTTCTTCACACATGCATTTCTTTCTGGAAAACAACCAGATAATTGAGGACTTGCGCCAATTTAATTTTAGAGATTCTTTCTCTCCATCATTTGTTTCAAGCCAGTAATGGCAATCTGTAACCTTTTCTCACTCACACTTTTCAGGGTGTCCATTATCCCTCAATGCACAATTATCTACATAATTGGTATACTATCTTCAGTACACCCATTGCACAAAATCTCACTTAAAATATTTGGAAAATATCCACTTCCTCCACAAGAGCTAGTGTTTCAGCAGCAAAAGTACTTTTAATAACCCTTCTTATTTTCTTACCTTCCCAAGCCAAAGGATATTTGTATTTTCACCCATAAGAAATACTATGAGACCATCTGTAATAGAATACCCATCAGGAAGATTAGCATGTGAAGCAAAGATTCATATGCTTTGGATCACTAAGAATGGGAATTTAAGTACGCAATTCTTCAGATTTAATTTCTTTAATGATTCATTTGCCTTTAAAACATTCCTGACTTTTGGATGTTTCATGTTTAACTCCAACACACCAAAACTAGCATCTGGTCTAGTCTGAGTGCCCAACCATTTCAACTGACCAATCAAGCTTCGCAATTGCTCTCTCTCTTCTTTAGACATAATATTAGCTTTCTGTGTGGACCTGGTATGCTAAAGACTCTCTAAATGGGGTTATTGTTAAAGTTATCCAGACCTATTCTGCTTGATATCTAACCAATATATTTCAAAGCCCTACAGGCTTGACTCCCAATTTTAAATCCTATTGCAATTTTACCAAGAACACATTTCTCAAATTCCACAGTACTATCCCATGAGAAATAATCAACATGCATCATGAAGATACCTGAAAATTTTCCTTTATGACACCAATAAAACATTCTTTTATAGGATGTGGGAGTCACCACAAGGCAAGCATTTGTTGCCCATCCCTAATTGCCCTTGCTAGGTCATTTCAGAGGGCAGTTAAGAGTCACTCACATTGTTGTGGGTCTGGAGTCACATGTAGGCCAGACCAGATGGGGATGGCAGATTCCCTTCCCTAGAGGACATTAATGAACCAAATGGGTTCAATGATAGTCTCGCGGCCACCATTTCTGAGACTAGCTTTATATTCCAGATTTATTACCTGAATTCAAATTCCACCAGCTGCCATGATGGGATTTGAATCTATGTCACACAGCCATAACCTGGGTCTATGAATTACTAGTCCAGTGACATTACCATTACATCACTGGGATCTGCTTTTAGTTTTGTCATGAATTTATTAATGTATATAATATTACTGGAAAATATTTTTCTTTTAAAATAGAGGTTTTGTCAGTGGGTGTGTCTTAATTGGATTAAAGCCAGCTAGTCTGGGTGCTTTGATGTGTACTAGTTTTGATTTGTAAGAGAGATAGCGTGCATTTGAATTTTTTGAATAGGATATTCAAGAAGTGGGGGTGAAAACTGACACCGATCTAGCAGCTACCAAGCAATATGTTTATATTACTAATAAAATTGGTACTATGAAAGGGGTTTTATTGTTAGAGAGGTTTAGTTCAGAGGTTGTTGATACAATAAGAATTAACATTCAATAAGCAGTTTTCGGGTGTGCAGAGCAGAAACAATGTGAGATCACGAGGCAGCTGTAAGCCTCCAACTGGCTCCACAGGAACCAAAGTGAAAAGAACCTTATTTTGAACGCGTAAGGTAAAAATGCTTTGTCTGGTGTCTGGTTAAAGTCTATGGGTTGCTATTACCTTAATGGAGATTAGATAGGGAATTTGTTAAATGTTATGACAGTAGTAATTTGTAGCCATGTGTATATATATTTTAACCTGTGTAAATTAATAAAATATTTCATTTAGTTTAATGTAAAACCTCGAGAACTGGTAGTCTGATTCCTGAATTTAGAGAAACAGTTGTTTAAAGTTTCCCTCTGGGTTTTTTAAAAATAACTCAGCTTTACCAATTGCATTGGTCATAACAGTTTAACACAGCCTATTTCCAGGAAAACAGACCTCACTAAAAAATGAAATTTCCTGGAAGCATCATTCAGGCCATAGATGCATTTTTTTTAGTTTCCATGGTTTTTCTACATCTGCTACTTCTTTGGACAGTTTTAGAAATACTTCCCTCTGAAACGTATCACCCTTCAGAAATGAGGCTTTTATTTCAATTGATCTACACTCCCATGAAGGGAGCTAAAAAAAATCTTCAAGATTACGCAGCCAGCTGTGGAAGAGTCCACTCTATTCATCTGTTTCACTCAGTTGCTCTTCTAGCAGCTACCCACACTACAAATCCACCTATGTGTCAAAGTTGTGGTTACTCCTTATCTGTTACCTCTGAATAAACTTCCAATTCTCTTCCAATATCTAATTTTTGTTGTGTTTTTTCTCATTAAATTATCCTGAAGTTTATTGGCAGCCACCAAAGCTTCATGACCATCAGGACTTCTGCTTCTCATGCTGTTTCATTACTGTTCTGCAGCCTTTATTTCATTGTCTAATCTATTGAAGCTTTGGCCTCTACTTGCACTTTCATATCTGTCAGGAGTAGGACTGCCAGATGTTCCTCTTGCACTGTCAAGGGTCTTCCTCCAGTATGTGATCATTTTCTGACGCAAGCGTCACTTCCATGCCAACTATCAGTATTTGCCCTACGCTTTCTTTTTTTTAAACTCATTTATGAAATGTGAGTGTCGCTGGTTTGGCCAGCATTTATTGCCCATCCCTAATTGCCCTTGAGGAGGTGGTGGTGAGCTGCCTTTTTGAACCACTGTAGTCCATGTGTTGCAAGTACATCCACAGTGTTGTTAGAGTCCCCCTGTTCCAGGTTTTGACCCAGTGGCAGTGAAGGAACAGCGATATATTTCCAAGTCAGAATGGTGAGTGGCTTTGAGGGGAACTTCCAGGTGGTGGCGTTCCCATGTGTCTGCTGCCTTTACCTTTCACCCCTTTCTGCCAGTCGATGGGTTTTGTTTCTTGGCTATCATGCTGAACACTCAATCAATATTTAAACTTGCCAGTAGCTTTACCTGCATATCCCAGAACTGTCACATATCTCCATTCACCAGACCCCTCTGGAATATATATCAGCCAAGTATCCACACTGGGCAATTGGCCTTTGGATGTGATAACTCTTTTATGCGTGTCACAGCTATTCACATTACCATTATCTAGCTCTTGATTTACTGAATTCTGTTCCTCAGGAACTTTATCACAAAATATATGAGAAACAAGGTGTCTCATATACTTCTATCAGGTGCTTAAAGTCCAAAATTTTGTAATTAATTCTGATCAAACATGTTATGATCCTGGACCAGGCTCCCAAGTTTTGGTATGATGCAATTGGCGACCAGTAACTTTTTATTTAAAATAGACAAAGTTTGAGATCCCATGTACTTATTAAGAGAATAAAATCACAAGATTCCATAGTTTTTGAACATATAAATTAAACGTTACCATACAAAAGTCAGAAAAATAAAACAATTCACAATATCTATTTTATGTTAATCCTGCATGTTAGAGTATTAGGTAAATGTGAATTAACAGTCAAACTGTGGTCTAACACCCACACTACACATTAAATAGCAAATGCGATGAAAACAGATCCCACGGATTTCTCAGCAATCCACCCATACATCAGTGTTCACTGTGAGTTACACAATCTTGTTAAAACTCTGTCTCCCTTACAAGGGATAGCAAGTCTTCATTCTTACTATTCGAAGATCTAGTCTCAGGGTTCCCTCCAAAAGTCATTCTGACTTGGACTGCCTCAATGGCTACTCAGTTCCCAAGGTTTCACTCTCTTCTCCCAAGATGTGCGCCTGGATTCCTGAGTCTGCGCTCCAGCACCAACTCGCAGGTGCAACTTCAGCTCTTCAGCCATACCAAGCAGAGTACCATTACTCCAAAGAGTTACCCCTGCCCTAACAGCCCGCAGTATGGAGTTTATGAACTTCTGCTGCTTTTTCAGTTCTCCAGGGCTTCTCCCAAGCCATCACTACTTGGAGCCTATCAACCGTAGCACCTTTACTGCCTGGAACCTCCGTCTTTGCTCCTCCCCTCAGTGGGCTCTCTCCCTCGTGGTTCCGACCAGTGGACTCCTCCTGGTGGCTCCTACCCCAGTTCTCTCTCTCTCTGTCTGTATCTCTCTGACTCTGTCTCTCCCTCTCTGTCTGTCTCTCTGTCGCTCTCTAGGAGCTCTCCTTGCCCCCTCTCCCTGACCCCAGTCCCAGGATTCCTGTGTTATGGTGCCCCACTCCTGGATCCTGAGATTGAGTTTGTGCTTTGTTTTCCCCACCCAGGCACAATGGGCTCTTGTCCCCAGCCCGAAGATCTCACAACACTGAACTGCACATGCACAGCCTACTCCTGATCTGGAAACTTCTAGGAATATTGGGACTTATAGTTCTTGACCTTCACTTGGAAATAAGGTAAGTTATGATTTTTAACAATCATGAGGCATGAACATTAACTGCTTGATTGCCATGTTTCAGAAATACATCCTTTACATCTTGACCTACCACATTACAAGGGCCTTTCAATTCCCTATGACTTTTTTTAAACAATTCTCCTGAATTATATTCTGGTCCCAAATGGTCTTATATGATGCCTCAGTGCTCTCAAGAATTTTTTTTCCACACCTCAGCCTTGATTAAAGCCTTACTCCTTGCATGTAAAGCATCAAATGTATGAAGAAATTCAACTAATTGTAGTACCTTCTAGAGCAGGAGGACCATTGTACAGCACAGAAGGCAATTTAGGATTTCACCATAGATTAATTGATAGGGACTGTATCTTCCAACCATCTGGAGTGAATTCTTTGTACGAGCTGCCATGCCAAGGCGCTTGTCAACTGGCAGTCTGGTTGATTAGTTAAAATTTTATGCAGCATTTCGTCGATCACCGCATGATTCCTTTCACAGGACTTCCGGACTCAAAGGACTTCCGGCTGCGGTATTCATGACCATAATGTTCATATTTTCGCACATGTCTCTGAACTCATCACTGTAAATTCCCTTCCATTATCAGACAGAAACTTCGCTGGTGCCCAAAGTCTGGTCCCCATCCATTTTTCCAATATTTTGTCCATAATAACCTTTTTGTCCTTCCTAAGTGTTATTGTAGAAAGACTAAATCTGGTCACCAAGTCTACAAAATATGGAATGAAAACAATTCTGTCTTTGTCCCATAACTTTAGATCCATGGCAACTCCTTTGTTTAAGTCACTTGCCAATGGAAAGCTTACAATAAGACTTGGCAGTACACTATGATTATTTTTAAACAGGATTTCACACTCTTACTAATTTCTTCAATTAGACTCATATACTCTTCATCGACTACACTTGCAATTTTTACCAAGATTTTTAACCTTTGACAAGTAGGGTAAGCAAATTGTTTATGTAACTTTAAGATTATTTACTTTTTCTCACTGATTCTTATCACCTGATGCCACTAACACTTGTCCAACAGTTAATGAGAAACATTCAGGTTTTGTTAAAGGGATATAACAATATCCTGACTGGGTAAACTGCAAATCCATTAACTTTACAAAAAAATTGTCTTATCATGCTCCATGCCAAGTTTTGTTTGTGTATTTTTCATACAAAATTTAGTCAACAGCACAACAATCTCACCAGAGACTATATCTGTATCGGTAAACAGTAGTCGTAATGTTACTGTACTAGTAATCTAGAGGCCCAGGCTAATGCTCTGGGGAAAGGGGTTGAAATACCACCATGACAGCTGCTGGAATTTAAATTCAATTAATTAATAAAAGCCAGTCTCTAATGGTGATCATGAAACTATTAGATCTTTGGAATTACCTATCTGGTTCACTAATGTTGTTTAGGGAAAGAAATCTGCTTTCCTTATCTGGTCTGGCCTACAT
This sequence comes from Cetorhinus maximus, assembly GCF_964194155.1. Taxonomy (NCBI): domain Eukaryota; kingdom Metazoa; phylum Chordata; class Chondrichthyes; order Lamniformes; family Cetorhinidae; genus Cetorhinus; species Cetorhinus maximus. The sequence goes on along the minus strand of NC_135887.1, from coordinate 32,786,786 downwards.
GTGATTTCAGACCCACATAACGTGGTTGACTCTTAACTGCCTTCTGAAACTGTCTAGCAAGACACTCAGTTGTATCAAATCACTAAAGAAAAGCCAGAAAGGAATAAAACCAGCTGGAACATCCAGCATCGACTGGGGCACCCATTGCCCAGTCGACCCTGTAAAGTCCTCCTCACTAACATTTGGGGACTTTGTGCCAAAATTAGGAGAGTTGTCCCACAGTCTGGTCAAGCAACAGCCTTACATATTCATACTCACAAAATCATATCTTACAGCCAATGTCCCAGGCTCTTTCATCACCATCCCTGGATATGTCCTGACCATGTCCCAGAAGCACAGACCTAGCGGAGGTGGCATGCACAGCCATATACAGTCAGGAGCGAGTTGCCCTGGGTGCCCTCATCATTGACTTTGGACCCTATGAAGTCTCATGGCACCAAATTAACCATGGGTAAGGAAACCTCCTGCTGATTACCACTTACCACCTTCCCTCAGCTGATGAATCAGTGCTCCTCCATGTTGAACAGCACTTGGAAGTATCGCTAAGGGTAGCAAGAGTATAGAATCTACATTGGGTGGGGAACTTCAATGCCCATCACCAAGATTGGCTTGGTAGCACTACTACTGACTGAGATGGCTGAGCCCTGAAGGACATATTTGCCAGACTGGGCCTGCAGCATGTGGCAAGGGGCCAGCCAGAGGTAAAAGAGCTACTTGATCCCATCCTCATGAAACTGTCAGTTTGAAATAATCTACCTGTCATAGATGCATCTTTCCATGACAGTATTGGTAGGAGTGACCACAGTCCTTGTGGAGACAAAGTCTTGTCTTCACCCTGAAGGTACTGTTCTGAAGGTAGTGTTGTGCGGCACTACCATTGTGCTAAATGGGATAGATTCATAACAGTTACAGCAGCTCAAAACTGGGCATCCATGAGGCACTGTTGGCCCTCAGAAAAATCATATTCATGCACAATCCTTAATCTTCTGGCCTGGCATATCCATCACACCACAATTACCATCAAGCTGGGGATCAACCCTGAGTCAATAAGGAGTATAGAAGAACATGCCAAGAGTAGCACCAGACATATCTAAAAATGAGATGCCAACCTGGCGAAGTTACAAAACAGGATATATATGCCAAACACGGGAGCCAGAACGCTAGTGACAGAGTTAGCATTCTCACAACCCATGGATCAAGTCAAAGCTCTGCAGTCCTGCCACATCCAGTCATGAATAGTGGTAGACAACCAGAGGAGGAGGCTCCACAGATATAACCGTCTTCAACGATGGTGGAGCCCAGCACATTAGTGCAAAAGACAAAGCTGAAGCATTTGCAACTATCTTCAGCCAGAAGTGCCAAGTGGGTGATCTATCTCAGCATTCTCCTGAGCTCCCTAGCATCAAAGACACTAGTCTTCAGCCAATTTGATTTACTCCACTTGATATCAAGAAATGGCAGAAGGAACAGGATACAGAAAAGACTATGGGGCCCTGACAACATCACTGCAGTTATACTGAAGGTTTGTGCTCCAGAATTAGCTGCGCCATTAGTTAAGTTATTCCACTACAGCTGCAACACTGGCATCTACTTGACAATGTGGAAAATTGCCCAGGTATGTCCTATTCACAAAAGCACAAATCCAAATCCGGCCCATCAGTCTACTCTTGACAACACCTTCCACCACTTTGCCAATGATCGAGCATGTTATCAAGCAGCACTCACACAGCGATATCATGCTCACCAATGTTCAGTTTGGGTTCCACAAGGGTCACTGAGCTCCAGACATCATTATAGCCTTGGTCAAAACATGGACAAAAGAGCTGAATTCAAGAAGTGAGGTGACAGTGACTGCCCTCGACATCAAGGAGCTGCAGCAAAATTCAAATCAATAGAGATCAGGAGGGAAAACTCTCCACTGGTTGGAGGCATACCTAGCACAAAGTAAGATGATTGTGATTATTATAGGCCAATCATCTAGCCCCAGGAGTTCCTCAGGGTAGTGTCCTGGCCCAAACATTTTCATTATTTTTTAATCAATGACTTTCCCTCAATCATGAAGTCTAAATGTGGCTCCAGACCCACAGCAACATGGTTGACTCTTAACTGCCCTCTGAAATGGCCTAGCAAGCCACTCAGTTATATCAAACCACTAAAAACAAGTCAATAAGGAATGAAACTGGATGGACCATGGGGCATCGACCAAGGCACTGGAAAAGTCAGACCTGTCGACCCTGCAAAGTCCTCCTTACTTACATTTGGGTGCTTGTGCCAAAATTGAGACAGCAGCCTTGCGGATGAGTCAATCAACAGCCTGACACAGTCATACTCACAGAATCATACCTTACAAATAATGTCCCAGACACCACCATTACCATCCCTGGGTATGTCCTGTCCCACCAGCAGGACAGACCCAGCTGAGGTGGCGGCAGCACAGTGGTATACATTCAGGAGGGAATTGCCCTGGGAGCCCTCAACATCGACTCTGGACCTCATAAAGCCTCATGGCATCAGGTCAAACATGGGCAAGGAAGCCTCCTGCCGATTACCACATGTTCCCCCCCACCCCCCCACCCCCCACCACCTCCCCCCCTCCATGTTGACACAATTTGGAGGAAGCACTGAGTGTGCAAGGGTGCAGAATGTACTCTGAGTGGGGGACTTCAATGTCCATCACCAAGAGTGGCTCAGTAGCACCACTATATACTGAGCTGGCCAAGTCCTAAAGGACACAGTTGCTAGACTGAGTCTGCGGCAGGTGCTGAGGGAGCCAACAAGAGGGAAAAACATATTTGACCTCAACCTCACCAACCTACCTGCCATAAATGTATCTGTCCTAGACAGTATCTGTAGGAGTGACCACCATCCAGTCCTGTGGCGACAAAAATGCGTCTTCACATTGAGGATAACCTCCATCGTGTTGTGTGACACCACTACCGTGTTAAGTGAGATAGATTTTGAACAGATCTAGGAACTCAAGTCTGGGCAACTATGAGGCACTGTGGTCCATCAACAGCAGCAGAATTGTACTTGACCACAATCTGTAACGTCATAGTCCGGCTTATGCCCCAGTCTCCCATTACCATCAAGCCAGGGGATCAACCCTGGTTTAATGAAGAATGCAGGAGGGCATGCCAGAAGCAGAAGCTGGCATACTTAAAAATGAGGTGTCAATGAGGTGAAGCTACAACACAGAACTACTTGCATGCTAAACGGCACAAGTAGCAAGTGACAGACAGAGCTAAGTGATTCCACAACCAACAGGTCAGATCTAAGCTCTGCAGTCCTGCCACATCCATCGTGAATGGTGGTGGACAATTAAACAGCTCACTTGAGGAGGAGGCTCCACAAGTCTCTCCATCCTCAATGATGGGGGAGCCCAGCAAATCAGTGCAAAAGACAAGACTGAAGCATTTGCTATAACCTTCAGCCAGAAGTGCTGAGCGGATGATCCATCTTGGCTTCATCAAGAGGTCCCCAGCATCATAGATGCGAGTCTTCAGCTAATTCGATTCACTCCATGCGATATCAAGAAATGGCTCAAGGCACTGGACACTGCAAAGGCTATGGGCCCTGTCAATATTCCGGCAATAGTGCTCCAGTGCTTGCTGCACCCCTAGCCAAGCAGTTCCAGCACAGCTACAACACTGGCATCTACCTGGCAATGTGGATAATTGCCCAAGTATGTCCTGTACACAAAAAGCAGGACAAATCCAACCCAGCCAATGATTGCTCCATCAGTCTACTCTTGGTCATCAGTAAAGTGATGGAAGAGGTCATCAAGACAGCAGCACTTGCTTACCAACAACCTACTCACTAATGCTCAATTCGGGTTCTGCCGGGGTCACTCAGCTCCTGACCTTGTTACAGCCTTGGTTCATATATGGACAAAAGAGCTGAACTCCAGAGGTGAGGTGAGATTCACTGCCCTGGATATCAAGGTAGTATTTGACCGAGTGTGGCATCAAGGAGCATTGGCAAAACTGGAGTAAATGGGAATCAGGGGGGAAACATTCCGCTGGTTGGAGCAATACCTAGCACAAAGGAACATGGTTGTGGTTGTTGGAGGTCAAACATGTCAGTTCCAGGATATCACTGCAGGAGTTCCCCAGGGTTCTGTCCTAGGCCCAGTCATCTTCAGCTGCTTCATCAATGATCTTCCTTCCATCATAAGGTCAGAAGTGAGAATGATTGCTGATGATTGCACAATTATCAGCACCATTTGTGACTCCTCAGATACTAAAGCAGTCCATTTCCAAATGCAGCAAGGCCTGGACAATATCCAGGCTTGGGCTGACAAGTGGTAATTAACATTTGCACCACACAGTGCCAAGCAATGACCATCTCCAACAAGAGAGAATCTAACCATCACCCTTGACATTTAATAGCATTACCATTGCTGAACCCCCCACTATAAACATCCTGGGTGTTACCATTGACCAAAAACTGAACTGGACTAGCCACATGAATACTGTGGCTACGAGAGCAGGTCAGAGGCTAGAAATCCTGTGGCGAGTAACTCACCTCCTGACTCCCCAAAGACTGTCCACCATCTACAAAGCACAAATCAAGAGTGTGATGAATTACTCTTCACTTGCCTGGATCAGTGCAGCTCCAACCATACTCAGGAAGCTCAACACCATCCAGGACAAAGCAGCTCGCTTGAATGGCACACCATCTACAAATATTCAGTCCCTCCACCACCGATGCACTGTGGCAGCAGTGTGTACCATCTACAAGATGCTCCACAGGAGCTCACCAAGGCTCCTTAGACAGTACCTTCCAAACCCGCTACCATCTAGAAGGACAAGGGCAGCAGACACATGGAAACACCACCACCTGGAAGTTCTCCTCCAAGTCACACACCATCCTGACTTGGAAATATATCACCATTCCTGTCACTGAGTCAAAATCCTGGAACTCCCTCCCTAACAGCACTGTGGGTGTACCTACACTACACGGATTGCAGCAGTTCATGAAGGCAGCTCACTGCCGCCTTGTCAAGGGTAATTAGGGATGTGCAATAAATTCTAGCCCAGCCAGCGATGCCCACATCCTAGGAATGAATAAAAATAAATTTTTAAAAACCATTGCTGAATCCCCACTTTCTACATCCTGGGGTTACTGTTGACTAGATACTTAACTGGACTATCCATATAAATACTGTGGCTGTAAAAGCAGGTCAGAGGTTAGGAATTCTGAGGTGACTAACTCATCTCCTGACTCCCTAAAGCTTATCCATCATCAACAAGACACAAGTGAGGTGTGTGATGGAGTATTCTCCATTTTCCTGGATGAGTGCAACTCCAGCAACATTGAAAAAGCTCAACACCAACCAAGACAAAACAGGCTGCTCGATTAGCACCCCATCCATCACCTTGAACATTCACTCCCTCCACCAGCGATATGCAGTGACAGTAGTGTGCATCTTATACTGGATGCATTGCAGCAACTCGCTTAGCCATCTTTGATAGCATCTTCCAAACCCATGTCCTCTACCACCTAGAAGAACAAAGGCAGCAGACGCATGGGAACACTGCTTTCTGCAAGTTCCCCTCCAAGCCATACACTGTCCTGACTTCCTGAAGGACAAGGTTTCATGTTTTAAGACTTTTACTGTAACAAGCAAACTAAAATCAAACTAGATCAAACATTATTTAACAAAAACATTACTTAAGAGGCAACTAATATACCAAACTAAAGAAAGGGTACATTTGCATGAACTAATTATCTCAATTGAGATTCTTCTTTCAACTCCTTTTGCTCTGTACTGCACTTCTTGCAGATGGGTAGCAATACAGGATTAAGTCCCAAGGCACTCCTGAATTCCAGCAAGCTCACTTCAATCCTCCCACACCAGACTGAATCTTCTGATGTGCTTGTTCCCCTTGTCCTCAGTATTCCAGCACCGACTTTCACCACAAGGACCACCTTGTTCCTTAAATTTCCACAAGTTCCATCAGTTCTATTCCCTTCCTCATGAACCTAAAAGTGACTTTTCCAAGCATTCTACTTAGTTGTTAACAGAAAAACAGCTCACCCTGCCCTTTACAGCAGTAATTCCTTTGTCTGTCTGCCTGCCTTTGTATTCAAAAAGCAGCTGTCCCTCTTTCTGTGTCAAGGTGTGAAAACTGTCACCTGACTTTCAATCGGTTTCTGTTTAGGTTTCTTTCCCATTGACAACCAGGTCACATGGACCTGTCTCTGGGCAGAAGTTTAGTATGATCACCAACCCCCTATTGTTTCATCTTAAATTTAAAGAGACATTTTAAAACATAGCTGTCTTATAAAATCCCACATTTGTAACAATCTCTGTTCAGAAAAAGAGAAATGGATAAATCTGATAACATCAGCCAGTCAGCCTAATATCAATGGTAGAACAACAACTAAACACCGTTGTCAAAAACAAAATCTGTTCTCACTTGGAGAAGCATTGGTTCATGAAGGCAACCACCATGGATTTCTTAAAGGCAGATTGCTTCTGACTAACCTGATTTCATTCTTTGATGAAGTAATGGAGAGGGTTGATGACCTGTTTTATATTTAGACTTTTAAAAGGCATTAATACATAACAGACTCATTCGGAAATAGAAGCACATAATATTTAAGGGGTGATGGCAACTTTGGCACATCATTGGCTAAGGTATAAGAAGCAGTGAGTAATGGTAAACTGATGTTTTCCTGACTGGAGGCAATTATGCAGTAGCTTCCTCTAGGGTAAGAATTAGGCCCTTTGTTTTTCTTGTTATGTATAAATGAGCTGGACTTGGATGTAGGGAATTAAATCTTTAAGATTGCGAATGATACAATTTACTGCATTGCCACATTTTGTAAGCAGGATGGTACTAGGTTTCAGGAGGACATAGACATGCTGGTGAAATGGGCAAACACATGGCAAATGCAATTTAATGCAGGTAAGCGTGAAGCGATGTACTCTGTGAAAAACAACACGGCAAGACAGTATAATTTAAATGGTCTAATTGTTTTAAACAGCGTACAAGAGCAGAGGGAGTGGGGAGAGAGTGCATTTTCACAAATCTTTGAAAGTCACAGAGCAAGTCAATAAGGCAATTAAGAAAGTGTATAGGATGCTTGGCTTTGGAAACAGGTGTATTGAATACAAAAACAAGGAACTCATGCTAAATCTTTACAAATCTCTGATTGGGCTCCAGCAAGAATAGTGTGTACAATTTAAGTAGGGTATCACACTTTCGGAATGATATTAAGGCCTTGGAGATGGTACAAAGGAGCTTTATCAGGATAATACAGGGGATGAGAGACTTCAGTTATGTGATGAGGTTGGAGGGGCTGTGATTATTCTCTTTTGAGCAAAAATACAAAATGTTTTAATAGAGCAAGTAAGAAGAAACTGTTTCTGGCAAGTGAGTCAATGCTTAAGAGGTCTTGAATTTAAAATAATTAGCGAAAGAATTAGAGTATTATGTGAAATGACTTCACATAGAATGTTAAGATCTGGAATGCATTACCTGAAAGGGTCATGGGTTCAACTTTAAAAGGCAATTAGATATTAGGTAGTTGCCACTGACAGGATGCTGCCGTCAAGCCAAAAAAACTTCTGCCTATCACACAAATGAATAATGTGGTATATGAATTTCAGTGCCAGTGTGATGCTAGATATGTGGGCTATATGTCCCAAAGACTGGTGGACTATATCAAACAGCATGCCCCTTTGGCTGTGCACAACAGGCAAAGTACTGATTGTACCCAACCAGCCCGTGCTTGCAAAACTCAAAACATAGTGTCCAACATTAGATGTGATTCTGCGATTAGACAATATTTGCTAAACAATCCTGGCTGTGCTAAGAATTATACTGACAACCAATTTAAGATTATCAGCCGGTCTCGCAGTGTTACTCACTTACACATGCCAGAAGCTACATATATTAAGATATAGGGCCCTGTCTACTGCAGGCAGAAAGAACATGTACACACATTGTGCCTTTTACTTGTAAAACAAAATAGGTGACAGCCATTCCCTGCTTAATTCCCTAGGACAATATCGTGACCAATCAGAGTCAACCTGCCTGGTTTGAATTAAAACAAAGCTTGGCAGTTAACTGTCAGTTGCCAGTTAACTGGTGCATTCTCCATGGCACATTTCTACCAATCAGAGTCCACTTGCCAACCAATTAGTACTGTCTTTTCATGCAGGATAAATTGTTGTTCCCATTACAATTTGGCATTCTTGTGAATTGTCCTAATGAGTGCAAGATGAAAAGCTTCAACAGCATGTGTCTTTTTTCAGCAATACTCAAAATTAGATAGGTACTTGAAGAAGAATAATTTGCAGGATTATATGGAAGAAGCTGGGATGTGGGACTAAATCATACAGTTCATTCAATGGAGGGGCCCAGCACATCAGTGCAAAAGATAAGACTGAAGCATTTGCAACAAGCTTCAGCCAGAAGTGCCGAGTGGATGATCCATCTCGGTCTCCTCCAGAGATCCCCAGCATCATAGATGCCAGTCTTCAGCCAATTCGATTAATTCCATGTGATATCAAAAAACGGCTCAAGGAACTGGACTTTGCAAAGGCTATGGGCCCTGACAATATTCCGGCAATAGTACCGAAGACTTGTGCTCCAGAACTTGCTATGCCCTTAGCCAAGCTGTTCCAGTACAGCTACAACACTGGCATCTACCCGGCAATGTGGAAAATTGCACAGGTATGTCCTGTACACAAAAAGCTGGACAAATCCAACCTGGCCATCAGTCTACTCTCAATCATCAGTAAAGTGATGGAAGGTATCATCAACAGTGCTATCAAGCTGCACTTGCTTAGTAATAACCTGCTCACTGATGCTCAGTTTGGGTCCCACAGGGCCACTCAGGTCCTGACCTCATTACAGCCTTGGTTCAAACATGGACAAAAGAGCTGAACTCTAGAGGTGGGGTGAGAGTGACTGCCCTTGACATCAGGGCAGCATTTGACCAAGTGTGGCATCAAGGAGCCCTAGCAAAACTAGAGTCAATGAGAATCAGAGGGAAAACTCTCCGCTGGTTGGAGTTATACCTAGCACCAAGGAAGATGGTTGTGGTTGTTGGAGGTCAATTATCTCAGTTCCAGGGTTCACTGTTGGAGTTCCTTAGGGTAGTGTCCTAGGCCCAAACATCATCAGTTGCTTCATCAATGACCTTCCTTCCATCATAAGGTCAGAAGTGGGGATGTTCATTGATAATTGCACAATGTCCAGCACCATTCGCAATTCCTCAGATTCTGAAGCAGTCCATGTCTAAATGCAGCAAGACCTGGACAATATCCAGGCTTGGGCTGACAAGTGGCAAGTAACATTCGTGCCATGATTATGTCCAATAAGAGAGAAACTCACCATTGCCCCTTGACATTCAATGGCATTACCATCACTGAATCCCCCACTATCAACATCCTGGCCATTGACCAGAAACTGAACTGGACTAGCCATATAAATAATGCGGCTAAAGAGCAGGTCAGAGGCTAGGAATCCTGCGGCGAGTAACTTACCTCCTGACTCCCCAAACCATCTACAAGGCACAAGTCAGGAGTGTGATGGAATACTCTCCATTTGCCTGGATGAGTGCAGTCCCAACAACACTCAAGAAGCTTGACATCATCCAGGAAAAAGTAGCCCGCTTGATTGGTTTCCCTTCCACAAATGTTCACTCCCTCCACCACTGACGAATGGTGGCAACAATGTGTACCGTCTACAAGATGCACTGCAGAAACACACCAACATTCCTTAGGCAGCACCTTCCAAACACATGATCGGTACCATCTAGAAGGACAAGGGCAGCAGATACATGGGAGTACCACCACATGGAATTTCCCCTCCAAGTAACTCACCATCCTGACTTGGAATTATATCACTGATTCTTCACTGTCACTGGGTCAAAATCCTGGAACTCCCTCCCTAACAGCACTGTGGGTGTACCCTAAACCACAGGGACTGCAGCGGTTCAAGAAGGCAGCTCACCACCACCTTCTCAAGGGCAACTAGGGATGGGCAATAAATGCTGGCCCAGCCAGCGAAGCCCACATCCCAGGAATGAATTTAAAAAAAGCTGTATTCCAGAAACCATGCAACAAGTCCTGCCGAACACCACCTAATACTTGGGATATGGGTCTTTGCCCAATAATCTTAATAAAATTAAAGGATTTCTGAAGGAATCTTGACAATGATGGTGCTCACTTCATTTCGAGCTCACTCATTCCATGTGACAGTGGTAGCGGCTTCAGTGGGATGCGGGACGCTGCTGCAGCCCATGTGACCCGGGGGGGGGGGGGGGGGAGTGGGTTTCATTTATCTGTTTCTGTTCGGGGCGGCTGCTGAGGTTGCTGTTTGTAATAGTGGGACAGAGTGTGAATGATAGGCACCGGAGTAAGAGCTGAGAAGTTAGATCGTATCGGCGGCGCTGTCAGTAACGGAGAACTTCAGCTACACTTACAGAATACCACACCAGGCGCTGTTGACTTCCAGTGTTGTCTCTCGCAACTAAACGGCTCCGGGGGATTCTGACAGAAACACGGGGTCTTGAGTGTCCAATCGGGAAAAGTTTCCACATTGAGTCTCTCGGATGGAGGACATGAATAAACTCGCAGCCTGATATTTATTGAAAAAAATAAATAAATAAAAGAGGAAAACTCCGCTGGTGGTGGGGTTCGGTGTGCCGGAGCCGGGTGCAGGTCTCCGCGCCCGCCCCCGTGGAGCTGTGCGCAAGCGGTTGTCTCGCGCTGCCCCGCAGGAGGAGACCCGTGGAGCGACAGTCGCGCGCCACTCGAAGGTGGTCCTGCCCGTGTTGCAGCGCATCCCCCCCCCCACCCCCACCCCCCAAAACCCAACAAACAACCCCTCCCCTGCTGTAGACAGAACTCGGGGTTGGGGGCGGGGGGAGGAGGAGGAGGAGGTGAGGCGCTGCTGCTGTTGTGATTGAAGAAGACGCGCTTGGCTCTCTCGCGCTGCCGAAGCAGCCGTTGGGCTCCGGCTGCTGTGATTGTGGAAGCCGCGTGCGCGGAGCTCCGGCTCTCGCGCCCGCCTGTTCGCCCCTGGAGCTCGGGAGCCGTTGGGTGGTCGCTGTGGAGCCCGCCTCGCGCTGCCTGGAGAGAGCGCCCAAATATCTGGGATTAGTCAAACAACACCGGGTCACGGCGACAACTTTTTCTTAAGAAGTAAAAATGATCGCGAACTTCCGACACGCTTGCCTTTCCAAACCAGAAAGGAAAATGTAACTGCTCTCCATGGTAGACAGTTATCACAGAAGAGATGCTTTTAAATAAAGTCAACATGTGCATTGCAAGCTACTGTGGGACCATAGCGCTCGTCCTCTTCGCGATCGCAAACGGTAAGCCAATAGAGTGTAAATATTTTATTGCTTTTATTTTATCGGACAAATGCTTGTTTTTTTTCCCTCTACTAAAATCTCTCTTTCCCCTCTGGCATTTATGCGAGTCTCAGCCGGCGATGACAGGTGGCTGCGCGCTTTCTCTCGGTCAGAGCGTTTCTTCCCACCTAAACCTCGGCTTGTTGGGTGGACAGCGCCGATCTTTGGGGGATTTTTTTTTGTTGCGTGGAGCTCCGTGCGAACGCGGATTTCGGTGTGTTTGCCGCTTTTTATAGTGATCTCTCCGGGCCTCAGTACACGGTTTGCTTGTCTCTCCATCATGCCAGTTTGTCAGAATCCGACAGGATTTATCACCCTAGATTCGTTGATGTTTTATTATTTTAAAGGCTCATTAAATAATACGTGTTGACTCCTTATTTGCTTCGTTCTGAGTAGTTTTCCGTTTAGCAATGACATTATATCGCCATTTCAGCTTTTCATTCGTTCCTGTTAACCATTCTATTCTTCCTCGTCATCTCAATCATAAAAATTAACATGATACATTTAGATTATTTTAACATAATAACTGCTTTAAAAAGTGAACGCTTTCAAGTGTGTGGAATAACCCATCCTTTTGACTAGACTACACTGATTTTGTTGCTGATTGTAAGGCGATTAATGGATCGCAATATTCCTGTTGGATGCCTGAAATTCCTAATCTTTTGGATGATTAGATGTTGTTTGTTTTGCTTTAACTCTCTGACATGTTCGGACTCGCATTCATATGGATGGCACATCCTCGCGGTACTGACAGCAACATTTTTCATTTTCCCTAATGTGTCTGTCTCGTGTCTCCCTTCCTTCCTACTTTCTCATCATTTCGTACCGTCTGTTTCCTTTCCTTTTTTTGTACATTATTTGCATTTCTTCCATTTGCACTTTCGTGCAAGCCGTTACAGTTTTCTTTGTTCTATTTCACTTGAATGGACTTTTTGATTTTACTAAAATGTCAAAACGACTTAATCGTTTTATTGAGGCTCTGTTTCGCTCTCAGCGGGTTTTTCTTTTCATTCGCATTATTATTTCCGATCAAAAAGGTTATATTTTACTTGTCAGAAGCGCCCGCAAAATCTGCGGTGCTGATAGAAATCCGACCAGGTTACATTTTACTATTCCACAGAGCGAACATTGGCTTTTCTCCCTTTTCTGAGGCTATCAAAGTCACAGTAAATATGTTCTTATGAAGATTAGGAAATCAGCCATTCGAAAATGTGGTCCTTTATTTTGGATTATGCTCCTGTTTGGTATTGACTAAATACCACACAAGTTGAATTTCGCTGTCGGGCGGCTGGCGGTAGAAGTGTGTTGGGGATCGATGTATAAGGATTATGTAAATGATACTGAGAAACAGGCAGTTCATTCTTGCACCAGGCGGGGCGATGTAGGCAATCTGATAGAAACTGCACCAGGGAACGAACAACTATTAAAAAGGGAGTGCTTGCACATTATGGGCAACGTGGCAAATGTTACCCTTGCACCAAGAATACGCAAATTGTAGTTCGTTTTTTAATATTTTTGTTTGGATCACAGTTGTATTCCCGAGTACCATACTTTTAGGGCAGACATTCCAATGAAATAGTACGTATTTTTTACAATTGGATAATCGCATTGGAAACATTTATGTGTAACGAGTAAACGCAACGGGTGTTAAAGAATTTGCCTATACTGAAATTACATAACGTACGTTTGTATAGGTTTCAGTTAATTATTTGTCAATGTAGTGGGCAGATGTAGTGTTGCTAATATCGATACGTGCTGAGTGTTGAAATTTAAAAATCCATTTTTTATAAATCAGAGTAATTGCCAAGAGTGTTAGCCATTTACAATGAAATAAATCTTTACCACTGAACGTTTTCTATGACCAAAATTATTTATTTCGTAGGAAGTTACTTGTGCAGACGTGGTGGGCTCGCAGCTACGTTCCGGAACACATTTTTAAATGGCGAACAAATTGGGATTGTTCGTGTTTCACTATTGTTGGAAACAGCCAGAATATGGGCGAGCTAATGGTGTTTGTGCTATTTATGCGTAAATGGTATGGCAATTTAAGGGGATTAAAAGTGAATTTCCAAAAGTTGCTGCTGCATATGAACCATTGTAGTTAGCTGCGCGAAAACGGCATCCTGTGGTCTGCTTCACCACTGAAATTCATTGATGACATGAAGTTACCACAGAAAAGTTAAAAGTTTTGTACGTTTCAGTCTAAGTGCCCTTTTAACCACTTAATAGTGTTAATGATTGCTAATCAGCCTCTCGACACTGAAAATCCACGATTACAATTGCGGAGTCCCATTCCTTCAGGTATGCATTGTTCGAGATTTAGAAAATATTTTAATAGAAACAAAGTACTGTGGATGCTGGAGATCTGAAATAAAAACAAAATGCTGGACCATCAGGGCAGACCTGCTGAGTTTTTCCAGCATTTCCCGTGGAAAATATTTTAATTCGTTTTCTACCTCCTTTTGTCTTTTTTCTCACAATTCAATCTTTCATTTTTCTCTTTCCGGACCTGATTTGATATTGAATTTGCCCACTCCAGTTACACTTCTCAGATCTTGAACTGTTTATCTCAATCCTTCAATTTGTTCAAGGAGCTATACAGTTTCTTCCTCTGTTCATTCATATGTCATTTTCCTCATTGTGCAGTTATCAGCTTGCACTTTGATCAACTTTTGCACAAGACATTGGTATAAGACATTGGTGAGGCCAACTTTGGAGTATTGTGTGCAGTTCTGGTCACCTAACTACAGGAAGGATATCAGTAAGATTGAGAGAGTGCAGAGAAGATTTACTAGGATGTTGCCGGGTCTTAAGGAGTTGAGTTACAGGGAAAGATTAAACAGGTTAGGACTTTATTCCTTGGAGAAGAATGAGGGGAGATATGATAGAAGTTTACAAAATTATGAGGGGTATATAGACAGAGTAAATGCGAGTAGGCTCTTTCCACTTAGATTAGGAGAAATAAACATGAGAGGACATGGCTTTAGGGTGAAAGGGGAAAGGTTTAGGGGGAACATTAGGGGGAACTTCACTCAGAGAGTGGTGAGTGTGTGGAACGAGCTACCATCTGACGTGGTAAATGCGGGCTCACTCTTAAGTTTTAAGAATAAATTAGATAGATACATGGATGGGAGAGGTCTGGAGAGTTATGGACTAGGTGCAGGTCAATGGGACTAGTGGAATAATATTTTGGCACAGACTAGAAGGGCCGAATGGCCTGTTTTCTGTGCTGTAGTGTTCTATGGTTCTAAGATTTAAATTTGCAAGGGCATGTCTAAATAATGGCAGATCTTTTGCTACAGCAAAATTGGAGCCATTTTTTTGACTACAGTTCAACTTGAACTATACATTCCACACCAGATATCAGGGACCCAATGCTGCATGTGACTATGAATGAGAATAATGCCTATGATGACTGAATTGTTTAATTTTGAGAATTTGCAGTATTTTTGTTGTATTGCTGAAAAAAAAATTTTTTTGAAGCTTTTCATCTTGCACTCATCAGGGCAATCAAGAATACCAATGTCAGTGGAAGCAAAAACTGTGTACTATATGAGAAGAGAGTGCTGATTGGTTGGCAAGTGGACTCTGGTAGAGGCGTTGCCATGGAGAATGCTCCAGTTAATGGTGACCAACAGTTAACTGCCAAGTATCACTTGAAATTTTAAACCAACAACTTGACTCTGGTCAAGGCATTACCCTGTGGAATGAAGCAGTGAATGGCTATCATTTACTTTGTTTAGTTGAAACAGGCCCAATATGTGTACATGTTCTTTCTGTCTGCAAAGAACAGGGCCCTCTGTATTAATGTATGTAGCTTCCAGTACGTGCAAATTCGCAACACGGCAAGTTGGTTGTCAGTGTAACTTTTAGCACATTGAGGATTATTTAGCAAATGTTGTCCACTCACAGAATCACATCTAATGTTGGACACTGTGTTTTGAGTTTTGCAAGCATGGGCTGGTTGGGTATGGTCTGTACCTTGCCCGTTGCGAACAGCGGAAGGGACAAGCTGTTTGATATTGAAAGGGTTAAACGACAAGTTAATTTTTTTTTAGTAGAAACAGGATATAAGCTGAGAAAACAGAATGGAAGAGTAACAGGTGTACATTAGAAGAAAACAAGGAATGAGACAAACAAGCTAGTAGGACAGAGGGCAAGGCCAGGGAGTGGGTGTTGAAATCAATGTGGCCTAGACTACACAATCAGCAAAATATGGTGGTCATGCATGGATGAGAACAATGCCTGGTGTATTTACACATGAAAAATAAGTAAACAAAGCCGGATACATCTGTTTAAGCATGCGATTGTAAATTGACAAGATTAGAATACGTGACTCAAGGTGTATATAAGGAGGGAACATTTGTAACTTTTTTAAAGTACGGTCTTAGACTGCCCAAAACTGTCTCTCCCTGTGTATGCTTGAATAATAAATGATCGGAATCTGTACCTGAGTCTCCTGGTGGTTTGTCGAGAGGTGAACTACAACAATATGATCTGCCAGTCTTTGGGACGTATGACCTGTATACCTAGCATCACACTGGCACTGAAATCCATATACCACATTACTCATTTGTGCGATAAGCAGGATGTCTTTTTAGCTTGACAGCAGCATCTTGTTAGTGGTGAATACCACTCGTGTTGCTACTGCATAGTAGCAGTGTGAAACAGCTAGTCTCAGCTGTTGCTCAAATTTTTCAGCTGGATTACGCTGGAAGAGTAAGGTGAGGTAGACTGGGCACTTTTCAGAGCCAGAAGTGACAACCTTAAGCACGTTCATGAGTTTGCGTGATATACAGCGCAAAATAGTCTGATCAGGGTAGCCATTATCCCGCACGATGTCTTTGCACCCTATTTCAGCATCAAGCTTGCATGGTGAGAAAATGGATTGGGCCCTACTTATGAGGTTGCTGATAAGGCCAATCTTATAGCATGCGGAACTGTAAGAATCCCAATGTGTGCATGGATCAGTGAAGGGAGGCTTGTGGTAGACCATGATAGAGAACCCTCTGGTAGATTTCTCAAATAGTATCTCAAGGAACAGGAGTTCATTTGACTGCTTTTCAGTGCAGGATGGAGCCTATTAAGACATGCAAAGAAATTATTAGGTGATCCTATGGATTTAAATATAGTAAGCGTATCATCACATATCGGAAATATGCATGTGGGAGGAGGTTAGGTGTCATTCCTTGATGCCTGGTTTAAAATTTCAAACAATGCTTGGCAGTTAACTGTCAGTCATAATTAACTGGTGCATTGTCCATGCCAACGCCTTTACCAATCAGAGTCCACTTGCCAACCAATCAGCATTCTCTTCGCATACAGTATAAAGTTGTTGCATCCTCTGACATTGGTATTCTTGTGATTGTCCTGATGAGTGCAAGATGAAAAGCTTTGACAAAATGTCTTTTTTCAGCAATACTCTAGTTCTGTACTACCAAATGACTACTTTTGTTTTAATTGTATAGGCATACCTATTGATTTTCAAAAATTGAAAACTTTAATGGAAGTAAGTTTCCCATTTATGTAACTTCTTGTAAGACCTGATTGGTCAGCCTTGGATTATTGGGATTTAGTAGCGCCTTTCTAGTACCCTAATTAAGTGAAAACCTCTGGCATCCAGGGTTTAAACTTGATGGAGAAGACTATCGATATGTGCATTTTATAGTTGGTGTATGTGTGCTTTTCTCTAAGTTTATTAAGCAGGTAGTTGATAGCGTGCCACAATTACACTATAATCCTTATTGTGGGGTACTTCTAGAGCAGATATTCAATTTTATAACAAAGTCCCTGTGATCTATGATTTAAAAAATTGTCACCAACAAGCTTTTCTGGTTGCCAGAGTTCCAAATTGGCCATTAGTATTTATGTGAGTAAAATTGATATCTCTGGCCATGTGGACAAAAATATTTAAATGTAGCCACTGTCTTTAGTAAGGATTCATAATTGGTTACACAACATTTGTCATTTGGCAGAAAATATGCTCTACTGTACCCTACAGTAAGGTGCCCCACTGAACTAATTAAATGTGAGATTGACAGAGTTGGACACAAATTTATAATTGAAGTCATATGACTTAGAAGTTTTTTAATTGCTATATATCTGAATAACCTGCTGATGAATTTAAAATAAAAGCTACAGTAACAATTTTTTCCAATCTTAGTTCTTTGGAATTTTACTTGCTGCATGATTTCCTGACCAAGAGAGGCCTATATTTTTGTACTGGACCTGGCTATGATTGGGAACTGACAAGGAATGTTGTAAGCCTATCTTTGAGTTATTTGTCATATGAATTAAAATATATTCTTTGCTTCTGGATCTCATTTAGATGAACGAATGTGGGAAATCATTTGCAGGAGTAATGAAGTTATTTTTTAAGCCTTGAAGCTTTATCCTTGTGAGGCTGTGGAGCTATGACTGTTATTTTGATTCCTGGCAGTGAATGAAAACAGATCTTGTTGGTAAAGAAGAATAACAGTTTAGATATGCAAGATCAGTCCATAGATGGAAGTAAGTTAAGATGTGAATCTGGAGCTGAAATTTCTGCTTTAGTACTTTGGAGTATTGCAAGTTGTACATTCCTAATTTATTGGTCTATACAACCATATAGAACATTTATTCACACTGAATTTTGAAACGATAAAATGATGGATGCTTATAATGCTCAATTTTTATATGGATTGTGTTTTTTTTAAATTACAAATTGCTGTATAAAATGGCTGAAATATACATTAGATATTGAAAAAAATATAACCTTACAAAAACTAAGTTGGGGAGAGTAATATACAAAAAAAAGACTTGTAACTGCATGAGAGTGAAAATACTCAGGTACAAGAACTTTAATTTACAAATATAATGGCAATCTGATGAAGTCATCAATAGCAAAACATAGACTGCATCATATAAGTAACCTGTTTAATAGGATTTTGGCCACACTCAAAAATGCCAATTTCTCATCCTCCTCAAAGTTAGCAGATATTTCCGTCAGATGCCGTTTTACAAGGCTTCTCTCTTCATGCTATGCCTTCCAGTTGAGAAGTAAGTTTTGTAATCTTCCCTCTGGCTGTTGCAACTAGTCCTTTTAAATAGATGTTTATAAGAGCGGGCACAGGTAAAATGTTAAGAATGACATTCTTCCAAGCTGTACCACGAGCTATACTCTGATGTTGGTGTCCGTTCATAATCAAGTCACGATATGGAGGCATTGCCTTGGAGATAATCTCAGCCTTCTGTGGAATCTGCATTTTGCTTTCTTCGGTTATTTCCCACCCTCCTCACCACAACAAAGGTTCAGCTATTAAGGTTTATATGGGAAAGTATCATATTCTGTTAATTACAGCATTAGTATATCAACTTATTATGAGCCATGGAATTTTACAGCATGGAAAGAGCCCGCATTATGACCGTGCCGGTCATCAAGCCCCTGTCTACTCTAATCCTGTTTTCCAGCACTTGACCCTT
Source organism: Cetorhinus maximus (assembly GCF_964194155.1). Lineage (NCBI taxonomy): Eukaryota > Metazoa > Chordata > Chondrichthyes > Lamniformes > Cetorhinidae > Cetorhinus > Cetorhinus maximus. Next base: position 32,767,949 of record NC_135887.1, on the reverse strand, counting down.
AGCCTTGTATGCTCTGGTGTTTCAAGTGTTCATCTAAATACTTCTTAAATGTTGTGAGAGTTCCCGCCTCTACCATCCTTTCAGGCAGTGAGTTCCAGATACCCCTCCCCCCCACCTTCTGGGTGAAAAAAAATCCTCAAGTCCCCTCTAATCCTCCTGCTCCTCACTTTAAATCTATGCCCCCCCCCCCACCACCTGCCGGGGTATTGACCCCTCCAAGAAGGGGAAGAGATTCTTCCTACCTACCCCATTTATGCCCCTCATAATTTTGTACACCTCAATCAGGTCTCCCCTCTGCCTTCTCGGTTCTAAGCAAAACAATCCCAACCTATCTAGTCTCTCTTCATAGCTGAAATGCTCCAGCCCAGGCAACATCCTGGTGAATCTCTGCACCCTCTCTATTGCAATCACATCCTTACTATAGTGTGGCAACCAGAACTGCACACTACTCCAGATGTGGCCTAACTAATGTTTTGTACAACTCCATCATAACCTCCCTGTTCTTATATTCAGTGCCTCGACTAAAAAAGGCAAGTATCCCATTTGCCTTCTTAGCCACCTTATCTACCTGTCCTGCTGCCTTCAAGGGTCTATGGACATGCACACCAAGGTCCCTCTGATCCTCTGTACTTCCTAGGGTCCTACCATTCATTGTGTGCTCCCTTCCCTTGTTAGTCCTTCCAAAATGCATCACCTCACACTTCCAAGGATTAAACCCCATTTGCCACTGTTCTGCCCATCTGACTAGCATGTCTATATCGTCCTGTTGTCTAAGGCTTTCCTCTTCGCTATTTACCACACCACCAATTTTCATGTCATCTGTGAACTTACTGAGTATGTCGCCTTTTTCATGTCTAGATCATTGATGTACACTACAAACGGCAAGGGACCCAGCACCAACTCCTGCGGTATGCCACTGGACACAAGCTTTCAGTCACAAAAACAACCTTCAACCATCACCCTCTGCCTCCTGCCACTAAGCCAATTTTGGATCCAATTTGTCAAATTGCCCTGGATCCCATGGGCCCTTACCTTCTTGAACAGTCTCCCATGTGAGACCTTGTCAAAAGCCTTACCGAAGTCCATGTAGACTACATCAATTGCACTACACTGATCCGCACACCTAGTCACCTCCTTGAAAAATTCAATCAAATTTGTTAGACATGATCTCCCCCTGACAAAGTCATGTTGACTATCCTTAATTAACTCTTTCCTCTCCAAGTGCAGATTAATTCTGCACGAGAATTTTTTCCAAAAGTTTCCCTACCACTGATGTTAGACTCACTGGACTATAGTTCTCTGGTTTATCCCTACAACTCTTCTCGATTAATGGTACCACATTAGCTGTCCTCCATTCTTCTAGCACCTCTCCTGTGGCCAGAGATGATTTGAAAATTAATGTCAGGACCCCTGCAATCTCCTCCCTTGCCTCCCACAGCAATTTGGGATACATCTCATCTAGGCCTGGGGATTTATCCACTTTTAAGCCCACTAAAACTGCTAATGCCTCCTCCCTAATTGCTAATTTGTTCAAGTATATCACAGTCCCCCTCCCTGATTTCTGTACCTACACCGCCCTTCTCTATAGTGAATATAGATGCAAAGTACTAATGTAAAACTTCACCTAAGTTTTCCGGCTCCTCACACAGATTCCCACTTTGGTTCCAAATAGGCCCTACTCTTCCCCTATATTAGATGCAAGAGGATTCTTTTGCCTATAATTTACTTATAAAACGCCTTTGGATTTTCCTTTATTTTACCCATCAGTGTTTTTTCATGCTTCCTCTTTGCTCTCCTAATTTCTTTTTTAAGTAACTCCCTGCACTTTCTACACTTCTCTAGGAGTTTCGCTGTTTTGAGCCCTCGGTACCTGTCATAAGTTTCTCTTTTTGTCTTTATCCAATCCTGTACATTCCTCAACATCCATGGTTCTCTGGACTTGTTGGTCCCACCCTTCACCTTTACGGGAAGATGTTGGCCCTGCACTCTTGCTGTTTCCTTTTTGAATGACTCCCACTGCTCTAATGTAGATTTTCCTACAAGTAACTGCTCCCAGTCCACTTTGGCCAGATCCTGTCTTATCATATAAAAATCGGTCTTCCCCCAATTCAGAATCTTTATCCCTGGTCCATCTTTGTCCTTTTCCATAACTACCTTAAATTTTACTGAGTTATGGTCACTATCATTGAAATGATCCCCACTGACACTTCTACCACTTGCCCGCCTTCGTTCTCTAAAATTAGGTCAAGCCCCACCCCTCTCTTGTAGGACCTTCTATGTGCTAGCTTAAAAAGCTCTCCTGGGTACATTTTAAGAATTCCACCCCCTCTAAGCCTTTCGCACTTTGTCTATCTCTGTTAATATTAGGGAAGTTGAGATCCCCTACTCTTATTACCCTATTATTTTTGCAATTCCCTGAGATTTGCCTACATATCCACCCTTCTATCTCTCTCTGACTGTTTGGGGATCTATGGTACACTCCCAGCAATGTCATTGTCCCCTTTTTGTTTTTAAGTTCCGGCCATATGGCCTCATTTGAGGAACCTTCTAAGATATCATCCCTCCTTATAGCAGAATTGTCTTCTTGATCAATATTGCAACACCACCTCTTTTACACCCCCTCCCCACATCTTGTCTGAAGATTCTATACCCTGGAATATTGAGTTGCCAGTCCTGCCCCTCCCTCCGGCTGCAGCAATGCCTGTCTGTACCCCTCACTATTGAGTCTCTTGCCACTATTGCTCTTCCTCTCTTTTTCCTTCCCCTTGTGCAACTGGGGTCTGGCTGCATGCCCCAGAGGAATTGTCACTGTCACCGTTTTCCAACATAGAAAAACTGTTCTTGAGTGAGATGCACTCTGAGGCTTCCCTGACTACCTGCCTGCCTCCCTTCTTCTGACCAGTGGTCACCCATTCCTTTTCTGACTGCACTTCCTTAAGCTGCGGGGTGACCACGTCTAAAAATCTGTTGCCCATGTTACCCTCAGCCTCGCGGATGCACTGCTGTGCCTCTAGCTGATGCTCAAGCTCCGAAACCCGGTGTTCAAGCTGGTCAAACTGGTGGCACTTCCTGCAGATGTCATCCAGACTGCCAGGAGTGTCTAAAACTTCCCACATACAGCAGGCTGTGCAACATACGGGACTGAGCTCCCCTGCCGTACCTTTAGTTAAAATACTCTTATCCTAAATTTAAGCCAAATAGAAAAATATTTAAGTTTCATTCTTTTTTTAAAAAGAAAGCTAAAACTCTTACCTTTCCTTAATGTAGCTTTAAAGTGGGGAAAAACAACTTGCCCACCACCTACCAATCAGCCCCCTGCTTTGCGCTGATGTCATCTTTGTCAGCCTTTTCGAATTCTTGCGGGGTTCCTGTTGGGGTTAGCTGCTGCTCTGACTGGCTCGATCTGTGCCTTGACCCTCAGGCTTTTATTGAAAAGCTTCGCTGCACAATTAACCCCCAGGTTTGCTCCATTCTGCTCCTGCTGCTCCAACTGGCTCAATCTGGGCCTTGATCCCTGGGCTTTTATTGAGAAACTCCGCTCCACTCCCACTGCTGCTCCGACTGCTACTGGAAAAAACAGGCTTATATTTATGCAGTGTCTTTTACAGCCTTGGGGCATCTGAAAGTGCTTTAACAGTCAATGAAAAGAAACTACACCTTTGAAATGTAGTCACTGATGTAATCTAATAAATGCAACGACCAATTTGTGCACAGCAAGCTCCCACAAACAATCATTTGATGATGACCAGATAATCTGCTTTTGTGATGTTGGTTGAAGGTCAACATTAGCCAGTACACCGAGGATAACTGCTTGCTGCTTTTCTTTTCATAAAAAGCCATATGATCTTTTACACCCGCGTGAGAGGGCAGGTGGGGCCTGAATTTAACGTCTCATCTGAAAGATGGCACCTCCAACAGTGCAGCACTCCCTCAATATTGCGCTGGAGTGTCAACTTTGATTTGTGTATTCAAGCCCAGGAATAAAACTTGAACCCACAATCTTCCCACTCTGAGGGCAAGTGCCACTAACTGAACCACAGCTGACCCTATATTAGTCAGTAATTGCTGCAATATTTTTATCATTTGAGGATGTGCCAATTCCTAAATAAAATGGTAAATAGAGTTACATTTAATTTATGGATACAGAATGTGGATATTTTATTGGGAATGAGGAAAAGATCAGCCAAAGCTTGAATCGGACTGAATTTGGTTGTTTCCGTTAAGTGGGGCACAAAGTGCTTTTTAAAGTTGATTTGAAATTGACAAAGATTGGAACTAACCTGATGTTTTCAACAGTATTATTGACTTCAATAATAGTTATACAGCATTAGATTTAACTCTGAATTTGTTGTTAGGGCCATGTCTGATTTATCTAACCTGCCTACAAATGGTTTGATGAAATATCTAGTATATTTGCTTTGTACTAATCCATAGACTTTCTTGGAATGTAGATTCTTAATAGTAGAATTGGATCTTCTGAATTGGTGTTGTGGATGTTAAATAACTTGTTATAAATTATAAATTTATAACACTTGGAAAAATAAAGAGACCACATGCTTAATGGATTAAATGTGGCAGAATAAATGCTTTAATTCATCAAACAATATTTTTAAGGAAGCTGTGGATTTTTGCACCTATTAGAGGATAATATGACGAGGTTATTGGTGGAACTGACACAGATACAAAATCACAAATATCACAAAAAAGTGATGCTTAGGTTTGGTGACTCCAGAGTAGAAAGATGCTTGAATGCAAACATTGACCTTATCAGCGTCCAGCACCGTTTACAAATTTTGCTTGTAATATTGTTCCTGGGTTTTAATGCAGAGCTACAATGTACTTCTGGAAAAACTGAAAATAAGAATGCAAAGGTTTTATTGTGTGGACGCTAAATATAGTATTCCATGGACAGGCTGCCTAGCTTGGATTAAATCAATGGTGACTTTATTGGGGTGTTAACAACCCTGCCCAGTTGATACTTAAATATTTGGCTAGTTATGCCTGGTATTTTGAGGGATTTACTACTTTAGCAGTCAGTTATAATCTCAAGTCATGTGAAATATATAAATTCTAAGAGGAACTGAATTGTCCTCAGGATGGATTATATTAAGGAAAAAGGTAGGAACAGCAGAGGTTTCTGCAGCAAGTTTAAGATTTTTTTTTCATATTGTAGACGTTATACATTGGAAGTGCAGGTTGGCAAAATATCACTATATTTTCAGAGTTGATAAACTTCCATTACAACAGGTTTGATGCAGGGAAAACCAGGTTAGGTGCTGAAATAATTTTATCTCCTTTAGTAAAAGATTACTAATAGCTGAGTTGACCTGTACAGATCAATATCAATATATCATAGAATAACAGCTGAAATTAAATCATGATCAGAGTGTTCAAGAAACACTACATCCCAATAGGTTTTATAATTATCATAAATCCCAAACTTAAAGTTATTGTGTTGAATTCATTCCTAACTGCCTATTTTGTATTAAATGCAATTTCACAGGACATGCTTTTTTTTTGGGTTATAGCATCAGTCCATGTGGATGCTGAATAGTTTTGGTCTATAAAACTGTAAGATTAACAAATGTTATGCTATTACTGAAAAAAACACTGTCCCTGCTGCAGCATTGATGGAATTTCCAATCAGGCATTGGCAAGCATCCCCTTGACAGCATCCCAAATGAGCCACACCTAGGAAAATCGATTGACCTGTGCCAACATGAAAGGATGAGAGGAACAACCACCCTTCTGAAACTCTGCTCTGAAGAGAAATTCTAAGACCAGGAATGCACCAGTGAGAGAACCTAAAATTCTCCCTCCAGAGTTCTGCCAAAGCACAGGCTGATCTTCATCCCTATCTTGACATCAGACCAAAACACCCTTGCACCATCTATGCAAATTGACTTCTGTGTTCCAATGTTATAAATGACCACACTTCAAAAATACTTAATTGGTTGTAAAGTGCTTTTGGATGTCCTGTGGTTGTGTAAGGCACTGTATAAATGAAAGTATTTTTTCATGCATACAATAGTTAGCAGCCATGAGACCTGATCAGAAATACTGGCAAAAATCTCAAATTGGCATATACCATGTAATTTAAACAGAATTTGACCTGATAATGGTAAATCCGTGGTCTTGATAATACGTGACACTCTGTTCATGATATCAGATAAGTGTGAGAAATTTGTATCCGTGTGCACTTCCTGTTGCCACACTTATTTCCTGTATCATGTTTTCTCCCACCTTTGACGCACTTGCTTATTACAAGTAAGCTAACTATCAATACTTTGCCTATATCTGTTTTCAATAGGCCCGCCATAAGTGGTACTGTAAACTCTTAGAAATTATTGCCAACTTGGTTGCTTGGCTATTACTGCCAAAGTTAGAGATATTTATCATACTTTTAACATTACTTGTTAATCTAGTTTTTTTTCACCTATTGTTTTAAACTGGATTGTTATGACATGGCAGATAATGTGTGTCAGGCAGATCAAATCCACAAGGGAAACTTAATCACACGGTTACACTTGTTATGCAATTTGCATTTTATTTCGAGATGCGTGCCCTGAATTCAGAAGTAATAAGACTACCATGACTTCAGAGGTTTTTAGAAAACTAAATTAAACATTTATTAACAGAAGGAAATATTTCAAGCACATACATAGGTCTACAAATTACTACTATAATAACTCCTAAAACCCCTAATTAATCTGGCTTCCAGTTACATCCCCGTTAAGGCAACAGTAAAAACAAATAGGGCTGCATCTTCCGGTCAGCGAGCAGGAGGTTGGGGCCCGCTCACCGACGTGTAAAATGATGCGGGGTGACATCGGGCGTGCATCCCGACATCACCCTGCGTCATTTAGATTTTCAGTTTGGCGGGTGCACAGCTGAATCGGCCTATTAAGGCCATTAAAAAAGTAATTAAATTGATTAATGGACCTGCCCGTCCAACCTTAAGGTTGGCCAGGTGGCCTTCAGCAAAAACATGAAACCTCATCCACGGACGGGATGAGGTTTCATGAGGGATTTAAAATGTTTATAAAATGTTGAAATAAAAGAAATTGATGTGTCCCAGCTCATGTGACAGTGTCACATGAGGGGACATGTCAGGATTTTTTTTTCTCATCTTTATTGGCTGTTTGAAACCTGCGCCAATCTCCCTGAGGCAGCATTTTGTCTCAGGGAGATCTGTGTGCTCTTTTCCGGCTCAGGGAACACCCTCCGTCCCCACAGGGAACGCATAGCGCTTCCTGGCGCACGTCATGCTGGGCGGACCTTAATTGGCCCGCCCATGTAAAATGGCGGCGCGCTCCCAACTGGGGGCATCGATTGGGAACCCACCCACTCCCACACAACCCCCCTGATGGAGGGGGTGGGGGTGGGGGGTGGAGGGAGATCCTGCTCAGAGATTTAAACAGACCCAGGCAAACCAACACAATACCCTGGACAATTTTTTTTTCTAGCTTCGGTTCCTGTAGACAGCAACTTGATGCAGAGAGACTGGAGGCTTTTCACACTTGTGTTAGTTCTTAGAATACTTTCTCCCCTGACAGACAGCCTCATCTCCTTTATACATGTTTCTCCCTTTTTAGTGCAAATTCCATTGCTCCCATATGTTTTTGCAACTTTACTTTTCTCATAATATAAATCTTTTCATAGTACTAATTTTATCAGTAACCTATGGGAAAAATAAACACACTGTTTGGCGCTACGCCAAATTTGGATAGGTGTAACATCTTACAATCTCTTTGAAATTCAAACTATTCTGGTTTATTCAAAAATCCAAATTTTCCTTACACCTCACATTCTAAAACTTCAGCTATGTTTACGTATTTAGCATTTCAAACCTAGCTTCTTGTTGATAATTCAAAACCTCCAGACCAGCTGTCTCCAATTCAATTAAATCACACACACACACACACACACAAGAGAGAAACTATCCAAACCCTACCATTAACCCACTTTTACAATAAGTCAATAACATTATTAAATTAATTATATTTTCATGACATGGATACATATTTTTTACACGGCTGGTAACTAGTTGCTACTAAGAAATTGATTGAGCTCTTTTCCCATGTGGAATATTTTACCTTTCTGTTTTCTAACTGCTTTTGGTTTGAAAATAAATGTTTTGTGGGATGTTCATTAAAAAATAAATACTTTTTCAGCTCTATTCCCAGCAACGTGACTCAGAACAATTTTTCTGTATTCTTTGTGCGTTCTGTCTGTGGCAGCTGCCAAACCAAGGAAAATTTCAAAAAATTGCTTGTGCACCAGCATAAACATTTCTTTGCCTATCTAAATTGCAGCAACATTCCAGCGTATAGACAGCTGTCTGCAATTCACCTTTCTTGCACATCCTCTATATTTGGGTGTATATTTGAATTTGTATTAAAAGGGAAAATACTTTCCTGGGTTTTCCTGGTATGCTCACTACACTTATTATTTAATCCATTTCAGTGATTCCATTGGTCTAACTCAGTTGTACTTCTTACTTATTCATATAACTCTCTGGATTTCTGTCAGCGTACCAAAGACTTATTTTTATTTAATTTATCTAGGGGTATGCGCTAGATTGACAAGCCCTCGCTTGCTAATTATCTACACAGCAAAATTTGTTTTTATTAATTTGGTTGAAGCCTGTTCCCTGATGTTGAAGGTCACTATTTGATTCCTTGCTGGTCTTACTTGGCCTTTCCTGAACTTTCATTGTGTGCTTCAGCATCCCATTTTGCTGAACTCTTCATGAGCATTCTGACTTGTTTGGACATAAATATAAAATGCTAGAAACACAGATTGGTTAGCATCTGTAGGGAGAACTGACGGTTGATTTATTTTGGACTGCATGCACTTTAAAGTTGAAAAATAAGAGATGAACAAGCATATTCAATTAGAAAAGGATGAAGGGGAGAATAATCACAGGAAGTATCAGTGGAATGATTGCATGCTGTAACCAATCATCAGTTAAGTCATGGAAAGAAATAACAAGAAACAAAAGATGCATGAATAGCTAAGACAGTGGAAAATTTAAGGAAATGAGTAGGAAAATAGAGATGGGAATTGTGGAAAAGTTGGAGGCATGTTTCAAATTAAAACTGAAGATGCTTGCAAATTATAGTAGTCCCACCAGCTTCGCAAAGAGAAATAACAGGGCAACATAAGGGGAACAACCATCCTGCCACCACTATCAGAAGGTGTTCTGATGGAAATGCAGGATACAACCAAAGCTACTGGTCATTGTTCAAATTTACATCTTGTTCCCTTCTTTGAGCTTCCCATGTGCGCTTCAGCCCTAGTATTGCTGCATTTGTTCTTACCCATTAATCTTCACTTCAGTTTGCATTCCTTTCTACCTTTTCTTTCTTTATTTTCTACTCTGCCTTCATTGATTCCATTCATGTTTATCTTTGCCCTATTTCAATAATATATTCTCTCCATTTCTTTGCTTTGTTCCTGTGTGATCTATACTCCTCAGCTCCCTACATCCACTTAGTCTGTGTTTCTCTCTAGCTCTAACCATTTATATTTCTTAATATACTCAGTATTCCATATGCATACAATAATTACTTCTGCAACTATTTATGCCTCAATAAATTCTTTCTATACCAAATTGCTCACCTTGATTACTTAAAATTTCCCCAATATTCACTGCTTTCTACTATTTCAACTGTTCATGTCCTCTCCCTACCTCTTTACAATTTAATGCTGCACTTCACTTGCATCTTAACTTAAACCATCAATATTTTCCTTCCCGTACACTTGATTTCCCCTTAAACTACCCTAAGCCACTTCTCACATTGCCAGAAAACTAAATCAACCTTCCTAATCTTTACTATCAACAACCACCCCACATATACCTACTTCCTACATAACATTGTACTCTTCATGGGAGGTCGGAAGAAAAAATGTGAGATAGAAACATATGAAAAAGGAGCAGGGGGCGGCGTCTCGAACCCACTCCACCATTCAATATGATCATGGCTGATGCCATGGTAATAAACAAAGTATTGCAGAGAGCTGGTATGGACACAATGGGTTGAATGGCCTCCTGTGCTGTAACTGTTTTATTAAAACAGCATGTCCTCAAACTCATTTTGAGCAATGCCTTGGGAGATCGCTGAATAACTAATTTGTCTTGGCTGTTGAAATAGAATAAGGTGAGAAAGTAAGCTGTTCACAAAATGCAAAGAGGCTGCAAAGTGACGTTTACTGTTTATGTAATTGGGCAAGAAGGTGGCAAATTGCTTACAATTTGGGGAAGTATGCAATTATCCACTTTAGTAGGAAGAATGGAAAAGTGAAAGTGGGTGTAAGGGGACGCACGGAGAGGAAATTATGTCAGAGTGAGACATAGAGTATATAGTTGGGAATTTGGTTCACGGAATTCGGTGCAGAGGGGCAAAACAGTGTTCCTTTTTCTACTTTTCAGCCTCTGGTAGTTGGTGAGATTTCTTCCTTTGTCTCCAAGCTAGTTGAGTGCAACTTTCTATTACTTTATCTGTGTAAATTTTTAGCTAATTGACTAATTAAATAAAGTTGGTTAGAAATGGCAGGGCTGGTGCTGTGCCATGACTGCAGCATGTGGGAATCTGTGGAATGCACTGCACTCCCACGCAACCATGTCTGAAAAAAGTATCTGCAGCTTAAGCAACTTTGGGCAGAATCGTCCCAGGTTTGCACTAAGTGTGGTAGCGGGCGGGTAAAACAATGTTTTACCCACTGGCCACAATGGCAGCTTTTCACATTGTATTGTCCCAAACCCATCGCATTAATAATGCAGTCCTGGGAAACATGGATTTTCCATGGCAGGTGGGCTCTCATTCACCCGCCATGCCGTCACCTTGCCGTTTCATCATGTCGGGCGCCATATTTAAAGTGCAGCCATGCACATGCCCCTGTGTTTCCAGCCCCAGACTGCTGCACAGAAGACAGGGTGGCCCCAAAGGGCAGGAAGACTGCAGCCCACCCCGCATCCGCCCAACTCCATTTAGTGAAGTGGCAAACAAACCTCGAAGTCCCAAGCAAAGTGCCGCTCACCAGGTGCACTTCATTTATGTACAGTTTTGAAACTGCCGACATGGGTGGATGATCCAGTGTTGGGGGGGAAATGAGTTCGGTGGGCTAGCCTCATAATGATATGCTGATGTATTACAATGAGGTTCCCGCTATCCGATGGCAGGGAACGCGGCCTGCCATCGACGGGCTGAGCAGACGACCACAAACTATTTTCATGACGTTGTGAAACTGTTTTTTGGCCTTCTCATATATTGTCCGCTTACGCCACCAAACACGGCTGGCGCCAGTGGGCACGGACGATTCCGCCCTTTGGCTTAGAGTTGCTGAGCTGCATTCTGAGTTGGGGACATTGCAGGGCATCAGGGAGGGGGAGAGTTACCTGGACACTTTGTTCCAAAAGGCAGTTAAAGCCCTTAGGTAGAACTTTAGAGTTGGTCAATGGTCATGGACAGGAGGGTGTTACTGTGAGGTATGGTATGGAGAGTCAGCATGCAGTGTTGGAGGAGCCTCAACCCCTGACTTTGTCAAACAGGTATGAGGTGCCTTGCTCCCTGTATGGATGAGGAATACGACTGCAAAGCGAATGAGTGGACTGGCCATGGTACCATGGTGAAGGACACCATTAAAGTGGGGGAGCAAAGAGGAATGTGCCAGCGAAAGGAGACAGTGTACACTGGGTTAGATACTGTTCTCTGCAGCCTTGACTGGGGGCTCTCAAAACTCTGTTATTTGCCTAGTGCCAGGGTTAAGGACACCTCCTCGTGCCTGGAGATGAATGTGGAGTCAGAGGGTGAGAATCCAGTTGTCCACGTGGGAATCAACAACATGGGTAGAACCAGGAATGATGTTCTGTCAAGAGAATTTGGGGGCCAAATTAAAGCACAAAACATCAAAGATAATCATTGCTGGATTATTACCTGAATCACGTGCCAGTTGGCATTAGATCAAGGAGATTAGAAAATTAAACACGCAGCTCAGAGAGCGGTGTGGGAAGAAGATTCATGGGGCACTGGCATCAGTACTCGGGGAGAGCGAGCTATTCTGATGGGATGGGCTCCACTTGAACCAGCTGGGACCAGTGTCCTGGCCAATTGTATAACAAGGGCTGTGGACAGTGCTTTAAACTAATGGTGGACGGGGATGGTGGTGGGGAACAGTGAAGGGAGATTTAGAAATCTAAAGAGAAAGGTTGAGACATCACACCAGTATAGCAATGTTTCATCTGCCAGCTACTGCAGGATTTGGCACCACGGGGACATGCAGGGCATCCACTGCCCATGGCTATGAAAGTGACTGTAGCACTCAATTTTTATGCCGGGAGCTCCTTTCAGGGCTGATTATGTGACCTTTGTGGAATATTGCAAGCCTCCACCCACAAGTGCATCCATGAAGTCATGGACGCCATCTTTGCAAGGGCACACAACTTTGTGCATTTTGCCCGGGACCAGGGCAGACAGAATGCAAGAGTGATTGGATTTGCCCAGATCTCCAGTTTCCCACAGGTGCAGGGTACCATTGACTGCACTCACATGGCGCTCTGATCTCCGTTGCAACAAGCGGTCAATTACATCAACTGCAAGGGCTTCCATTCGCTGAATGTGCGACCACCAGAAATGCATTCTGAAGGTCTGTGCATGGTTGCTAGGGAGTGCCCATGACTCCTGCATTTTCAGTCGTTCACAGATCCCTGATGTCTTCCAAGGTCCACGGAGGCTGCAGGGATGGCTTCTTGGGGACAAAGGCTACCTGCAGAGGACGTGGCTGATGGCACCTGTGTGGTGGCCTCAGACTGCAGCAAAGCTGCAACTCACACCTTGATGGAACAAACCATTGGGATGATGAAAATGAGGCTCCAGTGCCTGGACCAGTCTGGTGGCGCCCTGCAATATAGTCCACAGAGGGCGTCATGCATCGTCATCACCTGCTGCGCCCTTTACAACCTGGCGCTGCAATGGTGAGAGGAGCTGGCTGAGGAGGTGGAGGAGCTGGAGGTCCCCTCCGATGAGGAGGGCAGCCACGATGGTGATGAGGCCAGACAAGGTAGGAGTGTTGGGAGGCCCTCATAGCTGCCAGATTTGTGGAGGATGATGACGACATGCATTGAGGAGTCACCTTAGATCCTCACATTGCATCTGTGAGCGTTTGACTCTAGTCTGGCTTATGGCAGTGCACATGTCCTCTGTGATAAGGCTCCTGTTATGGAGATGCAGCGAAGGCTCTAATTGTCGCTCGATTCCAGGAGGATGATGTTGACATGCAGTAAGGACACTCCACAGATGTTCACATAGCCTCTGTAAACGTCCCACTTCTGTCTGGCCAAGAGCAGCTCGTCAACGTGCTGTGATCAGGGTTGTTCATGGAGATGCAGCCATGAAACTTTAAATGCACCTGATCCTTTGTTAGCCTTCAGCACCTGACCCCTTCGGGAGCACAGCGTTACTGGTAACAGATGTTTGATGAGATGGGGGCCAGCCCCACCTTAAAGCTGCTGAGAGCACACAGAGAGAATGACGGAACTCTGTGATGCCTGCCCACGACATTTGGCAGCAATGACAAGCACCATCGAGGTGCAGGCATCAGTAATGTGTCCAGGGAGTGTGAGGCTGGACCATCAAGGCTGCACAAAGCACGGTGAAGAGGCCCTGGACTGAGACATCTGCCTTTATCTTGTGCAGGAACCAAGGTTTCATATCTGAGTGACACGAACACTGCTAATTAGAAAAAGGAGCCATAGTCAGGGATGCATTCTTGAAAGTTTATTTACAATAGCAAACCGTATGTACAATTGATTAACACCCGTGCCCAAGCTGTGCTTCCTGATTGGGCTCAGGTGCAGCTCGTTCCTACCTGAGTGGGAGCTGTTTGATGTATGCTGGCTGTGGCTGCTGTTACTAATTTGGAGTTTGCTCACCTTCACCTGGAAGAAGAAGACTACTGCTCATACGAAGGACAAAAGGAGTTCAGGGAGTTGGACTTTTTCTTTCTGGGGATTCCTACAACCTGCTGCCACAAGGTGGGGTCTTGCAAGGCCTGAAGAGCCTGGGAGTGGGAGTCTGGAGAGGGCTGGAGGGGAGAGGACTTTTGCTGTGCCGGAGGTGGGTGCCTGGGGGAGAAAAAAAAACTGAAACTGATTGACTGCAGGGGGAAGGAAGGAAGACCTGCTTTCTTCAGAAGGGAGGGCAGTGACTGACTGAGTTTTAAAAGGGGAAAAGAAACCCTGCACCCCATTCTGCCCTCTCTTGCCTTGTTGGGGCTAGTTAGTGCTGCCTAGAGCCAGCTGCATCTAAGGACATCTACCATCGTTCCTGAACTGTGCCTGGGCCCTGCATTAGAACATTGGAACCCTGCCCCCCCGCCCACCTCAAGAAATATCAGGGCACCTGCCAGACTTTGTCCACTCTGTCTCCCCCTCCTTCTCTCCCTCTCGCTCCCCCTACTCCCACTCCCCATTCGCTCTCTTTGTTCTGTGTATTTGCCTGTATTGGGTTTGGTGTAGCACTCCCTGTTGGCAGCACTATTTGCGCTGTTGGGGCCCGCCTGGGCCACCTATGCGGGGGTGATGGCCTTTTTGGCCCCCATGTCTCCCGTGGCCCTGTCACCATATAAATTACTGACCTGTCAGCTTGGGGTGAAGGGCTATGCCCACCACACAATGACCATCGAGGCCTGCTTGAAGGCTCTGGCTGGGGTTGTTGGCCCCTCGGCCATAGTCGTGGTCTCGAAAATATACGGGAAGGCCGTACCCTTTTTAAAGGTTGAATGGGCGGTGTGCCTCCTTGAAAAAGGGCTCACAGTGGGTGGGACATTCCTGGCAGTGGAACCTCTGGAGGCCACCACCCAGAGGCTCATATTATCTAACGTCCAGCTGTTTGTCCCCGATGAGCTCCTCCTCCCCCATCTTTGTCATCTGGGGGAGGTGAGGCCGGGGGTACTGCGATCCTGCTTGGCCTGAAGTATCTGAGCCTTCGTCATGTGTGCTTCTTCCAGCGCCAGGTTTTTGTTCGCCTGACCCGGGAGGAGTGCACAGTGAGGGCTTTGATATTACCCTTGAGGGGGCCACCTACCTCATCTTTTGGTCGGCGGATGGTGTGCGGTGCCATGCCTGCAAGGGGGTGGGGCACGTGAGGAAGAACTGCCCTACCTCCAAGGCCACCAGCACCACCCAGGTGGCCATGGCTGGCACCGCCGCTCCCCCCCCCCCCCCCCCCCAACCCGGGCCAGTGCTCCATCTTCCTCTCTGCAAGGGAATGTTCCGCTGTCAGCCACCGCCATCTTGACTGCCAACAAGGTGGGGGGAGAGACTCCGCGCCGGAAGGAGGCACAGAGGAAGACTCGCCACCTGGAGGCGGCCCTCCAGGCCCCCAAATCCTCCCACACTCATCCTGAACTCCAACCCCTGAAGATACTGTCTCAGAAGCACAAAAATAATCCGATCCCGGCTTTATGAACGCTTATGTTCCTGGGCCCGTGTGTGCTTCAGCGCTATGTGCTGGGCCCGGTGTAGTCCCCGCATGGGTTCCCGGGTCCTGCGGCAGTGGGGCGTGTGACCCTGAGCCGGTGTCTTACTTACCTGCCAAAGCCCCAGAGGGTGGAGCGTCCGGAGAGGCTGGACGAGGCGGCAGAGGCTTTCCAAAACGGCGTATCCTGGAATATTTATTTCCTAACCTTGATTACCTTGTAACCGTGTCTCTGTAATGGTGATTAAATCTAAACCACTTACTTCTATTTGTGCCGCTAGTTCATCTATCTTATTGCAGATGCTTCATGTATTCAGATAAACAAACTTTAATTTTATTTTTTAATTTTTTATTTCTATTTCCTGCAATGTCCTTATTCGCCAATGTACAATTCTTGTTAAACAATGAAGACTACCATAGCTCGCCTCAACATCAATGGCAGCAGGGACGCACAGCGCAGGCTCTAGAACTTCTCAGTCCTCAGGGACAGGAAGTATGCGGTGTGCTTCCTGCAGGAAACCCATACCGTTCTGGGAGACAAAGTTACGTGGCTCCTGGAGTGGCAAGGTGGGGTCTACATGAGTCACCTAGCCTCCAATTCTGGCAGGGTGGCTATCTTGTTGGCCCCACATTTTCAGCCAGAGATCTTGAGGTCAAGGAGCTGGTGCCAGGTTGGTTGCTTCACCTGACTGTGCGCCTAGGGGGTGCGGCGCTTCACCTTGTGAAGTCTGCTCTTCCGCGTCCTCTGCCAGGATCAACTGGGACAAGTGTTCTGGACTCCTGCTCGGTCAGTGGCACATGTATCCCCTACCCGAGGAGCTCAGGCCTTTCACCTAAAGCAGGACTATTCTCCTGTACCTGGGGGTCCACCTGTGCCCCGCTGAGGAATCCTGGCCAGCAAACTGGCAGGAGCTGGAGGCCAAAGCCATCACTCTGCCTGCGGCGCTGGATAGGACTGCTCCAAGTGCTGACTTACCGGGGTCGAGTTCTAGTCATAAACCAACTGATTGCTGCCATGTTGAGGTACCGGCTAGTCACTTTGACCCCTCCCATGGAGTTTGTCACAAAAATCCAGAGAATGCTCATCGACTCCTTCTGGGGCAAAAGGCTGCACTGGGTCGCCTATGAGGTCCTGAGTCTCCCGCTCAGGGAGGGCGGTCAGGCGCTGGTGTGCCTCCGCACCCTGGTGGTGACTTGCCGCCTTTAGTTTCTGTAGCAATACCTTTACGTCGAATTCCCTACACGATGGTGTGCCCTGGCGATGTATTTCTTCCGCCAGGTGCACGGCCTGAATTACGACGTGCTACTCCTGTTTGTAGATCTGAGGGGCCTTTGTGGCTCCTTGCAGGTGTTGCCTGTCCTTTACCAGGACCTGACCAAAGTCTGGACCATGGTCGCCTTGCGACGCAGCTCTCCGCCATCAGGAGTAGCAGCTATCGTCAGCGATTCGCTGCTCAGGAAACCGCACCCCTGGCCTTTTCAGTGGCTGGCAGAGAGGAGGGCTGTGCCTGCCAGGGTGACCAGGATTGGGGACATGCTGGGTGGTGGAGGAGTGGGCTGGATGATTTCACAGGGGCTGGCTCATCGCACATCTGGGGATGTCTGGCTCACGGCCAGTGCCATTCAAGACCTTAGGACAGTCGTGCTCGGCCCCAACGTCATCCTGGGTCACAAGGTGGCGCAGGTGTGTGGTGGTCTTTCGTCCGAGCGTACCCCTATTCGGACGGAATTCCACATTGGCCCCAAGCCCCGAATCCTCCCTCGGGAGCCGGTGCCCCACAACCTGAGTCGCCTCGCGGAAATGCCCTCTGTGACCTTTAGCACAGCGCGGATGGGTTTCCTGTATGGGCTGCTGTTGCACACCCTTCACTTCCTTGCCCTCACCAGCCAGCCAGTCATGCCCTGGCATGCCTTGTTGCCATCCGGCTCGGAGGTCCCTAGTGGTGGGTCTTCTATGGGGGTGCCCCCCACTTTCCATCGGGGACCTGGGGTGGAGGGTGTTGCACACAGCAGTCCCATACAACCGTAGGTTGTGTCGGTTCACGGACTCCCAAGATACCTGCGTCTTTTGTGACCTTGTGGAGTCTGCCGATCAGGTATATGTTAATTGTTATAGGCTGCACCCCCTTTTTAGTTTCTTGAAAAACCTTTTACTGTTGTTTTGTTTGCACTTCAGTCCCGCACTCCTGATCTACAGGCACCTGGTGCAGAGGGGGGAGGGAGGAGGACCTCCTTGTGAGCCTGCTCCTGGACCTGGCCAAGTTGGCCATCAACAGGTCCAGGCAGTGGCCGATCGAGGGGATCATCTGACCCGACTGTCTGCCCCTCTTCTGCAGCTACGTTCGCGGCTTGGTGTCCCTGGAGAGGGAGTACGCAGTGTCTGCCGGCGCTGTCGAGGCCTTCCGTGCTCGATGGGCACCGCAGGGACTGGGGTGTTTTATTGACCCTGTTAATCACATTTTGGTTTAATATTTGCAAGTTTCCTTAAAATTTAGTCTTTGTTTTTGCAGTTTCCCTTTAAGGGGCTGCCTTTTACTTTGTCCCTAATTTTGTTAATTTAGTTTACTTGGTTGAATCAAGAGAGTTACATCTCCTTAACCTTCCTAACCCTGCTGCTGTGCCTTGGTGCTCCCGGACAACCACAGTGGAGGTGGAGGCTGCCTGCTTGACTGCTACGTCCTTTCTCTGATGACCTTGGTGGGTGTCCTCTGGAGGGCAGAGATGTGGAGGGCTCCAGGCTGATTTTGGGATCCTGCTGCATGACAGTGGCACTGTCCTCGGCCTGTGGAGCTTGAGTTGCTGGGGTCACAGGAGGAGGGGATTTGGAAAGGTCAGAGGCTCGTGGAATCACCTGGTTGGATGGCCCCGGGCTGTGCATCTGCTGATCCTCCTCCCTATGGGTGCCTGAGGGCCCCTGGCGCACCTCTTGAGGAGAAGGGGTAGCTGGAGTGAAATTGAGCTGCCCTGCACCCCTCTCACGTTGACACTGTTGGAGGCCAACTATGTCAGCGATGGAGTTCAGCCCACACAATGGTGCACGAGCAACGTCCTCGACCAAGGTCTTCATCGCGGTCGCCGTCCTACCAGCGTGGATCTTAGTGCATTGGCATGCTGACGCTACCACCTCAGCCTGAAGGCGGATGGACTCTTCCATTGTGCTTTGCAATCTGAGCAGTGCAGCAGACATCTATTCCTGATATGCCTTTTCAGCTCCAGCAACTGAGGTATGACCCAGTCCAGGGACTCATCATCTGACTCCGACTTAGCAGATTTCTGGCCTCCAGCAGTCCTCCGAGTGTCGGAGACCTGGGAAGTCTCTGCCACTGCCTGCTGTGGATCAAACAGTGTGATTTGCTCACCAGATTGTGATCCCGAAGCTACTCTAAAGCTCGGTCCCACCGTAGTGTGTGTCTCTGCTCCGGTGGAGGGTATGGGTGAGTGCTGTGACAGGTCTTCAATGATGGTGCCTTCAGATTCCTGTTCAGAGGTTTCTTCAGGGCTTGATTGGAGGCCCTGGGTCATGGACTCTGCTGGCTGTTTCCCAGGTGTTCCTACGAAAGCAAGGAGAGATATTTAGTGTATGCAGGGGACTGGGCTGCAGAACAGGACACACCACTCACAGTATGGTTGTCTGGTGGATGTTGCACTGCTGGACCTCACCGTCAGCACAGGAACGATCCAGCTCCTCGCCGGCCAGCTGGATGGCTCTATTTTTAAAGTCTGTGAGGTCCTTGATTTCTGGCATTCCTCCACCAGCCTGTGACCTCTCCCTCTTGTGTGCCAGCTTTTCCTGCATGAATAGAGATGTAGAGAGTGTAAGCAGGATGCCTGCCAGGTATGATGATATGTATGCCTGGCATGTGTGGGTGGTGAATGGTCCCGCGGACGGGATGAGGATAGTGAAGATGTGTATGAGAGAGTGAATGGTGATGTCCCTTGAACTGGCGGTGAGTGAGATCCCTTTGGATGTGTGATCGGTTTGAGAGTGTGAAAGTTGAGAATGATGGGAAGAGTAACTCACTCAGGCGAAACGGAGGAGATCATTCATCCTTTTTCGGCACTGGGTGGCTGCCCTCTTTTGTAGGGCATTGGTGCTGACCACCACTGCCACCGCCTCCAATGCTGAATTAGTGATGTTGCTGCCCATCCTGCGGACAGAGCAGGGCAGAGGACATCACGGCGGGTCTCCACTACATCAGAAAGGCGCTCGAGGGACACATCATTTAACTTGGGGGCTGCAGTCTTCTTGCTTTGCGAGGCTATGTCTCCTGTGCAGCAGTTGTGTGCTGGAAGCATTGAGACGTGTGCACTTTAAACATGGCGCCCGGCATGATGAAGCGGCGAGGTGATAGCGTGGCGGGCAAATGAGAGTCTGCCTGCCATCGAAGCGACCTGTTTCCTGGGAATGCATAATTAATGAGGCGGGATTGAGGCGATACAGCGTGAAAAGCTGCCATTGCGGCAGGTGGGTGAAACGTCCTTTTTTCCTGCTCACTACTACGCTTAATGCAAATCTGGGATGATTTCACCCTAGCTTTCAATTCAAGATTTATTTTATGAATTGATTTTAAATTCCTCCAGCTGCCATGGTGGGATTTGAAGTTGTGTCCCCAGAGCATTAAACTGGGCTTCTGGATTATTAGCCTAGCGACATTACCACTATGCCACCATCTCCCCTCATAGGGACTCATGGAAGGCCAAGGTACTTTGAGTGTGTATGATTTATAGTGTAGAAAAAGTGTGTTGGGTGTGACCTCAAATAGTAAATGACCTGAAATTTTCGTAATGTTAGAGAATATTGTGTTTAAGTGTGAATTGAAAGTTGATTTTGATAAAATGTTGTATAATGAATACTAAATACACCATTGGTTAGTTACAAGGAATAGCCTAGAGTAAAAAAATATATAATTGTTGGAGAGCCAATTTCAGTGAGGTTAGAACAGATCTGTCCCTGATAAATTGGAATGGAAGATTGGTAGGCAAAACTATAATGGAGCAATGGACTTCCTTTAAAGAGGATTGTACCTCGAGGTACATTCCCATGAGGGGAAAAGGTAGGGCAACCAAAGTCGGAGCTTGATGGATGACGAAAGAGATAGAAAGGTAGAGCAGAGAAAGGGTGTGTATGACAAATGACAGACACCATGCTGAATATAGAAAGTTCAGAGGGAAAGTTAAAAAGGAAATGAGAGACAAAGAGAGTGTATGAGAAGAATCTGGCATCTGACATAAAAGGTAATCCAAGGATTGGATTTTATGATCTGTAATCGTTTTTTCTCTTTCTCATTATTTCCTTTATTTCGTCTAGAATGGGGGAGCAACAATTAAACTGCAATTATTTGCTTTCTCTATCTCTATCAATCAGTGGTTGGCATTTGCTAACAATCCTTACTGGAAGTTTTTGCATGATATCAGGTAGCAATGGTCTGCTGAGGTAATTTATAATCTCTCTCTCTTGGCTTTAGTGTTGGTCTCCAGTGATCAATATACTAAAACTATGTTATCCATACTCCACTTTGGTTCCAATTTTAAGGGCACATCAATGGAATGGTTCAAACATTAATGCACTTGTAATTGATTTTTCCTCCTTGTCGCTCAACTTGTCGCCTCTTTAGTGCTACAAAAGCAAAAATACTGCAGATGCTGAAACTCTAAAACAAAAACAGAAAATGCTGGAAATACTCACCAGGTCCGCCAGCACCTGTGGAGAGAAACAGTTAACATATCAGATTGATGTCCTTTCACTAGAACTGAGAAAAAGTTATCAGCCTGAAACGTCAACTCTGTTTCTCTCCATCGTTGCTGCCTGACCTTCGTCTTTAGTGCTGTTTAGCTAGAAAAACATGCATTTATAAATTATGTAACCTGTTTTTTTATTTCAGGAGTCCAACAAATTGATAATTGTAAATGGTAAACAAACGTATGTGTTTTATTAGCCAAGTATCCATCTTATGAATTGTTTCAGTTCCTTAGTCTTTGTAAGAAGTGTCTCTCTGGCTTTTGGTCTGTTATCATGGAAATTCAAATGTTGTGATATTCATTCATATTTGTTAGAAATCTGGCACTTGGTTGTCAGCACACATTGCTGTTGAGATGTAGGCTGCCTATCTTGCACCATGCTCATGTAAATATCAATTTATGAAATTTCACATTTATGTATTTATTTGCAGAATGATCATTGTATACACCTAAAGAAAATCAGAATTTTGGTGTTACTTCTATTTCAAACACTTCTGCAGCAGTTGCACTTTGTGTTGATGTTGAAATACTATTGAGACCCAAGATGTGAAATTAATTTCTATTTCTTTTAAACTATAAGCATATTTTTTCTTGCAAATTGACTTCTAATGACTCATATCCATCTTCTTACAGCATGCCAATTTACTTGGTCTCTTGTCAAAAATAAATGCAAATGTTATTAAGTAAAATAGCTTGCTTGATTTCATTAGTGAACAAGAACTTTTACACTTTTTTAATTGCTTTAAAATACTTTCTGATTCTGTGAATAATTCTAGATTAAGCTGTGCTAAGAGGGAAATAATTAAATTCTCTAGTTCTTGAATAGGATTACTTATAAAAATCTAACCATTTACCACATAGCCTCAGTAAAATTATATACTTATGAAATTATCTGATATCCTAACATGGAATATGTTGTCCATTTTATTTTTATTTTTTTGCCTATGCCTCATTTTCTAACTGAGCTGGACAAATGGCTTGCTTCCAGTGCAATACACAGGTTAAACTGGCCAGTAGAGAATAAAGATGAGTGGCTCATGGTGATTCAGCTTCATAATATAGTTCAGCCAAGGCAACAAGTTCAGAACTATTTGCACTCAATATAGAACTATTTTGATTAAAAGAAAACTTATGCAGCTGAATGATTATATTATCGTTTTGACGCCTAGGACCTAGGTCTGAATAGGTTCCGGATGAATTGATCAAAGCTTTTATCTACAACCTGTAAGGAGCGTAAATGGAATTGAGGTTACAAAACTTTAGCTATTGAGCAAAAGCTGTACAACTGCGCTGTTAAGCTTGGAATATGAAAAACAGGAATATAACGTTGCTGTAGGATTTGCTCTCAAAGTTGACAAAGCACATTTTGGGATATCAGCAGAGCTAGTTTTATCTTTTGACCTCTGCAATTATTATTTTTTTAAGTGCTATACCAGTCTAATATTGAGAGAGAACATTCCATAGACCAAAAGTAAAATGATTCTGATTTGTTTTATTGCAAAACATAGTAGAACTTTGTTCCAACCATATTCCTTTGACTTGCTGGTCTACAGTTATGGGCACTGTCACAAATTGATACCCATGGCCAGACAGCCTGACATTGGATAAGTGTGTAGAACAAATTGGGTGATACCCTCAGCAGGGTCCAGTTTCAGTGGAAAGAGAGTAACCTCAACCCGGAAGAAATGCTTCAGAGTGTCACTTTGTGGCAGCCTTTTTCAACAAAAAAAATCCCACTTTGCCCTGCTGCTATCACCCTGAGGATATGGTGCTTTTTAATGTCTATGGTGTTGCATCAAGTACAGTAACATATAATCTACCTCAGGGCTACTGAACTGTGACCAAATAAGTAAAGCTGCATTTTTATTATGTGATATTTTATTAGTATGTTTGGGGTTGAATTGCAAAAATGTTATCATGGAAAAACTGTAAATCAATGATCTTAACGCAAGTTACCCTACCAATGTACTCAATTTCTATACCTTTTTTAAAGCTGAAATTACACAAGAAGTTGGCAGGCAATGTATATACATCTGCTTAGATGAATATGTCTAGTCCCTGTAACTGTAAACTCCTGGATTGGTTGGGGCCTGGATTTTCTGGGTCCCAGTCTTGTGTCAGGAATTCTGTGTTGCATGTATTGTTCAGAGCTTCTACCCAATATAAACATGGAATTATCACCGTGGACCAGAAACTTCACTGGACTAATCGTATAAGTACTGTGGCTGCAAGAACAGGTCAGAGTTACAAATTCTGAGGTGAGTGAATCACCACCTAACTTTACAAAGCCTGTCCACCATCTACAAGACACAAATCAAGAAAGTAATAGATACTGAAATAAAAGTAAAATACAGCGGATGCTGGAAACCTGAAATAAAAACAGGAAATACTGGAAAAACTCAGGAGGTCTGGCAGCATGTGCGAAGGGAGAAACAGAGTTAACGTTTTATGATTCTTCTTCAGAATTAATGGATACTGCCCACTTGCCTGAATGAATGCAGCTCCATCAACACTCAAGAAACTCAATACCATCCAGAACAAAGCAGCCTGGTTGATTGACACCCATCCATCACGATAAGCATTCACTTTCTCACCTCTGCTAGATGGTGGCAACAATGTGTACCATCTACAAGGTGCACTGCTGCAACTTGACAAGGCTTCTTTAACAGCACCTCCCAAATCTTTGACCTCTACCACCTAGAAGAACAAGAGTAGCAGGTGCATGTGAGCATCACCACCTGCAAGTTCCCTTCTAAGTCACACGCTTTCCTGACTTGGAAATAAATTCTTGCTCCTTCACTGTCACTGAATCAAAATCCTGGAACTCCCTCTCTGTTGGTGTGCCTGTACCATGTGAACTGCAGTGGTTCATGAAGGTGACTCATATCACCTTCGTGAGGGCAATTAGGGATGGGCAATAAATGCTTGCCTTGCTAACAATGTCCCTGCCCCATGAATGAATGGAAAAAACAGCTGAAATTGATTATCTTCAACAGCGTCACTGTTTGAGGAATATAGGTAATAGGGTTACAAATACCAGAACCTACAATCAAATCACATACCATTACCCTTTTCCTTCATGCAAAATGCAAGAAGTACAAATTCCTGTGTGCCTAAGGCATTAATTTTCATCTCACAATATTTCTGTATAAAAGAGAAGAAATGTTTCTGTGATGCAGGCAATTTCATGCTTTGCAATTTCAGTTTGCAATTTATAATCCAACGTGGTGACCTCTCTGAAGAAAACCAAAACAAAACATGCAGGTATTTTTGTGTTGTTTGACTTGCAAATGGGTGAAAAGATAATAAATGGATTGTTGCACTGATCTGTACTTATTATATGATACTGTAGATTTTTTTTAGTTCAAATATAAAAGAACAGCCTATCAAAATCTCAAAACTGAAGCTGTTTCAGAGTGTTTAAATTTTTCTTCAATTTGATCGATAGAACATGATCTGCCAAACAAACATAAATCTTTTTGATCTTTAGCCAGTAAATTTACAATCTTAATTGTGTACATGTAGTGAGGACCGCACCAAGTAGAAGCATGAATATTGAAGCTTTGAGATAGTGAATAAAATATTACTGATTCAGAAAAAATCCATACAGTTTTCCTATGAACCCTCTGTTATTGATAAAACAATAATTTAAGGTTATGACCCACAACTTCCGTGGAGTGGCAACATCACCACTCTTTTTACTTATGCAGGCCGGGAGTTGCGCATTTCTTACCTGATTTTCCATCCCGGGCTTGGTGAGATATTTGCAGTGCAGCAGCTCTGGGGTTCTTCCAGTGCAGGGCCGCAGCACTGGGGAAAGTGAGGCCAAGTTTCCTTTGTTACAGCATTAGTTGCCGTAAACTGGGTAAGTTTGAAGGTCCCAGCCACTTTGAGAAGTCAAGGAGAAGGGAAGTGTGTAAGGGTGAGGGGAATCGGGTGGTCATGGGGGTGGGGTGGTTGAGGTCAGATGGTCGAGGTTGGGTGGTCAGAGGTGGGCTCGGATCAGGTGGTTGGGGGGCTTGGTGGCATGGAGGGTTGTGGGGATGTCCGGGGGTTGGGGAGGGATTGGGAAGTTATTCAGCGGGGTGCTGGGGATCAGGTACTTGGGGATGGCGGGGCAGTCTTTGGGTGGGGGGGGGTAATTGAGGGGGGTCATTGTATTGGATTGGTTACGATCAGATGAGAAATGTTTACTTTATGTTGACATTTTAATTGTTCAAAGAAGGGAAAGAAAATTTATAAACATTTCTTGAAACTGATAGGCTTGGCTTATAGACATGCAAAGAAAATAGCTCAGTAATTAGTGTCAGCTTAGCTCAGTGAAGCTCAGCTTTTGAGTCAGAAAATTGTGGGTTCAAGTCTCATTTTAGAAACACACATGCACAGTACTGAGGGAGTACTTTGTTGTCCTTAAGTTGTGATGTTAAATTGAGGCTTTGAGCAGTTTGTCATTTAAAATTCTAATGAGGCAACAAGTCTTCATTTTAAAATCAATCTGTTTTTAACCACACGTGGCCGGGTTTCCCAGGCCTCTGGCAACTTAGCAGGTTAAAGGAAGTGAAAAGGTCACATGTGTCTTTTTGAGTATCTTTCCTCAACCCTCCTCTAGCTTCTCACCACCGTTCACGATGGGCTGCAAGGCCAAACCCTGACATGTTTTGCCTGATTGACACTGGTAGAGAGGTAGGCAGTTTGGATAAATATAATGTTTTGGAAACCAACATGTAGTGCATTATCATGCTCCCAGACCTGTTGATAATAAAAAGTGCTGAAGACCTGCGCCTCAGTGCACCTTTGCAAAACTATATCCTCCTTGACCCACCTGCTCAACTAGGCTACTGTAAAGATGAAATTGTTTTGGTGGCTCCACAATCCCTGGTCTGTAGCAGCTATTTGCACATATTGTCCAGAATATTCCACATGCAAACTATGCCTACATCTGCCTACAGGAACTCAGACATGCTTTTCAGAGCACAACACAGAATCCTGTTCCCAACTTCCTCTTGTCTTTTTGAGTAAAATTGGCTTGCCTTTCTTTTTCTTCTTGAATTTGTTCCCTCCCTCTTTGCTTCCTTTACGTTTTTTAATTTCCCAGTTCCCTCATGCTTATCCCTCTCCTCCCTTTTTTTTTTGTATTGAATTTGTATCTTCCATCAGAAATTGGGTTTTGTTAGGTAGTAAGGGATGTTATTATAAATTTTGATGGTAAATGATGATTGGAATGGCATCCAGTTATGGGAAATGTATTTTACTGAATATCTTTGCTAGACTGTTACACTCTCTGTACATTCACGAATGACTGATATTACAGACCATGGAGCAGTTGACTTTTTTTGAATGGTATATTGAGTTTAGTAATATGTCAGGTGGTCGTGCTAGAGTTTTGATATGGCCAAATACCTGTAGATGTCTTGTGGTGCAGTGGGTAACGACCCTGCCTTTGAGCCAAAAGCTTTCGGACTTGATGGCCATGGAATAGGCGTTCATAATTCAGCCAAACAATTACTTATCTACTACAAATCCTTCTAATAAGCCTATGGCAGGCAGTAAGAGTGGGAAAGACTCCTGGTCAGCCATACTTGATCTGGAGTGGTGCCCCTCAAGCTTATAGCCTCTTATTTCAGGCTAGTGACCTCTTCCAGGAATAAACAAGTTGTAGAAACAGACGTAAGCATGTGCTTTGTCTGACTCGTGTGCACTCCTAGATACAGGAAGCCTTCTAAGCCTAAGTTAAATACCTGTAGAGAGGATCATGAATTCTTCTAGCATACCAGTACTGATGCACGGAACTTGAATACATATAGAGACAAATGAGGAGAAATAAAATTTCTCCAGGATTAAAGTAGAAAACCAAATGTGAAATGAATAGCCTCAACTTCTAGATCTGTTGAATATTGAAAATCAGAGTTAGATTAGGTTTGAAATAGAGGGGGAAGCAAATTATTATATAGTGATAGTGTGATTATATATTACCTTCCAATAAATGTTCAATGATAAATTTTAAGCTGTGTATGTTCATTTTTCCAATGTATTTGTGTTTGAAAATTATTTTTAACCTTGAACTAATTCTTTTGTTTTGCAAATAAAACTATTAACTTGCTACAATGCGAGATTAAATTTTGTAAAGGACCTCCTGGAATATCTTCACAGCCAGAACCCACCGGGCTATTGGATTTGTAGTTTACAGCTCTCCCAGTATTGCCCTCTCAGATCTGTCATATAGATATGGTGGCAATCAGGTGACAGGCACTGTGCAAAACAGGCAATTATTATCTGAAGGAGAGTAATCAGCGCAGTCAGTCATCTCCTAGCTGGCATGCTTCACAGTGGCAGTGGTTTAAGACTAGGTTACCTACCTACCCTGCTGGGAGAAAAATAAAATAACCTATGAAATTGGAACTTTGTTCTTTTGTTAAACATTATTTTGAAGCAAAAGACACTGCACCACATTCTTCCTCATTTATTTATTCAAATTCCATGTGAAAATGGGTTGCTGTTTAGATTTGATGGTTGTACCTTTAGCTGGCTGGTTCCTAAACTCTGGAATTCCCTCCTTAATCCCCTCCACTCCTAAAAATCTGTCCCTTTGACTAAGCCTTCTGTCCTAATATCTCTGTGTCACTTGGTATCAAATTTTGATAAAGATCCTGTGAAATGCCTTATGACAATTTACTAAGTTAAAGGCATTATATAAATCCTGATACTGGAATTGATCAAATCCGTTCAGGGAATGTTGCAACTGATTACATCCCTCTCTTAAACCAATGCCTCTGGTTGAATCAATCTTTTTTGTAACCTGGCATCCTACTTAACTATGAGCTGCCCTTCTGTCCAAGACGGTCTCTATTACAAACTAATTTCTATCTCCATAACAAAAACAAAAATGCTGGAAAAACTCAGCAGATCTCGCAGCACCTGTGGAGAGAGTAACAGAGTGAACGTTTCGAGTCTGTATGACCCTTCTTCAGAATTCCAGCATCCACAGTATTTTGCTTCCATCTCCCATAACATTGCCTGCCTTTGTCTGTATCCATTTGCCACTGAAATCATCAATGATGCCTTTGCCACCTCTGGACTTAGTTGTTCCAATATTCTACAGGGCAGCCTCCCACCCTGCATCTTCTGTAAACTTCAGCTCATCCAAAACTGTTGCTTGTATACTATCCCACACTAGGTCCTGCGTACCTAGTTTCTCTGTCTTTAGCTCTGGAATTCCGTCCACTTCCTTTTAGACTCCCATAAAATTTACCTCTTTGACTGAGCATTTAATTACCCCTCCAAATGTCTTTTTTTATTTGATGTCCATTTTTCCCTGAATATGCCTCTATGATGTGCCTTGGAATGTTTTTCTACGTTATTGTTGTAAATGTGTCAACATGTAGTGGAAAAAAAGCTGATTTAAATTAATACACGCACAACCCTGGCAGCAGAATTTTAACCGTTCTAATTTAAAACACTTTCTCGAGCAATAATCCAGTTTTGGAAAAACAACATTTATGATCTTACAACTGGGTGTGCTTCAATGAAAATATTATTTGTCCACTATTATGCTTTGCTGAAAATCTACTGGAAAATAAACCAAAACACTAACTGCATGAAAACTTGTGTCTACTGTATCTTAAGATTACATTCAACTGCCGTGAAATCTCCTGGGCTTTTTGCCAGGCATGTACTGGAGGACTTGAGGCCAATTCAAAACATTGCAGAATTGTGACCTTTCTTCCTGCTACTTTGATATAATCGCCATTTTCCAATTAGCATTGGCGGTGTAATTGCCCTGTAATGACTTGTAAAGATCAAGAGCTTAATTTTGTGTTTGTTCAGATGTTTGCATATTATTATTGTGAACATTGCAGCCTTAATTGACTTCCATAGTAAATTATAGTTGAGGGTATTGGATTACAGCAACTACTTGCATGCATGCTTGTAGCAACTGTCATATAGTAAGCATCCCAGGGTATTTCACAGAGGAAAAATGATGCTAGACAGTAATACAAAAGTTGGAAACAATAACCAAAGACAGAGCCTTTAAGGAGACTTTCAAAGGCAGGGAAAAATTAGGAAGGCTGCCATTGATGATAGAACGGAGGGATGGACCAATGCATCAGACGCTAAAAGTGGAGGACTGAAAGACATTGGGTAGAATTTTCTGAGCCTGTTGGTGGCGGGCGTGATAGGTGGCGTGCGCGGAAAATATCGTGCGACTCACTTCATGACGGCATGAAGTCAGGTCGTGATCTTCCACTCAGCCTGTTGACGGCTGGCCGTGTTTCCCACCATCGGTCGGCGGGGAGCTAATTGTAATATATCAACATATAATTAAAAGGCCATCTTGCCAGGCTCTTGGAGCCCTGCCGTTTCGTCCGTCCACGTCATTGGGAAAGCACGCCGACGTGTTTCACAACAGCATGCAGGCGAGGTGCACTTGGCGGCCCTCACTTTGGGGGAACTGAGGTGAGTGAGCAGTAGTGTTCTCCACAGACCGCCGTTGTTTACAGGCCTCAGGAGCACCGGGTGGCGGGGGAAACTGATAACTGGCTCTGCAAGCGACTGCTAAGGGGTGGGGGGCGGTGCCTGGGGGCAAGTGCAGGCTAGACCCGCAGGCATCGGCTGACGTGGCGGGGGGAGTGTGTCTGGGGGCAAGTGCTGGCCAGCCCAGTAGGCGACTGCTGAGGGGGAGGGGGGTGTCTGGGGGCAAGAGCTGGCCAGCCTCGGAGGCGACTGCTGAGAAGGGGGTGGTCAAGTGCTGCCCTGGCACTGCATTCCGCGCACAGGTCAGGGGGCAGGGTAAGCAAGGGAAGGGGCCATGCATTAGGGACACCTGTATAAACTGACCATGCCTCAGCAGCTAAGACAGATCAGGCGCAGCCACAGTGATATGATTGGGGTCAGGCTCCTGGCCTACCCGTCCATGCAAGCAACGTGGAGGCACCAAAGGGCCACCAAGCGTTCCTTACCTTATCGCCCCCACCCCCCAGGAACAGACTTAGAGTCCGCCACCACTATTGGACCACGGAGCAGTTGGACATGCACACGCTGTACAATCTCCTCGCCAACGCTGGCCATGTAGCAGTCACTGCTGGAGGCGCTTACAGCCCCTTGCAGCCTCAGCATCCTGGTTTGGACCAGTATCCGCCATGTCACAGTTTGACAGGGCAGCCATGCAGTGCACTCATCTCTGGCCATCCGAGGGGTGACCGACATTCTCCGGGAAGCATTAAGGGGCGGTCAATACTGGGCCAGGAAAGGTGCTAAGTACAGCCATGATAACCATGTCTCTCTCTCTTTCATGCCACAGGAGAACCACGTCAGGATCATGGATCCTGGTGACCTAGCTGTATGCTTGATGGCCTACAGAGATCGTAGAAGGTGAACGTGCAGCTGGTATGCGACCACCAGAAACGCATCCTGTAGGTATGCGCAGTTTCCAGGGAGTGTACCCGACGCTTACATTCCGAGTCGCTCACAGATCTCTGCAGTCTTTCAAGGTCCACAGAGGCTGCAGGGTTGGCATCTTGGGGGACAAGGGCTACCTGCAGAAGCCGTGGCTGATGACATCTGTGCGGTGACCTCAGACTGAAGCAGAGTGACGCTATAATGAGGCTCATGCAGCAGCTGGCAACTTGGTGGAGCAGACCATCGGGATGCTGAAGATGCGGTTCCGATGCCTGGGCCGGTCTGGTGGAGCCCTGCAACACAGTCCACAGAGGATGTCACGCATCGCCGTCGTCTATTGAGCCTTTTAGAACCTGGCGCTGCAACGGGGTAAGGAGCTGGCTGAGGAGGGGATGGTGGAGCTGTATGTCCCCTCAATTGAGGAGGACGCTGACGGGGATGAAGGTGAGGGGGTCCTCGGTGGTGAAGACGACGGGGATGAGGCTCTTGCACTGGCTCGATGAGACATGTGCACTCGGGAGGCCCTCAAAGCTGCCTGATTTGTGGAGGATGATGACATGCAATGGGGTGTCCCATGGATCCTCACATCGCAGTTATGAATGTTTGACTCCAGCCTGGCTTATCGTATCGCCAATACCCTCTGTGAGAATGTACCTGTCATGGAGATGCAGTGGAGGCCCTAATAGTCGCTCGAACACAGGAGGATGATGACAACATGCAGTGAGGACACTCCATAGATCTCCACATAGCCTCTGAGAATTTCTGACTCCTGTCTGGCCGAGGGCAGCTCGCTTGCGCTCCATGATCTGGGCCATCTCAGAGACGCAGCCATGAAACTTTAGACGCATGTGATGATGTGTCTGTCTTCAGCACCTCAGCCCTTCAGGAGCTACTGCACAGCATCACTGGTCGCAGATGCTGGTGTGATGGGGGCCAGCCCCACCTTAAAGGTTGTGAGAGCACACACAGAGTATGAGAGAGCTCTGTGGCGCCTCCCCACTACATCTGGCAGCAATGACCAGCACTGCCGAGGTGCAGGCATCAATAATGTTTCCAGGGAGTGTGAGGCTGGACCATCACTGTGGTCTGAAGGCTGCACAGAGCACAGGGAAGAGGCCCTGGATTGAGACATCTACTTTTATCTTGTGCAGAAAGGATTAACATCTGAGTGACAAGAACACTGCTCATCAGAACAAGCAGCCATATGCAGGGAGACATTCTTAGGAGTTTATTGACAATAGTAAACATTATGTACAAATGATTAAAACCTGTGCCCAGGCTGCACAACTAGTTCTCCTTAACTTTCCTAACCCTACCGCTACGTCTTGGTGCTCTCCGGACATCCACAGCGGAGGTGGAGGCAGTGCCGGTGCTATCACCTCAGCCTGAAGATGGACGGACTCCTTCATCGTACCTTGCATTCTGAGGAGTGCAGCGGACATCCCTTCCTGTTATTGCCTTTGCAGCTGCAGCAACTGTGAAATGATCGAGTCCAGACGCTCATCATCTGACTCGGACTCAGCAGTCCTCCGAATGCGGGAACCTGGGAAGTCCCAGCCTCTGCCTACTGTTGATCAGAAAGCGCGATGTGCTTACCAGATTGTGGCCCCGAGGCTACTCTAAAGCTAGGTCCCACTGTGGTGTGTGTCTCTGCGATGGCGGAGGGTGTGGGTGAGTGCTGAGATGGGACTTCAGGGAGGGTGCCTTCAGAGATTCCTCTTAAGAGTTAATTTGGAGGTTGCTTGGAGGCTTTGGGTCGTAGACTCCATCAGCTGCTTCCCAGATGTGCCTGCGAAAGTAAGAGGAGATGATTAGTTCATGGCAGTGGCCTGTGAAGAGGACACACCTCTCATGGCATGGTTGCCTGATGGATGTTGCACTGCTGGATCCTCACTTGGTAGAGCAGCGCCGACCTCACCATCAGCACAGGACCGGTTCTGGTTATTACCGGCCAGCTAGATGGCTCTGATTTCAAATTCTGTGAGAACTTTGAATTCCGGCATCCCTCCACCTTTCTGCGACCTTTACCCCCTGTTGTGAGGCAGTTTGTCCTGCATGGATAGGGATGGGGAGAGTGTATCAGGACGCCTGCCGGGCCAGATGATAAGTCTGCCTGGCCTGGGTGGGTGGTGTGTGGTCCCATGGACAGGATGAGGACAATAGCGGTGTGTGTGAAAAAGTGAATGGTGATGTCCCTTGCACTGGCAGTGAGTGAGGGCCATGTGGATGTGTGATGGGTTTGTGAGTGTTTGAGTTGAGAGAGATGAAAAGAGTAACTTACCCTGGCAGAACGGAGGAGATCATTCATCCATTTGCGGCACTAGGTGGCTGTCTTCCTCTGCAGGGCGTTCGCGCTGACCACTGCTGCCACCGCCACCCAAGCTGGGTTGATGACAGTGCTACCCATCCTGTGGCTAGAGCTGGGGTAGAGGACATTCCACTGGGCCTCCATGGCATCCAGCAGTCACTTGAGTCATTGAAGCAGGGGGCTGCAGTCTTCTTGCTTTTGCTGACTATGTCTCCCAGGCAGCGGTGGTGACCTGGTGGCGATTAGCGCCTTGCTGGCGGCTGCCTTTTAAAGATGGCGGTTGGCACGATGCAACAGCGAGGTGATGGCGGGCGGGCGAATGAAAGCCCGCCCACCATGGAAATGGTGTGTTTTGCGGGAGTGAATATATAATGAGGTGGGCTTGGGAAGATACGGCGTCAAAACCCGCCATTTTCATTGGCGGGTAGGACTCCATTTTACCCACCCGCTATGCACGTAGCGCAATTCTGGGTAAATTCAGCCGATTGTCTACAATGAAGGGTAGGTTGGGAGAATAGACAAATTTGTAAATGAGGATGGTGAATTGTTATGAAATGCTAATGGGGGACTATGTGGAGAGCAATGTAATGTGAGACAGGATGTGGCAGCAGAGTTTTGAAGGAATTGAAATATATAACATTCATGGTTGCACACTACATGTGCTGCTACCTGCCTGACGTGCTTTAATATCTTGCAGTCTAAAAATAGCCTCCATCTTTTTATGTTGTTGCAGCCGCATAATGGGAACATCTGTCGGTGCAGACTCGATGGGCCGAAGGGCCTCTTCTGCACTGTGTGATTCTGTGATCAGTTTAACCTCCCTACACAGTGATTTCTAAATGTTAGAGAGATTCCAAACAGAAACAAGTTGATTTCCTCATGCAAATTGTTTCAATCCAAGGAACACCTGTGCACCTGTGGATGGCTGCATTGACAGTTTTCAGAGACTAGTTTGGCTGATTTCCCTCTGTGCTGTTAAATAGTGTATCATACAGATAAAATCTCAAGAAAAGGAGCCAAAAGAAAACCCTATCTGAAGTTCTGTGTCAAGTATCTTTTTTGTAATGTATTTGTTTTGATGTCTTTTTTCATTAATATAAATCTATAAATATTTATATAAATGTATGCATGAATTTTCAAACTTTTTTTGTAAACATTTGTGTGATTTTACACAAGATACAGCAACTGAAAAGAGACATTTTTTATTGTAAAGTATGACTGTGACTAACAAGTTTCTTTTGCACTTTTATGAAATATAACATTCCTCAAGAGTGCACACTAATGGACCTCTGTGGCTGCTCCAATCTGCTATTTCATTCTAATAGGAATAACTGTTTTTTTGCATAATTCATTAAGTAACTTGGCTTTTGTTGCCTGGTATTACAGTCAGTGCATTATTCTGATGGAGATTATTGTTTGAATAGGATTACAGACTACAGGAACTGCTGTACTCCCAATGGGGAAATGTTTGGCTTTCATGCCGATTTAAAGAAAATAAGGTGCAAGTTATTAACCGCATTATTCAAAGAAAATAGAATAGAGTAAGTTTGACATATCTGTCTGCTTGAAAAGTTACAATGGATTTAACAGGTGTGTGTCCTTGCATATAACGTGTTATCATCTGGAACATAAAATCCAAAAGCATTTTATTTGGCTCTGATATTAATCCTTAAAATTGCTGGGTTGTTGCTTGGGTAAGGAATCAGAATTAAGTTATGCACTGTATAAATATTTTGTTCTGTGGCTGTGTATGAACAACACCAGTGGTTTTACATTGTGCATTACTCTAGACAAGGTAGGTAAATAGTCATATTTCTTTGTAATTTTAAATAATATAATGCTATTGCTTTTAGTAGCTAATTTTTAATTGGAACTAAGCCCCATCATTGTAAAACAAAACCGTGGCACAGTTTGGGCAGCCAGCTGCCCTTCTATTGCTAATTGACATTCACCCCCTATGATGTTTTTGTGTACATACACTTGCATTTGCAGGGAATCATATATTTTACCCTTGGCTGTTTCCATTTCTCCACATTCATTTCCATTAATAGTTTCCAATAAGTGTATACTCCCATTTCTTATTTTCCTGCCCAAGATATATCATTTTAATGTGTCTGTCACCATGAAGCCTTGTAGTCTGGCTTGTTGCTTGCCAACCCACTACTTTGGTCTTCAGCACATTTCTATATGTACTTCCTGTATCCAGGTTCTAAATCACATATGTAGAATTCAAGTGGGTCCAGCACTCATCCTGGGCATATCAGTTTCCAGGGCTGCTTCAATATAAGCAGCACTTCATTTACTCCACCCCTTTGTTTCCTGTTTATGAAGTAGCTTTCAATCCTTGATGCAACAAAAACAACAATAACTTATGAAACGTCTTTAATGTAATTAAATGTTCTAAGATGCTTCACAGGAGCATTATAAGACAAAATATGACACCAAGCCTCACAGACGATATTAGATCAGATGAAAAGGGAAAAAGAAAAACTTGCATTTATATTGCACTTTTCATGACCACCGGTCGTCTCAAAGGACTTTACACCCAATGAAGTACTTTTTGAAGTATAGTCACTGTCGTAGTGTAGGAAATCTTTTGGCTTCTTCCATTTTACTTGGCGTTACCACAATGCTGATTGGTAACCCTTCTCCATCTTCTGCTGTCAGTCACCTATCCCTGCTCCAATCCCACTGCTTTTAAACGTCTTGCCACTGCATATTCCCATCTGGTCTTAGGCCTTCCTCTTCTCCTTCTTCCTGGAAGTCCAATCTCCATTACTTATCTCACCACATTTTCTCTCTCTCTGTGCAATTTTTAGGTAGTAAGTGATAATGACCTGAAACTTGCTGCCCACGAGGGTGGTGGAAGCAGAGGTAATCAATGATTTCAGAAGGAAATTGGATGGGCACTTGGAATAAAGTTGCAAGGCCATGGGATCGAGGGAATGGGATCCATGAAGAGCAGGCATAGAGGTAGTGAGGTGGTACATTATCTCGGGAAGAGAGAGAGTCAACATCTTGCCTGATCATACCCCAGAGAGATAAAGTCAGCTCCTTGCCTGACACATATTCCAGGAAGCTTACCTTGTTTTTCTTTCTCGCATTTAGCAAACACTTTCCTGAAAAAACACTTTTTACAAATTTGTCATGCATTTCACCAGGTTTTCAGAAAAAAGAATGTCCACTACTTTCCTGTGCTCCATTCAAAAATGCAATACACATAATTGTTTTTTTAATAAGAATTGCAGTTGCCAACCACTTCCCTGAAACAACATATTTATAAATTTGTCATGCATCTTATACTGCTAAAAAAAAAGTTTCAATTTCATGACTGCTCCATCCCAGAAAACGGTGCTGTTAACCAAACTCAGGCACCGCACACCAAACAAAGCTACCAACAGATATACCCCTTATTGTAACATTTTATAGTAACAATAAGGTATCAAGTGTAAGGTACTAATTGTAATAATTTTTGATCCATTTGTTAGAAGCCACCTGAAATAAAGGGGATAGGTCCTAAACCAACAGACATACCCCTTAACCTGACCAATCAAAACAGTTTCGACAGACAAAAACTGGGAAGTGGCTGTACTTTTTTTGGTTCATTTATTTTCTTGTTTTAAGAAGAAACAATAGAAAATGTAAGCTTATG
The DNA here is from genome assembly GCF_964194155.1 of Cetorhinus maximus. Classification (NCBI taxonomy): domain Eukaryota; kingdom Metazoa; phylum Chordata; class Chondrichthyes; order Lamniformes; family Cetorhinidae; genus Cetorhinus; species Cetorhinus maximus. The sequence goes on along the minus strand of NC_135887.1, from coordinate 32,731,375 downwards.
TACCAGTTAGATTTGTCATTAGATTCCTTTCTGACATTGTCTTTTGCAGTCCATAGGAGAGTGCATGGCAAGAAGATCTGAATTGTGAATGATGATTTTGGTGAAATAATTATATCTGCAAATGTGTATTTATTACAATTAACTTCAATGGCACTGATTCATGGAGAAAATAATGTATTTCTGCAGGGTATTGTGCTTTTGGCTCAGTAATGGATTTTCCAGTTGATGTCACTTCAATAAATATCTGCTTAAAATGTTGTAGTGTACTGAAGATCTGAGCATTTTGTTATATTGCCCTCTCTGCTGCCTTATCTGTTGGGGAGATATAAATAAAGTTAATTCAATAGTGGCTGCCTGCTGTGAGTCCGCATCATCTTTTCTCCATGCAATACACAACAGAAAGATGAGGATAGGATAGAATTATTTTTTACACCTCATTTGAGAAGTTAAGGACTGAAGAACATTGTGATGCAATTTTTGAAACTCCTAAAGTTTATTTTGAGGAAGTTTGAGTGATTTGAAAGATTTCTGCACGTGGGCACATCACGTTCAGTGAGTCAGCACAGTGCATAACTGAAAAAATGGCATATTTGGCAACAGTAGAGGAATTCAACCTTAAGAAAGAGGACTGGTGTAAGTACAAATGAAAGTTACACATTTGGCTGAAGCAAATAAAATAGAAGATGAGAATCAAGTAAATGTTTTCCTCAACATGACGGAGCTAGATGCTTTTGAAGTTGTGTCAAACCAATGTTGCCTGCAAAGCCCCAGCACTATAGATTATGCTGAAATTAACACATTTCTGGACTCTATTATGGCATGACTAAGAATGAGATTGCACTGAAAGTTAAATTCTGTGAAAGGAAGCAGTTGCCAAGCGGCAGATTACTTGCTTGAATTATAGAAACTCTCTGGTAACTGGGTATGGCAGAGACACATTCATGGACGCCTAAGAGAGTACAAGGTGGTCATTGATCAAGGAGGACCAAATGATAAAATTAGGCATCACAAGGCTGAAGTCAATATAAAGGACAATTTATATCTGACATTTTAAAAGGCTAGGGCAGTGCCTCATGCACAGTTAGAATCAGTAAGTAAAGAGCTAAATAGATTAGAAAGAACGGAGGCAATTAAGAAGTTGAAAAGCAGTGAATGGGCCACATTTTTGGTAGTTCAAAAAGCAGAAGTGTCCATTTGGATTTGAGATTATAAGCAAACGGTAAATAAGGTGATTGAGTATGATACTTACCTGCTGCCTACCAGTGAAGATTTGTTTTCTAATTTAGCCAATGGCAAGGTGTTCAGTAAGATAGATATGTCAAATGTATATTTGCAATTATAAATAATTGATGAGAACAAGGAACTGCTTACCCCATACACTCAAAGGGTTGAACCAATACAAAACGTTGCCATTTGAGGTGGTTACTGCTTTCGCAGCATACCAGAGCATCATGGATCAGGTACTAAGTGGGATGAAAGGAGTGTGCTGTTTCTTTGATATTCTAATTTGCAGTAAAACAGAGAAAAAGCATATTGTAAGGTTGAACAGGATCCTAGATAGACTTCAAGAGTACGACATCAAAGCCAAAAAGCACAAATGTTGCTTCATGGTGTCAAGTGTAACATACAGGGTCACCAAATGGATGGTGAAGGTATGCACACAATGCAGGAGAAGATTGGGGGGATTTTGAAAGCAGAGAGACCAGAGAACAAAAAAGAACTTAAAATAATACACAACAATCCCTATGAATGTTCTAAGTTCACCCCTGACTTGGCTCATGCAATCTCTCCGCTGTATCAATTGATCAAAGATGGAATAGATTGGGAGTGGTGTGTGGAGTGTCAATAAGCATTCTAAGAAGTGAAGAAAGTACTGACCGGTGATGCGGGTTTCACCCACCATGATCCAAAAAATGTTTGTTTTAGTGTGCAGTGCCTCGCTGCAGGGGTTAGGTGTGTTATTTCATACAGTGGAAGACAGTGCAGAGAAGCCTGTAGCATATGCTTCACATACTTAATTGAAGTCAGAGCAAAGTTACTCCAGTTGAGAAAGAAGCATTAGTGATCATATATGGCGTTACTAATTTCCACAAATACTAGTATGGCAGGAAGTTTACTTTGTAAAGGCTTGGTGGTCAGTTAACAATCATATTTGTTGTGAAGAAGGAACTACCATCCCTAGTGGCTTCAGAGATGGGCATTGATTTTAATGGCCTCAGTACGATATTGAATATCGTAAGTCAGTTCATGCAAATATAGATGTTCTTTTGAGATTTCCTGTGAAGACTGCTGCATTTCTAGCCACTGAGTTACCTGTGAATTACTTTGTATGTACAAATGACATGCCACCGGTGTCTGCCAGAGAAATTAGTGAAGAAACACTAAAGGAAATGGTGCTCAGTATAGTGTTCAATTATGACATGAGTGGCTAGCCTGAAGAGTGTGTTGATGACAAATTGCAGGAGTATTTCACACACAGAAATGAACTGAGTGTGGATCAAGGCTGTCTCCTATGGCGTGTGGGGAGTCATTATTTTGCCACGGTTTAGAGGGAAATTGTTAGCAAAACTTAATCAAGAGCAGATAGTCCAAATGAAACTGTAGCAAGAAGCTATTTTTGGTATCCAAAGGTAGATAGAGATATTGAACAATTGGTGAAAAGCTGTGGTGTGTCTCAGAATGCGAAATGATCCAAACAAGGCTACTTTCATTCCATGGTTAAGCACAAAACCGTGGGAACCAGTATATGTTAATTTCTTCAAAGTGGAAGGGAAAGAGTATCTTGTTTCAGTCGATAGCAAGAGCAAGTGGATAAATCTTGAGCCTTTGCCCAATACTACAAGTGCTAAAACTATTATGGTTTTGAGAATTTGGTTTGAAATCTATGGGTTTCTAGAGGTGTTGGTGTCAGATAATGGTCCACAGTTTATGTCACAAGAGTTTGAAATATTTCTGAGTGAAAATGGAATTAAACACAATGTAATGCCATCAGAGCAACCAGTGTCAATTAGTGCTGCAGAAAGAAGTGTACAGATTGTGAGGAGGTTGTTGCAGGAATATTTGCTAGGTGGCAAACTTGGCAGTACTTTCCATGTTTCTCTTTGACACAGGCTAGACAATTTTCTGTTCTCTTACAGAATAACCCCACAGTTATGACAGGTTGCTCCCCTGATGAGTGTTTAAACATGCTCCTATGACAAGGTTTAGTTTGCTTATGCCTAAGTGCAATAGCAAAGTAAGAGTAAAGTAAGACAAAGTAAAGATGAGTCGTGATACACGAGGCATGAAACTTAGAGAGTTCAGCACTGGTCAGAAGGTCATGGTGAAAAACCACTGAAGTGATAAGTATGTGTTTGAAGTTGTTGTAAAGAGACTAGATGTATTAATCTATCTAGTGAAGATCGGAGAGAGGCTCCAGTGAGAACAATTGTGACAAAGGGAGAACATGATAAACCACCTATAGTCCCAATTTCCCAAGTGAAAGTCAGAAAGAAAGTGAAAGTCACAAAGAAACTGAATGTTTGCAGGTATTACAGAATCCACCAATAGAGCAAAACAGTCAGGGTCTTTGATTAAGAGAAACTGATCAATGTCTCAGTTCCAACCACTAAGTGGAGCTGATAGTCAAAAGTTCAGGTTTGACACTCAGATGTTGAGAGAGCAGAGTCAAGCTAATGGAAATAGAAGGAGATACCCAGACAGAAAGAGAAAGAAGCCAAATAGGTTAAATTAAAGTATATAGGAAGAAATAACCTGTTCTTATCATTATTTCTTGTTAAACACACACCAGTGTTAAGTAAAATCAGTTTTTGTTTTTGCATGTAAATTAGGCTGGTAGTTTGTTATATACATTTCAGTTGTGATTACAGTTAAAAAAAACAAACACTTATATAAAACCTATTCAATTTTCATGTATTGTTAATGTTGGTTTAGTCATATCCTGGAAACTTATGTACATGTACCATTTTACATTTTAATGCGCAAGTTGATTTTTTTAAGTGGGGAGGGAGCCAAGTATATTGCAGGATCTGAGCATTTTGTGATATTGCCCTCTCTGCTGCCCTCTCTGGGCAATGCAAATAAAATTAGTTCAATAATGGCTGCCTGCTGTGAGCCCACATGTTAATCTTTTCTCGGGGCAACACATGACAAATATCATGAAATTGATTTTGGGCAGTGACTGTCCATTGATTCAACCACCTTACAGAAACCTGATCGAGCTAAAGACCATTGTCCGACCTGTGCAAAAAATACAGTGGCATACGTTTGGTTATTGCTACAAATAGTTGTATGCTGGACCAGCAATTAAATTGCTTATTTCAGCTGTACACACTTGCATCAAACTATGATTCATCTGACATCAGTGAGAATTTCATCTGAAAGAGATGTAATTGAATTCTACCTAACTAGAAGGAGCAGGCTGCCTTCTGACCATCTGTTTTTTGTTGGTCCTGGAGAGGGAAGGGTGGGATCAGAAGAAACCAGCTTCAATATTCAAGGTGATTTCAACCTGATATATCTTGTCAACCTCAACATGCAAAGGGCTATGACAATAGAGCAGGTGGAGAAGAAAATAACCTTTTTTCAACCAGTGGCTAACATCACCCAATATGCAGCACCTGGGTATCCAGAATTAACTGTGAACTTTGATATTTGTTTCTTGCCACATTTCATGGGCCACTGGGCAAAAGTATTTATCTAACAGCAAGATAGTGATAATGCATGGGTTTGCCTGTGTATTTGGAAATAGATGTAAAGCTGAGAGATCAGTGTGCATTGAAGATCTTTGCTCTAGCGTGAATCCAGTTAAAGTGCATAGTAAGGAAACATTGTGAAACAAGAAGGCATGAGCACACTTATCAAGACCAGTAAATTTCTTCCTTGCCTTTTTCTAAGATCAGGTCTCAGGTTAGGCAACATTCATTATGTCAGCTTCACCCAAGTTGTTGTTGCGCTAACCCTTAAAGGATTGCCCACCAACTTCAAAAAGGGCATCTGCAGCATGCCCTCCAAAGTTGTATCCTGGAAGATTGACATTTGACATCCTGCTCTTGTTTTACTATTTTTATCACTAAGTAACCATGAAGATTTAAGCTGATCTGCAATGCTTCAAGAGCAGCTGGTGCCAGGGAATGTATCCCTACTTTGTGCGTGTCAGAAGAGCGTATGATATTGTACAAAAGATCTGACGTCACATTATAGTGAGGCGTCAGCTCTTAACTCTACAGGTGGATGTAGCGTCCAAATGGTTACATTTCTGATACGTGATAAGCAGGAGCCACATTATCATGGAGTCATAATGGCACAGCCAAAAGCCATTCTGTCCAGTGAGTCCATGCCTTTTTTTTGTTTCCCATTAGTGTTGTAGGCAACTTGATTTGATTGCTTTGATTAGGTTGCTTTGATTTGCTAAAATGCTTTCTGTTGTGTGAAATGTTCGTTTCTATTTCAGTTTTGTGGAGGTAGGGGTGTGGGTGGTAAAGTCAGGTTAATTTACAAATGTTAATTGATGGCATGAAGTTGTGAACTTTGTAATATATACGGAGATTCGAAGGATGTACGTGATGTAGATAAGATGTGTGAATGAGAGAAAACATACCTTGTGCTCCATGAATGATAAAATATTGCATTACATTAAAGTTTCTCACATCTAGAATATTTAAATATATTTTGAATCACTCAGACTAAATCATCCTTGATTAAATTGTGCTTCTTTAAAGCTTTGCCATTTGTAACATAATTTGGGCAATATTAAATTTCTCTTTCAGTCGAAATGCTTAATTGAGCATGAGAGCAAAAATCATTTACTACTTTAAAATCTAAGGGTGAAACTCTAGGCAAATGCTTAAAGCATGGTAGTTAATTAACTTATATAACCATAATACAGTATATATCTAAACTTCTCATTTCCTTGCTTTTTTTATGAGTGCTTTTAGAGCATAACTTAAAATGCAACCATGTCCCACCTGTATATTATTTGTGTTGTAAATTGTATTAAGAGACTGGGGATGCTGAGATTATGACTGAGAATAAACATGGTATTTCTGCATACAACAACCTTCTAAAGGATCAGGACTGCTTATTTAATTTCAGTAAAATTACTAACATTGCAAATCTATAAATTAAAAAAGCAGATGATAAAAATAAAATTCTGCAAGCAGAGCCCTTAAGCTAGTAGTAGAAATGCAGGTGGATTGAGCAGGCTACTGCTGCATGATATCCCTTTTGCATAAATTTGATTCAATATTTTAAGTTGAGCTCATGGAATAAAGGTAAATGCATAGGGTCCATTGTCTATTGACTGGATCGGAGGGAGAATGAATTAGCTCAATTATGGTGTGTTGGAGCAACTATGAAAATTTTTTATTCCCAGTGCTTAGTGTGGCTTCTTAGGGTTGTCTGGCATTCAAACTAGTTTGAAGCCCAGCTCCCATTGTTTGTGATGTAGCTGCTTTAGGGCACGGGAGGTGGTTCTTTTCATTAACATCACCACCATGACCTAGAGCGCATGATAGAGTTCGTACAATCATAGAATGGTTACAGCACAGAAGAAGGCCATTTGACCCTGCCAGCTGTCTGCAAGAGCCGTCTAGTCTTTTATCCATAACCCTGCTTTTATTTTTTTCTTCGGCTTATCCAATTCCCTTTTCAAAATCACAATTGAACCTGCCTGTACCGCCCTTTCACGCAGTGCATTCCAGATCATTACCAGTCAATGCGCAAAATGATTTTCCTCATGTCAGCGTTAGCTCTTCTGCCAATTACTTTATATGGAAACAGTTTATATCTCTCTCTGCTCTCCCTACACCCCTCATGATTTTGAATACTTCTATCAAATCCCCTCTCAACCTTCTCTTCCCTAAGGAGAACAACCCACCTTCTCCAGTCTCTCCATGTTACTGAAGTTCCACAATCTCAAAACCATTCTCATAAATCTTTTCTGCACCCTCTCGAAAGCCTTCACATTCTTCTTAAAGTGTGGTGCCCCAAATTGGATACAATACACCTTTGGAGGATGAATCACTGGTTTATAAAAGTTCATCATAACTTAAATAGAAGCAGAAAATACTAGAAACACTCAGCAGATAAGGCAACATCTGTGGAGAAAGATAAAACAGTTAACATTTCAGGTCTGTGATCTTTCATTAGAATTTATTGGTTTTGTACTCCGTGCCCCTATTTATAAAGCTTAGGATCATATATGCCTTTTTAACCACTTTCTCAACCTGCCTTGCCATCTTCAACAATTTGTGCACATATACCTCCCAGGTCCCTCTGTTCCTGCGTCCCCTGTGGAATTGTACCCTTTATTTTGTATTGCTTCTCCTCATTCTTCCTAACAAAATGTATCACTTTGCACTTCAATGTTAAATTACACCTGCCATGTGCCTGCCCGTTTCACCATTCTATCTATGCCTCCTTGAAGTCTATCACTATACTCCTCGCAGTTCGCTATGCTTCCAAATTTTGTGTCATCTGCAAATTTTAAAATTGTACCCTAAATTATTCGTATAGATTAAGAAAAACAGTGGTCCTAGCACCACTGTTGTTACGATTCCCTTAGGGATAACGTTTTAAAAGTAAAGGAATCCTGCAACACCAATGGAAAGAAAACCACTGGACAAGATTTGAATTTTTAGAACTTTTACTGTAACAAGTTCACTAAAATCAACATAATTCAAACATTAATTAACAGGTGAAGGATATTTCAAATAAAAATGTAAATTTTGTTTTAAGTAGTTGACACAACAAAGGTATGCGTCATGTAGTTACAAGTACTTGCATTACTTGCTGCACAAATGTATGACCAAGCGCAGTGTCACAGTCTATACAACTCGGCTTCTGCATGTAGGATGTCTCACTTCTCATCCAATCTTTTCAGTCCTTAAGTTGAATTCACCAGCAGCCGTATTCCATCCAAAGTCCATGGACATGGTTATCACCGACAAGGCACACGTCTATGAGCCCTCACTCACTGGGGTCATGATAGTCTTGATGGCACAGATTTCCAAGAGACTTCCTTCTCAGATCCCTTTAAATGAGTCGGTGGGTTCTGGCAACACTGGGACATCAGCAATGGGTTTTGTCCAATTCAGAATCCCTCACCCTTCCTATTTTCAGTGTCCTGCCCTTTACAACTGTGTAACACACAGTAACACAGTTTCTGCTCTATTCTCAGAGCCCTACTTCAATACCAGGTCGGTTTTAAAACTGCCAAACAGAAAACTGTTCCATTTGAAGAGAATCTTGCTTGTTTTCTCTCACCCAAATTCTGTTTGTTTTTAACTGCCAAGCAGAAAATACATACTGAAACCCAACCGCGGTACAATTAGCTTTCTATTTATCCTTTGCTTCTTAGTTGTTCATCTCCATGGCAACCTCAGGTCACAGTGGCATTTCTTGGAACCTAATGATGTCATAACCAAGAAACCAATTAACCCTCTTGTAGAATACTCCCAGGTCCACTTTGTACTTCAAGGGACATTGCACATAAAAAAATACATGCGTACCAAAGCACATGGATCATCATACATGCCCACTCAAAAGGAAAAAAAAACGTCACTGAAGTAATGATTGTTTCACAAGATTTTGTGTGTCTTAGTTGTTAAAGATGTCCTTCACTATGTGTCCTAGATTCCCACATTTATAACAAGTTACTGCTAGTCAATAATGCCTCTCTACTGCTGCAGCGTTTTCCTGGATCAGTTTCCCTAGTTCAGGAATGCCATCTTGCAAGGTCCCAAAGAAAGCTTGACTGCTTGCTTCTATAGGCGAGTGGACCCTGATAGGCACACTCAGCCCATTCATCTCAGTTCTCCTGGCAGCGCCCTCACAATTTCCGTAATGAGGACGAGTTTAAATGTCCATATCTGGCCCAGTTGCAGCCACTGTCAAAAGTACTGTGGATGGCATGCTGGTTAATAGGTCCAGCAGCTGGGATCAAGTTCTGCGCTATGTTAAACAGGCATGTCTAAAGCTGTGATCCCTACTTCCATTGTGACTACACTCTCAGCTCCTTTTCCTCCACCACCAGAGGATGGGAAGAGCTGGGGCAACAATGAGGGATTCCGCCCCCTCAACACAATCGGCAGTGGGGTTCTGACATGGTAGTCATGCCTGACTAGTGGTGTCTACGGTCATTAATGGGGGCCAGCAGAATATGATACTTAGCGACATGGCGTTGCCCATAACCGTTCATGTACCCCACATCCTGACCATTACCAAGTAGCTAGAGGCAGGGCCCGGGAGAGGAGGGTGCAAATGGTGCCAAATACCGGGGCCTGGTCTAGGGGGGGCCTGGGCTCTGTGTTTTAAATGGAGATTCTCCTTGTCCAGTCTGAGCAGCCAGAGCCGTAGATTGCTTAAGAAAATCAGAACTGGAGAGTTCCAAACTTTGTAAAGCAGTTTTATCAGTGTCAATTTCACTGAGTTGCTGCGGTCATAGAGCCATAGTGGTCTACAGCACAGAAAAAGGCCCCTTCAGCCCATCGAGTCTGTGCCGGTCAAACAAGTACCTAGCTATTCTAATCCCATTTTCCAGTACTAGGCCCATAGCCTTATAAGCCATGGCATCGCAAGTGCACATCCAAATACTTCTTAAATATTATGAAGGTTTCTGCCTCTACCACCCTTTCAGGCAGTGAGTTCCAGATTCCCAGCACCCCCTGGGTGAAAACGTTCTACCTCACCTCCCCTCTAAACCTCCTGCCCCTTACCTTAAATCTATGCCTCTTGGTTATTAATCTCTCCGCCAAGGGGAAAAGTTCCTTCCTGTCTACCCTATCTGTGCCCCTCATAATTTTATACATCTCAATCATGTCCCCCCTCAATCTCCTCTGCTCCAGGGAAAATAGCCCCAGTCTGCCCAATCTCTCCTCATAACTAAAACTCTCCATCCTGGTAAATCTCCTCTGCACTCTCTCTAGTGCAATCACATCCTTCCTTTAATGCGGATTCCAGAAATGCACGCAATACTCCAGCTGTGGTCTAACCAGCATTTTATACAGTTCCAGCATAACCTCCCTGCTCTTATATTCTATGTTTCGGCTAATAAAGGCAAGTATCCCATATGCCTTCTTAACCACCCTATCTACCTGTCCCGCTACCTTAAGGGACCGGTGGACATGCACACCAAGGTCCCTCTGATCCTCGGTACTTCCCAGGGTCCTACCATTCATCGTGTATTCCCGTGCCTTGTTTGTCCTGCCCAAATGCATCACCTCACAATTATCTGGATTAAATTCCATTTGCCATTGATCAGCCCATCTGACCAGCCCATCCATATCCTCCTGTAATCTAAGGCCATCCTCCTCTCTATTTACCACCCCACCAATTTTCTTGTCATCCGCGAATTTACTGATCAACCCTCCTACATTCAAGTCTAAATCGTTTGTGTATACCACAGACAGCAAGGACCCAACACCGATCCCTGTGGAACCCCACTGGACACAGGCATCCAGTCACAAAAACACCCCTCGACCATCACCCTCTGCTTCCTGCCACTCAGCCAATTCTGGATCCAATTTGCCAAATAGCCTTGGATCCCAAGGGCTCTTACCTTCGTTATCAGTCTCTCACGTGGGACCTTATCAAAAGCCTTGCTGAAGTCTAAGTGGATTACGTTAAATGCACTGCCCTCATCTACACACCTGGTCACCTCTTCGAAAAATTCAATCAAATTGGTCAGACGTGATCTCCCCTTAACAAAACCATGCCGACTGACCTTGATTAATTCCTGCCTCTCCAAGTGTAGATTAATTCTGTCCATCAGAATTGCATGCAATAGTTTCCCCACCACTGAGGTTAGATTGCTGGCCTGTAGTTCCCTGGTTTATCCCTTCCTCCCTTCTTGAATAACGGTACCACATTGGCTGTCCTCCAATCCTCTGGCACCTCACCTGTGGCCAGAGAAGTATAGAAAATTATTGCCAGTGCCCCTGATATCTCCTCCCTTGCCTCACTCAACAGCCTGGGATACATTTCATCCGGGCCTGGAGATTTATCTACTTTTAAGCCTGCCAGATCACTTAGAACCTCCTGCTTTTCTATGCTAATTTCTTTAATTATATCACAGTCCTTCTGTCTGATTTTTATACCCATGTCATCCCTCTCACATGTGAACACCGACACAAAGTATTCATTTAGAACCCGACCTACGTCTTCCAGTTCCACACACAAATTACCAACATGGTCCTTAATGGGCCGTACTCTTTCCCTAGTTATCCTCTTACTCTTAATGTACTTGTAAAATAACTTTGAAGTTTCCTTTATTTTATCTGCCAATGTTTCTTCATGCCCCCTTTTTGCTCTCCTAATTTCCTTTTTAAGTTACCCCCTACACATTCCATACTCCTCCAGGGCTTCCGCTGTTTTGAGCCCTCGGTATCTGCCATAAGCCTCCCTTTGTCTCTTTATCCAATCCTGTATATCCCTCAACATCCAAGGTTCCCTGGATTTGTTGGTCCCACCCTTTGTCTTTACTGGAATATGTTGGCCCTGTACTCTCCCTATTTCTTTCTTGAATCAGTCCCACTGCTCTGACGCAGATTTACCTAAAAGTAGCTGCTTCCAGTCCATTCTGCCCAAATCATATCTGATCTTATTAAAATCGGCCTTCCCCCAATTTAGAACTCTGATTTCTGGCCCATCCTTGTCCTTTTCCATACCAACCTTGAATCTAACGGAGTTATGGTCACTATCTGCAAAATGCTCCCCCACTGATACCTCTACCCGACTTTATTCCCTAAAATTAAGTCCAGGACTGCCTGCTTTCTTGTAGGACCTTCTACGTACTGGCTTAAAAAGCTCTCCTGGATGCATTTTAAGAGTTCTGCTCCCTCTAAACCTATCACACTATGATCAACCCAGTTAATGTTGGGGAAATTGAAATCCCCCACTATTACTACCCTATTATTTATTATTATTATTATTATTATTATATTATCATTTTTACACTTCTCTGAAATTTGCCGACATATCTACTCTTCTATTTCTCTGACTGGGGGCCTACAGTACACTCCCAGTAATGTGATTGCTCCTTTTTTGTTTTTCAGTTCTACCTATATGGCTTCATTTGAGGAGCCTTCTAAGATGTCATCCCTCCTTACTGCTGTAATTGATTCCTTGATCAATATTGCGATACCCCCTCATTTACCTCCTTCCCTTTCTCGCCCGAAAACTCTATACCCTGGAATATTGAGCTGCCAATCCTGCCCCTCTCTCAACCATGTCTCTGTGACAGCAATGACATCATACTTCCATGTGTTAATTTATGCCCTCAGCTCATCTGCCTTATTTGTCAGACTCCTTGCATTAAAATAAATACCATCCATCCTTGCCAAACTCCCTTGTCCCTTAACTGGCGTATAATTTCTATGCCTTCCAGACTCACTTGCTCTCTCTTCTAATCCTGGCCATGCATCTTCCCCTGCTGAACCTCCCCTCAGGATTCCATCCCCCTGCCAAGTTAGTTTAAACCCTCCCCAACAGCACTAGCAAACCTCCCTGCAAGGATGTTGGTCCCATTCTGGTTCAGGTGCAACGTGTCCGCCTTGTACAGATCCTACCGCTCCCAGAAACAGTCCCAATGTCCCAGAAATCTAAAGCCCTCCCTCCTGCACCATCTCTCCAGCCACGCATTCATCTGGACTAACCTCCTATTTCTTTACTTGCTGGCGTGTAGCACCGGAAGTAATCCAGAGATTACTACCTTTGAGGTCCTGTTTTTTAATCTGTTTCCTAGCTCCCTACATTTTGTTTGTAGGACCTCATCCCTCTTTCTACCTATGCCATTGGTGCCAATATACACCACAATCTCTGTCTGTTTGCTCTCCCCCTTTAGAATGCCCTGCAGCCGTTCAGTGACCTCCTTGACCCTGGCGCCAGGGAGCCAACATACCATCCTGGAGTCACGTCTACGACAGCAGAAATGCCTGTCTGTTTCCCTTACTGTTGAATCTCCTACCACTATTGCTCTTCCCCTCTTTTTCCTGCCCCCCGTGCAGCTGAGCCACTCAGTGACATGAGTGTGGCTGTACTACCAGAGGAACTGTCACTCTCACCGCTTTCCAATACAGAAAAAAGTTTCTCGAGCGCGATGCACTCTGGGGATTTCCTGACTACCTTTCTTCTGACTGATGTTCACCCATTCCCTCTCTGTCTTCACTTGTGGGGTGATCACGTCTAAAAATGCGCTATCCACGAAACTCTTAGCCTTGCGGATGCACCCCAGTGCCCCCAGCTGCCACTCAAGCTCCGAAATTCGGTGCTCAAGTAGCTGCAGCTGGTGGCACTTCCTGTACACGTGGTCGGTCAGAGTGCAAGGAGCATCTAGGACTTCCCACATGTTGCAGGTGGTACATAACACAGGACTGAGCTGCCCTGCCATGCCTCTCATTGAAAAAAAAACCCTCACTTTAAGTTAAATGCAGTAAAAAAAAAGCTAAATTATTTATGTACTTTAAATAAAAACTAGAACCCTTACCTTTCCTTAGCTTAACCTATTTTAAACTGGAGAAAAACTGGAGAAAAAAACTGGGGAAAGAGACTTACCCACTACTCACCACTCAGCACTCTCCTTTGTGCTGATGCCACTTTTTGAGGTGATTGCTTCACCACGATGCTGACTGCAAGACGCTCTTCCCAGACTGCTTCGCAGCGATGCTGACTGCAGGCGCTCTTCCCGAACTCCTTCACAGTGATGCTGACTGCAGGACGCTCTTCCTGGACTGCTTCACCGCGATGCTGACTGCAGGACGCTCTTCCCAGCATTGCTTCACCGTGATGCTGACTGCAGGATGCTCTTCTCAGACTGCTTCACCGCAATGCTGACTGCAGGACACTTTTCCCAGCAACTGCTGCTTCCGACCTTCAGGCAGCTTCATGCATCCGTTTTTATTTTTGAGAAGCCTGCCAAAAAATGGAAACTGCCTGTAGGTCAACAACAGCGAAGGAACTCTCAGGAGAGTTCTTGAAAAATGGTAAGTGAAATCCCTGCAATTTTGGAACCAATTGGATGCTGTGTGTTTGGGTTGTGGGGAGGGTGTGGAGTTGCTGGGGCGGGGGGGGGTGGTGGTGGTTTGAATAGGAGTTGTGGGGAGGTTGGAGGTGAGGGGGGAGGTGGGGATAAGGGTTGGAGGGAAGTTAGAGGGAAGGTTTGGGGGGGTTGATGGGGATGTTGGAGTGGGGGTTGGCGGGAGGTTAGCTACAGGGTTGAATTGTTTTGTAAATGTAGTGATTTCTTTGTGGCCACTTTCATAACATCATTTGATTGCTCTGTGATTAATTATCCTTAGAGAATCAGCTATGGGTCTCCAATTTTGTTATTGTTGCAGTCAGTCTGCCTACTGGATGCAGTTGTAATGAAAGAAAGGCAAAACCTGCATTTATACAGCGCCTTTCACGATGTCCCAAATCACTTTACAGTCAATTAAGTACTTTTGAGTTATAGTCATTGGTATAATGTAGGCAATGTTATCAAATGGCAGAACAGGCTTGAGGAGCCGAATGACCTGCTCCTGCTCATAATACGTATGTCATTCTGGGATGGATGAGATGAACTGAGCTAGATGGCCTTTGTCACCCATAATTATCTTGCGAATAGAGGGTGGAATCATAGCTGGAATTCTGTTTATTTTGCTACTAGGGAAAATCTACTGTGAGCGGGCTTTGTGGGGTGAGATTGCCAGGGCAAGAGTTTGTAATGGGTTCATAGTCAATCAGTAACCTGTTTTACACTGCACATGATTCTCAAGAGTGTTTTCCAATGACTTCGCTGTTGTCCTTTTGTCTACTTACTGATTATCCCACTTTACTTTTATGAGTTTTTGAGGTATTGAAATATTGTGACAAAGTTGTGTTACGTAGTAGATATTGAAAATATATTGTAATGAGAAGCAGGAATTAGCAAAGCCTTCAGACTTGCTGATCAAGAAAACACAGATTCAATTGTGAACAATTCAGTCTTTGTCCTCTGGCCTCTTAAAAGTTGTGTCGCACAGAGACACCCAAGGACTCCAACGCTTCTCACTGACAGTGAAGACCTATGTTGTTCAATCATTCCACTTTGTTGCTCAGGAGTCATTTTATCTCTTTACCCTGTGAGATTACTGATGAAACAGAATCCAATTACACCTCGTGTAAAATAATTATACTGAATAATATCATGCACCCTGGCAAAAAAAAATCTTCTACTTCTACAGTATGAAGTTATTGTCACTGTGTTGGTGCAATATGTAGAACATGTTAATGAGGGCTGAGACAGTCACTGAAATCAATGTTATCGTCTGCAAAGTGTTATAAATAACGAATGGGATATTTTCCTGTCAAATTAGCAATATTGCTGTTAAAGTAAAATTTGTACTTTCTCGTTTGTTTTATAGTCACGGTGGGATCAGCTGTAGGGTGCTCATAACTAACGCTGCATTATATCGTTACTGCTCTTAACGTTAGTGACTTATACTGCATATATATCCGATGATATTTGTAACTAGAAGCCAATAGTTGGCGTTATCATTTTACTAGGATCTTTCTGTGATTGTTTGGTGAATTGATTGGTGAATCTTGAAAGGGGAAAAAATATCATGCATGATTGAGCCAAGTGTTAAAATGAGGGCAAGGGAGGAATAAGGGACCCAGAAACAGCTGAACAGAGCTTAGTATTTGGTCCGATAGTGCCTACACTAATAACACTATTGCCTTTGCCCCTTTACCATTGGAATGATTGGCAAACTTCTGACTGTAAACCTTTGACCCATGCTGTGCTCTTTAGACAGTTGTGGAATGTGTTGCACAGAAGAACGTAAGCCTGTTTTTATAGGCAAAGTTAAAGCGCACATTTAGAGTTTGAGTCAAAGACACATCGGGCAGCAAAAGAGGCTGCCATCTCCAGTGATCCTTGGAATCTGAGGCCTTTGGGTATTGTTTCCATTGTAGAAGATCGTTCATGTCAATGTGATTTGTTCTTTCTCCAGGAACCATGGTCACCCTGTTTTTTCTTATTGTTCTTTCATGGGATGTGGACATTGCTGGCAAGGTCAGTATTCATTGCCCATCCCTAATTGCCATTTCAGAGGGCAGTTAAGAGTCAACCACAATGTGTCTGGAGTCACATGTAGGCCAGACCAGGTAAGGATGGCAGATTTCCTTCCCTAAAGGACATTAGTGACACAGATGGGTTTTTAAGACAATCGAAGATAGTTTCATGGTCACCATTACTGAGAATGGCTTTCAATTCCAGATTAATGAACTGGATTCAAATTCCACCAGCTGCCATGGTGGGATTTGAACCCATAACTCAGAGCATTAGCCTGGATGTCTGGACTTCCAGTGCAGCGACATTACCACTATGCAATGTCTCCCCATGTAGCTACACTTGTGTGGCATGTGGAGGGTAAACTCCTGCCTTGACCAACTACATAGGCTCACCAAACGATTTGTTAACTAGATAAAGTAAGGTAAACGTAAACAGGTGGAGGGCATTTGCTGGATAATCATTTAAGCACATATAAAGAGTCACTTAGGGCCGAATTTAATGACAGTGATGGGGATCTTGCTCTCCAGCTGCTGGGAGCTCTGTGTTGCCTCCTTTGGGGAAGGCCCACTGAATTATGTGCCATTTAGGCACTTAATTGGACAGTGGTAGGCCTTTCCCTGGACTAAGGAACCCGGGGGTGGAATTCCTGCCTGTTGAGAGCTGCTTGCCAATGACAGGCCAGCAGCTCTATTGAATGACAACCCACTGGGGATGTGGTGGCTGTTGCCAACACCCATTCCAGGCCTCGCATTGTGGCCTGGGATCCCAGGCCACATGTGAGTGATGGCGGGAGGAATTTGTTGGGGAGAGGGGGTTGGAAGCAAGGGCAGGGAGCTTGCTCTCAGCAGACTTGCCAGTCGCGATGCTGGATCTCTCAATCCTGCACTGAGTGCCTTTGAATGAGGGAACCCACCTGAGAGCCTGCACAACCCTATATGGGTTTGTTTGTCACACTCCCTGCATGGTGTGCATGCCCCCCCCTCCCCCCGCCCCCACAATCCCACCCTCAGCTGTCTTTGGGTTAATACAAGTGGCTGCAGGATGAGGCAATTAAATGGCCATCCACAGGCCTTCCTGCCTCAGACTTAATCAGGGTGGAAGTGGGAAGGTGGCGGTGTCTCAACCTGCCACCCTCCCACCTGACGAAATGCCCCTGCCACTAAACTTGCCATGGGGAGGGCATTAAATTCTACCCTTAGTGACACAGGTTGTAGGGTTAGGAGCTAAACATTTGTAATGTCTCACTATATGAATAAATCTAAAACTAGGTAAAGATTGACTTCTGGTCTCCTACTTCACCAGCTGATTGTAAGAAGTTTAACATGGTAGTAAAAAATGGTTTCCTAAAGGTGAAGGTAGGAAACTAAGATTTTTTTAAGACAGAAGATTAGGTTCCAAGTATCTTTAGTGCAGAATGGCTGAAAGCAAGTATAAATTGTCAGGGTATGATTATCTGCTGATGTTCTCAGAGTCTGAACCTTATGGTCTGTGGAAGAATGAAGTGGATATGTGGACCCAAGTTATATTCCTACCAAAGAGGAAACAAGGTATAGCCCGATTCCCTCAGTTTTGAAGAAGAGCCATATTGGACTCAAAACGTTAACTCTGTTTCTCTCTCCGCAGACACTGCCAGACCTGCTGTGTTTATCCAGCACTTGTTTTTATTTCAGATTTCCAGCATTTGCAGTATTTTGCTTTTGTTGTAATGCAGTAATTGATGTCGAAATTGATAGCCTAGGGGATAACTCATACTGGTGGGATATCGGGCTTAAGATATCAGCTCACCCTTGGATTTGTATTATCTCTGTCAGTCTGGTAGTAGTTCAGTTGGTAATAGCAGTTTACCTAATGTGTGTAACCTGCCTAGTTAAAATTATGCCAAGGAAGCTTAAACAGCACATTGGGATGCTGGATGATGCTTAGTTCTGGAAGGAAATTAAATGAATACCTCCCTTCTCTGAGATACATATGTGACTTGTGTTTTAATCAATACTAACAGCTACACACATTAAGAAGAAAAGATCAGATAGATGTTACCTCAGGCGGAGCCAGAGCAGAACAGGAAAATAACAGAGTGAAATTGAATGAGGGGTCAGAAAGTGCTCCTTTCCTTAAAGGTATGGACTGTAAGAATCCTAGGAAATCCCAACATTGTGTTTTCTTTCCAATTAACGGGAACTAAATCAAATATTATAGCTGACTCTATACTTCTTTAATTTCATTATTATATTGAACCATAGTTATAACCCTGTTTATAATGTACTGTGGGCAAAAGCAGTTGAGAGGTAACTTGATGGAGAATTATGGTTTGGGCCTTCATAGACTAAAAAAAGGAAAGACTAAAACTTCAGCATAAATCTAGCAGAGCATGAGAAAAGACAACTTGCTGCATGGGAGTAGGGAGATAAACAGCTCCCAGAGGCCTAGATGGAGGACATAGAAAACAATAGTGCCTTGAGCCTAGGAAAGATACCTGGGTGTCAAGTAGCCATGCTTTCGCTGCTTGACATTGGAATGTTTACGAGCTGATAAAATAAGATGTAAGAAAAGGATTTCTGGGTAGGGGGAGAGATTTTTGGCCAGAGATTTTCAGGCTTGGGATCCCGCAGCAGACAGGGAATAGCAGGTAGACCACGCTTGGACATGCTACGTTGATGGATTCAACCAGAGAGTCATACGTGGAGATCAGGCTCCTACCCAGAGCGTAATAGTAAAGATGCTGTGTTTTAATATTGTTCTTCAAACATCATTATGTCAAGCCTTACTGATACTGAATTTGATATTATCCCTGGGCTGAATTTTCCCCCTGTTGGGGGTGTTGTGCAGGAGCTGGTGGGAACAAGCGCAAACCTGATCGGCGCCCCCGGAGGTGCCTCAGGGAGATTAGTTTAAGTTGTGAAAAATGTAATAAAGGTAAAAAAAAAATTTTAAGGACATGTCCCCTCATGTGAAACTGTCACATGAGCTGGGACATGTCCATTAAGTTTTTCAAAAAATTTTATTTAATTAATAAACCCTTCATGAAACCTCATCCTGCCCGTGGATGAGGTTTCATGAAAACTGCGAAGGCCACCTGGGCTCTTTGCCTGCCCGCCAACCTTAATGTTGGACGGGCAGCATTCTTAACAGCTTTAATTACTTTGCTAATGGCCTTAATAGGCCTTTGACAGTTTGGCGGGCACGCAGCTGTGTGCCTGCCGAACTGACAATCTAAATGACGCGCGGTGACGTTGGGACACCCGCCGATGTCACCGCGCGTCATAGTACGCTTCGGTGAGTGGGCCCCACCCCCGCCCCCACTCGCCGATGGGAAAATTCTTCCCACTGTCACCAAGAAAGATTATCACTCCAAATCATTTTAGAACTTGAGAATAAGGGGCTAAAGGGATACTTGGCTTCATGTACCCTGAACTTATAAAAGAGGGAGGAGATTGATGTGGGAAGTGCAGAATTGCCCCTGGGTTCCATGGTCCAGTGATCTCTCGCTTTCAATCACTTAGGTTGTGGAGGACATGTTCTATTACTATAACTTGTCTGACTGATAATAAAAGGCCTATCTTTAGCTACTACATGGGGATATTTACAACAAACATCCATTGACAGTATCTGCAAATATGCTACCTGTATGCTTACAAGACTCAAACATGGTTGAGATCGCCTATTGTAAATCTAAAGTCACCCCTCTTTCTAGACTTAATTACCGCTGGAGTAATATCCAGTAGTTTGTGGAGGAAATATGCTAAAGAGGAGGAAAGGAAAATGATCTTGTTGGGCCGCCTTCATTCTCAAATTGATGTATTTTACACATGCCTCATCAGGCCCTGTGAAAAGCAAAAAAAGACTTGCATTTATTATAGTGTCTTTCATGACTTCAGGGTGTCCCAAAGCACTTTACAGCCAACAGGGTACTCTTTTTAAATGTAGTGTTTGTTGTAGAAAACATAGGGCTATATATCTGGTTACAAATATCACTGGATATATATGCAGCATAAGTCACTAATATTAAAGGAAGAATTTCCCCCCCATCTGGGGGGAAGTGCAGGAGCGGGCGTGTGTAGGTGTGCCTCTGATCGGCGCCTCCAATTGGGGGTGCGCCACCATTTTATGTGGGTGGGCCAATTAAGGCTATGCGCTCCCTGTGTGGGCAGGGGGGGGATTCCCTAAGCCGGGAGTGCGCTCTTAAGAGTACACTCATCTCCCTGAGGCTAAGTGCTGCCTCAGGGAGATCGGCGCCAAATTCAAAAATGGTCAATGGACAAAAATAAAATTTCCCTGCCATGTGTCCTCATTGGGACATGTCCATCACTTTTAATTAAACTTTTATTAAATTTTTTAAAACCCTCATGAAACCGCATCCCACCCGTGGATGAGGTTTCATGTTTTTTTCTGAAGCCCGCCAGGGCTCTTGGCCTGCCCGTCAACCTTAAGGTTGGATGGGCAGGTCTACTAATTACTTCAATTACTTTTTAAATGGCCTCAATAGGCCATTGACAAGTTGGCGGGCGCACAGCTGATTTGGCTGCGTCCCCGCCGACCTGAATATTGAAATGACGCGGGGTGATGTCGGGAGTTCCGCCCGATGTCATCCCGCGTCATTTTACGCATCGGCGAGCAGCCGCCGCCCCCTGCTCATTGACCTCAATATCCTGGCCAAAGAGCAGCAACGATATAATGCAGTGTTAGTTTGTATGCACCCTACAGTTGATCCCACCGTGACTATTAAACAAACCAGAAAGTACAAATTTTACTTTAACAGCATCGTGCAATGTTGTTAATTTGACAGGAAAATATCCCATTAGTTATTTATAAATTGTGCAGACGATAACACTGATTTCAGTGGCTGTCTTAGCTCTCATTAACATGTTCTACACATTATTCTACACATATAGACATGATACCAGTAATTTCATATTACATGCAGCTCTGTATTGTATCAATGGAATGGGGTATCATGTGGGATATCATTGTTTGATAATAGTTTTTTTATTCATTGGATATAGGTGTCACTGGCTAGGTCAGCATTTATTGCCCATCCCTAATTGTCAACCACATTGCTGTGGGTCTGGAGTCACATGTAGGCCAGATAAAGACAGCAGATTTCTTTTCCTAAAGTACATTAGTGAACCAGATGGGTTTTTACAACAATCGACAATGGTTTCATGGTCATCATTAGACTTTTAATTCCAGATTTTTATTGAATCTACCGTGGCGGGATTCAAACCTGTGTCCCCGGAGCATTACCCTGGGTCTCTGGATTACTAGTCCAGTGACAATACCACTATGCCATTGCCTCCCCTTAAATATATTAAAAAAAAACTTCACTAGAGGTATTGCTCTTCACATGGTTTTCTCAGAATGTAATTTAGATCTGATTGAACTCGGTGGTGTGTGGAGGATTCCAACATATATAAGGGAGATGAGCCTTTTCATTTGAAGTTAGCTTGACAGGAAATTAATTGCAGCCCATCTTATCAATATTATTCAAAATTTACTCTTTGTTTTCTCATCAGGAAAAGCTGACTATGCCAATGAGGTTTGTGTGTTTGGCATTGTGGACAGGTTTAGCATTTAAGTGCATTGTATGCCTGATGACTTCTGTATCTACAAAACACGCAGTAAAAGCATATATTTCTGTTTAAAAAAAAACACTACAGGCATCCTTGAAGATGCCCCTGAATATTGTCTACACCTAGTAGTACATGACCAGTTGGTATAAATGAACATCGATGAGCAGAGTGGTATTGACTAAGACTTGAATGTAAATCAGAAACATTCTACACTGCTTTATCTTTTAGAGTAAGGTCTCAGTGAGGTAGCTCAGTTTGTTTTAAATAAATAATATTTGAATAGGATGCTGATCTGGAACAGACTTTGTATTATTTTTATTTTATATCTTAATATTCTGTGCATAACATAAGGAAAGCATAGTTTTGTGAAATGAGTATCAACCTTTTAAGCATTAAGGATGAAAAAGGGGAACTGACATAGCTTTTACCTGCATTTCCATTTGTGTTTTTTTTCCATTCGAGAGAGCATTAGATGATTATTTGTTTAGAAACAATGTGCAGGGGTATGGGGAAACGGCAGGGCAATGACACTAAGTCATAATGCTCATTTGGAGAGCCGGTGCAGACACGATAGGCCAAATGGCCACCTCCTGCGCTGTTAAAAATCTGAGATTCTGATTCTGTGTTAGGCAGTGATCCTTTAAGTTGACACTCCTATCAACACTTTAGAACCAAGCCTTGAATTTCAATTGATCTTAAAGCTCTTGGATTTACAATATAAACAGAAACAGATCAGCCAGTGTCTTGGCTTATTGTGAAATAAACCTAGAAAACTATACATATATGATAATTCATGTTTGGAACCTGATCCACATGAAGCTGATTACAGTGTCAGGGAAGAGAATATTTAGGCACATAGGCAATTGTTTCGTGCTTCATAGCCACCTTATAGTTCAGTTCTACAGAGATCCAGTGACTTCTCATATGTGTGTGTTTATAATAGTTAGCTAAAATGCAGTATACTCTCCACAGATGGCTCTTCTCCTTGGCCATTTACTAAGTGCGACCAAATGAATTGATCCGAATGTGTTGAGCTGAAATACTTATGAAATTGTATTTGGGGATTTAGACAGCTGTCAACTGCTTTAACAAAGGAGGTCTGTTAGACGTAAATCACAGCTTCTATGCTATTTACAAGATTTCTAATCAGCAAACATGTAAATGAATCCTTGGGAGAAACACGATCATCACCAAATAGATGTGATAAGTTGCAGATTGCATATCATTGTGTTTGTGACAAAGCAATTTAAAATAAAGTCCTCTAATTTTCATTAAAATATTAGGAAGCCTAAGATTTTCAGCATTATAACCATTCTGCTGTGATCACAATTGCAATTATGATAAATATGTTTATCGGTACCTTGCGATGCGTTGCGTTACCTTTTTTTTTCCTTTCATACTGTGGCTGGATATTGTAAAATGCTTATTAAAATTTACACAGAATTGAACTTATGCTTTGGGAGTTGCATTTTGCTCAGTAAGTTAAACTGTTGCAGATGATTTTCCCTCTTAGTGGACTTCAAACAGCTAGCGAGTGGAATGCATCAGCCTGCTGAAAGTGAAAATCGTGTTCCCTGAGGTAACTCGTTGACTTTAGGACTTTTGCAAAGATTGGGAAGCCTGACTAGCCTCCAGACTACAAGCATGTACAATCACTGGGGGCATAGCTCTGATCTCGGGAATGGGGAGAATCTGGAGCACCAAAGGTCCAGACTGGCCCATAACTTCTGATCTCCAGTGCATCGTACCGGGAGGTACCCCAAAGATGCGTTGGGGACCCCCCTCGGAAGTCTCCGGAAGTTGACATTTCCATTGGGCCGTTACCCTGCATTGGGAACCGTCCTGTACACTGATTTAAATCACAGACTTCAGATGGTTCTAACTGTCTTACCAGAATAGTTACCATGGAAAAGTTAGAATTAAAACCACTTCTAACTCTTGGGTAACTATAGTACTAACCACCACCATCAGCCCGCCCGCCTCCCCACTGGATCTCCTGACTACCCAGCCCCCCAGACCCCCTTACTACCCTCCAGTTCTGCCCATGGGACCTCTGAACCCTCCCCCAACTACCTCCCCATCCACCCGACTGCCCTCCTGACTACCCCTTTTGGAGACCAAGGGTATGGCTGAGATACTAATTGAGTCCTTTTTATCTGTTTTTAATAGAGTTGGGGATGCAGTAAAGGAGGAGGCAATAGCGATGTTGGATAGGACATAAGGGTGCTAATTGCAGAGGATTAGGCCACGCTCTTCCAATTCTCCTTGAATATGGAGGACTAGAGGATTCCAAATGCTAACACCCCTGTTTAAAAAGCAGGGAAGGATAAACCAGGAATGATTGGCTAGTCAGCCGAGTGTTGGGGGTGGGAAACTTTTAGAAGTTTAATAATCCAGAACAAAATGAATTGGCATTTCGAAAAGTATTAGCGAATAAATGAAAGCCAGCATCGGTTTGCTAAAGAGAAGCTATGTTTTAAGAATGTAAGAACATAAGAAATAGGAACAGGAGTAGCCCATTTGGCCCCTCAAGCTTGCTCTGCCATTCAATAAGATAATAGCTGATCTTTTTGTGTTTCGATTTCCACATTGCTATTTAACCCTGATAACCTTCGATTCCCTTGCCTAACAAGAATCTATCTACCTCTGCCTTAAAAATATTCAATGACCCGCTTCCATCACCTTCTGAGGCAGAGAGTTCCAAAGTCGCACACCCAACTGAGAGAAAAAAATTCTCCTTATCTCTGTCCTCAAAGGGCGACGCCTAATTTTAAAACAGTGCTCCCTAGTTCTGAGCTCACCCACAAGAGGAAACATCCGTTCGACATCCACATTGCCAAAGCCATTCAGGATCTTGTATACTCCAATCAAATCACCCCTCACTCTTCTAAACTCCAGTGGAAACAAGCCCAGTCTGTCCAACCTTTCCTCAGAAGACAACCCATTCATCCCAGGTATCAATCTAATAAACCTTTGAACTGCCTCCAATGCATTCGCATCCTTCCTTAAATAAGGAGACCAAAACTGCACACAGCATTCGAGATGCGATCTTACCAGTGCCCTGTATAACTGAAGCATAACATCCTTACTTTTATGTTCAATCCCTTTTGTAATAAAGGATAGCATTCCATTAGCCTTCTTAATTACTTTCTGACCTGCATACTAACTTTTTGTGACTCATGTACTAGAACACCTAGATCCCTCTGCACCTCAGAATTATGCAGCCATTCTCCATTTAAGTAATACTCTGCTTTTTTGTTCTTCCTGCCAAAGTGAACAACTTCACATTTTCCCACATTAAACTCCATTTGCCAGATCTTTGCCCACTCACTCAATCTATCTATATTCATCTGCAATCTCCTCATGTCCTCTTCACAACATACTTTCCTACCTATCTTTGTATCATCTGCAAATTTAGCTAACATGTCTTCACTCCCCTCATCTAAGTCATTGATGTAAATCGTAAAAAGTTGAGGCCCCAGTACAGACCCCTGTAGGACTCCACCCGTCACACCCTGCCAATCTGAAAAATACCCATTTATGCACAGTCTCTGCTTCTAGCCAGCCAGCCTATCTTCTATCCATGCTAATATGTTAACCCCTGCACCATGCGCTTTTATTTTCCGTAGTAACCTTTGATGTGGCACCTTATCAAATGCCTTCTGGAAATCCAAGTTCAGAACGTCTACAGGCTCCCCTTTATTCACTGTACATGTTACTCCTTCAAAAAACTTCAATAAATTGGTTAAACATGATTTTCCTTTCACCAAACCATGCTGACTCTTTTGGGTTGCCTTGAGCTCTTCTAAGTGCCTAGCTATATCTCCTTAATGATCATTCTAACAATTTCCCCACAATAGACGTCAAGCTACTTGGCCTATAGTTTCCTGTTTTCTGCCTCCTTCCCTTCTTGTTATATTTGCTACTTTCTAGTCTGATGGAACCTTTCCAGAATCTAGCGAATTTTGGAAAATTAACACCAGTGCATTGAATACCTCATTAGCCACCTCTTTTAAGACCCTAGGATATAATCCATTGGGACCTGGAGACTTGCCAGCCTGCAGCTCCATCAATTATTCAGTACCGTTTCCCTAGTGATTTCAGTTTCACCAAGTTCCTCACTCCCTTTCACCTCCTGATTTGCAGCTGTTACTGAAATGTTTTTTGTATCCTCTATAGTGAACACAGAAGCAAAATATTTCTTCTGCCATTTCTTTCTTATCTACTATTAACTCCTCATCGTCACTCTCTAGAGGACCAACACTCACTTTACATATTCTTTTCCTTTTTAAATACCTGTAGAAACTCTTGCTATCCATTTTTATATTTCTAGCTAGCTTCCTCTCATACTCTAATTTCTTTCTCCTGATTAAACTTTTAGTCATTCTCTGCTGTTCTTTATATTCTGTCCAATCATCTGTCCTGCTACTCATCTTTGCAGAGTTGTATGCTTTTTCCTTAAGTTTGATGCTTTCTTTAACTTCCTTATTTAACCACGGATCGTGGGTCCTCCCCTTAGAATTTTTCTTTATAATAGGAATGTACTTATTCTGAATACTCCGAAATGTCTCCTTTAATGTTTGCTACTACTGCTTTATTGACCTATCCTCTAGCCTAGTTTCCCAGTTCACTTCAGCTAGCTCAGCTTTCATCCCCACATAGTTGCCCTTATTTAAGTTTAAGATACTTGTCTTAGACCCTCTCTTCCTTTCAAACTGGATGTAAAATTCAATCATATTGTGGCGACTGCAATCCAGGGGTGCCTTTACTCTGAGGTCAATAATTAATCCTGTCATGTTACACAATACCAAGTCTGATATAACCTGCTCTCTGGTTGGTTCCAGAACGTGCTGCTCTAAGAAACTATCTTGAAAGCATTCTAAGAACTCCTCATCCAAGCTACTGTTGCCAATCTGATTTTCCCAGTTTGGGTGTAGATTAAAATCACCCATGATTATCACCATCCCTTTATCACAAGCACACAATATTTTCTCATGAATACTTTGTCGTACACTGTGGCTACTGTTAGGGGGCATGTAAAAAAAGTTAGTATGCAGGTACAGAAAGTAATTAAGGCTAATGGAATACTATCCTTTGGGCAGAATTTTCTGGGTGATGTGTTGGGGGGCGGGCCCCACACGTCAGCACGTAAAATGACGCGCGGTGATGTCGGGCGAGCGTCCCGACATCACCGCATGCCATCGCGATGTTTCGTTGGGTGGGAGCGGAATGAAGTGCGATGTGCGCCCGCCATTAATGAATGGGCTAATTAAGGCTCTTAATTCGGCAATCAATGCCGATTTTCAGGCGCCCATGCGATCTTCGGCTCGGCGCACGGGTGCAACCGGCAGGCGGGTAAGCAACTTTTTAAAAAACTCATCCGCGGGCGGGATAAGAGGGCTCAGTGGCGTTGTCAATCTGGTTTGTGAAGTATTTATTGCAGAAAGTGTTTTAAACTTGCCTGTGTGATCTGTAGCAGTTGAAAACGAATTTCAGCAGCTTTGTGTGTACTTTGAACCTTCAGCTCAGCACTCTTAGGTCAGGAATCTTTATCGGGCCTGCAGCTTTCCAGAGGCCTCCCTTTAGCCTGGGTATGGGTTCTGACATGTCCACTGGAGGCAGCTCTGCTGAGGAGGAAGGGAGGGCTAGAATAAGGAGGATGCCAGGAGTGCACAATCAGCCTCCAGGGGAGCCACCTTTGGGAGTACAGGCGCAGGCACAAGGGGTGCTGGGCCAAGAAGTAGTCCAAGGTGGAAGGGGCCGCAGAAGACGCCACTATCCTGCTGCCAGGGTATAGAGGTGGAGAAGCAGCTACCTCAATATGACTGAGGTGCAGTGCCGAAGGAGGCTCTGACTGTCAAGGGAAACAGTCAGCTATATCTGTCAGATGATTGGCCCTGAGATCTCTTCTAGCTGTGTGGGCGGACACCCCATGCCAGTGGCTCTGAAGGTCACAGTTGCCCTCAACCTCTATGTCTCTGGCTTCTTCCAAGGCTCGGTGGGTGATCTTTGCGGTGTCTCCCAATCAGCTGTCCACACTTGTGTCAAGCAGGATACAGACGCTCTGTTCAGGCGTGCATTGACCTTCATCCACTTCCGCTGCGACCAGGCAAGTCAGGCACAACGAGCCAGAGGCTTCGCGGCCATTGCAGGCTTCCCCTGAGTCCAGGGTGCAATAGACTGCTCACATGTGGACATCAGGGCGCCAACAGGTGAGCCTGGTGCCTTCGTCAACAGGATGGGCTTCCACTCCATGAACGTGCAGATAGTGTGTGATCACAGGATGCTGACTCTACAAGTCTGTGCAAGGTACCCAGGTGGCTCCCACGACACCTACATCTTCAGACATTCCCAGGTACCGGGACTCTTCAGTGCTCCGGCTCGGCTTGATGGATGGCTGTTGGGTGACAAGGGCTATCCCCTCAGAAGGTGGCTCATGACGCCTCCCCGCCATCCAAGAACAGAAGCTGAGCAACGCTACAATAGGAGCCACGGCTCCACAAGGGTTGGGGTGGAGAGAGCTGTCGGTCTTCTCAAGATGCGCTTCCGATGCCTCGACCACTCAGGTGGCGCATTCCAGAATTCCAAAATTGTGTCTCTGTGATAGTGGTAGCATGCTGCATTCTGCACAACCTTGCACTGGAAAGGGGGGACGCAGTGGACAATGAAGACGTTGACGCAGTGGATGCGGCTGCATATGATGACTCCAGCAGCAGTTCGGAGGATGAGGAAGCAAAGGGCAATGATGAGGGGCTGAACGCTGACCCGGCACTACACCAAAGAGGCAGGGACACCTGGGAGATTTTAATCCAACTAACCTTCAGCTAGCTCCACACAAATGGATCTGGAGGACCAGCATTGCCTGGCGCATCCATACGCGGCACATAAGTGCTACGTTTGCCACTTCATCGGCTGCAACTAAGGGCTTTGCACATAAACCTTAATGTCCACTCAAACACTCATGACATGTCTGTGAAACATACAAATGCAGCACAAAGGAGCCACCTTAAGCCATGGTAACACATGTGGATTTTATTTTGATCCAACAAAATGAATCCCAAACGTTTTTACAACTTCAAAAAATAATAATTCCCTAATTTAGGGCCAACACAAAAGCACCAGTGAGAAACCCGTGGTGTGCCTAATATGACTTTGCTCACATTTACGGGTGCTATGTCTTGGTGCCGCCCCATCGCTCGGAGTGGCTTCTTAGACAGCCTGCTGACTCTGCTGTCCTGTTGGCCTCGATGACCTTGGCGGACATCCTCTGGCCCGTGGGGCCTGTGCTGGCCTTGCCTGGGAGGGAGTGGCCAGTTCCACAGCTGGCATTTCCCCAGTTGTCGCAGCCACAACGGATGCAATGGTCACTGGCAGAGGGGTGAAGGAGCTGCTGCCCTCATCCGGAGTGCCCTGAGTGGAGCCCGCAGAGACGCCAGGCAGCTGCTGTGCCGATGTGAGGTCGCTTCGGACCTCCCTGCTCACCGTAGATGGATGGGCACTGAGCTGGGACAATTGGTTCCCAGACCATCTCCCACATTGCCAATGACCAGCTGTGGCCACTAGCGCTGTGAGGGCTTGCAGGTCCGAATGTATCCCCAGGAGAAGCTGGTTGTTCTGCTGGAAGCCCCTCTCCAGGAGAGTCACCACTCTCTCCATGGAGGAAGCATGACGCTCTGACATGAGGCTCATAACATCACTCATGCTCCTCGTGGATTCCTCCACCACGGACACCAAGCGAAGCATACTGTCATGCAACACTCCCAGATGCTCCCGCACACCCGGCCGCATTTCCTGCAGCTGCTGCGTGGTGGATGACTCCAGAGGCACATCGTTGTGCCCCATCTCAGCATGTGCCTGGTCCCCTGCAGTCCTCCGGCTGCTGGTGCCATTGGCACTCTCTGTCTCTGCCATCTCCTCTAGCGATTGTGAAGTGCCCTCTCCACTGTGCTCCGGGACACTAGCCGATGTTACAATTCCCACCGATGTGCTAGTCTCTGCGCTGGTGCCTGCCTCGCTGAAATGGTGTGACGCAGGTGACAGTTCAGGGCCCTCAGGTGTGAGAGGGGGCATCTGCAATTCCACCTGACAACCATGCTCTGATGAGGCTGAAATTAACAACAAGGGCAGTCAGCGTGTACACAGTAACACACTTCATCCCTTTCCCCCAGGCTCATAATGCGCTCAACCTTCCAGAACCTAAGGAGATGATCATTGGTGGGGTGGTCAGGAGGAGACCCAAACATTACAGGCGGATACAGACGGGCTGGTCAGATGGGCTAAGGAATGCCAAATGGAGTGTTATGTGGATAAGTGTGAGGAGATGCATTTGGGCAGGACAAACAAGGTACAGGAATACACGAGGAATGGTAGGACCGAGGAAAGTAAGTATGATTAGAGGGACCTTGCTGGGCATGTTGACAGGCCCATTAAGGCAGTGGGACAGGTACATAGGCGTTTAAGAAGGTAAATGTCATACATGCCTTTATTAGCCGAAGAATAGAATGTAGGAACAGGGAGGTCATGTTGCAAATGCAGAAAATGCTGCCGAGGCCACAGCTACACTTCTGCGTTCAGTTGTGATCAATGCTTCATGAGAGGGATGTGATTGGAATGGAGAGAGTAGAGAGGCCGCTGACCAGCATGCATGCTGGCCTGGAAAGTTGGAGTTATGAGGACACATAGCATACAGTGGTGATATTTGCCGTGGAGCACAGGAGATGGAGGGGTGACATTATTGAGCTTCATAACATTATGAGGGGAATAGATCGGGTGGACAGAAATCAACTTTTACCCTTGGTGGAGAGATGACTAACCTGGTGGCATTTATTTAAGGCAAGGGGTATGAGGTTGACAGGTGAGGTGATGAGGAACAGAGTAATGTGGGATGCACTGGCTGAAAGGGTGGTGGAGGCAGAAACCCTCCTAAGATGTAATAAGTATTTGGATGTGCAGTGGTGATGCCATGCATACAAGGCCATGGGGATAGTGGTCAGAAATGGGATAAGGCGACTTTGGAAGGTGCTAGACATGCGCATCCTCAAGGGGCCGAGGGACCTTTGTCTATGACCCACACGTCTGACTCTGTAAGTCTGTGAATGAGCAGTGTTGCTACATTAATGATTCCAACAATCATCAGTGCTTTGGATGGTGGGAAGACAGAGGGGATGGGACTGTGGACCTCAAATACCTGGCCGCTTCACCCCAGCCTCACCGACACCTGTGGACCTGGGCACATGGTGCCTTTCAAGCTCCAGGGCCTCCTGCTCAAAACGACTCAATGTTATGAGCTGGACCTGGCTGCCTTCAGTGCATGAACATTCATACGTATTATGCGCATTTTTCTCCTGCAAAACAGAGAAGACCATTCATTGGGGCTAATCGCTTATGTACTCTGCACACGCCAACCACAGTGGCCCACTGAAGCCTCCAGTGCCTCCTGGCCATGCTCTGCCGATCGGTCACAAAAATATAGTATGGCTGCTCCCAACTCCACCCCCCCCCCCCCCCACCACCCAATGGTCACCTTGGAGACATTCTGCGTCCATCACTTTCAGAAACACATGGTCTTAGCTCCCATAGCAAGGAGGCACAACTCGGTGCGGCGCCGAGGGCACTAGATGGCTCTTGGCCACGAGATCTTGAGGCTCCCCTTCCACCATCTCATCACCATGAACAGGACATGTGTTGGAGTTATGAGTATGCGCCTAGCTGCATCTCCTGCAGGTTGCCCCCCAGACCACTCATGTGCGACTAAGACCAACACATGATGCGGGGAGAACCCATCTTCTCATGAACCACTGAGGCTGATGTAAGCTTGGTCACTATCTGCTTGACCACTCAGTGTGCGACAAATGGCCAACATGATTCAATGCAGTCACGATATGGGGGTGGGGGCTCTCAAAGGCTAATTCCTGCTGGGTTAAATGCCCAACGCCAACATGGTACCCGCCCTACCAGAGTGCAACAAATCGTAAAAGTGCTTACGGCACTGGATCCAGGTGCGCCGCACCACGTCGCGGGAGCTCACCACCTCTACCACCTCCTCCCAGGCACACTTCGTCGTGTGGGGGGCCCTCCTCCTCCCATCCTGGGGAAACAGCATCTCCCGCCATGCTGCCACCTCCTCCACAAGGGCAGCAAGGCAGTCATCAGAAAAGCAAGGGGCACATTGGTCCCCTGCTCACCTACCCTGCAGCCTGCCCTGCTCCTGGCCCACACCCTGCAGCCTGCCCTCCTTTTCTGGCCTTCCCTCTACATTGGCCTGCTGTGCAGACCCCCTGCGGTGCCACCTGCAGATGATACCCATTTACCTCTATAAATCATCTACCTTGTTGTGGATGCTGTGTGCATTCAGATACAGTGCCATTAACTTTTTCTTTTTGACATTATTCTGCA
Source organism: Cetorhinus maximus (assembly GCF_964194155.1). NCBI lineage: Eukaryota > Metazoa > Chordata > Chondrichthyes > Lamniformes > Cetorhinidae > Cetorhinus > Cetorhinus maximus. The sequence continues at coordinate 32,699,380 of NC_135887.1, read as the reverse complement.
TTCTAAGCTCGGTTGATGCTCGCCTTCGTTTTGCCTGCCTTCTAATTTCACTTGCCACTTTTCTACTTCCCTTTACAAGCTCTACTTCCTTCCAATTTGAGCTACCCCTCAGGTTTCATCCACCTGACAAGGTAGTTTAAACCCTCCCTATCAGCAAACTTCCCTGTTAGCCCCAGGTCAGTAAACAGAGGATGCTGATTTAAGTTAGTTGGCAAAAGAACCAGAGGTGACGTGAGGAAACCTTTTTTACACATTTGTATTAATATTTGGAATGTACTGTCTGAAAGAGTGGTGGGACCGGATTCAATAGTACTTTTCAAAAGAGCAGTGGATAAGTACATGAAGGGAAAGAGCAATAGAGTGGCATCAACTGAATAGCTCTTGTCAAAGAGCTGGCAGAGCTTTTCAGTCCTGTATTATTCTATGAAGTACAAGTTACTGAAGTGAGCAACTTTCCTCTTGTTTATTTATTGGTGAAACTGGAGCTGCATTGTACTCCAGCTTTTGGCAACATAAAAACTTTTAAAGTCTTTTTCTTGTAATTGGTTAGCTTTTTCTAGGTTTCAGAACATTATCACCTAACTGTTTTCCTTTTCATTTCTCTGTCCAATTACTACAAAGTTATTACCAATATCTTGACTTATTTTGGTAGCATTAGACCAATCAAATGCCATTCATGCTCAAGAGGGTGGCAGGGAAGGACTGCATATTAGTAAAAAGATCCAGAACTTCTCTGATGAAGACCTTCAGGCCCTCTTGGATGAGATTCAAGCTAGGCGGCACAGACTCTCGCGTCTGCAACCCACTATGTTGGCCAACAATATCAGTCTGCCAAGAAGGCATTGGCACTGTACTTACTGCTAATTCCCGAACTCACAGGACTGCAGAACAGTGTAGAAAGAGGTTCAGTTTTACTTTCTCATACCTCAATTTTGGTTGCTACTACTGCACCCTAAACTCCAGCTCCCAGCTAGATCCATTGCATTATTGATTCTGAGTAAGGGTTAAATTTTAAATGACCCAAGCAAAAGATAATCCTAGGGTGAATAAAATATTGTTTTATTTTCTAGAGGAAAGTAACATTCTCCAGTCTTTTTTTTCTCAGCTGCTTAGTGAAATTAGCTAAGTAATTCAATTTAGCAAGTTCATTTTTATGATTCCATTACTTTTCTTTAGAAAGTTGGGTAAATACTTTGAATAATGAAACTTGCATTCTCCACAAGAAATACATGAACTTAAAATATTGCTCTGGTATAAAATATGTCCTTTTTATAGGGCTCAAAAATAATAGCTTAATATAATACTTTTACAATTTATGCTTAACATGAAAGCAGGTGTAAATTAGTTATTCCCTGTAAAACAAAATGTTTTTTGTTTTATTTCGACATTTATTAGCCCTTAAATCTAACCGCGACCCAGTACGTTTCTGTTGCATTTTATTCTTGTCAGGTTTGGTTGAGCATTGTGATTATCCATGCTGTTCAGAAAACAAAAAGTCCATCAAAGCTGCATAGATCTAGTTCAATGAGCACAGTTGCATGTCAGAACTAGTCTGACACGTCTGACAATTTATGGGACTCAAATATTCAGAAGTTGCTTTAAAAAGCATTAAGTGGTCTTTTCTTATGTACCGGGCCAATTATCTGTCAATGGATTCAAGCTAGTTAGACATGGCAGTGCGCTAGTTCTTACTAGGTGCATTTAGGAGTACAATTTGAAAATGAAAGAGGCTCCCTGAATTGACACTGCAGTTGGATTATGTAAAAGGAATGTAACTGTATGTTATGTCCACTGGCCTCTAGAGGAAGTTTCCTATGTATGCTCATTGGCATACCCATGGTTGCAAGAATTCATGGAAGACCCTAAGTTAAAATGGATAGAAACAGCTGAACCTGCAGAAAATTTCTGTACAACCTTCTAAAAGTGCTACTCGGCCTGCACTACAGCAAACTCTCTGGGGGACAAACAGCTAAGTCACAAACACACTTTTTCATTTCTCTATCCAATCACTGCAGTATTATTACTAATATTTTGTTTTTATTTTGGTAGAGTTATGACCAATCAAATGCCATTCATGCTCAGAAGATAATGGGGTTATAAGCTAGGAGAAGGACTCAGAACCTCTCTGAGGGAGACCTTCAAGTCTTCTTGGATGAGATTCAAGTTAGGAGTCACAGGTTCCTGGGTCCGTAACTCACCACACCAGCCAGGTATATCAATCTTGCTGTCAAGGAAGGCATTGGCACTGGTAGTTACAGCCAATTCCCTCAATTACAGGATTTCAAAACAGGGCGGAAGGAGGCTCAATGACTTGACCAGGGCTGACAAGGTAATACACTTGCTTGTCCTTTCATCCTCGCACCCCCACCTCCCCCCACCCCCTGCCCACCATCGCACTTTTCACTCTTTTAAACCAGCAATAATAAAGCTAATCCTTTTTCAGGAAATGGCAGAGGAGTTGAATAAATACTTTGCATCAACCTTCATGGTGGAAGACACTAATAGCATTCCACCTGTGAACAATGTATTTGTTTGTGAGTGTGTGTGTTTTACCCTTGGTGTGAGCAATTCAATTTAAAAATAACCCAGATGTTAAGCCTTTTTACTTAAAAAGGAAAAGGTTAGTTTATTTCACACTATTGCTCTGGAAGAACCCAAGAAAGGGTTGTGAGTAACACATAGACACACAAAGATTAGTTACAGAGGAAGACAAAAACGAAACTTATAAAATTGGAACAATTCAGCCTGCATTTGGTGCAAGCCTGATATGTTTTGAAGTTGAGAAGTTGTGTTGTCTGAAGTGCAGGTCTTGTTTTTGTAGAGTGGTCTCTACAGCTGCGATGGCTTCCACTGTTGAATTGCCAGAGGTTGCTTTAACATGTGAGCTGAATATGGTAGCAGGTTTACAGGAAGGAGAGATTTCTTAGTTCCATTCTGCAGGTGTGGCACTTTTAGCTGCCTAGTTATTTTACAGCAGACCAGTAGCTCTTTTTTTTTAAGATGTGCCCCTTTGTCTCTCCCTGCTGCGAGTGGGGGAGGCAGTGACATAGTGGTATTATCACTGGACCAGTAATCCAGAGATAGAGGGTAGTGCTCTGGGGACCTGGGATCAAATCCCAATGCGGCAGATCGTAGAATTTGATTTCAATTAATGAAAAGAATTTGGTGACTAAAAGCCTAATGATGACCATGAAACCATTGTTGATTGTTGTAAAAACCCATCTGGTTCACTCATGCCCTTTAGGGAAGGAATCTGCCATCCTTACCTGGTGTGACTCCAGACCCACAGCAATGTAGTTGACTCTTAAATGCCCTCTAAGCCACTCAGTTGTATCAAACCTCTAGAAAGTGGATAAGGAATGAAACTGGATGGATCACTCAGCATGGACCTAGGCACCGGAAATGACAACAGCAAACTCAACCCTGTCAACCCTGCAAAGCCCTCCTCGCTAACATCTGGGGGTTAGTGCCCTAGCTGTCGGACAGATTAGCCGAGCAACAGATTGACATAACCTTACTCACGGAATCATTCTCCAGACCCACCATCACCATTCTTGGGTATGTCCTGCCTCATCGGCACGACAGACCCAGTGGCATACAGTCAGGAGCATGTTGCCCTGGGAGTCCTCAACATCGAACCCGAACCCCATGAAATCTCATGGCATAGGGTCAAATGTGGGCAAGGAAACCTCCTGTTGGCAACCATGTACTGCTACCCACCCCGCTTCTCTCTGATATCAAGAAACAGCTGAAGGCATTGGATACTGCAAAGCCTATGGGTCCTGACAATATTCCAGCAAAAGTACTGACGTCTTGTACTCCAGAACTTGCTGTGTCCCATAGCCAAGCTATCCCCAGGATGTTGCTAGTGGGGGATTCAGTGATAGTAATACCATTGAATTTCAAGGGACAATGGTTAGACTCTATCTTGTTGGAGATGGTCATTGCATGGCACTTGTGTGGCACAAATGTTACAACGCTGGTATCTACCTGACAATGTGGAAAATTGGCCAGGTATGTCCTGTAAACAAAAAGTAGGACAAATCCAACCTGACCAATAACCGCTCCATCAGTCTACTCTTGATCAACAGTAAAGTGATAGAAGGGATCATCAACAGTGCTATCAAGCAGCACTTGCTTGGCAATAGCCTGCTCACTGACACTCAGTTTTCATTCTGCCAGGGTCACTCAGCTCCTGACATCATTACAGCCTTGGTTCAAGCATGGACAAAAGAGGTGAGGTGAGAGTCACTGATCTTGACACCTCCAAAGCCTCTACGTCTACAAGGCACAAGTCAGGAGTGTGATAGATAAGTGCAGCTCCAACAACACTCAAGAAGCTTGACATCATCCAGGACAAAGCAGTCCACTTGATTGGCACCCCATCACCAAACATTCACTCCCTCCACCAACAATGCAGTGGCAGCAGTGTGTACCAACTTCAAGATGCAGTGCACAAACTCAGCAAAGTTCCTTAGACATCACCTTCCAAACCCATGACCGCTACCATCTAGAAGTACGAGGGCAGCAGACACATGGGAACATCAGTACCTTCAAGCCACTCACCATCCTGACTTGGGAATATAGCACCCTTTCCTTCATTATTGCTGGTTCATAATTCTGGCACTCCGTTCCTAACAGCACTGTGGGTGCACCTACACCACATGGACTGCAGCGGTTCAAGAAGGCAGCTCATCACCATTTTCTCAAGGGCAATTAGAGATGGGCACTAAATGCTGGCCTAGCCAGTGATGCTCACATCCCATGTATGAATTTTTTAAAAAAGCAGTTCTCTTTTCTGCTGCAGTGAAGCATCTTGAAGATGTTCAAGATGGATCTTGTTTTGGCAGTTTGCTGCCTTTTTTTTATTCTTAGCAGGCAAGCTGACATGGCCAATGTCTCAAAAATGCCAAATCACTTTCCTTATAAGGCAAGTGATAATCCGATTTTGCAATCCACAGTCTCCTTATCACCTACATTGATCAAAAGGGCCAAGGTTGTTCACACGTTACAGTGGCTTATCAGTTAGTGTCTTTGTGTATGGAGGAAAAGCCATCAAGTCAATAATGAGCTTCTGTTTATTCATTTGGAACAATCATTGAATTTTCAAAAGTCTTTTTTATACCTGCGCCTGAGGATATCTCCCCATTGTTTGGCCCCAAGGGTTCCAGCCTGAATCCACAAGGAGAAAGTCAGGTGAACCTCAGAGTGCATTTTTAAACAAGCCTTTAAACTCAGCCCATGGTTTAAAAATGTAACTTTCAAAACAGCTTTCTGAAACATTGTGATGTCATATTTGTACACCATAACCCTAAAGTAGGAATAATTACCTGGGGGAGAGCCAGCTTCAATGGGGTAAGAGTGGATGTGGGCCAAATGAATTGGAATCAAAGGTTCGCAGGAAAAACAACAGTTGAGCAATGGGCTACCTTCAAAGAAGAAAGAGTTCTGCACAGTCAAGGTATACTCCCTTGAAAGGGAAAGGCAGGATAAACAACTTCAGAGTTCTCTGGATGACAAAGGAGGTAGAGATTATGATGAAGAATGCTTATGACATGTGGATAATACAGTGGAGAACAAGCCTGAATATGGAAGGTTCAGAGGGAAAGTGAAAAAGCAAATAATGTCAAGAAACTGTCATATTTTTCATAATATTATTGTGGGATATCTTAAAGCAGGCAGAAATGTGTGTGTGTATGGTTCTGTGTGTGTGTGGCTAATTTAATTCAATTAGAGATGGGTAGACTGCAAGGTTTAATTTATCAAAGAAGTGAGGTGTAAAACAGGTGTTTGAAATGGAGATGAGTAAAGCTAGGGTGAAGTCTCAGCAGAGACGGTGTGAATGAAATTTGCACTTTTTGCTAAGTGGAGAAGTGTTTTACTTTCAAAGGGACATGGAAAATGTTTATAACTGGCAAGATAAATAAGGCAAGATTATTATGTTGATTTTTTTCCCAGAAGTGCTGGCCATAATGGTAACATGAAAGATTTTTATATTCTGGGAAAAGTAACTTCTAAAGACAAATGGAAACAATGGGATTTACAAATCGAAAGGAATAAATATATTTAGAGAAGTGTGGAAGGATGTGTGAGGTGTGACCGTGTAAGACCTTGAAAGATAACTGTGTGAAACAGACTTGCGGGGGTGGGGTGGGGGGGTTGGGGGGGCGGGGGGGTGGGGGGGGGGGCGCGAAAGGCCTCTAGCCACCCTGCAGAACAGAAGTTTGCTGTTCCAGTAACCAAAGTTGTATTAAAGGACAGAATTTTCTGCCTGTCGGGCAAGTGGGCCCGACTCAATTGCCAGTGGCGAAGAGGGCCGCACTGCCATTTTACGTAGGCGGGCCAATTAAGGCCCACCCAGCGTGATGTCCGTCAGGAAGCACTATGCGCTCCCTGTGCAGGCGGGGGGGAAATCCCTGAAATCGAGAGTGCGCTCTTTTGCGCATGCGCACGAAAGAGCGCACATCCCCCTGAGGCTAAGTGCAGCCTCAGGGAGATCACCTGGACTTTGAAAAATATTAAAAATAGAAAAAAAAATTCCCTTACAATGTCACATGAGTTAGGACATGTTCATAATTTAGAGAACAACTTTATTACAATTTTTAAAACCCTGCATGAAACCTCATCCCGCCGCTGGATGAGGTTTCATGTTTTCTCTATTTGCCGCCGGGGCTCCTGGCCGACCCGCCAACCTTAAGGTTGGACGGGCAGGTCCTTTAATTATTTAAATGACCCTGTCAATGGCCTCAAGTGGCCATTGACAGGTCGGTGGGCCCGCAGCTGAGTTTGCTGCGCCCCTGCCTTCATGAAAATTTAAATGGGGCAGAGTGATGTCAGGGGTTCCGCCCGACATCATCCCGCATCATTTTACACGTTGGCAAGCGGGCCCTGCCCCCTGCTTGCCGATGGCAAAATTCTGCCCAAAGTCTTTGGAAATCTATTGTCCAGTGGGTGCTTGTGGTCAAATTGCTGGATGACTTTATAAATTTGGAATCTATTTGGACTGTTGCCTTAAAGTGAGTGTGTAGTTGGGAGTCTGGTTTAGTAGAAATTTTGGGAACTGTCATAACTGTAATCTTATGTGTGTTTGTTCTTCATTTGTTAATAAATGTTTTAAATTAATCTTTAAAATCTCTAAAGGTGGTAGTGGACTCATTACTTCTGACTTCAGTGCATAAGCCTTCTTATAATAAATACAAATTGCAAAATTGTTGTGATAGCATGGTCAAGTTTCCCTTGTGGATTTGGTCAGCCCGGCAGATACCACCTGCCATATCATAACAATAAGAAAAGCAAAGAGGGAGTATGAAAAAAGACTGGCAGCTAACATTAAAGGAAATGCTAAAGTCTTCTATAGGCATATAAATAGTAAAAAGGAGGAATAGGGCCAATTAGGGACCAAGAAGAGGATTTACGTATGGAGTCGAGAGAATAGCTGAGATATTAGATGAATACTTTGCATCTGTCTTTACAAAAGAAGGAAATGCTACCCAGGCCACGGTGAAAGAGGAGGTAGTTAACACACTGGAAGGATTTAAATTTGATAAGGCATACGTATTAGATAGGCTGCCTATACTTAAATTTGATGAAGCACCAGGACCGAGTGAGATGCATCCAAGAATGCTTAGGGAAGTGAGAATGGAAATTGCAGAGGCACTGGCCATAATTTTCCAGTCTTGCTTAGATTCAAGGGTGGTTCCAGAAGACTGGAGAATTGCCAATGTTACACCTTTGTTCAAAAAAATGATTTAAAGATAGCTCAGCAACTACAGGCCAGTCAGTTTAACTTTGATGGTGCCAGAATTTCTAGAAAGAATAATTCAGGCCAAAATTAACTGTCACACGGACGAATGCCGGTTAATTAGGGAATGCCAGCACTGATTTGTTAAGATAGTTAATCTTGATTAACTAACTTGCTGGAGTTTTTTGAAGAGGTAACAGAGAGGGTTGATGAGAGCAATGCTGTTAATGTGATGTACATGGACTTCCAAAAGGCATTTGATACAGTGCTACACAATAGACTTGGAATAAAAGGGAAAGTAGAAACATGGATACAAAATTGGCTGAGTGAGAGGAAACAGCAAGTAGTGGTTTATGGTAGCTTTTTGGGCTGGATGTAAGTTTGTGGTGGAGTTCTCCAGGGGTCAGTGTTGGGACCTTTGCTCTTCCTGATGTATATTAATGATCTTGAGCTTTGTGTTTTGGGCACAATTTCAAAATTTGCGGGTGTTACTAAACTTGCAAGCTTTATGAACTGTGATGAGGATAATGTAGAATGTCAGAAGGACATAGACAAGTTGGTGGAATGGATGGACAGGTGGGAGATGAAGTTCAAAGCGGAGAAAAGTAATTTATTTTGGTAGGAAGAACATGGAGAGACAATATAAAATGAAGAATGCAACTTTGAAGCCGGTGCAGGAGCAGAGGGACCTGGGCGTATCTGTGCATAAGTCATTGAAGTTGGCAGGACAGGTTGAGAGAGCAGTTAAAAAAACACACAGTATTCTAGGCTTTATTATTAGGGGCTTAGAGAACATGAGCTAGGAGGTTGTGTTGAATTTGTATAAGACACTAGTTCAGCTTCAGCTGGTGTATTGTGTCCATTTCTAGGTGCTGCACTTCAGGAAGGATATGAAGACATTGGAGAGAGGGCAGAAAAGATTCACGAGAATCGTCCCAGGGATGAGGAACTTCAGTTACAAAAATAGATTGGTGTTGTAATATGGTATGCTGTGGTGTCTCAATGATGAGATCTTGACACTTGTATATTTAAAAATGAGCCGTTTATTGTTAACCTTTTGCTACTTATGGATCCAAGGTATGGTCATGCATGGAGCTGTTGTCTCCATGCAGGCTGGTTTCAGACTGTTCTCCTTGGAGTTGTATTTCTCTTTATTAACAACTTGCCTTCCTTTATTGGCCACTGTGGGTTTGTCTCATTCCTTCAGAGGGGAATGTGCACTCTGTTCATTTCTAGGGTGGACTTGAATTTTCTTTTCCCGTGGTGTCTGCCATGTTCTTGCTGGATGTATATGTTTCGTAAATGGAACCTTCGTTTCCACTTGTTTCACAATTTCAGCCAAACACTTGTTTGCTGTTTTAATTTCAAATCCTTTTGCGAGCTTATGACTCTTATTTCAGTTTAGCTTTTTCTTCTTATGTTTCAGTGTCTTTTCTTTCTCTGTCCGAAATAGAACTTTGTCCTTGTCCTTCATTTTGGATTCACTGTTGGCCAGGTTTGTCGCCGGTGAAGTCTTAGCTTGCTTCAGTTCTGTAATTATGCTACTCATGGCTTCATTATCCACTTGCAGCTTGGAAAGTTCTAGAGCTTTTCCTTTCAATGTCCCCTCTTTTCCATTCAACTTTGTCAGCTCGTCAGTCGGTTCCTTGTAGCTTTCAGCTTTCTCCTGGAATGTAGAACATTGTTGAGTCTTCTCTGCCAACTGGCTCTTCAGAGCGATGTTACATTCATTTCTTTCTCTTCATAATTTTCCAGAAGAATAAACTTTGCCCTAATGAATATTTCTACCGTGTGAAGGTCTGTCAACAGGTTTTCCTTTTCTTTGCGAAGTGCACTAGCTTCATCTTGACTCAGCAGGTCTGACAGCATCTGTGGAGAGAAGCTGTCCCACCCTCCTTAAACAGTATATATTTCACCACATTTGTACTTCTCTTTAGTTCTGAAGAAGAGTCAAGCGGACTCGAAACGTTAACTCTGTCTTTCTCTCCACAGATGCTGTCAGACCTGCTGAGTTTTTCCAGCAATTTTTGTTTTTGTTTCAGATTTCCAGCATCCGCAGTATTTTGCTTTTATGCTTCATCTTGAGTTTTCCTGTAATTCAGCAGAGTCTCTTCGAGTTTCTTTTGCCGTGCTTCCATTCTGTTGTTAAGACAGTTCTTCTTTTCTTCATGTTGCTGAATGGTTACGTATTCCTTTTGCATGTGATCTTGAAGGACAATCAGTTATATCTACTGTTTATTTTCTTATTGATCTCTTGCCACTCTGGGTTTCAGTACATCATTTCATTGCCACCGATAGCTCCAACGCAGCTTTTTCTGAAGAAATTTTTAACATCCTTTTTAGCTCTTCATGTTTCTCCATGGCTACATATTGATTCTTCAATGAGTGTTCTAAGATCACAACTTCTTTGCATGACCTTTCTGCTTGCTCTTTTGCCTGGCTGTACACCTGGTTGAGTTTTCCCAATTCCTGCTTTGATTTGCCAACTGTGGAATTGAGGATCGTTATTTCCACTGAAACCTTGTGTTGTCTCTGAAAATTGTTTGTTCAGATCTCAAACAGCTTGGTTCATTGAAAACTTCACTTTATCGTGCGTTTTCAAAGTTATATACTCAGCTTGAATTATGCACTTTAAATCTTCCAATTCAGCTCTGATTTTTTTTTTATTCATTCACGGGATGTGGGCTTTGCTGGCTGGGCCAGCATTTATTGCTCATTTCTAGTTTCCCTTGAGAAGGTGGTGGTGTGCTGACTTCTTGAACCACTGCAGTCCATGTTGTGTAGGTACACCTACAGTGCTGTTAGGAAGGGAGCCCCAGGATTTTGACCCAGTGACAGTGAAGGAACGGCGGTATATTTCCAAGTCAAGATGGTGAGTGACTTGAAGGTGATCTTCCAGGTGGTGGTGTTCCCATCTATCTGCTGCCCTTGTCCTTCTAGATAGTAGTGGTCGTGGGCTTGGAAGGTGCTGTCGAAGGAGCCTTGGTGAATCCCTGCAGCGCATCTTGTAGGTGGTACACACTGCTGGGAACATTTTCCTGTAGAACAGCTTCATTTACTTTTTTGCCCGTTTTGCTTCTTTTGAGTTACCCCATACAGCTTTCTTAGCCATTTTCTCACTCCGCACTGCTATCTGTCTCCCTCGCTCTGGACTCTTTTGTTGCCCTCGCTCTGGGGTCTTTTGTTGCCTTCTCTTTGAGGTCTTTTGTCGTCCTCAGTGGAGTTGCCCTCATTTTGGGGCCCCTTTCAATTTTCTGTTCATGGCTGTTTTCTTTTCTTGTAGCTGCGCTTTAAATTTTGTTACCTCTTTAAGACTGTCAATGAAGGAACCATTTTGTTCATTTGGGCTGTCTCTGTAGCTGTCGGCTTTCTGTGCTGTGAGCTTCCTGCACTTTGGTGCTTTTGGTGGGCTCTGGTGATCGCGGCTGCTTTTTAAAAAATAAAACTTACTCCTTGCTGGAAAGAAAGCACAGCAGCAATTTATTATTTTTTGTGCATCTGCAGGTCTAGTTTCTTTTGAACTTCGGGGCTGTCTGCAGTCATCAGCTTTCTGCGTTGTGAGTTTACCGCACTTTGCGGGATCCCCGCGATTATGAGGTGTTTTTTAAAAAAACTTGTTGAAACTTCTTTCTTGTGTTTGAAGAAAGCCACTGTGGCAATTTCTTTTTTAACTCTGCGGGTTTTTTTCCCTCTGTGCTGTGACTTTTGGTGGGCTTGTGGTGCGATCACGGACCTTTTTTAATTTAAAGAGACAGTACTTCTTGCAGAAACTCTGCAGGTCTCTTTTTTTTTAATAAAAACTCTGCAAGGTCTTCTTGAACATTTGACTCTGCCAACTGATTTTTACAGCCTTTTTTAACCTTTTTTTCTTGCAGCTGTGTTCAGGCTTCTCTATCTGCTGAGCCTTTAGGACTGTCACCCATTCTATAATAAGTATAGCTTCTTTTGTAATTTTTGCTCACTATCTCATGAACTCCTGTATTCTTCATAATTTGTCACTCAGGGTCTTGCAATTTTTTGTACTTTTGCTTACCTGTCTTCATGATCTCTCCAGGTTTTTTTCTTTTTTAGTCTGTGTCACTCAGGGGTTTGCAGTTTGTTGTAGTGTTGCTTACCCGTCTTGTGATCTATGCAGTTATTTGCTCTGCGCCACTCAGGGGTCTTCCAATTGCACTTGCACTCACTTTGGTGTATTCCTCATCTTCTATGTCTGTAGCAAAGCTTCTTCAACTGTCTCTTCAAGTTTTCTTCTCAGTTGAATGTGTTTCTAGTTTGGCTTTGGTTGTTTTGAGGCTCTTCATACCTTGGGATGCTGCTCTGGGTTTATGCAATTAGCTGTCACCTTTCATGTCACCGTGGATCACCAAGTTGGTTTACGGTACTATCTCTAATGTGATATCTTGTAGAAATGACTACCGCTGTTAACTGTGTTGTACTACACTGATAGCGCTGCTCTGCAATCACTGACAATCCGTGGTGTGGTGTCTCAATGATGAGATCTTTTATATTTAAACATGAACCGTTTATTGTTAACATTTAGCTATTTACAGATCCAAGGCATGCTCATGCGTGGAGCTGTAGTCTCCATACAGGCTGGTTCCAGACTAAGTTCTCAGTCTGTTACTGTGACTCTATACATCATACCATGGGTGGTACTGTTCTCCAGTCCCACATTAACCCTTGCTCTTCCGAGCACCTTTACATTACAGCGGCATGCAGGCACATACGACATCATATAACAATTGGAGAAGTTGGGACTGTTTTCTTTGGAGAAGAGAAGGCTGAGAGGAGACTTGATAGAGATATTCAAAATCATGAGGGGTATGGACAGAGTAGATAGGGAAAAACTGTTCCCAGTCTTGAAAGAATCTAGAACAGGAGGGCACAGATTTAAAATAGTTGGCAAAAGAAGCAAAAGAGATATGAGGAAAACTTTTTCATGCAGCAAGTGGTTGATGAGTGCCTGAGAGTGTGGTGGAGGCAGGTTCATTTGAACTATTAAAAAGGGAATTAGAATGTTATCTGAAAAGTAAAAATGTGCAGGGTTATAGGGAGAAGGTGGGGGAACGGCACTCGGTGAATAGCTGATTCGGCGAGCCAGTGCGAGAACAATAAATGGCCTGCTTCTGTGCTGTAACAATTCTGTGATATTCATCAGATCTCTTTGTACTTACTCACGATTGTATTAAAGAAGGACATACATTTAACTTGTGCTTTGTTATTTATGGAAATTGCAGACATAAAAGAATGCGGGAGCTGGATTGGCTCAGTGGGTAGCTCTCCTGCCTCTGAGACAGAAGGCCCTGGGTTGAAGTCCCAGGACCTGTTGGCTATGAAAGAACCCAGCCCCTGGTACAGGCAAACCAGCGTGTATCCCAGCCCGGATAAATGTGGAGGGTTGGCGTCAGGAAGGGCATCCAGCTGTAAAACCACCAACAAAATTTTTTTTAAAAAGATGGTTGATATGAAGGTGATCAACCCGCATTGTGGCGACCCCAGATAACATGGTAAAGACAGAAAGAGGTAGGAAGGAAAGGAAGGCAGTCAGTCATAAAAGAAAGGGACCACTCATCAATACTGACTTAGTTGGGTGAGTTTTAAACCTCAAGCCCCAGGACATACAGGAGGGGACGGATTAAATTCTCAAAAATCTGATATGTGGCCCCAGCACAGCGTGAACCCCAGGATAGTTGAGGCGGAGGTGGGCGGTGGGCTGCAAGAGAGGGTGTGGGTGAGTAACCTCTTGAAGCAGGCCAGTAACCTAAATGTACTAATGAGACTGTGCTGCAGATTTTAGGAACTGTTTAGACTTAACCTTTATGGGCAACATTTACCAGGGTTTGGGGAACCCCACAGCAGAAAGGAGGAGAGAGCTGCCCAATTCAACAGGGAAGTAGGAAAATTAGAGCATGTAGGAGTAGGCAATTTGGCCCTTCGAGCCTGCTCTGCCACTTGATAAGGTCAAGGCTGACCTGATGTGGCCTCAACTCCACTTTTCTGCCTGCCTCCCATACACCTTGACTCCCTTATCTATCAATATTCTATCTAACTCAGTCTTGAATAAATTCAATGGCTCAGCCTCTACTTTTTTCTGGGGAAGTCAAATCAACAGATTAACAACCCTCTGAGAGAAAAAAAATTCTCCTCATCTCTGTCTTAAAGGGAGACCTTTTATTTTTAAGCCGTGTCCTCTAGCTCTAGTCTGCTCAACAAGAGGAACCATCTTCCCAGTATTTACTTTATCAAGTCCTCTCAGGATTTTATATGTTTCAATAAGACCACCTCTTACTCTTCCAAACTCCAGTGGGTGAAGGCCAAAACTGTTCAACCTCTCTTCTTAAGTCCTTCATCTCAGGAATGAGTTCAATGAACCTTCTCTGAACTGCTTCTAATGCAATTGTATCCTTTTTCAAATAAGAAGACCAAAACTGTACATGCTACTCCAGATGTGGTCTCACCAAGGCCCTGTGCAGCTGCAGTAAAACTTCCCTACTTTTATATTCCATTCCCCTTGCAATAAATGCCAACATTTCATTTCCTTTCCTAATAACTTGCTGTACTTGCATACTAACTTTTTGTGATCCCTCTGCACTTCCAAGTTCTGCAATCTCTATCCATTTAAAGTACTCTTCTAGTGCTGCTGGTGGACCAGGAGGAGCAGGACTGCTACCCTCCAGGGCCCTGAACTAACCTGACACAGTCAGCCTCTCTTACGACGAGGCTGACTCTTCTTCACCAGTGACCACCACCGCCCCCGACCCCGACCCCACAATTTATTGGCCAACCTATGATCCCTTTCTCAACAATTTTGTAGCGTATGCTGTTGACTGCCAGCCTTTCGACTTAGATGGCTGCTGACCAGAAAATAAGAAAAAAATTCAAAATAGATCCTGTCGTCAAATTTGTAAGGACTTCTGTGTCCCTTGCATTTCTGGGATTCCTGGTAGCTACAAGCTTCCCCCTCCTACTCGTAAATATTGGGGCTATTCACTCATATGATTATTGATAAAGTCATGTCATGTAAAAAAAGTGCTTTTATTGTGTCATGTGCTTTTATTGTGCTCAATAACTCAAGTTCTGGCTTGAGGGAGTTTCTCTTTATTGGCATCTTAGAGAGAAGGAGACCTAGCTGTATTGTTTAGGTGGACTTGAATCAGATAGTTAAGATTCTGGAAAGAATCTTCTCTCTGAGGTCCGTTGCAGCTGTCAGAGAAGACTTATCAGTGGACGTCATCTATACGACTGTAGAGAGAAGGTTCTGCACAAATTATTGACAAAATCTGCAGCTCCCTCAACCTACCCTGGTTGTTGGTACTTCTCGGTGTTTGTCTGTATCTCACTGCTTCTCTCTATCTCTCACTCTCACTCTCTCTCTCTCTCTCTCTCACACACAAATAGGCCCGAATTTTTTCCTCGTCGGGCGCACACGATTGGCGGATTCCGGGAGTAGACGGGAAACGGGCCCTCGACCGCGATTAGCCATTGACCACGGTTTCACGCCGGATGGCCAATTAAGGTCCGCCCAACATGAAACATATCTTCTGATTGGTCGGGAAGGGCTGGGCGGGGCAGGGGCCTGTCGGGCACCAGGTCCATTGGCAACCCGGTGGGCACTTTAAAACCAGCAGAGCCAGCTCTCTGAAGGCTACCAGGAGAGAATCTTTAGAGTCAATCCAGAGACTGGAACAATGGTCTCACCAGTGGCAGGAAATATGAGGCAGGAGGGCAGGTCAAATGGGCACTCAGCCCTCCGTTTCTCAGACGAGTGCCTCGCGGTCCTCGTGGAGGAGGTCGGTGTCAGGCGGGACACTCTCGTACCCAGGGATGGCAGGAGGCCACCAGACCAAAAAAGTTTTGGAGGAGATGGCAGCTGAGGCTAGCAGCCACGATGTTTTGAGGCACACATAGGTGCAGTGCCACAAAAGGTTCAATGACCTGCTGCTCTCGGCAAGGGTGAGTACCATGTTGGCATGGATTAGTGTGGAGAAGTTAAGGGCTGGCTGTCCCCCTGGGGAGCTCAGGTGTTAGAGTCTGAGTGCCAACTGTCAATGACCCTGGATCTGGCCAAGGGGATGAGCCCTGGCAGCTTGGCCTGAGTGCCTTGTAGCTCGAGGGTCACGACTCAGATGTGCCTTGCAAAGTGTTCCTCAGGTGGGGTTGGCCAGGCTGCAATGGTGTTGCAGGTAGTGAGTGGACTAACCAATGCTCCTCTGTCCTATCATGAGAAGAGGAGCCATAACACCATCGAGCGGTCATGGACAGGCAGAGACCCCCCCAAACCTCCTAATCATGACGAGGTATGAAACTGATGCATTAGAACTGGAGATCTGCCAGCCATCTTGGTCAGCTGATCGTGGAGAAGCAAGGGTCTCTGACGAAGGTAAGAGTGCACTGCAAAGAGGTGAGAGTTTCGGATTGTGCAAACGTTCTTGTGTAGTCTCATCATCAATGGGAGCCTCAAACCTGGAGTCCCCATTGATCACAGAAAGACGATGGCACCGTGATGTGGATCTCTATTGTCTCACCAGGGTGCCTGACATGCACAGTGACAGTGTGATGACATGTAATGCCATGTCGTTACTCTCCCTTAGATTCGCCAGCATGCATTTGAATGCAGGACCCCAAAGAACCACCCTTGACACCAGAGGACCACTGGGCTTCAGATGCACCTGCATCACACCTGCTCTCTGAACCAGGCAACAGCGCAGATACCAGCATCTTGGTGGCCATTAGATCGTCAGCTAGAGTGCCGATGCACAGTGGTGAGGTCACTTTACACTTGCTTGAGGAGCAGGTGGAAGCAGAGAGTGCCCAGGGTGCTGGCAATCGGAAGAGTGCTGGAGACCAGGACGATTTTGAGATGATGAGCCCCTGGAGTCGTCCATTAGGCGACAGATGCTGGATGTTCAGCGAGATTTGCGCGTGGATCTGGTGGAGATCCATGAGGGTATGCATGTCATGATCTCTGTTGTGGAGGAGTCCATGCGGCGCATGAGCACTGCGTTAACCCTTATCGCTGAGTGCACTGCCTCCTCCATTGAGTGAGTGGTCAATCTCAAGGAGACGCAGCTCCAAGGACAGAATCAGGAGTTCCTGGGGTTGCGCTCGGACCTGCAGGCCCTCACACAGGCAATGATCTCAGGTGGTCAGTGCCGGCGTGGGAGGTGGATGATGCACCCAGTATCCCAGCTAGGTACCTGTCCATCAATGGTGAGCAGGGAGGTCCAGAGTGACCTCATGTTGGTGCACAACCTGCTTGTTGTCTCTGCGGGCACCTCTCAGGGCACTCTGGATGACGGCAGTAGCTCCTTCACCCCCCTGCCAGTGACCGTGGCATCTGATGAAGTTGCGATGACTAGGGGGATGCCAGGTGTGGCACTGGCCACTCCCTCCCAGGCGGGGCCAGCACAGGCTCCGCTGGCCAGAGGACCCCGCTAAGATCATCAAGGCCAACAAGACACTGCCTCCAATGCTGCTGCCAGTGAGGGCAGGGGGCTTGGCAACAAGACATAGCACTTGTAAACGCAAATTTAAGGCACCATGTGCACAAAGTGGACTTTCCATGGGTGATTTTCTGTTCTGCCATGTTTTGTTAATATGTTTACTGGTGTGGCCATTAATACCAGATATAGTCATGTTCATTTGTTGTGAGTGTCAAAATGAAATGAATTTTGCTTTTGTCTTAATGACCTGAGCATGCTTCACCGTTTTTTTAGTGCAGGGCACGCCAGTATCTAATGCTGGACATGTGTGGCTCTAAACTTTAGTGCACAGGCCCTGAGTGGAATTTGTATTCAAAGGAAAAGGTCATTTCAGACAAGCGGGATAGAGGCGGCCGCCCTGGCATGAGGCGGAAGCAGATCTTTGGCAGCCTAGCTGAAGGAGTGTTGGATCAAGGCATCCCTGAAGGTTACAGAGGTCTGCCTCCACGCCCTCGGCGTTCTCCTCACTGTGCTCATTTTCTGATTCACCACTGGATTTATCCTCTGTGGACTGTGGAGCTGTGTCAAGATCCTCTTCCTCCACTGGGCACCCCCTTGCCTGTGCCAGATTGTGGAAAGCGCAGCATGCAACCCTACCAGGGATCCCTGCTCTGAGGGGTATTGTAGTGCTCCCCCTGTACGGTCCAGGCATCACAAGCACATCTTCAGAAGACCTATGATCTTCTCTATCACCGCCCTTGTGGAGGCTTGACTCTTATTATAACGCTGCTCTGCCCCTGTTCTTGGGTGGCGGAGAGGAGTCATAAACCACCTTTTCAATGGATAGTCCTTGTTACCCGGCAGCCATCCATCCAGTCGGGCTAGAGCACTAAATAGCCTTGGTACCTGGGCGTGCCTCAGGATATAAGCATCATGGGAGTTGCCAGGGTACCTTGCACAGACTTTCAGAATTTGTGCCTTGTGGTAACAAACCATCTGGACGTTCATCAAGTGGAAGCCCTTCCTGTTGACAAAGGCACCTGGCTGACCCACTGACCTTGATCCCCACAGGTGTGCTGTTGATTGCACCCTGGATGCAGGGGAACCCAGCAATCGCTGCAAACCCTCTGGCTTGCTCAGCCTGGCTGGCCTCCTCTGTTCGGAAATGAATAAATGCCATTACCTGCCTGAACAGAGCATCAGTCAGCTTGGCGCAATGGTGGACAGCTGATTGGGACACTCCACAAAGATCCGCCACTGACCCCTGGAACGAGCTGGAGGCATAGAAGTTGAGGGCCACTGCGATCTTCAGAGCCATTGGCATGGGATGTTCACCCACACAGTTGGAGGTGCTCTCAGGCCCAATCTGACAAATGCAGGTCACTGCCTCCCTGGAGAGGTGGACCCTCCTTCGGCATTGCACCTTGGACATATTGAGGTAGCTGCATCGCTGCCTGTAAACCCTGGCTGCAGGATAGTGGCGTCTTCTGCAGCCCCTTATGCCTGCACCTTTCCTCTCACAGGTCGCTCCACTGCAAGCTGCATCATGACACCTGGCCTACTCTCTCTTCTGCCCCTCTCTTCCTCCTCAGGAGGTGCCAATCCTTTACCAGGATAGCAGAAGGCTGCCTGATACCTGGAAGGGTCCACACAGTTAATATTCTCCGGGGGCCTTGGAGACACCAATGAGTCCTGAAATAAAGCCTGGGAATGCTAAGAATGAAGCTCAGAGCAGAAATGAAGCTGTCAAGTTCAAATAAGCAACTAGTAGCAAACTATCTTCTGAACTCCTCACTATTCACAATGGCAATGCTGCAGACCCTTTTAATCTTGCCCATGGATGAGGTTTTGTTGAAAGTGGTCTGCCTGCCTGCCAGTTTTGCCCATGCGATGAGCATGAAATTGCACGGGCAACGTGGAGTTGTGGACAATTGCCTTTTTAATGGCCTTGAGTGGCTTTTTAATTGGCGGGTGCGGCTCTGACACCCGCACGTGCCCGTCGACCTGAAGATTGCCCACGTGCGGGATAACGTCGATGTCGGGCTGCTCGCCCGAAGTCATGTCACGCTATTTCACATCTATTCGGGTCAGTGGTGCGCCCACCTGTGAGGCATAAAATTCTGCCGATAATCTGGTACTTCTATTCATTTGATTTGTTGAATTATAAATTTGATTCAACCTTGTATGTTTCCTTTGGAGTCAACATTTGTTACACTAGGTGGCAGTTTATTCCACAAATTTCATAACTCTGAATCTGCAATATTCCGTAAAGAGGCAAAGTCTTTTTGGCAAAAAAAAATTGTTAAGCTATTGTTTATGCATTTATGTATACACACAAGATGCAATCAAATAAATTGAGTTAGTATGTTAACAGTGCATCTTTGCATGCAATGGCATCATTGTAAGAATAGTTTGAAGTTTGTTATCATGAACATTTGACTTCTTAAACTGAGGTCAGCTTTTCATATGGTAATTTATAATCTATCCTCCGCTTGACTCCTGCCTTCTCTAGGGAAAAAAGAATGAGGAAAACAGCTTAAGTGACGAGTGTTATATGTAGTACTAACTATGTCTGCAGTTCAAGTAATAAGGTTGATGAGCTGTAGGCAGAAATTGCTACATTGGATTATGACATTGTTGCAATTATAGACATGGCTCAAACAAGGCCAGTAAAATGTTTTTTTTAATATTCCTGGTTGCTAAATATTCAGGAATGATCAAGAAGGAATAAAAGGGGCATAGCAGTATTGCTTCAGGATGATACAGTTCCTGCCTCCAACTTTTATCCCTGAAAGTACATCTGACTGTGAATATTTATTCTTTGTACAGATTGAATAATTCTGGCGACAGTATACTCCTTTCGTCACATGAACCTTATCTGATTGTCCATCTTCTAGGGTGATAGACTTGCTATTTGGTCCCAATATAGACTATGGATAAATCTTGCATCTTTACTGTCAATGTCACATTTCTGCAGCGCATTTATTAGCTTTTGGTGATAAACAAGATCAAAGGCTTTTTCATTATCTTATGAAGCATAAGTAAATGTTCGTGTTTACTTCTAGATATTTATTGAAAATTGTTCTTATGTTAAAGATTTTTCTCGTTTCTACTCCAGATCTAAATCCAGATTATGTTTCACTAATTTTTGCTTCAAATGTATTATTATTTCTTTCTATGATGATTTTCAAAATCACTTTAATGAGATAATTCATTAAGCTTATAGTTCTAAAATGATTGCTCTCCATTGCTTTAGGTTTCTTAAGAAAATAACAAATTTGTTGTATGCTAATGGCACAACGCTACGTGCAGAATTTTAAAAAATTCATTCATGGGACGTGGTATTGCTTCCAAGGCCAGCATTTATTGCTCACCCCTAATTGCCCTTGAGAAGATGATGGTGACCTGCCTTCTTGAAGTGGTATACTTGCACCCACAGTGCTGTTAGGGAGGGAGCTCTAGGATTTTGACCGAGTGACAGTGAAGGAATGGCAATATAATTTCAAGTCAGGATAGTGTGAGGCTTGGAGGGGAACTTCCAGGTGGTGGTGTTCCCATGCATCTGCTGCCCATGTCCTTCTAGATGGTAGCGGTCGTGGGTTTGGACGGTGCTGAAGGAGGAGTCATGGTGAACTCCTGTGGCGCATCTTGTAGATGGTACACACTGCTGCCATTGTGCGTCAGTGTTGGAGGGAGTGAATGTTTGTGGATGGGTTGCTAATCAAGTGGGCTGCTTTGTCCTGGATGGTGTTGAGCATTTTGAGTGTTGTTGGAGCTGTACTCATCCAGGCAAGTGGAGAGTATTCCATCTCAATTCTGACTTGTGCCATGTAGGTGGTGGACAGGCTTTGGGAGTTAGGAGGTGAGTTACTCACTGCAGGATTCCTCACCTTTGATTTGCTCTTGTAGCCACAGCATTTATATGGCTAGTCCAGTTCCTAGTCAATAGCAACCCCCAGGGTGCTGATAGTGGGAAATTCTGTGATGGTAATGCCATTGAATGTCAAAGGGCGATGGTTAGATTCTCTCTTGTTGGAGATGATCATGTTATTTGCCGTTTGTCAGCTCAAGCCTGGAGATTGTCCAGGTCTTGCTGCAATTCGGCATGTATGTTTCAGTATCTGAGAAGTCGCGAATGGTGCTGAATATTGTGCAATCATTAACAAATATCCCCACTTCTGACCTTATGATGGAAGGGAGGTCATTGATGAAGCAGCTAAAGATGGTTGGGCCGAGGACACTATCCTGAGGAACTTCTGCATTAATGTCCTGGAACTGAGATGATTGACCCCAACAATAACAACCATCTTCATTTGTGCTAGGCATGACTCCAACCAGTGGAAAGGTTACTCCCTGATTCCCATTGACTCCAGGTTTTCTAGGGCTCCTTGGTGCCATACTCAGTCAAATGTTGCTTTGATGTCAAGGGCAGTCACTGTCACTTCACCTCTGGAGTTCCGCTCTTTTATCCATGTTCGAACCAAGACTGTAATGAGGTCAGAAGTTGAGTGGCCCTGGCGGAACCCAAACTGAGCATCAATGAGCAGGTTCTTGCTAAGCAAATGCCACTTGATAGCACTGTTGATGACCTCTTCCATCACTTTACTGTTGATTGAGAGTAGACAGATGGGGTTGTAATTGGCCAGGTTGGACTTGTCCTGCATTTTGCGGACTAGACATACCTGGGGAAATTTCCACATTACCAGGTATATGCCAGTAGCTGTACAGGAACAACTTGGCTAGGGGTGTTGCAAGTTTTGGAGCACAAGTCTTCACTCCTATTGCTGGAATATTGTCAAGGCCTGTGTTATGACCGATGCAGTTGGTAAAGCGGTGTTATTTAAAAACTCCCAGAGGGAAACTTGAAACAACTGTCATAACCAGTGACTTTAAGTGTTATGTTTGAGATGTGACTCTAAACTCAGGAATCAGACCACTAGTTCTCGAGGTTTTACAGTAAACTAAATGAAACATTTTATTAATTTGCACAGGTTAAAATATATGTACACATGGCTACAAATTACGACTATAATAGCTTTTAACAAATTCCCAAACTAATCTCCATTAAGGCAACAGCAACCCATAAACTTAACCAAACACCAGGCAAAGCATTTTTAGCTTACAAATTCAAAATGAGGTTCTTTTCACTGTGGAGCCAGTTGGAGGCTTACAGCTGCCTTTTGATCTTACATTGCCTCTGCCTGCACAGCTGAAAACTGCTGAAGTTATACCTACCACCACTGATTGAATTCAAATTCTCATTGTCTCACCAGCCTCTTTGAACTTTACCTCTTAATGACACCGCATTCATTGTACCAATTGTATTAGTAATATTACTTGGTAGCTTCTAGAAAGGCGTCAAATTTTCACCCCACTTCTTGAATGCTCTATTCAAAAAAATGCAAATGCAGGCTATCTCTCTTACATATCAAAACTAGTACATATATCAAAGCACCCAGACTAGCTGGCTTTAATCCAATTAAGACATACCCGCAGAGTAAATCTCTATTTTAAAAGAAAAATAATTTCCAAATTATTATATACATTAATAGCTTCATGACAGCCCGTAGCCTTTGTGCCTTCAGCCATTTTTTGACCTCGTGGAGTGAATCGAGTTGGCTGAAGACTGGCATGTGTGATGTTGCAGACCTCCGGAGGAGGCCATGATGGATCATCCACTTGGCACTTCTGGCTGAAGATTGTTGAAAATGCTTCAGCTTTATCTTTTGCAGTGACGTACTGGGCTACCCCATCATTGAGGATGGGGATATTTGTGGAGCATTCTCCTCCAGTGAGTTGTTTTATTGTCCAATGCCATTCGTGGCTGGATGTGGCAGGACTGCGGAGCTTAGATCTGATCTGTTGGTTGTGGGACACTTAGCTCTGTCCATTGCATGCTGGTTAGGTTGCTTGGCATGCAAGTAGTCCTGTGTTATAGCTTCACCAGGTTGACACCTCATTTTTAGGTATGCTGGTGCTGACGCTGGCATGGCCTCCTGCACTCTTCATTGAACCAGGGTTGACCCCCTGGCTTGGTGGTAATGGTAGAGTGGGGGACAGCCAGGCCATAAGGTTACGGATTGTGGTTGAGTACAACTCTGCTGCTGCTGCTGATGACCCACAGCACCTCATGGATGCCCTGCCTTGATTTGCTAGACCTATTCGAAATCTATCCCATTTAGCACGGTGGTAGTGCCACACAACACGATGGAGGGTATCCTCAATGTGAAGATGATCTTCGTCTCCACAAGGAATGTGTGGTGGTCACTTCTACCGACACTGTCATGGACGGATACATCTGCGGCAGGCAGATTGGTGAGGATGAGGTCAAGTATGTTTTTCCCTCTTGTTGGTTTCCCACCACTTGCTGCAGACCTAATCTAGCAGCTATGTCCTTTGGAACTCTGCCAACTCGGTCTATAATGATTTCACCGAGCTACTGTTGGTGATGGACATTCAAGCCCTCCACCCAGAGCACATTCTGTACCCTTGCTACCCTCAGTGCCTCCTCCCAGTGGAGTTCAACATGGAGGAGCACTGATTCATAAGCTTAGGGGGGAGCGGTAAGTGGTAATCAGCAGGCTTCCTTGCCCATGTTTGGCCTGATGCCATGAATGTGAAGAGGCTTTACAAAATATCGTAGATCAAGTAAAATCCAGAAGCTTAGAATATGGATTGTGTGTGAACACCAAAAGGACAAAAACAATGGTAGTCAGAATACATTAGAAGAAGCTAGAGTGAAGATTGAAGTAAATGTTACCACACTGGAAGAAGTAGATAAGTTTGTTTACTTAGGACTAATGATAACAGAAGATGGTAGATGCGATGCTAAAGTCAGAAGAAGACTAGAGATAGTCTTAAGCAATTTTGTGAAGACGAAAAATGTATTAAGACAAGTTTGTGACAAAGAAACTCATGCAGACCTCTGGAGGCTGACTGTTTGGAAGGGAATTAGAAGACATGAGCATAAATTAAAAGCTGAGCTAGGTGAGAAGAGGGCTCAGAGAAAACAGAGACCAGCGAATCATGCACCTTCATCTTCCTCTGCAGCAAAGACTGCCATGCCAGAGTGGTGCTCCTGAGCCAAACCAGGTGATGCTTAGCACAGAGTTGACCACCAGGGTCCAAGCCACTGTATTAAGAAATTGAAGCCATCAATTGCCCTTTTTGCTCGAGCAAACCATGTTGTCACTTTCCCCATCAACAATTGGAAACAAAAGCATAGGGCTTTAAAGTTTGCACAGATAGTAGGATCCTGCAAACACAGGACCTCATTGTCTTCATCCATGCTGCCCTGCAGACTCTTTCACATGACCTCACTGCCTTCATGAATTGCAGCAGCTATCACTCCATTAATAGACAACTGGTGTGTGCCTGATGACCAGCAATGCCATGCAGGTCTCTGCCAATTTTCCTGGTGGTTGTTTTGATGCTTGTGTGAATTCTGCATCTTCTTATTCTTTGCCCCAGAACAGAAAATGAAGACTAGCTGATTGGGAGCAAGGACTATCCAATTCACAGACTTGGCTTATGACCTCGAGTGACTGTACCAACAGCTGTATTCCTATTGCTGGTGATTTCCAGCAATAAAGGCTATGAAGAATGTCCTGAATGATGGTGGATTGCCATATGATGTATAATTTGTTTTGCAGCAGAGATAGCACATGACTATTAGACTAGATCTTCAATTTAATATAGGTAACTGATGACATAATGGATGTGAAGGAAGTGGGATGGTTCCAAAACCCGATCCTTGGAATAAAGTTGCTGGTAATGGCCTTACTCTCTGGCATGCAGTTCCTCCTCCCTGTTCCTCCCTTAATAAGATAGAAATAATTTTTTTATAGTACATTTATGCAGTATCTTTCATGACATCCCAAAGTACTTCCCAGCCAATTAAGTTGTTTTTTTGATATGTAGTCACTATTGTAATGTAGAAAACTTGCTTATAAAGACTTCTATCAGAGAACTGGAGCCCTGGATGATGTCACGCTGCCTGCTGCCTCAGTATGACACTCTCAATAATTATTTTTAAGAAGTGCACCTCCCCTTTAAGAACTGTGTTAATTGATGGCAAGTCCATCAAATTTCTTGCTCACTCAAATGACCAGCCACCTGACGGAGTGGTACGGGTAGCCTACCTATTGTATTAAATTATCTCAACTGTGAAAATTGATCAGGCCTCTCGGCAACATCATCTGGTTGATGGAGCACAAACCCCACCTACTGCCTGTCTGAAGGCTTTGTGCAATTTTTGCTGATAAATTTTATCATTTGAGCTAAATATATTACTTTGCTTAAGACACTGCATCAAAAGCAATTATGTGAATTTCTGAAATGTTTTGTGTCCTAAGGTGCGATACAAATACATATTTATTTTTGTGTATAATATGTACATATTATACATCTGCATGTATGTAAGGTGAAATAGTATAAGATCAAATCTATCTCAACCTCATGATGAGTTCTACATAATATTAAGAAACAGGATGGTTTATTTTCATCCAGAGCATATTGTAGGAAACTGCGCTTGAAACGATTGTGAATGAAAATCAGCAAATTTACTACATATTGCTTTTTTTATTGTTTATCATGTTTAGTCATGTTTAGGTTTAATGTTCTTGGAGTTTTTATGTGGCAGATTGCCAGCAGTGGGGGATTCACCAAGGGCACTGGCTGTTTCTCTTAATTTGGGCGTGATTTTGACTTTGATGAAATGGATGACAGCAAATAAGCATCTTGTTTTACATCAGGGTACATTTCTGCCAATTAGTTATCACCCATTTTGCACAATCCCATGAAGTCAAAATTACCCTTTGTGTGCAAAAAAGATGTCAATTTTGTCCCTAACAAAAACAGAAACAGAAATACCTGGAAAAACTCAGCAGGTCTGGCAGCATCGGTGGAGAAGAGTACAGTTGACGTTTCGAGTCCTCATGACCCTTCAACAGAACTAAGTAAAAATGGGAGAGGGGTGAAATATAACCTGGTTTAAGGGGGGTGGGGGGAGAAGGGGTGGGGGGTGGTTGTTGGGACAAGCAAGCAGTGATAGGAGGAGATAACCAAAAGATGTCACAGACAAAAGAACAAAGAGGTGTTGAAGGTGGTGATATTATCTAAAAGAATGTGCTAGTTAAGAGTGGATAGCAGGACAAGCAAGGTACAGATAGCTCTAGTGGGGGTGGGGTGAAATAAGACTAAAAGGGCATAAAAGGTATAGATAATTGATCGGTGGAATACATTTAAAAATAATAGAAATAGGTGGGAAAAGAAAAATCTATATAAATTATTGGAAAAAACAAAAAGGAGGGGGAAGAAATGGAAAGGGGGTGGGGATGGAGGAGGGAGTTTAAGATCTAAAATTGTTGAACTCAATATTCAGTCCGGAAGGCTGTAAAGTCGGAAGATGAGGTGCTGTTCCTCTAGTTTGCGTTGAGCTTCACTGGAACAATGCAGCAAGCCAAGGACAGACATGTGGGCAAGAGAGCAGGGTGGAGTGTTAAAATGGCAAGCGACAGGGAGGTCTGGGTGATGCTTGCGGACAGACTGAAGGTGTTCTGCAAAGCGGTCACCCAGTTTGCGTTTGGTCTCTCCAATGTAAAGGAAACCGCATTGGGAGCAACGAATGCAGTAGACTAAGTTGAAGGAAGTGCAAGTGAAATGCTGCTTCATTTGAAAGGAGTGTTTGGGCCCTTGGATGGTGAGGAGAGAGGAAGTGAAGGGGCAGGTGTTGCATATCTTGCGTTCGCATGGGGAGGTGCCGTAGGAGGGGGTTGAGGAGTAAGGGGTGATGGAGGAGTGGACCAGGGTGTCACAGAGGGAATGATCCCTACGGAATGCCGCCAGGGGGGGTGAAGAGAAGATGTGTTTGGTGGTGGCATCATGCTGGAGTTGGCGGAAATGGTGAAGGATGATCCTTTGAATGCAGAGGCTGGTGGGGTGATAAGTGAGGACAAGGGGGACCCTATTATGTTTCTGGGAGGGAGAAGAAGGCATGAGGGCGGATGAGCGGGAGATGGGCCTGACACGGTTGAGGGCCCTGTCAACTACCGTGGGTGGAAAACCTCGGTTAAGGAAGAAGGAGGACATGTCAGAGGAACTGTTTTTGAAGGTAGCATCATCAGCACAGATGCGACGGAGGCGAAGAAACTGAGAGAATGGGATGGAGTCCTTACAGGAAGCGGGGTGTGAGGAGTTGTAGTCGAGGTAGCTGTGGGAGTCGGTAGGCTTGTAATGAAACCCCCTTTCCGTTTCTTCCCCCTCCTTTTTGTTTTTTCCAATAATTTATATAGATTTTTCTTTTCCCACCTATTTCTATTATTTTTAAATGTATTCCACCGATCATTTATCTATACCTTTTATGCCCTTTTAGTCTTATTTCACCCCACCCCCACTAGAGCTATCTGTACCTTGCTTGTCCTGCTATCCACTCTTAATTAGCACATTCTTTTAGATAATATCACCACCTTCAACACCTCTTTGTTCTTTTGTCTGTGACATGTTTTGGTTATCTCCTCCTATCACTGCTTGCTTGTCCCAACAGCCACCCCCCCACCCCTTCTCCCCCCACCCCCCTTAAACCAGCTTATATTTCACCCCTCTCCTATTTTTACTTAGTTCCGTTGAAGGGTTATGAGGACTTGAAACGTCAACTGTACTCTTCTCCACCTATGCTGCCAGACCTGCTGAGTTTTTCCAGGTATTTCTGTTTCTGTTTTTGTTTTGGATTTCCAGCATCTGCAGTTTTTTATTTTTATCAATTTTGTCCCTGTCGTTTAAACACATTCGTAGGGAAACTCTGAAGAGAGTACCATTTGTGCCAAGCTAATGTTGCTAGAATGGCTTATTAATTCCGTGAACAATCAAACTGTACCTGCTGTAATGTTGCTGAGTCTCTCATTAAACATCAAGCAAATGGTTTAAATCGTATAATCAAGCTCTGGAATATGTATAATTGTGCAGAACGGAAGAGAGGAGGAGAATGCATTATTGATGATGCTTGTTGCAAAGGAATGCTCTCTTAAGGGAAATATCCGCCAATGTCCAGATATTATAACAGATGTGGCAGGAAGCGGGAGGAGGTTCAGTGTGGCATTGCATGCATAATGGATGTGTCAGAAAGTGTGTAAAAAGCTGTTATTATTTTTGCACTTTTTCCAAAAATTACTTAAGGATATTCAGTCTATAATAAACTAAATGTCATAATGGGCAGTAAGCATTGACAAGTAATCTGAATTAAAGATCAAAGTGACTGGTTGATGAGAATTTTTTTCAGACAATATTATCCAGGTGTAGCCCAAAGGGAAGCAATCAACATCAATAGTCATGGCAAGAACTTGCAAATAACAACAACAAAATCCTGATAATTTTGTGACCACAGGAAGGAAGTGGAGTGGGTCAAAGACCTGATCCTTGGAATAAAGTTGCTAGTCTTGGCCCTACTCTTCAAATGCAGTTTCTCCTTCCTGTTCCTGACTTAAGAAATAAACACATTAATACAGCACCTTTCATGACACCCCAAAGCACTTCACAGCCAATTAAGCACTTTTGAAGTGTAATTACTGTTGTGATATAGGAAACACAGTAGATAATTTATGCAGTATTAGTTCCCACAAACAGCATTTTAAAAAATTCATTTACGAGATGTGGGCTTTGCTGGCTGGGCCAGCATTTATTGCCCATCCCTAGTTGCCCTTGAGAAGGTGGTGATGAACTGACTTCTTGAACCGCTGCAGTCCATGTGGTGTAGGTACACCCACAGTGCTGTCAGGAAGGAAGGTCCAGGATTTTGACCCAGCGACCCAGCGACAGTGAAGGAATGGTGATATATTTCCAAGTCAGGGTGGTAAGTGACTTGGAGGGGAACTTCCAGGTGTTGGTGCTCTCATCTGTCTACTTCCCTTGTCCTTCTAGGTTGTAGCGGTTGTGGGTTTGGAAGGTGCTGTCTAAGGAGCCTTGGTAATAATGATAATGACCAGATAATTTGTTTTTGTGATGTTGTTTGAGGGATAAATATTGGCCAGGACAGTGAAGTTAACTCCCTTATTCCTTTTTAAAATGGTGCTGTGGAATCTTTTCCATCACCAGAGAGGGCAGAAGTCTCTGCTTGGTGTCACATCTCAGCTGAAAGATGGCATCACCAACAGTGCAATGCTCCCTTGGTACTACACTGGAGTGTCAGCTGTGATTTTTGTGCTCAAATCCAGGATTAGGACTTGAATCCACAATCACCTGATTCTGGCGAGAGTGCTACCAACTGAACCATAGCTGACTCTAACAATGAGAGAACACAAGGTAAAGCATGGTGTGGAAAGGCTGGCTGATGGAGGGCTAACTAGCATTGGATGGAGGTTCAGCAGACTCCTCTTGCTGCATCACTTTGGAATTTTGACTTCATGGGATTTTTAAAATTCATTCATGGGATGTGAGCATTGCTGGCTAGGCTAGCATTTATTGCTCATCCCTAATAGCCCTTGAGAAGGGCGGCTTAAGAAGTCAGTTCTAAAATGATTACTCTCCATTGCTTTAGGTTTCTTCGCTATCTTAAGAAAATAACAAACTTGTGGTATGCTAATGGCACAACGCTACTTGCAGAATTTTTTAAAAATTCATTCATGGGATGTGGCATTGCTGCCTAGGTCAGCATTTATTGCCCATCCCCAATTGCCCTTGAGAAGGTGACTGTGAGTTGCCTTCTTGAACGGCTGATGTCCATGTGGCGTAGGTACACCCATAAAGCTGTTAAGGAAGGAAGTTCCAGGATTTTGACCCAGTAACAGTGAAGGAAAAGTGATATATTTCCAAGTCAGGATGGTGAGTGGCTTGAAGGGGAACTTCCAAGTGGTGGTGTTCCCATGCATCTGCTGCCCTTGTCCTTCTAGATCATAGTAGTCGTGGGTTTGGAAGGTGCTGTCTAAGGGACCTTGGTGAGTTCCTACAGTGCATCTTGTACATGGTACACACTGCTGCCATTGTGCGTTGGTGGTGGAGGGAATGATTATTTGTGGATGGGGTGCCAATCAACAGCCTTTGTCCTGGAAGGTGTCAAGCTTCTTGAGTGTTGTTGGAGCTGCACTCATCCAGGCAAGTGGAGAGTATTCCATCACACTCCTGACTTGTGCCTTGTAAATGTTGATAGATTTTGGGGAGACAGGAGGTGAGTTACTTGCCACAGGATTCCTTGCCTCTGACTGCTCTTGTAGCCACTGTATTTATATGGCTAGTCCAGTTCAGTTCTGGTCAATGATATCCCCCAGGATTTTGATAGTGGGGGATTCAGGAATGGTAATGCCATTGAATATCAAGGAGCGATGGTTAAATTCTCTCTTGTTTGAGATGTTTATTGTCTGCACTTGTCTGGCTCGAATGTTACTTGCCACTTGGAAGGAAGATCATCGATGAAGCCGCTGAAGATGGCTGGCCCTAGCCTGAGGAATTCCTCAGTTCCAGGACATCACTGCAGATGTTTGACCTCCAACAGCCACAGCCATCTTCCTTTGTGCTAGGCATGACTCCAACCAGTGAACAGTTTATTCCTGATTCCCATTGACTCCAGTTTTGCTAGGGTTCCCTGATGCTGTACTCTGTCAAACGCTGCCTTGATGTCAAGGGCAGCCACTCTCACCTCACCTCTGGAGGTCAGCTCTTTTGTCCATGTTTGAACCAAGATTATAATGAGGTCAGAGCTGAGTGACCCTGGTGGAACCCAAACTGAATGTCAATGAGCAGGTTATTACTAAGCAAGTGCAGCTTGATAGCACTGTTGATGACCCTTTCTATCGCTTTACTGATAATTGAGAGTAGACAGATGGGGCGGTAATTGACTGGGTTGGATTTGTCCTGCATTTTGTGTACAGGACATATCTGGGCAATTTTCCACATTGCTGGGTAGATGTTAGTATTGTAGCTGTACTGGAACAGCTTGGCTAGGGGCGTAGCAAGTTATGGAGCTCTTCAGTATTATTGCCGAAATATTGTCAGGGCCCATACCATTTGCAGTATCCAGTGCCCTCAGCCGTTTCTTGATATCATGTGGAGTGAACTGAATTGGCTGAAGAGTGGCATCTATTTGTGGAGCCTCCTCCACCAGTGATTTGTTTAATTGTCCACCACCATTCATGACTGGATGTGGCAAGAGTTTAGATCTGATCCATTGTTTGTGGAATTGCTTAGCTTTGTCTATCACTTGCTGCTTGTGCTGCTCGCACGCAAGTAGTTTTGTGTTGTAGCTTCCCCAGGTTGACACCTCGTTTATAGGTATGCCTGCTGCTGCCCCTGGAATGCCCTCCTGCACTCTTCATTGAATAGCTTTAAGATGGAGGGTGGTGTATTCAAAAGCATGAACTCATGGGGCAGAATTTTACGTCCTGCGGGCAGGTGGGTGCACCCGACTCGATCGGGCGTAAAGTAGCGCGAAGTGAGGTCGGGCAGGCGCCATGACGTCATCACACACTCGCGCGATATTTCGATTGGCAGGCGTGCAATTAAGAGGTCTATTAAGGCCCTTAATCAAATTATTGAAACCCATTTTTTGCTGCCCGTCCAACCATATGGTTGACGGGCAGGTGAATCGGCTAGGCGGCATTTGGATTTTTTATAAAACTTCATCCATGGGTGGGTTGAGGCTTCCAACAGTAATTTAAAAAAAAATTTGGACATTATTTTTAATATGTCCCTGTTCATGTGACTAAGTCACATGTGGGGACATGCTTCTCTCATTTTTGAAAGCTTTATTTTTGTTTCTACAATTCTTCTGCTTTCTGAGGCAGCTCTGTGCCTTCAGGGAGCTTTCAGTGCATGCTCCCCTGTACATTCGTGAACTTTAACTCTCGCAGTCCTCCCGCCCCCACCCCGGCAGTGCTGAGCTCCCCAGCGCATCTTTCACACTGGCTGGCTGTTAATTTGCAAGCCAACTTGAAATTGCGGTCGGGGGCCAATTGTGGGTGGCGGGCCATTTCACGGCCGCCCCCGGGTCCGCCTGTCGCGCCCTCCCGACAACCGGAAAATGCTGCCCATCATTTGTCTCTGTGAAGCATATGTTAAAATCCAGTGTGGGGGCTGACTACCACCAAGTTTTTCATCCATATCCAATTTGAGCGATACCTTAAAAGATCAAGGATTGATTTTCCGAGGGAGCTCTCCCAAACCTTCGTCATAACTTTGTGTTATCAATGGAAAACTCAGATAAACAGCATTAATGGCTGTTTATTTAATTTTTCTGGGATTTGTGTCAAAGTTGTGGTGGGAGATCAGGAGAACCTCCACAGAAATTCCACTATCAGATGTCTGCACTGCACACTACTTCCAAGATGAAGCACCTGTCCAACATGATGCTATATATCAAGCAACACACTATCATGTTCAGGAAACTTCCTTTGCTGTATAGTGTGCCTCCC
Source organism: Cetorhinus maximus (assembly GCF_964194155.1). Taxonomy (NCBI): domain Eukaryota; kingdom Metazoa; phylum Chordata; class Chondrichthyes; order Lamniformes; family Cetorhinidae; genus Cetorhinus; species Cetorhinus maximus. The sequence goes on along the minus strand of NC_135887.1, from coordinate 32,666,822 downwards.
TGAGAACGTGAATCATTCCTTAAGTACTTGGCATCTCTTTGGTTTGCTCATAAATTTTGTTATAGCTGGTTTTTTTTGGTGCATTGCATTGAGGGACCATGAGCTGCATTAGCAGCAAATAACTAAGTTCTCTAAGGGGTCACCTTTTTTACTTGCACGAGTTTTGGTCGTGCAGGATTGAAAATTAATGTGATCAATTCTTATGAATGGTGCATGTATACATGATTTGCTGATAGTAATGATATATTTATGGCTGCGCCAATGTGCAAGATATATGATGGCTACATGCCATTTAACATGGACAGTTTGCATTTGGGCCCTGTTATGTGTTTGCCACACAGATCATTCCCCCTTTGCGCTACATAAATATCGTGGCTACAGTAGGCTAGAAATTCTCTGGCGAGTAGCTCCTCAAGCCTGTCCACCATCTACATGGCACAAGTCAGGAATCTGATAAAATACTGTCTAATTGCCCAGGTGATTGTGGTTCCCAACGTAAGCAGCTCAAGACCATCCGGGATAAAGCAGCCTACTTGATCAGTAGCCCATCCAGCACATTAAACATTCACTCCCTCTAAAACCGACGTGCAATGGCAAGAGTGTGTACCATCTATAAGATGCACTGCAGCAACTCGACAAGGTTCTTTCGACGGCACCTTCTAAACCCATGAGCTCTACCACCTATAAGAACAAAGGCAGCTGGCATGTGGGAATACCACCACCTGCAGGTTTCTCTTCAAGTCACACACCATCCTGACTTGGAAATGTATCACCATTCCTTCACTGTTGCTGGGTCAAAAACTCTCCCAAACAGCTCTGTGGATGTACCTACAGCGCTAGGACTTCGGCAGCTCAAGAAAGCAGCTCATGACCACCTTTTCAGGGGTCATTAAAGATGGAAAATTGATACTAGCCTTGCCAATGATACCCACATCTCATAACCGAATAATAAAGAAAATGAATTTTTCAGCATTAACTAAGGGATACAGAAACCGAAGCAACAGAAAATATCAGTTTGAATTGAAGGATTTGATGAGGGGAAGGAGCAGCAATTTAACCTATATGATATGAAAAGAGTACCAGCTTGGATGGGGGAAAGCATAAAAGAGTCCAGCTTGAATTGAACTGGGATGAAGAATGCCAACTTTAGCTGGAGTAGCTAAAGGTATGATGCTTGAATAGGAAAGAAGGAAGGAGAGTGGTAGCTTGAACTAAGGGGAGAAGAAACATAATAACATACACCGAAGGGTGGGGTGAGAGAGAGGCTGTTGCTGGAGGAGAACCTGTGTGAACTCACCTGTGGGAGTTGTAGGTGTGATGGGGTCTTTGTGATCGATGTTTGCAAAATAAATCAAGAACTGGCAGAAGGGTGATTGGAGGTGAAAGTATGACAATTGAACTGAAATTTGGATACTGATAGTCTGTTGAAAACCTGAATGTCATTCCAGTTTTATTCCTTTTTGAGATTAAAGATCCGGTCGTTGCTGGCTCACTCAGTGTCACTCTGCATATCAACTTTCATACCCAAAGCCATGCCTTATGGTTAACTGAACCAAGGCAGACTTATGGAAAATTGTGAGGAAGATTGTAGGGGAATTTAAAGAGTTTAGCAAAATGTGCAGATTTATTGTAGACATAGTCCAAAGCAGCAATATATTTTGGGGGACAAGAACAGTGAAAGGAAGTACATCCATAATGGTAAGAATTTTTTCAGTGGAATTGGGACATTCAATATAGAAAAGGGATGTGATATTAAATTTGTGTAAGTCATTGGTAAGACTATGGTTGGAGTTAAGTGAAGCACCCTATTATAGGAAGGCCTGTTAGCCGCAGAGTTTATATATTGAAAATTCACTGAAATTTATTTTGAGTCTTAATATTATAATGTTATTTTCTTTTTTCGGGTGTATTGTTATATTTTTGGAAACATCCAGATAAAACATCTCTAATTTTTATGAATTTTAATGGCACAGGATATTGACTAGTACATTTTATTGCTGTATCAATACGTTGGAATAATTTTTATGGATTCCTGTATCTTAATGGTAAAGGCTTCCACAGAGACTTTTTTTGTCAGTTGAAATATCCTTTTGGTAAAACATGTATTAATATTTTTCCTATAATATGTTAGAGAACAGCAGAATTATATTTTATTTTTGAGGAGGCAAGCCTGCAGCGGCAGCTCAAGATTTTTAGACAAAAATGTGAAGTAAAAAATAATGGAGCTATTCTTTGGAAAGAGAAGGATTTTGAGATGTTCTGATTATAAAGGAATGGAAAAGTTGGGCAGCTTTTCTTTCACCCAAAGGAATTACTTGCTAGGGATGATCAGTACTATGGACACATGTGGAAATATGTATTGAAGAAGTTTGTTTTAAAAATAGAAGACATCTAGAAATATATTTGATATTGATTTGGACTTGCTCATTAAAGTGCTTGAATACACTAAAGTACACAATAGAAAAGTCACAATCTATTTCAAGATAAAGTGTAATTTTTCGCTTCAAAAATTGACTCAGCAATTCATCTGAAGAGAACATGAAATAACTGTAAACTAGAGGCAAGTGGTAATTATAGACTTGAAGTATTGTGAAAATGTATTTATAAAATAAGAATCATCTTAATGATGAATGCAAACCCATAACCTTTTAAGTAATCATGTAACAATGTGTATGACAGATGCTACCGTGGCACAGACTTGTTAGAAATGTATAATATTGAAGTAAAAAAAGTTTGTTTATCTATTGTTTTATTGGGTCCTTGACATGTTTATCATTAGATGGTTTGGCGATATTTTTGGCACAATGTGCATGATCAATCCTACATGCTAGAAAGGCCTATCATGTATCTTCACACGTTGCACAAGCAAAGTGAATTTTAAAGTACAATGAAAGTGAATTTTAAAGAAATGGTAGATTTATTGTGGACAATAAATTAAATTTGCATGGCCCAGCAGATGTGTAAAAAGGCAATTAAATAATTCCTTTATGTGCATGTTTTAGAGCATTGCGTTTAAATTTCTAACTTATGAATGCAATATTAAATTAGATCATTTGATTTTATACCATTAAATCACACAATGTTATCATGCCAAGAGTAGAACAGTATTATATGTATGGAGCCGTTACTGTCAGTCAGCATACGTTGTAAATGAAATCTTTTAAAGTATAATTTTATTTAAATCTTCTCACTACAAATTGGGTGCATTGGAAGCTTGTGATGCAGACTAAAAATATACATGACAAATGTGTGATGTGGTTATAGCATCAAACACAATTTTGGAAAATTATAAGTGTTGAAAAATCCATCTTCATTGCTTTTAAGGTTTTTGTGAGGCTTTGAACCTCATGTGCTCCTTCTGAAGTAGCTGAAAGTTGTGGTTGAATCATAGATAGTATCTATGAAGTGCGCTCCAGCCCCAAGATTAATGAAAGGATTGTTCTAACTCAACTTAGTTCTCTCAAAAGAGGAGTGAGTGACACCAAAAATTGATAATTGGCATTTTGCCTTTCTTCAATGAGTAAATTATAGTTCAATAAAATATGGTCTAAGGTTTTAGATGATAACAGTTAAGTAAAAACATTTCAGTTAACCTTATATAACAGTTATGTCAGCACAGGAGAAGCAGCTGATTGAACAACTGGTGAGTCTTCATTTAAATAGTGAGTTTAATAGTCCAATAAATAGAGGCATGGCAAGGCAGCTCATTCTGTGCATTCTGTTCTATGTGGGAACTCAAGGATGTTTCTTGTGCCCTGGATAACCACATGTGCAGAAAGTCTTGGCAGCTGCAGCAGCTCAAGCTCAGAGTTTCAGATCTTGAGTGGCAGGTGGCATCATGGTGGTGCACCTGTGAAGTTGAGAGTTTTGTGGATAGCACGTTTATAAATGTGGTCACTCTGCAGCTTAAGGATACGCAAGCAGAAAGAGCATGGGTGGCTGCTAGGCAGTCAAGTAGGATTAGGCAGGTAGTACAGGAGTTCCCTAAGTAAATTTCATGCTGCAACTAGCATTCCATTCTGAGAGAGTGATGGTGAGAGTGGTGGTTCAAATGGGGAACGCAGCCAAAGCCAAGACCATGGCTGGCTCAGCTGTACAGGTTGGTAGGAGGAAAGTTTGGAAAAACAATTGTGATTAGGGATTCAGTAGTTAGGGGAACAGACAGGCATTCCTGCAGTCACAGGTGTGAATCTTGGATTGCATGTTGCCTCCCTGGTGCCACGCCCTAGAAAGTCACTGAACAGCTGCAGAGTGGGGATGGTAAACAGCCAGCAGTAGTGATCCATATCGGTACCAATGACATAGGTAGAAAGAGGGATCTGGTCCTACGGGCAGAATTTAAGGAGGTAGGAAGGAAAATAGCAAACAGGATCTTAAAAGTAGTAATCTCCAAATTAATCCTGGTATCATAGACTAGTGAGTATAGAAATAGGAGGATAGAGCAGATGAATGCATGGCTGGAAAGATGGTGCAGGAGGGATGACTTTAGATTACAGGGACATTGGGATCAGTTCTAGGGGAGATGGGACCTGTACAGTCCAAATGGGTTGCACCTGAACAGAGCAGGGACCAATGTCTTTGGGGAGTAATTTGAGGTGTCAGCTGTGGCTCAGTTCATAGCACCCTCGCCTTTGAATCAAAGGGTTGTGGGTTCATGTCCCACTCCCGGAAACCAAGAACTGTGATTGTACTCGAAAGAGTTGCAATCTGTGACTGTTGATAACTCGAAAGAGTTTAAACTAACTTGGCAAGGGTGTGGGAACCAGGAGGTAATATCAGAGAGGAAAACCAAGATGCAGAGAATTGGGAGAGTTAGGTAGCATCAGTTCTGGAAATAGTAAGGTATTAGGTGGAGGCAGAGTAAGAGGGAATGTAATAAAGTTTAAAGTGGGGTTACTGTGCAAGTATGTGAATGTGTGGAGCATGGTAAATCAAGGTTGGTAAGCTGCAGGTGCAAATAGCCATGTGGAATTGTGATCTTTAAGGAGGTTATAGCTGGGCACTTTGAGAAAGTCAAGGTAATTAGGGAGAATCAGTATGGTTTTGTGAAAGGGAAATCATGTTTAACTAATTTATTGGAGTTCTTTGAAGGAGTAACATGCGCTGCAGATAAAAGGGAGCCTATAGACGTACTGTACTTGGATTTCCAGGAGGCATCTGATAAGGTGCCACATCAAAGGTTATTGCAGAAAATAAAAGTTCATGGTATAGGGGTAACATATTAGGATGGATAGAAGATTGGCTGGCTGGCAGAAAAGAGAGTATGCATAAATGGGTCTTTTTTTGATTGGCAGGAAGTGACGAGTGGAGTCCTGCAGGGGTCTGCGCTGGGGCCTCAACTTTTTACAATTTATATCAATGACTTAGATGAGGGGAGCAAAGGCATGGTAGCTAAATTTGCGGATGACACAAAGATAGGTAAGAAAGAAAGTTGTGAAGAGGACATAAGGAGGTTGCAGACAGATATAGATAGGTTGAGTGAGTGGGCAAAAATCTGGCACATGGAGCATAATGTAGCAAAATGGGATGTTGTTCACTTTTGCAGGAAGAATAAAAAAGCAGAGTATTACTTAAATGGAGAACGGCTGCAGAGTTCCAAGGTGCAGAGGGATTGAGGTGTTCCAGTGCGTGTGACACAAAGTTTAGTATGCAGGTACAGCAAGTAATTAAGAATGCTATTCTTTATTATGAGAGGAATTGACCATAAAGGTAAGGATGTATGCTTTAGTTATACAGGGCATTGGTGAGACCACACCTCAAATATTGTGTGTGGTTTTGGTCTCCTTATTTAAGGAAGGTTGTAAATGCATTGGAAGTGGTTCAGAGGAGGTTTACTAGATTGATACCTGGAATGAGTGGGTTGCCTTATGAGGAAGTTTGGAAGAGTTAGGGGTGACTTGATTGAAGTATGTAAGATCCTGAACGGTATTGATAAGTTGGACATGGAAATGATGTTTCCTCTTGTGGGTGAGTCCAGAACTAGGGGGCACTGTTTTAAAATTAGGGGTTGCCCTTTTAGAACAGAGATGAGGAGAATTTTTTTCTATCTGAGGGTTGTGCAACTTTGGAACTCTCTGTCTCCGAAGGCAGTGGAGGTGGAATATTTTTAAGGCAGAAGTAGATAGATTCTTGTTAGGCAAGGGAATAAAAAGTCACCGGAGGTAGATAGAGATGTGGAATTTGAAACACAAACAGATAAGCCATGATCTTATTGAATGGCGGAGCAGGCTCGAGGGGCTGGATGCCTACCTGTCCTATTTTGTATGTTGTGATGATCATGGAGCCCGAGCTCAAGGAAGGGCAGAACTGGGTACCAAATATTCCTGGACATGGGGTATTCAGGAGAGATAAAGAAGGAAAGAAAGGAGGAGGGGATGCAGTATTGATTACGGAGAATGTTAGTGATGGAGAGAGAGAGGATGTCCCAGAGGAGTCAAGGATGGAATCTATTTGGTTAGAGATTTAAAAAAAAATAGAGGTAACATTACATTGCTGGGTATGGTCTATAGGCCACCAACAGGTGGAAAAGATACGGAGGAACACATTTGCCAGGAAATTAGAGAGAAGTTCAAGAATTATGGAGTAGTTATAATGGGAGACTTTAATTATCCTAGCATAGACTGTAATAGTAATCGTGTAAAGAACTGAGATAGGCATAAATTTCTAGAGCATGTACAGGAGAATTTTCTACATCAGTATGTTTCCAGTCCAATGTGGAAGTAAGCATTTGGTTCTGGCAAATGAGGTAGGTCGGCAAACATTTAAGGGACAGTGATCATGGTACAAAAGGCTTAGGTTGGCTATTGCAGAGGGCAAGGAGCAATCTGGAGTACAAATAATTAATTGAGCGAGGACCAACTACAGTGCAGTGAGAACGAATCTGGCCCAGCTAAATTGGAAGGCAAAACTGTAATGGAACAATGGGCTGCCTTAAAGAGCAAATAGTTCAGGTACAGTCAAGGTGCATTCCCATAAAGGAGAAGGGTAACACAAACAAGTCCAGAGCTCCCTGGATGGTGAAAGAAATAGAGTAAGATTAAGCAGAAAAAGGGTGCATGTCACAGATGTTAGGTGGATAACATAATTGAGAACTAGGCTCAATATGGAAGGTTCAGAGGGGAAGTAAAAAAAAATAAGAGAAGCAAGAAAGAATAATGAGAAGAAACTTGTAGCTAACATAAAAGAGAATCAAAATCTTTAGGAATAGAAATAGCAAGAGAGTGATAAAAGGAGGAGCGGGGCTGATTGGAGACTTAAAAGGGGATTTACGCATGTTTGGTAGGGGACATGGCTGAGACACTAAACGTGTACCTGGCATTTGTCTTTACCAAGGAAAAACATGCTGTCCAAGTCGTAGATCAGGATTTTGCCCTCGTTGGGCAGGCTCGGCGGGGGCAAGCGGGAGCAGCCGTGAAAGCGACCGCCTCTCGTGATTGGGCCCTAACCGCGATTTCACGCTGGCGGACCAATTAAGGCCTGCTCAGCGTAAAACATGCGCTGCAGTGCCCAGCGCTGCCTGGGTTGGAGTGGGAGGAGGGATAGTGCGCAAGTTCGTGGATGTGCACGAGTGCGTGCAATGAAAGGTCCCTGAGGCACAGAGCTGCCTCAGGGAGCTGAAGATTTAAAAAGTGAAAAATGAAGACTTTTAAAATGTTAAAATACATGTTGCCTCATGTGACAGGAGCAGGGACATGTTATGAATGAAATGTTAAAATTTTTTATTTAATTTTTAATTGCTGTTGGAAACCTCATTCTGCCCGTGGATGAGGTTTCCTAAAAAATCCAAAAGCTTCTTGGCCTTCTCGCCTGCCCGCCAACCGTAAGGTTGGATGGGCAGTGAAAAATTTTATTCAATTGGTACTTTAATGGCCTGCTGACTCCCACCTGCGTCCTCCGACCGAATATCGCACGAATGCGCGATGACGTCGGGATGCTCGCCCAATGTCATCACTCACCATTTTACCCTCGTCTGGGTGGGCACATGCCTGCCCAATAAGCGCAATATTCAGCCCATAGTGAAAGGGGAGGTAATTGAGAGAGTGGATGGGTTAAAAATTAACGAAGAGCGGGTATTGGATAGGCCGGCCGTACTTAAAGTTGATATGTCACCAGGACCATATAAGATGCATCCCAAGGATATTGAGAGAAATAAGGGTAGAAATTGCAGAGGTACAAGCCATAATTTTTCAGTCCTCCTTAAATACAGGCATCGTGTCAGAGGACTGGACAATTGCAAATGTTCAAAAAAGGTGTAAGGATAAATCCAGCAACTACAGGCCAGTCAATTTAAAAATGTGGTGGTGGAGCTTTTAGAAATGACAAGTCAGATCAAAAGTAACAGTCATCTGGGTAAATGTGGATTAATTAAGGAAAACCAGCAGGGATTTGTTGAGGGCAAATCATGTTTAACTAACTTGCTTGAGTCTTTTGATGAGGTAACAGGCAGGGTTGATGAGGGTGGTGCAGTTCTTATCCAAAAGGCATTTGATAAAGTGCCATGTAACAGGTTTATCAGCATAGTTAGCTCTCCTGGAATAAAAAGGACAGGAGCTACATGGATATGAAATTGGCTAAATGACAGGAAACAGAGTAGTGGCGAATGTTTGTTTATCTGACTGAAGGACGGCATACAGTGGAGTTCTCTGGAGTTCGGTATTGAGATCGCTGCTTTTGTTGATATATATTAATAGCCTAGAGTTGGTGTACAGGGCACAATTTCAAAATTTTTGGATGACACAAAACTTGGAAGTGTAGTGAACTGTGAGAATTGTGTTAAACTTCAAAGGGACATAGGTGGGCAGACAAGTGGCAAATTAAATTTAATGCAAAGAAGTATGAAGTGATTTGTTTCAGTATGAAGAATGAGGAGAGGCAATATAAGATGAAGGATACAATTCTAAAGGGGATGCAGGAGCAGAGCAACTTGGGGGTATGTGTGCACAAATTAGTGAGGGGTCAGGCTTGGTTGAGAAAATGGTTAATAAAGCATGCGAGATGCTGAGCTTTATAAATAGGGGCATAGAGTACAAAAAGAAGGAACTTATGGTAAACCTGTAAGAAATACTGGTTCAGCCTCAACTGGAATATGGTGTCCAGTTATAAGTACCACACTTTAGGAAGGATGTGAGAACAGTAGAGAGGGCGCAAAAAGGATTAATGAGAATGGTTCCAAGGTTGGGGAACTTTAGCTATGTGGATGAATTGGAGAAGCAGGAGTTGTTCTTTTTGGGAATGAGAAGATTAAGAGTTTTAGTAGAGTGTTCAAAATCTTGAAGGGTCTGGACAGAGTAGATAGGGAGAAAATGTTATCATTGGCTGAACGATCGAGAACCAGAAGACGCTGATTTAAGGTGCTTGGCAAAAGAAACAACGGTGACATGAGGGAAAACATTTTTACGCAGAGAGTGGTTGGGCTCCGGAATGCACTGTCTGAGATGGAGGCAGATTCAATTTAGGCCTTTAAAAACAGAATTATCTGACGAGCAAAATTCTGCAGGGCTACGGAGGAATGGGACTAGGTGGGTTGCTCTTGCTGAGAGCACAAACTTGATGCACTGAATGGCCACCTTCTGTGAATATACATATATATATATATTCATAGAATATCCATTCTACAATTCTATAAGAGGCAAGCTCCAATGCAAGTGTATATAACGTATGTCTAAACAGTTCTGCTTCATATAAAAGGTCATAGGCATGAGAAGAGCCTATTTCTGCCCATGTGAGTTCCAGGACCTAACTGAGAGAAGGATTTGTGATTAAAAAAGAGAGGCAGTTCTAGGAAGGGGAGGGCTGGCTGCAGTTGTGGTGAAAGCAGAGTTTTCACCATGTAACATTAGGGAATAATTACACAGTTCATAACTTCACTAAGATTAGACCACATCTAACTTAACTAAAGTTAAACATGCAGGATCATAGCTTGCTTGAGTTGATGCTCCAGAGGCTTTGAAATGGAAGCCCAGGAACTTTGAACTAAAGACAAACAAATAATTTGTATTTTGGAGAGCAGAGTTTTAAAGTAAAATCCTCCAGGTCATGACAGTTGGATGAAGTTGCACTTTCAATCTGCTGGGTATCAAAATCAGACTATTTATAATCTAAAATGTGTGATTGACAGCCTTTGAAACAAACTTAATTTTTCAACTGAACCATCAAGAAGAATGTGTGAAGGGAGATAGTAAGGTATTATCCACAGTTCAGTCTCTTGGAAAAATATGTGATCAACTGGGCAGGGGTGTGGATTTGAAAGTGGAGATCCATGCCAGTTTTTCTTCTGCTCTGTATTTCTGCTCTTTAGTAAGCTGAACATCTCACATCAATTTTCTGATTGAGTCTTATTAGAGCACTAGTTTTAATGCAAAAATATCTGAATAATCTAGCACAATTGAGTGGCATTTGTGTCAGTTTGTCTTTTTTTCTGTGTGCAGCCATTTGAAATTTCAATAAGGGGAAAAAAATAAAGGAAGGATTGCATTTAAATAGCAACTTGCGTAGTCCCAATTATGCACCCTAGAAATGTACTTAGAAAATATGGCAGCCAACTTGTGGTCAGCAAACTCCCACAAAATAGCAATGAAACAAATGACCAGATAATCTATTTTGGACATTGTTTGAGGGATAAGCACTGAGATGAAGAGAAATTACTTCACTCAAAGGGTTGTGAATCTTTGGAATTCCCCACTCCAGAGGATTGTGGATGCTCCATTGTTGAATACATCTAAGGCTGGGATAGACAGATGTTTGACCTCTCAGGGAATTAAGGGATATGGGAAGTGGTTGGGAAAATGAGTTGGAGCCCAAGATCAGCCATGATTGTATTGAATGGCGGAGTAGGCTCGACAGACCACATGGTCTACTCCTGTTCCTATTTCTTGTGTTCTTGTGTACTTATATGAATGTTGACTAGGAGACCAAGAGAACTTGAAATTAATTTGTAGTCTCTTTGGACTGTCTGTTCAATAATTTGAAGCTGATTCCATATTGGTATCAGTTATGATTTTTATTTGAGCATAAATGAGACTTAATGCACACTGTATTTCAGCACCTTTACAAGGAACAATTGCATAATGTCACTAACCCTTGAATAGAAAGTATGACTCATTCCCCATATCTCTAACTTATTTGTGCGCTATGTCTGATGTCCTCCTTGATCCTTGTACTCTTAAAAAGACCCAGACTCTCCTTGAAGGCCCTAAGCTGATATGGCTTCCTGATGAGAGATTTCTCTCGCCTCCACCTCCTCCTCCTCTTCCCTCTTCAGGTATGTGGCCTGCTGTGTGTTATACTGTGCTCCAAGGGGAGTGCCTGCTAGATGCACCAACATTCTAGCAGCAATTGGTATCTGCAAAAGCTTTGAAGTCAGCAAAAAGTCCTTCAATACCTAACACACCAGTCCATGTAGACTTTTGCAACTTGAAACAGCTATAGAAAGTTTTTGTAGGCTCATAGCAACAAGCAGAATAAATCAACCAGAAACTAATATGTAAGTAGTTGATGATCCCTTTTTATAGGGTTGGGGGTGGTGGGTAGTAGAATGTGTCATTCTTGCTACTGAACATAACATGCGTTCAGCAGTGTGAGGTTAAGAGAGGGCATTGAGGTGCAAAATCCCTGGCATTGCACATGGATCTTCTTCACTTACACACTTCCAGTGGGCATTCACTACATATGTGAATACCTGTCTACATGGGTAACACATGGGTAATGGCGCAGCTTACTCCACAAGTATATGAGTGTGCTGCAGACTCCATTTTGGCTCGATGGGTATTCTAGTGTTCAAACAAGTGCAAATGAGTACAATTTCTCAACCCAAGAGTTTTAAGTGTAAACAAAATACAGGCTCAGCCTGTGCCTTATCCTCATTCTAATAGAGGAGGAATAAAACTAATCACGCTGCCGACTAAAAAACATAATCAAACTTCATTCTAGCAAGGCTAAATAATGAAGAAAAGGCAAGGTGAATATTTGATTGTTTTAGTCATAACAAGTAGACATACCACAATCAGAGAAAAAGGCATGAGGTAACACCATGGACATCTTCAAGTCTCAAACTGTTCTGGCCTTTTTTCAATACTAGGGCCTGAATGTTGCAGTCACAGAGCAGGCGCGAAGTGGTCCCGACCCTTTGGGAAATGGGCCCTAATGACATCACGCTGCCTTGTGATATTCCAGTCAGCAGGCATGCGCAGAAGTGGGAAATACGCCCGCTGACAATAAAAGGGCTAAATAAGGCCACTTAAACAGCAGTTGTCTCCAATTTTGCGCGGCCCTTGTGCTTTTACGACCGGTGCATGGGCCATTCGCCAAGGCAGTTTTCACATTTTTCTATATCCAAGGTGGGATAAAAGGTGCACAGGTTATTGGTGAGTAGCAAGAGTTTTGATGTGAGTTGGTTGGAGTTGGTTTGCAATTAGTTTCTCCTATTTGGTGTTTTGGAGAGCTCTTTGATTTCTCAGCATTTGCAGAGGCTTTCTGTCAAGAGGTCCCTTGAGTGCACAATTCTGTGTAAACATCTGTTTAAAAAAAACATGGGGATTGTCTACTCTGCTGGAGGGACCTTCTCAGAAGAGGAGGAGAGGGCCAGAAGGGAGAGGAGCCCAGTTGCTCGCAGGCAGTGTCTCAGATTGGGGCCCGTGGATCGGGACGCACAGCCAGAAGGGATGCAGGGCCAGCAGGAAGTGTGAGGCAGAATAGTCTGGAGAAGGTGCCATTGTCCAGCAGGTAGAGTCTCCAGGCAGTGCTCCTGTTACCTGAACATGTCTGAGGTTCATTGGCAAAGAAGGCTCCACCTCTATGTAAGAGATGATTAGTCCAAAGATTGCCTGCAGCTGTGTACTTGGCCACCTATGCCAGTGGTTCTTAAGGTTACAGTAGCCCTGAACTTTTGTTCCGGGGAATCAGTGGAGATCTATGTAGTGTGTTGCAATCGGCTGCCCACAGCTGCATCAAGCTGGCCTCTGGCAATCTGTTCTGAAGGGTCAGCACCTTCATTCACTTCCGGACCGACGAGACCAGCCAGGCTGAGTGAGCCAGAGGCTTCGCTGCAATTGCAGGATTTCCCCTCATCCAGGGAGCCATCGACTGCACGCAAGTGGCCATAAAGGCGCCAGCGGGGGAGCCAGGTGCATTTGTCCTTTAATGTGCATGTGTGTGACCACAACAGTCAAATTTTACAAGTTTGCGCCAGGTATTCTGGAAGCTGTCGTGATGCCTACGTCCTCCGTCACTCCTAGGTGCCAAGGCTTTTGTTGCTCTAGCTCGCTTGGATGGTTGGCTCCTGGGGGACAAAGGATATCCGTTGAAGAGGTGGCTCATGATCCCACTGAGACACCAAAGGACAGAAGCCGAGGAAAGCTGTAATGGCAGTCATGCCTCTACAAGGGCAGTTTTAAGAGGACCATAGGCCTACTCAAGACGCGATTCCACTGCCTGGACCACTCGGGGGGCTCACGTCAATATCTTCCTGAGCACGTTTCCCTTATTATTATTGTTGTGCAGTGAGCAGCAGACAATCTGGCTCTGTCAAGGGGTGATCCATTGGAGGATAAAGACAGCGATCCTGCTACACAGGCCACAGAGGACGACACAAAGTGCTGGGTCTGACGAGGAGCCAGAGGACCTCCAGGGTGAAGAGCATGATCCCGATGTGAGGGAGGCCTAGATTCAGAGGAGTGTCAGCTAGGCATCCAAATCAAGCAGTCAAGATAATGGCAAGGGGTAATCCACCTTAATGATCTTTCCTGATGAGGCAATCCTGTCACCCTTAAGTCAAGGTCCGACCTCTGAAATAAAGTTTGCAGCCCTTCCTCAGTGTCACACGTGACTCCCTGACCTATACCCTATTGAAAGCATGAAGCACACTAATGCCATTGCACATAATGAGACATTTTTATAATGAAGCCGAATATACAAATTGACCAGTTCACACCTGCCAATGAAACATAAATCACCCATGAGGACCCCTTTGCTGGCAGCTGGATTGGAGGCAGTTTGCTGACTCTGATGCCCTGTCGGTCTTGATGACTTTGGTACCTGCCCTCTGGCCGGCGGAGCCTATGCAGGCTCCATCTCGGTGGGAGAGTCCAGCGCCATGGCTGAGCGCTCCTTAGTTGTCATGGTGGTCACTGGCAGAGGAGCAGAGGAGCTGCTGCTGTCAACCACATCACCCTAGGAGAGATTGTGGATATGAACTGCGGGTCATCTGCCAATATGATGTTAGTTTGAACCTCCCTGCTCACCATTGATGGACCGGGACCTAGTAGAGTGACTAGTTCGCAACTCTAGAAACCCTGATTGAGTTCCTGGAGCTGTCTGTCCATGAGAGTCACCACTCTCTCTATGGAGGAAGCTGTGCGTTCAGAGCTCCAGCCAATGCAGTGTTCATGCTCTGCATGGACTCCTCCAAAACAGAGACCATGGTACACAGACACTCATGGATCTCTGCCAGATCTTCCCGCGCATCCATCTGGACATCCAGCATCTACCACCTGATGGATGACTCCAGAAGCTCATCATCTGCCTCGGATTTAACATTGTTCTGGTCCCCAGCAATCCTCTGACTGCCAGAGCCCTGTGGACTCTGTGCCTCTGCCAGCTCCTCAGGCGACTGTGATGTGCCTTCATTATTGTGCACTACCATCTGATCCGAGATGTTTATGCCCATGGATGTGCCTGTATCTGCACTGGTGCTTGGTGCAGAGGGTGGATGTGACATAGGTACATGTGGCATCTGCTCCCCCTTGGGGGTCAAGGGAGGGTCCTCTGGTTTCTGTGGCAGCGTGAGGATGGGGCATCTGAGGGAGGAAGAGAGAATGACGGTCATGAACATTACTGCAAAGTCACAGCGCATGCACTCTGGTTGCTTCTCATAATGGACATATGCCTCAGAAATGTGTTTGGAATGGATGTACAACGGGGACAAATAGTTTACATACTCAGTCTAACAGCCACTGCTCTACATCTCTTGCACCCTTCCCCAGTTCTATCCGCTAAAGTCTGGACTCTTACCCTGCTCTGAGACCCCTGCATGCCATCTCCAGAGCTTTCCCCTCCGCCAGAATTAAAATAAGGAGGTTTGGCACTCCACCAACCATTCGTCCCCTCTGCTGCGCGTTACGATCCCTCTCCTCTATAAGGACAAAAGTGCTTTCATGAGTCCCCTCTCCTATGTGCCAGAACATACCAACCTCCGCCTCACCAGAGACACAGGTTCAGGTGCTCATCACATTGTCCCACCTCAACCTTACATACATGTCTGAAATCCGGTCTAATTATTTAGTCTTTCAAGGCATGGGGATATGTTCCAATTTTAGGATCTGCATTTCACACACATAAGCACCAACATTTTCATCCCGCCTGGCATGGGCTACAGGTCCAGTTGCTACAATGCTGATATTAACTCCAGAATGCCTTCTTGATACAGTGGAACCCAGAGAATGTCAAAACAACTCCCTGAGGCTCCTGAATACCTATTGCCAGCCTTCAGGGAGCTCACTAGCTACTTTTAAACTCCTAGCCCACACCCTTATTGACCTTGGCGCCTGGCCTCTTCCCGTCTCTGCTGGCAACGCTAAGCATGTCTCCACACGCGCTTCACACCGGCTGGCAGTTAATTGGCCAGCCAGCGTGAAATCGAGGTTGGGAGCTGATCGCGGACAGAAACGGATTTCACATCCACTTCCAGGCCCGCCGATCGCGCTCCCGTGCCACGCTAAAAATTCAGGCCTAGCAATTTGATTGCAATGAAAGGAAAGAAAGTCTTCCATTTACGTAGTGCCTTTCATGACCACAGCATACCCCAAAGCACTTTTTAGCCAATGAAGTAGAACAGCACCTAATAATTATATCACGCTTTTAGTACAATAAAACACCCCAAGGCTCTTCACAGGAGAGTTATGAAGCAAAGTATGACACCGTGCCACATAAAGGGAGATTAGGCCAGATGTCCAAAAGCTTGGTTAAAAAGTTAGATTTTAAGGAACTGTCTTAAAGGAGGAAAGCAGGGTAGAGAAGGAAAGTGTACTTTTGAAATTTACTCACTGTTACAGTAGGGAAATGGGGCAGCCAATCTGCGCAGAGTAAGCTGCCCAAAATGCGGTGATGTTATGTGATAATGACCAGATATTCAGTTTGTGATGTTGATTGAGGGATAAATATTGGCCAAAACAGTGGGGATAACTCTCCTGCTTGGTGAAAGTGTATCATAGAATTTTTGTTTTTTTACATCCATCTGAGAGGGCAGACAGGACCTCTGTTTAATATCTCATCCAAAAGGCTCACGGGGGGGCAGTTCTTTACACCCCATTTTATGATCACTGTAGGGACTGAGAGATTTTAAAAAGAGATTTAAATTCCCAGTGACTAACTTAAATGAATCGCCTGATTTTAAGATTTTTACTGTAACAAACTATACATTATTTAGTAGGCAACCAATACACTAAACTACAGAAAATACATCCCTTATAAGCATTTTAACACACTCGAAAACACCACACCGGGTTTATATGTCACAGAACTCACTGCAGAATTGCAGTCTTTACCGGAGCCAGTCCAAAGTTACTCCTAACTTCCAGTTGGCTCGCTTCTCCCCATTTCGCTGAGCCGTAACGTACAGTGACCGTCAAGGCCCTTTCCCTCAGTCGTCTGAGAAATCCTGAACTGACATCTAGCAGGATGGCTGACTCCGATGAATCCTTCTCCCAGCCACTCCAGGAAGAATCTTCCGGTGTCCTTAAATTTCCACGGGCTCTGTCTCTTCGAGAGAATGTCCTCCAACCTGCATTCTGTCTGGTAGCTAACAGAGAAACAGCATTTTCCCCTCTACTGACCACAGCAGCTGCTTTCTCTGTCTTTCTCTCTTGGACACTCTCTGACTCTCCGTCTCTCTCTCCCTCTCTCTCTCTCTCCCTCTCTCTGTCTGTCTGTTTGTCCAAAATCTTGGAGACAGTAAGTCTGCCCAAAGCCTGTGTACAGGTGTGAAAATGGACACTCGGGCTTCAATAGCACTTGACCTGGGCCCCTGTACCCATGGTAACCAGGTCATACCATCTTATGGCTGGGCAGAACTAGCAGGAGGTCACATGCTCCCTTTTAACTTTGAATTAAAAGAGACAGTTTAAAACCTAACCATCTTACAAAACCTCACATATTTAACACCGAAAGGGAGCCTGATTCCTCCAGGATCCTTCTGTTGCTGATTAGCACACAGGAGCCAGGAGGAGTAGAAGAAGTTGGATGTTTCCAGGTACCATATATTGTGGTGCCAGAGACTGTACTGAAAACTTCAGCAATTTTGATAAATTCATACTTTTTGAAAAACCTAACTCTCAATCACTTTCCGAAGATCTGTACATCATTTAACACTTCATTAATGAAATATATAATTTACTTTTTATATAAATGTCTGAATGATGGTTTTGACATTTAGAGGGATATTGTCTTGTTGAAAATCAAGTTTAATTGACTTGTGCCCAGATACAACACAATAACCTGCATACAAAATTGAAACAAAACCTTGCATTCATATAGTGCCTTTTATACGAACATGAATAGGAGCAGCAGTAGGCCATTTGGTCCCTTGAGCCTGCTCCATTTAGTAAGATCATGGCTGATCTGTCTGTGTTTTGAATTCCACATTCCCATCTACCCCGGATAACCTTTGATTCCCTTGCCTAATGAGAACCTATCCACCTCTGCCTTAAAAATATTCAATGACCACGCCTCTACTGCCTTTAGAGGCAGAAAGTCCCAAAGTTGCGCAACCCTCAGAGAAAAAAATTCTCCTCATCCCTGCCCTAAAAGGACAACACCTAATTTTAAAACAATGCACCCTAGTTCTGGGCTCACCCACAAGAAGGAAATATATTTTCCACGTCTGCCTTATCAATACCGTTCAGGATCTTATATACTTCAATCAAGCCACCTATCACTCCTTGAAACTCCACTGGAAAGAAGCCCAGTCTGTCTAACCTTTCCTCATAAGACAACCCACTCACTAGGTATCAATCTAGTAAACCTCATTTGAACTGCCTCCAATGCACTTACATCCTTCCAGAAACACATAAGATCCTCCAGGGTGGATGTGGAGAGGATGTTTCCTTTTGTGGGAGAATCTAGAACTAGGGGTTACTGTTTAAAAATAAGGGGTCGCCCATTTGAAACCGTAATGAGCCGATTTTTTTTCACTCAGAGGGTTGTCAGTCTTTGGAACTCTCTTCCTGAAAAGGTGGTGGAAGCAGAGTCTTTGAATATTTTTAAGGCAGAGGTGGATAGATTCTTGGTAAGCAAGGTGACGATAGGTTATCGGGGGCAGGTGGGATGCAGATTTCAGGCTACTATCAGATCAACCATGATCTTATTAAATGGTGGAGCAGGCTCGAGGGGCTGAATGGTCTACTCCTGCTCCTTGTTCGTATGTTCGTAAATAAGGAGACCAAAACTGCACACAATATTTGAGATGTGGTCTCACCAATGCCCTTTATAACTGAAGCATAACATCCTTACTTATATGTTCCTCTCTAATAAAGGACAACATTCCATTAGCCTTCTTAATTACTTGCTGTACCTGCATACTAACATTTTGTGACTCATGCACTAGAACACCTAGATCCCTCTGCACCTTGGAATTCTGCAGCCATTCTCCGTTTAAGTAATACTCTGCTTTTTTATTCTTCCTGCCACAGTGAACAACTTCACATTTTGCTACATTATACGCCATCTGATTTTTGTGATCTGATCTGAGTGGGTAGATTTTTGCCCACTCACTCAACTTATCTATATCCATCTGCAACCTCTTTATGTCCTCTTCACAACATACTTTCCTACTCAACTTTGTGTCATCTGCAAATTTAGCTACCATGCTTTCACTCCCCTTATCTAGGTAATTGATATAAATTGTAAAAAGTTGAGGCCCCAGCAGAGACCCCTGTGGGGTCGTCACATCCTGCCAATCAGAAAAAGACCAATTTATGCATGCTCTTTGTTTTCTGCCAGCCAGCCAATCTTCTATCCATGCTAATATCTTACCCCCTACACCATGACATTTTTATTTTCCACAATAACCTTTGATGTGGCCCCTTATCAAATGCCTTCTGGAAATCCAAGTAGAGCATGTCTACAGGCTCCCCTTTATCCACAGTGCAAGTTACTCCTTCAAAGAACTCCAATAAATTGGTTAAACATGATTTCCCTTTCTCAAAGCCATGCTGACACTTTCCAATTGCCAAGATCTCTTCTAAGTGCCCAGCAATAACCTCCTTAATGGTCGATTCTAGCACCTTCCCCATGACAGACGTCAAGCTTCCTGGCCAATGGTTTCTATTTTCTGTCTCCCTCCCTTCATGATTGGAGGGATTATATTTGCTACTTTCCAGTCTGATGGAATCTTTGCAGAATCTAGGGAATTTTGGAAAATTAACACCAGCGCATTTAGCCACCTCTTTTAAGATCCTAGGATGAAGTCCGTTAGGACCTGGAGACTTGTCAGCCTGTAGCTCCAACAGTTTGCTCATTATCGCTTCCCTAGTGTTTATAATTTCACCAAGTTTTAGATCCCTGTAGAGACTCTTGTTATCTGTTTTTACATTTCCAGCTAGCTTCCTCTCATACTCTAATTTCTTTCCCCTGATTAACCTGTTAGTCATTCTCTAATATAAAGAAAAAATGTCCCAAGGGACTTCACAAATGCTAGTTGTCAGGCAAAGGCAAATCCGTTCGGAGAAAAATCAATAGGGGATGACCAAAACCTGGCCAAAAAGGTGGGTTGTGTGAAGACATTTAAAGGAGCAAAGGTGGAAATGCAGAGGAGAGGGAAGCCAATGTAAGCAAAGGATCCACTGGTGAGGTAAAAGGAAGCTGTACAACAACAGTCAGAATCAGAGGTCTAAAGGAGGTTCAGAAGAAAATAAGACCAGGAGGATATTGTAGCTCTTTTGGTTACAAAACAAATAAACTAAATTAACAAACCAAGGGACAAATTAAAAATGGCGTGGCGGGCGAATGAAAGTCCGGCTGCCATGGAAACAGCGTTTTTCCTGGGAAAGCATAAGTAAAGCGGCTGGTTTGGGATGATACGGTGTGAAAACTCACCTTCGCGGTCGGCGCGTTAAACGTCGTTTTACCCACTCGCTACCGCATTTAGTGAAAATCTGGGATGATTCCGCTCTTCTTGTTGAGACTAGACTGAAAAAGACAGAGCCTAGATCTAGAAGCTGAGAATAAGCAAAGATATAGTTGCAACTTTTACTATGACTTGAAATAACATCAGTGGATCTACACCATCCAGACTATTGTAAGAGTTGATGACACTCTGCAGACGTGTGCTGTTTTTTGGTGAAGAATGTGCCTGGGAACTCGAATTGTTTGTACAATGCTGTTGATTGAGGATCAAGTTAAATCCTAGAAGGAGGAGCTGAAATTCTTCGTGAGGAAGACAGAGTTTTGAAGGACTTTTGTGACTGAAATTGATGAATATATGCTGGATGAACTGCTGAGCAAACTCATAGTCTTAGTTGTAGCTGCCATTTTTAAGGTATAATTTATAGTTTATAATCAACTGCAATTTGCCTCTTTATTTATGTTTAAATTTGTTGATTCTGGGTTTTAAGAGTACAGGGGTTAGTTAAGTTAGTCTTTCATGTTTGCTTTGTTTGACTCTTCTATTGTAAAATTGTTTTGTTTAAGCTGTGGAATTTTGTGACTGCATTCTTTCAGTAAGTAACTGGGATTTCAGATTTCTTTTAAAAAATATTTCACTGGTCTCGAACAAGATCATTGCAGGATACGTATGCATAAATTGTTGAAGGTTACGGGACAGGTTGCAAAAACAATTGTTCCTGGACTTTATAAATAGAGGCAGAGAATTCAACTGCAAGGAAGTTATGTTGAACCTTTATAAAACACTGGTTTGGCCTCAACTGCAGTATTTGGTTCAATTCTGAAAACTACTTCAGTAAGGACGTGAAAGCTTTAGAGAGGGTTCAGTAAAGATTTATGGCTCCAGGGATGAGAGTCTTTGATTACTTAGGTTGGAGAAGCTGGGGTTGTTCTCCTTAGAGAAGAGAAGATTGAAAGGAGACTTAATAGAGGTGTTCAGAATCCTGAGGGTTCTGGACAGTGTAGATAGAGAGGAATTGTTCCATTGGTGGAAAGGTCAAGACTTCCTAGAGGATGCAGATTTAATATTATTGGCAAAAGAAGCAAAGTTGACATGAAGAAATACAATTTTACGCACTGAATGGTTATGATCTGGAATGCACATGGAAAGAGTTGTGGAGGTAGATTTGATTGTGGCTTTCAAAAGGGAATTAGATAAGAATATGAAAGGAAAAAATATACAGGGCTCTGTGGAATGGGCCCGGAGTGGGATGAGCTTAATTATTCTTGCAGGGAATTGGCACAGGCTTGATGAGCTAAATACCCTCTTTCTGCACTCTAATCATTCTATGATACGAGGCACGAGATATGATATTCAGCGGAGAGACTATTTTTGCTCTTTGTGGAGTCTATGATTGGGAATTAGAGTCAGACCTTTCAGGAATGAAATTAGGAAATACTTCTACATGCAAAGGGTGGCAGAAGTTTGGAGCTCTCTTCCATAAGTGACAATTGATGCTAGATCAATAGTTCATTTTAAAGCCGTAATTCATTGATTTTTGTTTACGAAAGGTAACAAGGGATATTGGGCAAAGGCAGGTATATGGAGTTGAGTCGTAGATCAGCCAAGATCTCGCTGAATAGGAACAGGCTTCAAAGAGCTAAATGTCCTACTTTAGTTCTTATGTTCTTATAATGGGTCAGTACCACCTTGAAATTTTGATTTCTGTAGCGGGCTGTTCCAGCAAGAGACACTTGCTTTCATATTCCAGATGTGAATGAACTTCTCATAAATGATGCTGTTCTCCTGTCATTAGCATTCTTATTTTCTTCCTGGCTGATTCAGTCAAGCTGCAATATGACCCCCAAGCCCGTGGTTATATTTTCTACTCTTGCTACTGTGAAAGAATGAGGTAGTATTGGAAGCTAATATGGTATTTACTATCTTGTATGCTGTATGATCATCCTTTGCAGAGTTTGTTGTACATTTGGCTAATAATCCTTTAAAGTTAGATTCCAACAGAGGAAATGGCCCCAGAAGACCAAACCCTAGAAGGGACTTTCCAGGCTGTCTTTACCATGAGACCTTTGAAAACATTAAAGTATGGACCAAACTGATATTCTGTACCTTTTTTACGTACAAGATTTTTGGTGCCTTTGGACCAATTTGAGACTCTTTGCTAATCCCTTGGTCTAGAGTCAGACCAAGGCAGCTCCGTCCGTATAGCCAAGGTTGCTAATACTAGTGCTTTATGAAAAATAATCTGTGCTGTGTTTATCCAGAGTCATAAGGTTCCAGAAAGACTGTGTGTACTAGCAAAAACAGTGATGCTCTTCCTTTTTGAGGAAGCAGTGAAGTCTAAATTGCTCCAGGAATCTTCTGATGCTAATGACTTTTCATAGGTCAGAGAATGATGGTGTTACTTCACAGTTATACCCTAAGGGTGCTCCAGGTCCAAGTTAATTGAATTCCTTTAAGTAATACATTAGTCTATGTCTCACATGCAGTTTTGGTGAGATTAACATCTCTCCCCCAGCATTTTTTTGAGAATAATGCAATGGAACAGCCTTAAATATCACAAGAGCTTGTACTTCTTAGTGGAGGTCACAAGATTGTTTTATCATTTTGGTTCAGAAGTTAAAATACTCTTTTCCCCTGCACAAGTAGCAAGAATGACAATGAGGCTTGGATCCGCCCTGTTGGCGAGTTCTTGGTGGCCTTTATAACCACCATTGTGAAACTTAAGTTACCCTGGTGCCATGTGCTTTCAAAACCCTCATTAGCCACCTGGAGATGAGTGGCACTGGCAATGAGTGCTAACTTCTCATCCCCAGCACTTCAGACTATTGCCAGAAAAATATTCACCGACCTCATGCAGGCAATACTGGATAGCCTTTCCTGGCAAACCTGGGCACCAGCACACTACACCCACTTAAAGTAACATTTTCACATCTAACTCCACAGTGCACTCTGGTTAAGGCCACCATGGTCTCCTGACAGCAATTACATGCACAACCCTAACACCCCTTCCTCGACTTTAATAGCTGCATATTCTCACATCTCTTACTTCAGGCCTCCCATGACAATTGGTAAAAACTCCTTAACTGTTAGCTTTCCCCTCATTAGCTCTGTCTTCCTGCAGGACAAATGGGTGCACAGTAACTGTCAGAGGCAGGTCACTGGAGGTGACATCCCACAGTTAAATACCTCATTCTATTTGAGAAAAGAAAGAGGAAAGGCTTGCAGTTATTTTGTGTCTTTTATAGTTTCAATGGCTGTAAGACACTTTGGAACAATGGGGCAGAATTTTTACCTCAGAGGGCGGGCATGCGTCCGACCCGCCCGAACGTAAAATGACGCGCGTTGATGTCGTGCGAGTGTCCCGACATCAACACGCAGTTACGTGATATTTCAGTCAGCGGGTGTGCACAGGAATCGCCTGTTAAGGCCAGAACAAGGTAATTGACAGAAAATTTTTTGCTGCCCGTCCAACCTTATGGTTGGCGGGCAGGCAAAAAGGCCAGGCCTTTGCACATTTTTGGAAACCTCACCAGTGGGCGGGGTGAGGTTTCCAACATCAAATAAAAATGAAGTAAAGTTTTTAAAATCTCATTTATAACGTGACCCTACTCATGTGACAGAGTCACATGAGGGGACATGTTTTATAACATTTTTAAAATCATTATTATTTTTTTGAAAACCCTTCATCTCCCTGAGGCAGCTCTGTGCCTCAGGGAGATTTCCAAGTTCGTGCTCGCCCTGCTCACTCTCCCCCCCTGGACAGGCAGCGCTGAGCGCTGCTGTGCACGTTTGACGCTGGGTGGGCCTCAATTGGCCCGTCAGCATGAAATTGTGGTCCAGCCTCAATCGCGGGTGGCTGTTGGCTTCCCAACTGCCCCTGCCCGATGAGGGCACAATTCTGCCCAATTAAATACTTTTGAAACATACTGTTGTAATGTACAAGACACAGCAGTGAATTTGCACACAGCATGCAGCAGTGTGATAATGACTAGATAATCTGTTTTCGTGATATTGGTTGAGGGATAAATATTGGCCAGAACTCCAGGGATAACTCTTCTCTTCTTTGAAATAGTGGCATGGGATCTTTTATGTCCACCTGAAAAGCCAGAGGGTGTGTTGGTTTTGCACTCCCTTAGTACTACACTGTAGTGTGTCATGAAACTCATACTTTGCTGAGCGCGAAGGTTGGGAACTCGCAAATCCCGATGAATCTTGGACTTTGTGCATATGCATAGTTTGGCATCTTTATGTTCTTCAGGTCCAGGACAGCCCCTGTTCGTCTGCTGATAGAGATAAAAGAAGGGTGCAAAAACCCAGGTCAGGTGACTGGGTGCAGAGTTGCATAGCCAGCAAGTACCCCAGAGAGAGAGAGAGAGACAAGAGAGAGGAAACAGGGAGAGGCCCCAAGAAGAAAAGTCCTAGGTGCGGGACAGAGACGGGGGACAGGAACAAGTCCAGTTAAGTTAAGAAAAAGAGAGTAGCAGAGAAACAGGCTCCGATTATTTGTCCTGTTTTTTTGTGTACAGGACATTTAAAACAGAGATGAGGCAAATTTTTTTCACACAGAGTGTCTTGAGTCTTTGGAACCCTCTTCCTGCAAGGTTAGTGGACGCAGAATCTTTGAACATTTTAAAGGCAGAGGTGGATAGATTCTTGGTAAGCAAGGGGGTGATAGATTATCGGGGTAGGTAGGATGCAGATTTCAGGTTACTATCAGATAAGCCATGATCTTATTAGATGGCTGAGCAGGTTCAAAGGGCTGAATGGCCTACTCCTGTCCTTGTTTGTATGTTTGTATTAGAGAAAGGGCTGTGGGGAGCAGACTTTAAGTGAAGTATTCTCGGGAGAAGCCCTGAAGATGTGAGAAAGCACCTGGAGGTTGGCGACTCTGTGCTGTGGGCCATTGGGGCAAAGATACCCCTTTGGAGCAATAGTGTTCTGCTTGAGACAGCCGAAGAGCTGAAATTGTGCTTGCGAATTGGTGTTTGAGTGTAGTCAGGAATCTGGGGGAATGGAATCTTGGAAGCCAAGATTGAAACCCTGTGAGGTGGGCCGTCGTTGAAGCTGTACAAATTGGAGTGAATTTTGGAGAGAATTCCAAGGCGACATCTTCAAAGGTGAAGATTGGAAACCCTCGTGAGAAAGATGGAATTTCAGTGAGATTGGTTGACTCACAGTGTGACTAACATCTGGGTGGGTTGTTGAGAAATCCATGGAATCTTGGTTGCGTCTGTCATTTATTTGCCATGTGGTATGCTCTACCACAGCTGGCTTGTTAATTCACACGTACCTCATACTTACCCTGAATGTTAGAGTATAAGATAGGTACTGTAAATTGCTTTATCCTTCTGACCCTGTATAGTAGATTTATTTTTGTTTGTTCAAAACTCTTGGAATCTTGTGGCTTTATTCTATTAGCAGGTGTCATGAATCTCAAACTTTGTCTATTTTAAACAATATGTTATTGGTCTGTAACCATATCTTACCAGCAACTTGGGGGTCTGGCCAAGGATCATAACATGTGTCAGTCTGGATTTTGTGCACAAGTCCTAGATTGGGACTTGAACCCACAACCTTCTGTCTTTGAGTTGAGACTGTCACCAACTGAACCATAACTTATTTGGCGTTTATGGAAGTCATAGCTCTTTCAGTGGGCCATGGCAGGTTTGTGACATATTGCTGGCAAATAGTGATATTCTGTCATCCTAGTATCCTTGTGAAGCAGTACACAACCACAATATTTCACCCTTTCCCATCTTTCTCACTCCTAAGGGGGTAATGCTCACCTATTCTTTGCTTTAATCCTTTTTTTGAGATCCACAAAAACCTGAAGGAACAGAGTATCTGAGTAAAAGTATCAACTGGAGTCTTGAGTCATCCCCAAAATATTGAAAAGGCCAGTCTGAAGGCAGATAATAAATAGCATCTCACAAGATTGTCTTCACGGAGGTATCCACGTCAGGGATACTTTACAGCAGCTCCCAATTCCATGATTAACTGGCAGTAATTATTTGAGGCAGAAATAGGGTAGAGGGGTTAACTATATCCCAGCAATCAGAGAACATTCCCTTCATTTTTACTCCTTGTCTCTTATTTCTCAACCAATTATTGATCCATAAATTCTGTGTGCTTTCATTTTTGTGAATCTCTTGGGAAGCTTATCAAATACCTTCTGGACGTAATTATAGACAACATACACAATCCCCAGTACTAGTAAGGTCCTCAGAAACTCTAATAAATTAGTCACATCACCCATTCTTCACAAACCCTTGCTGACTTTCATGCTGATCCATGTGCTTAGTCATGTTGGGCTGAATTTCACAATGGCGTCGATGGACAGAGAGAGAAACAGAGTTAACCATTTTGAGTGCGGCTGACTCTTCAGAGCTCCGAAGAATAGCCATACAGACTCGAAACATTAACTCTGCTTCTCTCCTCACAGATGATGTCAGATCTGCTGACTTCTACCAGCATTTTCTGCGTTTTTAATGCAGTTATTAATTTGAATGGTGGGTGGTTGGCATGATGACATTCTGACACTTGAGCATAGGCTTCATCTGGCCATGCGCTGGTCAGATAATGGTGTTGAGACATGACATGTGACTAATTGAGATTGTTGATGCCAACTCCAGGTCAAATCTTTTCAGGAGAAGCGAGCCAAGAATGCCTGTGAGTGCTCCCGCAGATATGGTGGAATGGCAAGATTGGAGGTCCTTACTCAATTTAAGGAACAAATGCTGTCCCTTGTAGACATTGAGTGTTCCAGGAGTATAGGCAATGGTGAAATTGAAGGGAGGCCTGGTTCTGGTGAGATGGCAAAAGTATCATACTGGTTGATAAGCTGAGATGGTCAGTGTGGTTTAAAGGTGAAATGGAAAAATGCACGGTGTTTGGCGCAAGGATTGTACACTCAGGACCCTTGGCAGGTGTTGTGATCAGAGGGTTCACATCTGCGTTTGTGGATTCATTGTTTCCACGGAATTCATTCATGCATGTCTGGCCATGAATAGGTGTATATGAGTTAAGAGTTAGGCATGATGCATTAAGTAATATGATAACCGATTACCCCTCATAATGATTTATATTTGTTACAGGAGACGCCTCTTCACTGCAGCCTCCATCGGAGACAACGCAGCAACCTCCCTCCTCCTCCTCTGAGGAACCCTTGGAGGGTACAACATTGCAGATACTGCCACTAGGGCAGGTTATAGCGCATCGACCAGGGGTCATGTATACACTCTGTGAGGGCACTTCACAATCGCAAGTGCAGCTGCTAGAGTGTGGAGGCGTCCATCCAGGCCATGAGTGCTGTGATCACCCACTTTTCAGAGCACCAAGCCTCTACCATGGACAGACTGGCGACTGTTCTGGAGAGGCAAACTGAGCGCATTGCAGATGCAATTATCGGATGTGCTCTGACCTCCATACCATCGCCCTGGCTCTGAGCTCAGAGGCTCATGCCCAGGGCAACAGGGGAACTGGGACCTTGATCACCCACTCAGTTCCTGGAATCTCACCGGATGGCAGGGAGGACCAACCGGTCCTAATGGTGGAGGATGAGCAGCAGTTACCTCCATCTGTGAGTTCCTTTCATGGCACTTGTGAGGGGGGCAGCATCTCTGTCCAACAGCCATTGATAGAGGCCTCGACCATTGCTGCGGCAACTGAAGCCTCGCGTGCATCTGTGCAAGAGTCTTTTGAAGTGACCAGCACCTCAAGGCCTAAGCTGCGCAGAGGACACTTGCCAAGGTTATTCAGGGCAAGGGAGGTGGCAAATCAGATGCCTCTTTTCAGTGCAGCTGCAAACATGGGGGGAGCATGCATAAACATTTTTGTCCATATTCACAGTAGTCTCAGATAGGGGCACACAGGTGAGAACTGTCATTAACAATGTATTTTATTTGTTAATCCTTGTGATTAAGCTTCAAAGTCACATTTACTCATACTTGTGTTCATTTTCATAGCTACGGAATATGTGACTAGTGTCTGTAGGTGAAGCTAGGATTTCAAAGTTTGAGGGAGGGCTGGAGTACATGTGTATTCTTGTGGCTGAGTGGAGAAGTGTGGCATGTAAGGGCTTCAGGAATTGCTCATTGTGAGTGCAATATGGAGGGATTTATTTCCTGAAGTCTTTTAAGTTGGTGTATTGTGAGGCTCCACACAAACCGTTGCTGTATTGAGGCATCCTTAGTGTCCTGACCATCTACCCGCTCGTGGCCAGGGGCATTCACAGTTTCATCACTGTCTTCCCTTGCCTCATCCTCGTCACCGTCCTTCAATGATTGGTCCCCTTCTGGCCTCTCATCATCCTCCAAAGTATCTCCTCTTTGTATAGCAATATTGTGGAGGCCACAACGCACCACGACCATCAGGGGGACCCGGGAGAGGGAGTACTGTAATGCACCCCCTGATTGGTCCAGGCATCGGAAACACATTTTTAGAAGGCCAATTGTCTGCTTCACTATGGCCTTGGTGCTAGTGTGATCCTCATTAAACCTTCTCTCTTCCTCCGATCTTGGGACCCTCACAGGCACCATAAGCCATCTCTTGAAGGATAGCCCTTATCGCCTAAAAGCCAACCCTCCAACACATCCGGGCCAGTAAAAAGTGCCGGAATTTGCGAATTCCTGAGGACATATGCGTCATGACTGCTGCCTGAATATCTGGCACACATCTGTATGACCCTCCATTTGTGGTCACAGACCAGCTGCAAGTTGATTGGGTGGAACCCTTTTCTGTTTATGAACGCACAGGGCTGTCCCACAGGAGCCTTGATGGCTACATGGGTGCAATCGATGGCTCCCTGCACCCTGGGGAAATCAGCAATTGCAACAAATCCTCGGGCCCTCTCCATCTGGGGTTGGACATTATTGGTGAAAGCTATGTAATTGCTGGCTCTCTGGAACATTGTATCCGTAAACACCTTGATGCAATGATGTGCAGCCAGCTGGATTATCTCTGTCAGGTCACTAAATGCTGCCTGAAAAGAGGCTGTAGCGAAAAAGCTCAGTGCCACTGTAACCTTCAGGGCGCCATGCATCGGGTAGCCCCCAAAGCAGTTTGATGAAATCTCTCCAGCCAGCATCACGCAAAGGGATGTGACAGTTCCCCTTGAGAGCCTCAGTCGTCTTCGGCACTTTGTCATTTGCAGGTAGCCGAATTGCTGCCTGTGTGCCCTCGGTGCAGCATAATGTCTTTGGCACCTGCGAAGAGGCTCTCGAGACTCCTCATCACCATTGGGACCTGGTGCTACTCTGTTCCCATCCTGTCCCCACTGCCTCCTGGGCCTCCCACTGATCCCTTACTCCTCTCACCCTTCTTTTTCACCCATTCCTCCTAATCCTCTTCTCCTCCTCACTGGAGGACTGGAAGTTGTGCCTCCTACTGAGACCACATGGCCATCTGTGTATGAGAGTTGACACCACTCACCCCTGGTTGATGGAGAGAATGTTAAATGAGATTTCAGAAGACCCCTTTCAATGAGAGGAGAGTCCTTCTGAAGATAGAAAATCAAAATTCTGCAATGCCCAGTCAAATGAGCACTGCTTGCATCCATAGGTTTCTGAACTGCAAGGCTGAGACTCTGCTCTCAGCTGCAGTCTAAAAACCCACTCTAACAAGCCTGCCCTTAAAAAAAATGGCTTTCACACCAAACGTGAATCTGACCTTGAAGGCGTTTTATTGCCTTCAGTCTGTATTATTGCAGTCCGAGTGCTTGTTAATTGCCTCAATGGGCATTTAAATTGAGATTTGAATAATACGGGCAGATTCCCAGCCATTTGAACTGACCAGGCTTGGTATTATGTGAAACAGGCATGATGGCATCGGAAACGGTGCCTGACGTCATCACGCAAAGCGAGAAATGGTCCTGTTCACAGAGCTTAAAATTCAGCCATCTGTCTCTGATGATAGACTTCAGTAACTTCTCAATGATGTTAAGTCCAATCGTTTTCTCTATTGCCATTTAAAAAATTATATTAAGTCCAATGCATTCGCTCCCTTGACTTATTCTTTGGCACACTTGTACCACTGGTATTTTTGACCTCTTCCTCTACGATGAAAAGATACATGTCTACATTCCATATTATCCATTATAGTCTTGCCTGCATCTGTCTTTCCTAGGCCCACATTTCCCTTTCCCATTTGATCTTAATGGATTAGTTTTATTGTAAACAGCGAATGAACAGCACCTGCCATTCATTGGACTGTTGTTGCTCATATACTTCTATGAGCCGACCTATGTTGGCTCCTCGTTAACCATTGCCTTGATTTTAAAATGATCTTCCTTGTTTTTGAATCCCTCCATGGCCTTACCTCTCCCTATCACTGCGTTCTCATCCAGCTCCACAACCCTCTGAAATTTTTGCACTTCTCTAATTCATGCCTCTTGAGCATCCCAGATTTTAATCACCCCAGCAATGACGGTCGTGTCTTCAGCTGCGAAGGACATAATCTCTGGAATTTCCTTTTGAATCTATCTTCCCTCCTTTAAGACACGCCTTAAAACCTACCTCTTTGACCAAGCTTTTCCTTATCTGCCCTAATATTTCTATATGTGGTGCGGTGTCAAGTTTTGTTTCATGAAGCTCCTGTGAAGTACCTTAGGACATTTTATTCTGTTAAAGGTGCTATATAAATACAAGGTGTTGTTTTGCACAGCAAGTTGCTGTAGGTTAGAGATCCAAATGATATGGTGCTCTCTACAGGGCCTCTGGGACCTCTGCAAAATGCGTATGCAACTGTGAGTGCCCTTAACTAATCAAATTGAAGAATCATAGATTGACAAAATAACACAAATGCATAGTCAGAAGAAGGAAGTGTAAGTTAGCATGGTGAATTCAATATCAAATCAGGTACAGAAAATGAAATAAAGAGAGGGAAAGAGTGATAGGATTGTTAGAAGGAAAAGAGAAACAATAAAAAGCTATTTAATTTTGAGAACTCCATCAATTAAAAGGTGAAGAAATGAGAACCCCACAGATAAAAGTTAATTTCCAATGCCATAGAGTTTGTTTGGCAGCAATTAAGACTTAACTTGCCATTAAAAAATACACTTAAATTAATAAGGGCAAGCTTAGGTCAAACTACCATGTAAATACAGGAACTTCATGCAGTTCAATGTATTTGAATGGGGAACAAAGAGAAAAGTTCAATTTACAAAAAGCTGTTGGTGGAGTGGCTCATCTCACACTGCAAATCCCTGATTTGCCCACTGACTGCACGTATCCTCACCTGAAATTGCTGTCCTGTTTGCATGTAGATAGCGGTGAATGCTGTTCGCCCTCTATTATTTTGACAGTAAATTCTGGCCCAATATTATATATATATTATTTTACATCCCTTGCAACTTTTTATTTCCCTGTTTCACTTTGAATTTCATTGCTTTCACAAAATAAGGCAAATAAAATGTATTTGTATAATTACTGTATACATTTTACTTCTTCCCCCATCATCCTCTCTTGGCTAAGGTTAGCAACTCACTGTATGTAAAACCATCTGAGGACTACCTATAATATATCAATCAGTCCATGTAGAATGCTGTTCTGCTGACCTGCCATTTATGAAAAAAAAACTATTCTTTTTGCGAGAATGATACATTTCTGATAATGCCTTTGCTCATTTTTTTTCCTGTAGTAACAGCACAGTGTTGGATTGAAGTAATGTTTAGTTCTGCGTCACTTGTATTTTGTCCTTTCCATTATTTAATAAGGAACTGAGAAGTAATGTTGCAGCTTCATTATTTTGTGTAATGCTCTGTGGAACAGCTTGTCATTTCCATCTATTAATTGAATAACAGAATGCTTTGACAGAGCACATTTAGTTCCAGTGCTGTCAAAGCATATTACTGTTATCACAAATAACTCCCAAACATTATGTTCACTGCAGATGCAGTCATCCTTAAATTATTTATTAAAGGGAATCCTTCCTTACATTTTATAGAAGCGTTCAGCAAGATATGGTGAACTTTCAAATGTAAAACATTATTGTCCAATTGCACTTTTGTCATGATAATTTGAAACTCTGAATCCTTTGATCTTATTGGGTATAAACATTACCCCTGCACTGATGACTGATTATCTGCAGTTTTGCTCTTTCCAGTACTACCTTCAAATGCTTTTGCCTGTTATGTAGTTACAGCAGAAGATTGGCAAATGCGAGTGATCAGGGATGCTCATTCGATGCAGAGAAAAGCTAGGAACTAGACCCCACTCTGAAAACAGATACAAAGTACTCAAAAATGTGTTTCTGTACGATTCATTATAGTCTTGCCTGCAACAATCTTTAATGGGTCTTTATACCTCTTCACTTACCATAATGGGCCACAATTTGTTGAAAGAGCAAATGAATGACAATTGCAGTTTGTTAGACTCGCTGATGGCCATATCCTGTCCATGAGCTAATCGATCTAAATTGACTCTGGTTAAGCAACAGCATGATTTTTAAACTTCTCATTCTTGTTTACGAATTGCAAATCAGCAACCAGTTCAGTATCGCAAGCCGGACTTCTTTGAGGTGATTACTCATATGGTGGTTAAGGATGAGGGAGTAAATTTTATCCACCTTGATTTCAGAAAGACTGTCTCAAGTATTAAAATCAAAACAAAAAATGCATGAAACACTCAGCGGGACAGACAACATCTGAGGAGAGAGAAACAGAGTTAACATTTCAGATTGATGATCTATCATCAGAACTGGAAAATGTTGGAGACAAACAGATTTTTTGCTTATGTCGTGCCACAAAATAGATTGGTTCACAAAGTGCATGCTCAATGATTGGATTGAAAATGATTTAACTGGATTGATGCATGACCAGAAGGTGGACAGCAAACGGTGGCAATGTTGAGAATAGAAATTGTTTGCTAGCGGAGTTCTACAGTGTTGCTGTTCAGTCTGCTATGGTTTATAAATTTTGCATATGACTTGGAGTTTGGAATAATGTGCAAAAAGGTCTCCATTTGCAAATTGGGTGCAGTTTGATCTTTGATGCTAACCAATGTTCAATAATCTTAAGGGACCTGGAAAGACGAGGGTAATGGACAGAAACTGTCAAAATTCAACACAGATTATGTCAGCGTCTGGTTTAGTTGAGTGGTAGCCCACTCACCTCTGAATTTCAAGGCCAAGCAGATAGTTGAGACTGACCTTCAGTGCTTTAATGAGGGAATGCCTTACTTTTAGAGGTGTCGTCTTTTGAATGAGATTTAGAAATAAGACCACATCTGCTTGGTCAGGTGGTTGTAAAGTTCCTTTTCAAAGAGAAGTAGAGAATTCTCCTGTTGCATGGTAAACACTTCAGCCCTCAGTTAACAGCAGATTAACTGTTTGCAGAAACTTGCAATGCTGAAATTGTTTGCTGTGCTTTCCTATAAAACAAGATTACACCTCAAAAGTAATTGGTTATGAAGAACTTTGGGGTATACTGAGGTCATGAAAAGTACGGCATAACTATATTCTTCCTATGGTCTATGGTAATGTACTTGAGTTACTGGAGCAGGAAAATTATCTGAGAGGTCTCTGTTTGGTGGGTAGGTGGATTAAAACTGTTAACTTAGTATTTACAGTCACCAAAGTAAATAAAATGTTGGATGCATAGCTAGGGCTGTGATTTATAAATCAATGGACACGATATTGAAATAAAAGCAAAAAACTGCGGATGCTGGAAATCCAAAACAAAAACAAAAATACCTGGAAAAACTCAGCAGGTCTGACAGCATCTGCAGAGAGGAACGCAGTTAACGTTTCGAGTCCGTATGACTCTTCAACAGAACTAAGTAAAAATAGAAAAGAGGTGAAATATAATATAAGCTGGTTTAAGGCGGGGGGGAAACTGGAGCTGGATAGAGGGCCAGTGATAGGTGGAGATAGCCAAAAGATGTCATAGACAAAAGGACAAAGAGGTGTTAAAGGTGGTGATATTATCTAAGGAATGTGCTAATAGGTGACTTTAAGGGTAGAAAGCAGGACGAGCAAGGTACAGATAGCCCTAGTGGAGGTGGGGGGAAAGGATCGAAATAGGCTAAAAGGTAGAGATAAATCAATGAATGGAAATACATTTAAAAATA
Source organism: Cetorhinus maximus (assembly GCF_964194155.1). Classification (NCBI taxonomy): domain Eukaryota; kingdom Metazoa; phylum Chordata; class Chondrichthyes; order Lamniformes; family Cetorhinidae; genus Cetorhinus; species Cetorhinus maximus. The sequence goes on along the minus strand of NC_135887.1, from coordinate 32,632,646 downwards.
ATGGAAATAGGTGGGAAAAGAAAAATCTATATAAATTATTGGAAAAAAGGGGGATCGGAAAGTGGGTGGGGATGGAGGAGAGAGTTCATGATCTAAAATTGTTGAACTCAATATTCAGTCCGGAAGGCTGTAAAGTGCCTAGTCAGAAGATGAGGTGCTGTTCCTCCAGTTTGCGTTGAGCTTCACTGGAATATTGCAGCAGGCTAAGGATGGACATGTGGGCATGAGAGCAGGGTGGAGTGTTGAAATGACAAGCGACAGGGAGGCCTGGGTCATGCTTGTGGACAGACTGAAAGTGTTCTGCAAAGCGGTCACCCAGTCTGCGTTTGGTCTCTCCAATGTAGAGGAAACCGCATTGGGAGCAGCAAATACAGTAGACTAAATTGAGGGAAGTGCAAGTGAAATACTGCTTCACTTGAAAGGAGTGTTTGGGCCCTTGGACGGTGAGGAGAGAGGAAGTAAAGGGGCAGGTGTTGCACTTTCTGCGGTTGCATGGGAAGGTGCCGTGGAAGGTGGTTGAGGTGTAGGGGGTGATGGAGGAGTGGACTAGGGTGTCCTGGAGGGAACGATCCCTGCGGAATGCTGCCAGCGGGGGTGAAGGGAAGATGTGTTTGGTGGTGGCATGATGCTGGAGTTGGCGGAAATGCCGGAGGATGATCCTTTGAATGCGGAGGCTAGTGGGATGATAAGTGAGGACAAGGGACCCTCAACACTGCACCCTGCTCTCATGCCCACATGTCCATCCTTGGCCTGCTGCAATGTTCCAGTGACTCGCAACGCAAACTGGAGGAACAGCACCTCATCTTCCGACTAGGCACTTTACAGCCTTTCAGACTGAATATTGAGTTCAACAATTTTAGATCATGAACTCTCTCCTCCATCCCCACCCCCTTTCTGATAACCCCCTTTTTTCCAATTATTTATATAGATTTTTCTTTTCCCACCTATTTCCATTGTTTTTAAATGTATTTCCATCCATTGTTTTATCTCTACCTTTTAGCCTACTTTGACCCCTTCCCCCCATCCCACCCCCACTAGGGCTATCTGTACTTTGCTTGTCCTGCTTTCTACCCTTAAAGTCACCTATTAGCACATTCCTTAGATAATATCACCACCTTTAACACCTCTTTGTCCTTTTGTCTATGACACCTTTTGGCTATCTCCACCTATCACTGGCCCTCTACCCAGCTCTATTTGTCCCACCTCCCCCCCTCCCTTGAAGCAGCTTATATTTCACCTCTTTTCTATTTTTCCTTAGTTCTGTTGAAGAGTCATACGGACTAGAAACGTTAACTGTGTTCCTCTCCGCAGATGCTGTCAGACCTGCTGAGTTTTTCCAGGTATTTTTGTTTTTGAGATGATATTGAAGTTGTACCTTTTTTTCATTTGTTCATGGGATGTTGCTGTCTGGCTAGGGCAGCATTTATTGCCCATCCCAAATTGCCCTTGTTCAGAGGGCATTTAAGAGTCAGCCACATTGCTGTGAGTCGGGAGTCACATGTAGGCCAGACCACGTAAGGACACAGATTTCCTTTGCTAAAGGGCATTAGTGAACCCGGTGGGTTTTTATGGCAATCGGCAATGGTTTCAGGGTCATCATCAGACTTTTACTGAATTCAAATTTCACCATCTGCTGCGGTGGCATTCAAACCCAGGTCTCCAGAGAATTAACCTGGGTCTCTGGAATACTTGTCCAGTGACAATAACACTATGCCACTATCTCCTGGCTGCGGGGATGTTGCATCTGACGCACTGTGTCCAGGCTTGATACACAGAAAAGATGTAGAATAATTGAAGATGTTTAGAACTCAGATGGTTCAGTTATGAGGAAGGATTGTCCACCAAGACTTTACTATCTGCAGAGGAGATGCTTGGGATGTAGGTGCTGATAGCATAAGTCTGGACCCTGGAATCTTCTGACGGGCACAGGATTTGAGTTTGAGGATATGATTTAAAATTATGGATATCAAAGAAAATTAAGACACCTTGGCAATATTGTTTTAGTAAGATGATACAATTGTGGAGCAGATTAACAATGGAGTTGTTGGGATAGAAAACATTGGCTGTTTTTAAAGAAAAAAAAATCCTGTTAAACGGTATACAAACATATATAGGAATATATGAAATAGAAGCAGGAGTAGACACAGCCTGCTCCGCCATTCAATATGACCATGGCTGATCTTCGCCCTCAACTCCATTTTCCCACCTACCATTGATTCCTTTAGGGATTGTATGCCTTTCTATCTCAGCCTTAAATATATTCAACAATGGAACATCCACAACCTTTTGAGGTAAAGAATTCCAAAGATTTGCAACCCTTTGAGTGAAATAATTCTCCTCATCTCAGTCCTAAATGATTGGACCCTTATCCTAAGTCTGTTGTGAATATCTAGTTCATGGTTCGTGTTTTAGAATATACCTTTTAGTTTTAGAATTTAACTTTTAGTTTTACGAATTAAAGTTTTAACTGTAGAAAATGGGGTAAATGCAACATAAAGAAGCTGGGAGGTTATTACACTTAAAAGGTAAGAATAGGAAATAGAGCTATAAAACAATAAGTGGAGAAACAGAAAGAATGCATGACCTAACTGAAAAAAAATTGAAAACAGAAACAGAAAAGGGAAACGCAAAAGGAAACTGGCCCTCCCTGTTTTTAAGGTATCAAAAGTTGAACCTGAGATTTGGAAACCAAACTGCTGGGCAGACTGAAACTGGTTGGGGCTATATAAAGGGATGTAGAGCCAACCAAACTCAGGTGTTCCAGATTGGAACTGTTGTGTGCAGTTTGCAGCAAACTGAGTGAAGATAGGCAAAGTAAATGACAGATAGACCTGCACTGTAAGCAGAATAGGCAACTAACTTCTTCATTGTGTGGAATGATGTGAGGTTTAATCTCAGTTTGAATTTTGTGAGCGAACAGAAGCAGAAAGATTTCTTAGTTTGAAACTAGTGGAAGAAACTACAGTTGTCCTCTCAGAGTCTAATGGCAAGGAAAGCAACCAGCAGATTGGCTTGGAAATATTGGAAAAGTAATTAGAACAAAGCACTGAGTGAGGCATCCACAGTCAAGAGATGGTTAATGTAAGTTTTACCTCTGAGAGTAGCTGGAGCTGAAGAGAATTAAAGTAGCCTCCAGAGGACTGTGGCATACTTATGGGTGGTCCCTACAGAAGTAAATAATTTAAGATTGCTTGTCTTGTAAGAGAATTCTTGGGGAAATAAGAAGTAAGCCTGAGTGCATAACATACATAGTTATAAATCATATTGTTAAGTTAATAGTGCTGGTTTTGTTTATGTATTTTATATGCAATAAAGTTTGCGGTTTTGTTTTTTAAAAAAGGGGAAATCTTGTGGTGTAACTCTATTAGTTAAAACAAGGTGTTCAGATTTCTCTTTAAATGTCAACAGACCTCAACTGGTTTGTAACACTGTGCCCTGGTGTTCTAGATTTCCCAGCCAGGGAACTAACATCTAGTGTCTACCCTGTCAGACCCCTTTAGAATCTTGAATGTTTCAATGAGTTCACCTCTCATTCTTCTAAACTCCAGAGAGTATAGGCCCAATTTACTCAGCTTCTCATCACTGGACAAACCCCTCATCCTAGGGATCAATTTAGTGAACCTTCGCTGTGCCGCTGTTATGATCCCTAGCTGAGGTTGCCCCTAGACAAGCCTGATCCCAAAGTGGAACCCAGCTTGATAGATCCCAACTTTTAGTTTGTTTCTTTAGATATTTGGAGAGTAGCTACTGAACAGAGTCATCGGAGTCAGCTAATGAAATTTTAACAAAAGAATAAAACATTTATTAAACATGAAAAGATTAACTACATTACAATACGCCTTCACCCACAACTACACCTGTACAGATATATACAGATTTGTAAGGATAACACAAGTTATAAAAGCTATCTTATACTTTAATGTTCACAGTAAATACACAGTCCATGTAAACCAGTGGCACCCTGTGGTTAGACACACCACACTCTGAAACCAAGTGATAGATGCCACCTCAACTGGATGCAACGGATCTCTCCTCAACACCCCTAGGCGCATGTTACACTGTGAGCCAACTGGTCTCACTGCACTCCGTCTTTCACACGAGGGTTTCCAATCTCCACTTTCCAATACCTCGCCTTGGAATCTTCTCCCAAATCTTTCTCTGAGATGCCTTCTGCAAGGGTTCACCTCCAGGGTTTCGAACTTTCCTTCCAACATTTTTCTTCCCTGGTTCACCACATGCATTCAAGCTGTCTTCCTCGCAATCTCTCACACCGACTCAGCCAACAACAGTACCACTGTTTCACAAGCCCATAGCAAAGAGTTACAGACATTCAGTTGTCTCTTTGGACCTTCATGCCTCTTGCAAGCTGATCTCTCTTTAAATCTGCTTTCTGCAGCTTTTGTCTCTTCATATCTGAAGCTTGGAGCCCTTCTCTCTTCCCGTCACTCTGAACTTCACTTAACTGGACCTTTTCAAGGTTCCTGTCCTTCCTTTGACTAGAAGATCTGCTTGGGACTTACCCCTGTCCCACTCCCCTGGGTTCTTAGAGTTTTTCTTTAGCTTGAGACTTGCTATTTGTCCCATTTGCTCCAGTCTCTCCTGGCAGCTACTTTCAAAACCAACTGGACTCAAACAGCTTCCAAAACAAACTGCTATTTCTCATCTTCAGTGTGTGTGTATCTGTGGGAGGGACCTGCCACCCTGGACCCTTATTGCTTGGCAACGGCACTGCTTTTTTTCTACTCTTGTTTGCTTTACTTAGCTTACAGCCGTAAACTCCTCATTAGAAATGCAAGTACCTTTTAAAGTAAAACTAAAACTCAATTTGACTTTTCATAACACAGAGACACAGACATTCAAATCAAACTTAAACTTTAAAGCTATAACTTATTCCTAACACCCACAAATGCAAATGTAACTTATTTAAAGTATTTCCTAACACTGCCTCCAATGCAAGTATATTCTTCCTTAAATATGGGGACCAAAACTTTTATTTGTTTTCATTCATGAGATGTGGGTGTCACTGGCTAGGCCAACATTTATTGCCCATCCCTAATTTCCCTTGAGAAGGCAGTGATGAGCTACCTTCTTGAACTGCTGCAGTCCATGTGGTGTAGATACACCATCGTACTGCACGCAATACTCCAGGTGTGTCACCAAAGCCCTGTACGATTGTAGCAAGACTTCCTTATTCTTGTACTCCAATCCACTTGTAATAAAGGCCAATATTCCATTTGCATTCTTAATAGTTTGCTGTCCAAGAATGCTAACTTTGTGTTCTTTGTTTGAGTACATCAAAGTCCCTCTGAACATGAACATTAACAATTTTCATGCCTTTTAAAAAATATTCTCCTTTTCTATTCTTACTACCAAAGTGAATAATCTCACACGTCCCCACATTATATTCCGTCTGGCACCTTGTTGTCTGCTCACTTAACCTGTCCAAATCTCTTTGCAACCTCTTTCAGTCCCCCTCACAGCTAACATTCCCACCAGGCTTTTTATCATCAGCCAACTTAAATGAATGGTCTCTGTCTCTTTGTGTAAGTCATTAAAATATATTATAAAGAGTTGAGGCCCCAACGCTGAAACTTATGGCACTCAACTTAGTCACGGCTTGCCAACTTGAAAATATCCTGTTTACTATCTGTCCATTAACCAATCCTATATCCAAGTTAGCATATTACCCCCAACTTCATGAGCCCTTACCTTGCATGTTACTCTTTTGTGAGGCACCTTATCGAATGTCTTTTTGAAATCCAAGTATACCACATCCACTGGTTCCCCTTAATTTACCCTACTAGTTACATCCTCAAAAACCTCCATTAAAATTTGTCAAACACAAATTTCCCTTTGGAAAACCACGTTGACTTTGCCTGATCACACTATGATTTTCTCAGTGCATTGTTAAGACTTCCTTAATAATAGTTTCCAGTATTTTCTCGATGACTGGTATCATGCCAACTGGCGTGTAGTTCCCTGTTTTCTCTCTCCCTCCTTTCTTGAATAGCGGCGTTACATTTTCTAACTCCTAATTTTCTAGAACCATTCTAGAATCTAGTGAATTTTAGAAAATCACAATCCTTGCATCCACTATCTCTGTGACTACCTCTCTTAGAACCAGAGGATGTAGGCCTTTAGACTCTGGGTATTTCTCAGATTTTAGTCCCTTAAGTTTCTCTAATACTTTTTTCTCTGCTGATATTAATTACTTTAAGTTCCTCACTGTTATTAGCCCTTCAGTTACCCTATATAAATTTTGTCTTCTTCTGTGAAGACAGAAACAAAATATTTGTTTAATGTCTCTGCCATTTCCTCAATCCCCACAATTTCTCTTGTCTGCCTCTAAAGGACAAACATTTACTTTAGCTGCTCTCCTTTTTATCCACTTGTGAAAGCTCTTATGATCTGTTTTTATGTTCCTGGTTAGTTTACTCTCATTCTATTTTTCCATTTTCATCAACTTTTTGTTGACCCATTGCTGGTTTCTGAAACATTCCCGATCCTCAGGCTTACTACTACTCTTTGCAACATTTGTAAGCCTCTTCTTTTAATGTATTACCATCTTTAACTTGCTTAGTAGGCCACGGATGGATCTTTCTTGCTGATCTTTTGATTTTTAATAGAGTATATTTTTGTCAAAAATTTTAATTCGTTTCTTTAAATGTTTCCCAGTGTTTATTTATTGCCATATCTTTTAGTCTATTTACCCAATCGCCTTTAGCCAGCTCCCCCCTCATATCTACATAATTGGCTTTGTTTAAGTTTATGATTCTTGTTTGGGACTGGAGCATGTCGCTTTCAAATTCAATTGTATTATGATCCCTTTTCCATGGGGTTCTTTTACTATGAGATTATTAATTAACCTGATTCATTGCACAATGCTAGATCTAAAATAGCTTTATCCCTAGTTGGTTCCACAGCATATTCTTCCAGGAAACTGTTTCAGAACCATCCTACAAACTCATCTTCCAAACTGTCTTTTCTGATTTGATTGGTCCAGTCAATATGAAGATTAAAGTCCCTCACAATATTACATTGTCTTTGTTACAAGCTCCAATAATTTCTTGCTTAAGGCTCTGTCCAACTGTATAACTATTGTTAGCAGGCCTGTAAGCTGCTACTCCCAGCTTTCTCTGACACTTGTTATTCCTAATTTCCACTCATCCCGATTCTACTTCCTGATCTGCTGAGCTAAGGTCTTTTCTCATTACTGTCCCTATGTCATCTATGATTACAAGCTGACCAAGGTTGGAAAATAAATGTTTCAGGGTACACAACATTTCGAAAAGACAGATAGAATGGAAAAGGTTGAGGAATAGCCCTGAGAGTAAATGATGACATAGGGACAGTAATGAGAAAGGACGTTGGTTTAGCAGATCAGGAAGTGGAATCAGGATGATTGGACCCAAAAGAGGAGGTAGCTGTTCTCGCTGCGTACAAATTCTTGGACATTCAGAAGTAGCCAGCCAAGGAGTTTTGGGGAAGAAGTTCCACAACAGGTGCTGCTATGCCAAGCAGGGAATAAGCTGTTTTTGGGTTAATCACCAAGTAGAATGCTGGTGAGGATGGACCTCCTGTTTGAAGGAACAAAGCTTGCAAACAGTTAAAGACCAGAAAATCACCAGAAGATATCTTGCTGCTAGAAGTCCGTTTGAGTAGGCTTGTAAGATTTTGACTTTTGTTTAAAAGTGTGCTGGAAGATTCACCTTGGTGGGGCAGGGAGAAAAAATCCTGCTAAAGCTGGGAGGAGCTTGGGACTTTCTCAGCAGAAATGTAGTCTTGCTTTTAGTGTGGTGTAATGTATAAATGTGTGGGGTTTTCAGTTATGTTAAGAATTTAAGAGGGAATAACTTTTCTGCAGTTTAGTGTATTAGTTACCTACTAAATAATGTTTAGTCAATGTTGATTTTAGTTTTTTTTTACAGTAAAAGTCTTAAAGCATGAAATCTTGTATGAATATTTGCATTGGTCACTGGGAAATTAATATCTCTTTTTAATAGTTATTGTTCTCTACGAGGATTGTAATACTGGTGCCCTTGCCTGTTAGGAAATAGGGATAGTTTAAGTAAGATATATGTGTATTTGGCTGTGTTAAGAATAAGGTATATCTTTCATATTTAAGTTTGGTTTCTATTTCTGTATTTGTGTGCTAAGAAAAGGAGAAGTTGAGTTTTAGTTTCACTTTAAAAGATGCCTGCATTTCTATTGAGATTTTTACGACTCTTGAAGGGGAGTAAAACAAATGCGAGTAGAAAAAAAATTGTGCTGTTGCCTAGCAACAGGGCCCAGAGAGGGAGGACACACACACACATATATACAGACAGAGAAAACTGAAGAAAAACAGTTTGAGTTCAGTTGGAAGAAGTTGCCAGCAGAAACTAAATAATAAGGTCCCCAAATCTGAGGGAGTGAAATAGGAAAGGTCCCAAGAGGACAGTCTAGTCAAAGGACAGGAATCTGGAAGTGGTTCTGTTCTGTGGAAGTGAAAATGAGGAGCAGAGAGGTAGGCTCCAAACTTCTACCTTAAAGCATGCAAATTTAAAGCGATATAGGTGTGCGAGAAGCCAGAAGGCCCAAAGGGACAGCTGAAGGCCTGTAACTCTTTACTATGGGCATGTGAAGCAATGGTGTTCTGTTGGCACAGCTAAGTCAGAGGGAGAGAGAGTATGTGGAAGAAAACTTGAATGCATGGGGTGATCCAGGGAAGAGGAACATTGGAAGGTGAGTTTGAAACCCTGGAGGTGAACCTTTGCGGAAGGCATCTGAGAGAAAGAGTCGGTTTGGGAAAAAATTCCAAAGCGGGTCCTTGGAGAGTAGAGATTGGAAACCCTCGTGTGAAAGACGGAGTTCAGTGAGACCAGTTGGCTCAAGGTGTGATAAGCGTCTGGGGGATTTGAGGAGAGATCCATAGCGTCTGTTTGGGGCGGCATCTGTCACTTGGTTTCAGAGTGTGGTGTGCCTGACCATAGGTTGTCTATTGGTTTGCATGGACTACATGCTTACTGTGGACATTAGAGTATAAGATAGCTTTTGTAACTTGTGTTATTCTTATAAATCTGTATATATCTGAAAAGGTATAGTTGTGAGTAAAGAGGTATTGTAATATAATTAATCCTTTCTTGCTCAATAAGTGTTTTATTCTTTTGTTAAAAGTTCATCAGCTGACTCCTGTGACTCTGTTCAGTCCCCACTTCTCTAAACAAAAAATAAAAGTCACGATCTATCAAGCTGGGATCAGGCTTGGGCATTAGTAACATCAACTGGGATTATAATGAATCGAAACACCTTCTCACCACACCACTCTTTTGGCCACGCATTTATTTCTCTAATCTGTTTCACCCTGTGCCAATTAGTGTATGCCTCAGGTAGCAACCCAGAGATTGAACCTTTGAGGTTCTGCATTTTAATTTGGACCTTAACTCCTCAAACTCTCTCAGCAGGACATCATTAACCATTCTACCTATGTCATTGATTCCTATGTGGACCACCGCAACTGGATCCTCTCTTCCGAACCCAAGTTTGTCTCTAGCTGTGAGGAGATTTCTTTAACCTACCACGACGGGGCCAGAAAACCCCAGCCTCGTCTTTAATGCCATTCCTGTTGAGCATTGTGAATTGCTTTGTTGCCTTTCACAATGCGATAAGCATACTTGGAATGAAAAAGAAAGTGCTAGAATTTTATAAAAAATTTAACGAAATTTCACATCTAAGTCCTTTAAAAATAAAACAATACTGATTTGAAACTGTCAGCATTAAACCATGACTGGTTATACATTGTCATATGTCAACACGCAGGACCTATTTTTGCTACTGAGGCGGAAAGCTCGAGTCAGGAGATTGCCAGGCTTGGAAGATCAGCCTCAGTTTAAAAATGCCTCTTACACCAAATTTTCGAGGCAGGGAGGGGTCAGAGTGGGACCCGCCGACCTTGGGAGCAGATCGTAGGTGCCCATGTGGGCGGGTGAGTGCCAAATGGGGCTGGTTAGAAGGCTCGCCTTAGTTCTCTTGAACTTTTCCCTTGTTGTTTTAGAAACTGTTAGGCCCTCTAGCCCTCATCCCCCCACCAATCTCCCGTGCACCCTCCATGCCAACTTATGCCACCTCCATAGCCATCCAGCCACTGTTCACTTTTGGCCAGACCTCAGGAGCCATGTGCTGATGAAAAACAAACTTCTAACACTCTAACAGAGCTCTCACTCATACACACTTGATACTAAAAAAAAACTTCCATTCATGAAACCCATTTAAAGACCTTAAAATTCCCTCAACTATTATAAAGACAAAGTTTTATACAGTAACCACATCAACGACAGCCGATATTTTAATAGTCTCTTTAAATTGTCAATCAAAATGTTCAATCTCCCCCTGCTGAGTTAAATGTTTTTGTAGATTTTAAAACTCAGCCATGGATTCATAATTACCTCAGCTTTAATAACAGCCCTTGAGACATGTCAACAAAAAACTCTATTGAAACTACAGGAACAGATGGTAGTGTTTTTATTTTCTAACCTACCAAAGTAATCCATCAGAGGGTGATTATTTTTTAACTCTGACAGATTCAGCCATTTTTCATTTTTAAAGTGCTGGGGATTTTAAAAAAATCATATCATGACACTTAAATAAACCTCATGCACCCTTCACAAACATTCATCTCTACTCCATAAATTTGTAGTATTGAAAAGAGAATTGTATACATACTTGAAGGGAAAGAGCAATAGAGTGGGATCAATTGAACAGTCTGCCAAAGAATCATCACAAGAATGATGGGATAAATGGCCTCTTCCTAAGCTGTATCACTCTGTGATTCTATTTACCAATTGCCTTTTGAAAGTTACTATTAAGTCTGCTTCTACCACCCTATGGGGCGAATTTTCATGTTGGCATGCGGGGGCGGGCCCGGCACACCGACACGTAAAATGATGTGCGGTGACGTTGGGCGTGCATCCTGACGTCACCACGCATCATTCCGATCTTCTGTTCGGTGGGCGCGTGCCGGAGATGGCTGTGCACCTGCCGAACTGTCAAAGGCCTGTTGAGGCCATTAGGAGACTATTTTAGGTAATTAAGGTTGGCGGGCAGGCAAGAAGTTTTTCAGGAAACCTCATCCACGGGCAGGATGAGGTTTCCTGAAGGTTTTAGTAAATAAATAAATATTTTTTACACAATTCATAAACATGTCTCAGCTCATGTGACACTGTCACATGAGGGGACATATCTAAATAATTTTATTCTTCCTTTTAACTTTCAATTTGAACTTAATCTCCCTCAGGCAGCTCCGTGCCTCAGGGAGATTTCTGCGCTTCTTCGCACGCATGCGTGAAAGGGCGCAAGCCCCAATACGCCATCCTCCCCCCTCCTGCACAGAGCGGTACCAGCTGTGCATCACGCTGGGCGGGCCTTAATTGGCCTGCCCACATAAAATGGCGGCACGCAGCCAATCGCAGGTAGCAATTGGCTCCGCGCCTGCTCCCGACCAGCCCGCCCGACAGGGAGAAAATTCTCCCCTGTATTTTTTATGTGAAGATTTTTTTTTCAAACTAGTAGCAATCCCTTTCTTGAAGTAAGAAGAATGCTTTCTGCTGTGAATGTGTCAACTGGTTTTATTTAAGAACACCTGCCACTGTATTTGTAGAAATGCCAGGTTTTGGAAATACATGCAAACATACAAAATAGATCAGTGGCCAAACGGCCCCTCGAGCCTGCTCTGCCATTCAATAAGATCATTACTAATCTGTTCGTGTTTTGAATTCCACATTCCCATTTATCCCCAATAACCTTAGATTCTTGTTAGGCAAGGGATCAATTTACCTCTGCCTTAAAAATATTCAACGTCCCTGCCTCCACTGCTTTCTGAGGCAGGGAGTTCCAAAGTTACACAACCTTTTGAGAGAAAAAAAATCTCCTCATCTCTGTCCTAAAAGGACGGTCCCTAATTTTAAAACAGTGCTCTCTAGCTCTGGACTCACCCACACAAGGAAACATCCTTTCCACATCCATTTTGTCAAGACCATTCAGGATCTTATATACTTCAGTCAAGTCACCCTTCAATCTTCTAAACTCCAGTGAAAGCAAGCTCACTCTGTCTAACCTTTCCTCATAAGACAGCCCGCTCATTTCAAGTATCAATCTAGTAAACTTGCTCTGAACTGCCTGCTTAAATAAGGAGACCAAAATTCTACACAGTATTTGAGATGTGATCTCACAAATGCCTCGTATAACTGAAGCATAACATTGTTACTTCTATGTTCAATTCCTCTCGTAATAAAGGATAGCATTCTATTAGCCTTCTTAATTACTTGCTGTACCTGCATACTAACTTTTTGTGACTCATGCACTAGAACATCTAGATCCCTCCGCACCTCGGAATTCTACAGCCGTATTCCGTTTAAGTAATACTCTGCTTTTTTATTCTTCCTACCAAAGCGAACAACTTCACATTTTCCCACATTATACTCCATCTGCCAGTTTTCTGCTCAAATAAAATGAATGCAATTTAATAAGAAAAACACAGGTCCTGATGGCAGAACCAGAAGTGGGCACCACTTCTACTTGTGTGTTTTGAGCCAGCACACATGCAATTACATTTAAAATTTAAAGGGCCAGCTGTGGCCATGAGAGGCACATGCGATTATGCGGTGGGCCAGGTGTATATCGGTGGACCCAGCTGTCAGCTGACAATGCAGCAGGTGTGGGTGGGCTATAAAAGAGCCTCCTGGACATACAGGGAGGCTCTGTATTACAGCCACAACTTTTTTGCTCACCTCCATTCTATCAGTACTCTGTTCAGTGTCTTGTTGCAATCCCTCATCACCCTCACCCACCCCAAGCTACTCCCCCCATCACTACCCTCCTCCCTCACCCCGACCCCCACTGCCTTATATTTTTTTTGTCCTGCACCTCCGCCCCCACCCCCCCGCCCCACCCCCAAACACATCCAAGCCCCTTCAACTGCACATATGCCTGAGCCTAGACACAGACCAACCCCATGATTTAGTGATGCCTCCCTGCAGCTTCTTCTCCAGGCCATCAGGGAATGGCTGGAGGTGCTATTTCCCATGGATAATAAAAGAAGACCCTCCTGCCTGACCAACGTGACCTGGACAGAGATCGCAGAGGAGGTGAGCAACCGTGAGGTCTACCAAAGATCCTGGGTCCAGTGCAGAAAAAGGGTCAACGAGCTGCTCCGATCTGCCAGGGTAAATGGCATGGTCGCATGTTACCAAAGGGTCTCTTGTGGGGTTAACTAGTAAAGTATCTTTGCGAGTGGGCAGCTAAGTGAGTGAATATGTGATTAGACTCAGTACCGCATGGCAATTGAGACCAAAGTGTGTGACAGTTTGGATTTTGTGAGCTCATGGATCCAACATACCTCTGAAAGACCAATATGTGTGATGAGAATGCATGCAGACAAGAGGATTAGGCATCACTTGACATGTCACTGAATCTGCATGTTGTCATGCAGGAGAAGCAGACCCACAATATGAGGGAGAGGGTAAGGATTGGAGGTGGAGTGCCTGAGCTGAAGCTGCACACCCCTGCACTGCTAGCTGCAGGAGAGGAGGGCAGCCAAGCAATCGCAGACAGCAAGGCTGGAATGGCCAGGTGTAAGAGTGAGAATGCATCCAACTTGGTGCTGACATATGGGCACACAGGGGACACGTGAGGAAATGTCATGCACTCATAGACTGTGCTGATCATTAATGTGGTTAACTTTGATCTCCACTGCAATCTCAAGTCTAGACCACAGCCATGTCAAGAGCCTGAAGACTCCACCTCTGGGGATGATGACAATGACCCAGAGGATGCAACATCACCTGCCTCTTCTACAACTCCATCAGCGCGGTTATACCCAGAAGGGTTCCTGAGGGTTCATGTTTAGATTCAGGAACACGGCAGAATTTTATGCCTCATGGGTGGGCACGTGCCTGACCCGAACGGATGTGAAGTAGTGCATGATGACGTCAGGCGAGCATCCTATTTTCATCCTGCACGCCAACAAATTTCAGTTTGGCGGGCCTGCTTGGCAGTCGGAGGCGCGCCTGCCGACAATTAAGTGGGCAATTAAGCCCATTAAGGAGGCAATTGAAAGCGATTTTTCGGGGTCCGTTCACTTTTATGGTTGGCGGGTGGGCCAATCGGCCAGGCGGGTTTTACATTTTTGCTCAAACCTCAATGCAGGGCGGGATTAAATCTCCGTGGGGTAATAAAATAAAAAGAGTTATCTGCGGACTGTTTTTTTAATGAGGTATGCTTTTAGATGCTTGATTGTGCTGCATGGACATATTTTGCAACATTTTTGTTGTTTTGTTTATTCTTTGGAGGTCTGTAGCTCCCTGAGGCAGCTGTCTGCCTTCAGGGAGCTCAGTGGAAGCGCTCACCAGCACCTGCAGTGACATCAGCGCCTGCCCTCTTCCTACCCCCACTGGGAGTGCTGAACCTTTCTCAGCACATGTTTCATGTTCGCTGGCCGTTTATTGGCCAGGCAGTGTGAAACCGCAGTCGGGGGCTCGTTGCTCGTCATCTCCTGGGCCCGCTGATCATGCGCACCCGATGAGCGAAAAATTCAGGCCACTGTCTAGTGATAGCATTGCACACATGTCCCTGCAGTTGAGGGATACTGTGATAGCTGAGGTCCCTGACACTTGGGGATTGCTGGGGACCAGGACCTTGCTGAGCCCCACACTGATGACAGGCCTCTGGAGCCTGCTGGAAATACAGCAAAAGGTAGGGGAACATAGGTGATGTGTAACTTTGGAGGAGTCCATGCTAGCCATGAGTTTTGCTATGTCTCAGGAACACATGGCTTCCTCCATGGAGAGGTTGGCAACTGCCGTGGAGAGCCAGGTCCAACATATGACCCATATGTTCTCTGACCTGCATTTGTCACTCTAGCCATAGGCTCTATAGAGCCGTGACTTTACAAGAGGGGGGTGAGGCACCTGGACCTCCATCCAAGTACCCCTTCTCCTCAGGGAGGTGCCATCATGCACTGCTAGGGAAAAAGAGCACATGCTTGCCACCCTGGGGGCTTCCTCTCAGGACACCCCATAGTGAGAACCTTTCCTCAGCCCCTCTGCCATTGATCCCATTGCCTCCAGTTGGCAATGCTGTGGAAGTTGTCCCTGCACCAATGCGAGTGACCTCCAGTAGGCCAGAGCCCTCAAGGCCTTGGACCACCAGAGAATGCCTGTCGCAATCATCAAAGGCAGCGCACTGAGCAGATTGCTTCCACGTCAGCTGTTGATGTCTGGGTTGCACCAAGGCATAATGGTTATGAGAGAAAACTTAAAACTTTGTCACTTGTAAATATTGCACATTATATTGTTTTCAATTTATTCATATGTGCAACCTCATCATTTGTTGGGACTACCTTAGTCGGAGCTAAATGTACTGGCATGCCTCATGGTTGACACGCATTGATAGCATTGAATTAGGGATATTTTTACTGCATTGTGGAGGAAATGATGTTGTGTTTGCATTCAGGTTTTCAAGGAATGTTCATGTTAATGTCCAGTTTTGTACTCACTAGCCTGTGGGACATGGCTGAAGATGCAGGCTCTGCTGGCCCTCCCTTATATGCATTGTCAAGGAGATTGTCCGAGATTACTCTCAATGGGGATAATTGAACTGTTGTAGGTGCATGCAAAGCCCTGGAGTAATGGTGCAGAATCTGAATTCTTGGTCATGATATGTTGATCGATGTATGTCCAACTCTGAAACAGATGTCCTTGGGCCCAGTATTTATTCGCGAATGACAAAGGTTCACTACCCTTGATCTTCTAGTGGCAGATGACACAGATTCAGACATAGATCTGGGAGAGAGGTTGGCAGGGCTTGGTAGACATCCCGAACAAGCAATGGAGTTCCGGTGATGAGACCATAGTCATGCTGGTACTCATACTTGGGCGAATCAGGTGTACATTAGGTTGCCCCTGGTCTCCCTTGCATGTCTGCATGGCATCCAGCAAAGGTGCATATGCAGTCATCACCTCCTCCTCAGGCTCGCCCGATTCATCCTCATCTAAGGAAGATTGCTGCTCCTCCCTGTTATCCTGCTCCAATGGTTCTTCTTTGCTTGGCAATGTTGTGCAGTGCACAGCAGACCACAACTATTTATGATACCCTCTGTGGTGCATACTGCAGAGCCCTCCAGACTGGCAAGGGCAGCTGAAATGCATTTTCAGCAAGCCAATGGTTTGCTTCATGATGGCTCAGGTGGAGGCATGAGCTACATTGTACCGCTCTTCCGCTGCTCTGTGGAAATGCCTCTCTGGTGTCATCAACCAGGCCTGGAGGAGATAGCTCTTGTCACCCAGGATCCAGTCATCAACCTGGACTGGGGCCTCAAAAGCTCGGGGGAGGCCTGTGAGTTGCACAAAATGTAGGAGGCATAAGAGCTTCCTGGGAAACGAGCGCAGATATGCATTATTTTTTGCCTATGTTCACAGACCAGTTGCACTTAAAAGCCTTTGCGATTCACATATGCCACTGGCTGGTCTCAGGGAACTCTAATGGCCACATGAGAGTGTAGCCAATGACCATTTGCACTCTAGGAAAGTGAGCTATAGCCCTGAAGCCCAATTCCTTTGCCTGGCTGTACTCTCCTGTGGAGAATTTGATGAATTAATTAGCACAACAGAAAAGGGCATTGGTTACCTCCTCTATGCACCTGTGGGGCATCCTGAGAAATGTCGCCTGTGGAGTCCTGGAAACAACTGCTGGTGAAAATTGAGTGCCAAAGTCAACCTGAAGGCCACTGGCATGGGATTCCCATCAATCCACATGACTGCAGGTTCCTACATAGCTCCATGACTGCTTCCTAGGACAGCCTCAGCCATCTCTGGCATTGCCTCTCTGACATTTGAAGGTAATTAGTTATTGTCCTGAAGACATGGTGACGCGCCAGTGCCTGTCTTGTACAATGCCTTTCCTGGATGCCTGCCTCCTGACCAGCCTTCCCCCTCTAGTGTTGCCTGCTGCTGGCCTTGTGGCCTCAGTTGGTCGGCGACAGCCCGCCTTTGTCTCATCCTCTCCTGCTCCTGTAGTTGCAAGAATATTGGGGCTATCAGACCCATAGCAAATCCACCAAGCTAACTGTATGAAGAAGGCAGGCAATGAAATGAGCACCTCTGTGCACATGGCTTTCATCCATATAGCTGCTGAGCATTGAAGTTTTTGAATCCTCCCATAGGCTATACCCAAAACTAGCCCCGTCGCCCAGTCCCGTGGCCTTGGACCTGGGCTCCTGCCAGCTTAAATGTAAATTTGGAGCAATGGCCAGTGACAGAACAAGAGTCGCCCTCCACCTGGAACCTATCAGCGTCCACCCTCCCCTCTCACCTTCGAATTTGAGCCCAGTAACCTTGACCCTTCGAACATCACTGTGTGCTTTCCCACTGTCACCCTCAAACCTCCCATCATCACCGTTCACCTTCGATAGTGACAGTGGGCATGCACCTTTCTCCCTTGACTCTACCCACCTCACCATAGGCATTCCTCCTCTTATCCTAGACCATCTCCCCATCATCCTTGATGTGTTCTTACAATCCCTTGACTCACCCTATGAAGTCTTTATCCCTACCTCTGAATGGACGTGCCCTCGTCTCGCATCAACCACCGCCGGCACACCCCCCGCACCATAACCACGGACCTTCCCCATGCAGACAGCTCCCTCACTTCAACATTCAAGACCCAACATTGGACAGTACTGAACCCACCCTTTAGGCCCTTAATTTTGCATTTCCTGACTGCTGTCCCCCTGACCAAATCCAAGACTTCTGGCCCTTCTTGTTGCACACATCCATGCTCGATCCCATACCTGTCTTGCAGGCCTCTTGCGCCTGACCTAACCAGCCTTCCCACTCGTGAATCACTCTTGCCCATTTTGAACCTCCATCCAAGGTGGCATTGTCTTCTTTCCCTCCCCATGCCTAGATTTCCACAAAAACAACCGCTCACCTGAGATCCAAATGGACAAACTGGACTGGTGCATGCCACCATTGAATGATTGTGAAACAGGAGGCATGAGTTTCCTGTGTGCCGCTGACTTAATCTTGAAGGTAGGACTTAATTTGGAAAAGTTTTAAGATAATGAGTATTCATGGATGCAAATGTATTGAAAACAAGAACCCACCACCAGATGACGTGAGTCCCAATCTGCTGCTGTCGTCATTTATGACCGTGATTTTCCGTGCCTGCCGGCAGTGGTGTGAGTGGACAATATGGCTAGAAGGTCAAAAATCGGTTTCCCAACGTCATGAAACCAGTTTGCGATTGTCTGCTTAGCCTGCAGATGGCGGGCTGTATTCCCCGCCATTGAACATCAGAAATCTCAATGTAATACATCCGCATGTCATAATAAGGCCAGACTGCCATCCTCCCCCTCTGGATCGTCCGCCCATGTCAGCGGGAAACCACGTCGACGTGTTTCATAACAGCATATATAAGGCGTGCACTTGGCGGTCTGCACTTCGCTCGAGTCTGCAAGGTTTGTTTGCCTGCCTTGCTTCGGTCAGCACTCGCAGTCATCAGGCTTCGCAGATAGTGCCCCATCACTTTTAGGGGGGGGAGGTTCAAGGGTAGGTATCTACCTACCAAATCAGCCATATGTGGGTGACTTTTCAAAGGCTGCCAGGCAAGGTCTTGCTTGGGGAAGGGGGAGAAGTGACCTCAGGCAAAAGAAGAGGCTGCAGGACGAGAGCTGTACTGGGGAAGGAGGGTATCCCAAGGTGTGTGTGAAGGCACATGTTGATCTGTGCAAATGGTCTCAAAACGGTGAGGGCTGAGGAAGCAATCTCCAGAGGAGATGAGGCCAGATGGACATGTGAGGGTATATGTGTGAAACAGTGAGTGGTGATGTCGCTTGAGCTGGCAGTGAGTGAGATGCTCGTGAATGTGTGACGGGCTTCAGTGTGTGAGTTTAGAGTGATGAGATGGTTGCCATACACTGGCTGCATGGATGGGATCATTCATCTTCTATTTGCATTGGATGACCAACTTCTTCTGTGCAACATTGGTACTGATCACCACTGCCATCGCCTACCAAGCCGGAGTGGTGATGTAGCTGCCCCTCCTGTGGCCAGAGCAGGGGAAGAGGACATCACAGCGTGCCCCCACGGCATCCAAAATGCATTCGAGGGCTGCAGTCTTTTTGCCTTTTGGGGCCATGTCTTTGTTGCTGCAGTCCTGGGCTGGAAGCACTCAGCGCAGCTGTACATTAAATATGGTGCCTGGTGTGATGAAGCAACGAGGTGATGGCATGATGGGCGAATGAGAGCCTGCCTGCCATAGAAATGGCATGTTTCTCGACTGCATAAGTAATGTGGTGGGTTTGCGGCAATACGGCGTGAAAACCTGCCATCGTGGCCAGTGGATAAAAAAAATCTGGATTGATTCCGCCTTATGTCTCAACTCGCTGTCGGGAAACTGCGATTTTAGCTCCCACCTAATTAAGTCTCCCTGGCTGCCACATTTCTCAATTTTACAGACCCCACTAAATACCACCCAAGGAGTGGGATTGGCTTGGTGATCAGCTTTAATTCCTTTTTAAAATACTTACACTGAGGTTCCCATATTTCAAGTTTTTACTATATTATACTGATGCACTTTGTAATGCCAACCCTTGACCTGTTTGAGAGTCATAGTACTTGAATATATTTAATAACCATGAAAACATGTTTCAATTTGTTTGTGTGCATGGTAGAGGTCCTTTTGTTGACATACAGAAACTGGGACAGATTCTGCACCATTGTGTCAGAGCACAGGCATATATGAGGAGTGACATTAATAATCAATACCAGCATAATGGATTGAAAAACCTAGACTGGAGGCACTCAGTCAGGTCAACCTGAGAGCACCAAATTCAGATCTGTGCCTGTAACCACAAACCACTTTTTCATGCATGTCAGTTTTTTTTTTAATGATTGCAGCATGTGATTATTTTACTTCCAATTCAAAAATGTGATCACTTTTGACAGGTTCAAAAGAGCAATATAAGCTCGAAATTATGATACTGGCATTAGCACAAGAAAGTTTAATTTTTTTTGACATTTTTCCATCAACTATTTTAACGGAGGGTGTTATGTCATATATTTAAATTTATGCTGTTAAGTTGTATTGAAATCTGTACAACTATATTTCATATCTAACATATCATCCAAGGAGAATTACTTTTGGACTGAAAAGTAGGATTAGAATCGGTACCAAATTGTACACCAAATATAAGGTTAGATTCTGTCTAGCAGAGCCTTTTGCCCAGCTGATAATGCCAGCAGCAGAGCCAGTTTATTTCAAGTGCTAGGTATCATTACTGTTCTCCCTGGCAGGAATATGAATACCCTGGGAGCCAAGTCTGCTATGATCCACAGCACTGTCTTTTGTTTACTCTCCAGTAAACCATCAAAAGATGGTCACTGACTCAGCGTTAAGAGCATACCATGGCATCACACGCCTATAGCAAAGAGTTACAGACCTTCAGTTGGCTCTTTGTCTTCTTGCTTCTTGCAAGCTGTTCTCACTTTAAATCTGCTTTCTGCACCAAAAGCTTGGAGCCTTTCTCTGTGCCCCTCACTCTTAACTTCACTTAACCAGATCTTTTTCCAGGTTCCTGTCCTTCCTTTGACTAGAAGGCCTGCTTGGGACTTTCCCTTCTTCCAATCCCCTGGATTTTGGGGTCTTTTCTTTAGCTTGGGACTGGCCAGCTGTCCCCTTTTCCCCAGTCTCTCCTGGCAGCTACTTTCAGAACCAGCTGCACTCAAACAGCTTCAAAACAAACTGCTGTCTCTCTTTTTGTGTGTGTGTATCTGTGGGAGGGACCTGCCTCTCTTGACAACTGCTAGGCAACAGAGCAATTCTTCTTCCCTTGTATGTTTACCTTCTCTTTAGGAGTCAAAAAACTCCTCATTGGAAATGCAAGTACCTTTTTAAAATGAAATTAAAACTCAATTTGACTTTTCTTAACACACAGATATAGAAATACAAATCAAACTTAAACCTTAAAGCTAAACCCATTCCTAACACCCACAAATACCAATATAACTCACTTAAACTATCTCTATTTCCTAACAATAGCCCCTCAGGAGAATGCTAATCTAATGATCAGGCCATGGGTCCTGTTCAATATCCCGAGTGAAGGGGGTTGGGGGGGCAAGTGGGTGGTGAGGTGGCAGCAGAGGAAGCTGAGGCCAAGATTAACTACCAGGGAAAGCCCTATGGAATGAAGAGAACATTGAGTAGGGGGAGGGGGCAGACCCAAAATAGAATCAGAAATATAGGCTGGGTAGGACCAGAAATTCCCACCCAAAGTCAATGGACAGTTGGCTGCCTCTCCCAATTTTCCGTGTCATGACAGGCCCTGCCACAGGCAGGACCAGAAGATCCCAGCCCTAGATTGTCTGCTGTGCAACTGGCTGAAGGGACTTAAATGTAAAAGAAATTGCAAATGTTGGGCCAAAAAGGTTTAAAGGTGTACATGTTGGGTTGAGGTGGAGGGGAAGCTCGGTTTGGTGATCATGGTGAGGTTTTCAAATTTGAGGAGGATGGGGAGCCTGGGGTAAAGACTTCTGCTGGTCACTGAGAGGGTGTACTGATAGTGATCTCCTCCACGTTCTGTGGCTGGGATGTCAAAGCAGGGCTGTAGTCGTACCATACGAACAAAAACATTACTTGTGAAAGGGTGAGGGAGGGGATGTTTACACTATTAATTTAAATTTAGAATATTCTGTTTATCGTTTTTTCCCTTATCAACATGGCTGACACTACTGCAACCTCTGCTCCAAAGAGCCTGCAACTACATGTAAATTTGTAATGCCAGTATAACATACAATTAATGTTTTAGCAATGAGAATCCTACTACATTTAAGCATGATTAATGTTAGCTAGTACTTTTAAGATTAGAACCCCTCTATTACAGCACCACTTACAAGAGTCCCCGTATTGCACCTAAATCTAGTGGGAAATCTTGATTTAAGCGTTCTCAATTGATTTAATTATGTAATATGATTAACATCTTTCTATTATACATTAGATGTTTAAAATAGACTGTTCAACTGGAATGAAGTAACGTTGATTTAAGAATATTAGAGCTTTTAGTTTTCTTAGAAATAAAGAAGTGCTTTTATACAAACTGAAAAAGGATTTTAATTTTTAAAGGCTTATTTTTAACCTAATTTATATTATTCAAAAGATAAATAAAAAGCACCTGAAAAAATTAAGTGGAACTGTTTACCCCAAACAAAAAAAATATTTTGCAGTCCTAGCTAATATTTATCTCTCAACAAAAATTACTTAAAATAGATTATCTGCCACAAGCAGGACAGTCCCTGTAGACTCATCATGTCAACCTGTTCATGTCCCATGGAACTTATTTCTTCCTATCTTGACTTCATTCTTTCTCTTCTTGTTCAGTCTCTTCCCACCTAAATTCATGATTCCTCTGATCCCCTATGTCATATCATCAATTTCCAGTTTCCTGGCCCTAACCACCACCACCTTCACCATGGATGTTCAATCCCTCTACACCTCCATCCCCCACCAGGATGGCCTGAGGGCCCCCTGTTTCTTCCTTAAACAAAGGCCCAAACAATTCCCATCCACTACCACTCTCTTCCACCTGGCTGAACCTGTTCTGTCACTGAACAATTTCTCCTTTAACTTGTCTCACTTCCTCTAAATAAAAGGCGTGGCTATGGGTATCTGCATGGTCTCCAGTTGCACCTGTCTTTTTGCGGGGTATGTGGAACACTCCTTGTTCCAGTCCTACTCAGGCCCCAACGCACAACTCTTTTTTTGGTACATTGATGGCTGCATCATTGCCCCTACTCTTGTCTGGACCTGGAAAAATTTATCGATTTTGCTTCCAATTTCCACCCCTCTTTCAACTTCACATGATCCATCCCTGACACTATCTTTCACTTCATTGACCTCCCTGTGTTGATTTCTGGTGATAGACTGTCTACCAATATTTATTACAAGCCCACCGACTCCCACAGCTACCTTGACTACAGCTCCTCACACCCTGCTTCCTGTAGACTCCATCCCATTTTCTCAGTTCCTCCGCCACTGTAGCATCTGTTCAGATGATGCCACTTTCCAAAATGGCGCTTCTGACATGTTTTCTTTTTTCCTTAACCAAGTCTTCCCCCCGCCACAACTGTGGTTGAGAGGGCCCTCAGTCATGTCTGACCCATTTCCTGCACCTCTGCTCACACCCCTTCCCTTCCCTCCCAGAACCATGACAGGGTCCACTTTGGCCTGACTTTTCACCCCACCAGCCTCCGCATTCAAAGGATCATCCTCCGCCATTTCCTGCAACTCCAGCATGATGCCACCACCAAACACATATTCCCCTCACCACCTCCCCCCACCCTGTCCCCGTCCCGTAGGGATCGTTCCCTCTGCAATACTTTGGTCCTGGTCCAATCTTCCATCGCCCCTGACTCCTCATCCCCTCCCCACGGCACCTTCCCATGCAATTGCAGAGGGTGCACCTCCTTCAATTTGGTTTACTGCATTCGCTGTTCCCAATGTGGCCTTCTCTACAGTTCGGAGACTAAAAGCAGACTGGGTGACCGCTTTGCAGAACACCTTCGTTCAGTCCGCAAGCATGATCCAGGCCTTCCTGTTGCTTTCCATTTCAACACACCATCTTGCACTTATGCCTACATGTCTGTCCTTGGCCTGTTGCAATTTTCCAGTGAAGCCCAGTTTTCCAGACTCAACAACTTCAGACCATGAACTGTCTCCTCCATCTTTACCCCTTTTTTAATCCAATTTTAAAAAATATTTATTTTTATTTTTAATTTATTTTTATTTATGCTTTCTTTTTTATGTTTTTCCCCAAACTCTCCCCTCGCAACAATCCCCACAGAGCCATCTGCCACTGGTTTCTATGTAGTGCTGTCACAGAGCGCTGACCCTTGTTCTGCTACTAACATATTCTGCTCTTATCTTTATGCCACTATCAGCACCTTCTTTAGTCTTTACCACTACCGTTAACACTCCCTTTGCCTTGTGTCCATGACATCTTTATCAATCTCTGCTTCGCTTCCACATATCCCTGACCTTCTATCTTGCTCCACCTGCTCCACTCCCTCTTAAACAGTATAAAATCCATCACATTTCTACTTCTCTTTAGCTCTGAAGAAGAGGTATATGGACTCGAAACGTTAAATCTGTTTCTCTATCCACAGATGCTGCCAGACCTGCTGAGATTTTCCAGCATTCTTTGTTTTTAGTTCAGATTTCCAGCATCCGCAGTATTTGGATTTTATCTGCTCATTGTTACAGTTCTGTTTGTGGGACCTTGCTATGCACAAATTGGCTGCATTAAAACAATGACTACACTTTAAGAAGTGCTTAATTTCCTGTAACATACTTTGCGATATCTTGGAGTCATGAAAGATGCTGTATAAATGTAAGCCTTTTATGAATTATGTTGTAATTCATCTCACTGATATCTAAGTATTTTACAAAAAGGCTGAAATATTTAATTTGGCACAATACTGAGACACCCACAAGATCATGACATGAAAAAAAGAAACAGGAGTAGGCCATGTGGACCATTGAGCCTGCTTCACCATTCAAGAAGATCGTGGCTGATCTTCTACCTCAGCTCCACCTTCCTTCACTATCCCCATATTCATTAATTCTCTTAGTATCCAAAAATATATCAATCTCTGCCTTGAATATACTTGATGACTGAGCATCCATAGTTCTCTGGGGTGGAGAATTACAAATATTTGCAATCATTTGAGTGAAGAAATTTCTTCTTATCTCAGTCTTAAATGATCAATCCTTTATTGTGAGTTTGATCCTGTGTTCTGGACTTCCCAGCCATAGCATCTTTGCAGCATCTACCATAATAAGCCCTGCAAGAATTTTATGGGAGGATTCATCCCAGATTTGCACTAAGTGCAGTAGCTGGCGGGAAAAAGAATGTTTTACCCGCCGGTCGTAATGGCAGCTTTTCACGCCGTGCTGCCCCAATCCTGCCTCATTAATCATGCATTCTTGGGCAACCTGCCGTTTTGATGGTGGGTGGGCTTTCATTTGCCCGCCATGCCGTCACCTTGCCACTTCCTCACGCTGGGTGCCATATTTGAAATGCAGCCATGTGCACACCTCTCAGTCCTTCCAGCCCAGGACTGCTTCACAGAAGACATGGCCCCAAAAGGCAAGAATACTGCAGCGCCTCGATTCAGTAACACGTCCCTGGAATGTCTTTAGGATGCCGTGGAAGCCTGCTGTGATGTCCTCTAGCACTGCTCTGGCCGCAGGAGGTCCAGCAATCTCATCACACTGACGTAGTGAGTGATGGCAGTGGTGATCAGTGCCAATGCTGCACTGAAGAGGTTGGCCATCCAAAGCAGGAAGAGGATGAATGATCTCATCCATGCCGCCAGGGTAAGGCAGCCATCTTATCACTCTAAACTCACACACTCAAGCCCATCACACATGCATCTCACCCATTGCCAGCTCAAGTGACGACATCACTCACTGTCTCTCACACACACCCTCACATCTCCATCTGGGTTCATCTCCTCTGGATACTGCCTCCTCAGCCCTCATCATCTTGAGGCCACTTGCACAGATCAACTTGTGCCCCCACACACACATCCTTGGATACTCCACTTCCCCAGTATAGCCCTCACCCTGTAGCACCTTCCCTTGCCTGCGGCTACTTCTCCACCTTCCCCAAGCAAGTCCTTGCCCTGCTGTCATTGAAAATCCACCCACATATGGCTGATCTGGTAGGTACCTATACGTTAGCCCCCCTAAAAGTGATGGGGTACTGTCCGTGAAGCCTGGTGCTGACGACTGCAAGCACTGACCGAAGCAAGGTAGGCAAACAAACCTCTAAGTCCCGAGCAAAGTGCAGCTAGCCAGGTGCACGTTGCTTATGTATTGTTGTGAAACACATGCTCAGATGATCCAGCGTGGGGGGATGATTCCGGTGAGCTGGGCTTCTAATGATATGCAGATATATTACAAAGAAGTTCCCAACGTCCAACGGTGGGAAACGAAGCCCGCCCTTGATGGGCAGAGCAGACGATTGCAAACTGCTTTCACGACGTTGTGAAACCGATTTTTGGCCTTCTCACCATATTGTCCGCTCACGCCACCAAACACATCTGCCAACGGGCACAGAAGTCAGTCCAGTAAACATAGGTTGCACTCCCTCGAGTGCAAGTATATATTTTCTTAGGTAAAGAGACTGCAGCTGTACACAGTACCCTTGGTGTGGTCTCACCAAGCCCCTATAATGTTGCAGTAATACCTCTTTACTCTCATACTCTAATCCCTTTGTAATAAAAACTAAGCCATTGGTTTTCTACTTTATGTACCTGCATATTATTTTTCTGTGATTTGTGTACAAATACACCCAGTTTACTTTAAATACCAACATTTCTCAGTATCTCTCCATTTAAAAATATTATTTTTCTATTTTTCCTACCAACGTGGATAACTTCATACTTCTCCACATTATATTTCTTCTGCCACATTCTTGCCCCATCACTTAACCTGCCAAAACCCTTTTGCGATCTTGCATCCTCCTCATTGCCTACTTTCCCACCTAACTTTGCGTCACTAGCAACCTTGGATAAATTACTCTTAGTCCTCTCACCTGAGTTATTGACATACATTGTAAACAGCTGAGGTCCAAACACTGATCCTTGTGGTACCCCACCTGGTCGGTCTTTGCTGAATTCTAAAATCCTCAGGCTTGTTTCTCTTCTTCAGCAACATCATAAGCCTCCTCCTTTAGGCAATCCAGAATAAGAATAATTAACTGGACGAGAGCCAACTTCGATAGGGCAAGAACAGAGCTGGGCCAGATAGACTGGAACAAAAGATTGATGAGAAAAACTCTTGCTGAAAAGTGGCTACCTTCAAAAATGAATTGGTTCGGGCATATCAAGGTATATTCCATTGAAAGGGAAAGGCAGGGCAAACAAATCCAGAGCTCCCTGGATGAAAAAGGAGATAGAAATTAAGATAAAAAAGAAAAAGTGTGCTTATATCAGGTGTCAGGTAGAAAATACAATTGAGAACCAAGAGGAATACAGAGGGTTCAGAGGGGAAGTGAAAAAGCATATTAGAGAATCGAAGAGGGATTATGAGAAAAGACTGGCAGCCAACATAAAGGGGAATCCCCAAGCATTCTGTAGGCACATAAATGGTAAAAGGAGTAGTAGAACCGATGAGGGACCTAAAAGGGAATTTACACATGGACGAAGGGGCCAAGGTTGAGGTATTAATTGACTACTTTGCATCTGTCTTTACCAAGGAGGTAGATGCTACCCAGGCCATGGTGACAGATGAGGAAACTCAGTCACTAGAAGGGTTCAAAATTGATAAGGAGGAAGTGTTGAATAGACTGCCGGTACTTAAAGTTGACAAGGCACCGGGACTGGAGAAGATGCATCCAAGGATATTGAAGGAAGTGAGAATAGAAATTGCAGGGGCACTGGCCATAATTTTGCAGTCTTCCCTAGACTCGGGGGAGGTGCCAGAGGACTGGAAATTTCAAACATTACATACTTCTTCAAAAAAAGGTTGTAAGGATAAGCCCAGCAATTACAGACCAGTCAGTTTAACTTCAGTTGGGTTTTTACAACAATCGACAATGGTTTCATTGTCATCATTAGACTTGTCATTCCAGTTTTTTTTAATTGAATTAAAATTTCACCAACTTCTGTGGTGGACAGAATTCTAGAAACAATTATTCAGGATAGAATTAGTAGTCACATGGAAAAATATAGGTTGATAAGGAAGAGCCAGCATGGATTTCTAAAAGAGAAATCGTGCTTAAACAACTTGCTGGAGTTTTTTGAAGAGGTAACAGATAAGGTCGATGAGGGTAATGCTGTTGATGTGGTGTACATGGACTTTCAAAAAGGCATTTGATACAGTGCCACACAACAGACTTGTGAGAAAAGTTATTGCTCATGGAATAAAAGGGACAGTAGCAAAGTGGATACAAAATTGGCTGAAAAATAGGAAGCAGAGAGTAATGGTTAATGGATATTTTTTGGGCTGGAGGAAGGTTTGTAGTGAAGTTCCCCAGGGGTCGGTATTGGGACCCTTGCTTTTCCTGATATATATTAATGATCTAGATCTTGGTGTGCAGGGGACAATTTCAAAGTTTATGTATGATATGAAGCTTGGGAGTGTTGTGAACTGCGGGGAGGACACTGTGGAACTTCAATAGGACATAGATAAGTTGGTGGAGTGGGTGGATAGATGACAGATGAAGTTCAATGCGGAGAGGTGATGCATTTTGGCAGGAGTAACATGGACAGACAATATAAAATAAGGGGTGAAATTTTGAAGAGGGTGCAGGAACAGAAATACCTGGGTATATATGTGCATAATCATTGAAGGCAGGGCAGATGGAGAGAGCAGTTAATAAAGCATAGAGTATGCTGGGCTTTATTAATAGGGGCATAGAGCACAAGAGCAAGGAGGTTTTGCTGAATTTATATAAGACATTCATTAGACCTCAGCTGGACTATTGTGTACTGTTCTGGGTGCCACATTATAGGAAGGACGTGAACACATTAGAGAGAGTGCAGAAGAGGTTTACAAGAATGGTTTGAGGGATGAGAAACTTCAGTTACAAAGATAGATTGGAGAGGTTGGGACTGTTCTCCTTGGAGAGAAGAAGGCTAAGAGGAGATTTGATAGAGATGTTCAAAATTATGAGGGGGCTGGATAGAGTAGATAGGGAGAAACTGTTCCCACTCATAAAAGGATCAAGAACGAGATGGCACAGATTTAAAGTGATTTGCAAACGAAGCAAATGTGACGTCAGAAAAAAAAGTTTTCACACTACGAGTGGTTTGGTTCTGCAATGCACTGCCTGGAAGTGTGATGGAGGCAGGTTCAGTCGAGACATTCAAGAGGGCATTAGATGATTATTTGAATAGAAACAATGTGTAGGGTACGAGGAAAGGGTAGGGCAATGGCACTAGGCCATAATGGCCATTTGGAGAGCTGGTGCAGATATGATGGGCCAAATGGCCTCCTTCTGCGCCATTAAAATTCTATGATTCTTTAAACTAATACTGTCTTTAACTTCTCTTTTTAACTATCATTGGACTACTTTACCTGTGGGGTTCTTATTCTTTCAGGAAACATATATTTGTTCTGCATTATAAATTAATTATTTATATGTTTGCCATTCCTTACATACTGTAACATCTTTTAATCTAGTTTCCAATCCATCTTAGCTAACTCATCCCACATACTGATCTAGTTTGCTTTGTTCAGATTTAAGACTCTAGTTTTAGACTTAACTAAGTCAGTCTCATTCTCAAACACAATATAAAATTCTATAATTTTAAGATCAATCTTCCCAGATGTTCCTTTACTACAAGGATTCTAATTAATGCTATCACATTGCATAATACTGAATCTAAAATAGGTTGGTTAATTCCTTGGCATGCTGATTTAGAAAACTATCTTGTTTTCCATGACTAATCCTCCACACTATTACTGCAAATTTGGTTGACCCAGTCTTTTTGAAATTTAAAGTTCCCTGGGATTACTGTATTATTATCCTTGTTACATGTACCTCTAAGTTCTTGATTTACATTCTGCCTGACTGTACAGCTACTGTTAGAGGGCCT
Organism: Cetorhinus maximus; assembly: GCF_964194155.1. Lineage (NCBI taxonomy): Eukaryota > Metazoa > Chordata > Chondrichthyes > Lamniformes > Cetorhinidae > Cetorhinus > Cetorhinus maximus. The sequence continues at coordinate 32,603,013 of NC_135887.1, read as the reverse complement.
ATGGACTATTCCCACCAATGTTCTCTGCCCCTTGTTGTTTCTTAGCTCCACCCGAACTGATTCTACTCCTTGATTTTCTGAGCTAAGATCCTTTTTTCTGCTGTCTTCACCCCATTCTTTATTCTCACAGCTACCCCTTTCCCTTTTTCATTTTGCCTGTCTCTTCTAAAAGTCAGGAATCTTGGAATACTTAGTTCTCAACCTTGGTCACTCAACTAAGATAAATACATTAACATTTACAAACAGTGGAAAAATACCATATAATCAAATATCATGTGGTCAAACATCTTGAGATCAAAGCTGCCCAACCAGAGTCATCGCTGCCAAATAAAAATGGAAGAAAAATTTGCAGTTCGTCTACTGTTACTGCAAGAAAATAACCAGAGCAGTTAGTGAATGAACCTGATACTAATCAGAACAAAATCTAGGTTTACGACTATATGTAGGATTGCCTGTTACATAGGATATATGGCACAGAAACAGGCTATTTGACCCAACAGGTCTATGCCAGTTTATGCTGCACTCAAACCTCCTCCCATCTTTGTAACCATCTATTCCCATCTCTCTCAAATACTTTTTTAGTTTCCTTTAAATGCACTTATACTATTAACTTAACCATGTCTTTGGGTTACATTCCTTCCACTTTTTGGGTAAAAAAGTTTCTTTTGAACTCCCTATTAGATTTCTTGCTGAATATCATATATAGATGACCTCTAGCTATGCTCTTCCTACAAAAGGAAACAACTTGATTCCACTCTATCAAAACCTTTCGTAATTTTAAAGATCTCTATTATTTCACCCCTCAGCCTTCTTTTTCTAAGGGAGAAGAGACATACCTGTCAATCCTTTCCCAATATGTATACCATGCACCCACACATTTCTGGTATCATTCATCATTCTGGTCAATTCAAAAATATTTTTAAATAGAAATATGATGGGCGGAATTTTCCCAGAATTACACTAAGTGTGGTAGCGGGCGGGTAAAATGAGTACTACCCACTGATGAAAATGGTGGGTTTTCATGCTGTATCTTTCTGAGCCTGCCTCATTATTTATGCATTCCTGGGATACATGTCGTTTCCATGGCGGACGGGCTCTCATTCACCCGCTCTCCATCACCCCGCTGTTGCAACATGCCGGCTGCCATCTTTAAAAGGCAGCTGCCAGCAAAGCACTCATCGCCACCAGCTCACCACTGCTGCCTGGGAGACATGGCCAGCAAAGGCAAAAAGACTGCAGCCCCCCGCTTCAACGATGGATCCCTTGAGTGACTGCTGGATGCCGTGGATGGATGATGGGATTTGCTCTATCCCCGCTCTGGCAGCAGGATAGGTAGCAATGTCACCAACCCAGCTTGGGAGGCAGTGGCAGCATTGGTCAGCGTGAACGCCCTGCAGAGGAGGACAGCCACCCAGTGCCGCAACAGGTTGAATGACCTCCTCCGTTCTGCCAGGGTAAGTCACTCTTTTCATAACTCCCAACTCACACACTCACAAACCAACAACAACACATCCAAGGGCCCTCACTCACCGCCAGTGCAAGGGACATCACCATTCACTCTTTCACACACACACCAACATTGTCCTCATCCTGTCCATGGGACCACTCACCGCCCACACAGACCAGGCATACTTATCATCTGGCCCGGCAGGCTCCTGATACGCTCTCCCCATCTCTATCCATGCAGGACAAACTGGCACACAACAGGAGGGAAAGGTCGCAGACAGGTGGAGGGATGCCAGAAATCAAAGCTCTGACAAAATTTGAAACCAGAGCCATCCAGCTGGCCGCCGATGACCAGGACCGGTCCTGTGCTGACAGTGAGGTTGGCGCTGCTCTACCAAGTGAGGATCATCCATCAGACAACCATGTCGTGAGTGATGTGACCTCTTTCACAGGCCACTGCCAAGCACTAATTATCTCCCCTTGCTTTTGCAGGCACATCTGCCAAACAGCCGACAGAGTCCACGACCCCGGGCCTCCAATCAAGCTCGGAAGAAACCTCTGAAGAGGAATTTGAAGACACCGTCCCTGAAGTCCCATCACAGCGCTCACCCACACTCTCCACCAGCGCAGAGACACACACCTTGGTAGGACCTAGCTTTAGAGTAGCCTCGGGATCACAATCTGGTGAGCACATTGCACTTCCTGATCCACAGCAGGCAGAGGCTGGGACTTCCCAGGTCTCTGGCACTTGAAGGATTGCTGGAGGCCAGATCGTTGCCGAGTCCGAGTCAGATGACAAGCCTTTGGACTTGGTCATGTCACAGTTGCTGGAACTGCAAAGGCAAACTAGGGAACAACAGGAAAGGATGTCCGCTGCACTCCTCAGATTGCAAGGCACGATGGAGAAGTCTGTTCCTCTTCAGGCTGAGGTGATAGCTCCGGCATTGCAACGCAACGAGGTCAACACTGGAAGATGGCAGCCGCCATGGAGACCTTGGTACAGGACGTCAGTCCTGCACTGCTGCGTGGGCTTAACTCCATCGCTGCTGCCATAGTTGGCCTCCAACAGTGTGTATGTGAGAGGGGTGCTGGGCAGCTCGATCTCACTCCAGCTGCCCCTTCTGCCCTCGGAGTCAGCCAGGGGGCCTTGGGCACCCATAGGGAAGTGAATCAGCAGGTGCACACTCCACGGCCATCCACCCAGGTGACTCTGGGAGTGACCGGCCCATCTGAATCCTATCTTCCTGTGACCTCTGCAGATTCAGTTTCACAGGCCGAGGAGGGTGCCACTGCCACACAACAGGACCTCAAAAGCAGCCAGGGCCCTCCAAGTCTCAGCCCTCCAGAGCCAAAGTAATCTCAGACAGGGCGTCACAGTCAGCAGACTGCCTCTACCTCTGCTGTGGATGTCCGGGGAGCACCAAGACGTAGCGGCAGGGTTAGCAAAGTTAGGTAAAAGTAGTTGCACAGCCTGGGCATGGGTGTTGCCCACTTGTACATACTATTCACTATTGTCAATAAACTCCCAAGAATGTCACCCTGCCTGTGGTTCCTTGCTGTGATGAGCAGTGTTCTTGTCCCTCAGATGTGAAACCTTTCTGCACAAGATAAAAGGCAGGTGTCTCAGTCCAGGGCATCTTCTCTGTCCCCTGTGCAGCCTTAAGGCCATAGTGATGGTCCAGCCTCGCACTCCTTGGAAACATTACTGATGCCTGCACCTCGGCGGTGCTGGTCACTGCTGCCAGAAAGTAGTGGGCAGGCGCCACAATGTTCTCTCATACTCTCTGTGTGCTCTCAGCACCTTTAAGGTGGGGCTGGCCCCCATCACATCAGCATCTATGACCAGTGATGCTGTGCAGCAGCTCCTGAAGGGCTGAGGTGCTGAAGGCGGACACAGCATCAGATGCATCTAAAATTTCATGGCTGCATCTCTGAGATGGCCTTGATCGGAGTGCAAGCGAGCTGCCCTTGGCCAGACAGGAGTCAGACATTCTCAGAAGCTATGTGAAGATCTATGGAGTGTCCTCACTGCATGTTGTCATCATCCTCCTGCGATTGAGCAACTATTAGGGCCTCTACTGTATCTCCATGACAGGAGCATTCTCACAGAGGGTATTGGTGCTGCGATAAGTCAGACTGGAGTCAGACGTTCACAACTGCGATGTGGGGATCTACGGGGACACCTCACTTCATGTCGTCGTCATCATCCTTCACAAATGTGGCAGCTATGAGGGCCTCCTGAGTGCGCCTGCCTCACCTAGCCAGTGCATGAGCCTCATCCCCATCGTTGCCACCACCAAGGACCCCTTCACCCTCATCTCCGTCAGCATCCTCCTCATCGGAGGAGACGTGCATATCCTCCTCAGCCAGCTCCTCCCCCTGTTGCAGCGCCAGGTTGTAAAGGGCGCAGCAGACAACGACGATGCGTGACACCCTCTGCGGACTGTATTACAGGGCTCTAGCAGTCCGGTCCAGGCACCAGAACTGCATATTCTGCTCCACCAAGTTGCGAGCTGCTGGATGAGCCTCATTATAGTGTCACCCTGCTGCAGTCTGAGGCTGCCGCACGGTTGTCATCAGCCATAGCCTCTGCAGGTAGCCCTTGTCCCCAAGGACCCAACCCTGCAGCCTCTGTGGACCCTGAAAGATTACAGGGATCTGCGAGTGACTCAGGATGTAGGTGTCGTGCGCACTCCCTGAAAACTGTGCGCATACCTGCAGGATGCGTTTCTGGTGGTTGCATACCAGCTGCATGTCCAGTCAGTGGAAGCCCTTGTGGTTGATGAAGTCCACTGAGTGTAGCGCTGGAGGCCTGTGTACCACATGAGTGCAGTCAATTGCACCCTGCAACTGTGGGAATCCTGAGATCAGGGCGAATCCAATGGCCCTTGCATCCTGGCTGTCCTGCTCCTGGGCGAAATGCACAAAGTTGTGTGCCATGGAGCCGGTGGTGCCTGTGACCTCATGGGTGCATTTGTGGGTGACGGATTGTGAAATCCCACAGAGATCATCTGTGGAGCCCTGAAAGGAGCCACTGGCATAGAAATTGAGTGCTGCAGTCACTTTCACAGCCACTGGCAGTGGATCCCCTCCATGTCCCCTTGGCGCCAAATCCTGCAGTAAGTGGCAAATGTGAGCCGCCAGGTCCCCAGACATGCACAGTTGTCGGCAACACTGGTTCTCAGTCATCTTCAGGAATGACAGGCGGCGTCTATAGACCCTGGGTGTCACTAGGCTTGCTGTTGCTCCTGGGCAGCGTGTGCAGGAACCCCTGCTGCTCCTGCCTTTGCATGACCAGGTGCCTCAGTTGCTCTCTCCTCCCTCTTCTACGGTCTCTGCAGGCCATCAGGCATACAGCAAGGTCACCAGAATCCATGATCCTGAAGTGGTCCTCCTGCAGCATGAAAGAGAGAGCGAGAGAGACATGGTTACCATGGCTGTACTTAGCATCTTTGCTGGCAGCCCCTTAGTGCTCTCATCGGATGGCCGGAGATGAGTGCGCTGCTTGGCTGCCCTGTCAACCTGCGACATGGGGGATACTGGTCCAAACCAGAATGCTGAGATTACAAGGTACTGTGAGCGCCTTCATCAGTGACTGCTATAAGGCCAGCGTTGGCGAGGAGATTGTAAAACATGTGCAGTGCAGCTGCTCCCCAGTCCATTAAAGTGGTGGCGGACTCGAAGTCTGTGCTAGGGGAGCGGTGGTGGGAGGGGGTTGCTAAGATGTGGAGCGCATGGTGGCCCTTTGGTGCCTCTGCGTTGCTTCCATTGGCGGGCAGGCTAAGAGCTTGACCCCAATCATATCACTGTGGCTGCACCTGATCTGTCTTAGTTGCAGAGGCATGGCCATTTTATACAAGTGTCCCTAATACATGGCCACTCCCCTTGTTTACCCTGCCCCCCACCTCAATTGCCTATGCGCGGGATGCAGTGCCAGAGCAGCACTTGACCTCCCCCCTCCCCTCAGCAGTCGCCTCTGAGGCTGGCCAGCACTTGGCCGCCAGACACCATCCTCACCCCCCCCACCTCAGCAGTCGCCTCCGGGGCCAGGCATCAGTTGCCCCCGTCCCCCGGCGCCCCTGAGGCCTTTAAACAACAGGCGAGCTGTGGAGAATGCTGCTGCTCACTCACCTCAGTTCCCCCAAAGTGAAGGCCGCCAAATGCACATCTCCTGTGTGCTGTTGTGAAACACGTCGACGTACTTTCTCGCCGATGTGGACGGATGATACGGCGGGGCTCCAAGAACCTGGCGGGATGACCTTTTAATTATATGCTAATATATTACAATTAGCTCCCCGCCGACCGATGGTGGGAAACACGGCCCACCGTTGGCGGGCTGAGTGGACGATCGCAACCTGCCTTCATGCTGTTGTGAAGCAGGTCGCACCACATTTTCCATGCACGCCACCTACCACGCCTGCCGCCAGCAGGCTCGGAAAATTCCACCTAATATTTACTAAGACAATCTTGACTGTGGATCAGATTCATGTAAAATCTGCATCCATGATTTTACTCCCTGCCTTGGTTTAAAAGACCTTCAGTTAAAAAATGTATACATAAATCTGGCCCTAATTTTGAAAATCTATACAATCGTGTGATTTCGAATCTGGGTTTTGCAGTGAATTTGTTGCTAATATATAATTTATCTTGCATGTTCAAAAAGGATGCAGCATATTATAGTGTATTCCTATTGAAGTTGTACTGAGGAACAACCAGCTCTGGAAACTATATTTTGATGGTGCTGTATTGGCTAAAGTGCAGGTTCATTCTGCAATAGATTTGATTCTTGTTATAACAGAAACTTTTAGAAAATATTTGTATTTCCTATAAATTTCACAAATGTCAAAACCCAAAGATTACTTTTCTGTAATTCTTGCCAATACTGTAAGACATTCATCTTGATTTTTCTTCTTTAATAATACAATGTTCCATTATTTCCTTTTGTCAATGATCTTATCATTTGTACAGTCAATTAATACTACAACAGCGTGTATTTATATAGGTATATATATAGGTTTTTCCAGGTAATTCTGTTTTTGTTTTGTATTTATATAGTGCCTTGAACATAATAAAAGGTCCCAAAGTGCTTCACTGGGGCATTACAAAAAAAACCATGACACTGAGCCATGCAAGGAGATATTAGGGCAAATGACCAAAGTCAAAGACGTAGGTTTTAAGGAGTGTCTTAAAGAAGGAAAGTGTGGTGGAGAGGTCTGGAGGAAAATTAAAGAGCTCTAGGGCTTAGCAGCAGAAAGCATGGCTACCAATGGTGCAGTGATTAAAATTGGGGCTCAAGAGGCCAGAATTAGAGGAGTGCAAATATCTCAAAGGATTATGGGGCTGGATGAGATCACAGAGGTAGGGAAGGGTGAGGACATGGAGGCATTTGAAATTATTGATAAAAGTTTTAAAATCAAGTCGTTGTTTAAATGTGAGCCAGTGTAGGTCAGTGAACACATGAGTGATGGGTGAATGGGACTTAGGGCAAGTTACGTATGGACAACAGAGTTTTGGATGATCTCAAGTTGTTGGAGGGTAGAACATGGGTTTGTGATCAGGAGTGCTTTGGAATAGTCAAGACCAGGGATAACCAAGGCATCTATGAGGATTTCAGCAGCAGATCAGCTGAGGCAGGGACAGAGTCAAGCAATTGGAAATAGGTGGTCTTGATGATGACACAGATGTGTGGTCAGATGCTCATCTTGGAGTCAGATGTGATACCAAGGTTTTAAACAGTCTGTTTCAACCTCAGTCAAGGGAGCTGTATGCTAGCCATTTTCCATGAATGGACTAAAGTTTCCCTTTATATTATACAAGATAATTGACGATCGTGTTCGGCATGCAGCTCATTAAGCATTTATGATATGGTTCCTGTAGGGTGGTGGCCATTCGTTTGTGTACGTTTTTCATATATTGACATAACTGCTACTGCAAATGATGTCATTTAAGACAGATGCTTAGAAACAGCTGGTGTAACAATTTTTCAGTAGGAATCATTGTTTAGCACTTGTTTATCACCTAGGAAATGAAAATCAAGATAAATTGAATTAAAACAAAAGAGTGCCCAAGAAATATATTGGTACCAGCCATTATACAGGTAGCTAAGTGTCCAGTATGCTGGATAGTGTGTGAGTGCACATTCTGTGATGGAAATATGCCCCCTGCAATATTGGTAAAGGTCCTTTACAGGAGCCTGGGATCCGAGCCTGAGATAAGGGCTTCGAGGCAGAACAAAGAGGAATTTCTGAATAAAAATGACGGGGCAGTGACCTGATGCTTTCCAGCCTCTGGGCAGTCTTTTAAAGTGGGCTGATTGGGGCTGTCACTGGCATGTTCCCGGTGGCAGGTGGGCCCCCATTTTGAGGACCAAGCCTATCAGGTGCCCAGAGGTGACTTGCTGGGGGCTGGTCTAAGGATCCACAAGGCCCCCTGTTTTTACTCCACCCCTTATACCAGAGACACAGCCATCAGTGGGCCAGTGCTATTTCAGCCGGCAATCATTTTGGAGGGGTTCATCCATAAGGGTGGCCTCATAGCTGTGGCCACTATTTACTTAATTGAATTCAAACCTCTTCAGAGGGCACCTCAAGATGAAGTTGCCATCAGGTGTCCTTTTTCTTTTATTCATTCATAAGATATGGGCATCGCTAGCTAGGCCAGCATTTATTGCCCATCCCTAATTGCCCTTGAGAAGAAGGTGGTGAGTTGCCTTCTTGAACTGCTGCAGTCCGTGTGGTGTAGTTACACCAACAGTGCTATTAGGGAGGGAGTTCCAGGATTTTGACCCAGCTTCAGTGAAGGAATGGCAATATATTTCCAAGTCAGGGTGGTTTGTGGCTTGGAGGGGAACTTCCAGGTAGTGGCGTTCCCATGCATCTGCTGCCCTTGTCCATCTAGATAGTAGCCGTCGTGAGTTTGAAAGGTGCTGTCTGCATTGTACCGGAATTGTACTCTAATTTCTAGGCCACTGTTTAAATAATTTTGGAAGTACTTGAGAAATAAATAGCTGAAATTATTTTGCTGTGATATTCCAAAAATCTTGCGCTTTTAGTTCATTACCATAAAGTCCATGGGTTGTAATTTTGTTATGTAACTGTCTTTTTTTAGTAAAAACTTGGAACGTAATTCATTAGTCACATTTCTTTTAGAACAAATTTTACTGCAATTGCTTAATAAGCTTTCAATTTCTGCATGAGATTCAAAATAAGAACTATTCTGCTGCTCTTTACCAATTCTTTTTGCTGTTGTCCAAGTAATTGATATGTCAGCTTTATGGAATTATTATTGAAATTGAGGAACTTTCAACACTTTGTTAAACACGTATGTATCAGTTTTGTCTCTTCTTTTTGCAGTTCACAGCAAAGTGTTGCCTACGAGTTCAGAAAGATTGCAGAGTTTCTACACATCCCCAGCCTATCTTCCTGTGAACTACAAGCTCTCAAATGTGCAGCTAGCCTTTTTCCTAAATAAGGACAAGCCAAACACACAATGGAACAGCACCAAATCACTCCAACGCTTGGAACATTTTGTTGTATTTCAGACAAAGGAACTTCCAGTGGTGAATGCCACTTTAGGACCTTTCTCCATGGATCGGACTCTCCCAAAAGACATACTTCAGCCCACCAGTACATTGGAAGTGCTAGACCGATTCACCATGAATTGGAAGGTCAGAGCCTTTATCATCCAACAGAGGGTTCCCTTTAGCCAACCACTTGTTCAAGTACTATTTTATGTGGCAGGTCGAGATTGGGATGATTTTGATGTTGTGGATAAGTTGCCGTGTGCTAGACTTCATGCCTTCCGAGATGTGAGAGACATTAAGAGCTCCTGCAGGCTAAGGGGAATCTTAGCCATATGCCTAGTCCAAGTTGACTTGCCCCTTGCCTGGTTTAGTTCTGCCACCTCAACTCTGGGAAGAAAGAAACCGATGGATAATTTGGATATAATCAGTGAAAATCTTCAAGTTGAACTCTACTACACCTTGCATCCTCCAGATAGAAATGGAGAATGTAATGCTGGCAGTGATGCATCTTCTCATAAAGAGAAAAATGTTAGGCACGATGGATCTCACCAGCAGCCTCTGCTACGTATAGGAAGTATCAATTTGTACCAGCCTCCCCAAACTCAGTTAGTTCAGGAGCATAGGCTTGATCGCAATATCTTCATTCGCTTGCCAGAAGGACCGCTAAAACCTGGGGAGATTCTTAGTATCTCGGTGTTTCTAACACCAAATTCAACAGTGGAGCAATTCACTCTGAGGTACGTGTATTTCATTGTTTTTACTTCAAGAGACAACTAAACTTTAGATTGTGTATGATTTGGAAAACCATATATTGTATATTAATAATTATAAAATGTACATAAATCACTTGCATTTGTTGATATTTCTACCCATTAAGTCAAAGTGTACTTTTCTCTAATATTTTCTAAAAGTTACTTTTCTCTAATGTTCTGCCTGTATTACCAAATGCTCATTCTGTTATATCTGTAATGTTATATGCCAATTTGTTTCACATTTCTGACTGTCTTCTTGTCTATGCAATCAACTAGGATGCTGACTATTTTCCATTAATGGAAAAGGGGAAAATTAGCCTTTTTACAGATTTTTAAAAAGTAATAAGTATGCATGGGGCAATTATTTGGAATATACAGTGGACCATGCAACTCAGAAGGAGATAGATCTTTGATGTATGGCATCTCTATCACCCAATAGAAATAGTATATACCTTGTATTTTCCTCTTGCTTTCTATAGCAGAAGAGAGCACTTTTGAGTGTACCTGGAAGGTACTACAGGCATCTATGTAGAAAAGCATCAATTAATTGGTGGGGCAGGGTCTGGAATTCCAAATTTGCCACCTGATTTCCGCCAACCACCATTTTGATGGGCTCAGGAAATGTGGCGGATCACGACTTGACACGCAGGAAAACGGACGTCGGAACTGACACATTGCTGTCTACTTCAATTTTGTATTTTCTTGAGTTTGAAATTTTCAGTGAGGTGTGTTTCTGAAGCCTGTGTGAACCACATCAGATCAGAGGGTTCATCAACCATGGGGGAAGCCTGTTCTGGAGTCGGGAATCTTTTGACAGTTAATTTTGAAAGTTGGTGCCAACTTCACATGTAATAATTAGATGCTGTATGATATTTTAGGTATGTTTTTAATACAGTGATTGATAATAGGGCTTAGTTCTTAAAAAGTAAGTGACCATTAAATTAACCAGCATTGTGAAAATTTTCAGATACATTAGAGTACATTATCCACTTGATAAAATGCTCTTCTGCATTCAACAGTATTGCAATGTATAATTTGGACCCTGTGCTTTAATCTTTACACTGTTTCACAGTCCTGTCATCTACTCAGCCTTTTGAAGCAGTGGAGAAAATGGTCATCTGTTCCACTACTTCAGAAAGCGTTAATGTATTCAGCTCTAGAGGTTTTTGTTTACACAGATGTGCAGTGGAATATCATTATGAATGCTTGGCTGAGTCCCAGAGCCCCTAATGGATTTAGCTCAGCAGTGGTTGTGGACACAGCTGTCAGGAGGACTATGAGTTCTTTTTGCTTGACAGTTTGCGAGCAGTTAATAGAATTAAAGATTTTTGAAGAGGTTTTTGAATGGCTGTTTGTTTATTTTGATCATTCTATGAGTATCTCAAAGATTTCCAAATATTATTATAGGGCTCATGAGTTCTGTACATTGTGGATACTGGGTGAGTGGGCATGGGGATATAGAGGGGAATTGGGGGTGGGTGGAGGTGAAGAGATTGGGGGCTAGGGTGCCTAACATTTGTGTACAGAATTGGGCCGATGTCCCACGGAACAGAACCAGGCCTTCTAACCTGCTCACCTCTGTTTCTACCTCGGGCCTGCTTTGGGAGGCAGAGTCCCTGATGCTAACCTGCCCCCCGCACCCCCCCCCCCCCCACCACCCACCCATACACGGGGTGAAAATATGGTGTACGTGTGGGATGAATTAGGAGGAAGGAATGCAACGTCGGGAAGTGGCTGGACTTACAATTCATGCCTAGAGGGGAAAATCGTTCCCACTTTTCTTTTGTTCTTTTTCCTCATCCTGCTGCCCTTTCATTTGCTCAAAACCTATTACTGTGCATATTTAATTTTCCCCAGTTCTGCGGAAAGGCCATGGACTTGAAACATTACCTCTGCTTTCCTCTCCACAGATGCTATCAAACTTGCTAAGTATTTTCAACATTTCCTGTCATCATTTTAATGTTAGTTAGGACCTGGCTGTTTGGGATAGCATCTGAGGACATTCAGACAAATTTTAATTAGGATCAAGTGTGCATTAATGCCATATTCCTGGATTAAGTGAAATTTTTATTGTTCCAAATATGATGCATTTAATGATTGGGAAAGAGGCACTCTGATATTTAGGCAGCATTATGTGACTTATCTAGCCAGCTCTCTTTGATGCATACTATGTACATGTCAGGATATAGAACTACAATGCCCATCTACCTGTAGTGGCAATGCCGTCTGGCAAGGAGATATCCTAGGACTTGGAACCCCTGAGATGGCCTCAACTCTAAGAGGTTTATGATAGCACAGCTAAGCACTGGCATCCCTGTCTCTCAGGTACCACCTAAGTATAGCCTTAGAGTAGGTTAAAGAAAGCACAGAGAGGCAACAGGGGTATGACAACAGTAATAAGCACTTGATGTAAATAAATCTGTATGTAATAAAACTGTTTTGTGATGTGTCCTGTGTTCTGAAGGAAGTTGACCTGTTTTTTATGTTTGAGAGGATGCTGGAAGGGCAGTTCTTTCTATGCCTTCTGACTGAACTTTTGCCTCATTAAGTTGACCTCTACTGAGTCATCAGCGAAGGGGAATATTCTCTAGACTCTGGTGAAAAGGGTTAATCATCTCCAGTTTAGTGCATATTCTGCTTAATTTTCTTCTCCTCCTGATCCTGTTTGCCTCCATTATAAATATGTTAATGGGAATACCCATGGTGAACCCCATTGTAAGTACATGAAGGGTGAGAAACAATAAATTTCCTTGCCAGAAAATGCAGAAAGACAATTTACAGAATCCTTTTTTTATCCTTTCATGGGATCTGAGTGTTGCTGGCAAGGCCAGCATTTGTTGCGTATGCCCAGTTGCCCTTAAGAATGTGGTGGTGAGCTGCCTTCTTGAACTTCCACAGTCTACCTGATGCAGATATACCAACAGTGCTATGAGGAGGGAGTTCCAGGGTTTTGACTAAGAGGCAGAGAAGGAATGGCAATATAGCTCCAAATCAAGTTGGTGTGTGGCTTGGAGGGAACTTGCAGGTGGTTGTGTTCCCATGCACGTGAACATGTATGGTCTTTGAGTATAGCAACGGGAACTCAAAATCTGTTTGTATGTAGTTGTTTCTTGTTCTGTTAAAGCACTCACAAATATCCCTGTTGTGCTTGTTCTTTCTCAAAAAATTGCATAGCTCTCAATTTACGAGGTGAATTATAGTAAGACTGAGGTGCTTCCACTGAACATGAATTCATTCATAGTTAATATACATATGTTCAATTGAACTTGAATTGAACTTCCAAAGAAAGGGATTAACTAGGCAAATGTATTGTAGCTCATGTTTGTCAAGTAGCAGATGTTAATACTTAGGAAACTACTTTGACAGCTGAAATATCCCACTTCTTCCCCTCCAAGGTAAAGATAATGCAATCAAAATGAATAGATGGTCCAGCTAAACTATATTTTCATAACACTGTCAGTTGAGATCTCTCTGCATTGTGCCTAGGGCTGGCTGTCCCTGTAGATGAGTCAGGTGGGGTGGGAGGTGTTCGGGATGTCTCCTTCCACGTATTATTCCGTTCCCCACCGCAAGTTTGAAGTTAGTCTCAAAGGTCACATGATTCATATTCATTCTTGTAAATGGAAAGGTTAACTGGTCTTGATGTTTGCAAATCTGTGGAACAAGCCATATTTTGGCTTTTGCATAAGTCATACACCTTTTACTTTCATAGAAAGGGAAATGGATCATGGGATCTAGCAATAGTAAGAGCTATTTTATTTCTATTTCTGAGATCTCTTTTTGCAAAGATGAAGGAAAATCTAGGGAGGGCTTCCCAAACTGAATGCAAATATTATGGAAAAGCAGAAAAAAAGTATAGATTTGTCTGTTAAGACCTAATAAACCTGTTAAATGATAAGAATCAACTTATCCTGGAATTGATGTGACAAGGGGACAGCAACATTCGCAGGTATCAGAAAGGGACTCAGGGTAATCCCAACGACTTTCAGAAAATGGGACAGTACATCACTGACAACAGCAGATAGTGGCATAGGAACACAGCTTTTATACAGAATTAATCACAAAGAGAACAAACTAACCCAGTAAACCCTGCTAACATGATTGTATTTATCACTACTGGAAAACAGATTTTATATAGTCCAATGATTCTGTAAATGGTATGCCAGATAGCAAGTTCTACAAGTTCCTCTGGAACAATATAAGAATTTTGACTTGTAACGTTTGTATAAATGCTAAAAGATGCTGCAACTCAGATCAAAGGTAATTCTATTAAATTTGTAAGTGATGTTCATATACACTTAACAAAAACAAAAATACCTGGAAAAACTCAGCAGGTCTGACAGCATCTGCGGAGAGGAACACAGTTAACGTTTTGAGTCTGTATGATTCTTAAACAGAACTAAGGAAAAATAAAAAAGAGGTGAAATATAAGCTGGTTTAATAATTTATATAGATTTTTCTTTTCCCACCTATTTCCATTATTTTTAAATGTATTTCCATCCATTGTTTTATCTCTACCTTTTAGCCTATTTCGATCCCTTCCCCCCACCCCACCCGCACTAGGGCTATCTGTACCTTTATTATCACATTCCTTGGATAATATCACTAGCTTCAACACCTCTTTGTCCTTTTGTCTATGACGTCTTTTGGTTATCTCCACCTATCACTGGCCCTCTATCCAGCTCTACCTGTCCCACCTCCCCCTTAAACCAGCTTATATTTCACCTTTTTTCTATTTTTCCTTTGTTCTGTTGAAGAGTCATACGGACTCGAAACGTTAACTGTGTTCCTCTCCGTCAGACCTGCTGAGTTTTTCCAGGTATTTTTGTTTTTGTTTTGGATTTCCAGCATCCACAGTTTTTTGCTTTTATCTTCATATACACTTAGTCTGTCTTAAAGCACATTACTCATTGAGTGAGCTGGGAATTGAATTGTGTATTTCACCTTATCTCAGAGAGGTTGGAGATTTGTTAATGAGCGTTGAAGTCCTGTGGAAGTAGATACTAAAGTGTTAAAACAACTAAGATTGCAAAAGTTTTTATCTTATTAGATTTCCATGCCATTGTATTTATATTGTTTAATCTTAGAAAATATGAAGAGAACCTGCACTGTTGCCACATGTCAAGCTAATGTTGCTGTTTGATCCTGATATTTTGACAGTCCTATCTTCAAATAAATTAGGGGTTTAATATGAATAGGTCTTTCTGTACTTTTCAATTTTTCTTGGCTTGCTCGGGGTGGGGGTCGGGGGAATGGTGGCTAAGTGATGTGATATTCAAATCTAAAGAACACTTGAGTGTTCAGTTTACTTATTTTAAGTGAAGTTTAAGCTTGAGCAGAAAAAGAAGCTGACTTATTACAGGCATTGTTGTAAATTCAAGGCATATTAAATCTTTTCTTTACATTTTATTTATACAATGTATTACATGTCTAATATTTTTCTGGTGTAAATTTTTTTGGTGTTACATTAGTTATTTCAATTATATGAATATGATTTAGCATGTGACATTTTCAATCAATTGAAAAACTAAAGATAGAGTGAGAATCTCACTTCCATTACAGCACTCAATGTACTGTAGTGACAAATAATGAGAAGAAACCGGATTAATTAAAAAGGAGGAAGGGAGAAACCAGATAAATGCAGGCCTCTTTTTTTAGTATCAATTGTAAGGAAGTTACTGGAGTTTTATTAGTGAAGACAGAAGGTGGAATTTTCTGCTCCAGAGACCAAGTGTTGTGGTGGGTGGGATAAGTGGCGCATTTCCTGCTGTGCAGTGTGGCCGATTTCATGCTTGGAAGCTTACTAATTATGCATCTGTGGGCATCTCACCGAATCATATGGCAGGGCGGGCACTGATTCGTCCACCTCGCTATACCTCATGGACTCAAAGGTCCTGGCATCATATTTAAACGTCACCTGAACATACACATTCACTCTCTGCAGCCCAGTTGTGTTATCGCTAGTTCCTGAGATGGCTCCCAGGAGAAAGAAGACAGTAGCCCCATGGTTCAGCTATGACCCCCTTGAGGCTCTGATCCGAGTCATCTGCCAACGCTGGGATGTCCTCTTCCCAAGGCATGAAACCTGGAGGTCCACCAAACTCACCTCGCTAGTGGTTGCAGAGGAGATCTGTGCCTCGGGCAACTGGCATCGAAATGCCCTGCATTGCAGGAAGAGGATAGAATGCCTGATCTCACCTGGTCTGCTACGGCAAGTTAACCTGCTGCTCACTCCAAACTCTCACTCTCATAATGGTATCATGCACTGAAAAGATTGCACTGCTCAGGGTTTTCATACAATATTAGCAGGGGTAGATATCATCACTGTCTTACTGACACTTTAACATCACCATAACCTCATCTATCATACTGCACAAGCACACATGCTTCCCAATCTCTGTTCCATCCCTTCTCATCACATTCCATCCATTTGTCTTCATGCAGGCCAAGCTTGTCGACAATAGGAAGAAGAGATCCCAGCTGTGAGGAGAGACAGCCGACATCCAGGAGCTCACTTGATTTGAGGAGGATGCCGCCGAGTTGGCAAGGGAGGACAGGCGATGCAGAGATCGGGCTCTTCCAGAAACACAGTATGGATGAACTCTCCATGAGTTGTTCACATCCTGACATTCACAGTGAGTGACATGCAATGTAGTATTCTGGCCGCTCATGAACTAAATTGACCTTCTGTCTCTCTCAGGCTCCAGCAGGCTCAGACAGAGCTTGAGACAGACCATAAGTCCCAGCCCCCTGACCACCTCAGAGGAGAATGCTGAAGGTGCTTCTGATGAAGACGCATCAGTGTTCACCTGCACCCTCCACCAGCACAAAGACACACGCCTCAATAGGTGCTAGATTTGGATTAGGCTCGGTGTCACTTTCTGGACAACACCTCACAGACACATCTCCATAGCAGTCAGAGGCAGTGACAGCCCAGGTCTCTGGCACTCGGGGGGACTGCTGGAGAAGAGGCACCTGCTGAGTCTGAGTTAGATGATGAGCCTTTGGAAACTGCCATCACTAATGTGCTGGAGATGCAAAGACAGGTGGCAGAACATCAGGCAGAGTTGTGAGAGGCAGTCAGCAGACTGGAGCGAAAGATTGAGGAATCCGTCCGTGTTCTGTCTGTTGTTGTGGCTCTGATGTGCAAGCGTATCGAGGTCACGATGGGAAAGGTGGCAGTCACCTTGGAGACCTTGGTCCAGCGTGTTCTGCCGGATCTGCGCTTGGACCAGCACTCCTTCGCTCTAGGCATTGGTGAGATCTATCAGTGGCTAGGCAAGAGGGTGATGGGGCACCTTGACCTCACTCCAGGTGCCCCTTCCCCTCAAGGAGTCAGGCAGGGGCCCTTGGGTACACAAAGGGAGGAGGGCCATCAGCTGGACACTCTGGGGCCTCCCACCCAGGCGACTCTGAGTGTGTTTGGCCAATCCCAATTTCCTCTGCCTGTGATCCCATCAGTGCCAGCTGAGGGAGTGTACCTTCCTCACAGCAGGAGACCCAAAGCAGGCTGGGGTCCTCCAGGCCTCAGGCCTCCAGGACGCCCGCCAAGGTCATACAGACAACAGGGCATAGCAGGCTGCCTCCACTTCTGCTGCGGATGTTGGGATGCACCTAATGTAGCAGCACACGGAGAAAAATTAAGAAATTCTGAGATCACTATGGTGGCACATGTGTTCATTCACTTTAGATATCATGCACCTTTGTCATTAACAGGAAATATTTTTACAGTGGTTTCATCATTTGAATGCATTGTGCATATGCATTTATTTACCCTCTCTTATTGAGAGGGTGACCCAAGTCCCACTCCATGATTGTCTCCCCTTGTGAGCCTCAGATTCATGTGACCTTTAGCAGATTCACGTTAGTCACTCACCCCGTGTGTAATGTAGGGGAGATGTGTGAAGCTCTTTCCTGAAAGTGAGTGCACATTGACTTTTGAACCTTTAAGCCTTGCAACGCACCATAGAGTTATGTGTGCTCATGTGTCTTGGAGGGTTAAAAGTTATGCTGTTTCATCAACACTGAGCTGTCTTCATTGTAAGTGCAAAAGCACATGACCTGTACCCATTATGGTTTCAACAACCATGTGCAAATCTCTGTAGCTACAAAAAGTGTCTCCTTCAAGCGGCAATGACTGCACAATGTGCAGTTAAGGCAGGATTTGCGCTGGTGTGTTTCCTTTCACTTCCCACAGCGGCTATATACAGCTTTGGCTGCTGACCTTTCCAGAAATTGGGGCCTAGCGATCCTTGAAGGTCGCAGCTCCAAGGCCGAAGTCTGACCTTGCTTGAAATGCCACTGCTTGTAAAGGCCTTTCCAATCATTGATATGGTGCTATGGGACAGGAGAAATGCACTCGGACCCTACTCCTCCTTGAACCTTGTGGTTATCAGTGTGTTATGGCCAAGTCTTCTGTATCATGCCGCTGCGAGGGCATTCTCACATAGGAGATGACTATTATCGCCTTCTTCAAGTTCCTGCCCTTCCAGGTCTTCATCGTCCGAGGAGTTCTTAGCCCATTCCATGACTCCCTGTGGCAAATGACCTCCCCTTTGAAGCACCAGATTTGCAGGGCGCAACAGACCACGAGGATGCAGGACACCCTGTCTGGAGAGTACTGCAGAGCCCCACCTGAGTGGCCCAAATATCGAAGGCATATCTTCAGAATGCCAATGGTTTGCTCAATGATGGATCTCGTCACGGAGTGCATCGTGTTGTATCTCTCCTCCAAGGCACTTTGAGGACGACCCAAGGCTGTCATGGGTTGTCTCTTCAGTGGGTACCCCTTGTCACCGTGCAGACAACCCTGTAAGCACTGCAGCCCTTCGAATATCTGTGGCATCTGGGAGTGACTCAGGATGTACGTATCGTGAGAACTCCCAGGGTACCTGGTACAAAGGTGCATGATCTGCTTCTGATGATCGTTGACCATCTGAACTTTGATGAAGTGGAACCCTTTCTTGTTAATGAAAATCAAGGGCTGATGCCAGGGAGCTCTTGAAGTGACATGTGTGCAATCGATTGCACCATACACTCTAGGGAAGTCTGAGATCGCTGCAAATCCCAGAAATTTAGCAGCCTGGCTAGCTTCATCCATTGTGAAAGTTATATAATGATGAGCCTTACTGTAAAGGGCATCCGTCACCTCCTTTATACATTTATGTGCAGAGGCTTGAGAGATGCTGCATAGATCCCTTGCGGATCCTAGAAAGAGCAAAGACAATGAGTACGGCAGTGACCTTCAGGGGCACTGGCAGAGGATGGCGTCCTAGTTCATGCGGTGTCAGATCTTCCTGCAGAATGTGGCAGAAATGAGCCACCACATCTCTTGACAAACGTAGATGCGCATGGCACTGTCTCGCGCTCATCTCCAAATTGGAGAGGAGTCTTCGGTATACCCTTGGTTGTGCCAGTCACTCCGTAGGATGGGTTTGACCTCCTCAGCCTCTGGTTCTTCATGGGGCTCCCCTGGACCATGCACTTCAGCCCGGGGCTCTTCTCCACGCTGTGCTAGGTGGCGCTGGGCCCTTCTCCTCCTGAATCTGAGCACTGCCATCAAGAAGGCAGCATTGAGTGCAGCCTCCATTTTGAAATCCTCCTCCTCCCTGTGGACAGATAGATCCAAGAGATCAATGTAGCTTGACCAGCTATCGCAGACCTCCCACTCCCAGCCAGAAAGCCACAGGCATGCCCTTGTGCTGCACTTGCGCTAACTACCTTTCCCTGTTCCAACCTTGCAGCTGAGGCACTCCCTCACAGATCATAGGTGCCTGAAAAGCCACCTGAACAGCTTGACGTCTCAATTCCATAGAGGATGGAAGAAGCTTCAGCACTGCCACGCAAAGTTAACCCTCTGTAAAGCCATTCATATGCTGCCCGATTAGGATTACAGATTACCCCAGCTTTACACTTCTGGAATGACTGGATGCCTTGTGGCCTGTGGCCCATGGCCCATGTAAATTGGACAGTGCACTTTACAAGGCTTCATAGAGCATCTTGCAGATATCCAGCAGCTGTACTCCCTTAATGGCTGGCTGCCTCTCCCCTTCTTGCTTTTCTCTGACATTTAAATGCTCAGTAAGACCACCTGTAATGTGACTCCAATAGCCATTGCAATCTCACATTAAAGCAAGGCTTTTTATGGTTCCTATAGTGGTTCCAACTATAACATCCCAATAAGGTGTTCATGAGTTTTATCAGGTGAGCCTTCATCTCCATGTTGAGAATCTAATAAATATGAGGGTGCCTCCTGAAAGGGTCCCGGAGTCCTGCCGCGGACACCTACCAACTTGCCCCAGCCACCTCTCGTGGAGATTTTGTGCCAGTTTCATTTTTAAACTGTCATTGATTCGGGGTCTCAGGATGGTGGTGCTGCACTTCTACTTCAAGACCAGCTTTGACTGTCCCTCTGTCATCGTTCACATTCCTTCGATCGTTCTGGAACCCCATGATGTGCAGGTAGACCTCTCTCTGGTAATTCTCCACCCTCCCCCCACTAACCCTGGAGCCCATAGTAATTGTTGTTGACATTCCTGCCCTGCCCCCTAAACCCATCACTGTGGATGTCCCCATGCTTCATGTGGACGTCACCCCTCCCCATCTTGAGGCTGTCTGCACAGTCACAATACAGAGGAGACCCCCCCCTAACACCATGAGAGCTTTGAGTGCCCCCCCACCTTATTACATTTCCCCCATTTGCAAGCTGTAGATGCCTCCCCAGAGCATGATCATTCCATCTGCAGCTCAGTACTGAGACAGCCACCTCAGGACCACTATATGTGAGGTACTGACCACACCCTGCACTAAAACTGTGCATGATCCCCATTGAGCACACTGGCCTTACCCAAGCTTGGACTGAGGCTGCAGTGTACGTGCCATGCATAGCCCTGTAGCAAGGTGCATAAAGCTCCAGTACTGCCTTTAATCTCTGAACCTGACCTTTTGGCCTCAATTCCCAGGATTATGACTGCCTGTTACTCAGTCCCCCCCGTTTCCTTCAGGACCGAACTCACCCCCCACCCCCCAAAGTCATGAGTCTCTGTCTAACCCTTCCCTCTTGTGCAAGCCTCACCACCCCACCCACCCCACCAGTCATGGGTCTGCATACCACCCCCTCACTTTCCCTAGTCATGAGTCTGTGCGGACCCCCTCCCTCTTGTGCCCTACAGAGCCCACCCACCCCCTCCCTCCCTCTTGTGCCCTACAGAGCCCACCCACCCCCTGCTGAGTCTGCATGCACCCCTTCCATGTCGGGCTCCAGCTCCCCCACTCCAGTCATCCCTTTGCCAGTCATCCCTTTGCCTGCCATCCTCCCCCCTCCACCCCCATTGTTGGATACTTTATTGAAGGCCATTTTAAAATCCAGATGAGTTACATTTGTTGTATTACAATTCTCTCTGTTACCTCCTCAAAAAATTCAATAAGGTTGGTCAAGCAAGATTTTCCCTTTTGAAATCCATGCTGACTATTCATTGAGGATACTATGGAGGTGATCTTTGTGATCAAGATGATATTGGATTGTAAGTTCCGCTTGATATTGAATAGGACACAGTTGTGAAAAGTCTGATTCAGCTGGAGACAGTGACTGATGAGTTTGTGGCATTGTTGAAGACGACAGCATTGGTTTTTCTGATGTTTAACTGGGGGAAGTAATTACAAAGGTTGAGAGTTTGTGGCCGAGGCTGAAGATATTGAGTCTTGCCAATGTTTAAGGGAAGGAATTGCAACTCATTCACTCACCTCTTCCATTGCTGGCCAGTAACCCTATTAACAGATCAAGAATTAAGGTTACTCTAAATATCTCAATGCTTACTTCTGAATAACTTTCATGTCATTCATAAACTCATCACAGATAATTTTACTGAAATCCTAAGAATGACAAACATCACTGTCTGGTGCTGACATTTATAGAAGGCTTTGCACCTGAATTTTCCTCCCACTACCATTTTGCTCAAACTGCCATGGGGGCAACATGGCCTGAATCACCAAATTTCACCTCAGCTTCTCCCCATACTCCTGACATCTTTTCCTCCCTTAAGCACTTCATTTTTGCTTACCTTTTGCACCTCTCTTTTAAATTTCATTGTTTTCCAATACCTTATGCCACCTTCTCCACTGTGATGTCCTCCCTCCCTTCAGTATCTGAATTGAGTGACTCTTCCTGTTTAGTGATTTCGTCCTACACCTCAAATCCCCTAATCTTGCTAAGGACATCAAGGGATATGGACCGAAGGCGGGAACATAGAGTTGAGTTGTACATCAGCCATGATCTAATTGAATGCAGAACAGGGTCGAGAGGCTGAATGGCTTAATCTTGTTCCTATTTTTGTAAAACAACATTCATTTATCTTTTAGGCTGCATACTTTTGAAAGGATATTGAGACAAAAGAGAAGACAGTCACTGTCTTCTGCCACTACCACTTCTCTTCCAGGAATGCCAATCTTGAAGAAGTACGTTTGTCTCTTTTGCCCTGTTCACCTTCATTGCTTTCCATTTTTCTCCTGGTGTTTGACAAGGTGTTTACCAAAGCTCGCTTTTGCAGCCATATTTCCTTCCTCAATGACTGTCTCTGTCTCCGACTTACCCCACATGGATTCCAATTGAAGTACTATCCCTCATGTTTCAAATCCACCCAGGATTACAGGTATCTCTGGGACATACAACGTTCCTCAGACTGCTGTTTTCGACATCCTGAGATCCACACTCAGTACCGTGCGCCGCCATATTAACACACTCGACCTCTCCCTCCAACAGCACTGACTCATCCTACCTCAAAGCTGCCTTTGTCCCCAGTTTCATTTTATTATTTGTCTCATCTGATGCTTTAACAAGAAACTTTGTCTCTTCCTTTCAGGTGCTAAGGAACGCAAGCTCCAACAACTCATTGATACCAACGCCCACCCAGCTACCTCCACCCCTTCCTGCCCCTCTGACCCCATCCTCTCTTCTAATCCCAGCCCTTGCCATGTATTCATCATACCCTCCGGCCTTCCCCTATGATGCTGAGCATTCAGTACTCAGCAAAGGACTTAGTTTCATATACTAATGCCCTCATCTCAATGAATTCCGGCCTTGGCACGATGCTGAACTCTTTTTCAGCCACCTTTGACTCCATGCTCACTTCTTTGGGCAGGAGTGCTTCTCCCGTTCAATGGATCCTTTCTCCCACCTCCAGTATTCTCCCTCCGCCTGGACCCCTCTCTCTGGCCCCTTACCTGCTCTTGATCGTTTCATTGAGAACTGTCGGTGTGACATCGGCCATTTCAATTTCTCTGCTCCTCTCACCCAGCCTAACCTGTCTCCTTCTGAACTTGCTGCACTCTGTTCTCTTAGGTCCAGTCCTGACTTTGTTATCAAACCTGCCGACAAGGGTGGTGCTGTTGACTGGTGTGCTGACCTCTACCTCTCAGAGGCCAGGCGCTAACTTTCAGACACTTCCCCATACCTCCACTTGGACTATGACCCCACCACTGAACATCAAGCCATTGTTTCCAGGATTGTCACTAACCTCATCTCCTCTGGAGATCTTCCCTCCACAGCTTCCAACCTCAGTCTCCCAACCCCGGACAGTTCGCTTCTACCTCCTTCCCAAAAATCCACATACAGGACTGTCCCGGTAGACTAATCGTGTCAGCTTGTTCTTGCTCCACGAAATTCATTTCTTCCTATCTTGACTCCGTTCTCTCTCCCCTTGTCCAGTCTCTTCCCACCTACATATGCAATTCCTATGATGCCCTACATCTTATCAAAAGTTTCCATTTCCATGGCCCTAACCACCTCCTCTTCACAATGGACATCCAATCCCTCTACACCGCCCCCCCCAACTCCCACCAGGATGGTCTCAGGGCTCTCCGCTTCTTACTTGAACAGAGATCTGAACAATCCCTATTCATCACCACCATCCCCCGTCTGGCTGAACTTATTCTCTCATTGGACAATTTCTCCTTAAACTTGTCCCACTTACTCCAACTAAAAGGTGTGGCTATGGGTACCCGCATGGGCCCCAGTTATGCCTGTCTCTTTTTGGGGTATGTGGAACATTCCTTGTTCCAGTCCTACTCAGGCCCCCTCCCACAATTCTTTCTTTGTTACATTGATGACTGTTTCGGTGCTGCTTCATGCTCTCATCTGGACCTGGAAAAAAATGATCAATTTTGCTTCCAATTTCCGCTCCATCACCTTCACATGATCCATCTTCGACACTTCCTCTCCCTTCCTTGACCTCTGTCTCAATTTCTGGTGATAGAATGTCCACCAATATTCATTACAAGCCCACCGCCTCCCACAGCTACCTCGACGACAGATCCTCGCACCCTGCGTCCTGTAAGGACTCCATCTCATTCTCTCAGTTCCGTCGCCTCTGTCACGTCTATTCTGATGATGCCACTTTCCAAAATGGCGCTTCTGATGTGTCTTCCTTCACCAAGGTTTCCCACCCAATGTGGTTGACAGGGCCCTCAACCATGTCTGACCCATCTCCCATGCCTCTGCCCTCACACCTTCCTCTCCCTCCCAGAATCATGATAGGGTCCCCCTTGTCCTCACTTTTCACCCCACCAGCCTCTGCATTCAAAGGATCATCCTCCACCATTTCCGCCAACTCCAGCATGAAGCCACCACCAAACACATCTTTCCTCACCTCCACCCCACCCCCACACCCCCCACCTCCCACTATGTCGGCATTCCTAGGGACCGTTCCCTCCGGAACAGCCTGGTCCACTCCTCCATTACCCCCAACACCTCATCCCCCTCCCACGGCACCTTCCCATGCAATTGCAGAAGGTGCAACACCTGCCCCTTTACCTCCTTCCTCCCTCACAATCCAAAGGCCCAAACACTCCTTTCAGGTGAAGCAGTGCTTCACTTCTTCAATTTGGGCTACTGCATTCACTGCTCCCAATGCGGTCTGCTCTACATTGGAAAAACCAAACGTAGACTAGGTGACCCCTTTGCGGAACACCTTTGGTTTGTCCGCAAGCATGATCCAGACCTTCCTGTCGCTTGCCATTTCAAAACACCATCCTGCTCTCATGCCCACATGTCTGTCCTTGGCCTGCTGCAATGTTCCAATTAAGCCCAATGCAAACTGGAGGAATAGCACCTCATCTTCCGATTAGGCACTTTACAGTCTTCTGGACTTAACATCGAGTTCAATAATTTCAGACTATGAACTCTCTCCCCCATCCTCATCCACCTTTTATCCCCTTCTTTCAATACTGTTTAATTCTTATTTTTTTATCCACTTATTTTTCTTTATTTTCATTTTTATTCATTGTTTTATCCCCACCTTTTAACCTATTTTCGATCTTTTTCCCACCACCGTCCCTTCCCCCTATCCCACCCCTACTAGGGTCATCTGTCACTTGTTCATGTTGTTCTTTCAAGAATGCTTACCCTTGGCCTGCTATTACGACATCCTGCTTTTTGATCTTAATGCCAACATCAGCACCTCCTTTAGCCAGTACCACTACCATTAACACCCCTTTATCCTTTTGTTCATGACATCTTTGTCAACCTCTCCTTTGCCTCCACCTATCGATGGCCTTCTATCCAGCTTCACCTGCTCCACTGCCCCCCCCACAAACAGTATAAATTTCATCACATTCGTACTTCTCTTTAGCTCTGAAGAAGTCATACAGACTCAAAACATTAACTCTGCCTTTCTCTCCACAGATGTTGTTAGACCTGCTATGTTTTTCAAGTATTTTCTGTTTTTGTTGTAGAAGACAGTTCAGGTTGGCTCGGATGCTGCCTGGTGTGTGAAAATGCAATTTTAGGCAAGGCTTGAAAATTTGAAACTACTGTATTTGATTGAACAGATAGGATTTTAGTGTTTAAAATTATGGAAGGGCAGAGTAACTAGTTAGACGTTTTCCAGTGGTTGGGAGTCTGTAGTGAGGGAACATAAGCATATGATTAAATGTAAGAGCTTTAGAACAAAGAGCAACACAAACCTTTTTGCGCCATAGGATCGTATAATGTGGAATGTACTGCATGAGTTGGTGTTTGCAGCAGAGATCGTGTCAAATAAATTAGACAAATGGATGAAAGAAAGGGGAATACAGGGATATTAAGAAGTTAACATGCAGGAACAGCTGCAATTAGGAGGGCAGATGGTATGTTAAACTTTATTACAAGGGAGTTGGACTACAGGATGTCTTGTTATAATGATATAGGGCATTGGTGAAGCCACGCCATGGAGTACTTTGCGCCGTTTTGATCTCCTTATCTAAGAAAACATATATTTACCTTAGAGGTGATGCAACTAAGGTTCACTAGATTTATTTCTGAAATGATAGGGCTGTCCTGTGAGGACAGATTGAGTAGCATGGACCTTTACGAGGGAATTTTAGCAGGCAAGGGAAGGCAGTTCTGGTGTGTTTCAGGCCTTAAGTTCATTGAACCCGAGCTGTACTTCTCTGTTGTCAGCCACAACAGCATAAGAGCAGCTTATGCATTTCTATTTGCAGCTCTGATGAGGACCAAGAGCAGGAGCAACACCCAGCAGCACCATCTGCCTTCTCCTCAGCCATATGCTGCTCCACAGGGCTGAGAGGATGGACAGAGATCCAGCTCCAAGGTAGTGAGACCCCCAATACCTGATCTACAGGTAGATGATCAGCTCTCTCAACATGTCAGCACCCAGTGCCTCAGGTTGCTCAGGCTTTCATGGCAGGAGTCTCCTGGAAGACAACCTCCTTCCCAACATAGACATCCAGATGGACATTCATTCCCAGTGGCCATCAAGGTGACTCACCTAACGGCTACCACACCCACCTCTATGCCATGTTGGGTCTCTGCCTTTCCCTGAAGCTGTGTGCTCTCTTCTCCTGCGAGGAGAGAAAGCAGAGTTAGAAATGGCTCATGTGTAGCAGAGGGAAAGACAACATGTATGGAAGCTGACTGTGAGATATTGGTGCGAGAGGGCAATAGGATGAGGGTGAGTGTGAGTATTGGCTGTTCAGATGCGGATGCGAGGAGGTACCTACAGAGAGCAATGAGTGGAGCTGCAAGGTGTGTTCTGAGGAGTGTTGTGCACGAGTGTTGAGAAAGTCAGAGCGTGGGGCTTGGCACCTGAAAGTTTTATGCCAGTCACATTTCTTTCCCTCCTGAGGACCTTCATAAGAACATAAAAACATAAGAAAAAGGAGCAGAAGTAGACCATTTGGCCCCTCAAGCCTGCCCTGCCATTCAATAAGATCATGGCTGATCTGCCCGAGGCCTCAACTCCTCTTTCGTGCCAGCTCCTCGTGGCCCTCACCTTCTCGATATTCAAAAACCTATCTACCTCTTTAAATACTTTCAGTGACCTAGTCTCCACAACTCTCTGGGGTAGAGAAATCCAGACATTTACTACCCTCTGAGTGAAGAAATTCCTTCACATCAGTTTTAAATGAGTGTCCGCTTATTCTGTAACTATGTCACCTAGTTCGAGATTCCCCACTAGTGGAAACATCTTCTCAACATCTACCCTGTCAAGCCTCCTCAGAATCTTGCACATTACAATATGATCACCCCTCATTCTTCTAAACTCTAATGAATAAAAGCCTAACTTGTTTAGCCATTCCCGATAAGTCAACTCCTTCATCCCAGGAATCAGCCTAGGCGAATCTCTTTTGAACTGTCTCCAATGCCAGTATATCCTTTCTTAAATACGGGGACCAAAACTGTACTCAGTACTCCAGGTGCGGCCTCATCAACACCCTGTACAGTTGTAACAAGACTTCCTTATTTTTAAACTCTAACCCTGTAACAATACAGGCCAAAATTCCATTTGCCTTCTTAATTACTTGCTGCACCTGTATGCTAACATTTCGTGTTTCATGCACAAGAACACACAGATCCCTCTGTGCTGCACTTTTTTGGAGTCTCTCTCCATTTAATTAATAGTCTGCCTTTTGATTCTTCCTACCAAAGTACATGACCTCACACATACCTACATTAAATTCCATCTGCCAAGTTTTTTGTTCACTCACTCAACCTATCTATATCTCCTTGCAGATTCCTTATGCCTTCATCACAACATGCCCTCCCATCTATTTTTGTATCGTCAGCAAGTTTGGATACATTACATTGATGCCTCCTCCAAGCCATTAATACAGATAGTAAATAATTGAAGCTCTAGGAATGATCCTTGTGGCACTCCATTAGTTACGTCTTTCCAACCTGAAAAAGTCCTATTCAGCCCGACTGTCTTCTGCGTGTTAACCAATCCTCAGTCCATGCTAATACATTACCCCCAATACAGTGAGCTACTATCTTACACAATAATCTTTTATGTGGCACCTTATCAAATGCCGACTGGAAATCCAAATACATTACATCTACCAGTTCCCCTTTATCAACTCTGCTTGTTATATCCTCAAAGAAGTCTAGCAAATATGTCAAACATGATTTCCATTTCACAAAACCGTGTTGACTTTCTTTGATTACATTAAGCTTTTCTAAATGTTCTGTTATTTCTTCCTTAATAATGGACTCTAGCATTTTCCCAATGACAGATGTTAGGCTGACTGGCAGTCTCCTGCTTTTTGTCTCCCTCTCTTCTTAAACAGGGGTGTCACATTAGCGGTTTTCCAATCCACTGGGACCCTCCTGGAATCCAGTGAGTGGAATATTTCAACCAATGCCTCTGCTATCTCTGCAGCCACTTCCTTTAAAACCTTTGGATGCAGGCCATCAGGTCCTGGCGATTTGTCTGCCTTTAGTCCCATTAGTTTGTAAAATACTTTGCCCCTCATGGTAGAGACAATTACAAGATCTTTCCTCCCATTAGCTCCTTGCTTATCTGATATCTTTGGGATGTTTATAGCATCCTCCACCATGAAGACTGATGCAAAATATTGATTTAAATTATTTGCCAATTCCCTGTTGTCAATTCTCCAGTTGCATCCTCCAAGGGTCCCACGCTCACTTTAGCCACTCATTTTCTTTTTATTTTCCCCGTAGAAACTCTTGCTGTTTGTTTTTGTATTTCTCGCCAATTTACTTTCATAATCAATTTTCCCTCTCTTTATTAGCTTTTTAGTCATCTGTAGCTGGTTCCTTAAAAAAATTCCCAATCCTCTGGCCTAACACTAGTTTTGGCTGCTTTGTATGCCTTAGGTTTTGATTGGATACTCTCCTTGACCACCTTTGTTAACCATAGGCGGTTCATCCTTCTCATAGAGTCCTTTTTGTCCAGGATAAATTTTTGCTGAGCATTATGAAATATCTGCTTTAATGTCCGCCACTGCTCATCCACTGACCTTCCCCTTAGCCTATTTCCCCAGCCTGCTTTAGACAATTTTTTTTTATACCTCTGTAAATCGCTCTTATTTAAGTTGAGGACACTGATTTGAGACCCGAGTTGCTCACCCTCAAACTGAATTTGAAATTCTATCATATTGTGTTCACTACCCCCTAGAGGATCCTTAGCTATGATATCTCTTATAATCCCACCTCATTATACATTACTAGGTCTAAAATAGGTAGGTTCTGCAATGTATTGCTCTAAGAAACAATCCCTGATGCACTCTACAATTTCGTCTTCCATGTTACCCTTGCCAATCTGATTTGTCCAACCAATATGCAGACGGAACATGACAATTGTAGTGCCCTTCTTACACACCTCCATTATTTCCCGATTTATACTTTGTCCTACAGTGAGGCAACTCTTTGGGGGCCTCTAGATGACCCCCACCTGTGACTTGTTCCCTTTGCTATTCCTTATTTCCACCAAACTGATTCTACATCACAACCTATTGCACCTGTATCACTATTCACCACCAAACTGATACCTTCCTTTATTAACAAAGCTACCCCACCCCCTTTTCTTTTTTGCCTACTTTCCCAGAATGTTGAATACCCTTAAATATTGAGTTCCCAGTCTTGGTCACCCTGCAGCCACATCTCTGTAATAGCTATCAAGTCATATTCATTTATTTCTATTTGTGCTGTCAACTCATCTATCTTGTTACAAATACTGCATGCATTCAGATAAGGAGCCTTAAGCTTTGACTCTTTACCATTATTATTCATTCTGGTTCCAATTTCTGTTGCACTCTTCCGCTTATATTTTCTGCCCCTTCCTGTCATACTCGGATTACCGTTCATCTCTTCACCACCCTGCACCTCTGCTGTCTCGTTTCTTTTTGATTTTTTTTAAGCTTCCCTTGAATTGAACCCTCCCCCTCAACTAATTAGCTTAAAGTTCCATCTACAACCATAGTTATATGATTTTCCAGGACACTGGTCCCAACATGGTTCAAATGAAGCCCATCCCAATGGAACAGCTCTCTCCTTCCCCAGTACTGGTACCAGTGTCCCATGAATCAGAACCCATTTCCCCCACACTAATCTTTGAACCATGCATTTACCTTTCTAATCTTATTTACCCTACACCAATTTGCATGTGGCTCAAGTAATAATACGGAGATTATTACCTTTGTAGTTCTGCTTTTTAATTGAGCATGGAGATGCTCATGTTCCCTCAGGAGAACCTCTTTCCTAGTCCTACCTTTGTCGTCATTACCTATGTGGACCATGACAACTGGATCCTTCCCCCCGCCACTCCAAATTCCTCTATAGTCCAGAAGAGATGTCCTTAACCTTGGCACCAGGTAGGCAACACAGCCTTTGGGACTCTTTGCTGCAGAGAACAGTATCTATTCCCCTAAATATGCTTTACCACTAGCACTACAACAACAACATTTCCTTTTTCTCCTCCCACTTGAATGGTACTCTGTACCATGGTGCTGTGGTCAGTTCGCTCATCCTTCCTGCAGCCTGTGCCCTCATCCACACCGGGAGCAAGAATTTCATACCTATTGGACAAGGGCACTGGCTGAGGCTTCTCCAAAACTAAATTCTAGACCCTCATACTTGCCTCACTTGCAGTCACACCCTCCTGTCTCTGACCACTGTCTAAATTTCACGTAATTAATCTAAGGGGTGTGACTGTCTCCTGAAACAGTGTCCAAGTAGCTCTCCCCCTCCCTGATGTGGCGCAGTGTCTGCAGCTCAGACTCCAGCTCATCAACTCTGAGCTGAGGTTCCTCGAGTTGCCAACACTTGCTGCAGATGTGGTCACCGTGGATTGCACCGGCATCCACCTGTGCCCACATACTACAGCTTCCACACATTGCCTGCCGAGCCATCTCTATTCTATTTAATTAACTTGGATGGTAAATATTTTAAAAGGGAATTTCTTACCTGTGCTCTTTGGCTATAATAACATCTCCTGAATTCAACCAATTGGCCAATCAAAAGAGACACGGAAGAGATACCACTGATCACCTACCTATTTTCCTGTGATGTCACACTTCGGCTCTGACAGGTAGAAACAGGTTGAAGGGGCTCTCTGCTGCTGGTTTTTATCTCCTACTGCTGCTGCCCTTCTCACGCAGATCCGCTCTCCATATGAAAAACCTCCAGCCGCTCAGCCCCTTGTGCCGGGCCGTACACGTTAATTAACCGGAGTGGAGCGTTCTTGTACATTACGTCTGCTACCAGGAGTCGCCCGCCCACCACCTCCTTGACCTCGGAGACGGTGAAGTTGCCTCCCCGCAGCAGAATACCCAGGCCGGAGGAACGAGAGTCGTTTCCGCCCGACCAGATCGATGGCCCGTGGGACCACCATCGTGACCATTGCTTGTAGGAGCTGAGGTGCGGTATCGCACACTCCTGCAGAAACAACAGGTCAGCTTTGACCTTGGCAAGGTAGTCCAAGGTCGCAACACATCGCGTAGTAGATTTAATGCTACGCACATTTATGGATACAATCTTTAAACCCATATTAAAGCATTTATTCTCCTACCAAACCCACTGTCTCTGAGAGTCCCAGACCTTTAGTCTGCTCCTTCATACCCGTAGTGAGCTCAAATTCCTTCACTTTGGATGGGCTGAGGTAGATCTCCTTGGCCGTGTTCTGCTCCAGTGGCATCTGGAGGTTCACGTAGTGAGCGGATTTTGAGATGACCTTTGCTGGAGAAGCTTCTCCAAAACTCACCCCCTCTGGGGGGTTGCTGTTCCCGGCTTCCTGGAGCTGGGGTGCGATGATTGCCTCACTGCTCCCAGATTCCAGGGGCTGTGGTGCACTGGCCTCCTCAGGTTGCAGGCAAAGTTGGGGTGCGTTGGTCTCCTTGTTGTCTCCAATTTTCTGGAGCTCGGGTGTCTCGTCCTCCAACGCCCTGGAGCTTTGCCGCCTCTTCTGTCGGTGCCGCTCTGGCACTTCCTCATCCGAAGAGCTGCTGCCCTTGTCATCCGTGTCGGATGGGAGACGCCTCTTGCCGCTTCTCTGGGAAACGCCTTTGCTTCTTCTTCGCTCCCTCTTACTTTTCTTGTTCTTCACCGTCCGCCACTCCCCCTGCTGCTTTTCCACTGCTGCCTCCTCCTCCATTGATTCGCTGTCCTGAGGACTGGAAGGTTCAGGGGGTGGTGCTGTTGATTGGCTCTCTGTTGCCTCAATCTCTTTCTCCACCTTGTCTCTCTCTGTGTCCTCCTTTGTCCCGTTGAGCTCCCTGGGGGCCTTGGTGGTTGGAGTGACACGGAACATTTCTTCTGCTTCCCCGTGGTCGGCTTTGGCTGCCTGTGCGTAAGTACGGCAGCGTTTGGGGCAGGTCCTGTAGAGGTGACTTGCCTCGCCACACAGGTTGCAGCACTTGGCCTGTTTGCAGTCTTTTGTCTGGTGCCCTTCCTGTTTGCAGATCTTGCAGAGGGAGGCGCTGCAGTTGGCCGCCACATGACCAGCCTTGCCGCATGAGCGGCAATGCTTGGGTTGCCCAGCGTAGACCAGGTAGCCACGGTTTCCCCCGATTGCGAAACTGGAAGGAGGGTGGAAAATGGCTCCCTTACCATCGGTCTTTAGCGTGACCTTAAACAGGCGTTTGCCTGTCCAGATCCCCAAGTCGTCTCGAATCTCAGTGCCGCTCCCCACCTTATCGAAGTACCTGGTGAGGAAGGTGACCACGTCGGCGACAGGGACGAAGGGGTTGTACACATGCACCATCACCTCACGTTCCCGTTGCAACGGCAGAGAAAAGTGCGGCTCCGCCGTCAGGATCTTCATCTCCGGCAGGTCTCTCTTCTCCTCGAACACCCTCAGGAGCCGGACGCAGTCTGCCACTTGCTTGAACGTGACGTCAAAATAACCACCTTTGCGGGAGTCGTGCAGGGTGAAGATCTCCGTAGCTTGGAAGCCGCACGCCTTCAACAGGATCCTCCTGGTGAAGAAGCCCCGATCCATAGGTGATCCTCCTTCGTCGCTGTGGTTCACCGTGACTCGGACGGTGATAGGTAACCCACGGTATGAATTCGGATTGCGATTGGTTTTCGCCCTTCCATCCCGACCTTGCCATGGCAGGACCATGGTGTCGCCCCTGCAACACTACACTTGATCTTAGCCAAGAGGCCGAGATCCGCTCTCCATATACTCAAGTCCCAGGGTCTTCCTCTCACACTCTCCTCTAGGTGTTGCTGACTGCCTGTCCCAGGGCCCTCTTTTGCACTCTCCTCACGGTGCTGCTGACTGCCTGTCCCAGGGTTCTCCTCTTGCATTCTCCTCACAGTTTCCTCTTGGTTTGAGGGTTCACACTGACCTCGTTGGTCTCTTCCAGAGGATTCCCATTCTGCAACTAGATCCATCATTTTCACAGGGATCATCTGCTCAGAAGAATGAGGTGATCATATTTAAATATATAACATTCTTTAAGATGGCTTTACAGGCTCGATGCTGAGAGGCTGTATATCTAGGGGTCATAATCTCAGGATAAGGAATCTTATATTTAGGACTGAGATGAGGAGAAATCTCTTCACTCAGAGTTGTGTGTCTTTGGAATTCTGTACCCCAGGTGGCTTTTATTGGTATATTAGCTGTTTTTAATTGTATGCAGGTGGTGAACATTTACTCAGGATCACTTGAGCCTCTACAAATAGACACAGACTGAAACTGTGGTTGTCAAACTGTGTAAAGCTTGGCTTCACCGATTGGCTTTCTGTAATAGAACAATGGCTATGGATGATCAATTGATGAGACTGAGGTTGATAGATTGTTGGGCTCTAAGAGAATTGAGGGATATGAGTTTAGGGTGGGAAAGAGGAGTTGATATAGAATTTCAGCTATGATCTCATTAAATGACAGCTAATTTGAGTGGTCATATGGCCTACTGTTGTTCCTGTTTCTTATTTTTTATAATATGGATGCGAGGCACATACGTGGAATTAGTACCATTACTCTGACCTGTTTCTGTGTTGTCTATTTCAGCACAATTCTCTGTTTAAAAACAAATTTTTAAAAATTGCCTTCAATGCAGCAAATGCGATGTGTCATGGCACTCAAAGTTTAGGCTCCGATCTGACTCGAAAGAGAGTAATGGAAGTTGGGCAATAATTGGTAAGTTTCAAGAGGGTTTTTGGAAGGTATGCATAACATATCGATGTGATCTGGTAAGTGGAAATGGGGACTTCAACTAGGGTGGTTTGAGTAGACTGCTGAAGTAAATAATATCTAGACTTAATTGTAACAACCAGAAGGTGCCTTTCTCTTCGGTGTTAAAGCAGCTATTTACACTAATCACAAGATTTTAATTTTTTTTATTCATTCACGGGATGTGGGCTTTGCTGGCTGGGCCAGCATTTATTGCCCATCCCTGGTTGCCCTTGAGAAGGTGGCGGTGAGCTGCCTCTTGAACTGCTGCAGTCCATGTGGTGTAGGTACAACAATAGTGCTGTTAGGAAGGGAGTTCTAGGATTTTGACCCAGTGACAGTGGAGAAACGGTGATATATTTCTGAGTCAGGATGAGTGACTTGGAGGGGAACTTCTAGATGGTGGTGTTAATTTAGTTAGTTAAATAAATCTGCCAAAGACTGTTAGGAATCCCTGGACCATTGTAATGCTAGGTTACTGAGTCACTATTCCATGAAGCTCATGTTGTAATTCCACTATGAAGCTCATGCTGCAATTCCACCAATGATGCTTCCAAGATCACGTTATCCTTAAAGCCATCATAAAAGTTCCAGCAAAATCAAAAATATAAGTGTAAATATTGAAGATAAGCACAGCTTGCATTTATATAGCACCTTTCACAAACTATGGACTTCCCAAAGCTCTTTACAACCAAGGAAGTACTTTTTTAAAGTCACTGTTACCGTTTCAGATTTGTAACATGTGCAGTATGTATTTTGTTTTTGCATTTCTGCATAAAGAGTAATTTATATGTTGTATTTTATTTTTATGTTGTTTTTGTTAAAAGGGTGCTTAAAATTCTGTAGCTCCTTGAGGAAAATTTCTGCTGCAAACCCAGCCAAGTTATCCGGCATGAGAAAAAGATTCTGCCAAGGCATGTGGAATTCTTAACCTCAGTGTAGTTATTTTAATATCTTTGCATCTGCTTATGCATGGTTTGTGGGAAACAATATAATTATTTTTAAAACATCTAAAAATATTGATGTGGTGATTTATGTTTAGGAAAAAACTACATTTCAAATAGTTTTAAAGCTGTTTTCCTTGTTAAATCTGAATGCTGCATGTGCTATTTACGGCAATTGTCGCTACCGAACACTTTGTCTCACCCGCCTCTTCAACTAGTTAAGTGAAGAAATTAGATGCTAAGTGTCACTTCAGTATTAAGTAGCCACAAACGATGCCAAATGTAGCAATATCAATATTATGGTGTTGAGAAACTTGTGTGAATTGGCACCAGTTTTCTAATCCCATCAGTTTGCAGTTTGTTAATCCCTAAGCATTTCACATATTGCATATTTATCTTCAAAGCAATTTGTTTAAGGAATTGAATTTAATAGAATTATATAATCCCTATGCATTAAAAGATTGAGGTGAAAACAGTGAATGCTGGAAACATAGGATCTGTTTTGAAATCGTTCATCAGAACCCATGACATTTGTCATAATGTAGGCTCAGGCAGTGACTCCAGTAGGTTAATAATATGGG
Organism: Cetorhinus maximus; assembly: GCF_964194155.1. Lineage (NCBI taxonomy): Eukaryota > Metazoa > Chordata > Chondrichthyes > Lamniformes > Cetorhinidae > Cetorhinus > Cetorhinus maximus. The sequence continues at coordinate 32,567,361 of NC_135887.1, read as the reverse complement.
AAACTGGAAAGAAAACAACAGTAGAGAGAAAAGTTTTCATCATTAGGCTGGCCATCTTTTGGATGTGATAGTATACTAATGAGGTTACAGAATTGTCACTTTGTCCTTGCAACTGAATTACTGTGAATCAACCCTGTATTTCCTTTGTCTAATAGTGAAAGATAGCAAAATAAACAACTTGTACTGTAAGGTTATTTGAGATGAGTTCTGCAATTTGTGTTATTTGCTATGTTATTGATAAAACATCTCAATTTACATGAGAATGTACGAAAAGTCAGGGAGGGGGAAAAGCATACTGCTTTTCAAATTTTGTTCTAGAACACCAATTTTCCCATCCTAGCATCTCAATATGTTTTAAATGAATAACAACAACATAGCACCTATAACATAATGCAACATCCCAAGGTGCTTCACAGGAGCATTATAAAACAAAGTATGATACTGAGCCACTTAGGGGGATGTTAGGACAGTTGACCAAAAGCTTGCCCAAAGAAGTAAGTTTTAAGGAGTGTCTTAAAGGAAGAATTTGAATCATAGAAAGGGTATGCCTGAGCTTGGGGCATAAGCAACTGAGGACATTGTCACCAATGGTGGAGCAATTAATATTAATGATACACAAGAGGTGCGACCTAGCAAAGTCAGTTCAAGAGCAATTAAAGATGGGCAGCAAATGTTTTCCTTGCTAGCAATGCCCACATCCCATGAAAGAATAAAGAAGAAAAAAATCCAAGAAATTTCAGAAAACAAACTGCTTTCTGGCACAAAGACTTCTCTGGCTTGACTGGATGGCTGTATCAGATTTCACACCTTCTCTCAGTACAGAGCTGACTTCAAGACATCTCCCCCACCACAACTCAGTTCAACACCTTTCCTTAAATATCCTTTTCCCCCTTTCATCACATGTTCCATTGTCCTCAGCACCTCTTTGAACTCAACTTTTCAAAAATATAAACATCTTCAATGTTTTCCTATTGCCTCCACTTTTGGGTCAAATAAAATTTAATAACCTACCCTTGTTTACTTATGAAACCTTTGTAAGTTATAAAAGTCCCTTAAACTCCCAGTTGAAATTTAACGGCTGAAAAACCAAGTCCCTACCTATCTCCTAATACAAAATTTTAAAACCCAACTTATTCACTTGTAAATCCAACTTCACCATAGCCTCTCATTATCAATGCATGCATCTAGACATTTACCCTTTTATCTCTCAGCTCTCACAGGCAAGCTGTCTCTATTAACCTTCCCCCAGTTTAATGAATCATGAACACACACACACACACACCCTTCTTTACAGAATGCCACCATATTCCCAAAATATTAAAAAAAAATGCACCCGTCTTCACACTGTTGCCAGGGAGAGGGATGGAGTCAGTAGCGAGGGAACAGGTTGGAGCAGGGATGAAAACAATGACTTCAGTCTTCCCAATATTTAATCGAAAGAAATTTAGTTCTGAAAGGGACCATTACCCCAACATAAAACATGTGCTTTTGGAGAAAAAAAAAATCTATGGGCCACCAGGTAATGTAGGAAACATAGTGACCAATTTGCACATAGCAAGCTCCCACAATGACCAGACAATTTGTTTCATTGATGTTGATTGCTGGATAAATATTATCCAGGACACCGAGGATAGCTCCCCTGCTCCTATTCAAAATAGGTGTAGGATTTTTTACGCCCACCTGATAATGCAGACAGGCCTCGGTTTAATGTCCCATTTGAAAGACAGCACCTCCGATAGTGCATTTCCTTAATACTTAGTCATTAGTGCTTCGCTGAAATGTCAGTCTAGATTTCTGTGCTCAAGTCTGTGAAGTTGTTCTTGAACTTACCACCTTTCTTTCAGCACAGAGAATCAAGAGTGCTACCAACTGAACCATGGCTGATAATTCTAAGGAAAAAGTTGTGTGAATCTTTGAAGATGCTGAAATAATGGGGGCCATTTTAATGATCTAATTTTAAGCTACAGAGTGTAATATTGAGTGGAGTGTAAAGCCAGTTTATTACATAATCCTGTGGGTTAGGTTAAAATTACCTCCAATGCTTCATTCGTTTGGACCATTAAAAGGTACCTTACCATTGGTCTCAGGGACGATTGGGGAAAATTTCTAACTTTACGTAAAATATTATTCCTTGAGACAGTGGTCTCAATATGTACATGAATGGGCCAACAATGGAGGAGGATGATGTGGAGTAGCTATCAGGAGCAAACAAAATAATGCAGACAGACTGGGAGTTACCATTGACCAGAAACTAAACTGGACCACCCATTTAAATACTGTGGCTACAAAAGCAGGCCAGAGGCTGGAAATTCTGCGGCAAGTATCTCGCTTTCTGACTCCCGAAAGTTGACCCACCATCTACAAGGCTCAAATCAAAATCCTCAAACACCACATGGACTGCAGCGGTTCAGGAAGTCAGCTCACCACCATCTTCTAAATGGCAATTAGAGATGGGCAATAAATGCTGGCCTGGCCAGCAACACCCACATCCCGTGGAAAGAATACATTTTAAAAACTGTATGAAGATATTATTGCCTAGCTCATCTTCCAAGCCCAGGAACATATACAATTAGTGGATTTAACTTTAAAGCAGGCATACTTTTGTTCACCAGCTGACCTGCGCAATGATTTAGTCACAATCACAGTTATTCCTGCCATAATTGGAGTGTTGTTGATATCAATGTCTTGATAAAGGAGGAAAACCACATAACCTTAATCTGTAGACAATTCAGTTTTTCACATATTTAGGAAATTAGGTAATAAATCAGCAAACTCTTGATGTAGCATTCAATATTTGGTTTATTGATTTTGTGTAATCTGGATGAAAAGCTGCAGGTTTTAGGTCAAGTGAATCTGATGCAGCTTTAATCTTTGAACACAAGCAATAAACCTCCTCAGAAGTTTGGTAATTGTTTCTTCTCTGACCATTTTAAACTCTCTCTTTTATCCCCCATCACCATCAATCCCCAGCTGAGAAAGTAAATTGACAGGTGCCATTTACAGGTAAGGAAGATTGATGTGAGACAAATAGCTTTTTGATTTCTTCCTGCCTTGTGTAGAAGCACCGACGCAACTACTAAGTTCTCCTTCTGACAGCATAGCTTGAAACTTGTCATTTGAGGGTATGTGGCTGCTGCATTGGGGAAAAGCACTGGAACATCAAGTCATTGTAGTACTGTTGGTAAATAGTTTGCTTATTTTAAGAATTGTTTTCTTACTCAATTAATAACTGCTCGTATTTATATAGCATGTTTAATGTAATGAAAAGTCCCAAGGGGCACAAGGGGATATTAGGTCAGATGACCAAGAGCTTGATCAAAGATGTAGATTTTAAGGAGGTCTTAATGGAGAAAAATGAGGTAGAGAGGTGTTGCGGTGTAGGGAGGGAATTCCAGTGCTTAGGGCTAGGCAACTATAGGCATGGTCACCAGTGGTGGAGTGATTAAAACCAGGCATGCTGAAGAGGCCAGAATTAGATGATTGGATGTCTTGGGAGGTTTTTGGGCTGGCATGAAGTACGGGAGGGGGCAAGGCTGTGGAGGGTTTTAAAAGCAAGGATGAAAACTTTAAAATCAAGGTGCTGCTTGACCAGGAGTCAGTGTAGGCCAGTGAGCACAGGATTGATAGATGGGTGGGACTTGATGTGAATTAAGTCACAGGCAGCAGTTTTAGATGGTCTCAAGCTTACAGAGGGTAGAAAGCCATTCAGGGCAGAAGCTGAGGGTGGAAAGCAATGAAGATATGTCAGTGAGAAAATATTTATTGTATTTGGGAGGACTGTAGAGAATGATTTTGAATGCGAAGTGAGATGCTGAAAGGAGAATAAAGGGCCAGAGAAATCAGGTCAGGCCAAAGTGTGATGTCGATGCAATCACCCACAATAAGTCGATCAATTGCAATGCCCTTGTTCACAATTGAACAGGCAGGAGATGAGTAGAGGGTTGGTAATAGCTGATTTTCTGGCAGAGTCCACAAGGTTGATCAGCGGTGAGAGTTAGACAGGAAGGAGACTGGCAAAATTAGCTCCCAGTAGGCACAATTGGCAAGAACGTCAATGTGAGAGTAGGATGGTGCAGTTGTGGATGCTGCTTATAATGAGCCAGTGTCGAGTACCTCGATAAGCCCTTTAGGGGATGCCGAGAGAGGCACAGAAGGAAGCTGTATGCTTATCTAAGAAGGAGACGAGCCTGGGATGGAGGCCAGACAGCAGGAAAGTCGATGAGCACTCAAGGGTTGGGATATGAGGACATAGTACCTGAGCGTGGAGAAGTGAATGGAGGCAGCAGACAATAGAAGAGAGGGCTTTAGGAGTCATAAAGACAAAATAAGTTTAAAGTTAAGAGCAGAAGTGGAAATAAAACGATGTGCTCGAGTGTGGAGTTTAGCCAAAATGCATACAGGAATAGACTCAAGGAAAGCTCAAGTTACATAGGCCTGGTTACATGAAGATTAGGGTACTTAAAAAACCTGATAGGAAATAAGAAATAGACAGGAGATAATAAGAAGGAGGTTGGGGTTTAAATCAAGATCCCCATGGTGGGACAATAGGGTGGAATGAGCATGGAGCATTGGCAATTGCCTGAATTTAAAGACAGGTGTAGCGTGTCAAGTCAGCAGCCATCTGAGGGTAGAGTGTCAGAGGACATACTGATAGAGGTATTTGAGTAGGAATGAAGATCCAGGAGGTATTTTTTATTCATTCATGGGATGTATTTATTGACAGCATTTATTGCCCATCCTTAATTGCCCTTATTCAGAGGGCGTTTTAAGAGTCAACCACATTGCTGTGGATCTGGAGTCATATGTAGGCCAGACCAGCTAAGGATGGCAGATTTCCTTCCCTAAGGGACATTAGTGAACCAGATGGTTTTTTATGGCATTTGACATTGTTTTCATGGTCATCATTAGACTTTAAATTGCAGATTTTTATTGAATTTAATTTTCACCATCTGCCTTGGAACCCAGGCCCCCAGAACATTACCCTGGGTCTCTGGAATGCTACTCCAGTGACAATACCACTATGCCACCGCCTCCCCCAAGGTGTACAGTGAGTTGCAGGATCAGAAAGATGGAGGACACCATAAAATCCAGAAGCAGCAGAGGTTGGGTTCTCAGCTTGGGCAAGAGGTTTCCTGGCCAGGAACAGACTGAAACTGAATAGCCAATATGACCAATGGCCAATCACAGACTCAGCAGGAGATTAAAGTTTCCCAATCACAGTGGTTGTGAGGGAAATGCCATGGTCAACTTTATCGTATAAATGTTTAAATTAGGAGATGCTACAAAGAGCTTCCTGACAGCAGGATACCAAAGAGGAAAATAATAAAGGTGTTATCATTAGACAGTATCACTTCTCTAGTGATACTGTACCATTAAAACTCAGCATTCATATTCATCATTGAAAGAGTTAATCTTAATTTTAATTTCACTGGCACTGATTGATAGCCGTAGCTAAAAATAACAAGATGCATACAGTGTCACTGAAGACCCTTGTTAGCAGAGGAATCATTGTAGTCAGTGCAGCTTAATTGCAATTTCCATATAAACATGAACTTAGAAATAATTTTTAAAAGTCATCCTTTCCAGGTTATATGTGGTACATGTCAATCAAACTGATGGGTGTCCTGGTTTTCACCAGGCAGATTTGTTCTCACGTGAAACAGACAAACCATAGGTGTTGGTAAGCACAGAGAACAGAATTCAGTTCAGCATGCGACACGTTGACTTTACGTCTCATGTGCACTCATACTTTACAGGATAAATTTTGTGAGGTTGATTTCCAGGGCACTTGTTTTCTTCACTAGTAATTTGGGCAGTAATAGTCAGACAGTCCATCCAGCTCTTCACTTGAACTCTGTGGTCTTCAAGCACAGAAAGGATTTGCACTCAATTAATGTTTAAGTGGTATCTAACCACAGAAATACCATCATACATGTTGGTGGCTGTTAGCCAGAAAGCAACCTTGATGTTTTTGTTATGCAGCAGCCCATGGTGCCCTGTTATTTGAAGGAGAAATCCACTGGGTGGATAGCTCTTTAGAGAAGAACCCAAAGGCCTGGATCCTTGGCTGTTGATCCCACCACAAAACCTCCTATCAGCAGAGAAGCACCTCAACGTTTGTTTGCCATTCTTCAGTTGCTACTATTGCTAATAATGAATGTGTGCCATGCAGCTTAGGTATGATGAACAGCATGCACAAAAGGGCAACTGTTCTCCGCAATGCTTGAACTAATATCTCCAGACTGCCTCAGTTCCCCAAATTAGGTCTTTGCCTGTTTGATAGCCACCACAGGACATATACAACAACACCTTGCATTTACATAGGACATTTTATGACATTATAGTTTCTAAGACATTTCACAGGAACATTGTCAAACAAAATTTAACACCAGGCCACATAGGAGATATTAGAATAGGTGACAAAAAACTTTGAAAAAAAGGTAGTTTTTAACTAGCATCTTGAGGAGAGGGAGATGACGAGGCTTTGAGATTTAGGGAGATAATTCCAGAGCTTAAGGCCTACGAAGCTGATGACTCTAATGGTGGAATGATGAAAATCAGGGGTGTGAAAGAGCTAAGAATTGAAGCAGCAAAGAGATATCAGAGGGTTGTAGAGCTGGAGTAGATCACAGAGACAGGGAGGGGCAAGACCATGGAGAGATTTGAAAATAGTGAGAATGTTAAAATTGAGGCATTGCCAGATGGGGAACCAATATAGGTCTGCGAGCGCAGGAGTGTTGGGTGAACTGGACTTGGTGTGAGTTAGGATAAGGGCAGCACAGTTTTAGATGAGCTCAAGTTTATGGAGGTGGTGAATCCATTCAGTTCTGCCTCGCTCCTGATAATTTATTCATCATTTAAAACTAGCTACAAGAACTGGATGACTGCACAGACTTGGTTGATGACCTCATTACATGTCGCTGATGAGTTCCTGCAGTGCGTCTTGTAGATGGTGCACACTGCTGCCATTGTGTGTCAGTGGTGGAGGGAGTGGATGTTGAAGGTGGTGGATGGGGTGCCAATAAAGTGGGCTTTGTCCTGGATGGTGTTGAGCTCCTTGAGCGTTGTTGGAGCTGCCCTCATCCAGGCAAGTGGAGAGTATTCCATCACATTCCTGACTTGTACCTTGTAGATGGTGGACAGGTTTTGGGGAGTCAGGAGGTGACTTGCTGACCTACTCTCGTAGCTACTTTATTTATACGGCTGGTCCAGTTAAATTTCTGGTCAATAGTAGCCCCCCAGGGTGTTGATAGTGGGGGTCCAGCGATGTAATACATTTGAATGTCAAGGGGAGATTGTTAGATTCTCTCTTGTTGGACATGGTCATTGCCCGGCATTTGTGTGGCACAAATGTAACTTGCCATTTATTGGCCCAAGCCTGAATATTGTCCATGTCTTGCTACACATGGACACGGGCTGCTTCAGTATCTGAGGAGTAGTGAATGGCGCTGAACATCCTGACTTCTGACCTTTTGATGAAACAGTTAAGGAATCTCATTATGAATGCTTGGCTGACTTCCAAACCCACTAATGGATACAGTTCAGCAGGGATTGTTTATGCAGTCATTTAATGGAATCTCATTATGAATGCTTGACTAATTTCTAAACCCACTAATGAATTCTGTTCAGCAGGGTTTGTTGACACAAGCTGTCAAGGGAAATGTGAGCTTTGTTATTTTGACAGATTTATGAGCTGGTAAGAGAATATTAAAGTAATGTTTGTTTATTTTGACAGATTTATGTGTTCCTCAAAGACTTGCCAGTCCTATTATATGGCTCAGTTTATAGTGGATACTGGGCGAGCTGGCTGGGAGGGGAATAGGGGTGAAAGAGTTAAGGGGGTGAGGTTTAGGGGGCTTTACACTCATCTCCAGAACTGGGCTGATGTCTTAACACTGGAGGTGGGCCTTCTAAACTGTCCACCTTAGCATTGGCCCATCTCCATCTCTGCATCTGGCAGCAGGCCCAACTCCAGCTTTCCAAGATGGGAAATCACCTGACATCCAATTCCCACCTCCATGGTGAAAACCTGGCCCACTAACTCATTTAGGAGAAAGAGGTTAATACTTTCATTAAAACAGTAGTCAGAAATCTGCCTCATAAACATTTTCCTTGTTTCTTTAAAAATTATCATTGCTGATATTTTTAAGTTATTTGTTCACACACCGTAATGTTGATGTAATAAAGCCTATTCAATTCACTCCAGGCGATATCAAGAAATGGCTATGCACAGTGGACTCAGAAAGGCGATGTACTCTGATAACATTCTTGCTGTAATGTTGACAATTTATGCTTCAGAGCTAGCTGCATCCTAGCCAAGTTGTTCCAGTACAGTTACAACACCTACAATTTAGAAAATTGCACGGAAATCAGGGCAAATCCAATCTGGCCAATTAGACTCATTAGTGCACTTTCAATCATCAGTAAAGTGTTGGAAGATGCCTATGACAGTGCTATGACAGTTATTCATCAATGACCTGCTCTCTAGTGCTCAGTTTGGGTTCTGTTTCAATCCTCCAGATCTCGTTGCAGCCTTTGTCCAAGCATGGACAAAAAAGCTGAATTTGAGAGATAACTGTCTTTGACATTAAGGCTGCATTTAACAGATTGTGAAATTAAGGAGCCCTTGCAAAATTGTAGCCAATGGGAATCCGGGGGAAAACACTTCACTGGCTGGAGCCATACCGAATATGAGGAAAAATGATTGTCGGAGGCCAATTGGCCTCTAACAATTTAAATTTGGAAAACTTTCTGTTTGAAAACAGTAATGCCTGTACTTTGCTATACTGTGCAAGGTGGTGTTCTGGTATGAGAATGCAGAAATGCTAACATTGCAAGAGCTCCTCAGAGCTGTATTCTATACCCAACTGTCTTCAGCTGCTTCATCAATGATCTTCCCTCCATCATAAGATCAGAAGTGGGTATTTTTGCTGATGTAAATGTGTCCAGAATCATTCATAACTCCTCCAAAAGCGTAGCAATCCATGCCCGCTTGCAGCAAGACCTGGACAACATTCAGGCTTGGGATGATAAGTGGCAAGTAACATTTGTGCCAGTCAAATGCCAGGCAGTGATTATCTCCAACAAGAGAGAATTTAACCACCTCCCCTTGAGGTTTAATGGCACTACCATTGCTGAATCTCCCACCACCAATGTTCTGCAGGTTAGCATTGACCAGAAACTTAACTGGACCAGCTATGTAATACTGTGGATACAAGAACAGGCCACAGGCTCGAAATTAGGTGACAAGTAACTCACTTCCTGACTCCTCAAAGCCTGTTCACCATCTGCAAGGCTCAAGTTTGGAGTGTGATGGCATACTATTCACTTGCCTGGATAAGTGCATCTCCTACAACACTCGAGCTCAACTCAGTCAAATCAGTCTTCTTGATCGACACCGCATCCACTACCTCAAACATTAATTTCGTCCACCACAGGCAGCAGTGTGTACCATCTACAAGAAGCACTGTAGCAACTCGCTAAGGGTTCTTGGACAGCGCCTTACAAACCTGCGAACTATACCAGTTAGAAGATCCAGATCAGTGGGTGCATGGAAATACCACCATCTGCATTAAAAACTGAAAATGCTGGAAATAATTCAGCAGATCAGGCAGCATCTGTAGAGAGAAACAAAGTTAATGTTTCAGGTCAACACCCTTTTTTTGTTTTTATTTAGATTTCCAGCATCAGCTGTATTTTGCTTTTGCACCACCACCTCCAGGTTTCCTCTAAGTCACACAACATCCTGACTTGGAAATATATTGTTGTTCCTTCACTGATACCGGGTCAAAATCCTGGAACTCTCTCCCTAACATTACTTTGGGTATAACTAGACCACAAGGATTGCAGCAGTTCAAGAGGTTGACTCATTACCACCTTCTCAAGGAGAATTAGGCATGGAATATAAATACAAACCTTGGCAGCGCTGTCCGCATCCCATGAACTAATCAAAAACATAATGCCTTGTAAAGTTAAAAATCTGCTTAGACCTTATTTTGACAATTTATGTGCCGCAAGGTGTAGCTAATAAATAGAAGTGAGTGAATTTAAGCTGCACAGCACCATATTTTTGGATGCTAATCTTCCTGTAAAATATTCAGTTTATCTCAGTATAAGCCAGAAATGTGCCGCCATATTGCTAATGGCCAAAAAATCGGCATGCCGTGGCCATGCATAAAATAGGCATTTGCCCTAGGTAATGCAAATATAGGGCCCAGTGCTTGCTTGAGGCCTGTACAACAAAATTGGTTGCCCTGAGACAGCTGCAACCAACAAGGTAAACTTTTTAAAAAAATTAATCAATGTGGAGCTGGGAGATGCATGTGTGCTCATAACGTTCCCACAGTTAAAAAGCATGGGTCATTGCTACATCTCCCTACCACGAATCACCAACTGTAAGCCTCCCGCCCTGATTGTGTCCCTGACCTCTCATTAACCACTCCTAACTCTGAACCTGGTTGCCCCTTTACCACCTTTTCTCAATTACCTGAGGGCTGCAGTGTATGCAGCATCCTTCCATCTACGAACGATGATAGACACGTGGCAAACAATCCATTTCAGGTGGGGTGCCTTCATATGGTGCACCTTTGCTGACGGCTGAAGAGGCCAATTCTTGAGAGGCAGGTTCTGCCACAAGTACTGAAGACTGCCAGATGTAATTGTGAGTTGTTGCTTTTGGCGTTGGAGTCTGTTGCCAAGCCCCTGTAGCCTCTGGTCATGGTGGTGGTGCACACCAGCCCACAGGAGGTGTTGCCATTTTCCTCTGTCTTCAGCTGGTGACTCCCAGATGCGATAATCAGTGTTGAAGGCCTTCATGTCATGCTTGCAACCATCCTTGAAGTGGAGCTTTGAGCATCCTCCTGGTTGTCTGGTTTACCATACAGAAAGTCCTTGGGTATGCGACCGCCTTCCATCCTGACTGCAGTAAGTTTTTATGATCTGGAACGTACTCCCTGAAAGATGGCGGAAGCAAATTTTGTAGTAACTTTCAAAAGAGAACTGAATGTAAATTTGAAAATGAAGAATTTGCAGAAGTACACAGAAAGAACAGGGGAGTGGACCTGATTGGATAGCTTTCCTAAAGAAAATGCACGGACAGGATGGGTCAAATGCCCTCTTGCATGCTGTGTGTTTCTTTGAACCTGCTTAATTTCAGATGTGGATATGCTTAATTTTGTTTTAGCCTCAAACAATTAAACATTTTTCTGCGAGGTAGAAGAATGAAAGACTACCATTTTTATGTTTTTCATTATATTCTATTAAATGTGTTTTTTCTGTAAGCATACTATTACGTATTCAGCGTTTCTTCTTCTGTGTTTCAGTTACATGTTTCTCGTGTCACCCTTCTATATGCACTAATAACTGAAGAAGCAGGAATAATGAGTAACTACCCGGAGCTATCCAGCTGTATGGGTTCTCTGCACGCTTTCCTGTTTACTTGCGTCTCTGTGATAAAAATAGGAGCATTTCATTTGGTAGTTTTCTTCATAATCCATGCCCTTGAAATTCCAAGTTCTAGGATCTGCAACTGGAGTGCGTTGGGTGGACTTTCAACTGTCCATAGTGTCCCTGCTGACCTTACTGGAAAATGCTGAGTCAATTAATTTTAATATTATTGGGGCAGCAAAGGCACTTGTCTGGCCAGCAATTGTTGCAGTGTACCTGAGACACCCTGAAAACTCTTGGGGATTGGAGTTATGGAGGAAGTCATTGTGAGGGTGCAACTGCAGGATTTAAAGGTGGCTACAGTTGAGGTAGAACCAACAGGCTGAAGGATGGAGAAATGGCTCCAGCAGGGACATGTTAAAAGAGAGCAGGAACTTCTTCATGCTGAAAATATGTAGACGAGGCAGCCAGGACAATGCGGAGAGTGATTGCACAAGCAGTGAATGACAATTGCCCAATCCTCAGAATCTCTTCTTCCCTGTGCCCCCAGCTCCCCCACACACGCCCTGCAGTACACCAAAACATTTAATGACCTCAGGGTCAGCATAGTTAACTCTGATGGAAGCAAGTGGTCATTTGTCTAATTTCTTAACTTTTCAGACCCATATTAACCTTAAAAGTGTGGCAACAAGCACATGGTTTATAACCCAGTGAACTAAATCTCAAGGAAAATATTCAAATAATATCCTTCATGCTTTCTCTTTCAAATGGAACATTTAAATAATATCAATGGAATGCACATGTACACGTTAAAAAATCATTTTCAGTATGGGAACTGTATAACAAAAGTGATACTGGTTTGTTAAGAGTTGTCAAATAAATAGTCAGTGCCTGAAAATAACAAACATTCCCTACCCATGCAGGAAAAAATTGCACAGAATTGTGGGTAGAGAAACTATAGATGTTCATCCATTTATCTAGGATGAAGAAATAGTTGAGGTATACCTCAGCTGAGACAGTGGAAAAAGGAGACATGGGATGATGGGATGTCTTGCATCTTCGATTGGTTTGTGCAGAACAAAGGCTTGTGTTCAAGAGTCAAAAAAAAATTTAGTTTTCTGACAGTCATACTCTGAGGATTTTCTCATAAGCAGAACAGTAAGGAAAATGAGCTGAAGCAAGGAAGAAGCAAATAAGTAAAAATCAGTCACTTAAACAGCAGAGACAGCCAACACAATTCACCCAAATCATCTTTCACTCACTCACTGACACTCACCAATTTAGCAAAGAGTATTTTAGGGAGATAATAGTTTATGTGAGAAGTGGATATTGGTTGTTACACAACACACAAGGAAGCCACAAGAAGGTGGAGAAGGATCTTTCTGAGCAAAGAACAACCATCTCTATTTGGAGAGAATTTTAACAAAGATCTGGGGATTTCTGCCATTTAAAGGAGGATGCTAACAGAGCATTAAATTTAAATAAAAGTGCTATCTAAGTTGTTGATGGAACTTACAGAATTCCCTGAAGGATGGAGCAAACCTTTGCCAAGCCATCAGGGCTGAAAAGTAGCCCTATCATTATTATGGACCGTGGTGTATAAGTCGACCCATCGCATAAGGTGATCCCATTTTTTTCAGCACCTAAATGCATGTTTAATTCTATAGTCGATGTATAAGTGCTCCCCATCCCCCAACCCCACCATTTTTCAGTTGATAAATATATGTTTAAGGCTATACTCTCTTAGAAGTTGGACACAATTTTTCGACTTAGAGGTACATGTTTAACATTATACTCGCCTTATAATTAAGCGCACAAGATCAAGCAGGTGATATGGGCCATATTGCCAAGAGGAAGAGCAGGAATTTAAGACATGCCCACACAAAGTGGACCACGCATGGTGACTGACAATCAGAAGTGGTCCTGCACCAACACCTGTGGTTCACACTTTACACTCGGCATATTAGTTTTTGGAAGTAATTTTCAAATCTTCAAAGGTCGACTTAAACGCTGCAATCTAAAGTAACTCAAGGGATATGTTCAAATAAGATTTTCTGGGTCCATGTATCCTGGTGGCTGGGTATCTGCTTGACAGTCTAGATCTCCCGCAGTGCTGCCATATCTCTTGATGTCTCTGCTCTTCTTCCTCTTCTTCTTTGTATAACATCTATATCGTAAAGAGGGACCTCCCAATTCGGACCCATGCTGCAGCTTAACAGTAGATGTTAATGAACTTTTTCCATCAAAATGCGTGCTCAAAGGATATTTCCAAATGAAGCTAGGAGAATCAATATAAATAGCAAAAACAATTCTTGCAGAAGACCAATCCAAATCAAATCATATATAATAATACAATGAAGTACAGCAATTGACCTTTGAAAATTCCAGCATTGGCCTTACTCAGCTGCTGTTCCAAGATTCCCCTGTTTCATAGTATCATAGGTGGTTTTTATAATAGAATTTAGGATGGATGATGTCATATTTGCCTAAATCAGCATTTTTATGTTGCTAGGACGAACATAACTTACACTCGTAACAGAGTCTTACACTCTTATATTATGTGTTTGCATTGCTGTAATGGGGCAAAATTAGAATAATACTTTGAAATATATAAGATCCTGAGAAATCCTGAGGGGCCTTGACAGGGTGGAATTGGAGATGATGTTTCCTCTTGTGGGAGAATCTAGAACCAGGGTGACCCCTGTTTAAAAATAAGGAGCTGCAGATTTAAAACAGAGATGAGGCGAAGTTTTTTCTCTGAGGGTCATGAGTTTTTGGAATTCTTCTCCTGAAAAGGCAGTGGAAGCAGAGTCTTTGAATATTTTCAAGGCAGAGGTGGATAGATTATTGGTAAGCAAGGGGCTGATAGGTTATCGGGGGTAGGCGGGATGCAGATTTGAGGTTACCATCAGCTCAGCCTTGATCTTATTACATGGTGAAGCAGGCTCGAAGGGCCGAATGGCCTACTCCCCCTTTTTCGTATGTTTGTATAGTTGATTTAACCAAGTTTGAACAATCCTCTCTTCAAAGGGAAAGTTTCCATAAAAAGAGTGCTGTGTGCCCTGCTTGTCAGTTCTCTTTTTCTGATTATGTCAGAAGGATGAACTCTGAAATGATAGCCTGAATTAGTCTATTTTCATGAATAGGAAGATGAGAACATAGGAGTAGGAGTAGACCATTTGGTCCATTGAGCCTGTTCCACCATTTGAAAAGTTCATGGTTGATCTAGTTGTGGTTTCAACTCCCCTTTCCTGCCTGCCCCCCCATAACCTTTGACTCCCTTGCCCATCAAAAATCTATCTAACTCAACTTTGAATAAATTCAATGACCCAGTCTCTACTCCTTTCTGGGGAAGGGAATTCCATGGACTAATGACCCACTGAGAGAAAAAAATTCTCCTCATCTCCATCTTAAAAGGGAGACCTCTTATTCTTAAACTATGTCCTTTAGTTCTAGTCTCCTGCACAAGAGGAAGCTTCCTCCTAGTATCCACTCTATTGTAACAGACGGGATAGCGATAAACTAAAACCCCCAATTTCCCTTCCCTTCTGTCCATGATCTCTGTTGTTTATTATTGTGAAGGTGTTAGTGTATGGCCAATTTAAAAGTCACCAGCAGCAGACTTTCATGAATTTAAACAAGGAGAATTGTTTATTCACGCATCACACACCCAATAAAGATACAGTTAAAGAAGGTAGTACACTTCTACAAGCATTAAAACCAAACAGAATAGTTAGCAGTTCACATGTCTTTGACAGTCTAGTGAAGGAGGGATTTTTCCACTCTAGAATTGTAGTTCAGGTAAGTTCAGATGGCTGGGATCAGATCCGGATTAACTGCAGGGCTCCTTCAAAGAAGAGACTGTTCAGGTCATATAGGCAGACACTGGTGGCTGTTGTAACCGGAGGCCCAATTTCTTCATGGGTGAGCTTGAAGCTTTTTGGAAACAGGCTGGACTAGGCTTTTTAAAAGACTTTCAAGCCTCTCAGCTCTTAAAAGGCAAGATGGCACAGCCTTTCTCTGCAGCCTTGGTTTTGTTGATATTCATCTTCAGACTATCCCTGTCTCTTCTGGGTTTTTGAAATAGGTTATTTTCACTGTCAGAGAATGGTTCAATCACATGTTTAACGACCATTAATACGCAATGGAAGGCAAATGGTGGCCTTTCAGTAACAAAGAATTAGTTTTAGTCACATGGTGAAACGCCATTGATGTTCAAAATAAGGTAAATGGTCTTTCGAACTTGACTTGTGGATAACTGGTCTTGTTAGCTTTGCTTTGTTACTTCGAAAACCTGGAGTCATAGAATCTAGGAGTCTATTGTTTGTATTTTGGAGTAAGCTTTGACAATAGCAAATGTGAAAATCCACAGATGATTGCTGTTTAACCATGTCTGTTCAAGGGGAGACCCTTACCCAATATAATACAATTCGAAACTTTCCAGAAGCTTGGTAGTCTCTTGAAGTTGCAAAAGGTCACCTGACCTTCTTGGCAGCCATCTTAACAGTTCATCAGAATCTAATTTAAAAGGAATACAGTTTTTAAAAAATTGTAATGCCTTCATGCCTGTATTGGGGAAAAATTTAAATCTATTACTTTTTTTTTTACATGGTTTTTTTTTTGCACAGTCTCCACAAGAACTTTAACCTTCACATACAACTTTCTGATACAACTACAGTTTCTTTTTTGCATTCCTTTTCTCCAGTTCCATTTCATCTGGTGAATTTTTACTAATGTTAGGACACGCAATTTCAAGAGGTGAGGTGAGAGCGACTGCCCTTGACATCAAGGCAGGATTTGACTGAGTGTGGCATCAAGGAGCCCTAGCAAAACTGGAATCATTGGGAATCAAGGGGTAAACTCTTCGCTGGTTGGAATCAAACCTAGCACAAAGGAAGATGGTTGTGGTTGTTGGAGGTCAGTCATCTCAGTTTCAAGACATCACTGCAGGAAGTCCTCAGGGTAGTGTGCTAGGCCCAGCCATTTTCAGCTGCTTCATCAATGACCTTCCTTCCTCACAAGGTCAGAAGTGGGGATGTTCGCTGATGATTGCACAATGTTCAGCACCATTCGTGATTCCTCAGATGCTGAAGCAGTCCATATCCAAATGCAGCAAGACTTTCAATGGTATTACCATCACTGAATCTCCCACTATCAACATCCCGAAGGTTACCATTGACGAGAAACTGAATGGACTAGCCATATAAAAACTGGCTACAAGAGCAGGTCAGAGGCTAGGAATTCTGCAGTGAATAACTTGCCTCCTGACTCCTCAAAGCCTGTCCACCATCTACAAGGCACAAGTCAGTGGTGTGATGGAATACTCTCCACTTGCCTAGTTGAGTGCAGCTCCAACAATGCTCAAGAAGCTTGACACCATCCAGGACATCACGTCCCGCTTGATTGGCACCCCACACACAAACATTCACCCCTCCACCGCTGACACACGCACAATGGCAGCATTGTGTACCATATAGAAGATGCACTGCAGGAACTCATCAAGCTTCCTTAGACAGCACCCTCCAAACCCATGACTGCTACCATCTAGAAGGACAAGGGCAGCAGATACATGGAAATACCCCTTGGAGGTTCTCCTCCAAGCCACTCACCATCCTGATTTGGAAATATGTCGCTGTTCCTTCACTGCCGCTGGGTCAAAATCTTAGAACTTCTTTCCTCACAACACTGTGGGTGTACCTGCATCACATGGACAGCAGCAGCTCTCGAAGGCAGCTCACCACCACCTTCTCAAGGACAATTAGCGATGGACAATAAATGCTGGCCTACCCAGCAACACTCACAACACTGTGGGTGTACCTACATCACATGGACAGCAGCTGCTCTCGAAGGCAGCTCACCACCACCTTCTCAAGGACAATTAGCGATGGGCAATAAATGCTGGCCCAGCCAGCAACACTCACATCCACATAGGCAGTTTAATGCAATTAATATTATGAAATATTCTGAATTCTTGCAGGGCGAAATCATCTCAGATTTGCACTAAGTGCGGTGGTGGGTAGGAAAAAGGACTTCTTATCCACCAGCTGCAGTAGTGGCTTTTCATGTCGTAACGTCCCAATCCCGCCTCATTAATTGTGCAATCCCAGAAAACACACCATTTTGATGGCGGGCAGGCTCTCATTTGCCCGCCATGCCATCACCTCCGCTTCATCATGCCTGGCGCTATATTTAACGTGCAGCGACATGCTCACCTCTCAGTGCTTCCAGTCCAGGAAAGCTGCACAGAAGATATGGCCCTGAAAGGCAAGAAGACTGCAGCCCCACCGACTTAATGACGCACCCCTCGAGTGCCTTTTGGACGGAGTGGAAGCCCGCCATGATGTCCTCTACCCCTGTTCTGGCCGCCGGATTGGCAGCAATATCACCAATCAGGCTTGGGAGGTAGAGGCAGTGGTGGTCAGCGCTGAATGTTTGATGGGTTTGTGAGTGTGTGAGTTGAGAGTGATCAGAAGAGTGGCTTACTCTGATGGAGCAAAGGAGATTATTCATCCGTATTCGGCACTGCCTGGCTATCCTCTTTTGCAGTGCCGAAAACGGATGAATAATCTCCTCTGCTCCATCAGAGTAAGCCACTCTTCCACTCTTCTGATCACTCTCAACTCACACTCACAAACCCATCAAACCTTCACAGGGATCTCACTCACTGCCAGTTCAAGGGACATCACCATTCACTCCCTCAAACACACCTTCATTGTCTTCATCCCGTCCGTGGGAACACTCACCACCCACAGATGCCAGGCATACTTATCATCTGGCCTGGTAGGCGTCCTGTATACACTCTCTTCATCTCTATTCATGCAGGACAAGCTGGTACATAACAAGAGGGAGAGGTTGCAGACCGGTGGAGGGATGCCTGAAATCAAGGTTCTCACGGACTTTGAAAATAGAGCCATCCAGCTGGCTGGCGGGGATCTGGACTGTCCTGTGCCAACGGTGAGGTTGGCAGTGCTCTACCAAGAGGCCTCCCAGGCCTCTACCAAGTGAGGATCCAGGAGTGCAACATCCGTCAGACAACCATGCTGTGAGTGATGTGTCCTGTTTCACAGGTTACTGCCATGCACTAATTATCTCTCCTTGCTTTCACAGGCACATCTAGGAAACCGCTGACGGATTCCACGACCCAGGGCCTCCGGTCAAGTCCTGAAGAAACTTCTGAAGAGGAATCTGAAGGCACCTTCAGTGAAGATCCGTCACAGCACTCACCCACACCCTGCACCAGCACAGAGAGACACACCTCGGTGGCACCTAGCTTTAAACTACCCTCGGAATCAAATCTGGTGAGCACATTTCACTGCCTGATGCACAGCAGGTGGTGGCAGGGACTTCCCAGGCCTCTGGCATTCGGAGGACCGCTGGAGGTCAAAAATCTGCTGAGTCCGAGTCAGATGACAAGCCTCTGGACTTGGTCATACCTCAGTTTCTGGAGCTACAGTGGAAATCTCGGGAACATCAGGACAAGATGTCTGCTGCATTCCTCAGATTGCAAGACATGATGGAGGAGTCCATCCGCCTTCAGGCTGAGGTAATAACACTGGCGTGTCAATGCACCGAGATCAACACTGATAGGATGGTGACCGCCATGGAGACCTTGGCCCAGAACATCACTCCTGCACTGCTGCGCGGGCTGAACTCCATCACTGACATCATTGTTGGCCTCCAACAGTGTGTTACGTGAGAGGGGTGCAGGTCAGCTTGATCTCACTCCAGCTTCCCCTTTTCTTCAAGGAGTCAGCCAGGGCTTTCATGCACCCATTGGAGGAGGATCAGCCAGGTGCACACCCTAGGGCCATCCACCCATGTGACTCCAGGAGCATCTGGCCCATCCAAATCTCTTCTTCCTGTGACCCCAGCAGTTCCAGCTCTACAGGCTTAGGAGAGTGCCACTGCCACAAAGCAGGACCCAGAAAGCAGGCTGGGGCCCTCCAGGTCTTGGCCCGCCCGCCCAGGTCATCACAGACAGGGCATCATAGTCACCAAGCTGCCTCCACTTTTGCTGTGGACGTCGGGGGAGCAGCAAGATGTAGCGGCAGGGTTAGGAAGGTTAAGAAGATGTAGTTGCACAGCCTGGGCATGGTTGTTTATCACTTGTACATAATGTTCACTATTTGAAATAAGCTCCCAAGAATGTCTTCCTGCATATGGCTCCTTGTTCAGATGAGCAGCGTTGGTGTTACTCAGATGTGAAACCTTGGTCCCTGCACAAGATAAAGGCAGGTGTCTCAGTCCAGGGCCTTTTCCCTGTGCTTTGTGCAGCCTTCAGACCAAAGTGATGGTCCAGTCTCACACTCCCTGGACACATTACTGATGCCTGCACCTCGATGGTGCTTGTCATTGCTGCCAGAATGCCGTGGGCAGGCGTCACAGAGTTCCATCATTCTTTCTATGTGCTCTCAGCACCTTTAGGGTGGGGCTGGCCCCCATCTCTTCAGCATCTGTGACCAGTGACGCTGTGCTTCTGAAGGGGTCAGGTGCTGAAGGCTGACAAAGGATCAGGTGCATATAAAGTTTCACGCTGCGTCTACACAATATGACCCTAATCACAGAGCGCAAGCGAGCTGCCCTAGGCCAGACAGGAATCAGACATTCACAGAGGCTATGTGAAGATCGATGGAGTGTCCTCACTGCATGTTGTCATCATCCTCCTGGAACCGAGTGACTATTACGGCCCCTGCTGCGTCTCCATGACAGGAACCTTATCACAGAGGCTAAGTGACGATCTATGGTGTTTCCTCACTGCATGTCATCATCCTCCTCCATAAATCTAGCAGCTATGAGGCCCTCCCTTGCGCCCCAGCCTCGTTTGGCCAGTGCGATGGCCTCATTGCCATCATTGTCGCCTTCAACCCCCTCACCCACATCCCCATCGACGTCCTCCTCATTGGAGGAAACCTCCAACTCCTCCTCAGCCAGCTCCTCTCCCCCTTGCCGCGCCAGGTTGTAAAGGGCTTGACACCCTCTGTGGACTATATTGCAGGGCTTCACCAGACCGGTCAAGGCACCAGAACCTCATTTTCAGCATCCTGCTGGTTTGCTCCACCTAGGTGCAAGTTGCAGCATGAGCCTCATTATACTTTCGCTCTGCTGCAGTCTGAGGCCTGGTGTCATCAGCCACGTTTTCTGTGAGTAGCCCTTGTCCCCGAGGAGCCATGCCTGCAGCCTCTGTGGACCCTGGAAGACGTCAAGGATCTGTGGTCGACTGAGAATGTAGGAGTTGTGAACACTCCCTGGAAACCAAACTCAGACCTGTAGAATGAGTTTGTGGTGGTCGCACACCAGCTGCACATTCAGCAAATGTGCCTTGCGGTTGACATAGTTGACCATCTGTTGCAACAGAGATCTGAGCGCCATGTAACTGCAATTGATGGCACCCTGCACCTGTGAGAAACCCGAGATCTGGACAAATCCAATCACTCTTGCTTCCTGGCTTTCCTGTTGTGTGCCTTCGCGAAAATGGCGTCCGTGACCTCTTGGATGCACCTGTAGGTGGAGGCTTACAATCTCCCACAGAGGCCACCTGTGGAGCCCTGAAAGGAGCCACTGGCATAAAAATTGAGCACCGCGGTCACTTTCACAGCCACTGGCAGTAGATGCCCTCCATGTTCCCGTAGCGCTAAATCCTGCAGCAGCTGGTAGATATGATCAACCAGTTTCTTAGACATGCATAGTCTTCGGTGACACTGGTTCTCCATCACCTGAAATGACAGGTGGCGTCTATATACCCTAGGTCTAGCTAGGTGCCAACCAGCAATGGTTCACTGTGGCTCTTCAGCGGTGTGTGCGGGAGCCCCTGCTGCCTCTTCTTCCTGAGGGTGCTGTTCCTTCCTCTGCGCAGCCAGACACCTCCCTCACTCTTTTCTCCATCATCTCCGCTCTACGTACACCACAAGTCAGACAGTTAGTTACCCAAGCTCCATGCTCCTGATGTACTTCTCCCGCAGGATGAAAGCGAGAAATGCATGGATTAGCTTGGGTGTTCTAAGAACCTCTCTTGGTTAAGTCTGACGGCTTGTTAATGTATCCCGGAGATTGCTGGCCGCCACTTGGATGGCCAGAATTTAGTATGCTGCATTGCTTCCTGAAGCTCTGCCCTACTCCGCCCCACTCCACCTGACTGATTGGCAGCAGCCTTGCCCACTCAGCTGCATGCTGTGCTCTCAGCTCAAGCGCAATGATTCTCCGAACCCGCACTGCAAGGCTGCACTGTTAGCTTGAACCATGGGGGAGACTGATCCAAACCTGAATGATGACTTTGCAATGGGCTGTGAGCATCTCCATCGGTGACTGCTCCATGGCTTGCATTCCCAAGGAGATTGTACAACGTGTGCGTTCGTCCAACTGTTCTGCAGTCCACTAAAATGCTTATTAATTTGCAGTCTTTGCCCAAGGGGTGAAAAGTCCTGGAGCACATTGTGGCACTTTGCCACTGCGTTGCTTGAGTAGACAGATAAGCTAGAGGCCCGACTCCAAGCACGTCAATGTGGCTACACCTGAACTGTCTCAGCTGTGGAGGAATGGTCATTTTACACAAAGTTTCCCTGATGTGTGGCCATTTTCTCCCCCCCACCACCCCACTCGTGCTTGTGCACCACCATCAACCACAGGGCAGCCGTTGCCCCCCTTCCCCAATTCGCCTCAACAGCAGGCCAGCCCTTGTCTCCCACCCCAACGCGCCTCAACTAAAGGCCAGCTGTTGCCTCCCCAACCCTCCTCAACTGCAGTGCAGCCCTTGCGCCTCCCCACCTCAATCTTGAAGCCCAACTGGCAACTCTCGTGAGCGCTGCGCAAAGTTACTGTGCACTCACCTCCGAGTTCCCCTCGAAGTGCAGCCAGCCAAGTGCACACCTTATATGTGCTGTTGTGAAACACGTCGACGTGATTCCTTCAACGATCCAGCATGGGGGACTGATTCCAGCTGGATCAGCCTTTTATGATTTGCAGATGTATTACAATGAGTTTTCCCGACGTCCAACATTGGCCTGCCATTGATGAGCAAGGCGGATGACTGCAAGCTGGTTTCACTACGTCATGAAACCCATTTTTGGCCTTTTTGCTATATTGTCCGCTCACGCCGATGAACACGCTCGACGCCAGTGGGCATGGAAGATTCTGCCCGCTGTCTTCTAATGCAGTGTCAGATTTCACAAGGCTGTTTTCTGTGTCAAGGCTTTTAGTATGCAGATTGATCCAATTGCCTGGGTTGGAGTTTTGCAAATCCCTTAACCTTTTCATGGCCATGTCTACAATTCAAGAGTCAGTTAAGTTAGGTTCTGGTCCACTGAGGATTCATAGCGTTATGGGTAGGGGATATTGTGTTTAGACTCTTGTGAGGTGCCTGGGCTCTCCCATTGTGTCTCATTTTCAGTGCCCCTGAAATTTGAACTACTGGGATCAGCTGGATTTATGTTTTTAACCTGGTCCTTTGAGGGTTCTTTGTTTAAACCTGTGTCAACTGCACTCAAATGCCCCATGTGGCTGGCACAAATAGGATTCAGCTTCAATGGTGATGATTTCCCCATTTCTGTTACTTTGGGGATGAGTTGGCACCCAATCTATCCCATGTCTTTTGGGACACCACTGTCCACAGGTGACTCATCCTCCTATGCTGTACTGCCTGTGGCTCTTCAACTGGCTGAGGCTTTTCCCTCACTGTCTGTTTGTCTGCTTGAATCCCCTGGTCCCCATGTAATGTAGAAAGAAGATTTCTGCTAGCTACAAGAGCAGGTCAGAGACTAAGAATCCTGCTGTGAGTAACTCACCTCCTGTCTTCCCAAATTGTCCACGATCTACAAGGCACAAGTCAGGAGTGTGATGGAATACACTCCACTTGCCTAGATAAATGCAGCTCCAAGAACACTTGAAGCTTGAGCCATACAGGACAAAGCAGCCTGCTTGATTGGCACCCCATCCATAAACATTCACTCCCTCCACCACCAACGCAAAATGGCAGCAGCATGTACCATCTACAAGATGCACTGCAGGAACTCACCAAGACTCCTTAAGCAGCGCCTTCTGAACCCATGACCACTACTATCTAGAAGGACAAGGGCAGCAGACACATGGGAACACCATCACTTGGGAGTTCCCCTCCAAGCCACTCACCATCCTGACTTAGAACTATATCACCGTTCCTTCCCTGTGGCTGGGTCAAAATCCTGGAACTCCCTCCCTAACAGCACTGTGGGTGTACCTACACTACATGGACTGCAGCAGTTCAAGAAGGCAGCTCACCACCACCTTCTCAAGGGCAATTAGGGATGGGCAATAAATGCTGGCCCAGCCAGTGAAGCCCACATTCCTTGAACGAACTTTTAAAAAAGATACTGGCTTGGCAGCAGTAACTCCTGTGTGAGGGTTTTTGCATGCCAGCAGTTTTCTTTGATATGGCCTGGTTTGCCACAGTGGAAGCAAGCAGGGCATCCTACAGGTTTGCTTTCCAGGTTTCTTCTTTTAAAATTTGTCTTCTCTACTCTCCTTTCCTCTGGACTCTATTTCTGTTCTCCCATTCCCTCTCTTTTATCTCTTCCTTGTTGATGAGAGCTAACTGACATGAATTTGCTTTGGTTTAGAGGTTTGCATGTCAAATTGTAGTCACCAGCCATGATTGCTGCAGCTCTGTCTGTGGAAACCCTTTGTTCCTCTATGTGAGTTTTGAGGCTGTAGGGGAGACAGTTTTTAAACTCCTCTAGCAGTACCAGTTCTCTTAACCCTTCGTAGGTGTGATCTATCTTTCAAGCTCAGACCCACCAGTTCCTGTTCCAACTCTGGAATGAGTTCCAAATGCTCAGCCAGCATATTTAGAACCTCAGATTTCCTTACTTTATTGCTTATTTGTAATTCTCCTGCTTTGCTGCAGCTTTTAGCTGTTCTATTTTTAGGGATACTAATTCCTCCTGTTCTACAAACATTTTTGCATTGAAACTAGCCATGTTACTTTCTAGTGTTAGTACATGAAAACCTACTATTGTAGTTGATTAAAGACAATTTCAGCTACTGAACTGTAACCTTTTTTTACTTCCAATTTATTCTTTTAATGTCAGATTCAGCTTGTTTTAGTCCAATTATTTCAAAACCAGATGCAGCACCCAATTTCTGTTACGGACAAGGGAGAGAGATGAACTGAAACCCCCAATTCCCCTTTTCTGCTGCTCATAATGAGCAAACAGACTGGTTTAGTCTCAGACTTTTGCCAGGGAGAAGGATAGAGTCGGTAGCTTTGGAACAGAGTTTGTAGCATTCAGATGAACATACAGTCTAAATGCAGAGAAGACTTATTTCAATGAACATTATATATACATTTATAGATATCTGGGACTAGTATATATTTCAGTTGTATAAAGCCTTAATAGTTTATGTCAGCTGAGCCCTGATGTTAGAAGTCAGCCTCAAATCAGTTATTGGAACACACTGCATTATACAGGGAGCTTATTCTATTTTTTTGCCAGCAGAAACTGCCAGTGTCCTTATCATGGAATTATACGATGGTTTAGAGTTTATCCTTTATAGTCATAGTCGAAGATGACCATGACATCAACTAGAACTCAGTGGCTTAATTTCAGGTGTGATGTGTTTGGAGATGACTAATCAAGTCCAATTTGAGCCCGAAAATAAAATAGAAAATAGTAGAAATAGAAGAGAAAAGGAGAGCACAGGAGACTCTTTGGCCCATTGAGCCAAGTCTTTGAAGTTTGGTGACAGCTTCTCAAATGGGGAAAATTCCTCCATTAACTAATCTGAGCAGAAAAAAATGGGCCCCGTTCTCATTAAATTCATGGAATAGAGCAATTTCACCCCTTTGGGAGGAAAAATTTTGTTACTTTCTGTTTATCAAGAGAAAATCAGCAATGGATTAGCAGGTATATAGCAATCAGCTGTGTCCAGTGAAGTTTGTTGTGTTGTCCATTGATAACTATTAGAGCGATCAATAAATTATTGAAGATATAAAAAATAGCCAAAGGCAAGTTACAAACCTCCATTAAAATCCCCGGGCGGATTCGTCCCAGATTTGCACTGTGGTAGAGGTGGGAAAAAGAACGTTTTATCTGCCGGCCGCAATGGCAGCTTTTCATGCCGTTTCATCCCAATCCCACTTCATTAATCATGCATTCCCAGGAAACATGCCGTTTCGATGGCGGGCAGGATCTCATTTGCCTTCCATGCCGTCACCTCATTGCTTCCTCACAATGAGTGTTATGTTTAAAGTACAGCCATGCTCACACCTCTCAGTGCTTTCAGCCCAGGACTCTTCTTTCCAAAATACCAACCCTGCCATCTTCTCATTTTTAGTAAATCCAGTGTACTGGCCTCAACCACACTTCTTGCCATCTGTTCCAGCTTCTATACAGCCAGATTGTTACCGTCTACCTTCTCCCTACAAGTTTTGTAAATGTCTTTTTTTCTTGGTGTCCTTTTTAATTTTGGTTTTAAATCATTTGGAGCTTTTCTACTGAATCCAGGTTGCCCTCTGACCACAGAAATCATTGACATGATTTCTGGTTAAATTTTTAAGTTTTCAAAAAGCTAGTGGGATAGTTAACCGTCTGATATTAAAATGTAAAAAAAAAATCTGTATTGGAGAGTTCTCAGACACTCAAATCTTGCAGTACATGGCAGGAACTCAAAATGGTGTACAATACCACCTACCTAAAAATTTTGAGCAATACAGATGTTTGAGCAGTTACATACTTTTCTGAACGAGCGATAATTTACAAAGCAAAGTGACATAGTGAAAACATTGGTTTATTCAAATACATTTAGAACTAACGTTCAAGAGGGATAAACATTGATGAGGTGACTGATCTTTTAACATTCATGATTTTTCTTAGGTTCTTATGTTGCCCCAATGATTAAAATATACACTATGTGTGTCCCTTACAGTCATGGAGAATGTTATGCTATAGATCACAAATAGATTTTATCATTTATTCTCATGGATCACTGAACCCAAAGTCATACGCTGCACCTGCACAATAGAGAACTCTGATACTTTTGTGCAACTAAGGCAAGCTGGGAAGATATGCTAAATAAATGGCAAGCTAATTTATACTTGAGGAAACATTTTTGGAACATTCGTCTTGCTAATTCAGTAAAATGTATTTTATAGTGTTACGATCTCTGTAGAGACTGATAACTTTTGAAAAGAAATTCAAACTTACGGTTAAAAACTGAAAGATTGAAACAACAATATTTCACGTTTTCAGACATTTCCTCTCACAAAAGACTGAAAGCAGTATTGACTAAACATTGTCCTTGTAGGCAACTTATACTTTAAACCACAGAACAGAACATACCCCTTTATCTTTAAGCAAACTGAAAACACACTTCAATGACATACTTTACACTGTGCTTTAAGTAGGCATTCAATTTTCCTGGAACCAGTCCAAGATGATTCTTAGTTCCCAAGGATTGCCTCTGTTCTTTTCCTTCCTCAGCTTGGGAACTTTTAATCTCAGAGCACAAGCTGGGCAAATCTTCCAGCCTCATGAATTCGGTCTTCTCAATCTGAGTGCAAGCTCTGACCCGCATTCCTGCGTGGTGAACCACAATGCAACAAAAACAAAAATTGCTGGAGAAACTCAACAGGTCTGACAGCATCTGTGGAGAGAAAGACAGAGTTAATATTTTGAGTCCGTATGACTCTTCTTCAGAACCACAATGTCTTGCTACCAATAGCCTCTCACCCTCTCCAGATTCTGGCAGACTAACTTGTCTGAGAGTTTCAGGGATATCTTAGAAACCCCTACCCTCTCAAAGCCCATCTTCATGTCAATGTGAATCAGATGGGCCTTGTATCAAAGTAGACATGCTGATTAGCTATCCTTGAGTCCACAACTCCCTCTTATCTTGGAAGTAAATGTACAATTTATAGCACAACTATTTGCAATTCAGCATTCTCAACTCTTTTCAGGGACTTCAGAGACTAGACTCACAATCTGTTGACTATTAGCACACAGGCTGCTGCCATTGTCTCCAAGTGTAAACACCTTGCACTTTCTTCCCAGTGAAAACAATCTGGACCCTCCTTTAATCTCTAACAATCAAACCACCCAAGTTTGCTACAAGGCAAACTTCAGAACAGATCACATGACAACCTTCATTTTACCTTATATTAAAAACACAGTCTTAAAACATAACAATCTTATAAATCTCATAATTGTAACACCTTCCCCAAAGGAATGAAAAGTCATCACCAAATAAATATTTTCCCACTATCCAAAATATAACAATTATAACATTCTCTACACTTTTAACAATTAACTTACTACATAAAGTATATATAATATCCTTCCCCTGTTCTTTTCCATTAAACAGTCTATCTTGGCAGCATCACAATGTTTAACCTGTGTCATCCAAATGTATGTAGCATTAAGGGAAGGATTTTGCCCTCGTCGGGTGGGGGCGAGCAGGAGCAGTCGGGAAGCTGACCGCCGCCCACGATTGGGCCGCGACCGCAACTTCATGCTGGCAGGCCAATTAAGACCAATGAAACATGCACTGCAGTGCTGCCTGTGTTGGGGGGTGGAGGAGGGTGAGCACGCAAGTTTGCGCATGCAGGAAAAGCTCCCTGAGGCACAGAGCTGCCTCAGTGAGCTGAAGATTTAAAAAATCAAAAATAAAGAATTTAAAAATGTTAGAAAACATGTCCCTCATGAGCAGAGATATGTTATTAATGATAAGTTAAAATTTTTATTTTATTTTTAATTGCTATTGGAAACCTCATCTTGTCCGTGGATGAGGTTTCCTAAAAAATGCAAAGGCCAACCATAAGGTTGGATGGGCAGCGAAAAATTATATTTAATTGGTACTTTAATGGCCATAATAGGCCTGTTAATTGTCAGCAGGTGCGCTGCTGACTCCCGCACACGCCCGCTGACCGAAATATCGTGCGAGTGTGCGATGACTTCTGGATGCTCGCTCGACGTCATCACGCATCATTTTACGCTCATTCAGGTTGGGCGCACGCCTGCCCGACAAGGTAAAAATTCTGGCCGAAGAGTTCAATTCCACTTTTTGTAGATATTTAAAGTTCCTTCTCTCATATAGATGAGAATTTGTTTCACTGTTAGTGGCTTCAACTTCCATCCCACGTTGTAGTAAATCTCTTTTCTCTTGTTGAGTAAAGTTCAGAGAATTTCCATGTCCTTCGTTAGACAATTGTATCTTTGGTTTGGTTAAGCTTGTCAAGAATAACATCGCTGACTTCCGATAGACCTTCTGGCTTTTCAATACTAGCAGGTATAAATTGTAGACTCAGAAGAAATTCTCTGTCAAAATGCTTTTTATCCTCTAGCTTCAATATTTCTTTTGGTTCTTCTTAAAAAGCAGATCTTACATTGTCATCAGGGTGTTCATTCTTTCGTCCAGTCTTTGGATCACCCTGTTCAGATTTTACATTATGATCTTTCAGAGCTGTAGGTTCTTTAAAGTCCACATTTTAAAGAAAATCTCAGCCAACCATCTATGTCATATTCCTTCTGTTTACACATTAGATTATGGTTCTCCTTTGCTGCTTTAAGAATCTCATTGATGTTATGTCGATGTTCCGATGAAAATAATCCTGATGTTCTTTTTTAATCAGCTCTCACATTCTTTTACATTCCTCCTCTTTCTTGTCTTCCCACTCAGAACAAGCTTTGCCTAATTTCTTCTGAGCCAGGGCCACAGCTTCTTTATTTTGAAGTTTTATTTTCTGTCCTTGGACTTGAATCTGTCCTCATAGTTCCATAGCAACAGCATCAGTTAGAGCCAAGTCATTTTGTTTTAAAGCACTGTCTCTTTGTTTGTCCATTAACCTGGAATTCTGTTGCTATATTCAGTTTTGACACCTGTGGCTTAGGGTGTGCAGGCAAGTTTAATTGAGAGAGATCCAATTTGTCCAGCTGGTTTGAGGTTTTACTGTCTCTTAACTCTCAGAAGTCTGAGTTTTTGATACGTTTGGCAAATCTTTAGTGGAAACAGTACTTTCTACAGCAAGATTGGGAATAATTTTTGATTTCTTTGTTATATTGTCAGTTCCACTGGACTTGCCAACCATTCCTGGGGATGGCAGCACTTTATCTCCTGCTAGACCATTTTCCAAGTATGAAATCAACATCATTAATAGGCAACTTCGACACCACTCCCACAATAACAGACCCACTGACTAAAGCATAGTTTAGATTCACTGTACATGATGGAACAGGTAAACAATTTCCATCAATGTTCTGCATTAAAATACTTTAATTTAGTGAACTTTCTGGGGAGAAATTCAGGTCTTTTGCTAACATCAATCTTTGAGCCAACCCTGTATCTCAATAACAATCTTTTTGGTTCCTTTATCAGACAAAAAATAAGTTACTTCACCCTCAAATATAAAACTCCCATAATCTTTTATGTTCCGATTTACATCCGCTGCAAATACATTAGAAGATATTGGTTTGTCTCACGTTTCACTCGCTGGTACATTTTCTGGAGAAACATTAGATACTCCCACAAAACCTACCGGCTTAGCTTTCAGCTTCCAACAGTATGCCTCCACATGCCCTGCCTTATGGTAATAGTAACATATTGGTCCCCTTGAATCATACTTCTCTTTCCACTGTACTTTTTGCTATTCTGAAAAGCACCTGTCTTTTTAGTCCTGCCACCCCCCTTCATGGTAATTAATGTTCTGTTCATTATCAATGTGTTTATGTCTCCAGCTTCTGTGTGGATTTGCAAACAAAGGTTTGTTGCCACCTACATGTTTGTGGGGTAATTCGTAACTATCAGCCAAAACAGCCACCTTCCTTATTTTAGAAATGTTATTGTCTTCAAGGCAGGACCTAATTCCTAAAGAAATACTGTTCTTAAATTCCTCCATTAACAACATCTCTCTAAGATTTCAAAATCTTGCTCCAGCTTCATAGCCCTACACCATCGATCAAACATCATTTCTTTTTCTCAAGCATATCCACAAAGGTCAGATTCTATCTCTTCCTCAGATTTGTAATCTTTTGTCTATTAGCTTCTGAAACTAACTCATATGCATTAAGCACAGCAGTTTTAACTGTATCAGTCTGTGGACTGTTCAATTGAATAAACCTCCAACTCTTTTCCTACAAAAATACATTGTGATAGAATTGTCCAAATTTCTCTTGGTCACTTTGTAGCAGTCCTTTTAAATGAGACAAAATACATTTCAACTCCTATTTCACTGAATTTAGGCATTAGGCAAATATTCCTTGCCAAATCAAAACCAAGGCCTAAATCTTCTGGTCGGCATGCAGGGGCAGGCCCCGCTCGCCGACACGTAAAATGACGCGTGGTGACGTTGGGCGTGCATCCCGATGTCACCACACGTCGTTCTGATCCTCAGTTCGGTGGGCACGCAGCGGAGTTGGCTGCGTGCCGGCGGAACTGTCAAAGGCCTATTAAGGCCATTAATAAACTAATTGAGCTACTTGTCTGGGCTGCCCATCCAACCTTAAGGTTGGCGGGCAGGCGAAGAGCCCAGGTGGCCTTCGCATTTTCATGGAACCTCATCCACGGCTGGGATGAGGTTTCATGAAGGGTTTATCAGTTTAATAAAAAATTTAATAAAATTCATTAACATGTCCCAGCTCATGTGACACTGTCACGTTTTTAAAAATTCTTTTATTCAACTTTTAAAAATCAAAGTAATCTCCCTGAGGCAGCTCCGTGCTTTCGCGCGCAAGCCCTGACTCTCCCTCCTTCCCCTGCCTGCACAGGTAGTGCTAAGCGCTTTCGGGTGCATGTCACGCTGGGCGGGCCTTAATTGGCCCACCTACGCAAAATGGCGGTGCACAGCCAATCGCAGGTGGCGATCAGCTACGCCTCTGCCCACGCCCGCATCCAAGCCACCAGCTTGACGGGGAGAAAATTCTCCCCTAGGAGTTAAATCTGATCCATCGTAAAATCTACCTGCTACTCCCTATTTATGTAATCAAAGTATTTCTATATCCAAGTCAAATTTTCCGGCTTCCCTCTTTTGTTGCAATTCAAGGCTTTCCCTTTCTCTTACTCTTTGAAATTCTAATTCAAGTTTTGACATTTCTTTTTCTTTTTCTCTTTCTTTTGCCTTTTCCTCATTCTAGTTCAAGTTTTTAAATTTCTCTTTCTTTCACAAACTCAATTCTTTCATTTCTTTTTCCAATTCAAGTTGCTTCATTTGTAACTGAATCCTAGCCAACTCACCACCAACTTCTCTAGGGCAATTTTGGATAAACAATAAATGCTGACTTTGCCAGTGTCGCCCACATCCCACAAATAAATTAAAAAAAAACAGTAATTGAAAATAGAAATATCCTGCTGTTACAGACACAGCAGAAAAATGTGCTCTGTTTATGTTTAGGAGAAAAAAAGTGAAGCTATCCATCACAAAAATACACTATATATGGAGAAGGATTTTGAATTTGTTGCTGGATTGTTATGAAATCACTTACCTTGGTGTTGAGAGTGGAGGGCTGGAACGTCAACTCCAGAAGGACCTCAGAGCTTTTGCTCATGCACAGGCTGCGCATGCACGGATCGGCATATTACGTTCTTTGAGTCCAGTGCGTCTCTGCATAAGGAAAAATGGCATGAAAACCCAGGCCAGGTGACCAGGAATTGAGTGCCATCCAAGGGAAAGGGAGAGGTCCCAAAGGGAGAGGGGACAATGAGAGGCACCAAAAGAAGAGTCCCAGAGAGGGTACTTTGACAGGAAGAGATCCCAGTTCGTTTAAAAAGAGACGAGCATAGAAAAAAAGGCTCCAAACAGGGAAAGGGCTGCGGATTTCAGATTTTAAGTGAAGAAGCCTCCTGGTAATTGAAGAGGGCTCAGGACATGCCCTGAAGTTCCAAGAAGGCAGCCAAAGGTTGGTGACTCCATGCTGGGCAATAGTGCCCCTTTGGAGCAGTGGTGTTCTGCATGGTGCGGCTGAAGAGCTGAAGTTGTGATTGTGAGCTGGCTATTCGGGAATCCAGGAGAATCTCGAAGACAAGATTGAAACTCTGCAAGGTGGGCTGTCATTGACGCCGCTTGAGTCGGAATGACTTTTGGAGAGAATTTCCAGGTTAGATTTTCAAAGGTGAAGACTGGAATCCCTTGAATCCTTCATAAGAGAGACAGAGTTTCAGTGAGATTGAGTTTGGTTGGGTTGTTGAGGAATTCGTCGACTCTGTTTTGGTCACAAATGCCATTTATTGTGTAGCGTGGTGTGTTCGACTATCGTTAATTCACATGTACCTCATACTTATCCTCAATATTAGAGTGTAAGATAGATATTGTAAATTGTTTTATCTTTCTGATCTTGTACAGTAAAGTTTATGTTTGTTTAAAACCTGTGGAATCTTATAACTTTATTCACTGATCAAGTGTCTTAAATCTCCAACTTTGTCCACTTTAAACAAAATGTTATTGCTCCCTAACTGGGCCATAGCAACAACTTGGGGGTCTTCCAAGGATCATAACAGGATGAACATAAATTGTAAGGACCTGCTGGAGAAGACAATATGGTATGGTATGAAAGTTGGAAAAAGGAACTATTTCACTCATGGTTTAATGAGAATAATAATTAGCAAAATTGAAATAGCTGAGGAGTTGCAAGATAGTTAGTACAAGTAGCACATGCCATGTGTGGAGCATAATGTATAATCATTTTCAATCAATCTGCTTGTTGTAGGTGAAGGTGGTATGTAGCACCAGGAATTAAGTGTCATCCACAAACGGCTCAAATGCGCAACTTTAGTAAAATGAGTGGAATATTGAATTGAGTCTTGGGGTACGGGTTCAGCAGCCATAATTATGCATGACTATGTGCAAATGCTGATATAGTCCTGAAAGGAGGACAAAGCATCTACTTAACCGATAACACACACAGGTCACTTTTGTGCAGCAATTGAACTGCTATGACAGCAAGTATATGATCCTGGCTGCATCGGTGTCTCAGAGTAAGAATGAATAAAACAAAACAAACTCACTTGCAATAAGTATACATTTTTATTTTTTTTCAAATTGAGTATGATTGCCTCAGTTCATAAAAGAAAGTCTGGTTGCATTATTTCTGTTTTTCATTGATTGCTTTGTGACCCAGGGCAAATACTGAATGTGGAACCGTGCTAGTTGTGATGAAATGAACCCATCTGTGCATGAACTCCACTAGGACATTAACGTTCAGGAAACAAGTGGTGCCAATATCTTGATTTGGCCAAAAAGTAGAACTATATCCATTAACTTGCAACTTTGTAGTTGCAATTTATTGTAAAACTACTGAGTTTATTAGAGGCCAGAATATGTAAAATGCAACTAGTGTTGAAATTGGAACAAAAATTTATACTGTACTGAAATTGAATCTACACAATTGTTGGCAAAGAGGATCATCTGTCTTTTATTAAAAATCAGTTAAATTTAGATCAGCTACTATCTGCTGAGATAAAAACAAAAAGCTAAAAGCTACTGCGGTTGCTGGAAATCCAAAACAAAAACAGAATTACCTGGAAAAACTCAGCAGGTCTGGCAGCATCGGCGGAGAAGAAATCAGTTAACGTTTCGAGCCTTCATGGCCCTTCGGCAGAACTGAAGCATAGTTAGGAGAAGGGAGAAATATAAACTGGTTTAAGGTGGGGGGGGTTGTTGGGGGGGTGGGTTTGGGTGGGGGGGGGTGGTTTGGGGGGTGGGGGGCGGGGGGTGGGGGGCGGGGGGGGGGAAGAGAGAAGTTGGGGGTGTGGTGATTGTGGAGATAAGCAGTGATAGGAGCAGATAATCAAAAGATGTCACAGACAAAAGGATCAAAGAGGTGTTGAAGGTGGTGATATTTGTCTAAGAAAAGTGCTAATTAAGAATGGAAGACAGGATACTCAAAGTACAGCTCTAGTGGGGGTGGGGTGGACAGACTAACAAGGTTTTAGTTTTAGATTTAAAAATAATGGAAATAGGTGGGGAAAGAAGAATCTATATAAATTATTGAAAAAAAAAGGGGGGCGGGGGCGGAGAAATGGGGTGGGGATGGGGGGAGGGGGAGTTTAAGATCTAAAGTTGTTGAATTCAATATTCAGCCCGGAAGGCTGTAAAGTGCCTAGTCGGAAGATGAGGTGCTGTTCCTCCAGTTTGCGTTGGGCTTCACTGGAACAATGCAGCAAGCCAAGGACAGACATGTGGGCAAGAGAACAGGGTGGAGTGTTAAAATGGCAAGCGACAGGGAGGTTTGGGTCTTTCTTGCGGACAGACCGCAGGTGTTCCGCAAAACGGTCGCCCAGTTTGCGTTTGGTCTCTCCAATGTAGAGGAGATCGCATTGGGAGCAACGAATGCAGTAGACTAAGTTAGGGGAAATGCAAGTGAAATGCTGCTTCACTTGAAAGGACTGTTTGGGCCCTTGGACGGTGAGGAGAGAGGAAGTGAAGGGGCAGGTGTTGCATCTTCTGCGTGGGCATGGGGAGGTGCCATAAGTGGGGGTTGAGGAGTAGGGGGTGATGGAGGATTGGACCAGGGTGTCCCGGAGGGAACGATCCCTACGGAATGCCGTCAGGGGGGACTATCTGCTGAGACTATTTTCACCCAAGTCTATTGTTTGACTCTTTAATAAGGCAATTGGGTACACATTACACTTCCTTCTAAATGTTTTAGGAAATCTTGAGCCATTTAACTTCGAGCTTCTCAAACCAGATGTTTAATCTATGAATATAAATTACTGTGGAAACTCATCAATCCTCATTTAACTCTCGTAATTAGTTAGAGGCTTATTTAAAATAAAAGGTAAACCAGCAACTTCTAATGATCCAATGGAATGCACCGAAAACATGTAGTATGCTTTTACAGTTACCTCACCTCTAAAATAAAAACTAAACACCTTAACAACAATATACAATGTAATGCACAGTAATGAATGTGATAGATACACTTACTGTACCCATTCATAGATAATGAAAGGTCTTTACAAATGTGTGGATTAATAAAAAGATCTTTAAAAGTAGCCAACCATCTGAAAATCAAACTAATAAAAAAGAAATAACTTGTTTTATATAGCAGCTTCCAGAACCTCAGGATACCTCCAAAGCAATTTATAAACAGTGAAGTCCTTTGAAGTGTAGTGGCTGTTCTAATGATGGGAAATGTGGTAGCCAATTTGTGCGCAGCAAGATCCGACAAACATTACGATAATCTGTTTTAGTGATGTTGATCAAGGAATAAATGTTGGCAAGCACACATGCAGGGAACACCTCTGCTCTTCTTCGAATAGTGTCATTGTGTTTTTTTAACGGCCATCTGAGAGGACAGCTGGGCCTTGGTTTGATGTCTCATTTTGATAGACGACACCCCCAACAATGCAACACTTCCTCAGTATTGCACCAAAATTGTCAGCCTAGATTTCTTTGTTTATGGGATGTGAGCATCACTTGCCCCGGCGTCAGAATTGGGAGCTGCTGTAGTAGTTAGGGGAATGAGAGGGTGCCCCCCTTTGAATAATTTTTCAAAGATTAGAAGTAAAAAGTAGCACAGCTGTCAGCTCGTCTTTGTGGAAGGGTATTCCCTCCAGATAATGCCCTATGGCTGCAGTGGTAGCCGTCTGTCATTTGTGGCTGGGGGATTGGGAGCTTCAATGAGCCATTGATGCCTCCTTTGTCTGCCACTGGGAGGCTGCCTTGGGTAGGTGAGGGGGAGGGTGGTGCCTATCACCTGGAAAATTTCAGAAGGCTTCTGACAGGCACCCTCAATGTGCAATTTAATTGGCCTAATTAGCTACCTGCCACGTGAGGATAGCCATAACCGCCTTCCTCCCCCCGCCCCAATCCTCTGGACCCCCATGGCATCAGACAGGTACGCTGACTGTTGGTGGGAAATCGCAGACTCACCTGCCTTTGGTCCTGTTTCCACATCCCATAGAAATTTCAACTCATAGTGTGGTTAGTAATCTCCACTTTTCAGCTAGGACTGCCTTCAATTTCCTTGGAGAAACTTCATTATCCTCAGTCAATTTTACCTCATTTGTTAGGCTGAATAATTGTTGTATAACCTGCCTTTGTGCAATTTTTTTTATTGTTAGTACTCGTGGCATGTGGAGAAATTTCAGCTGGCAGCAAAGGCAAATAACAATCATGCCTAGGGAAGTATAACACGAAATCAGT
Source organism: Cetorhinus maximus (assembly GCF_964194155.1). Lineage (NCBI taxonomy): Eukaryota > Metazoa > Chordata > Chondrichthyes > Lamniformes > Cetorhinidae > Cetorhinus > Cetorhinus maximus. The sequence continues at coordinate 32,530,874 of NC_135887.1, read as the reverse complement.
CACATTTTCTGCAGGTGTCTTTGTTAGCTACTTGTTTTGTTAACTTCTTGTCCTTTGGTTGGTACTTATACCGTTGTTTCACAGACTTGTGTATTTGAAGCCCTGTCAAAAATGTGTTAAGAATGGACAAATATGACAAGAAACAGACAGAGGCAAAGAGCAGATTTTTTTTCTCTCAACAGGTTATTATGATCTTGAATGCATTGTGTGAAATTGATGTGAAAGCAGATTCAGTAGTGACTGTGGAAAGGAAATTGGACAAATACTTGACAAGATTTAAAAAGGCTATGGGAAGTGGGACGAGTCGATAGCTCTTTCAAAGAGCCAACACAAGCATGATTGTTCTCCTCGTGTGTTGCATGATTCTATATGTGCCTTAACCCTTTACTATTCTCACCTCAGTTTGTTTCTAAATACAGCAAGATGGATGTGGTAGTAAACCTGTTATCTGCAGTGTGAAGATATTTACTTCCATTTCCCGTGTGAAAAAATAAGCTAATGTAGTAATGCAACAAGCTAGGGATTAAAATACAAATGTGATATTGTGCTGAGGTGGTTTTTAAACATTATCTACAGCAGCCAATTTTTCTGCTAGGTGTGTCAAATGGAAAAGGTTTTAAGCCCAGCACTAAAATTAGCATACTAATTAAGTTCACATATTACAGACATTAATTCTTCTTAAACTGATGCATTGCTAATTAGAATTTAACTGCACCCTTTACTCATATGTAGTTATAGTTTACAAACTGGAACAAGACTGACTTAGTTATATGTACAATACTACTTGCATTGTTGGAAGCTACAATAGCTTGTCAAAAAGCAATTTCTCTTTTGGATTCTTTTTAAAATAATTGATAATTATTTTGATAATTTTAATGATTCCGAGGGGAGACGGTGGCAGAGTGCTAATGTCACTGGACTAGTAATCCAGAGGTCCTGGCAAATGCTCTGGAGACATGGGTTAAAATCCTATCACAGCAGCTGGTGGAATTTAAATTCAATTAATAAAATTTGGAATGTAAAGCTAGTTTCAGTAATGGTAACCATGACAGTATGGTGACCATGACAGCTATCATTGATTGCTGTAAAAATCCATCTAGTTCATTAATGTTCTTTAGGAAAAGAAATCTAGCATCCTTACCTGGTCTGGCTGCAGATTGTGGGACCTCATGGACACCAGTGTGATCCAAGGCAAACACATCTGCAGTAAGTGTCTGCGGCTTGAGGAACTTCAGCTCAGAGTCATTGAGCTGGACAGCAAGCTGCAGCCACTGTGACACATCACGGAAGAGGAAAATTACTGGGACACTTTATTCCTGGAGGCAGTCATATCCTTTAGGCTAGGCAGAATTTTAGAATTGGTCATTGGTTAGGAATAGGAGGGTGTAACTGCGAGGTATGGTATGGGGAATCAGTATGTAGTGTTGGAGGAGCCTCAGCCCCTGATGGTCTCTCACAGGTATGAGATGCTTGATACCTGTGTGGGTGAGAAGAAGGACTGCAAAGTGGATGTGCAGATTGGCCATGGCACCATGATGAAAAATGCCATTCAAGTTGGGCGAGCAAAGAGGAATGTGGTAATGATAGGAGACAGTATAGCCAGGAGAATAGATACAGTTTTCTGCAGCCGTGACTGGGAGCTCTGAAGGTTGTGTTGCTTGCCCAGTGCCAGGGTTAAGGACATCTCATGACTGGAGAGGAAGGGGAGTGGGAGGGGGAGGAACCTGTTGTTTTGATCCATGCGGGAACCAACGGCATAGAATCAGGAATGATGTTCTGCTAAGAGAACGTGAGGAGTTAGGGGTCAAATCAAAGCGCAGAACATCAAAGGTAATCATCTCTGGATTGTTACTTGAGCCACACACCAATTGGCAGAGGATCAAGCAGATTAAATGCTCAAAAAGTGGTGTGAGAAGATGGGACTTCGATTCCTGGGGCACTGGCATCAGTACTCAGGGAAAAATAAGCTATTCCATTAGGATGGGCTTCACTTAAACTGTGTTGGGACCAGTGTCCTGGACAATCGTGTACTTAGGACTGTGGACAGGGGTTAACACTAATAAAGAGGGCAGAGGGTTTGGGTGAAGGGAGATTTAGAAATCCAAAGAGAAAGATTGCGGCATCAGAACAGTATAACAATGTGGGTAAAGGCAAGCAAAATTGGACAGGAAGAGTCAGAGAGTTTAACAAAAATTGTGCATCAATGAATAAGGTCATTGCAGGGAAAAGAAGTAAAATCATGCCCACTGTGCCTCTTGATTGACGGAATCCACCTTGTGACTCCGGTAGGAGCTCTTCAGGCATGGGGAAAAGGCTATTGAGGAAGACTCTTGTAATGGCCTTCCCCGTAGCAGACAGCAGAGACACTCCTCTATAGTTACTGCAGTCGGTCTAATTTCCTTTTTTGAATATGGTCACAATTACGGCATTTTGGAGATCTCCTCGCATGCTCTCCTCCTTCCAGATTAGGGAGATGAGGTCATGTATTCATGTCAAGAATAATTCCCCGCCATATTTTAATATTTCAGCAGGGATTCCGTCTGCACCAGCGGCCTTGTTTGTTTTGGCTGTCGAATAGCCTTTTCAACCTCATGTTGGGCTGGGATTGTGCTGAGGTGGTGGCAGGTAGCATGCTGTGGGACGTATTCGAGGGTGCACATATTGAGAACTGAGTCTCGGTTGAGGAGATCCTCAAAGTGCTCCTTCCAACAAGCACTGACTAATTTTTGCACAGTTAGATCTAGCTTCTACTTCTGGTCAATTACTGAGTTTAAATAGGGTAACATTATTTTTATGCTCTTGGAGGTGTATTCAACAGACACAAGGACCCATTCCCAAGCTGCCCTGAGTCGTGATTGTTTTTGGATCTAAGTGGCTTTCTAGGCCACTCCAAAAGGCATTCGGAATCAACAGGTTTAGAACAGCAATGCCAGCCTAGCCAGCAATGTCTACATCCCATGAACAAATTTTATTTAAAAAATTTCTTGGTCATTTTTTCAAATGTAAGTCCACAAATTACCAGATTTATTGAACTCAGTTTCACGATTTGTTAAGGTGGGATTTGGCTGCTTGCTGATCCAGTGAAAACTACTGCATTATCTTACCTGGAAATTATCTGTCTGAGTTCCTTGATAGGACATTGATGCTGCTTGCATAATTATTGACACTTCAACAGTAACATGAGATTACTGTAATAGTAGATTAAGGATGTTTGGTTGGCTACCAGAAATGCTATTTAAATAGAGACGTTGGGCAGAATCGTCCCAGATTTGCACTAAGTGTGGTAGTGGGTGGGTAAGCCGCGATACTGGGTTTTCACGCCTTATCGTCCCAAACCTGCTGTATTACTTATTCATTCCTGGGAAACACGCTGTTTCCACGGCGGGCGGGCTTTCATTCGCCTGCCACTCCATCACCTCGCCTCTTCATCACACAAGGCACCACATTTAAAGTACAGCTGCGCTCAGTACTTCCAGCCCAGGACTGCAGCAAAGAAGACATGGCCCCGAAAGGCAGGAAGACTGCAGCCCTCGAGTGCCTTTTGGAGACTGTGGAGGCCCGCTGTGATTTTCTCTATCCCTGCTCTGGCCATAGGAGGGGGCAGCTGCATTACCACTCTGGCTTGGTAGGCAGTGGCAGTGGTGGTCACATGCCAATGCTGCACGGAAGAGGTTGGCCATCCAATGCAGAAAGAGCATGAATGATCTCATCCGTGCAGCCAGGGTATGACAACCATTTCATCACTTTAAACTCACACACTCAAATCTATCATACATTTACTGGCATCTCACTCACTGCCAGCTGAAGGGACATTACCACCCATTCTCACTCAGATACTCTCATATGTTCATCTGGCCTCATCTCCTCTGGAGACTACCTCCTCTGCCCTCACCATTTTGGGGCCACTTGCACGGATCAACATGTACCCCCCCCACACACCCTGGGATACTCTCCTTCCCCAGTACAGCTTTTGTCCTGCAGCCTCTTCCCTTGTCTAAGGCCACTCCTCCCCTTTCCCCAAGCAAAACCTTGCCCTGCTGCCAGTGAAAAGCCACCCATTTTTGGCTGATCTGGTAGGTAGAGACCTACCTGTGAGCCACCCTAAATGTAATGTGGTGCTGCCTGTGAAGCTTGGCGCTGATTTCTGCGAGTGCTGACCGAAGCAAGGTAGGCAAACAAACCTTGATGTCCCGAGCGAAGTGCACTAAGCAAGGTACACGTCGTTTGTGTGCTGTTGTGGAACAGTGGATGGACAATCCAGTGTGGGGGGTGGGGGGCGATGAATCTAGCTGGCTGACCTTATAATGATATGCTGATGTACTACAATGAGGTTCCTGATGTCTGATAGCGGCAAACGCGTCAGCGACTGATCGCCATATTGTCTGCTCACGCCACTGAACACTGATGCCAGTGAGCACGGAAAGTCCTGGCCATTGAATCTGTAGTGCATTGAAATCAGTGTGTAACAGTGCTTGTAACCATTGTGCAGCACTCAGTTATATCTAACTGCAATAAGACTACATAATTGTATTAGTTTAGCACTTGTGATCTAAACATACTTTGCAGCAAAACAAATATATTCTTAGCTTTGTAATTATTGCAGTGCATTTCTGTTGCCATCTGCCAAAAACAGAAAGGGGTAGCAGTTGAATTAGTCTAGAACTCAGGCTGCTATAGCAAACTATTCTATTTTGAGCTGCCATAGATGACTACAGAATAGACTTTAAACTGCAGTCCCTGACTCCCAGGGAAACTGTGTTGAAATTTCATGGGTTCATTGATGCCATTATATTTCTAATGCAAATAAATAACAATTCCAATAGTACTTCTTTTCTGGATTTCTACAGGCAGAATTTTAACTGGGATTGGGAATCAGGCAGGTGGGGTCGTGGTTGGCAGGGGAAATGGTGAGGCAAGTGCCAAAACCTCCGGTCATCTGTCCCTTACTCCTGGCTCGAAATAGGAAAGTTTAAAACCTTATCTGTTTAAGCCTCTTTTGACTTTGGACCATCTTCCCACCACAAGTTGCCCTATTGCCTTTCAAAATTTATAACTGGAGTTGCAGGACTGTGCGAATCTTTGGAGTGGTGTTCTCCCACAGAAATCTTTAAAAGCACTGGTTGACATTGCTGCTCCCCTCTTGAATATTTATTTGTACTAATGTTAAAAATAATATTTTTTTTCTAGCTAATGCTTCTCTTTTTAAGTAGTGAAATCATAATGTTTGCCAACCTATTTGAGGTTCTGCTGGATTTATCTGACAAATTTGCCATTGTTAGGGAAGGATAATTATGAATCCACTTCTGCTCAGTATGCTATGCCTTAATTGGGATGTTTGTGTATTATTTGGATATGATAAACTTCAATAAACAGCTTAATTCACAAAACAAAATTTCTGCATCTATCATAAATTCAGACTGTGAATAAATAATTTTCAAGTATTACACAGCAAAACAATATAATTGTATTTTTAGGGATGCACTTTAACATAAGATTATTTGGCAGCATTTTACTAAGTGGGAGCATTAATGATAATTGAAAGTAGAGTCCAGAATGCATTGATATCGTGAATTTGGCAAAATCAGTTTGAAAATATGATAAAAGCGACCTTTAAGTTACACAAAAGGGTGGGTAGATAGGAACTAACAGACAAATTCAGAACAATTTATTTGAAAAGTGAACAGAGTGTTTGTGAATTGTTCAGGATCCTTCATAAATGATTCCTCCATTTATATAGCTTATTTGAACAGATTAAGTGCCTCATTTGTCAGCAAGGAGGAAAGGGCAACAGAATGGGTGGACAAATGGCAGGTGAAATTTAGAGAGGAGTGTGAGGTGATGTATTTTGGCAGAAGTGGTAAGGAAAGGCAATACAGACTTCATGGCACAGTTGTAAAGATTGTACCTGGACAGGGGTGCATATATCTTTGAATATGGTAGGCCATATTGAAAGAATGGTTAGTCAAGCATTTGGGATCTTGGGCTTCATAATAGAGGTATTGAGAGCAAATGCAGGCAAGTTATGTTGAACTTTTATAAGGCTCTGGATAAGCCACAATTTGAATATTGTGTCCAGTTCTGGTCACCAACTTTATGAAGGATATGAGGTTCCTTGAGAGGGTGTAGGGAATTTTACCAGTATGGTTCTAGGGCTCAAGGATTTTAGGGACAAGATAAGGTTGGAAATGCTGAGGCTCTTCCTGGAACAAAGGAAATAGATGGGAGAATTGATACAGGTGTATAGGATTATGAAAGGTTTAGATAAGAGAGCAAAAGAAAAGCTGTTCAGATTAGCTGGTAGTACAAGGACAAAGGGACACATCTCAAGTTTTAGGCAAGAGATGCAGGGGAATGTGAGGAAGAACTTTGTTTTTCGCAGTGAGTGGTAATAACCTGGAATTCGCTGCCTCTGAGGGTGGTGGAAGCAGAGGCAAAATAAGATTTTAAAAGAAAATTGATGGGCAGTTGAGGGAAATAAAATTGTAGGACTATGTGGATAGAGCGTGGGAATGGGACAGACTGGATTGCTGTATAGAGAGCTGGCATGGACTAGATGGGCTGAATAGTCTCCTTCTATACCCTAATGACTCTTATGAGATGTGCTCATTGAAGCTTGGCAAACAACGGATGGAAAGCCGCTTTGTTGAGAATTTCTGTGGTTGTTCAGCTGTAAGCCAAAATAAAGAACAGTAATATCAGTTTGTGTGCTTATTACTCCTGCTTTGTTACATGTTTGTATTTGACCCAGGTCACCTTAATCATATGGCTGGATTCCAAATCATTTCTCGAAAAAGATTACGTGCTGGAAATGTATAGCAGGTCTGTCAGCATCTGTAAATAGAAAAACAGGTTAATGTTTCGTTATCAGACAAAGGGTTTATACCCAAAACATTATTGTGTCCTTTTTCTTGACAGATGCTAATGGACATGTTGTGTAATTCCAGCATTTTCTATTTTTATGCAACTTGAGAGCAGTACAAATGATCAAGGACATTTGTGTATGGCTATATTTCGCTGTAAATCAGTTACATGTGAACTCCCTTGCAAAAACAAACTGCTCAACTCTATTCTAACACCATAGTTCTGCTGTAACTTTCCTGAAATTGTGGATATTTGACCAAAATCTCTCTGGATCAAATGATAAGGCCTATGTTGACTGCTTCAAACTTCTGAAATAATGTTGAGCATGTTCATATAGGCTGTTGAAGCTCTATTTTATAAAGTTATGGGGTGGCATACAGCTGTTATGAGACACTTTTGCAGTTCATAATCAAGGTATCCCAGAAGTCAACTTACATTGCTTCCTTTTGAAGCACTGAGATATACACGATTGAGAATGGTGGCGCTAATTTCCAGGTGGGCTCTTGTACACCTGATCTGCTAATCAGGGTCCTGATGTCTGTTTTAGGACTCCACTCCCAAATCTGGCATAAAGTGTGCAGAACTGCTCTACTCCGTTTCTCAAGGTCTACTGCTGTCATCCACTGGTCAAGGGAAGTGCGGGGTGTCAGCAATACTTGCATTCATAATAAGCAGCTTGCCTATTGTGGTGGGGGCTAGGATACCCACCAGGGCACCTGCAATTTAAAGGCAAACTGCACATCATAAAGGGGATCTTAAGTATCACCTTTGTACTGCTTGACTTGCTGGATTCCTGGAAAATGACTGTTGCGAGCGCCCCCTGCTAGTCAGATGGTGCTGTGGAGGTCCTTGTGGAACATGCAAACCAGGAGAAAGGTGGTCCACTTTCTTGGAAACAGATGTGAGTGCCCCACAAAAGTGCTCAGCAACAATGGTCTGCAGTTGTAGAGCAAGTAAATGCCAAAAGCATTGATAATCGGAGCTTTTTTTAATTCGTTCATGGGATGTGGGCATTGCTGTCTTGGCCAGCATTTATTGCCAATCCCTGATTGCCCTCGAGAAGGTGGTAGTGAGCCAGCTTCTTGAACTGCTGCAGTCCACGTGGTACACCCAAAATGCTGTTAGGGAGAGAGTTCCAGGATTTCGACCCAGCGACATTGAAGGAACAGTGATATAGTTCCAAATCAGGATGGTGTGTGCTTTGGAGGGGAACTTGATGCTGGTTTAGGATTATCAATCGGGCACGCAATGTGGTTCACTTATGCATGCTAGAAGCTACATATATTCATACAGAGGGCCCTGTCCTTTACAGAAAGAAAGAGCATGTCCACACATTGTGCCCTTTTCAACTAAACAAAAGCTTGGGGACAACTATTCCCTGGTTCTTTCCCCATGGCAATACCTTGACTAATGAGAGTAGATCTTTGGCAATGCCTTGACCACTCAGAGTCAACCTGCCTGGTTTGAATTTAAATAAGGCTTGATAGTTAACTGTTCCCTGGTGCATTCTCCATGTCGACGCTTCTACCAATCAGAATCCACTTGCCAACCAATCAGCATTTTCTTCTAATGCAGTATAAATTGTTGTTCCTGTTACAGTTGATATTCTTGCATATCTATCCTGCTGAATGCAAGATGAAAAGCTTTGACAGAATGTCTCTTTTTTCAGCAAGATTCAAGTTATGTACTATTAAGTGACTATATAATATATATATTACTTTTAAAATTTGATCATTGTGGTATTGATAACTACAACAATTTTGTGCATACACAATATTTTGAGCATTTTTTTAAACCTTAAAACAGAAACACACTTTGATTAGATTTTGTTCTAGGAAATTAGAAACTACCAACTTTTGCCTTTACTGCCTGGGCATTAAGCATTGCTGGGAGGAGCACATAGAGGAATGTCATGCTAGAAGAATTCCATCCTAGTAATGCTACCTGCCTGCTTTTCCTTCCATTTATATTAATGCAAAGAAAATCTAATAGGTTCAATAAGGGGCATATGATTCTCACCATGAGATTTTCCTCTCTTCCTGGGCAATACTCAGTGCACTGGTGATAAAGACAAACACTTTCATCTACCATTTTTAAGGCTTTTAGATGTGCGCATTCACAGCAATTAGACATTGTGGCCTTAAAGTGACAGGCCAGGTTAAATTCATCTTTATCTTAGTTGTAGAATAATTCACAATAATTTGCATCTATACTGCATGGCATGAATTATTGCCTGGGCAGAGCACAACAAAGAAAATCAGATAGGGAGGATTAAACACCAGTAACAGAGGTGCTAGATTTTCCTTTCTGCACACCACCCAGGTAATGCTTTATGCACAGCTGCTAAGGATAAATATCTGCCCCATTGTGTGTAGCATAGTAACGATCCCGTTAAGAAAATAGTACATCTTCCAACTTATTATGTGTAACATCATGGGAGACCTTCAGATTATTTCAAAACATCCCATTCTGATTTGTAAAGTATACATATCTGGGGAACAAACAATTTCTGCAAAAGTAAAGGTGTTGGGAAATAACTGTACCTTAACCTTGATTTAAACAAAACACCTGGGGCATGAGTTATACCAGCTTGCCAGTGTCACTTGAGCAGAATTTAAATTAGAATTTTAAATTTCAGGCATTAGATCAGGACGCTTGGGGGAGATGGTGGTGTAGTGGTAATGCCACTGGACGAGAAATCCAGAGGCCCAGACTAATGCTTTGGGGATATGGGTTTAGATCCCAACATGGCAGCTGGTGGAATTTAAATTCAATTTAAAAATCTGGAATATAAAGCTGTCCTCAGTCATGATGACCATGACAACTATCATCGATTGATGTAAAAACCCACCTGGCTCACTAATGTCCTTTAGGGAGGGGAATCTACTGTCCTTATCTGGTTTTTACCTCATGTGATTCCAGACTGTCAGGAATGTGGCTGACTCTTAAATACTCTCTGAAATGGCCTAGAAATTAGGGATGGGCACCAAATGTTGTCCTTGCCAGTGATGCCTACCTCCCAAGGCAAAATAAAGAAAAAATATGCCGATGTAGGTCAGCAAGAACAGGAGGTATTGGTGAGCAGGACACTGGCCTGAATTTTACGTCCTGAGGTCAGGCGCGTGCTCAACCCGAACGCATGTAAAATTGTGTAAAATGATGTTGGGCGTGTGTCCTGACGTCATTGCACACACGTGCGATATTGAGGTCAATGGGCGCACGTGAGAGTCGCAGCTGTGCTCGCCGACAATTGAAGGGCCAATTAAGGCCTATTGACCGAGATTTTACATTGCCCGTGCAATTTTTAGCTCATCAACAGGCAAAATGGGTGGGTAAAAATAATGTTTTCATCATTTTCTCATCTCACAGGCGAGATAAAAGGCCCCCAGAGCAGTAGCACTTTCTCGGGCATTGCCAGTTCGTTGCTGTGTGACTACAGATTTGTCCCAGATTTTCTTTGCATCTCGTTTGTTTGTCAAGCCAACCTTTCAGCATCTCAGGTCCTCATCTTCCCTGAGTATTGCAGCACAATGCTCCTTCATTTTCAAGGCACTGGTCCTCTGCATCCCATCTAATGTGGATAATGTATTCCACTGGTGGAACCAGCTTCAAAGAGGAAGAGAGAGGCAGGAGGGAGAGGAGGCCAGGTGAGCACAGGCAGCATCTCAGGGACAGACCTTTAAGTGGAGAGGCACGGGCTCAGTTGGTGCATGGCCAGCAGGGAGGCCAGGTTGGGAGGGCATGCCAAAGACGCCACTATCCAATGGCTAGAGTGTTCAGGCAGCGCTCCAACTACCTGCAGATGTCCAAGGTCCAGTGCCGCAGGAGGCTCCGCCTCTCCAGGGACACAATGACAGCATTATGTCACATGGTAGGTCCGGAAATCGCCTCCAACTGCGTGGGCAGACACCACATGCTGCTGGCTTTGAAGGTCACAGTGGTCCTCAATTTCTATGCCTCCGGTTCTTTTCAGAGCTCAGTGGGGGGTCTGTGCAGAGTTTCTCAATCAGCTGCAAATGATTGTGTCAAGCTCGTGACTGATGCTATCTTTAGTCACATCCGCACGTTCCTCCACTTCCGGACAGACGAGGCGAGCCTGCTGGAGAGGGCACGAGGCTTTGCTGAGATGGCTGGGTTACCCCGCATCCAATACCAAGGTTACACGGATGAACACTGGTGTAATAGATTGCAGTCAAGTGGCCATCAAGGTGCCAGTAGTTGAACTGGGAGCTTTTGTAAAGAGAAAGGGGTTCCGCTTGATGAATATTCAGATCAAAGTGACCACAGGACACAGATTCTCCAAGTTCCTGCCCGTTACCCTGGGAGTTCATACGATGCTTATATCTTGCGGCACTCACAGGTACCAAGGCTGCTCGTGGTTCCTGCACGAGTGGATGGATGGCTCCTGGGTGACAAGGGCTATCCCTTGAAGAGTTGGCGGATGACCCCCACTCTGTCACCCAAGAACTGAGGCCGAGGAGAGATACAACAGGAGTCATGCCTCCACAAGGGCGGTGGTGGAGAGGACCATCGGGCTGCTGAAGATGCGCTTCAGATGCCTGGGCCGATCAGGGGGATCATTAATATCCTTCAGAGCGTGTCTCCTTCATAGGCGCTGCATGCTGCGCTCTGCACAACCTGTCGCTGTCAAGGGGGGGCTCACTGGAGGCAGAGGAAAGTGAGGCATCTCCACAGGCCAGGGAGGATAACTCAAGTGATGGCTCAGAGGAAGAGCCTGAGGAGGTGCAGGGTGAGGACCTCGAGGCAGAGGACAGGAACTCTCATGGAGGTAGGGATACCAGGGATGCTTTGATGCAGTGAACCTTCAGCTAAGCATCCAAGGCATTGATTTTTTTTTTTGAAAAATATACTTTATTCATAAAATATCTGGAAGAACATTCCAAACCATTTCAAAATCACAATCATGTAAGTACAATCAGATTCAACTATTATACATGTATCACAAGGTGCATCAATACAATCAATGAATATTTCAATCATTTCAATCTGGTCAATGCAGACAATCAGACAATGGTATTGGAGTTATCAACATACATCATGTTGCACTCTGAGGTGCTTCAATACATTTATAATACACTTAGTATTCACTGCATACATTCATTTTGAGCTGTATAGCCCAAGGGGCTCTCAACAGTTCCCAGTCCCTCGGTGCACTGTGGCAGAAAGGTCTTAGACAGCGACCTTTCCCCATTGTGCCTTTGCGGCGGCTGCCCCAAGTTTTAGTGCGTCCCTTAGCACGTAGTCCTGGACTTTGGAATGTGCCAGTCTGCAACACTCGGTCGGGGACAACTCTTTGCGCTGGAAGACCAACAAGTTTCGGGCAGACCAAAGAGCGACTTTCACCGAGTTGATGATCCTCCAGCTGCAGTTGGTATTTGTCTTGGTGTGTGTCCCTGGGAACAGCCCGTAGAGCACAGAGTCCTGTGTCACAGAACTGCTCGGGATGAACCTCAACAGAAACCATTGCATCCCTCTCCAGATCTTCTTTGCAAAGGCACAATCCACAAGGAGGTGAACAACGGTCTCATCCTCACCACAGCCACCTCGAGGGCAATGTGCAGGGGGGATGAGACTCCTGGCGTGTTGGAAGGATCTGACGGGGAGGGCCTTTCTCACCACCAGCCAAGCTACGTCTTGGTGCTTGTTGGAAAGTTCTGGCGATGAGGCATTCTGCTAAATGACTTTGACAGTCTGCTCGGGGAACCATCCTACAGGATCCACCCTCTCCTTTTCCCGCAGGACTTGTGGTCAAAGGTGTTTCTCTGCATAAATTTTTCCACGAGGGACAGGTGGTACGGCATGGTCCAACTACTTGGAGCGTTCGGCGGCAGCATGGCCAGACCCACCCTTCGCAACACCGGGGACAGGTAGAACCTCAGCATGTAGTGACACTTGGTGTTTGCGTACCGAGGGTCTACGCACAGCTTGATGCAGCCGCACACAAAGGTGGCCATCAGTATGAGGGCAATGTTGGGCACGTTATTTCCCCCTTTATTTTGAGGCTTGTACATCGCATCCCTGCGGACACGATCCATTTTCGACCTCCGGATAAAGCGAAAGATGGCTCGGGTGATCGCCATCGCGCAGGAGTCTGGAATGGGCCAGACCTGCGCCACGTACAGCAACAGCGAGAGCGCCTCACACCTGATGACCAGCTTCTTACCCGCAATGGAGAGGGAGCGTCGCCCCCACATGCCCAGTTTTCTTTTCACCATAGACACTCGCTCCTTCCAGTTTCCAACGCATGTCCCAGTCCCTCCGAACCATATCCCCAGCACCTTCAGGCCGTCAGCCCTGAGGGTGAAGGGGACAAAGGATCAGCCAGTCCAGTTCCCGAAGAACATGGTCTAGCTCTTCCCACGATTTATCTTGGCTCCCGAGGCCAGTTTGAACTGGTCGCAGATGTGGATCAGTCTGCGCACCGACAGCGGATCCGAGCAGAAGACGGCGACATCGTCCATGTGCAGGGAGGCTTTGACCTGAGTGCCTCCACTGCCTGGGATTGTCACTCCTCTTATGCCCGGATTCTTTCTGATGGACTCAGCAAAGGGTTCTATGCAACACACAAAAAGGACAGGGGAGAGAGGGCAGCCCTGCCTGACTCCAGATTTAATAGGAAAGCTATCTGATTCCCACCCATTGATTGAGACTGCGCTACTGATGTTAGTGTAGAGCAGTTGGATCCAATTGCGAATTCCTTCCCCAAACCCCATTTTGGAGAGCACATCCACTATGTAGGTGTGTGATATTCTGTCAAAGGCCTGTTCCTGATCCAGGCTGATGACACACCCCTGTCCTGCACATAGGCAATCGTATCCCTGAGCAGCGTGAGGCTGTCAGAGATCTTCCTGCCCGGCACAGCACAGGTCTGGTCAGGGTGGATCACCAATTCCAGAGCGGACTTGACCCGATTGGCGATGACCTTGGACAGAATCTTATAGTCCACATTCAACAGTGAAATGGGTCGCCAATTTCTAATTTGCTCCCTTTCCCCCTTGTGCTTGTAGATGAGGGTGATGATGCCTTTCCTCATGGATTCTGACATGCTGCCAGCCAGAAGCATACTCTCGTACACTCCTAGCAGGTCTGGGCCCATCCAGTCCCACAGAGCCGAATACAACTCCGCCGGCAAGCCGTTGCTTCTGGGAGTTTTACTCTTCTCGAAGGACTCGAGGGCCTTAGTCAGTTCGCCAGGAGTTAGCGGTTTGTCCAGGCTCTCCCGTGTATTGTCGTCTTAAGACCTCTGTGATAGAGGACAGGAAGGACTGGGAGGCCATGCTGTCTGTGGGCTTCACGTCATACAATCCGGCATAAAAAGATTTGCTGATCCTCAAAATGTCGGACTGCGATGACTTTACTGAGCCGTCTTCTTCCTTCAGGCTGCTGATCACAGAGCTCTCTCTGTGTACCTTTTGGAAGAAGAAACGTGAGTACGTCTCATCCTGCTCCATGGAGCGGACTCTGGACCATAAGGTGATCTTGGAGGCCTTCGAGGCAAAGAGCGAAGCTTGCTGGCTCTTCACCTCTTGGAATTCCTCCTTGACATCAACCCCCATCGACTGCAGCCGGAGCAGATTCTGCATGTTTCTCTGGAGCCGGGACATTTCCCTCTGTTCCTTTCTAGCTTTCTGGACGCCTTTGAGGATGAAAAACCTCTTGATGTTTCCCTTGATCGCTTCCCACCAGTGTGTCAGGGACTCAAAGAAGGGTTTCACAGTTCTCCAACCTTTGTAATCCCTCTTGAGCTCCTCAACGTTCTCTGGGGTCAGCAGTTGCACGTTTAGCTTCCATGGCCCCCTGCCCACCCTCTGGTCTTCCAAGGCATTGATGCCTCGTCAAGCCATTGGCACTGTCTTCTTTGCTAACAATTAATAAATGGGAATCCAAACCAGTGCGCCAACACCACACTTTTACAAACCTGTGCTGCATCTGGCACCTATTCAAACCATTCCGCCAACTCAGCCCATTTAAGTCAAACAAACGTTTATATTACTTCACAATAACATACAAAGAACAAACTAATTGTCCATCCCTAATACAAACGTCAAAATAATTAACGCAAGTAATGTCATCCATGACATTCCCCTGTTGTGCCTCCAACGTATGTCTGCTGTAGTTGCATCTTGGTTCCCCCGCACCTCGTTGTCAGTGGTATTGGAGGCAGCCTGGTGGTCCTGATGACCTTGAGGGTCATCCTCTTGCCGCCTTAGCCTGAGCAGGCTCTGCCTGGGAGGGTGCATCTAGCCCCATGGCTGGGCACTCCTCAGATATCATCAGATGCAGCGGCCACTGGCAGAGGGGCGGAGGAGCTGGTGCCCCCATCTGGAGCACTCTGAAAGGAGCCCACACAGATGGCAGGCAGCTCGACCACCAGTGTGAGGTGCCTTTGCACCTCCCTACTCGCCATTGATGGGCGGGTACCCAGCTGTGAGGCTGGGTGCCTCATCCATCTCTCACACTGGCAGTGACCTCCTGAGGTCATGGCCTGTATGAGAGCTTGCAGGTTTTAGTGCAGCCCCAGGAGCCCCTGAGCTTGCTCCAGAAGCTGCCTCTCTGTGAGAGTCGCCACTCTCTCCATGGAGGAGGCTGTGCACTCGGTGTTAAGGGTCAACTCAGAACTCATACTCTGCATGCACCCCTCCATGATGGAGACCATGGCACACCGACCCTCATGGATCTCCGCCAGATCTCCCCATGCATCCCGCTGGGCACCTAGCATCTGCCGCCTGATGGATGACTCCAGAGGCTTGTCATCTACCTTGGACGCAGCATGGTCCCAGTGTGCAGCTGTGCTCTCACTGTTGGTTCCCTGGGACCTCTCTGCCTCTGCCAGATCCTCATGCGAGTTGAGGTGCCCTCACCACTGTGCATTACCATGGAGCCAAAGAACTAATGCCCACTGACGTGTATCTGTGCTGGTGCCTGGTTCAAAGAGACGGTGTGACACTAGTGCAGGTGTGATGTCTTCCTCAGAACTCAGTGGGGGGTCCATAGGGTCGCCGGCTGCTCCTGCGGATGGTGCATCTGCAGCAGGACGGCCAAAGATCAGTACATTAGATCATTATAGTCACTATTCATGCTAGGCAGGTTGAGGAGACAGTGGAGACCTGCTGCATGGTGCCATCTGCATTGGAGCTTCAATGGGCTCCATGGCTACGACAGTTCAGTTTCTGATGAGAGGAGCCCGTTATGTTTCCAGTACCCACTGCACACGCATCTGTCACCAGCACTGTTACCTTCATCTGAGACCCCCACCTCACCACGACTGGAGGAACAAGCTGGTCAATGGCATTCCAGCTCCAGTGCATCGCTTTCATGCTTCGTGAGGATGCACAGATTTGGCACTCCTCCACCTGTTCTGTGGCTCTCCGCAGCGTTATGACTGCTCTTCTCCTGATAGGGAAAAATAGAAAGCCTCATTATTGCTCCGTCTCCCTGAATGTCCTTTCCTAGTTTCCAAGCACCCCCCCACCACCACCACAACTCCCACCTGGGCATTAGGCGGGCTGTGTCACTATGGCACGCTTTACCCTGCAATGCACTGCGGCCAGCCACACTGACATCCCGCGTGGCAGGGCAGGCTTCAGTGCCAGTTGGCCTACACATGCTTAGATCCCTGAACCTCCCAAGCAATGGGCACCTGACTAATCTTCACTGCACAGGTCCATGCCATCTCTGCACTTACACTTGCTGACCGCAGAAGATCATTGAACCTTTTGCAGCACTGAAGCCATCTGCGGCACACCATGTTGTGCCTACTGACCTGGGCGATGACCTCTGTCCAGGCCTTCTTGGTCAGGTGGGGCAGCCTTCTCCTGCCATCCCTGGGCATTAAGATATACCACCTGCCACTGACCTCGATCAGCAGTCCTGGCTACTCATCTGAGAAACAGGGGGCAGAGTGCCCACCTGACTTGCCCTGCCACCTCCCATGACCACCAGGTGCTGAGGCCATGACTGCACAACAGGACACTTCTTTGATAGCTTCAAAACAGCTCCCTCAGCCTCCCCAATAACTCTTGGCAGCCTTCAGGGAGTTGCCTCTTCCACCCCGCCGTGTCCCCATTGAACCTGGCACCCAACAAGTTCCCACCCCTGCACACAGATAAAACAACTGTCAGTTGCGTTTCATGCTGGGTGGGCCTCAATTGACCATAATATCGCATTCACAGCAAGATCTCAGCCGGGAGCAAGTTTTACATCCACTTCCGGCCATGCTGACTTCAGGCGCATCCCGAGGGTAAAATTCAGGCCTTTGTGTGGGATATCATACAGGTAGCAGAGTTGTGGATGAGCTGAAGTTTACAGAGGGTAGAGAACGGGAGACCAGCCAGGAGAGCATTGAAAAGATTGAGTTTGGACGTCAACAAAAGCACAAACAAGAGTTTCAATAGCAGATGGCTGAGGCGATGGTAGGAGTTACAATGGATGATGTTACAGAGGTGGAAGTACGCAGTCTTTGTAATGAAAAACATGTGGTAGCTTAAGCTCAACACGAGCCAGAATTTTACTGCCCCACCACAGTGTGTCTCCCCGTGGCAGATGCAGCGAGCCATTTAAATCTCCATTCAGTTCAGTGGGACTGTAATATCCCACTGGGCAGGAGGGGCCGTAAAATCCTGGCCAAGGTTATGAGGATCAACACCGGTTCAACCTGACATAATGACCAAGAAGGAGATTGGAATTAGTGGCAAAGATATGCAGTTGTGGTAGGGCAAAAGGCAATAGTTTCAGTCTCCCAATTACTTAGATGAGCTGCAAATTTGTCCAGCTAAGACTGGATGCTAGACAAACAGAACGTTGTCATTTAGATATTGCTATAGTAGGCACAGTGAATCCGTAAGTCACAGCATCATTTGGGCACAGATTTTTCTCTGGCTAATCAGTATGGCAGGAGCATCATTCTGGCCATCTCAATGTGCTCTATATTGTGAGATAACTGACTGATGTTTATCAGAAAGAGAAATACCTCCTCTGGTCCCCTTTGCTTTGAATGAAAATGAGCAGATGGTACTGTAGATATAAGGAACCTATTACACTAAGGCTCCAGAACCTTTCTTCCATTAAGAATGTTGACTAAATTGCCAGTTTAGATTATAAATTTAATTTCACAACTGCAGCTTGAGCACACGGCATTCTATTTCAGGAGTGAGTGCTTCAACTGTAACAAGTAGACAAATTGTATTTGCTGCAGGCACATCCAATCGTTCAAAGCTGAAGAGGGAATTCGTTCTCCAGCAGAGGCACTATTAGTCTGACTAGCTAGACTTTCAGTGTTGACCTGATTATTGAAGGACATAAATGAGCAATTTGATGTTACAGTATACAGGTCTGCATCATTATCTTCTTTAAAATAGAAGCAAAATACTATGGATGCTGGAGATCCGATAAAAAAACAGAAAGTGCAGCATCTGTGGAGAGAGAAACAGAGTTATCGTTTCAAGTTCAATATAACTTCTTCAGGACTTAGGAGAAATCTTACAACAGTACTATCAAGTGGTATTTACTCACCAATAACTAACTCATCAACTCATCAATGCTCAGCTTGGGTTCTGCTAGGAGCAGTCGACTCCAGACCTCATTACAGCCTTGGTCTAAACAGAGACAAAAAAGCTGATTTCCAGAGGTGAGGTGAGTCTTAATAATAAAATCTTAATGTATTTGTACAAATTTCTCTCTTGACTACTTTAATAGATGCTAACATATTCAAAACAAATGAAGTAGCACCTCAATTAATAATACCTGAGAGAAATTTGATACAAATATGTTATGCATTTGTGTAACAAATCTCACTTTAATTTGCAGGGTTTTTTTTTCCTCAAGGTTTATGTGTTGCCTGAAATGCTTAACAAAATATCAGTTTTATTATTCACTTTAGGTCATTTCCAATTCTTTATATTGAAGACTGCAAGCAGAAGCATTGGGTAAATTTTCAACTGACCACTTAGAACGTATAACTAATGCTGTGGAGAGGTTGCCAGTTATAGAACCCGAATTACATTCATTTCCAGCAAGTTGAAAATCTAACCCATTATATTTATCATACTTCATATCTGTTGAAGTCAGGTGTAAAGTCTTCATCCTAAACACGCTACTTATAGTGATGAGGATTGAACTATTCTCTTTAGCAAACCATTTTTTGGAGATGTTGAATTTTTAAATGTTGAGACTTTCAACTGGGATATCTGTAAGAGTTGAGAAAAAGTTGCAGTGCTGAAGGCCTGTGCTCCAGAACAAACTATGCCTTTAGCCAAGTTGTTCCAGATCAGCTACAACACTGACTTCTACCCCACAATATGGACAATTTACCAGGTAGGTCATGTCCATATAAACAGGACAATCCCATCCTGACCTATTATTGTCCTATTGTCAGTTTACCCTGAATAATCAACAAGTGATGGGAGGAGTCACTAACAGTGCTATCAAGCAGCATTTACTCACCGATAGCTAACTATTCATCAATGCTCAGATTGAGGTCTGCTAGGAGCAATTGATTCTAGACCTCATTACAGCCTTGGTTCAAATATAGACAAAGAAGCTGATTTCCGGAGGTAAAGTGAGAGTGACTGCCCTTGACATCAAGGCAGCCTTTAACTGGGTTTAGTACCAAGGAACCCTAGTAAAATTTAAGTCAATGGGAATTGTGGAAAACTCTCCACTAGTTAGAGTCATACCTAGCAGCAAGGAAGATGGTTGGAGCTGTTGGAAGTCAATTAAAACCCTGGCCTAAGCATCTTCAATTGCTTCATCAAATACTTTCCCTCTATCACGATTGTAAAGTGCTAAGCTCCATTTACAATTCTTCATAATAAAAGATACTATGCCTACATGCAATAAGATCTGGATAACATCCAGGCTTGGCTTCCTAAGTGGGAGGTAACATTTGTACCACACAAGTGCCAGGCAATGACTGCGCCAGATTTTCATAATGGAGGCGGGAATCAGGAATCGAGAATTTTCCTGAAGTCACAATCCTGCTTCCTGCAGTGTCCTCAGGCAGGATTTTCATCTGAGGGTGGGATGGCCTGGAGTCAGGGCCCAAAGCAGAGATGGAGGTGGGCCGGTGCTGAGGCGGCCAGGTAAGAAGGCCCACTTCCATTTACAGGAACATCTGCCCGTTCTTCAGCATTGCAAAACCCCCTCACCCCCTTAACTTCCCTATTCCCTTCATCCCCTCATCTCTCAGCTGCTTTCCCCTACTCCCTGTAACTTCCTCACCCCCACCCCCCTCACATCCTCAGTATCCACTTTTATGAAAGAAGTCACAAGCCGTATAATAACATTTGGAAGTCTTTGAAAAGCTCATAAATTTGTTAAAATAAACATGCATCACTTGAATGAGCATAAAAAAACCATAATCCTCTTTCAAAAAACTCATAAACCTGTGAAACCATCAAACCCACAGTCCCCGGGATAGCTGTGTAAACAAACCCAAGAGTGCAGAATCCATTAGTGCTTTTGGAAGGCAGTCAAAAGCTTCTATATCTATCACAGTTTTCAAACTGCCAAACAGATGGCTGAGCTCTTCTAGAAAGAATTAATAGCTATAGGGAGAGTTTGAACAATTAGTTATTGAACTCATGCTGGGCTAGTCTTTCAATGTTGTACAATGCAGAATAGCAATGTATCCAGTGGATAATTTATTGCAAACATCAAAAGACTTTTGCACTTTTACAATGCTGGTCTTTCACATAACAGTTTGCCAGTTGTCAGAAGTAAAATCACTGTCGTCACTCACTTTAGTATACACAGATATAACTCAGGCTACAACATTTCATGATGAATTGTAAAGGAAGTAACACCATTTTTACTCATTTTTTACACTCTTTCCGCCTCCAAATCAGTGTTCATGCTTCACTTTGCAAGTGTGATTCATAAAACTTCCAAACTTGGCCACCCCACTAAAAATTATATCATTTCTGAAATGCGCACATTCAGAATGGTCCCGGCAATTTCCAAACAGCAGCTCGGGGTGTTTCCTGACCATACCTTTCCAGCTCCACCGAAAATAGCCAGAGACGGAAATGGGGGTGGGAATTCTAACTTCCCTGTCAATGGCCATTTTCTTTTAATTCCCGACACTGTGCATTCCTGAAACGGATCCTCAAAATTCGGCCCACTGTCTCCAACAAGAGAGTGTCTGGTATCCTCTTGATGACTTTCAATGGCATTACCATTGTCAAATCTCCCACTATTAGCAACCTGAGGGCTGCCATTGACCAGAAACTCAACTGCATCAGACATGTAAATGCCGTGGCAACTAGAGCAGGTCAGATGCTAGGTGTTCTGTAGTGAGTGGTTCACCACTTGCCACACCAAAGCCTACAAAGGACAAGTTATGAGTGTGATGGGACAGCTGTAACAACACGCAAGAAACCCAATAGCGCCAGGGCTTTACAGTTTGCTTGATTGTCAACCCATCGACCAGCTTAAACATCCTCTCATTCAAGATGAAGTCTCAACACTACTTCTTCAAGGGATCCTGGGAATGGGAAATAAATGTTGGACTTGCTAGCAATTGGCATATGCCCAGAATAATGTTTTTAACAAGTAGTTAAACTGCTGTGCAGTGGCAGTGATTTGGAATAAGTTTTCATTTCATATGTAGGAAATTTTGCATTATCTTTACCAGCTAAGCACAAAAAAATTAATGAGATTAGACACATATTACATTATTTATATTTGCGTTTTAATAGAATAATAGATCTGACTTGGTGTAACTTTGGCGACTAATGGAAAGACAATGAAATCATTAAGAAATAGTTTAACCAGAAATTTGAAAATCCATAGCAGAAATTGATTTTTGGAATAAAAGGAAAGTTAATACCAGAGGCTTTTGGAATCATATGATGCAACCAGAGCTGAATGCCAATAAGCAATTAGTCATAATCCACAAGAGACCATAGACACCTTTCTCTGTTAGAGAGTGACAAGTGGTTATATAGCTTGAGGAGCATTACTCTACATCAAACATGGATCAAGGCAAGGATGAAATCCTCCATGAACTACCACAGCCAGAATGGGGATTGAAGACACGCCATTGGTGTCATTCTGCACCACACTCTAGCCATCGAGCCAACTGAGCTAACCAATTCCAAAGAATGAATGACAATAATTTAGTTTAAAACAATCTTCTCATTTTATCATTTGTTTTGGATTACTTCTGCATTTATTTTAAAGAAAATATTGTTGCAAAATTTGGAATATGAATTAAGAATGCATTATTGGACCCTTGTACCCCTTAAAATGTAGTACGATTAAATTCACGATCCATATAGACCAAATATTATAAATAAATTGTTTAGCTTCTCTCCTCAGCCTGGATGATTTTGAAACTTCTGAATGAATGAATGGCCAGTTATTCATCTAACAGCAAAAAAATAATTATGGTCAAATTCTTTTTCAATTTTTGGGCCAAGATTTTCCTGTCAGCTCACAATCGGGTCCCAATGCGGCTTCTGAAATACACACCCCGACTCATATCTGCCTTTGGCCAGGATTTTCATTTTTTTCAAGCAAGAATCAGGTTTAGTGGGCAGTTTCCATGCAGTGCAGTGCGGGAGGAGTGTGGATGCAGAGACGGGCTGGTTAGAAAATCTGTCTCGGTTCTCCAGGACAGTAGACCAGCTCCCAGGATCATTCTTATGACCCCTAAACCTCACCCCTTATCCTCCCCCATGCCAGCTCCATCCCGCCCATACTTCCCATGCCTCCTCATATCCTCCATGCTCCGCCATTCCCTTTCATATCCCCATCCCACCCCTTGCCCCCAATGTCCCTTCATACTCCCCATTCCCCCTCCATGCCCCATATATATCCTTCATAGCCACTCACCTAGTATCCATTATCTACACTCCTCAGGGACCATGTAAGATCAATGGTTGCAGGTAAAAAAAAAAGTGACAATCTTTTAAAACTCCCATTCAAACCTTTGTGATTAACACTGCAAAAACCTCATCCACGGACGGGATGAGGTTTCCACAATTAAATAAAAAATAAATATAAATTTTTGGGTGGAATTTTTATTCTGTTCATCTTATTGAATGTTGGGAAATTTTTTTCAGATTTTAAAAACATTTATTTTTGACTTTAAAATTGTTCATCTCCCTGAGGCAGCTCCCTGCCTTCAGGGAGCTTTCAGTGTGTGCTCCCCTACACATGTGCAGACTTTTGCGCTCACACTTGTCCCGCCACCACCCTGACAGTGTTGAGCTTCTCAGTGTGCCTTTCATGCTGGCTGGCTGCAAATTGGCCAGCCAGTGTGAAGTCACGGTCGGGGACCATCGTGGTTGGTGGACCGTTTCCTGTCGCTCCCTGGCCTGCTGCGCCCACCTGACAACCCGAAAAGTCTGCCCCCTGAAACTTAAAGACAGTTGTTGTTACATTTCCATTTCGAAACAGATTGCCTGTCAATCAATGGAGTGGAGCAGGTGTCTTTTTAGCTTTCGCCGGCAGGGCAATTTTTTTCAAAGTAATATCAATTTGGACATTTAAATCTCAGTCCAAAACATAATGGGAGAGTTTCCCAGCACAATTTTCCACAGTTTTGAGGGCATTATGGCACTTTATACATTGGGAAAAATACTGTAATGCCTGTCAACACTTCCCCAAGGGGATCAATGTAATGGTCAACTTACCTTTGCAGGACAGAGCCCTATGATCATAGAAACTAGGGGTAGGAGTAGGCCATTCAGCCCTTCAAACCTGCCCTGTCATTCAGTATGATCATGGCTGATCCTCTATCTCAACATCATTCCTGCTTTCTTTCCACACCCCTTGATGCCACTAACATCCAAAAAATTTATCAGTTTGTTTCTTGAATATACTCAGTGACCCGGCCTCCACAGCCCTCTGCGGTAGAGAATTCCACAGGTTGATCATGCTCTGAGTGAAGACATTTTTCCTCATCTCAGTCCTAAATGGTCTGCCCCATATACTGAGATTGTGGCCCCTGGATTCCCTAACCAGGGGAAACATCCTCTCTGCATCCAGTCTGTCTAGCCTTGTTCGAATTTTATATGTTACAATCAGATCCCCTCTCATTCTTCTAAACTCTAGTGAATACAGGCCCAGTTGAACCAATCTCTCCTGATATGACAGTCCTTCCATCCCCAGTATCAGCCTAGTGAACCTTCGCTGCATTCCCTCTATGACAAGTATATCCTTTCTTAGGTAGGGAGACCGAAACTGCACGCAATACTCCAGGTGTGGTCTCACCAAGGCCCTGTATAACTGCAGTAAGACATCCCTACTTCTGAACTCAAATCCTCTTGCAATGAAGGCCAACATACCATTTGCCTTTCTAATTGCTTGCTGCACCTGCCTATCACTTTCATTGACTGGTGCACAAGGGCACCCAGATCAGTTTGTACATCCACATTTCCCAATATATCACCATTTGAATAATACTCTGCGTTTCTGTTTTTCACACCGAAATGTATAACTTCACACTTATCCACATTATACTGTATCTGCCATGTGTTTGCCCACATACACAACTTGTTTAAATCACCCTGAAGCCTCTTTGCATCCTCCTCACAACTCAGAACCCCACCCAGTTTTGTGTCATCAGCAAACTTGGAAATGTTGCATTTGGTTCCCTCATCCAAGTCATTTATAGATATCGTGAATAGCTGGGGCCCAAGCACTGATCCCTGCAGTGCACCACTAGTCACCGTCTGCCACCCGGAAAAAGACCCATTTATTCCCACTATCTGTTTCTGGGCTGTCAACTAATTCTCATGCCAGTATATTACCCCCAATCCCATGTGCTTTAATTTTGCCCATGAGCCTCTTATGTGGGACCTTATTAAAAGCCTTCTTGAAACCCAAATACACCACATCCACTGGTTCTCCCTTATCTATTCTACTAGTTGCATCCTCAAAAAACTCCAGTAGATTAGTTAAGCATGATTTCCCTACCATAAACCCATGCTGACTTTGTCTAATTCTATTAATGCTTTCCAAGTGTTCTGTTAGTACGTCTTTCATAATAGACGCTAGCATTTCCCCACTACCAATGTTAGGCTAACTGGTCTGTAATTCCCTGTTTTTTCTCTCTCTCCTTTTTTAAATAGTGGGGTTACATTTGCTACCCTCCAATCTGTAGGAACTGCTCCAGAGTCTATAGAATTTTAGAAGATGACCACCTATGCATCCAATATTTCCAGGGCCACTTCCTTTAGTCCTCTGGGATGTAGATTATCAGGCCCTGGGGATTTTTCAGCCTTTAAGCCCATTAATTTTTCTAGCACCATCTTTTTACTAATACTGATTTTCTTAAATTCCTCCCTCTCATAGACCCTTGGTTCCCTAACATTTCTGGGAAATTATTTGTGTCCTCTTTTGTGAAGACAGAACCAAAATATGTGTTCAATTCTTTGCCATTTCTTTCTTCCCCGTTATAATTTTCCCCATTTCTGACTGTAAGGGACCTACATTTCTCTTTGCTAATATTTTTCTCTTCACATGTTTATTGAAGCTTTTACAGTCAGTTTTTATGTTCCTTGCAAGTTTACTCTCATATTCCATTTTCCCCTTCTCGAGCAATCTTTTTGTCCACTTTTGCTGAATTCTAAACTGCTCCCAATCCTCAGGCTTGCTGCTTTTTCTGGCAATTTTATATGTTTCCTCTTTGGACCTAATACTATTCCTAATTTCTTTTGTAAGCCATGGTTGAGTCATCTTTCCTGTTTTATTTTTGTGCCAGACAGGAATGAATAATTGTTGTAATTCATGCATACGTTCTTTAAATATTAGCCATTGCCTATCTATTGTCAACCGTTTTAGTAAGGTTCCCCAATCCATCATTGCCAACTCGTGCCTCATACCTTCATAGTTCCCTTTATTTAGATTCAGGACCCGAGTTTCGGATTCAACTTCTTCACTCTCCATCCTAATGAGCAATTCTATCATTTTATGGCCGCTCTTCCCCAAGGGACCACTCACACAACAAGGTTGTTAATTAATGCTTTCTCCTTGCACAATACCCAGTCTAAGATAGCCTGCTCTCTAATTGGTTCCTCAACGTATTGGTCTAAAAAACCATTGTGCGCACACTGCAGGAAATCCTCCTCCACAATATTATTGCTGGTTTGGTTTGTCCAATCTATATGTAGATTAAAGTCACCCATGATTACAGTTGTACACTTATTGCACGCGTCTCTAATTTCTTGCTTAATGCCTTCCCTTACATTTCCATTACTGTTTGGGGGCCTATAGACAACCCCCATCAACATTTTCCGCCCCTTGGTGATCTCCACCCAAACAGATTCCACATTATGATTTTCTGAGTCAATATCCTTCCTCATTATTGCATTGATTTCCTCCTTTTCTAACATTGCTACCCCACCTCCTTTCCCTATTTGTCTGTCCCTCCTAAATATTGAATACCCCTGGATGTTCAGTTCCCATCCTTGGTCACCCTGCAGCCATGTCTCCGTAATTGCAACTATATCATAACCATTTATATCTACTTTCACTGTTAATTCATCAACGTTATTGTGAATGCTCCACGCATTAAAATACAGTGCCTTTAGACTTAGCTTTATATTGCACTGTGACCCCATTTGTTTATCGCCCTTGTTTTTTCTGCCTCCCACTTTTGCTTCTTACTTTTCTGTCTTTTGTTTCTATCCTTGTTTCCCCACTTCTCTGTCTCCCTGCTTAGGTTCCCATCCCCCTGCCATGCTAGTTTAAACCCACTCCAACTACACTAGCAAACACCCCCGCCGAGGACATTGGCCCCGGTCCTGCCCAGATGCAACCTGTCCTTTTGTACTGGTCCCACCTTCCCTAGAATCGGTCCCAATGTCCCAGGAATATGAATCCCTCCCCCCCATGCCATTTCTTCAGCCACGTATTCATCTGGTATATCCTGTTATTTCTACTCTTGCTAGCACCTGGCACTGGTAGTAATCCTAAAATTACTACTTTTGAGGTCCTATTTTTTAATTTACGTCCTAACTCCCTATATTCAGCTTGTAGGACCTCATCCATTTTTTTTAAGCTATTTCGTTGATACCAATATGTACCACAACCACTGGCAAAACCTCCTCCTTCAGAATGCCCTGCAGCCTCTCCGAGACATCCTTGACCCTGGCACCAGGGAGGCAACATACCATCCTGGAGTCTCTTTTGTGGCTGCAGAAATGCCTGTTTGCTCCCCTTACTATTGAATCCTCTATCACTATAGCCCTGCCACTCTTCTTCCTCCCCTCTTGAGCAGCAGAGCCACCCGTGGTGCCATGGACTTGGCTCCTACTGCTTTCCGCTGAGAAGTTATCTCACCCAACAGTATCCAAAACGGAATATCTGTTAGAAAGGGGGATGGCCACAGGGGACTCCTGTACTACCTGCCTTCCTCTACTCTACCTGGTAGTCACCTATACCCTTTCTGCCTGTTCAGTCTTTACCTGCGATGTGATCACCTCACTGAACGTGCTGTCCATAATAATCTCAGCATTGTGGATGCTCCGCAGTGAACCCACCCGCAGCTCCAGCTCTGAAATGTGGTTAGCCAGTAGCTGCAGCTGGACACACTTCCTGCACACATGGTCACCAGGGACACTGGACTGTCCATGACTTCCCATATAGTGCAGGAGGAGCATATGGGTACAAGCTCTGCTGCCATGACGTTCCTTTAGATTAAGCTCGTTAGTTACTCCCTTTAAAGAACACTAATTATGCTAGGGGCATAATTCCACTCCAAACACTACAGTTCAAAGTCATCACCTTATTTTGTTTAAGCTAATGGACTGCCACAATTTAATTAGTAGAAAAAGTAGAAGTAGAAGTATTCACCTGACCCTACTTACCAATCAGCTGCCTCCCCTGCATCACGTCACTTTTTGAATCATGACGTCCTCGCGCTGCTTTCAGCGCTGAGTCTCCCTGGAACTCTCGTGCTGCTTTCAGCCTTGAGTCTCCCCGCAACTCTTGCACTGTCCTCGCGCCACTTTGAACCCCGAATCCAGCTCCTGCTCTTTTTAAATCTCTGCCCTGACTCTCAGTTCCCACTCCTTTTTAATCTCCGCTCTGACTGTGTGCGTGCGTTTTGCACCCAAGGCCTTCCTGACCCAGGAAAAGGCCTCAAAATTGGTGTGAGACAGGAAGGCAGAGGAAATTGCTTTTCCAGCAAATAAACCACTAAAGTTCAGTGTTTTGCGACTCGATTCATGCCTCCATTGGGATATGAAAATCTGTCCCCAAATATCTTACAATTTATCTATCAAAAGACAGCCTTAAGTGTTGTCCTAAAAGAAAGTGACTAAGTGTATTACATAGGGGAAGATTTCACTATCAGCATAGGCAAATACAGTGAAATAGAAACTGTGAATTAATAGTAAATGAGCATAATGGTAGACTGCTACCAAATAAGAACTTTCAAGTCCAGAGATTGAACCCCTCCTATTTCTTATCTACATGCTGCCCTTGACACCATCACTCAAAAGCATATTGTCAGCATTTACATGTATACTGACGACACCCAGCTTTACCATATCACAATCTCACTTGACTCCTCTACTGTTGCAAAACCATAAGACTACTTATCCAATTTCCAGTACTGGATAAACAGAAAACTTCTCTAATTAAATACTGAACAGACTGATGCCATTGTTTTCGGTTCCTGCTCCAAATTTCATACCCAACATATTAGCTCCATCTCTCTTCTTGGCAATAGTCTGAGACTAAACCAGTCTGTTTGCAACCTTGGGCCAGAACCATGCAGACCCTGCATGTCGACGCATGAAATGACGTGCAGTGACGTTGGGCGTGCGTCCTGACATCACTGCACGTCATTCTGATCTTCAGTTCGGTGGGCACGCACCGGAGTCGGCTGCGCGCCCGCCGAACTGTCAAAGACCTGTTAAGGCCACTAATTACCTAATTAAAGTAGTGTCAGGGCTGCCCATCCAACCTTAAGGTTGGCGGGCTAGTGAAGAGCTCAGGCAGCCTTCGCATTTTTTATGGAACCTCATCCACAGGCAGGATGAGGTTTCATGAAGGGTTTATAACTTAAATAAAATTTTTTAGTAAAATTCATAGACATGTCCCAGCTCATGTGACATTATCAAATTAATCTCTCTGAGGCAGCTCTGTGCCTCAGGGAGATTTCTGCGCTCAGAACGCGGGCCCCAACTCGCCCTCCTCCCCCCCCCTGCACAGGTAGCGCTCAACGCTTCTGGGTACGTGTCACGCTGGCCTCGCCCACTCTCGCCTGGCCCGCCCAGTGGGGAGAAAAGTCTCCTCTTGATGTTGTATTTAACCTTGAGATGAGTTTCCGACCACAATTTCCGCCGCTGACAAAGCCTGACTTTGCCCATCTCACCTCATCACTGCAGAAACCTCATTCATACCTTTGTTACCTCTACTAGTCCAATAGATTCCTGGCTGGACTCTCACGTTCCACCCACTATAAAATTGAGGTCATCCAAAATTCTCCTGCCCGTATCATGACTCACACTAAGTCCAGTTCACCAATCACCCCTCTGATCGCTGAGTCAGCCCCAGCCAAGTAATGCCTTGATTTTAAAACTCTCTTGTTCTCAAATCTCTCCATGACCTCACAGCTCCCTATCTCTGTAGTCCTATCCAGTCCCATAATCTTCCAAGACATCTGTGCCCACCTAATTCTAGCCTCTTGAGCATCCCTGATTTAAATTGCTCCATCATTGTTGCCTGTGCCTTCTTTTGCCTAGGCCCTAAGCTCTGGAATTAACTCCATAGAGCCCTCCGCCTATCCCTTGCCTTTCTCCTTAAAACCACTCCTTAAAACCTAACTCTTTGGTCAAGCTTTAGGTCAACTACTGTAATATCTTCTTTTGTGTCTCAGTGTCACATATTGTTTTATCACGCTTCTGTGAAACGCTTTTGACATTTTATTCCATTAAAAACTCTATATATATTTATATATATAAAAGCAGTTGTTGTATGGATGTCCTATTCCCATCACCAACTGTTGAACCGTTTTTTAAGTTCTTTACCTACCTCCTCCATAAAATAAATCTAGTGGTGCTGTCATATCTCTACAATCATTAATTTTCTTCTCAAAAGGTATTGGCCATGATTCTAACTGCCCTCACCTGACATAAACTGGGCTTGGATTGGGATGATGTGGAAATTCAAACAATGCAAGCCCCTTACTTCCTTTGATTTCACTTCATTCCCACTATGTCTGATATTAACCTGCTCTTTTAAGCAGGCAAGCAGGGGTCCTGCTTTAAGTATGCAGATCGGGTCTGATGATATAATCATGTCTTTTTTGTTTTTATTTGTTCATGGGATATGAGCATCGCTGGCTAGGCAGACATTTATTGCTCATTCCTAATTTCCCTTGAGAAGTTGGTGGTGAGCTGCCTTCTTGAACTGCTGCAGTCCATGTGGTGTAGGTACACCCACAGTGATGTTAGGAAGGGAGTTCCAGGATTTTGACCCAGCAACAGTGAAGGAACAGCGAGATATTTCCAAGTCAGGCTGGTGAGTGGCTTAGAGGGTAACTGCCAGGTGGTGTTCCCATGTGTCCACTGTCCTTATCCTTCTAGATGGACAAAGGAGGAGGAGTGGTCGTGGGTTTGGAAGGTGCTGTCTAAGGAGGTTTGGTAAGTTCATCATTGCTGGTTTCATCATTAGTCAAATCTGTTGGGAGCTGAATCCTGGGCTAGAAGAGTCCTAGAAGGTAATTTTGAAATGTTTTATTTTAGAGTTCCTTGTGGGCATGAGTGCTCCTTCAGATCTCAGTGGGAAATATTGGGCCTCATATACTTCAGGCTACCTGCCTCTCGATCTTCGATAGGTCCTTCCTTTCTCTTCCCGATAGTAGCCAGAGTCTCCTACCACCCTCCTACTAGATGCCTGGGACTGATCATACAGTTCCTTGGGTGCGACCTCTAGCAGCCAAATTCTCACTCTCACCTGCCAGCTAAAAAATAGACACTCTAGCTAGTGAGAAAGGAGGTTGGCTCAGAAGATCAGGAAATAAAATCAGCATTAGTGGAGATTAGAAATAGTCAGAAAATACCAGTCAGAGTAGTTTCAGGGGGCCAAATTTGGTGATGGTAGGACCAAGCGTCCTCTTGATCCCCTCATACAGTGCCTGACTGAGGGACCTGACATCAGGAAGGTTGGGGGGCCTACTGAGAGTCACCTCCCTGCCCTTGCTGCCAATCCCCTTCTCTACCTGTGACTCCCTTCCTGCCAAAAATCACCTGTGCCAGGGACCCTCAAGATGAGGCCTCGGGTGGGTGTAGTAGGAGGACACTTTTTTTTTACAGCGTGACATTATCATCTGACATGCACTACCTGAAAAGGTATTGGAAGCAGATTCAGTAGTAACACGAAGAAAATTGGTTAATACTTGAAGGAAAAGCAAATTATAGGGCTAAGGGAGAATAGCAAGGAATGTATTTAATTGGATAGTTCCACTAAAGAGCTGGCATAGGCATGATGGGTTGAATGGCCACTATCTGCGCTTAGCAAACTATGATCTATATTATAACCTCATCTATATAATCTAAGTGAGTGAAGTAGGGAGGCATGCCTCAGCTGCAGTGAATACTGCTTACTCATAGCTAGTAGTGAGAGCAGCAACTTGGCACTACTTATTAATGGCAGACTTGTGAGTGCTGTGATGAAGCATGTGGTACATGTTAGTACCACATGGTTCTAACAACAAACAAAGAAGAGAGACATCAGGTTCGTGGATTGACACTATGGCCTAGAGTCAATATCCCATGAAGAATGGGTAGGGAGGTGGGGGGTGTCATGAGACATACTGCCTGCAGGGTCAAACCTTGAAGTCATAACTATGCTTCATTTTAAACCAAAAAAGACCCAAATAGGAAAAATAGAGAAGATGGCAAGAAATAAATATTGAATTATTTCTCGGACATTGCTGCGAAATTTAAAATGATAACTCATAGGGCAGGACCTTCCCCCCGTTGGAGGGGGTTGTGCGGGAGCAGGCGCGAGCGGGTGGGTTCTCGATCGGCGCCCCTGGTCAGGGGGGTGGTGGGGGGGGAACGCCATTTTATGTGGGCGGGCCAATGAAGGCCTGCCCAGCGTGACGTCCGCCAGGAAGCACCATGCGCTCCCTGTGTGGGCGGGGGAGATTCCCTGGGCAGGGAGTGCACTCTTTCGCGCATGCATGTGAAAGAGCGCACAGATCTTCTTGTGGCAAAGTGCTGCCTCAGGGAGATCGGCTCAGGTTTGAAAGTTTCACTAAAGAAGACGGAAAAAATTACTGACATTTCCACTCATGTGTCACTGTCACATGAGCTGGGATATGTCAATTTCTTTTATTTAAACATTTTATAAAAATTTTAATGCCCTCATGAAACCTCATCCCGCCTGTGGTTGAGGTTTCATGTTTTTCCAGAGGCCCTCCTGGGCTCCCGGCCTGCCCACCAACCTTAAAGTTGGACGGGCAGGTCCATTAATCATATTAATTACTTTTTTAATGGCCTTAATAGGTCTTTGACAGTTCAGCGGGTGCGCAGGCGATTCGGCTGCGCGCCCGCCGAACTGAAAGTCTAAATGACGCAGGGTGACGTTGGGACGTCACCCCATGTCATTGCATGCCCTCCCCACTCGGCAAAAAGAAGATTCTGCCCATAGTTGTGGAGGTACAATATAGCATTTCACTTGATATTGCATGTATTGTTTTTCATGATTAGGTTGTAAATTTGCAAGTTTTGTGTGTTTGATATCTTTTACATACAATGTACAGACATGTAAGAATAATAGGGCAGTAATAGTAGGGGATTTGAACTACCCTGATATTAACTGGGATAGTTTTAGTGCGCAAGGTAGGGAGGGAGCAAAATTCTTAAGTTGCATCCAGGAGAACGTTTTTAGTCAGTATGTAGAAAGCCCAACAAGGGAAGGGCAGTTCTGGATCTAATATTCGGAAATGAGCCCAGGCAGGTGGAAGGTGTATCAGTAGGGGAGCATTTTGGAGATAGTGACTATAACTCAGTTAGATTTAGGATAGTTATGGAAAAGAATAAGGTTGGGCTGGGAATAAAAGTTCTAAACTGGGGATAGGCTAATTTTACTAAGATGAGATGCAATTTGGCACAATTGGGCTGGGAGCAGCTACTGGCAGATAAAACTGTGTCAGAGCAGTGGGAGGCATTCAAGGAGGAAATGGTGAGAGTACAGGGCAAATATATTCCTGTCAAGACAAAGTGGGGGACCAGGTCTGGAGAACCCTGGAAGTCAAAGGACATAAAGGTTAGGATTAAAGAAAAAAGAGAAGCTTATGGCAGATACCAAGGGTTCAATATGGCAGAGTCCTTAGAGGAGTATAAAAAGTGCAGAGGGGAACTTAAAAGGGAAATTAGGAAAGCTAAGGGAATGCATGAGAAAGCATTGGTGGGTGGAATAAAGGAAAACCCAAAGAGGTTTTTTAAATATATAAAGAGCTAGAGAATAACTAGGGAAAGAGTAGGGCCAATTAGGGAATATAGAGGTAATCTGTGTGTGGACCCGGAAGACATGGGTGCAGTCCTCAATGAATACTTTGCATCGATCTTCACAATGGAAAAGGACGACGCAGATATAGACATCAGGGTGGAGGACTGTGAAATACTAGAGGAAATTAACATAGAGAGAGAGAAGGTACTAGTGGGTTTAGCAGGCTTAAAAGTGGATAAATCCACGGGCCTGGATGAGATGTATCCCAGGGAGGCAAGGGAAGAGATATCAGGGGCCCTGGCAGTAATTTTCAAATCCTCTCTGGCCACAGCTGAGGTGCTAGAAGACTGGAGGACTGCTAATATTGTCCCATTATTAACAATGGGAGGAAGGGATAGACCAGGAAATTACAGGCCAGTCAGTCTAACCTTGATAATGGGGAAGTTATTAGAAAGAATTCTGAGGGACAGAATATATCTGCACTTGGAGAGACACGGATTAATCAGGAATAGTCAGCATGAATTTGTTAAGGGAAGATCGGATTTGAATACTTTGATGGAGTTTTTTGAGGAGGTAACCAGAAGTGTTGATGAGGTTAATGCATTTGATATAGCCTACATGGACTTTAGCAAGGCTTTTGTTAAGGTTCCTCATGGCAGACTGGCCAAGAAAGTAAGAGCCCATGGGATCTAAGGCAAAGTGGCTTGTTGGATCCAAAACTGGCTGAGAGGCAGGAAGCAGAGGGTGATGCTAGAGGGATGCTTCTGTGACTGGAAGTCTGTTTCCAGTGGGGTCCGCAAGGCTCGGTGTTGGGGCCCTTGCTGTTTGTGGTGTACATAAATGATTTGGATTTAAATGTAGGGGGTATGATCAAGAAGTTTGCGGATTACATGAAAATTGGTAGGGTGGTAAATAGTGAGGAGGATAGCCGTAAACTTCAGGAGGATATGTCATGAAGCTATTAATGCATATTGTATTATTGGAAAATATTTTTCTTTAAAATAGTGGTTTAGTCTGTGGGTGTGTCTTAATTGGATTAAAGGCAGCTAGTCTGGCTGCTTTGGTGTGTACCAGTTTTGATATGTAAGAGAGCTAGAGTGTATTTGCATTTTTTGAATAAAGCATTCAAAAAGTGGGGTGAAAACTGACACCTATCTAGCAGATACCAAGCAATATGTTTATATTACCAATAAAATTGGTACTATGAAAGGGGTTTTATTGTTAGAGAGGTTTAGTTCAGAGGTTGGTGATACAATGAGAATTTACATGCATTGGGCTTTGCTAGGTATAACTTCAGCAGTGTGTGTGTAGAGCAGAGGCAATGTGAGGTCAAAAGCAACTGTCTCCACAGGAACCAAAGTGGAAAGAATCTCATATTGAATTTGTAAGGTGAAAATGCTTTGCCTGGTGCCTGGTTAAGTCTATGAGTTGGTGTTGCCTTAATGGAGATTAGTTTGGGAATTGGTTAAAAGTTATGATCGTGGTAATTTGTAGCCATGTGTTTTATTTAATTTGTGTAAATTAATAAAAGGTTTCATTTAGCTTAATATAAAACCACTCGAGAACAGGTGGTCTGATTCCTGAATTTAGAATTGCATCTCAAGCATATCACTTAAAATTATACGTTATGACAGTTATTTAAAATTTCCCTCTGGGATTTTTAAATAACTCAGCTGTACCAACTGCATGGTCATAACAGATATCAATGCACTGGTCAGGTGGGCAGAGCAGTGGCAAATGGAATACAATCCAGAAAAGTGTGAGGTAATGCACTGGGGGAGGTCTAACAAGGCAAGGGATTACACTATGAATGGTAGGACCCTGGAAACTACTGAAGATCAGAGGGACCTTGGTGTGCATATCCATAGATCCCTGAAGGTATCAGGGCAGGTAGATAAGGTGGTTAAGAAGGCATATGGGTTACTTGCCTTTATTAGCTGAGGCATAGAATACAAGAGCAGGGAGGTTATGCTGTGTGCAGTTCTGGTCACCACATTACAGGAAGGATGTGATTGCGCTGGAGAGGGTGCAGAGGAGATTTACCAGGATGCTGCCTGCGCTAGAGGGTCTGAGCTGTGAGGAAAGATTGGATAGGCTGGGATTGTTTTCCTTGGAGCAGCGAAGGTTGAGGGGGACCTGATGGAGGTGTATAAGATTATGAGGGGCATAGGTAAGGTGGATAGGAAGGCACTTTTTCCACTAGTAGAGGGGTCAATAACCAGGGGGCATAGATTTAAGGTAAGAGGTAAAATTCTAAGAGGGGAGTTGAGCAGAAATCTTTTCACCCAGAGGGTGGTGGGAGTCTGGAACTCACTGTCTGAAAGGGTGGTTGAGTCAGAAACTCCCGTAGCATTTAAGTATTTAGATATTCACGTGCTTTGCCATCGCCTCCAGGGCTAAGCGCTGGAAAATAGGATTAGTGTAGCCAGAGCTTTGTTGACCGGCCGAATGGACTCTTTCTGTGCTGTAGACGTCTATGAGACTATGAGACTCTTGGCTACAAGAGCAGGTCAGAGGCTAGGAATCCTGGGATCAGTAACTCACCCCCTGACTCTCCAAAGCCTGTCTACCATCTACAAGTCAGGAGTGTGATGGAATACTCTCTACTTGCCTGGATGAGTGCAGCTCCAACAACACTCAAGAAGCTTGACACTGTCCAGGACAAGGCAACACCTTGATTGGCACCGCATCCACAAACATTCATCCCCCCCACCACCGATGCACAGTAGCAGCAGTGTGTATCATCTACAAGATACACTGCAGGAATTCACCAATGCTCCTTAGATAGCACCTTCCAAACCTACGACCACTACCATCTAGAAGGACAAGGGCAGCAGATAGATGGGAACACCATCACCTGGAAGTTCCCCTCCAAGTCACTCACCACCCTGGCTTGGAAATATATCGCCATTCCTTCACTGTCACGGGGTCAAATTCCTGGAACTCCCTCCCTAACAGCACTGTGGGTGTACCTACACCGTATGGACTGCAGCGGTTCAAGAAGGCAGCTCACCACCACCTTCTCAAGGGCAATTAGGGATGGGCAATAAATGCTGGCCCAGCCAACAAAGCCCACATCCCGTGAATGAATATAAAAAAATTGCTATAAAATGATGGGTCAAGACGTAACTTCTGAGCTCCAGGGCACCATATTGGGGGGATTACCCTAAAGAGGTGCTGGGGAACCCCTCTCAGAAGTTCACTGATAGGGTTTGCACGGCCTTTGCCCTGCACTGGGAACCATCCGAAAATGTGATTTAAATCACAAACTTCAGATGTTCCCAATTGGGTTACACCATAGAACCATAGAAATGTTACAGCACAGAAGGAGGCCATTCGTCCCATCTTGTCCATGCCAGCCCAAGGACACCCAGGTGAGCTTTCTAATCCCATCTTCCTGCACCTGGCCCATAGCCCTGCAGCTTACAGTACTAGGGTGCAGATCCAGGTACTTTTTAAAAGAGTTTAGAGTTTCTGCCTCTACCACCAACTTCGGCAGCAAATTCCAGACACCCACAACCCTCTGTGTAAAAAAGTTTTTCCTCATGTCCCCCCTACACCTTCTGCCACTTATCTTGAATCTATGTCCCCTGGTTCTAGAATTCTCCACCAAGGGAGACAATTTTATCCTGTCCACTCTATCTATTCCCCTCATAATTTTGTACACCTCAATCAAGTCACCTCTCAGCCTTCTTTGTTCTAAGGAAAATAACCCCAACCTATCCAATCTATCCAATCAAGAGTCTCATATATTTTTCTAACCCTGGCAACATTCTTGTAAACCTCCTGTGCAGTCTCTGCAGAGCTATTATGTCCTTCCTATAATGTGGTGACCAGAACTTCACACAATACTCCAGTTGTGGCCTCACCAGTGTTTTATACAATTCTAACATTATATCCTTACTTTTATATTCTATACCTCTGCCAATGAAGGAAAGCATTCCATATGCCTTCTTTACAACCTTGTCTACTTGAACTGCTGCCTTCAGCGACCTGTATACTTGTACGCCAAGATCTCTCACTTCATCTACCCATCTTACTATATTCCCATTTATTGTGTAATCCCTGTAACTGTTTGACCTCCCAAAATGTATGACCTCACACTTCTCTATGTTAAAATCCATCTGCCACTTTACCACCCACTCCACCAACCCATCTATACCGTTTTGGAGATTTTGGCTGTCTTCTACACTATCCACTACTCGGTCAATCTTTGTGTCATCTGCAAATTTCCCAATCATGCCCCCCATGTTCACGTCCAAATTGTTAGTATATAATACAAACAGCAAGGGTCCCAACACTGTGCCCTGTGGAACACCACTTGAGACAACTTTCCACTCGCAAGGGCATCCATCGACCATTACCCTTTGTTTCCTGTTACAAAGCCAACCTTTTATCCAGTTTGCCACAGTACCCTGAATCCCAAGGGTTTTTACTTTCCTGATCAATCTGCCATGTGGAAACTTGTCAAATGCCTTGCTAAAATCCATGTACACAACACCCACTGCACAACCTTCATCAACCCTTCTTGTCACTTCCTCAAAGAATTAAATCAAATTTGTGAGGCAAGACCTTCCTTTAACAAATCCATGCTGACCATCCCTGACTAGTCCATGCCTTTCCACATGACAGTTAATCCTATCTCTCAGGATTGATTCTACTAATTTGCTCACCACCGATGTAAGACTAACTGGCCTATAATTGTTTGGCATTTCCTTTGATCCCTTTTTAAACAATGGAACTACATTTGCATTTCTCCAGTCCTCCGGTACCTCCTCTGTATCTAGTGAAGATTGGAAAATCATCCTCAGAGCGTCTGCTATCTCCTCCCTGACTTCCTTCAGCAGCCTCGGAAACAATCCATCTGGCCCTGGTGACTTATCAACTTTCAAGGATTTCAACCCTTCGAGTACTTCCTCTCTCTCTATGACTATCCCGTCCAATATCTCGCAGTGTTCCTCCTGGACTACTATATTTACATCCTCCCTTTCCTTTGTAAACATGGAGACAAAATATTCATTCAAAACCCTTCCCACAGCCTCTGCAACTACAAATACAAGTTTCCATCTTCATCTCTGATAGGTCCTACTTTTTCCTTAACTAACCTTTTAGCGTTAATGTATTGGTAAAACATCTTTGGGTTATCTTTAACTTTACTCGCTAATCTTTTTTCATGACCTCTTTGATTTCCTTATTTTTACTTCGTCCCTGCACTTCCTATATTCGCCTAAGCTATCTGCGGTGCTTAGTTCTTTGTGCCTATCGTATGCTTTCTTTTTCTGTTTGATCTTCCCCTGTATTCCTCTAGACAACCAGGGGGATCTAGATTTGGTAGTCCCACTCTTATTTTTGTAGGGGACATGTCTACTTTGTATAATTAGGATCTCGCTTTTTAGTGCTTCCCACTGGTTTTCCACTGTTTTATCCTCCAGCAGTGCTGTCCAATCCACCTCAGCCAAGTCCCTTCTCATTTCTGCAAAATTTGCCTTCCCCCAGTTCAAGACTTTTACTCCTGCCTTATCTCTGTCATTTTCCATGGTAATGCTAAATCTAACTGAATTGTGATCACTGCCCCTGATATGGTCGCCAACTGTCACTTCACCCACTTGCCCTTCTTCGTTCCCCAAGACTAGGTCTAGAATTGCATCTCCTCTCGTTGGGTTTGTCATTGGGTTTGTCACTAATTGGTTGAAAAAATTTTCCTGGACACACTGCATGAATTTTTCTCCCTCAGTGCCCCTTATATTGTTTGAATCCCAGTTGATATTAGAATAATTGAAGTCTCCTATTATTATTGCCCTCTTGTTTTTACAAGCAGAAATTTGCCTACATATTTGTTCTTCTATCTCCCTTTCACTATTTGGGGGTCTGTAGTATACTCCCAACAGTGTGATTGCCCCTTTTTTATTTCTAAGCTCAATCCATAAAGCCTTGTTTGTTGACCCATTTAGTATATCATCCCTTCTCACAACTGGAATTGCTTCTTTAACCATTAGTGCTACCCCCCGCCCCCTCCTTTTTTGTCTCCTACTCTATCCTGTCTGAAGACTCTTTAACCAGGGATATTAAGCTGCCAGTTTTGTCCCTACTTTAGCCAGGTCTCCGTTATTAGCAATGACATCCTGCTGCCATGTGCCCTTAACTCATCTACCTTATTTGTAATACTCCTTGCATTGAAGTATAAACAGTTTAACCCCATCAATTTCCCTCGCTGGACACTTTTTAAACTTTGCTTCTCCTGTAATTCCATGTCTATCACAACGTCCCTAGCTAATGTTCTACCTCCATTTTTCTGATCTGAATCTGACCTATCTGACCCTACTCCTGGGATTCCATCCCCCTGCCACACTAGTTTAAATACTCCCCAACAGAACAAGCAAAAGCTCCCTCAAGGACACTGGTCCCAGCTCTGCCTGGGTGCAGCCCGTCTGCTTTGTACAGGTCCCACCTTCCCCAGAACCGGTCCCAGTGCCTCCAGAATCTGAATCCCTCTAGACTACACCATCTCTCCAGCCACGTGTTCATTTGGTCTATCCTCTTATTCCTGCTCTCCCTAGCACGTGGAACTGGGAGTAACCCTGAGATTACTACATTTGAGGTCCTGTTTTTTAATTTATCTCCTAACTTCCTGTACTGAGCTTGCAGGTCCTCATCCCTTAGTTTACTTATGCCATTGGTACCAATGTGTACCACGACCACAGGCTGTTTACCTTCCCTCCCCAGAATGTCCTGCAGTCGCTCCGTGACATCCTGGACCCAGGCACCAGGGAGACAACATACCATCCTTGATTCATGTTTGCGGCCACAGAAGCGTCTGTCTGTGCCCCTAACTATTGAATCCTCTATCACCATAGCCCTGCCACTTGTTTTCCTCCCGTCCCTCTGAGCAGCAGAGCCACCCATGGTGCCGTGAACTTGGCTGTTGTTGCTTTCCCTGGGAGGCCATCCCCCCCAACAGTATCCAAAGTGGTATATCTGTTAGAGAGGGGGATGACCACAGGGGACTCCTGTACTACCTTCCTGTGTCTCTTACTGTTTCTGATGGTCACCCATTCCCTTTCTGCCTGTGTAATCTTCACCTGCAGTGTGACCACCTCCCTAAACGTGCTATCCAGGATTTGCTCAGCATCGCGGATGCTCCACAATGAGTCCACCCGCAGCTCCAGCTCCGAAATCCGGTTAGCTAGAAGCTGCATTTGGGCACACCTTCCGCACACATGGTCACCAGGGACGCTGGAAGCATCCCTCATTTCCCACATCCTGCAGGAGGAGCATGTCACGGGTTTCAGTTCTTCTGCCATGACGTCCCTCTCGATTAAGCTAGTTACTCCCTTAAAAAATACACTAGCTCTGGACCTTATTTATGTAAGCTAGGAACCTTGTTTCTTGACTAATTATACTTGTACAGTACGACTCTATTTTTTTTTAGCTCCTACCTCAGTATTAAGCAATGAATTACTTTAATAGATTAAAAAAAACTCACTAGGATTTACTCACCAACTCACTAGGATTTACTCACCAATCAGCTGCTTTTATTAAAATCCACTTTCAGAAGAGTGTCCCTCGCAGGTCTGGTGCCCTCCTGAAGGTACTGCCTCTCCCTCTCTCTCTCTCCCTCTTTTTTTTTGGTTTGAGGAGGAGGGAGGGATGGAAATACTACAGCAATGTAATGTTTGGGGCTATTCCGTTCTTTGACAATGGGTCCTCCTCGATCCCCTTCTGAGTTACGGTGACTGCACTGACTTCTCCTAGAATGCTTCTCAGTCACTTCTCACTACTGCCCTCTGTTGTAAAACCTCTTCTAACTTCTGGGTAACTATTGTACAGACCCATGGGACTCCCCCTTCACCTCTGACCCCCCAGAGGCCTCCCCCAACCCACCCTGACTACCCCCCCCCAACGGGACTCTCCCACCCCAAAGGGACTACACCCCCCAACAGGAACTCCCTAACCCATGGAATTTCTCCACCACTGTTCCACCCACCCTCCCAACCACGGGGGCACGACCTGAGGCCCGACCAATTTCCTCTCCTACCACCCCACCCCTCCTCCCCACCGACCCACCCATCTCCCCCCCCCAACCAACCAACCTCCTCGATCGACCCCTCAACCCCCTCAACTAACCTCCCCCATGACCATCCTCACGATCCCCCCATCCCCACAACTCACCCGCCCGCCAAATCTTACCCATTTGGCTTATACACTTGTCTTCTCCCTGGCCTGTGAATGACCTTTAAACTTTAATGTTCCTTGAATTTACCTGGCTTATAGCACTTAGTGCCGTAAAAAAGAGGGCATGGCTTCCTTCCGTTTGACAGAGCTGCTCTTTGATACTAGAACCAGGGACGCGCTGCACTGCCCAGATCTCACCCACCCTGAGTTGGAAGGCCAGGTGAGACAGGCTGGAAAAAAATTAAGGTTAAAAACAAGGAGTGGAGTGGCAATCTGGTGCTGATTGTTACTCTGCGTAAATTCAGACCTAATGGCTTCGAACTTTCACAGGAATCCTAATGATCTCCTGCCATTTATTTTGCTGGGTGTTACACCAGTCTGTGATTGGAGGTATAGCAGGGAAATAGTAAAGCCCCTGCAGAATTTCAGGTTCAACTTCTTTTTCCATTTCTCATTTGTCTTCTGTAAATATAAAGGTGAACTTTAAATTAGTATAATCTGATATAGAATGATTAACACTTAAATATATGAGTATGGCCTAAACACTCTTTTACTAATGTATTCTGAAGCATAGGATGCTCTGTAAAACAGTACAATTTTATGTGTATATAAGTAAAGTTCATATCATGGAACCTTCTCTGAATGACTCAGAAATGCAGAGATATAGAATCAATGGATGTAATGCAGAAACTGATTGTTCTGAATAGTGGAGCCCCACCAGGCAGCAGCAAAACAACAAAAATATTCTTTGTAGATGATTAGGTGTCATATTCCAGGGCAACTTCTGTGCCCAATACAAAGTTAGAATCTTTGGTCAACAAATGTCAAGTGAAAGAAAAGTTGGCATTTGGAGCCCAGAGTGAAGCAGACAATCTCCACTTGTTTGTCTATCTATTGATTCTTTTGTAAATATTTCCATAATTGTTATTGGTAGTTTTTATGTGCCAGGAATGAGAGTTAGTGATTTGGGTTTTTATTTTTACCTACTGCAACTTGTCAGGCTATTCAGTAGCATGTCAGTAACGAGGTTAGATAAGGTAATGACAATAGAGTGTGCTACTAGAGAAACATTTATTTTTGACAGCCTTTGACAGCATTATGGCAGATCTCACACTTGCAAAAATGATAAAAGAGGGTATGTATGTAAATGGTTAGGAGGAAAATAAGCATATATATGGATAAAGATGGAGAAGAAAATAAATGAATGTTGCGGAGAAGAAAAGTAATTTATAATTTAAAGATGCTGCAGTTATATTAAATCAATTAAACATGAGCATTCATTGAGCTTGATGTAGACCATGAGAACATTTTGTTTTCTTCAATGAGAATGGGAATGTACCTATCAATTAACAATATTAACTCTCATCTTGCCAATCAGAAAAGTGTGTTTTTTTAATGAACTCTTCTTAATTTTTTGTCTACTGTCAATGAAATTGGTCATATTTTCACATTGCTTCTACATGAAAAAGGAAATTGCTCAAGCACAAATTTACCTTCCTGATCTCAATTTTCTTAAATTACTTTTAAACTTGTTGAAATATTAATGAAATGTTGGCCTTGATCTCAAGGGAATTGGAATTCAAATTGATGAAGCTTCAGTTCACTTCAGTCCAGAATCGTTGTCAGATCCCATATAGAATACATCATTTTAGCCACCAAACCTCAGGAAAGATATACTTGCCTTGGAAGGGGTATGGCACAAATTCACCAGCATAATACTAGGGCTTAAAGGGTTAATTTAAAAGGATGGGTTGCATAAACCTGCATATATTCCCTTTACTTTAGGAGGTTGAGTGCTGATGTGACCAAATTATTTAAAATGATTAAGGGATTTGATATGGCAGACTCAGAGAAACTATTTCCTCTGGTGGGAGAATTTGGAATTTGAAATTAAGGCTTGACTATGAAATCCAAAGCACTTATTAGAGATCTGGAACTCACGCCCCAAAAAAGGCTGTTTGCGTTGGATCTATTGAGATCTTCAAGACAGATTGATAGATTTTTTTTGTTAGATGAGGCTATTAAAGGATATGGATCAAAGGTGGGTAAATTGAGTTGAGGTACAGATCAATCATGATCTACTTGAATTTTAGAACTGGCTCAAAGAGCTGAATGGCTTACGCATGTTCCTGTGCTCCAAAGTTCTAATAAAAATATGTTGGATTTACATCAAATTCTGATGAACATTGACCAGCTGTAAGAAGTTTTTCTCTATTAAAGTCCACAGCTTCATAATTTCTGAAATTTGCAAATATTTTAAAGGCCTACGAAGCTATGATATCACAACATCCTATTGTGGCTCTGCATGTTTCCATGCATCAAGAGGGAAAAGAAGTACAGCTCGTATATAAATACATAGAGGTTAAAACACGGAAATAGGTTAGCCCCACCGGTCCTTATTGGCATCTACCCTCCAGGTGAATAGATAGTTCTAATTATATTTATTCATCCTATTCCTATGGCCGGGATTTTCTGTGCCCGCTGGCGTCAGGCATGTTCAGTGGCCTGAGCGGACAATATGATGAGAAGGCCAAAAATTGGTTTCACGGCGTCGTGAAACTAGTTTGCTATCGTCCGCTCCACCCGCTGATGGCGGGCCGTGTTCCCTGCCATCGAACATCGGGAATCTCATTGTAATACATCAGTATATAATTATAAGGCAAACCCACCGGAGTCATTCCCCCCTGCTGGATCATCCGCCCATGTTGTTGGGAAAACACGCCGACATGTTTCACAACAGCATATATAAGGTGTGCACTTGGCGGGCTGCACCTCGCTCAAGACTTCAAGGTTTGTTTGCCTACCTTGCTTTGGTCAGCATTCGCGGTCATCAGCACCAGGCTTCACAGACAGCACTATACCACTTTTAGGGGGGCTCACACGTAGGTCCCTACCTACCAGATCAA
The DNA here is from genome assembly GCF_964194155.1 of Cetorhinus maximus. Lineage (NCBI taxonomy): Eukaryota > Metazoa > Chordata > Chondrichthyes > Lamniformes > Cetorhinidae > Cetorhinus > Cetorhinus maximus. The sequence goes on along the minus strand of NC_135887.1, from coordinate 32,486,499 downwards.
CCATATTTGGATGGCTTTTCAATGGCTGCAGGGCAAGGTCTTACTTGGGAAAGGGGGAGAAGTGTCCTCAGGCAAGGGAAGAGGTTGCAGGATGAAAGCTGTACTGGGGAAGGAGTGTATCCCAAGGTGTGTATGGGGCACATGTTGATCTGTACAAGTGGCCTCAAGATGGTGAGGGCTGAGGAGGCAGTCTCCCGAGGAGATGAGGCCAGATGGACATGTGAGGGCATGTGTGTCAGAATGGGTGGCAATGTCCCTTGAGCTGGCAGTGAGTGAGATGCCAGTGAATGTGTGATGGGCTTGAGTGTGTGAGTTTAGAGTGATGAGATGGTTGCCATACCCTGGCTGCATGGATGAGATCATTCACCCTCTATCTGCATTGGATGGCCAACCGCTTCTGTGCAACATTAGGACTGATCACTACTGCCATCGCCTACCAAGCCAGAGTATAAAATGTAGCTGCTCCTCCTGCAGCCAGAGCAGGGGTAGAGGACATCACAGTGGGCCTCCACGGCATGTAAAAGGCGCTTGAGGGCTGCAGTCTTCTTGCCTTTCGGGGCCATGTCTTCTTTGTTGCAGTCCTGGGCTGGAAACACTGAGCACGTCTTTACTTTAAATGTGGTGCCTGGCGTGATGAAACGGTGAGGTGACGGTGTGGCAGGCGAATCAGAGCCTGCCCGCAATCGAAATTCCGTGTATCCTGGGAATGCAATGGGTTTGGGACAATACGGCGTGAAAAGCCGCTATTGTGGCTGGCAGGTAAAACGTGCAAATCTGTGACGATTCCCCACTGTATATCTTAAACCTCTTCTCCTTCAACCAATTAGCCAATCTAATCTTGAAAGATAGCTTAAGCCTCAACCACTAATCACAGAATCACAGTGCAGAAAAGGCCCTTCAGCCCATCAAATCTGCACCGACATGAGAGTGACACCTGGCCTACCTACCTAATCCCATTTACCAGCACTTGGCCCATAGCCTTGAATGTTATGACGTGCCAAGTGCCCATCCAGGTACTTTTTAAAGGATGTGAGGCAACCCACCTCCACCCCTCCCATGCAGTACATTCCAGACCGTAACCACCCTCTGGGTAAAAAAGTTTTTCCTCACATCCCCCCTATACCTCCTACCCCTCACCTTGAACTTATGTCCCTTGTGATGGACCCTTCAACTAAGGGGAACAGCTGCTCCCTATCCACTCTGTCCATGCCCCTCATAATCTTGTACACCTCGATCAGGTCACCCCTCAGTCTTCTCTGCTCCAACGAAAACAACCCAAGTCTATCCAACCTCTCTTCATAACTTAAATGTTTCATCCCAGGCAACATCCTGGTGAATCTCCTCAGCACCCCTCCAGTGCAATCACATCCTTCCTGTAATGTGGTGACCAGAACTGCACACAGTACTCCAGCTGTGGCCTCACCAAGGTTCTATACAACTCCAACATGACCTCCCTACTTTTGTAACCTATGCCTCGATTGATAAAGTCTTAATCCTGGGAGTGAATTCCACATCCTCACAACCCTCTGTAAAGAGAAATTTGTCTTGCCCTCCACTCTAATAACCTACCATTTAACCTTGCATTTGTTGCCAACCATTCTTGACCCTTCAACTACTGACATTTGTCCCGTGTCCCATACTTCATAATTTTAACACTTTTATTATTTCGGCCCATATTACATAGGTATGAGGGGAGTGCTGGCTAAAGTTGATTGTGTACATAGATTAAAAGGTATAGTGGTAAATAAACAGTGGGAATTAGTTTAAGATACAATTCGAAGTGTTCAACAAAAATACACCACATTAAGAAAAAATAATAGCAAGAATTATCCATCCCTGACGTACAAGCATAGTTAAGGATAGTATTAGACTAAAAGAAGAAATTTATAATATTGCAGAAAATAGTAATAAGCTTCCAATGATAGGAAGCATTTTAAAGACCAGCAAAAGGTGACGAAGAAGTTGATGGAAAGAGACAAAATAGAATACTAGAGTAAACTAGCCATGAATATAAAAACAGATTGTAGGAGTTTTTACAATTACATGAAAGGGAGAAAAGGAGGTGAGTAGCTAAAGTTAACATTGGTCTCTTAGAGCAGAGTCAGGAGAAGTTAACATGGGGAATGAGGAAATGGCAGAGGTGTTAAACAAATATGTTGTGTCTTTCTTCACAGTAGAAGCCACAAATTACATACCAGAAATAGAGGGTAACCAAGGGGATCATAAGACTGACAAACTCAAGATAATTAATATCAGAATGGAAAATGTAACAGAGAAACTTAAGGGTCTAAAATCTGACGAATTTCCAGGACCTGAATGCCAACATCCTAAGATTCTGAAAGAGGTAGCTGTAGAGATAGTGGATGCACTGGCTGTGATTTTCCAAAATTCCCTGGATTCTAGAATGCTCCTAGTGGATTGAAAGTTAGCGAATATACCACTGCTATTAAGTAAGTGAGGGAGAGAGAAAACAGGGACATTAGAGGACATTTGCCTGACAGCAGTTGTCAGCAAAATGCAAGAATCTATTATTAAGGAAGTCTTAACAATGCACTGATGATTGTATGATCAGACAAAGTCAACATGGTTTCATGAAAGGGAAATCATGTTTGAAAAATTTATTGGAGTTTTTTGATGATGTAACTAGTAGAAAAATTGAAACCGGTGGATGTTGTACACTTCGATTTCCAAAAGGCGTTAGATAAGGTGCCACACAAAGGTCAGGCTTTTTCAGACGGCAGAGTTTCTCTTCTCTGAGGAGTCAGCGGCAAACACATTGCTGCCAATACTGGCAGTCGCATAGCCATCTCATGCTCCAATAAGCATTGATTGGCTGGAGGCAGGACTACCGCTCCTCAGTTGGGAGAAAGTCCCAGCCAATCAGATTGGTTGGCAGCTCTAACCCTGGCAGAACCAGAAGATGCAGGGCCACAACTGGGACTGCAAGCTGTCCCCAGAGTCTTAAATCCTGGCAGTTCAGGACCAGGTGAGTTTTAAGGATTCCAGGGCAGGCAGAGTAGGTGAGCCCTGGGGGGAGGTGGGGGCTGTTGGCCAGGATGGAGTAGAGGTGTTCATGGAGGAGAAACGGCGGGAGGGAGTTCCTGCAGGGACCAGACCTTGTGGGGGGTGCCCGATGATAAAAGGAGGCGGCTGATGGAGGAGCACCCCCCCCCCCCCCCCCCCCCCCCCCACCATGACCTTTCCTGTTCTAGGCCTGAGCAGGGTTACTTTTCAGGCTTCCCTCCTGCCCCTGAACTCCTCCCGCCAGCCTGGGTGGGAAATAGATCTGAAATGGTCAATAATTGCTCATTTAAGGGCTCCAATTTGGGCAAGGGCGGGTAGGATGGCCTGGGCCCCGTCCGTGTAAAATTTCAGAGTGATCAGGGCAGGCAGGAACCCACTGAGAAAGCCATCTGAAAATTTTTTAAGACCACCTGCAAACCCACCGTCAGAGGAGTGTAAAATTCTGCCCTAAGAGTTCATATGCAAGATGAGGGATCATGAAGTTGGGGTAATAAATTAGTATGGGTACAGGATTGGTTGATGGGCAGGAAGCAAAGAGTAGGGATAAATGGGTATTTTCAAGTTGGCAGGCAGTAATCAGTTGAATGTGCAGTGCTGGAGCTTTAGCTATTCACAATCTACAGTAAGTCCTCACTTAAAGCTGTGGTTGCATTCCTGAAAATCATGACATTAAGTGAAACAGCTTGAAGCAAATCTTGGTTTCTCATAGGAATCAATGTTAAAGCCCGAGTTTGGGTCCTTTGGGCATTTCTTGCCTGGAAGAAACAATGTACAAGTTGAAAGACTGTACTGTACATGTGCAGCACCGTGCATTCCGAGTTTGAATAACTTGCAAAGTAAAATAAATCACTGAGTATAATGGAAATACTATGTAAATTCAAATTAGATAACACTAAGGATTGAATTTTTGTGCACATTGGCGGCTGCCGTGTTTGGTGGCGCAAGCAGACAATATGGTGAGAAGGCCAAAAATTGGTTTCATAATGCCATGAAACCAGTTTGCAATCTGCCCGTCAATGACAGGCCGCGTTCCCCGCAGTCGGACATCGGGAACTTCATTGTAATACATTTGCATTTCATTATAAGCCCAGCACGCCGGAATCAACCCCCACGCTGGATCATCCGAGCAATCCCACCGACGTGTTGTACAACTGAACATAAGCGACATGCACCTGGTGAGCTGTACTTCGCTTGGGACTTCGAGGTTTTTTTGCTACCTTGCTTGGGGCAGCACTCGTGGTCATCAGCTCCTCTCTCTCTCCATTCCCAATCAGTTTCTCTCTGTCTCTCCTTTCGCAGGCAGCACCACATCACTTTTAGGGGGCCTCATAGGCAGGTCTCTACCTACCATGCCAGTCATAAGGCAGTGGTGACTTTTCAACAGCTGCAGAGTTAAGGATTGTTTGGGAAAGGGGGAGAAGTGGCCTCAGGTAAGGGAAGAGGCTCCAGAGCAAGGGCTCACTGGAGAAGGGAGATATGCAGGGGGGGCATGTTGATCTGTGCAATTGCCCTCAAGATGGTGAGAGCTGATGAGGCAGTCTCCAGAGGAGATGAGGCCAGATGGAGATGTGACGGTGTGTGTGAGAGAGAGAGTGGTGATGTCCCTTGAGCTGGCAGTAACTGAGATGCCAATGAATGTGTGATAGACTTGAGTGTGTGAGTTTAGAGTGATGAGATGGTTGCCTTATCCTGGCAGCACGGATGAGATCATTCATCCTTTTTCTGCATTGAATGGCCAACATCTTCAGTGCAGCATTGGCACTAACCACCACTGCCAATACCTACCAAGCTGGAGTGGTAATGTAGCTGCCCCTCCTGCGACCAGAGCGGCGATAGGTGACATCATGGCAGGCGTCCAAGGGGTGTTCCAGGGATGCATCACTGAATCGGGGGGCTGCAGTCTTCTTGCCTTTCGGAGCCATGTCTTCTGTGTAGCAATCCTAGGCTGGAAGCACTGAGAGGTGTGTGCGCGGCGCACTTTAAATATGGCACTCGGCATGAGGAAGTGGCGAGATGATGACGTGGCAGGCAAATGAGAGCCTGCCTGCCATCAAAATGATGTGTTTCTCAGGAATGCATGATTAATAAGGTGGGATTGGGACGGTGTGGTGTGAAAATTCGCCATTGTAGCCGGTGGATAAAATGTTCTTTTCCCGCCCGCTACCGCACTCAGTACAAATCTGGGATGATTCTGCCCTAAATCACCCAAACAAGCCCTGAGTAGCGCAGCTTCTGTGTCTCATTCACAGGGCTCCTGAAACTCAGCTCAACTTTTTGCTTGCCTTCCTTTGCCACCTCTCTCTCTCCATTCCCAATCAGTTTCTCTCTGTCTCTCCTTTCCCATTCTCTCTCTCCCTCTCCTTGCCATCCTGTCTCTGTCTTTCCTTTCCCATTCTGTCTCCCTCTCCAGTCCCTGAACCTATTCCTGACAGTCTTCAGGGGCCAAGCCTGGTTATTGAGCCAGGGGTGGGGGGTCCTGGTAGCGGTGGGGAAGCCACAGATCCACAGATGGAACTGGGCGCCTCGCTCCATCCACCACCACCCCCTGGCACCCTAGGCTACTGGCACGTCATCACTCGATTGGCGGCAAGCGACTCCTCGTATCTGCCCTGCGCTCCTGTTCCCAGATCTCGGGCCTCGCTCTCTCCTTGCAGCCTAGGCCTCTACTGACGTTGACGGCGGTTCTGGCATCAAAACATGGTTATGGCTGGCCCAGAGTGCAATGCACAAGGGGTAGGGCTAGAATGCAGGCGTAAAACTGAAAATAGTGGTGCAATCGGAACAGGCCCTAAAGCATAAACAATGGTAAAGTGAAATTACATTAAGCATTAAAGTGAGGACTTATTCTATATCAGTAAATTAAATGAAGAGATCATGAATAATGTGTTTAAATTTGCTGATGATACAAAGCTAGGTGGGAATGCAAGCTGTGAGGAGGACACGAAGAGACTGCAAAGAGTTATGGAAAGGTTATGTGAGTACGTAGCAGGTGGAGTATAATGTGGAAAAGTGTGAGATTATTCACTTTAGAAAATTGAAAAGCAAAATACTTTTTTATAAGGTGTGAAACTTGTAAGTATTGATTTTCAGAGGAACCTGGGTTTACGTGTACAACAAACACAAAGTCAGCATGCAACAGCAAGCAATTAAGAAGGCAAGTGGCATGTTGGACTTTGTTGCAAGGGGATTGGAGTACAAGAATAGGAAGTGTTACTACAATTGTATATAGCTTTGGTGAGACCACACCTGGAGTATTGTACACAATTTTGGTCTCCATATCTAAGGAAGGATATAATTGGAGTGGTACAGCAAAGGTTCACCAGATTGGCTCCTGTGATTAGAGGATGAAAGGCTGTGTAAATTGGCTCTATGCTCTGGAGTTTATAAAAATAAGAGATGAAACATTTAAGATTCTGAAGGGGCTTGACAACGTAGATACTGAGAAGTTGATTCCTCTGGCTAGAGAATCTAGAACAAGGCCACAGTTCAGGATAACAGGCTGATCGTTTAGGACTGAGATAAGGAGAAATTTCTTCACTCAAAGAGTCATGAATCTTTGGAATTTTCTACCCAAAGGGTTGTAAATGCTCCATTGTTGAATACATTTTGTGCTGAGATAGACAGATTTTTGATCTCTCAGGGAATCAAGGGAAATGGGGACCAGGTGGAACATGGAGTTGAGGCAGAAAATCAACCATAATCGTATTGAATGGTGGAGGTGGCTCGAGAGAGACCATATGTTCTACTCTTGCTCTTATTTCTTTTGTTTTTATAATCTGTGTTGTTTACCGAGATGAGTGGTTTTCATACGAACATACAAATTAGGAGAAGGATTAGGCCATTCGGCTTCTTAAGGCTGCTCCGCCATTTAATAAGATCATGGCTGAACTGATTGTGGCCTCAACTCCACATTCCGCCTACCCCTGATAACCTTTGACTTTGTTGTTAGTCAAGAATTTATCTACCTCTGCCTTAAAAATATTCAATGATCCTGCCTCTACTACTCTCCAGGGAAGAGAGTTCTAAAGATTCACGACTCTGAGAGAAAAAAATTTCTCCTCATCTCTGTCTTAAATGGGAGACCCCTTATTTTTAAACTGTATCCCCTAATTCTAGGCTTTCCCATAAAGGGAAACATCCTTTCAGCATTCACCCTATTAAGTCCTCTCAGGACCTTATATGTTTCAACAAGATCACTTCTCACTCTTATAAACACTAATGGATACAGGTCCAGTCTGTCCAACCTTTCCTCATAAGATAATACCCCTATCCCAGGTATCAGTTGAGTGAACCTTCTCTCAACTGCTTCTAATGCATTTATATCCTTTTGTAAATAAGGAGACCAAAATTGTACACAGTACTCCAGATGTGGTCTCACCAACACCCTGTCCAACTGTAGCAAAACATCCCTACTTTTATATTCCATTCCGCTTGCAATAAACAACATTCCATTTGCCTTTACTTGTACCTGCATGCTAACTTTTTCTGATTCATATACCAGGACACCCAGATCCCTCTGTACCTCTGTCTTCATATTTGTATTTTCTCATACCAGGCTGCATGCTGATGAATCAGGAAGGTACCCTCTCTAAAGCCTTAATATTCACCCTATGGTGTGGTGCAATGTTCTCCCCACAGCATTCAGGCGCAAGTATGCCTGTTTCCATTCTCATTCCAAATTAAGGTTCCTCCATCTGATTATGTGAGGCTATAACTGGGCTAGAATCATTTCAGTGGCTACGCAGAGCTCTTTCCAATTATGTGCTTTGCTGGAAGGTGGGAAAAGGAAAGACATTCCCAGTAACTCTAGTGATATGCTTGTGAAACACATACACTGAGTTGAAGCAATGCTGACTCTATGAGGTAAGTAATAGATTAGTAAAATAACTGTACCAGATGGGACTGCAAATGAATTAAGCTTTGGGATAGAAATGGCTTGAACTGACATCTTGTACGTCCAATCAACAATTGCTCAAGAATACCTTTGGGCATATGTGGAGTAGTTGGCCTTAATTCTGTATTTGGGAATTTTAACAGGGAATTACATACATTGGACTTGATTGCCTCATGGATGTCAAGAATAACTTTACAGGTCATTGGGCCTTACCATTCAGTTACTTTATGTGGAGATAAATTTGTTGCTGTCAACCATGTCTTTACAGAGGACTTAGACATTGGTATGTTCATATATTTTAATAGTAGGCTGGCTTTTATGCCTGTCACTACCCTACCACCTCATGGTACACCTGGTATATCAGTCAGGACTACTGAGTTTAAAATGAAATTAGAACATGGTTAATTAGTAAGGTGACAATAGAGCAGATTATAGATGGTAGCAAAAAAAGATCTAAATCTATTTTAGTTGTGTCCTCAGAGGGTAAAATATCATGTAGATTCTTTAAGGGATAAGAAACAAGATAGATGATTAGGAAGTAATCGTGCTATTAAAATAATTGTTCACATTAGTTTTCATAATGGGAAACTGTAGATACAACCTGAATCAATTCATGTTATCTCAGGCATCTATATATAAAAAATTGCCATTGGTTAATTGCACCCATGGCACCTGGCCAAGCTAGTTGGTATGCACTATAGGATCCTGAATGAAATGAACGAATAAATAAGTGAAAGTCAGCTTTAAACATATAAAAATGATGTAAATGCAGGAACAGAGTCTGAATATGGGGTGTGTATTCCCAAAAATGACATGATTAACATCAATGGTGATGAAAATGCTGTCAAGGGTATTTTACAGGGTATGTTCTAAAGATTACAGACACTATAAGGAGTAGTGAGTTTAGATTTAGAAGTTACAGATCATGTTTCACAAATTCACTGGATGGCTTTGAGAATAAATTTAAATCAGTTGACAAAAATATTGATGCAATGTTACTAAAGTGAAACAATCTTCATTTGAAATGTAATTGCATTTCACCCATGCAGCCAAAAATAAGGATCAGTAAAGGAGTGGTAAGGGAGCTGACTAGATTGATTGTTGATTTAGAACTATAGGTGATGACAAGTGGCAACAATTCAGGCCTTAATTAGTGTATCTGTTATGGGTTCTCTGCTGTTTAAGCTATTCATAACTGATATGGAAAATTGTAGCTGCCTGCTGTTGAGAACAGGAGATGTTGATAGAATTCAAAGAGACCAGCTATACAGTGATTGAGGAATGCTAAATGTATTATAATTTAGATTATAAATGTGAAGTTTTTTTGGAGTAGAAAACATGGAGTGTGTATACAATGAAAGGAATATACAACAGTGAAAATGACAATGTATTGGAAGGAATTTAAGAATAAGTATTATAATTTTGAGACTTGGGGATCTAAGTTCTGAAAGGAGAGCTGAGGCTTTTTACTTAAGAAACAATGGGCCGGATTTTCAATATCAAAGCGGGTAACTCAAGTCAGGAAATTTTCTGATTTGACAGACCTGCCTTTGTATAATGTGCCCCTTTAGGCAGGGGCAGGATAGAGTTGGGCCCACTGCCCCAGAAGCAGTTCAGAGGCTGCTGCAGAGATGGCTGAGTGCCGAAGTGGGCTGTTTGAAAGGCCCACCTCGGTTCTCTGGATCTTACAGTTGTTTGATTATATTTTAGCCCTATAGTCCTCACCTCTCACACCCCATCACCCTCACCCACTCCCATGACACCTTCATGCTGCCAAGCACAACTCATTGACAATTTATGCCCCCCATACAATGGCTCCTTACAGCCTCCACGCCAACTCAATGCCAAATCATGTACCCACCCATTCTGAAGGCCCCTCATACCATCCATGCCAACTCATGGTTCTTCCATGCCCATTCATCCAATACACACTATGCACAGAACCAATGAACCCTATAATAATAATGGCATGTGTGAAACCGCTTAGAAAAAAACATTCATTTTTTAAAAAACTAGTCTTCCTACAAACCTATAAAAGTGTTAAACAAATCACTAAAATATAAATAATTGAAGATCTCAGCACTTGACACCTCTTAACCTTATGCAAATAAACACTGAGACATTGACAAAAGAGATCAAAGGAAAAATAACTTCTTATAATCTCATAAGGATGTCAGTCGAGAAGAGGCTTTGTACCATTATGCATATGTGGGTGAGAGCCCAGACTCTTGAAAAGGATTTTGTGAGTGAGCTTGTTTATACAGGTGCAGGTGAGAGTGGTTTGGGGCATGAGTTGGCATTGAGTTGGCTTGGGGGCATGGGTAACACCTTTTGAAGATACCTTTCAAAAGGTTCCCAAACCCAGAATGTGGTTCAAGACTCCTTTGGGGGGCCATATTCCATGAGTCATGAGGAAGTTGGCCCTATTCCACGAAAGTTGCAGGGTGCTAGGAGAAGCGTACTACCACAATGGGGCTGGCCGGGCTGAGAGCGCAAGATGTGGGCTCACTATCTGCACCCTTATTCCGTGCCAGTGAAAATTGAGCATGCTGGAAATGGGGTTGAGAATGCTGGAATTGCGTCCCGTTCGCCATTTTTAAATGGCTCCGGACTCCTCCTAACTCTGCAATAAAATGGCTCAATGAGTTGAATTTTTTTTTTAAGCTTCTCCCATTTCAGCCCTTCAGCTCTGCCGAGGTTCACCTGAAACCCCTATTTAATCACTTGGGGATTTTTAGCAATTTTGTGGCAATTGAGTAGGAGAAGCCCTGATGAAATTCACCCCAGAAGGAGTGAGAAAATATGATCTAGATTTGCAAAATGCTGTAATAATGGCACCAGCGAATCAACAGGTTTGCCAAGTGGACCTTACTGGAAAGGTCCTAGGTTTGATCAGTCTCATCTGGGTTGCATTAGCAATATGACAGTTGGTTTCAATAGAGAAGATGGTGGTGTAGTGATAATACCACCGGACTAGTAATCCAGAGGCCCACGTTGGGGAGATGTGTTCAAATGCCTCCATGGCAGCTGGTGGAATTTAAATTCAATTAATAAAATCTAGAATTGAAAGCTAGTCTCAGTAATGGCGACTACCATCTATTTTCTAATGTCCTTTTGGGAAGTAAATCTGCCATCCTTATCTGGTCTGGTCTACATGTGACTCCAGATCCACAGCAATGTGATTCACACTCAACTGCTCTCTGAAATGGCCTAGTAAGCCATTCAGTTCAAGAACAAAAAGTAATTAGGGGATGGGCAACAAATGCTGGTCTAGCCAGTGACGTCCACATCCCATCAAAGAATTAAAAAATCCCCTGGATTAGAGGGTAAAAGTTTATGTCTGATCACTATTGGGTTTACCATGGCTGAGATGTGCTTACATGCTGTAGTTAAAAGGGGAAAAGGGTACCTATTTTCTATATTAGGTAATCTTTGGGCCAACCTCAGAACAATTAGGATTTGATCCCTATCTGATCATTCTTACATAATAATGTCAAAGTACTATTTATTATTTTTCAGAAAATGTAAACATTTTACATATGTAATGCCATTCTACTTTTTCAAAAATACTTGTCCAAATCTAAAACTGGCCCTTATCAACAACTGACTGTTCACTTTCTGAATTCATTATCTTGTCCATTTCTTTTAACACCCCTGTGATGAAATTACAATTTCTTTGATCTTTGTTCTTTTGTTCTCCAAAATTCTCTAATCCCTGTTGTCTCATTTCCAAGGCCCTCTGATCTCTGTATATTGCTGGTTGCTTTTAAAATAATGAAATTTATTAGATTCCATCCTAAATGCTATCTTATGCAGCAGGTGACTGAAGCTATCTATTTGTGTGGGTCTTTAATTAGCAGGGGAAAAGCAAAATACTGCAGATGCTGGAAATCTGAAACAAAAACAGAAAATGCTGGAAAATCTCAGCAGGTCTAACAGCATCTTTGGAGAGAAAGACAGAGTTAACGTTTTGAGTCCATATGACTCTTCTTCAGAGCTAAAGAGAAGTAAAAATGTGATGAAATTTATACCGTTTAAGAGGGGTGGGGGGGTGCAGGGGGGGGTGGAGCACGTGAAGCTGGATAGAAGGCCAGTGATAAGTGGAGGCAAAGGAGAGATTGACAAAGATGTCATGAACAAAAGGACAAAGGGGTGTTAATGGTAGTGGTACTGGCTAAAGGAGATGCTGATGATGGCATTAAGGTCAGAAAGCAGAATGTGGTAATATCAGGACAAGGGTAAGCACTCTGGAAAGAACAACATGAACAAGTGACAGATGACCCTTGTGGGGCTGGGGTGGCGGGAGGGGACGATGGTGGGAGAAAAGATCAAAAATAGGATAAAAGGTGGGGATAAAACAATGAATAAAAATGAAAATAAATAAAAATAAAAATAAGTGGATAAAAAATAAAATTTAAAAATAAAAATGAATATTGAAAAAAGGGAACAGAAAAGGAGTGAGGATGGAGGAGAGTGTTCATGGTCTGAAGTTGTTGAATTCAATGTTAAGTCTGGAAGGCTGTAAAGTGCCTAATCGGAAGATGAGGTTCTGTTCCTCTAGTTTGCATTGGGCTTCACTGGAACATTGCAGCAGGCCAAGGAAGGACATGTGGGCATAAGAGCAGGATGGTGTGTTGAAATGGCTAGCGATAGGAAGGTCTGGGTCATGCTTGCAGACAGACCAAAGATGTTCCGCAAAGCGGTCACCCAGTCTGCATTTGGCCTCTCCAACGTAGAGGAGGCCATGGTTACCTTGATCTTCACATACGCATCTTTGTCTTTGGGCTGAATTATCAGGATCCCATCGAAGACAGGAACAGAGGCAGGAGGCCTGAAAAAACCAAGGCCAGCTAGCATGTTGATTTCAAGACGCTGATCCTGGCACCAGCAATAGTGAGTGGTGAGGGGGAGGTGAGACCGACATTCCGCTCTCCCTCCAATTTAGGCCAGTTAATCCCCTTTAGAAGCTTGTTTGGAGCTTATTGAAAGGGCAGGGTGAACTATTTAAAAGGACAGAGAGATCTTGGAAGCCGTCAATTTCAGAACAGCTGAGGAAAGATGGTTACAAAGTGGGCAGCCGGTCATGGCTGCCCCAGAGAATGAACCCAGCCCCATAAGAGGGTCAACGGGGCAAAGGGGAACTGGACACTTATTTGGTAAGGAGGTGCCTTTGGCACTGCACAGGTGGCAGGGAGAGTGGAGAATTAGCGCCCAGGCTTTGAATGGGGTTGGAAATGCCCTAGCATTGCAGGGGCAGAAGAACAGGAGGAAAGGCTGCCAAGAATAATCGGATGACCACCTGCCCAAAAGGGAGGCTCCAGCTGGCAATGAGGGCACAACTGTTCCATTTTGGGCCCAGTTGTGTTGAGGGGCAACAGCCTTTGCAGGAAAGGTAGAACCCTGAGCATCAGGAGGGCCTGGGAGAGGAAAGGACAGGAAGGCAACATAGGATGGGCTTCCAAAGATAGAGCTACCTAGGGATGACTGAGACCCAGTGCTGCAGGAGATTGAGACTTTCTGAACAGATGATCACAGACATCCGCGCCTTCATCGCTGAAGATCTTGCACCTTGCAGCACTGATTGCCATGCCCTGCAGGTGGCTGTCAAAGTCACTTTGACATTGAGATTCTTAGCTTCTAGCCCTTCCTCAGAATGGCTGCACAGCATTGCATCTCGCTGGTCACTGATGCCCTCTTTGCCAGAACCGGATAGCAGATTCACTTAATGACAGACACAACCTCACAGGGATAGTGGGCATTGGGTCTTGTCCCTGTTGCTGGATTCCATGAGGTGCAGGGGATCAGTAATTGCACCCATATGGTCATCAAGATACCCAGCAACCAGCCAGTGCGATCCAGAAACAGGAAGGGCTTCCACTCAGAGGATTGAAGGACAGAATTGATTCGGCTAGAGCTTAGGAATAAGATGGGTGCAATTACATTGCTCAGTGTAATGTATAGACCACCAGCTAGCGGGAAGGATATAGAGGAACAAATCTGCAAAGAAATTCCAGAGAGGTGTAAACATCACAGAATAGTTATAATGGGGGACTTTAATTGTCCGTATATGGACTGGGATAGTGGTAGTGTAAGGGGCAGTGAGGGACAAGCGTTCCTAGATTGTGTTCAGGTGAATCTCCTACAGCAGTATGTGCCCAGCTCACCAAGAAAGGAGGCGCTGCTAGACCTGGTCCTTGGGAATGAGGTGGGCTAAGTCGATGAAGTAACAGTACGGGAACATTTAGGGAACAGTGATCATTGTATCATAAGGTTTAGGATTATGGTGGAAAAGGATATTGGTCAATCCAGAGTGAGAATAATCAACCGGCACAGAGCAGACTTCAATGGGGCAAGAATGGAGCTGGGCCAGATAGACTGGAACCAAAGGTTGGCAGGAGAAACAGTAGATGAACAATGGGCTACCTTCAAAGAGGAGATGGTTTGGGTACTGTCAAGGTATGTTCCCTCAAAAGGGAAGGGTAGGAAAAACAAATCCAGAGCTCCCTGGATGACAAAGGAGATTGAAATTAAGTTAAAAAAGAAAAAGTGTGCTTACGATTGGTGTCAGGTAGCAAATACAATTGAGAACCAAGCTGAATACAGAAGGTTCAGAAGGGATGTGAAAAAACAAAAATGAGAAGCAAAGAGGGATTATGAAAAAAGACTGGCAGCTAACATAAAAGGAAATCCCAAAGTATTCTATAAGCACATCAATAGTAAAAGGGTGGTAAAAGGTAGAGTAGGGCCGATTAGTGACCAAAAAGTGGATTTACGCATAGAGGCAAGATACTTTGCATCTGTCTTTACCTAGGAGGTAGATGCTACACAGGCCTTGGTGACAGAACTCATTCACTAGAAGGGTTTACAATTGATAAGGAGAAGGTATTGGATAAGCTATCAGTACTTAAAGTTGATAAGGTACTGGGATCGGATGAGATGCATCCAAAAATATTGAAGGAAGTGAGAGTGGAAGTTGCAGAGGCACTGGCAATAATCTTTTCAATGTTCCCTGGATTCGGGGGAGGTGCCGGAGGACTGGAGAATTGCAAACTTTGCAATTTGAATTTGCAAAATTTGTTCAAAAAAGGTTGTAAAGGTCTGCCCTGCAATTACAGACCAGTTAGTTTAACTTCGGTGGTGGGAAAACTTCTAGAAACAATTATTCGCGATAGAATTAATAGTCACATGGAAAAATGTAGATTGATTTGGAAGAGTCAGCATGGATTTGTTAAAGGAAAACCATGCCTAACTAATTTGCTGGAGTTTCTTGAAGAGGTATTAGAGATGGTTGATGAGGGCAAGGCCATTGATGTGGTGTACATGGAATTTCAAAAGGTGCTCGATACAGTGCCACACAACAGACTTGTGAGGAAAGTTATAAGTCATGGAATAAAAGGGGCAATAGCAACATGTAAACAAAATTGAGTGAGGAATAGGAAACAGAGAGTAATGGGTATTTTTTGGGCTGGAAGGTTTGTAGTGAAGTTCCCCACGGGTCAGTATTGGGACCCTTGCTCTTCCAGATGTATATAAATGATCTAGGTCTTGGTGTGCAGGGGATAATTTCAAAGTTTGTGGATGATACAAAACTTGGGAGAATTGTAAACTGTGAGGAAGACGGCGTAAAACTTCAAAAGGACATTGACACATTGGTGGAGTGTGCAGATAGGTGGCAGATGAAGTTCAGAAGTGTGGAACAGTGTGAGGTGATGCAGTTTGGTACAAAGAACATGAAGAGACAGTATAAAATAAAGGATACTATTCTAAGGGGTGTGCAGGAACAGAGAGACCTGGGTGTATATGTACATAAGTCATTAAAGGTGGCAGGACAGGTAGAGCAAACTGCTTCTAAAGCATACAGTATTCTAGGCTTCATTAACAGGGGCATAGAGTACAAGACACTACAAGACAGGGAGGTTATGATGAACTTATATAAGACACTGGTTAGACCTCAACTGGAGTATTGTGTACAGTTTTGGGCGTCACACTATAGGACGGATGTGAGTGCATTGGAGAGAGTGCAGAAGAGGTTTACGAGAATGGTTCCTGGGATGAGACTCTTTAGTTAAGAGGAAAGCTTGGAGAAGTTGGGACTGTTTTCCTTTGAGAGGAGAAGACTAAGAGGAGACTTGATAGAAGTTTTCAAAATCATGAGGGTCCTGGACAGAGTAGATAGGGAGAAACTATTCCCGCTCATAAATGGATTGAGAACCAGAGGGCACAGTTTTAAAGTGTTTTGCAAAAGAAGCAAATGCGAGGTAAGAAAAAACTTTTTCACACAGCGAGTAGTTAGGGTTTGGAATGCACTGCCTGGAAGTGTTGGGGAAGCAGGTTCAATTGAGGCATTCAAGAGGGCATTGGATGATTACCTAAATAGAAACAATGTGCAGGGTTACGGGCAAAAGGCAGGAGATTGGTACTAAGTTAAAATGCTCAGTTGGTGCAGACACAATGGGCTGAATGGCCTCCTTCTTCACTGTAACAATTCTGTGATTCTGGAAGGTGGTAAGAGATAGTGAGGGGGAAGAGAGAGGGGGAGAGAACTGTTGAAAATTGGGGGTTAGCGATGGGGGAATGGAAGAAAATTGGTCTGGGGGTGGTGGGGACGAAAACTAGTCTTGAGGAGGGCAGAGGGAGCGGCGTGATTCAGATGGGGGGTTGGAAGAAAATTGCTTGGAGAGGGTGGTGGGGTAGAAAACTGCTTCAATCTGTAGAGGAAGGGTGCGGTGGGGGGGCAGGGTTGTGATGCTGAAGGATACAAAGAAAAACATAAAACTAGCTCATCAAAACATACGTTAAATCTGAGTCTGCTTTTTCTAAAGTTTGCTCATTTTTAGGATGGTTGAAGTTATGGAAATTCAGAAATATGGAACATAAATTCTGTAATCGTTTTTGGTGTCCGAATGCTTTAGTGATGTTGCTAATGACAAATGTTTGAATGCTGCTGTTTGGGGCAATTGATGACATTGATATCAATTACATTACTTGCAATGTTAAATGATAGCTAAATGATTGCTTTTGAGCACAATTGATGTCAGATGATAGCTAAATGATTACTTTTGAGTGCAATTTACGTCAAACAAGTGAAAATGAGTGTTGTTGGACGCAAATGATGCCTAAATGTTTTGGTAGAATTGACCCAAAAAACAGATCCAGCTCCTGTTTCCCACATCCATGGGCCTTCATCTTTTACTCATTGTTTCCACTTCCATGCTATTGTTAACTGACTTTGGATGATCTTTGCTACATATTTCCAGACCCCATCTCTTATCTTCAACTAAGAAATAGTATGACCCTCTCAGGAATGCGTAAGACCCTATTTTCTGGGTATCAACTTACTTATGTCCTTGCAGGATGCCCTGAAGTCTATTGCAGTTTTCTATGTATGAGCCTTTAGTTATGTAGGTCTCCTGGCAACAACCTTCCTTATCTTGGTGTGGGTCATCTGTTGATGATGGGGACTATCATTATCCTACAATTCAGCCTTTTCTGTCTTTTAGTTTCCATACTGCCTTTTATTCACATACACAGACAAAACTCAGCCCTCACCATTGGCATTTGCCTCTTACTAAAACTCCTGAACAAAACAAGAAAGAACACTTGACTATTTTCTTAGATTTAAACCACATTTATGTGTTCTAAGAAAATAGTCAAGTGTTCCAGCTCATTTTGCTCTGGAATTTTAGTAAGAGTCTTGGTGTGTTTATGTATATATGTATTTTGCCTTATAATAAAGAGAGTTTGGTTGGAAAAATACATAATATCCAGAGCCATAGAAAGTATAAATCATTTTGTACTTAAATTGGATATGCTATCAGAATATATCTCTGCACTATACACCATTGCACTAAAATGTAAAATGTTAAAAACTGAGAGGGTCATTTATAGATTGTTGTTAATGTTTTACACAGCTGTAGAACTGTGTTTGGTACTGTCCGAAGCCTCTAGAAGAAAGCCCCCAGAATCTCACCTTGTTGGGTTCAAAACCTTATTCTTATTGCTATTTTTTCAAATGGATTTTCTGCTGGACCAAAAACAATAGCTGCTACAAGTCACATGACCACAGGGTTGGTCCTTTGTCCTGGGAGCTACCACCAAGTGTTACAAAAACAAAATAATCCTTCAATCAGCCTGTGGAACCTCACACCTCATTGTACATACCCCTTGTAATTAACAAAATCAATGGAGGTGCAGATGAACTGGCTCCCCCAAGTGGAACTATCACAAAGAGAGAAATAGAAACTCATTATACTGGAAGAGATGCTAATAACAACTTTGTCTCTCTCCGAAGGAGGAACAATGCAATTCTGGCCAGAAGCACAGAAACTGATTGGTAAGCTACAATTGACCATTAATATGACATGTCACATTGCCCAAGCCTCTGTTCTTTTTGGACAGTTTTAACATTACATCTTTAACCTCACAAGCAGTATGTTATTTAACATCCAACTGGTGAACCACCAAGAAGCAGACCTCCAGACAGAACTACAGCCTGCTCCTCGAAAACTGTCTCCGCTGTAAGATTTCCTACAATCGCCCGCAGAACTGGCCCAGTTTCTGTGTACTTACTTCATCTTGCGATATCAGTAACTGTAAAGCAAAGTCTACAACTCCGGTCCTCAGCCAGCTGAACTTGAAATCCTACATGAAAGAATTCCTCATTGGACTCTGACTCTGGACTCTGGAAATCCCGTGAATTAATATTCATTTCTGTGGTTCTTGTACTGTTACTATCCCTAGTTGTAAAATTCCTTTTTCTAAACCCCCCTCTTTAGTGCGTGTGTGTGTGTGTGTCACGACTCACTGGGGATATTGCGCTGCAATGTCAAGCCCCACTGCTCCCCGAGCCGCGGCAAATGCAAAATAGTTCGATCAAGCCACCAGATTGCCCCAATTCTATCTAACTGTTTAATTTAGGTTAACAGAATACGAGCACCAGGTTTGTAAACTTAATAAATAAATAACTGTTTGTTGAACAAATTGTCTTTAACTAGTGACAAAAGAAAGAAATATTAAGTGCTAACTTCTAACACTATAACTCTACCCCCTTCTTAATTCCCTATAGACACACACAGGCATACGCACACACACACACACAAGACACACAAAACATGGATTTTAAAGGTGGGATAAAACAGCTCAATAGGACCAATCTGGAGTACAGGATTCAATAGGTTGATTTTGATCAATGTCTTCCAAATTCCTTTCAATTCTTGTTGATGACACGAGGTGGTCTTCCAGTATTTAGTTTGCTGGTTGAGAACTTGCTTTTCAATGTCTCTAACAGTGGTTTTCCCCTTTTCCTTTTTATAGGGGTTTCCTCAGAGAGAGCAGGTTATAGAGATATGAGGAGCAAAGAAAAAACAGCTAGCTATTATTGTGGAGTTACTGGAATGTTCCACACACAGGAGAGAGAGGTTTTAGGTCTTGTTCCTTTTAGGTTAGGAACTATTTCGCTGCCCTGCTCTTCACACAAAACCTTGGTCACCTGGTCAGGAGCCAATTAAAATGCTGTTGTCAGGTAGCTCCCTTGGTCCAGGACTCCTTTTCGGCACCATTCTATCTTTTATGGTGCACTCTGTTCCAGGACTATAACATTGTATATACATCTCATCCTATTCCAGTGGACATGTCTTTCAACCTGCAGCCATTGTAATTCTAATCCACAGTCCAAAAGAAAATAAAAAAAATGTTCTTTACAACAGTCCAACAGAAATAAAAAGATATGATCATTATATGTCTCCACCCTTAAAAGAGATGAAACGTCATTTCAAAAATGCGTTTCATCACAAGGTATTTGACACATGGACAACACCACACGAGACTTACTTTCATTCATCCTTCCTCCCTCTTATACAGTCTTATACAATTTTCAGCATTTCTTACCCCTTTAACTTATTTTAGTATTTTACACCCGGGACAATGCACCTGCGATCACATTATCTTTACCGGCAATGTACATTGAATGGTTGAAACAACAGACTCCATCTAAGCAGTCTCGCATTTCGAGTTTTAAATTTTTCAGTGAACGCCAGTGGATTATGGTCCGAGTAGATTAGTGTCTCTTTGTTTTTGTGTCGGACATAAACTTCAAAGTGTTGAAGAGACAACAACAATGATAGAATTCCTTTTCCTACTGTAGAGTACTTCCTCTGATATTAGTTTAGCTTCTTGGAAAAGTATCCCATTGGTTTCCCTATCCCTAATTGATCATCTTGCAATAGGACTGCACCCAATTCGCTAACATTAATTGCCATTTTAAAAGGTTTGGTAAGTCAGGGATGGCCAACACTGGTTCATTTATTAAAATTGCCTTCAGCTTTGCAAAGCCTGTTTGGCATTCTGCTGACCTTACCACTTTTGCCTGTTTTCTTAACACGTTGGTGAGAGGTACAGCTATTATGTTGAAGTTAGGTATAAACTTCCTAAGTAACCTTATTAGATCTTCCCTTGGTCCTTCCTCTAAGTATGAGAACACAGTGTCTAACTGTCCCAGTATTGTTGTATTGGCTAGTTGAATTGTAGGAGGGTGGCTTTAGGCACTGTCTACCTCCCCTTCTACTTTGCCCTTACTGTCTCTGTCATCCTCCATTACTCCTACCACCTGGCATACTTGCTCTGTCTTATCATCTTCTTTGCGAAGATATTGCTTCAACATGTCTATGTGACATAATTGTTTCTTCTTCCTATGCTCACAGGCATCTCTCAGATAAGTCACCTAACTAACTCTCCTAACTATCTTGTAGGGGCCATTGAATTTTGCTTTCAGGGGTTCACCCTGCAAAGGTAATAATACCAACACTTCATCTCCTGCTTGGAATGTTTTAATTGTAGCATGTTTGTCTGCCCATTCTTTCATTTTGGCTTAGTAAATTTTTAAGTGCTCTCATGCTACTTTACTGGCTACTGTGAGTCTTTCTAGAGACATGGACATGTAATCCAACATGGAGGATTCGTTTTTCTGCTTTAGGAACTTTTCCTTAATCACTTCCAATGAACCTCTTACCTCATGACCATAGATCAATTCAAATGGACTAAATCCAGTAAATTCATTTAGAGAATCTCTGGTAGCAAATAGGAAGAAATCTAATCCTTTGTCCCAATCCTTTGGGTATTCATGGCAATAGGTCTTAATCATGGTCTTTGAGAGTCTGATGCTATCTCTTTAAAGCTCCCTTTGTCTGTGGGTGATAGGCAGTAGATTTTATTTGTTTGATATCCAAAATGCTGATTATGTCCTGGAAAACTTTAGACGTGAAGTTAGAACCTTGGTCAGATTGTATTTCAATTGGTACGCCATAACGAGTGAAAAACTGAGTTAACCCCTTTTCCATTACCACCTTATAGAACCATAGAAAAGTTACAGCACAGAAGGAGGCCATTCGGCCCATCTTGTCCATGCCAGCCTGAGGACACCCAAGTGCCCTTTTTAATCCCACCTTCCTGCACCTGACCCATAGCCCTGCAGCTTACAGCACTTTAGGTGCAGATCCAGGTACTTTTTAAAAGAGTTTAAAGTTTCTGCCTCTACCACCAGCTTGGGCAGCGAATTCCAGACACCCACTACCCTCTGCGTAAAAAAGTTTTTCCTCATGTCCCCCCTACACCTTCTGCCACTTATCTTGAATCTATGTCCCCTGGTTCTAGAATTCTCCACCAAGGGAGACAATTTTATCCTGTCCACTCTATCTATTCCCCTCATAATTTTGTACACCTCAATCAAGTCACCTCTCAGCCTTCTTTGTTCTAAGAAAAATAACCCCAACCTTTCCAATCTCTCCTCCTAGCTACACTTTTCTAACCCTGGCAACATTCTTGTAAACCTCCTGTGCAGTCTCTCCAGAGCTATTACGTCCTTCCTGTAATGTGGTGACCAGAACTGCACACAATATCTATAATTGTCCTTGAAGGAATAGCTTCTGGAAATCGGATTGTTATACCCATGATTGTAAGGATATACTGATGTCCTGCTTTCGTTTTGGGTAATGGTCCTCCACAATCTACTAATACCTGACTGAATGGTTCTTCAAAAACTGGTATGGCTATTAAAGGTGCTGGTTTGATTACATGTTGAGGCTTACCTGCTACCTGACATGTATGACATGTTTTACAAAATTGCACTACGTCCTTATGAAGTCTTGGCCAGGTAAAATGCCTGTCTATCGATACTTGAGTTTTTCGTATTCCTACATGTCCTGCCATAGGGATTTCATGTGCTACTCGCAATATCTCCTTATGATATTTGCTTGGTACCACTATCCGATGAACAGCCGTCCATTCCTCATCTGCAGGTCTGTGAGGGTGTCTCCACTTCCCCATCAGAACTCTGTTTTTAAGGTAATAGCACTCTGTGTTCAGCTTCAGTGTGAGCTGACTGTGCTAACTTGTTTAACTCTGGATCTGCTTTCTGAGCCTCGATTAATGAAGACTGCCAAGCACTTCCTATGAGTTATCCTCATCATTAAAGAAAGTTTCAGCTACTCTAACATCTGCTCATGGTATTACTTTGACCTCTGGTGATAGGCTTTGTTTAGCCATTGCTCTGGTCACCACACATGATGGAAAAATACCAGGAACTTGTTCTTGTAACTGCTCTGTCTCTTTAGCCTCTCTTGGACTTTCCGTAATTATGGGCAAAGCTATAACCTTCACTCCTGCCAAATCATTCCCCCGAGTAAATCAACTCCATCCAGGGATAATTTCACTCCTGCAACCACTGATTCAGACAACAAATCACACTCCAATTGCACTTTGTGCAATGGAACCGGGATATACTCTCTACTTAACCTCGTTTACCAATACTTTAGCTTTCATTGAATTTTCTGGAGGGAAAACTAGGTCCTTCTCCAGCAAAAGAGTTTGAGTAGCTCCTGTGTCCCTTAATATAGTTATGGGTTTTAGCTGCGTCATTTGATGAAAAAAGGGTTATCTTTCTTTTAGACAGAAACCCTTTGTATCTTACATCTACCTTATTCACTTCACCTGCATTCACAGCAGTGTTTACCTCCAGACCCTTATTTGTAGTTAAACCTACAATTTGATCCGTGGCATTTTCTTTTTGAGTTTCCTTTTCGGACTCACTCTCTCAAACTCCACTAAGTCCCACTGGGGATAGTGCTTCCCTCAAAACTTCCAGCATTCTGAACAAATGTGTCCCACTTTATTACAATAGAAACACTTAGGCCTTTGAGTTTCACCTCCCACCTCAGTACCTTCCTTCTTGATCTGCTGAGGAGATCTCAAGGTATTCCCAGCAATCCATTCTTTACCCTGGCTACTTGCCTTTCTTTCACTCTCCCACTGTCTATCCTTTTCAAATTTCTGGGGATGATGGAAACAAGGTTTAGTTTTATGGATCAGCTTATAATTATCAGCCATTACTACTGCCTGTCTAACAGTTGCAACCCTTTGGTCTTCAACATGGGTTCTTCTTACAGAAGTTAGGGAGTTTTTAAATTTTTCCAAGAGAATGGACTCTGTGAGAACTTCATAGGTAGTTTCAACTCCTAATGCTAGTATCCATTTGTCCAAACTATTTTGCTTAATCCTTTCAAATTCAATGTAAGTTTGCCCAGGCTGTTTACTTAAATTTCGAAACATTTTTCTGTATGCTTCAGGGGCCAACTCATATGCACTCAAAATAGCCTTTTTCACCACATCATAATCGCTAGAAACCTCCTCTGACAGTGAAGCATAAATTTCCTGTGCTCTACCTATCAATTTGCTCTGCACGGGTAATGTCCAGTTTTCCTTTGGCCAGTTCATCTATTTAGCTGTCTTCTCAAATGAAATAAAGAATGCTTTAACATCCCTTTCCTCAAATTTTGGAAGGGCATGCCAACATTTAAACATCTCCCCACTGGGTTCCGACCTGGAAATAAATCCTGTCTCACCCACTGGTGTCTCTTTTTTAACTGCCAGCATTCTAAGCTGGAATTCTCTCTCTTTTTCTCCTTCCTCCTTTTCTAATTCCCTTTCTGGCTTTCTTTCCCTCTCCTGACTTTCTTCCTGCTTCTTCTGGAATGCCCTTTCTCTCTCTGCTGCCTCTAGTTCCAGTTTTTTTATTTGCAACTGAATTTGAGCCCATTCCAATGAACCCCACCCCTTGGAGAACTCAGCCTCTCGGGTATTCCTTCCAATTTCAAATGCTGTGCCATCTCTTCGATTATCTCTGACTTCCTAGCTTTGGCAGGCAATCCTGCTCTTAATTTACTTGCCAATTTGGTTAACCTGGCTTTTGGGACCCCTTGTAAAATTGTCAGGGACATCTCTCCCATTTGCAGGAAAGCTTTAGCAGTTTCTGGTGCCATCTTATTTTTGACAGTACAAACCTGGTGTTTCCTTTTAGCTTTTATTACTTACTAAATCTATACCCAAATTGCTGTTGTCTTTTGTTCCAAAATATCTCGGTCAAGCCACAAAACTTTGTCACGACTCACTGGGGATAGTGCACTGCAACTGTTCCCCGAGCCATGACAAATGTGAAAAAAGCTTGATCAAACCACCAGATTGCCCCTAATTCTACCTAACTGTTCAATTTAGGTTAACAGAATACAAGCACCAGGTTCGTAAATGTAATAAGTAAATAGCTGTTTATTGAACAAAATCTCTTTAACTAGGGGCAAGAGAAGGAAATATTAACTGCTAACTTCTAACACTATAACTTAAACTCTACCCCCTTCTTAAATCCCTGTACACACACACAAGACACATAAGACACACAAAACAAGAGGCAGAATTTTCACCTTGGTGGGCTGGTGTGCGCCCGACTTGCTCAAGCATGAAATGACGTGCGTTGATGTCGGGCGAACATCCCGACGCCAATGCGCAGTTGCACGATAGCTCGATCGGTGGGCGTGCGTATGGGAATCGACAGCGCACCCGCTGACAATTAAAAGGCCTGTTAAGGCCATTAAAGTATCAATTAAGTTCAATTTTTTGCTGTCTGTCCAACTTTATGGTTGGTGGGCAGGCGAAAAAGCCAAGCGGCCTTTGCATTTCTTTGGAAACCTCATCCACGGGCGGGATGAGGTTTCCAACATTAAATAAAAATAAAATAAAGTGTTTTAAATTTCACTTACAACTTGACCCTACATGTTATATAACATTTCTCATATCTTTATTTTTTTTTTGAAAACCCTTCATCGCCATGATAAGTAACTCTGTGCCTCAGGGAGATTCTCAAGCACGCACTTGTGTGCATGCACAAAGTTCGCACTTGCCCTGCTCACACTCCTTCAGCCCCCCACCCCACCCCACCCCACGCACACACACACACACACAGAGGCAGTGATGAGCGCTGCCGCTCTCGTTTCACGCTGGGCGGATCTTAATTGGCCCATCAATATGAAATCATGGTCCATCCCTGACTGTGGGCGGCAGTCGGCTTCCCTACTGGCTCCACCTGCTCCTGCCGGGCCCGCCCGACAAGGGCAACATTCTGCCCATGGATTTTAAGGGTGGATAAAACAGTTCAATAGCACCAATCCCAAGTACAGGATTCGATGGGTTGATTTTGATCAATGTCATCCAAATTCCTTTCAGTTCTTGTTGATGATACGAGGTGGTTTATCAGCATTTTCAGTATTTAGTTCACTGGTTGAGAACTTGCTTTTCAATGTCTCTAACAATGGTTTTCCCCTTTTCCTTTTTACAGGGGTTTCCTCAGAGTGAGCAGGTTATAGAGATATGAGGAGGGAAAAAAACAGCTAGCTATTATTGTGGAATTACTGGAATGTTCCACACACAGGAGAGAGAGGTTTTAGGTCTTGTTCCTTTCTAGTTAGGAGCTATTCAGCTGTACTGCTCTTCACACAAAACCTTGGTCACCTGGTCAGGAGCCAGTTAAAGTGCTGTTGTCAGGCAGCTCCTTTGGTCCAGGACTCCTTTCTGGAACCATCCTGTCTTTCATGGCACACTCTGTTGCAGGACTGCAACATTGTATATATCTCTCACATGTCTTTCAACCTGCAGCCATTGTAATTCTAATCCATAATCCAACAGAAAATAAAAAGACATGTTCTTTACAACAGTCCAACAGAAGTAAAAAGATATGTTCCTTACAATGTGTAGTTAGATCAATTCAGAAGGCTAGTTTATTATAACACGGGTTTGCTGCGGGTTGTTAGCAAATCAGATCTCACAAATTGAGGGTTTGGGAAAACACACCACTGCATACTTTAAAAGTAATTCAAAACACCTTCTGCTTATGGACAGGTGGTGAGTGAAATAAATACCGTTTGCTTTTCTCTCTCTTGTTGATAGCAACCTGGTAAAATGAATTTCATCTCTATCTTTTTTAACCTTCTCTACAGAAAAATGCAAGGGCAGCATTTTCCCCCAGTTGGGGGGGTTGTGCGGCTGCGGGCGCGGGCGGGCAGATTCCCAATTGGCACCATCATTTTAGGTGGGTGGGCCAATTAAGGCCCGACCAGCGTGATGTCCGCCTGGAAGCGCTGTGTGCTCCCTGTGCGGGCAGTGGGGGGATTCCTTGAGCCCGGACTGTGCTCTTTCATGCATGCGCGCAGAAGAGCGCACAGATCCCCCCAAGGCAAAGTGCTGCCTCAGGGAACTCGGCTCAAGTTTGAAAACTTTATTAAAGGGAGAAAAAAGTATTCCGGTCGTGCCCCCTCATGTGACATTGTCTCATGAGCAGGGGCATGTCAATTACTTTTATTTCAAAATTTTATGCGCATTTTAAATCCCTCATGAAACCTCATCCTGCCCGGGGATGAGGTTTCATGTTCCTTCTGAAGGCCGCCTGGGCTCTTCGCCTGCCCGCGAACCTTAAGGTTGGACGGGCAGGTCCATTAATTGGGTTAATTACTGTTTTAAAGGCCTTAAGAGGCCGTTGACAGTTCAGCGGGCGCACAGCTGACTCTGGTGCGCACCCGCCGAACTAAAGATTGGAATGACGCGCGGTGACGTTGGGACGCATGCCTGACATCACCCCGTGTCATTTTACGTGTCGGCGAGTGGACATTCACTGTGTAGATGCATCTGTTACTAGTAGGGTTGCTGTAAAATGTTGCTCAGGTGCTTGTTAAAAAAATTGGCCAGCTATTGCCTTAGGATTAACGAATGACACAGGTTAGCAGAGAAACGATAGGAGTGAGTTTCCACAGGGGTTCTATGCTGCTCACCTTTCTGAGATTTCCACAGCTTTTCTGCTAAAACTACAGTGGAGAAACAGGAGAGCATGCCACAGAAATTCACCCAAATATCTTTTGCAAGATTGAGACAATTCAGCAAAAGCCACAGTGTGGGATCGTTTTAAGTAGGTGGCTTAAATTAACTTTGCAAAACAATCTATGAAATAATTCTCATACTATTGCCTTACAAGCACAGGAACCTTGGTGCACAGATATTCAGGTTAATAAAATGACAGTTGAAGTAGATAAGGCCATTAAAAAGGCAAGCGGAATCCTTAGTTTTGTAGCCATTAGCATAGAATACAAAAGCAAAGAAATAATGTTGAACATATACAAGACCCTAGTGAAGCTGCAGTTATAGAATCAAATGAAGTTTTGGATATCCCATTAGAAGAAGGATATAAAAGCGATGGCAATGGTGCAACATTGGTTCAGTAGTATTTATAATGGATGAAGAGTGATAGTTATGATGAAACTTGAAGTTAGAGCTTCACTGGAACTGAAAATGCTAAGGGATGACCTGATACAGATCTTAAAGATTCTGGTTATGAAAATAGTGTTCAGATTGTTTCCGCTGGTCAATGAAATGGTAATACAAGGGCATAGATTGTTAAGTTGATTGCAGAAACATTTTGAGGTAGATTAGAAGAAATTACACAAAACATGTTTGAACTTAGAATTCCACAAACTTTTATTGAAGCAGATTCCATAAATGCTTTTAAAAGGAATTAGACAGTTCTTGAATAAGAGGAATATTAAAGGTTATGGGAAGTAAGATTAGGTGACTTGCGGTAACACCAGCTCAGACTTACACAAAAATAACATAATGCAGATGCTGGAAATATGAAATAAAAGTAGAGAATGCCAGAAATACTCTGCAGATCAGGCAGTGTTTATGGAGCGTCTGTCAATGACCTTTTGTCAGAAATGCGACAAAGCTGGAAATGTAACAGGTTTTGAGCAAGAACAGAGGGAGAAAAGTGGGAGAAGGGAAAGAACAAAAGGAAAGGTCCGTGATGGATGGAAGGTAGGACAGATTAAATGACTAAAGGGATGATGGTGCAAGACAAAAGGGACAAGTAAAGAAACAAAAGATGGGTGTAAAGGAAGTATAAATGGGGAATAGCAGAATCATCACCAACAGCTGCTGTCCAAAAAATGGGGGCGTGGTTATGATCTAAAATTATTGAACTCAGTGTTGAGTTCAGAAGTCTGTAAAATGTTCAATTGAAAGATGAGTTGCTGTTTCTTGAGCTTACATTGAGCTTCTTTGGAACAGTGTAGGAGGCCAAGGTCAGAGTATAAGTGGCATGGAAAATTAAAATGGCAGGTGACCGGAAGCTCAGGGTTACGCTTGAGGACTGAATGGGGTGTTCTATGAAACGATATTTAAATTAATGGAGTATAAGCAAATCACTGTTTCACCTCAAAGGAGTGTTTGGGCTTCTGGACAGTGAGGAGAGACAGGTGTTGTAACTCATGTGCTTGCATGGGAAGGTGCCGTAAGAGGGCAGACCAGGGTGTTGTGAAGGGAACAATCCCTTCAGAACACTGAAAGGGAAGGGGAGGGAAAAATGTGTATGGCGATGGTGCAGTGTTGGGGGTGGAGGAAATGGTAGAGGATGACACAGTAAATGCAAAGGCTGATGGGCTGGAAGGTGAGGATAATGGGTGTGCCTTTTTTATGATGCTAGATTCTGTACATTTAGGATTATAGTTCGGATGACTCAGTTTGTCAGTGTTTTTTGAGCCTCTGCATAAGGTACGTTGGGCCCTTTCTCCATTTCACTTACACTCTTTGATACCGATACATGCAGCGTGAAAGTGTATTAATTGACAGAAAACAGTTCTTGCTATTGTATTCCAGTGAAAATTGGTGTCTTGTTCATTTGTTCACTTCTGATTCTTTGTTAAAGTTTTCTTTTACATTTACTGAACATAATTTTCTTTTCTGAATCAAAAATTAGTTAATTCAACAAGACTCATTCCAGAAGCGTAACTATTCTAGAGAAAATATTTACTCCAGTTAAGCAATGGCTTCATTTTTTTTGGACCATTGCGGTGGTATCCTAAAGATGCCCAATTAAAATCTTACCAAAATCCTATTAGTGCATGTTACATAATATTGAAGTGGAAAGATGCAAAGGTCTAAATGCAGGTGGGCAGCCATGGCATAGTCGGGGGAAATAAAGGATCAGAGCTGTGACTGTAACCACTCAAAAAAAAGTAATTTTACATATTTGTGAATTCTAAAGAAGTATTTCATTTGCTGTGCTGAAGTTTTTTATTGTTGTGTCTATTATTAAGTGTATAATTTTGAACATAAGTTCTCGTGTGCTTCCTGTGTTTAGCTGACACTGAACATAGCAGATTTACAGTACACCTAGTTGGTCTCGCACTCCCTGCTAGTATTTTCCCTCGCTGCTGTCAGGAAATAAATTCTTGTTTTTACAAGCTCCTTTTTCATCCACCCCCCACAAATGTATGCATGCTTCCTTACAGATTTGCCTACTATTAACCTGTCATAGAACATAGTTTACTTTGTCAGTATGTTCAACTTATGCAGAAAAAACTGGAGAAACTGTCAGTGACCTGTCAGTTTCATGAAACCTATTATAACTTCCTACTCTTCAATGTTTGACTTCAAACACTTCTCTGATAATTGCATGCAGCAAGCTAATTCAGGTTTCGATATTTTCATGGTTTATTTAACTAAACTCTGAATATTCATTGAGAGGGGTTTGATATTCATATTGGCCTCAACTCATTAAATAAGTAGGATTGAAGAAACAATTAATCTATCAGGTCCAAGCATAATTTAATTATTTCTCCTTCACTTTCTGGAAAAGATATACAAATGATCTTAAGTATGCTTTTAGTTGTTTATTTTGAAGCA
This sequence comes from Cetorhinus maximus, assembly GCF_964194155.1. NCBI lineage: Eukaryota > Metazoa > Chordata > Chondrichthyes > Lamniformes > Cetorhinidae > Cetorhinus > Cetorhinus maximus. The sequence continues at coordinate 32,456,534 of NC_135887.1, read as the reverse complement.
AAAATTGCCTTTAGACCATTTATTCATGGTGTAGTAGAGGTATGGTCATTTACTTTTACTCATTGTTACTGAAGATGGTTCAAATCATTCAATTAATTGAGCATTGAATTACTACTGTATTCCAAAATTCTTCATATTTATTCAATCTTGGGATGTGAGCATCGCTGGCAAGGCCAGCATTTATTACCCATCCCTAATTGCTCTTGAGAAGTGACGGTGAACTGCCTTCTTAAACCATTGCAGCCCCTCTGGTGTTGGTTCACCCAAAGTGCTGCTAGGGAGGAAGTTTGACACCATGACAGCGAAGGAATGGCGATATAGTACCAAACCAGGATAGTTTTTGACTTGGAAGGGAACTTGCAGGTGGTGTTCCCATGCGCCTTGTTCTCCTAGGTGGTAGAGGTCACAGGTTTGGAAGGTGCTGTCGAAGGAGCCTTGGCCACTTGATGTAGCGCATCTTGCAGATGGTAGACACCGTTACCACTGTGTGTTAGTGGTGGAGGGAGTGAATGTTTGAGGTGATGGATTGGGTGCTGATCAAGCAGGCTGTTTTGACTTAGATGGTGTTAGCCTTCTTGAGTGTTGTTGGAGCTGTACTAATCGAGGTAAATGGAGAGTATTCCATCACACTCCTGACTTGTGCCATATAGATTGTAGACAGACTTTGGGGAATTAGGAGGTGAGTTACTCACTGCAGAATTTTCAGCCTCCGACCTGTCTTTGTAGCCACATTATTTATGTTGCTAGTTCAGTTAAGTTTCTGATCAGTGGTAAACCCCAGGATATCGATGGTAGGGGTTTCAGAGATGGTAATGCCATTAAATGGCATTAGGAGATGGCCAGATTCTTTCTTGTTGGATATGGTCATTGCCTGGCACTTGTGAAGCTCGTATGTTACTTGCTGCTTATCAGCCCAGGCCTGAACGGTGTGCTTCTGTTTTCTGCATGCCTGCAAGGACTGCTTCAGTATCTGATGAGTGAAAATGGTACTGAACACTGTGCAATCGTCAGTGAACGTCCCCATTTCTGACCTTATGTTGGAAGGAGTGTTATTGATGAAGCAGCTGAAGATGGTTGGGCCTAGGACGCTGCCCTGAGGAACTCCTGCAGTGATGTCCTGGGGTTGAGATGATTGACATCCAACAACCACAGCCATTTCTTGCAAGTAATAGGATATTCTCTCTCCATGATGTCTTCAAGTTTCACATGCTAACCACTAAATGAATTGTTGAGCAATTATCAAACTTGTCGCTTTATGGTACCAAAAGGTTTGATCCATGTTGCAGTAACTACAAACATTGTTTCAATTAATTGACATTGTCTTCAACAATGACCATTCAATTTCTCAATGTGAACAAAACTATAAGCTAGTATTTTACTTTCCTTATGTTTTAAAATTATTTGTCTACCATTTGGTACCATAATGACTGCTTCCCTTCTTAAAGAGTTTCTCAGGGCACAAATGAAATGAATTTGTGTTTCACTGCAGCACTGAACAAACAAACATACTGTACACAACTACCGTGATACTCCCTTTCACCAATACTAGTTCCAACATCAATTTCTAACCAACTTTATCCCCATGCTGGTCAGATTATTTTAATCAGACAATCTGCATGCTCCAGCTCTACTTGAATTAATGTGCACAACCAAAACATGTGTGCACTGATACACTTTGCGCTTTGTACCATAATGCTGTACAGTGTGACATTTCACATTGCAAACACACCATCTGGAAACTCAACTTGTAGCAAACAGTACAATCACTAAAGAGATTTGTTTTTCACACCTTTATGCACAAAATATATAATTTGAGTATAGGTAATTAGTTTATTGAAAATAGCAAAAGCACATGCTAATCATGTGGAATCTGGGGGCTGAATTTTAGTTCCAGTTTCCCAACCCAATCGCCGGAGGAGATTTTTGAAGAGGCAGTCAGTTAAGAGGTACCTTTGAGTACCCCATCCAATTATGGATGGTGGACGTGTTTCGCAACTGGGAGGCCCAATGGGAGTCCCCAAGGCTTTGGGTGGCAGGCTGCCCCATTTTGGGGGATGGGCTTTTGTTGCTCTAGGTGGGGGCCTGCAAGGGCATCTCAAATAGAGTGACAATCAGCAAAACTCTAGTCATGGGGCCACTATTAGAATGGCAGGATTGCATAGGCTTGCACAGTAGAGCTATTAAAGCCACGCTTCTGAGAAGGATATGTGCAAGGTTCATCAATCAGCATTTAAAGGCTGCTCACTTTTACCCTTTGACCAGAAGAACCAAAGAAGTACTAAAGTATACAACCAATAGATTCCCATTTATTTATTATTTGAATTTTATGAGCAATGGGCGGTATTTACCAGTCCCGCCCACCGCGGGACCAGAAATTCCTGCCTGAAGTCAAATTATCCATCCTGTCCACTACGATTCCTGTGGTGGGCAGGACTGGAAAGTTTAGGCCACAGTTACTCAGTGGCTTTGTGGTGGAACTTTGGAACATTACAACAGAAGGCCAGGCTAGGGTGTGTGTGGCTCGAATAAGCATTCTTTATACAAGCACACAAAGTATAAAGAGCAAATTAAATGAATTGTAGGCGTTAATTCAACTTGATGGATATGATATGGTAGTTCTTACAGAGACATGACTGCAAGGTGGTCAGGACAGGGAGCTAAAAGTACCAGGGTATAAAGTCTGCAGGAAAGATAGGGAAAATGGTAGAGGGAAAGAAGTAGCCTTAATGCTTAAGGGTGAAATCACTTTGATGATCAGAGGATATAACAAGAGGTAAGCAAGCAGTGGAGACTTTATGGGTAGAATTAAGAAATAGAAAATGATTTAAGTCTGTAGCTAGAGTTGTGTAAAAAGCCTCTGATAGTACTTGTGAAGTGGTGGCTTTTATAAATGCTGAGATTAGTAAAGCTTGTAGCAAAGGCAAAGTGGGTTTAATGGTGGGAGGGTTGGGTGGTTAACACCTATAAAGATTGGGATAAGCAGACTAACACATAGCAGAAAGGTAGCGGATTTTGTGTGTGTCCAGGACATTTTTTCTGTACAGTATGTCCTCGAACCAGCAAGGGGATATGTCATTATTAGAATTAGTAATGTATAATGAGCCATATTTAGTTAACAACCTAACGGTGTGTGAGCATTAGTCAAAAGTGACCATAATATGATTGAGTTCAGTATGATGTTTGAAAGGGAGAAATGAGAAAAAACTATGAAGGTTCTAGATTTAGGCATATCTGATTTCAATGCAATGTGGCAGAGACTATCTGTTAATGTGCAAAAATGGCAGAAGATCTGTGGGAGGTGTTAAAAAATAATTTAGTGCAATACTGTATCAGTCTATACCCATAAAGGGCAAGACTCTACTTTCTGAAAAAGACAGCTATGGACAAATGAAAAAGTAAGAGAAAACATAAAACTAAAAGAAAAATGCAAAAAAAATAGCCAGATTCTGGTGAAAGGGAATGATAAAAAAGCAGTAGAGGGTGATAAAGGAGATAGTAAGAGCTAGAAAAAGGGAGATTTGAGACTGCAAGGGAGAAAGAGAGGAGAGTTTGGAAACTGGAGGCAGAGAGGGAGGGACAGTTTGGAGACTGGAGGGAGGGGACTGGGTTTGGAGATTGGAGGAGGGAGAGTTTAGAGATGGGGGAGAGTTTGGAGACTGTGGGCTGTAGTTTGGAGACTGGAGGGAGAGGGGGGAAGAGAGTTGAGACTGCAGGGAGAGAGAGGGGAGAGTTTGGAGACTGGGTAGGGGGGAGAGTTGAGACTGGTGGAGGGGGAAGAGAGAGAGAGGGGAGTTTAAGTCTTGAGACTCAAGGTGGTGGGAGTTTAGACCCTGAGAGTGGGGGGACAGAGAATGTCTTGACCCTGAGACTACAGTAATGGGTAGGAGAGTTTAGACCCTGACACTTGTGGGTGAATGGGTGTGGTGTGAGGGTGCAGAGAGTTTAGAGCCTGAGATTGGGGGTGGAGGGGGGGCGGGGTGGGGGGGAGGAGAGTTCAGACACGGAGACTTATGGGGTGAGTGGGTGGAAAGTATAGACTCTGAGGCTAAAATGTATTTAGAACTGATGGGAATCTGGTGGGTGCTGTCAAGCAGTGGAATGATTTTTTTGGACCAAATTAAAAATCTAAGTAAATTCAGATATTATTTCAGTAATTAATGTCCTTGTATTTTTCAATGCAGGTTGCTGAGTGCATTGGGTAGCTTTGAGCACACTGGATAGCTTTGAGCACCTTTTCCCATTGATGTCAAAGATCATAAAACCCTGCTGACTGTTATGATCCAGCTGAGGTCATCCCTGGATAAGCCTGATCCCAGAGTGGAACCCAGCTTGATAGATCCTAACTTTTATTTGTTTGTTTAGATACGGAGAGAGTAGCGACTGAACAGAGTCACAGGAGTCAGTGGCTGAACTTTTAACAAAAGAATAAAATATTTATTCAACAAGAAAAGATGAACTATGTTATAATACTTCTTCACCCACAACAATATCTTTACAGATATATACAGATTTGTAAGGGTAACATAAGTTACAAAAGCTATCTTATACTTTAATGTTCATAGTACATACACAGTCCATGTACCAATAGGCACCCTGTGGTCAGACACACCACACTCTGAAACCAAGTGATAGATGTCACATCAACCAGATGCTATGGATCTCTCCTCAACTCCCCCCAGATGCTTGTCACTCCGTGAGCCAACTAGTCTCATTGAACTCCACCTTTCACATGAGAGTTTCCAATCTCCACTCTCCAAGACCTTGCCTCGGAATCTTCTCCCAAACCGACGCTGTCTCTCAGATGCCTTCCGCAAGGGTTCACCTCCAGGCTTTCGAACTCTCCTTCTGGTGTTCCTCTCCCCTGAGACACCACATGCATGCAAGCCATCTTCCACGTACTCTCTCTCATCAATTCAGCTGTCAACAGTTCCACTGCTTCACATACCCATAGCAAAGAGTTACAGATCTCTCTGGACATTCTTGCCTCTTGCAAGCTGTTCTCGCTTTAAATCTGCTTTCTGTAGCTTTTGTCTCTTTAAATCTGAAGCTTGGAGCCTTTGTCATTGTCCCTCACTCTTAACTTCATTAACAGGATTTTTTCCAGGTTGCTGTCCATCCTCTGATTAGAAGGTCTGGTTTGGACTTTCCCTTCTTCCACTCCCCTGGATTTTGGGGTTTTCCTTCATTTGAACCTGCCTATCTGTCCCCTTCCAGGTTGCTTCTGCTCCACAGCTATCTTCAAACCAACCGAACTCCAACAGGTTCCAAAACAAACTGCTGTTTCTCGCATCTGTGTGTGTGTGTCTGTGAGAAGGACCTGCCTCTCTAGCCCCCTGTTGCTAGGCAACAGCCCAATTCTTCTACTCTTGTTTGCTTAACCTAGCTGCAACAGTCACAAAAAACCTTAATTAGAAATGCAGGCACCTTTTTAAAGTGAAACTAAAACTCAATTTGACCTTTTCTTAACACACAGATACAGAAATACAACTCAAACTTAAACTTTAAACCTAAAACTCATTCCTAACACCTACAAATACCAATAGAACTTACTTAAACTATCTCTACTTCTTAACACTGTGATCAAACTCATTCTAAATTAGAACATTTGATGTCATTTTTGAGTGCACTGAATGCAAAAATGAATCCAAAATTTCAGGTAGGGACTGAAAGGATCACATGACAAGATTTCAAGTTTTAAGACCTTTACTGTAATAAACAAACAAATTACTCGGCGAATAATAGACTAAACTACAGAAAAGGTATTCCCCTTTAACTTTTAGCATGACCGAAAACCTTACGCCACAGTTATACTTTGCGCCTTGCTCACCGCAGAATAACAGTTTTCACAAGAACCAGTCCAACATCACTCTTAGCTTCCAAAGAACATAAGAACATGAGAACATAAGAACTAGGAGCAGGAGTAGGCAATTCAGCCTCTCGAGCCTGCCCTGCCATTCAATACGATCGTGGCTGATCTCATTTCGGCCTCAACTCCAATTTTCCACCCTCTCTCCATAACCTTTCAACCCGTTACTAATTAAAAATCTGTGTATCTCCTTCTTAAATTTATTCAGCGTCCCGGCATCCACTGCAGTCTGAGGTACTGAATTCCACAGATTCATGACCCTTTGAGAAAAGTAATTCCTCTTCATCTCTGATTTAAATCTACCACCCCTTAGCCTAAAACATTGACCTCTCATTCTAGAATGCCCCACAAGGGGAAATATCTGCTCCACGTCTACTTTGTCTATCCCCATTGTTCATCCCCAACCTCACTGTTAATCACCCGGCCAATCTTTGTGTCATCCGCAAACTTACTAATCCTACCCCCCACATAGTCATCTAAGCCGTTTATATAAATGGCGAATAATAGGGGACCCAGCACAGATCCCTGTGGTACTCCACTGGACATGGGCTTCCAGTCACTAAAGCAGCCTTCTTTCATCACCCCCTGTTTCCTACAACTAAGCCAATTTTGAATCCACCATATCAAATTACCCTGTATCCCATGTTCATTTGCCTTCTTTATAAGTATCCCATGTGGGACCTTGTCAAAGGCTTTTCTGAAATCCATATAAACTATATCAACTGCACTACCCTCATCTACACACCTGGCCACCTTCTCAAAAAATTCAATCAAATTTGTTAGGCGTGATTTCCCACTGACAAAACCATGCTGACTATCCCTGATCAAACCTTGCCTCTCCAAGTGGAGATAGATTCTCTCCTTCAGAATTTTCTCCAATAGTTTCCCTGTCACTGACGTGAGACTCACTGGTCTGTAGTTCCATGGCTTATCTCTACAACCCTTCTTAAATAGCGGAACCACATTAGCTGTTCTCCAGTCCTCTGGCACCTCCCCAGTGGCCAGAGCGGAAGTAAAAATTTGGGTCAGAGCCCCTGCGATCTCATCCCTTGCCTCCCTCAGCAGTCTGGGACACAAATCATCTGGACCTGGAGGTTTGTCCACTGTTAAGCCTGCCAACTCCACCAATACTTTGCCACCCCCTATATCAATTTGCTCAAGAGCCTTGCAGTCTCTCTCCCCAAGTTCCATACCTTCATCATCATTCTCTTGGGTGAAGACGGATGCGAAGTATTCGTTCAACACTCTACCGATGACCTCTGGCTCCACCCATACATTGCCCCCTTGGTCCCTAATGGGCCCTACTCTTTCCCTGGTTATCCTCTTCCCATTGATGTACTTATATAATATTTTGGGATTTTCCCTACTTTTACCAGCCAGAGCTTTCTCATATCCCCTCTTTGCTCTCCTAATTGCTTTCTTAAGCTCCACCCTGCACTTTCTGTACTCCAATAATGCCTCCGCTGATTTGCTCCTCTTGTATCTGCTAAATTCTGTTCATATCCATTTGTAAATTTCTTATTTCTTCCTTGAAACTTACTTTACCACCTATTTTCATGTCATCTGCAAATTTAGCTATGGTACCTTTTATGCCTGAATCCAAGTCATTAATATAGATTGTAAATAATTGGGGCCCAAGGACTGAACCCTGTGGCACCCCACTAGTTACAGCTTGCCATCCAGAAAAAGACCCATTTATCCTGACTCTCTGCTTTCTGTTGGTTAGCCAATCCTCTGTCCAAGCTAATATATTGCCCCTAACTCCATGTGATCTTATCTTGTGTATTAGACTTTTGTGCGGCACCTTATCAAAGGCCTTCTGGAAGTCCAGATGTACTATATCTACAGGACCCCCATTATCCACTTTGCTTGTCACATCTTCAAAGAACTCTAGCAAATTAGTCAAACACGATTTACTGTTCATAAAACTATGCTGACTTTGATGGATTGCATTTTGACTTCCCAAATGCCCCATTACTACTTCCTTAATAATGGATTCCAACAATTTCCCAATGACACACGTTAAACTAACTTGTCTTGAGTTTCCTACTTTCTGCCTCCCCCCATTTTTGAACAAGGGTGTAATATTAGCATTTTTCCAATCCACTGGAACCTTTCCAGAATCCAGGGAATTTTGGAATATTATAGCCAAAGCATCCTCTATCTCCGCTGCCACTTTCTTTAAGACCTTGGGATGTAGGCCATCAGGTCCTGGGGACTTGTCACCCTTTAATCCCAATAGTTTGCTCAGTACTTTTTCTCTAGTGATGGTGATTTGTTCTAAGTTCCTCCTTCTCTGTACCCTCTGCACTACCTGTCACTATTGGGGTGGTACTAGTGTCCTCCACCGTGAAAACAAAATACTGATTAAGCATCCCTGCCATTTCTGTGTTCCCCACTATTAACTCCCCAGTCTCATCCTCCAAGGGACCAGCATTTACTTTAGCTGCTTTCCTTCCTTTCATATACTTGTAGAAGCTTTTGCTATCAGTTTTTACATTTTGCGCTAGTTTTCTCTCATAATTTACCTTTGCTCTTTTTATTATTTTTTAGTAGCCCTTTGTTGATCTTTAAAAGTTTCCCAACCTTCCAGCTTGGCACTGACCTTTGCAATTTAGTATGCCTTAGTTTTTGACTTTACGTTATCTTTAACTTCCTTGCTTAGCCATGCATGCTTTTTCCCCTTTTACCATCTTTCTTCCTCTTTAGAATATATTTTACCTGGGAGGAATTGAATATCTCCTTAAATATCTGCCACTGTTCATCAACTGTCCTACCTTGTAGTCTTCCTGCCCAGTCCACTTGGACCAAATCTGTCCTCATGCCAATGTAGTTACCGGTGTTTAACTCCAGAACACTAGTGTGAGACTCAAGTTTCTCGCTGTCAAACTGAACATGAAATTCTAGCATGCTATGATCACTCTTCCCTAGAGGATCCTTTACTCTGAGATCATTGATTAATCCCATCTCATTACACAAGAACAAATCCAGAATAGCCTGCTCCCTGGTTGGTTCCACAACATATTGCTCCAAGAAATAATCTCTAATACATTCTATGAACTCTCCCTCGAGGCTCCCCTTGCCAATTTGATTAGTCCAGTCTTTATGCATATTAAAATCACCCATGATTATTACCGTCCCTTTCTTACATGCTCCCTGTATTTCCTGGTTTATACTGTGCCCTACTGCTGAACTACTGTTTGGGGACCTATAGATTACGCCCACCAGGGACTTCTTTCCCTTGCTATTTCTTATTTCTACCCAGACTGACTTTACGTCTCGCTGTCCAGTGCCTATATCGTTCCTCACTGATCTCTTCCTTTACTAAGGCTACATCACCTCCTTTTCCTTCTTGCCTATCCTTCCGAAACACTGAGTAGTGCGCCCGCCGACAATTAACAGGCCTATTAAGGCCATTAAAGATCTAATTAAATGAAATTTTTCGCTGCCAACATTATGGTTGGCGGGCAGGTGAAAAGGCCATGTGATGCTTGGATTTTTTGTGAAACTTCATCCACAGGCAGGATGAGGTTTCGATCAGGCACTAAAAAAATGAAAACATTTTGAACCTAATTTCTAACATGTCGCTGCTCATGTGACATGGGGATATATTATTAACATTTTAAAAATCTTTCTTTTTTATTTTCAAAAATTTTCATCTCTCCGAGACATCTTTGTGCTTCAGGCAGCTTTTCCTGCGTGCACCCATACATGCGTGAACTTTCGCGCTCACCGCCCTCCCCCCGCTGCAGCGCCCATTTCATGCTGGGTGGGCCTTAATTGGCCTGCCGGATTGAAATCACGGTCGGGCCCGATCGCGGGCAGTGACCGCTTTTGCAGCCGCTCCCGGGCCCGCCCGCTGCGTCTGCCTAATGAGTGCAAAATTCTGCCCATTGAATTTAAATGCCAGCTGCTGTGGTGGGATTTGAACCTGTGTCCCCAGAGCATTGGCGTAGATCTCTGGATTACTAGCCTAGTGACATTACCACTTTGCCACCATCTCATCATCACAATTACTTTGTGCCAGTACAGTAGAGGAACATGTCTGACATCCCAAGGAAACTACTAATGAATCAGAGGCCCAGAGTTTTGTTCCCAGGTCAGAACAGGAGCATTTCCAGCTCCGTGAACCCCATCTTTAAAACTGGCTGCCTAGATATTAGATTTTTGATCCAGAGGATGGGCTGGATTAGAAGCCGGGCTGGCGACCTGTGAAGAATTGAGGAGGTTGCTCGGTGTGGAGAAGGCTGTGCAGAAGGCCTGCCTCGGGGCTCGGGCACTGTGTTCAAAGTTTAAAAATAAAGATTAAAACATGAAACACCCCTCCAGCCCTCACTCCTCACACTCCCACACATACCCCATACGCATCCATGCCCCCTGATGCCCCCACCCACCCCCATAACCCCTCATACCCTCCATGCCAACCATAACACCTCCATCCATCCCCTTTATAACCCCTATGCCAACTTAGTGCCAACTCATGCCCCCCTCCAGCCACCATCCTTTGCCTTTACACCTGCCATGCCAACTCATCTAGTATCCAGCATGGGCAGACCTTAGGAACCATGCAGAGACGAGATAAAATAAAGTTCTATAAAATCAAGTTTTACCTGTCAGTTGCAGACTTAACTATATTGAAAAAAACACTCATTCTTAAAAACCCATGTACTACATTTACATTCCAAATAAAGCTTTATAACAACAAACATTTCTTTCAAGTTTACAGCCCCCTATAAAAACAAGCATAGTCCCCACACCAAAGAGTCTATAACCACTTGTAGCTGTCGATCAAACTGTGAACTAGCAGGCAGCCTGCTGTGATAATGGATGGTTGTGAAATCAGTCAGGCAGCAGTAATCCAGGAATGGAAGCCCTCAGGATTATGTCAATGGGCAGAGAAAAATAGCAAACAACATTTTTTTTAACACTCTAGACTTTTTTTTCCCTAAGATTTTAAGGGCAGGACTTTTAAATGACTTGAGAGCTACCTTTGACAGGTGCTTCTGACAGTTTTGACAGTTGATTTTGACAAATTTGTTGACAGTTCCAATGAGCTTGACAGTAATAAGTTTAATCATAATTTACACACATATTATGCTTACCATAAACAATTCCAAAGGGCAGCTGACCTACCCTGAAGGGACCTGACCTCCCCAATTGCCCTTTGCTGCCCATTGCCCATATCTCACTTTGCATTTCTTCTGGGCTCAGAACCTCTAGTGTATACCTCTGATCTGGTACTTCTTCATACTGTAGTAACACAGGCCAGAATCTTCCATTCTGGGGTCTTTAATTTAGTCGTGGGAGTGGAAGTGAAAATAATTTCCGCTGGGGGGGGGGTGTCGTGGGCGCGAAACCACTGGCCACGCAGAATGTTGCGCTCTTCAGCTCATTACATGTGCATTCGCAAGGAGCATGGCAAATCTCACGGAAGGGGCAGGCAGGAAGCTGCCATCCCCACTATTACCTCATGGGGTTGAAGGTCCTGACCTTCAGATGTCAGATTTAAAGGACACCCAGACAGCCATCCACTCATTGCAAGCCAGGAGTTTCATATTCTCCTGATCAGCATGACGCAGAGAAGACAACATGTGGCCCCACGGTTTAACAAAGCCTCCCTACAGATTCTCCTCCTGGCCATCTAGGAAAGGCAGAAGGTGTTGTTCCCCAATATGGAAGCAGGAGGCCCTTTTGCCTGACCACTATGGCCTGGGCGGGGACCAATGTTGGGGTTAGCGCTCATGGGACGCACTGGAGAACATTCCAGCAGTGCAGGAAAAGGATTAATGATATGCTGTGCTCTGCCAGGGCCTACTCACTTGAAAGTGACACTCATAAGGGCATCGGGCAGTGTAAGTATGTGAGTGCACAGGGATGTCAGAAGGAGTTTCAGTTGCAAGACTCAGCAGCAGATGGAACATGTGCACTGAATTTGTGCCAGCCACTTTATGCTCTCAATATTCCATCAGTTGCAGGACACCCTGCTTGCTAATCAATTACTGAGGAAGGCTCAGGAGCTGGCAGAGACTTGCATGCTCTAAAACTGCTCATGCATACATTGGGATGACAAACAATCCTTCTGTCTTTTTGCAAGACAAGAAATTGCACAATAGAAGGAGTGGGCCAAAACCGAGGTGAAAACAAAAACAGAATTACCTGGAAAAACTCAGCAGGTCTGGCAGCATCGGCGGAGAAGAAATCAGTTAACGTTTCGAGCCTTCATGGCCCTTCGGCAGAACTGAAGCATAGTTAGAAGAAGGGAGAAATATAAATTGGTTTAAGGTGGGTGGAGGGGGGGTGGGGGGCGGGTGGAGAGACACATTGAGGGTGTGATGATTGTGGAGATGAGCAGATAATCAAAAGATGTCACAGACAAAAGGGTCAAAGAGGTGTCGAAGGTGGTGACATTTGTCTGAGAAAAGTGCTAATTAAGAATGGAAGACAGGATATTCAAAGTACAGCTCTAGTGGGGGTGGGGTGGAAAGACTAACAAGGTTTTAGTTTAGATTTAAAAATAATGGAAATAGGTGGGGAAAGAAGAATCTATATAAATTATTGAAAAAAAGTGGGGGGAGGGGGGGAAGAAATGGGGTGGGGATGGGGGGAGGGGGAGTTTAAGATCTAAAGTTGTTGAATTCAATATTCAGCCCGGAAGGCTGTAAAGTGCCTAGTCGGAAGATGAGGTGCTGTTCCTCCAGTTTGCGTTGGGCTTCACTGGAACAATGCAGCAAGCCAAGGACAGACATGTGGGCAAGAGAACAGGGTGGAGTGTTAAAATGGCAAGCGACAGGGAGATTTGGGTCTTCCTTGCGGACAGACCGCAGGTGTTCCGCAAAACGGTCGCCCAGTTTACGTTTGGTTTCTCCAATGTAGAGGAGACTGCATTGGGAGCAACGAATGCAGTAGACTAAGTTAGGGGAAATGCAAGTGAAATGCTGCTTCACTTGAAAGGAGTGTTTGGGCCCTTGGACGGTGAGGAGAGAGGAAGTGAAGGGGCAGGTGTTGCATCTTCTGCGTGGGCATGGGGAGGTGCCATAAGTGGGGGTTGAGGAGTAGGGGGTGATGGAGGATTGGACCAGGGTGTCCCGGAGGGAGCGATCCCTACAGAATGCCGTCAAGGGGGGTGAAGGGAAGATGTGTTTGGTGGTGGCATCATGCTGGAGTTGGCGGAAATGGCGGAGGATGATCCTTTGAATGTGGAGGCTGGTGGGGTGATAAGTGAGGACAAGGGGGACCCTATCATGTTTCTGGGAAGGAGGAGAAGGCGTGAGGGAGGATGCGCGGGATATGGGCCGGACACGGTTGAGGGCCCTGTCAACGACCGTGGATGGAAAACCTCGGTTAAGGAAGAAGGAGGACATGTCAGAGGAGCTGTTTTTGAAGGTAGCGTCATCAAAACAGATGCGACGGAGGCGAAGGAACTGAGAGAATGGGATGGAGTCTTTACAAGAAGCGGGGTGCGAGGAGCTGTAGTCGAGGTAGCTGTGGGAGTCGGTAGGCTTGTAATGGATATTGGTGGACAGTCTATCATCAGAAATTGAGACAGAGAGGTCAAGGAAGGGAAGAGAAGTGTCAGAGATGGACCATGTGAAGATGATGGAGGGGTGGAGATTGGAAGCAAAATTAATAAATTTTTCCAGGTCCCGACGAGGTGGCCTGCCCAACATCCAAACCTTCACCCCATTCAAGGAAAAGGCTGCAGAACTAGCTGGGAAGGAGCAGGGCTGTACCTGCACTGACGGTGAGATAGGATTTCCTCAGTAAGCCAGTGAGGATGCCTCCAGTCTGCAGTTATAGATGCGCCAACAGCGTGAGACATTGCTTTAACAAGGGACCCTGCTTAGGCATCCACTAAATCTTTTTTCCATTCAAGGTACCAGGATGAAAAGGCAAGGCCCAGAAGGGAGACCAGCCACTGATTCAGCCTCAACCCCACCTTTTAGGATGATGCCTCAGAAGCCTCAAAGGATACACCATCACAGCATTCACCTGCACCTTCCACCTTGGTGGGTGCACATTCTAGACTAGGCTCAGGGTCTCAATCACTGACAAGGGTCCACAGCTGGAAGAGGTCTCTGACAAACAGAGGACTGCTGTTGATCAGGCCCCTGCTCAGCCCCATGCAGATGACGAGCCTCTGGACTCAGTCATAAGAGACATGTTGGTGATGCAGAGACAGGCAGGGGAGCACCAGGCAGAGATGTCAGAGGCCATGCACAGACTGGACAGAAGGCTGAAGGAGCCTGTCCACATTCTGCCTCCTGTCATGGCTTCAGCGTATGAGTACTTGGTTGCCCCCATGGAAAGGATGGTAGCCGACTTGGAGACCCAGGTCCAGCAGAATGCACAGTGGGTTCCATATATGTGCTCGGACCTGCCTCATTGCTCTAGCCATGGGTGCAGTGGTACAATGGCTAGGTGAGAGGGGGATGAAGCACCTCAACTTCCCTCCAGGTGCCCCTTCTCATCAAGGAGTCAGGGAAGTGCCATCGGGCACCCACAGGAAGGAGGACCACCAGGAGCTTCATCCCAAGATACTCCAAGGGTGCTCTGCGTCTCTACCTCCCCTCTGCCAGTGACTCCATTGCCTCCAGTAAGTCAGACCGAGGAGAGTGCACCTACAATTGAGGGGGAGGTGTCAGCTGTGGCTCAGTTCATACTCGCCTTTGAATCAGAGGGTTGTGGGTTCATGTCCCACTCCCGGAAACCAAGAACTGTGAATGTACTCGGAAGAGTTACATGCGATCTGTTGATAACTCGAAAGAGTTACAATTGAGCAGGAGATCCTTAGCAGAGCAGTGCCCTCTAAGTCTCAGGCCACCAGATGACACCCGCCAAAGTCATCACAGTCAACAAGGCATAGTAGTTAGCAGGTTGCCTCCACCTCAACTGTGGATGTTGGGGTTACACCTTAGCGTAGTAATAGAAAACTAAAAATAATGAAGTTTTGACAGCACACGGTTGGCTTGGGTACACAACCATTGCATATACTTTTGGCACTTGTAAATATATATTTAATTGCACTGTGTTCAGGCTTGCTATGTTCTCATGATGCTGCTAGTTGCTGGCATGGTTGTGGCAAATTAAGGGCTTTGCACTTTGTTCCCAATCAGATTCCAATGATGTGGTTCTAACGATACACCATTTATTATCTCACATCATCAGTAATGTCATCATTGAGTGTTCTGACATGAGTATGTCTCCGCCTTGACTATCATTCATGAATGTGCAGCCTAGACACGCACAGGGCAACCCAGTAGGGATTGTTCACCCGCTTTTGAGCCCTCTCAGAATGCTGTTGCTGCAGCTTTTGCAGTCAAGTCATTGCATGCTCTGATGTGAGATATAAGGAGGATGCAAAGGAGTCTCAAGGGGAGTTAGAGAGGCTAAGTGAGTGGGCAGGAACATGGAATATGAGGGTCAAAAGCCTGAGGCTGCCCACTGTGGTCTGAGGAATAGCAAACAAAATCTTTCCTAGATGGTGAGATAATGAGAAGTGTAGATGGCCAAACCAAATGGACCTGGCTGCCCTTGTTCAAAAGTAACTGAGAGCTAACATGCAGGTGCAGCCGTCTAGTAAGGAGGAAACTGTCAAGTTGAAGGAGAATGTAAGATTATAGAGGTCTGGCAGCAGTTGACTGCAGGCTTGGTGAAATCTCACTTGGCGTATTGTCTGTCTGTTTGTTTCTTTATTAGGGAAGGATTGACTTTGCATAAAGGGATGCAACCAAGGTTCACCAGACGTATTCCAGGGACTGAGAGATTATTCTGTGAGATTATTGCAGCTCCCGACATTGCTGAGATCTCAATGTTATTACACCCATGAGTCAGGGAGCAAACCTGCTGCCATATGGGCTTCACCATAGACAGGAGAGTGTGGTTCTCATCCAGTTACCTCATGATCGTTAGGGTGCCCCTTCAGGCAGCCAATTGTGCTCACCTTGAACTCCACCCATCCAAAATGACCCTCCCCTCATTTCAAGGATTCACATGTACAGAGTAATTGTGTTGTGAAGAAGAGCCTTGAAAAAATGTTGCATTAACTTTCCAGACACGCTCCACATCCTTCTCCCTGCCCCGTCACACTCCAACATCCCCCCATCACCCTTGACCAACCCAATATAACCATTCCACTCCCTTCTGCCACCCTTGAACCTCCTCCATTAGCCTTGAACTTATAACTATGATTGTCCGCACGCTTTCTCTCCCCTCTGAGCCTACACCTGTTACCATGCTCACAATGACATTGACCCCTTCCTTTACCTGAGCCACCTGTTTCCTTAGTTTTCATGAACCGCTCCCACCTGCTACCTGACTATTACCATGGACCTGCCACCGTACTGCATCCTTCTGCTGCCCAGCAGCTTCAGCTCAACCCCCCAGGACCCCACCGTAGACAGCACCGACTCCACCCTCTAGGACCATCTCTCTACCATCATATCTGACCGGAAACCGCATCCCCCACCGATCCACAGGACCCCAAGACCAAATAAGCAAAGCCCTTCCCTCCATCCTACATCCTTGTAACCTCGTATCTTCCAAATCTGTGACCTCTACCACCTAGAAGGATAAGGGCAGCAGATGCATGGGAACACCACAAGCTGTAAGTTCCCATCCAAGTCACACACCATCTTGACTTGGAATTATATCGCTGTTCCTTTACTGTCACTTGGTCAAAATCCTGGAACTCCATCCCTATCAGCACACCACATGAACTGCAACGGTTCAAAAAGGCAGCTCATCACCACCTTGTCAAGGGCAATTAGGGATGGGCCTAGTCAGCAACGCCCACATCCCAGGAAAGAATGAAAAAAAATTACCTCGCTACCTGCCATCCTTCCCCGTACAGTCTTGCCTTCCCTCCCTCCATCTACCCCGCCCTGCACTCCGGCCCCTCCCTCTCCCCTTCCCCCTCTTTCCCTCCTTCCCTCCCCTCTCTTTTTCCCTCCCTCCCTCCCTCTCTCTTTCCCTCCCTCCCTCCCTCTCTCCTTCTCTCCCTCCCTCCCCCTC